>NC_071995.2:4990500-6235000 GCF_028885655.2 Pongo abelii
TTATCATTCCCTCTCTCTCTCCCTTTTCCCTCCCCTCCCCTCCCCCCTCTTCCCTTCCCTTCCCTTCCCTCCTTCCTTTTTTTCCTGCCTATGTGAAAAATATCGTGATTGAATGATTAGTCAGGAACCAGCAGAGACAACTTGTGGAGATCTCTGAGAGCATAGGGTCTGTGATATTTTCAGAGAAGGAGCATACAGATAGAAGGGTTTGGAAAATATACTCAGAGATGCCAGTTGGCGACAAGGGGGCTATATCTGAGAACATTTTTTGAAGAAATAAAACCATGGAAACCTCAATCAAATGTGATATCTTTTTTCATCCTCAGATGAAATTAAGAGAGCTGAATTATAATATTTCATTTATTAAAATATCAGATTATTTGCTCCTTTAAGTCCACAAGTATTTTTAGGCATACATTGTATTTGCACATTGAGATTCCCACTGTTTTCAGAGTAAAAAAGTCAGATGGTATTTTGGTTAGAGAGAGAGAGAGAGATTGAGAGAGAGAAATATATTGGCTCTGTGTGGTGTGAGCAACCAGCCTGAAGCAATCATCCCAAACCCCAATTTTGGGGATACTGACTTTGTTCCATAGCAGTGGTGGGAGCACTGGGTCTCTGCTTGTGTGTGGAACGACACACACCCATGGTTCTAAAATACATCCTCTGTGGATCTGATTATCAGCCCTCTTCCTGAAATTCTGATTGGATAAGCGTTCCTCAGCTACTGAATATCTCTCATTAAAAAATGCTCATCCATCCAGATATTTTGTTAGGGTGGTGGGACTATGGGTGTTTTTCTCTTTTTTCTAAACCTTATGTACTGTTGGTATATCAATTTAAGAAGAATTAACTACATTTTTAAAAAACCCCAAATTTAAGTTTTCTCAAAGCTTATTAAGGCTAAACCAGCTCATCATCACCAAATGATGATAGTTTAAGAAACACTGTTTGGTAGTTAAATTGTAAATGAGGCAAAACCACGTGTATTATCCTTTTGAATTTGTGGAATGAAGCACAGTGGACAGAGGACCCTGGAAAGAAAGACAGGGGAAGGAGGAACAAAGTTCATATGTTTGAGATGGGACTTTTTGCTACCACTGACAATGGTTGGATGCTGGGGTATTTCTTTGCCTCTATCTAAGTTCAACTCAACCAGTCCACATATGTGTGCAGGACTGAAAAAAGACTTGGGAAACACCAGTCTTGATATTGTAGGGAAGGATGTTTTTGGATTAAAGCATCGGATCTCGTTATCTTTGTGGATTTAATGAAACGCAGGCCTCTCAACTCTTCCCTGTATCCTGTGCTCTAACTACAGATGATTCCATGATTCCTAATAGTTGTTTTTAATGCACTAGATAGCTAGATGGTGGCCACATCTCCATTCTGTGCTGTATAGAAGAGGTTTTTGCAAGGTACTACTTTGCAAGGTATTATTTTACAAAATAATAATAGAAGGGCTGTCCTGCAAAGAGGCCTGGGGACTCTGTGGTCCACTGCTGCGGTTTGTGCTGTCTCAGCCATGATGATGGCAAAAGCAGCAGGCAGAGGTGAAAGCTGGCTCCTGGGTGTGCCCCAATACCGATCCTGGGTGCGGTGGCAGGAGACAGCATTAAAGGGACCTTGGGGAGAAAATGGAGGAAAAACTGGGTGGGCGAAGAGAGAGGAGGCAGAGGCAGCTAGGGTCTGGAACAGAGGTGGTAGAAACTTCCTTACTGTGCTATATAGGCTAAACAGATGGGATGGCAGTGAATTTTTCCTAAACTCCTTCAAAATGCATCTTCCAAATTGGGCTATTGCATGCTTTTATTCTTTCAGGTGACCTAAGTACCCAGCCTTCCTCCTGAAATTCTGATTGGATAAGCATCTCTCAGCAGCTGAGCATCTAACATTTAAAAACTGTCATTCACTACAGAAGGAGTGTTTCCATGGGGTGGTGGGACTAGAGGTGTTTTTCTCTCTCTCTTTTCTAAACCTTATGTACTGTTGGTATACTACTTTAAAGTAAAATTACTATGTTTAAAAAAAAAAAAACTTAAGATTTCCCAAAGCTCATTAAGGCTAAACAGGCTCATCATCACCAAATGATAGTTTGCAAAACACTGTTTGGTGATTAAATTGTAAATGAAGCAAAAACACGGATTAATTTTCCCACTAGGGAAGTGATTGCAAATTTATTTTATATTTTATTGAAAATATAAAATATATTTGTAAATATTATTTTAGATATATTTTAAAAGGCTTCTTCAAACCAATGCTGAAGGATCTAAGGCTGGAAGAAATTCACATGAAACTGGGATTTGCAGTTGGACTAGCCACCTGCTCAGACTTGGCAATTATTTTCCCCTGGTAATAACAAAAGTATGTTAATTTACAGTTCATGAACATGTGCATCAAGTGAGAGGTCCTCACTGAGGTAGCAAAATCTTTTAGGTCAAGAAACAAAATGTGAGACATCTAGACCACTGATTCACTCATCCTGAAGAGGGAATCACCCTTGTTCCTGAGAGCCTTAAACTGCAAAGTGGTAATTAACCCAGCTCTTCTCTACTCTATTTAGATGAATGACCTGGGAGGGAAATTCTTAATGGTTACTATAATATTTAGGGAAAAAAGCACTTTACTAATCAGAATTAATATTTGCTAATAGCAACAATAAAGTGTGTATTATCTTAGCATCAGATGGGGGAATAAGACTGGGCTCCATTTGATCTTTAAGTCTTGGGTTTCTGCTGAGATACAATGCTCTTAATTGGCCTTGTAGGTAACCCAGTGGGTGCAATGTGAAGGTCAGAATTCCCATCTCTCCACTCCTGTCATCGACGGACAGTGCAGTGACCCCAGCCATGGTATGGTTTTTGTATAGTGCACACTGATTTGTTGTTATTGTTTCTCTTGGGGGAACATCTACTAAGACTGCAAACATCTCCAGGGCAGGGACTTGATCCTTTGACTGCTCTGCAAAGCCACCAGCACCTGAGCTTTTGTAGTTTTATACTGTGCAGCTCATGGAGACTGACGGAAGGGAACTGATGGCACTGAAAATGCTCACAAAGACTCTTATGAACAGTTTGATTCTAGTAAATGCTGGACATGAAGCACTTTTAGAGCTAAAAGCTACACTAAGGTAGCATTTGTGGCATGGAGCTCCAGGCTGAGCCAAGCAGCAGGCAAAGCTGGAAGAGCTTGGCCCCTGCCTTTGACACATACATTCTTCCCAGGTGAGTTTGTGTTCCTTTTCTCTTGTTTCTAGAGAACATGAGCTCCCTGAAAGAGAATGATTATTCTAGCCCTGCACTCCTGCTGAGGCAGAAAAAAAAAAAATCTCCATTTGGTTCTCTTATTAGCACTTAGCACTGTGCTAGCCTGGCTGGTTTGTCTCTAGCCAGGCTTGTTGGAGGAAGGCAAGGATCCCGTGTGGCAGCCAAGTACTTTCTGGAGTGCACTGAGCTGGAATTGCAGGACACGCTCTGGGTAGATTCACCCTGGTAGCTCTGACCCTGTGGTGTACCTAGAGGATCCACAATCACGGGAAATACATGGATTGGACTAGATACAGTCTCAACTGGTCTGATTTTACACTCCAGGGGATATCTGACATTATATGGAGACATTTTTGGTTATAACAACTGGGGTGGTAGTACTCCTGCCATCTGGTGGGTAGAGACCAGAGATGCTGCTAAACATTCTACTATGTCAAGCACCCCTATCCCCAAAGAATTATCTGGTCCAAAATGCCAGTAGTGCAGAGGTTAAGAAACCTTGGCTTAGAAGGGTGTGGTGGCTCATTTGTTGGTCACATGGTTTATTCCTTAATGGCAGAGGTATGAACTAAATCATTTTAAAGTTCCTTCCTAGCTCTTTGATTTTTTTCCACCAAAAACAAAAATGAGTAGACAGCCAGAAAATGAAAATTATGGAAGAATGCTGAGAAGTAAGGATAGTTTAGTTTGAGAAAGTGAACACTGAATGGTCATTTGTTAGCCTTCAGGAGTGAAATTGTGTCTTACATGAAGGATTCTAAGAAATTATTATTCTTTTTTAGAAGCAGTAGACAAAGAAATGGTTTAAGTTGAGGAGGAAGGATTTGGGTTCAATCCAAGAAGACATTTCTGTGTGTATATGAATGATAAGAAATTAGCCTAAGGTTCTGAGGAGAGGTTTAAATCACTTTCATGGAAAAGCTTTAAGGAAGTAAAACTACTCATCTGTTGGGGATGGCCTGGTTATGGCCTTGAGCCCAAAACAGGCAATGAGTGAATGGCATCTCAAGACCCTAGTGAGTCTTGGCAGCCTGAGGCTCTCTTGCCTTAGCCTCTACCTATCCCTCTGGATAAGCAATTTCACTATTGCTCTTTTTTCTTCAACATTCAGTCTCTGTTTTTCTTGCTCACCTCACCCACTATCTACCCATATCTGTTAGTAGCCATTTAAATGGTTGCTGACCCTCCCACGTACATCTCCTCCTCAGCCCCAGTCCCATCTCTTTTCCTCCCAGGATCATTGACTGTTGGTTAAGAGCTTTCCAAAGCCAAGGCTCACGTTGCATGCTGCACGGTGACTATGACACATCAGGGTTCTGAGCAAGGGGTTCATCACTTATCTAACCTCCAGTGTGATTGGTACCTTGGCTGAGGAAACTTTGCAAGTCACATTAGCAATGAATTTTGCTGCCTTGTTGGATTGCAATGCTGTGTTTAATTTGCTGACCAATATCATCATCCTTAGATCTTTCTTGATGTTCCTCCAAATCTCTCCTGCCTGCCAAAGTTCTGTGACTGAGATTATTTCCCTTGGAAAAGATCTTCTGGATGGGTTTGATTTTTTGTGGTCTCTGCCCCATGTTTGTGACAGGGAAGGGAGGAAATTATTGGATATAATTTCTCTGCAAAGTGTTAATGAAAAAGAAAGGAGGATGAAGATGTTTTTCTCTTTCCTATCCACCTTCTCTCCAACCTTATGTCTTCTACTTCCAGCCAAGGGTTTATTCTCAAAAATCCTGGGCATACTACTTGCATCCTGTGCTGGCCAGTTTTCTTCATTTAGGGAAAAGTTCTGTTCCATGACCACAGTCTGTACCCTTCCCCAGGCCAACCTTTCTGTAAATGTTTTTGGTTGGCAAAAGTAGAAAATTTGGCGAATTTTGTACACACTTGCTCCTGGAGTGCATGTCTTCCTGCTGGTAGCTCATTAGTATCGCCTTTCCTGATGGGCTACTTTTTTTTTTTGTTTTTTCTCACCCCTACTGATTAAGAGTGCAGGCTTTGAAGTCGGTCCAGCCTGGGTTCTAATCTTTGCTCTAACACTTTTTATGTGACCGTAGGGTTGTCATGAGGATCAAATGAGATAAAGATAAATTACTTAACACAGTGCTTGGCACAGGTAATCACTTGGTAAATGTTAACTATGCATAATAGTTACCCAAAGAGGCTTGGAGCAAGGAAAGACATGTTGGAAGTGGAGATGCCATGAAACCTCCAGCATTCTCAGGTGTTGTTACTACGACAGAGCTGAGATCTCAGCCTCTCACCTATTTTTCCATCCTAACAGGCCCAATCGTGATCATAAGTGGAGCCCATCGTGAACCCTGGAGGGGACCCTGGATTCTGGGGTGAGGGCCTGCTGCAGGGAGAAATGTGTTCTGCCTGCCCACTCTGTGTGACATTCCTTACCATTCTTTGCCTCACTTGTCATTGCTTGCTAGAGACGATGGCCAGTTTTCTGCCTGCCTGGCATTCTTTCCTCCAAGTCACAACTGATTTATCAAGTCCATTTTAGTGAGCTCTGGCTTCAGATGCTCTATTCATCTTCCTTTAGACCAAGGCAGTGGCCTCTCACACTTTAGGAGAAACCCACTTCTCTTGCTATCAGCCTCCTGCAAGGCAGGGGAATAGAGACTTTTGCCCGTTGGCTTCCCTTGGCTTTAGGATGCTGCAGTTTAACATTTGCTGGGTCGTTGGGAGCCAGCACTAGAAGCAGCATCAGCAGTTTCTTAGAATTTCGTTGTGCAGGTTTTCTGAGACTTTAGCACCTTTTTTACTTCCCAAGCCTTTTTCATGTCCAGATGATTTATGGGATGGGACTCTTTCAGTCACATATCCAGGGAAATTTGCATACTTTGGGAACATTCACTGTGTGTTTTTTGTTTCTGAAATGTTTAGATGTGTGTGTGTGTGTGTGTTTGTGTGCCTGCCTGACTTTGTCTATATGAGGTTCTTGATATCCTAACATACTCATTTGACTGACATCCACTGGCATCTGGTCGTCCTTTTTGGTAGGGGGATTTTGGCGTATCAGGGACCCAAAGGAATAACTAGGACACAGAAGGAAGCACGTAGAGACTTCAGTAGCCCCAGTTATGACATCTGGCCAGGAAGCAAAAGCCAAATAAAGATGAAGAAGTGGAGAAACAAAGAGCCATGGGTGGCGGGGGGTAGTTTGCAGAGACTCAGCAGAATCACAGACCCTCTAAGGCTGCCTAGCATCCCAAACTCCTCATCTTAACTCAGACTTGCAGAGAAGCCTAGACCTTCTACTGGCCCACAGAAGCTTACACCAGGCTAATAATATCTAGGATACGTCAAATATGAATTGAGATTGGTATTTTATTTTCTCCTTAACTATATTTATTCATGCCTATCCCTAAGCAGGGAGCTCTTAGCAATGGTAGAGCCTACTCAGTCTCAGCATCTGCAGCTCCCTAAGCCACCAGGGAGCAAGGAAGCGGAATGGCACGGTAGAGAGTCAGGTGTTGTACGTTCCCGTCAGGGCCTGCTGACTCCCATTTCTTGGAGGTTTGCTTTGCCTAAGATGTTTTTCTATTAGTTCTTAGGCCAGAAGAAAAATCCAGCTCTGTTTGTATTTGTTCAACTCAGTTCCATTTTGACTCACCTCAGGAAATTCTTCATTGCGTATCAGTGACTGTGGCAGACCCTGATACTTTAGAGATGGAAAAGACATCCTTTGCCCTCAGAAAGTTCTACCTGGAACAGAGAATACAAGGAGAACAACTCCAATTTACTGTGATATGGAGAACAGGGGTGCACACAGGCGCCAGGGGAAAGCAGGGGAGAGCTGCCCACCTGGGCTGCTGTGAGGTGGGGTGGGTGGGCAGGATGAAGGGGACCAAGACGGCCTCTCAGAGGATGTGCAAAACCAAAACACAATCTGGAGTGCCTCTGGCAGATGTCCTGGGAAGAGGGGAGAGCTTGTATTAAGGCTATAAGTGGAAGAGACCCTGCTACTTGTGCAGAGCTGCCTAAGTTGGAGACGTCCATATGGGTAAGATGTAGAGGGTTGGGGAAGCAGGACTGGAAGAGAAAGGAGGGAAAACAGAAGGGGATGAGGCAAGAGAGGCCATCACCAGGCAGATCTTGAAGGACCACATGAGCCAGAGGAGTTTCAACATGCAGGTGATAGGAGGTCTTCTGTGAATTTACAAATCTCCTCTGCCCACCATGTGAAGGAGGGATTAGAAGCTGGAAGAGAGGCCAGGTCCATCACCATCGCCAGTCTTCACCCTAAGGTGGTTAAAATAATTTAGTAAGAGGACTCAAGGGTCTCCATTTCCACAGGAACATATACACTCTGCAGTGTCAACAAGGGTAGTCAATAATGGCCTGGGATGCCAAGCCAAGCTCACTCAGAACCCATAGCTGGGAGCTGGCTGCCATTCTCCTCTTTTCTAGGATGGATCCCTGGAAGGGTTAACAAAATGTAAAAGGAAGCAGAGCTTCAGCTATGTGGTATGTGAAAAGATCTTGTGAAAGAAAGCAGCCAGAAAATCTCAGGCAGAGAGCAGAGGGAGGAAAAATATGCAGAGGAACAATGGATTATAGCAAAAATGTGAACCCTTGTTAGAGAAGACATGTATGACTCACTCTTCCACCGGGAATTAAGCAGAGGAGAGCATGGTGGCTGCCTGCTGACAAGAAAGGTACAGGGGAATTTCAGTGATCTGCATTTAATTCATGTCAGCTTGTTTATGGAGTTAGGCTAAAGTTTAAGGTCAATGCAAGGAATCTGAGCACAGAAGAGAGGAGAAGTTGAGGTGTCAGTTATCACGATCCATGGTGATTCAAGTGGTCTTGGCTTATGATACAAAGAGGAGGCTGGGAATAGTATCTTTGGTGGTGTTGCCTTGCGATACAAAGGGTGTCAGAATGAAGTCTTCAGGGCAGCCTTTTATTAATCACTTAGCATATGACAGACACCGTCCTTAAGCTTTACAGGCCAGTCCCTTGATCTTCACAGTGGCCGGGGAAGGTAGGTCTAATTATTAACATCCCCATTTTATAGATGAAAAAGAAAGCGGAGACACAGAGCTTCTGTAATTAGCTCAAGGTTACACAACTAGTGAACTGATGAGCAAGGATTCAAATCCAGGCAGTCTGGCTCCAGAGTCATTCGTAATTATCATACAGTGCCTTCTCTAGGAATGATCTGGGTAAGCAAGGTCAACCAGTTACACAGTATGAAAATGGCTGTGCGTGCTGGTCAGAACTGTTCATGGGCAGCATCTGAGCATTTTGATTGCATTTAGGATAGCGGAGTAGTAGGGAAAAGCCACAAAGAGAAAAGCCAAAACAGGAGCTCTCAAAGCAACACACACAAACAACACAGTGCAGCCTTGCTGGAGGCAAGGAGACCTGGCATCTTCTAGAGGAAGCATGGGCAGGAGAGCCTGGGAGGGGAGGCAGAGGTCATCTGTCTGCCGAGAAGAGAACTCTCCGTGGACAGCATGTGTTGGCGCAGCAGGGGACACAAGGCAAGGACTGGCACAGGGACACTGCCGCCTAGTGTCCCCAAAGCCTGGTCTTTGGGACTCCGTCCTGACAGTAGGAGCCTGACTGTGGTCAGAACCAGTTCCATCCTGGCCCGGGAAAGCCGGGGCAAACTTGGCCACAGAAGCATCTCACAGTCTGTGGTTTCTTTAAAGGCCTGAGGTGTCTGATAGTTTCGTTTGTTCACAGCCTCTTAGATGGTGAGAATTGGAAAGAAGTGTCCACCTCTGCTAGTCTGACTCCTTTATTTTATAGACGTTTCAGAATGAGAGGTGCTCAGTTGGGCCACCTTGCCGGCTGGTAGCAGGGACGGAAGTGAGTCCCTGGTGTCCTGAATCTTGCCACAACCTTTAATGAGCTGGCTTTTCTGACGGTCTCCTTTTATAAAGTGCTCAATTCAGATAACCAATTAAGTGTCTGGTTACGGATTCGAAATCAATGAGTTCCTGTGTTAACAATTTATTTGTTTGTTTTTTTGCTTAGTTTCTTGGCTTTTTTTCCCCCCTTTTGCTCTCCCCACCCATTCCATGTCTGACTTCTGCATTGTTTGGCCTCCTTGTCCTCGTGATTCTTCTACTCTGTTCTGGGTGGTTACTGTTTCTTTTTTCTCCTTTCTGGGCCCTCCTTCCTCCTCCCTCCTTTCCTTCCTTCAGCCCTCTCCCCTTCTCTTTCTCCCTGTAGTTCTCACACACACACGGGCGGACATGCTCACGCTCACGCTGGCTCACGTTCTCTCTAGATTTAGAGAGAGACAGAGACAGACTGGCTCCATCCTCTCCCCCTCAGGAGTGCTAAAAACCAGTCCATCTGCTGTGGATCTGCTTATTATTTGAAAGTTTGCCTTATGGAGCAAGAAGGAAGCTAGGATTCCTGTATTTTCTCAGTCTCCTCTTTAAACACAGGGAAGTAGATATTTCTCACCTAATAAGCACATTAATAAAAACTTGGCAGGGCACAAGGAAGCCATATTGACATTCTCCTTTTAGGAGAATTAGTATAGTGCCTTTTGCAGATGGGCACTTAATGAATTTTTGATGACTGAAGCGATGATGCATGCTAGCCGTGGCTTCATCATAAGCTCACTGACTCCATGGACGTCAGTCTTCTTTCTTTGTGTTATCTGTCCATGTTGAACTGCAGAGATTTTTGTCAAGAGGAAGAATGAGGATAGAGCAGGTCAGTCAATAATCTCGGGGCTAAAATTGGAGTCCGAGAGAGGTTCAGGGCTAGAACCCCAAACTTTCAGATCCGAGTGCCCATAACTATGGAGGCCCGGGGTAGGCTGGGGAGGCAATGGTGCTCAGGCTTTGAGAAGGAGGAGCTTCCACCTAGGGCTCCTCCTAAGAATTCATTCTTTCCTAATGGCCCCGGAATGGAATTCCACTGATGAGAGATTCTCAGTGATAGCTTCTATTCCTACCTGGACACACCAGAGATGACTAAATGCAATTCAAGTCCTGTTCTTCTTCCTTCCCAATCCTACCTCATGCAGATCTGATTTTGCACAGGGTCCCACACTTCTCCAGGGAGCCCCTCAAACAGGTTTAGGTAA
Organism: Pongo abelii; assembly: GCF_028885655.2. Lineage (NCBI taxonomy): Eukaryota > Metazoa > Chordata > Mammalia > Primates > Hominidae > Pongo > Pongo abelii. Next base: position 5,000,839 of record NC_071995.2, read on the forward strand.
TCTTGCATCTCCATTACCACTCCCACGCCTGCCCACTCCTTCTTTTCAAGTCCAACTTTGCTGAGCCACTGGTCCTCTTGTGCTATGACGTGGCATGAGGTTGGCTGTCTGCAGTCCGCCCTTGTCCAGTCTAGTCTGTCCCCCTGCAGGCCAGAGCTATAAGGAGTATTCCATTTGAGTCCAATTTCAGTTACAAGTTACAAGGCCTGCTCCCCAGCTTCCCACCACGACTTGGCTGTTCTTCTCCTTTGTGTTTCTTCTCCTTGAAACCACGGGCAAGCCAAAAGCTGGGATTCACAAGGCTAAGGTTCTGGTAGGAACTTGGACACATGCCAACTTCCAAACAAGGCTGGCAAGAACAGCCCTCCCTGCTTCACAGCAGGGCTCCATTTGGAAAATGCATATGAAGTCATTTGAAAAAGTAGGAATGCTCTAGGGAGGAAATATCTTTTTAGTTCTAGTCTTTAGGTCTTCGAGTTAGTGTTTTTACAGTTGGATTGATTGATGAGTAATGTTCTACATCCACCCTCCTTGGGAACCACAGATCACATTTTGTTGACTGGTGTTAGTAATGTCTTTGGATGCTATGGAATCAAATTCTTTTTTCCTTGGGGATTAAATCCAAAATATAGACCTCACTACCCCACTCACTCCAACTTCCTGAGATAACCTGCCTGCGTAGGTACCTTAGTCTGTTCGGCTGCTATAATAAAATACCATGGCTTGTGAATTTATTTCTCACAGTTTTGGAGGCTGGGAAGTCCTAGATCAGGGTGCCAGCATGGTAGAGTTCTGGTACATGCCTGTTTCCTGATTCATAGATGGCCGTCTTTTCACTGTGTCCTCCCATGGAGGAAGGGGTGAGAGAGATCTCTGTGATCTCCTTTACAGCTGCTCTAATCTCCGTCATGGGGATTCATTCCACCCTTACGACCTAACCATTGCCCAGATGCCCGAGCTCCAAATACCATCACACAGGGGATAAGGTTTCAACATACAAATTTTTAGGGGGCATAAACATGCAACTTATACCAATAGAACTGAATTATTTGGGCATTTTCCTGGAGTGATGTAAAGGCATTCTTATTTTTCTCGAAGGAGTGGCCAAGGAGTTGCAGAGAAAAGTGACATTGCCTCCCAAACCTCTCTGCTCCTTCTGTGTGAGGTCTTTATCTAGGGCAGAGCTGCCCTCCTGGGGGGGGACTGAAAATGAGTAGAAAGGTTTGGGATTGTCACCGTGACATCGATGCCAGCCCAGGAATACAAAACGTTCTGCCATGTAGCTTTCAGTCTGCATTGGAAAGGACTGTCGTGCCCCAAATGCTGAGAAACACGGCTGGGATGTCGTAAAACCATAGCGAGATAGAGATGGAAGTCCTCTCAGAGGCCGGAATTCCAAGCCTTCCTTTTACAGAGGAGAAAATTTTGGCCCAGAAAAGGAAAGTGGGCTGCTCAAAGTCACGCAGCTAGCTAGTGGCAGAGCTGGACTGGAGCCCAGCCCTCGGGTTCCCAGCCCAGCATGCCTTCCGCAGTGTTGGTGCGGCAGAGAGCCGGGGAGGTGCGGCTGCAGGGGCACCTTGCTGAGTATGGACTGCAGGCCCGGGCTGGCAGGGCTGCTGGGCAGCTGCTGATTATATCCGTGATTCTGCCTTCTTAGGGGCAGAGGCCCTTGAGCCAACGTGTGCCCCCCTAGGCCCACTGCTGCCCAAGGCAGGCTTGGGATTGCAGCTTTCCTTTGGAGGAGTAGATTTGCTTGTTGTGCTCAGATTTTCCTTCTGCCTCTAAAAGACACCCCCAAATAACCCTGTGTTCAGGAACAACATTCATTAGCTTAAAGAAATGTAGTAGCTTCCCGTGGGATGGAAGAAGGGGTCTCTTAGTGAGAGTCCCCTGTTGTGTGCTCTCATGCACGAATGGAGGGGAGACTCCGGTTGGGTGGGTGGCAGGAGGCCGGAGGTCTATTCTTAGCTCTGTTGCTATGTGATGTTGTGCAGGCCACTGAAGCTTCTTGTTCTTCCTGGTTCAATCAGCTCTCGGTATTCTGCCTCCTTTGCCCCGCCTTGGGCATCACCAGCCATGTCTCTTCAAAGTGAGGTGCCTCAGCTGGGTGGGCTGGGGAAGGAACCCCGGAATATCTAGAAGTATCAGTCAGAGTGCAGGTGGGAAACAAATACCACACTCAAATGAGGTAATTAAGGAGAGTTTAATAAAATAAATATCTTCGAAGGAGGTGATTGGGCCTGGGGTACCTAATGGTCTGAGAGTCCCTCTATCTCCCCTTTAGAGGCCTTCTTATCCCTTCTAGAGACGAGGCTCGGGGGCTGGGTATCTTCCCCTTCCTTCTCTAGATTCACTCTCCAGGCTTCTCCATCTACTGTGGTAAGGAATGCAGCCTTGGGCCACCTTGCCTCCAGACAGGCAGCAGGAGCATGGCACTGGGTCTGATTCCCTGGCCCTCCCCACGGGTCATTGCTGGTTGGCCATATTTCTCCCCTGAGGCTACAGCTCCTTTTGGGTGGCCCTTTCCACACAGCTGTCCCTCTGGTTCTGGTAGCTCTTCCTTCCTGTGCTCCATTTAGGACTAAGGATATGATGAACACAGTGCTGTCTCCCTTAGGGAGCACAGAGTCTAGGGGAGGAGGTATCTGCACTTGCTGGGGATCACTGCTCAGTGAGAAAGATCTGCAGTGATACAGCTTCCCAGCAGCCAGCAGAATGGCAGGGACAGAAGGCGTCTTAGAGGCAGAGGCCCTTGATTTGACTCTTGGCTAGATCTGGTGGACACAGTCAGTACAGACGCTACAGGCAGCAGGAACAGTGCATGCAGGGGCACCATTGAGAACAGGAATGACAAGGTACATTGAAGAACTAAAAATTCCTTTTTATTGCAAATAGTAGAAACTAAACTTAAAGGAGTTAAAGAGGAAAAAATGAAAAAAGAAATTTGTTGTCTCCAGTATTTAAAAGGTCCAGATGTGACTGGCTTCAGGCAGCCACATTTAACCCTCAGGTTTCTGTCTCTCTGACTGTCTGAGCTTGCTGTCTCCTAGGCATCTACTTCCTAGGCAGGCTTTCTCCATTATGGAAAGTGGGGTGATGGAGGTAGGGAAGAGGAGGAAGGGGAGTCGTTCCTGGAGTATTAGGCTCATGTGTTCAATTTAACTAGTGAATCTAGAGAAAGACAGATGCTTCCGTCCCAGTCCCCAGATGACAAATCTCGTGAAAACATGATACTGCTGGGGTCACTGGCCCTCTTAGCCCTGGGGGGAGGAAGGACATGCTTTGGCAAGTTCTGAGCCCAGGCCTATCCTTGGGCAAGTGAAGGCACAGAGTCAGCACTCTTGTCCCACAGAGGGAAGATTCTCCCCAGGAAAAAAGGATTTTTATTCCCTGAGAAAGGGGAGAAGATAGGGCATTCTGGGAAGACCGAAAATCAAGCTCCAGTGGTCCATTTTGCTGGGTACAGCTGGAGAGCAGAGGCCAGGTAATGACAGCTTCCCCTGTGGCAATGGGGAGCCCTTGCCTCGAAGAATTGTGAGCAGAGGAAAGACTCAGCCAGACTTGCGTTTTTGAGGTATAATCTGAAAAGTAAAGCTAATCTCCAATTAAAAAAAGAAAATAATGAAAAACCATATAATACTTCCTAATGCCAAAAAGAAATGTGCTTGGAATGATCTGCTCTTTAAGTTTCCCTGTTCTGCTCTCTTTCCCAAACTCATCCAGGAGACCGGCTGCGTCATCTAAGCACAGAGCAGGATCTGCTGGTGTGTATTTTCAAATTGCATTCGATTCTCACTTGCACAGGGCGTGTTTCAGTCTGGGGCTTGAGGGCCAGGACCCGTGTGCCTGACTGCTGGCCTGGGCTCAAGTTCAGCCATCTCTAAAGAGCTAGGAGTATTTGGAGGCATATCCTGGCTGGGACACGGACAGGCAGCCTCCCTGAGCTTCTGCTTTCAGGCCCCCTCCTCGTGCACCTGTGAGTCACACCATGGCTTTGTCATACTCAACGCAGGCCTAAGCCACACGATCTGCTCTCCTCACAGCAGGCAATTGGTCCTGACACTGTCTAATTGCAAAATCATTTTTCATTTGTCAAGACCCACCTGTCTCTGTGCAAAATAGAGACTGACAGTCGGGTGGGGGTGGATATGTATCAGTGCAGAGGCAGCAGAGACATTTTGCTGAGTGACTGCTGGGGCAGAGCCTTCTAGAAGGCGATGCTGGGAGGGAGGGGGGCTAAGGGCTTAGACTCTGAAACGGGACTGCCTGGGTTCAACTGCAGATACTGTCCCCGACTAACTGTGTGATCTTGGGCAGGTTGCTTAATTTCTCCAAGCTTCAACTTTCTTATCTGTAAGATGCAAGATAAGAGTACCTGCCTCATAGCGTGTGTGGATGATATGAGATGATTATACAGCACTCAGCACAGTGCCTGTGTCAATAAATGTCAACTCTTATCAGTGTTCCATTTTTCCCGCCTTTTGATGAGATAGATTGCTGTTTCGGATTAGATCTCTCCCTGCTGTTAGATGTTGTTCTCCTCAGGTACTGAACTGTCAGTGGGTGATTGGATTAGCTGGCCCAAGCCTGAAGAAAGGAGGTGAGAAGCTTTCTCTGTGGCTGTAGCCTCCAGGAAACATCCTCATGACCAGACTTCCTTCTTACCGTGAAATTCCCAGCCTGTTTGAAAGGAGTAGAGATAAATACAGAGCTGGAAGGGACATGTTGTTGATTTAATTTGCAGAAATACTTGGTATACAAATATTTTTACAGGTTCCTTATTTATTAACTCAGGCTACAGGTTGCAAACCTCAATATTTTAATATATCTCCTGTCCTGGGGTTATATACAGTGAAAACATATGGCTTATGTATCTGACAGAGGGTATTTAGGACAATATATATATATTTGGATTCTAGTTTTCTGGCCTCACAGAACTTAGAAATGATCTTTCCTTTCTAGTTTGGACCAATGGAGAAGTAGGACCTCATTGTTGGAAAGATGGGGATCAGATTATTAGCATTTTTTAGTGATAAAGTAGAACTGGAGAACAAGACTTGACCTGTGGCCACAATGAGGTGTTCTGCGGTTTTACCTCTGAATTAAATTTGGCCATGTGGTCCGAGGTGGGGGTGGATACACCTGGCCTCTTGCATAGGGTGGAGTCTCTTGCCACGTGGAGGAGGAGGTGGGGCCTCTATGCCCTTGGCTCACACCAACAAGTCCAGAACCCAGTCTGCTCCTTCCCAGGGTCCCCACTGAAGGAAGTGGCACAACTGGGCACCCACCTGCTGGGGCTGACAGCCTTCCAACCTCTCTGTCCTGCCGTATCTATCTCACGTAAACCATTGCTCAGCCCTCTCCTACTCTGACCTGACCCTAGCCATCTTTGTTTTTCGTTTGGCCAACTTCGACACCTTCCCAGCTGCTCTCTTTGCTCCCCTGCTCACCACCATAGTTTCTCCACACAGCAGCCTGAGTGACGGTTTAAAACTACCCATCACCTTATTTTACTCCTCTGCTCCAAACTGCTCCTGGTTTGCTATTAGAAGCAAAATCTAAGCCCTTCACCTTTGCCTTGGAGGCTCTTCATGATGGCCACTGCCCACTTCCCTGACCTTATCTCCTCCTGTCCTCTCACCCCACCCTCATTCACACTGCTTCAGTCATTGTGCCCTTCTTGGGGTTGTGTGGGCACTCCAAGCTCACTCTTGCCTCAGGACCTTTGCACAGGCCATTCTCTCTTTGGTGCATTCTCCTCCAGGATCTTTGTCGCATCATTGTATCCAAGTCACTGCTCAACTGCTGCCTCCTCAGAGACACCTCCCCTGACCACTCTCTAAAGTAGCTGTCCTCTCCATCACAATCTTTTCCTTTATCTCACTTATGTCACTTGTCACCGCTTGCCATTATAGTATGCATTTGTAAATGCATATTTGTTTAGAACTTTGATTTCCTGCTATTTCCCCAGAGCGTAACACAGGGCAGGACATCAGGTAGGAGCTCAGCAGATGTGCACTGAGTGTATCACTTCTGTATCCAGGAAAGTCTGAAAGAGAAAACCCTGAAGGGGTCGAATCACACCTGCTCAGGTCCTTCTTCCAGGCTCCCCTCTCAGTTCGGCCTCTCTTCCCTTGTGTCACAAAGACAGGAGAGACATCATTCTCACGATGCTCCAGAGAGGCTGCTTAGCACTGTGGGCATTATCACTGGTGCCATTTTACAGATGAGAAAACCGAGGTTTGGATTAAATCACTTTCCCTAGGTTGTAGGGCTTGTATGTAGCAAAGCCCTGATTCCAATTTATGTCTTCATGCTCTTTGCCTCTCCATTCTGTTGCCTTTTGGGTTCGGGTACTTCTAGATTTTCTTCTCTTTTAATCCTCACCACAAACTTATGAGATGCCCATTTTGCAGCTGAGAAAGCTGGAGTTCAGATGGTTTAAGTTTCTTTCCCAGAGTCACCCATCCTGAAGTGGTACAGCAGAATTTGGAGTACAATAGCTTGGCTCAAAGCCTTTGCTTTCCATCATGCTCCACCCCACGGCCTCTCCTTTGGAGGCAGAGACCGCCAAAGGGTGCAATGATGCCCACTGCTATCATCGTGACGATCAGTGGGAGGAACAGTAGGGGCTCTGGAAATGTAATACAAGAGAAGGAGAAGAAGAAAAGGAACAACTATGGAGGCACTTTGGATTTTTTTCTTGGCTGCAGTAGACTCTCTGAGTAAAGCATGAACAGGACATAATGTCTCTTTAGACTTTGTTTTATTTAATTATCTACCAGCAGGATTATGTGGATGAACGAATTAATGAGAGCAAACCTCTTAAAAATGCAGGTTTTAGTCTTCACAGGTGTGACAAGCTGCTGTTCGTTTTGCCTCAACTGAATTGAACCACTTAAAAATATTTTCTTTTTTAGGGTTATGATATAAAATATAATAATCTAGAAAAAAGCAACTCCCCAAATTTGGTTAATTTATGTCATTCCTCAACTGAATAAGAGTGGACTTTTCTTAAAACGTGTGTGATAAATCATCTATTGGGAAAGAAGTATGGGACACATAAAGCTGTGTCCTTCCTTCACCCCAACCCCTGACAACCTTAGGGAGGGCACCTTCTCCTTTTCCCACTATTTCCCCACTGCTGAAGGAAAAGCTGAAATGTAAATAAATATGGTTGCTCATTTCTTTTGAGAGCAAAAGTTCACTCTCCCCACTGCAAAGGCAGTCTTGGTTTCATCACTTTTTCTGCAGATGAGGCAACATATTGTATAGAAGTTGAATACCTGAGTTTGAGTCCCGGTTCCTTTGCTTTAGGCTCTCCCGCTACTTAATTTCTCTGGATCTCAATTATCCATCTACAATAAGAGGATTGTAAGAATACCTACCTCAAAGTGTTATAAAAATGGAATAAAATAATGTGTATAAAACTATTCTACCTGGAACATATTACAGGCTTAAAATGCCATTCATAATAATAATTGTAGTAATAGTAACAATGATCGTAATAATATAATAAAGATAACGACATTTTTCTTTGAAGTTAAGTCATAAGTGGTTAGTTTCATTTTATACTTTAGAAAATTAAGACTTCTGGCCACAAGTCAGAGATGACTCCAAGAATGAGAAACGGGACTCACATGTCCTGGGTAGGAAACACAAGCCCTCTCAGCTCCATGGGCTCATCTTCTCTTGCCTGGGCTCATTTCCATCACCAGGGCATCAAGGAAAGGTCTGTAGATTTATCCCTGGACAGGAGAGGCAGAGGACTTGGACACTCTCTAAATTGTAAATGAGAAGAACTCCATGAGTTTGTAACAAATACAGAAGGTATTGATTTCTCCAACTAGATATGTGGTTTCCAGAATCAACATGGAACAAAACAAGGTGGCATGTCCACTCCCCACTAGAGTCTCAGAGTCTGTCCTGGGCTGAGTAGAGTTTCAGGAAACTTTTTCAGCCCTTTTCACTTGTCGGAGGGCCCCTCTTCCACTAGTCATTGCCCTTCTGATCTGTATAAATGGCTGGCAGAGGAAGGAAATCCATGGGCCAAATCCTACAGGTTCAAGCCATGTACTGTATCTTCCCGCATTCCCTCCAACAAAAAACAAAAACAAAAACAAACCCCTATCAACTGGCTTAGTAAATGAGGATTCAGAAAGAAACACAATTTTCATATAACATGAATCCTGCCCTCATTGTTTCCATCTAATTCAAGAAGGAACTTGACAAATACAGCAGGAATTGAATGCCCATAGAACTACACTTATCACTGAATTAAGTAGACTTTTACAAAAGAATTTCTTGATTACAAAGTACTTGCATACTTGTTTTCTTACTTGGCATTTTATAACAATTCTGTGAGATGAGCATGGTAGGTGTTATCACAGTTTTACAGACGAGGAGACAGAAACTCCAAGTGCTAAGGGATGTAGCCAGAATTTTACATTTGCAGAAAGAAAAACAGGGACCCAAGCCCTAGTCTTTTGACTCCGTGTCTAGTACCCTTTCCATGACGCCATGCGCAGAGCAAGCAGAAAAGCCTATTGCTCAAGGTCATGAGTAGCTGAGTTCTTGGTCCATTGCTCCTTCCAGCACTCAACTTCCACTCTTAATTCCTTTAGAGCCATTTTTCTGAAAAAGTCAACTGTTCTTTACCTTAGTTTAAAATTGTACTTCCTAAATCTCAGAGGAGAAAGGAACCTATGGAAATCCATCCCCTTGGCTATATGTGGTTTGACCTTCAGTGACCTTCGGATGGAAGCCAGTGGTTCAAAAACAGTTCTCAGTTCTCTATAACTGACTCTTCCATTTCACGACCCTGGGACACAAACACAATCCACTTGTGCTAAGTGTTACATCCACAGTCCTCTGCATGACCCTTGCGGAGATGAAAACTGTGACCACTGAATTCTTTATGAAATTTATTGGGGGTATGAGAATGTTCATTCGGGACCTCCATAACCATCTACTCCAGGCATCATAATCCCTCTTCCTTCTACTCATCCTCATAGAAAGTACTTCACAACTGCTTGCTCATTTTTTTTTTTTTCTCTTCTTCAGACATTGGGTCAGTCATGTGCAAGGGCTGGTGCACTTTTAGAGCAGCATAACCATTGTAAGATCTCTGGCCTAGAGCCTTGGTTCTTAAACATTAACATACCTGAGACTCACTAAGGGACCTTGTTAAAATGCAGATTATAGGCACCAGCTCTTGAGACTCTGGTTTGGGGGTTCTGGAGTTGATATCTGGAGGCTGCATTTTGGATGAGCTCCTTCAAGGATTCTGATGCAGGTATAACTTGCAAAACAGCTCATGAGCTGAGCAGTAATTTTAAATGACTGCAGAGATAGGCATGGATTCTGCCACATGGCAGAACCCAATACATGCTAGGTGACCAGGTGACTATATTGTTCACTTCAGAATAGATTTTTCTTAAAGTGACTTTTCTATCACTACTAGGCATAGATGAGATTATTTTTTACAGTAGGCAGAGGGATTGTTCTGAAGATCCTCTGCTGGGAAAACAGATTTGATCACCAGCAATATGTTAAGTTCTGTAAAGAATGGCTTAGGACATGGTCCAATAAATAATAGGCTATGCAACTCACTCTAAAATGCAGTACCAAGATGCATAAAAAACAATTGCAACCCTCAGGGGATTCTGTCACTCACATTGAAAAGATCACTAGCCATATTGCTGTGACATTTCAGAGAAAGGAGCAATCATATTCAGCTGGGAGGTCTTGGAGCATTTTGCAGAGGGAGAGAATGTGGCTGAGACTTCTGGGCTGAGTCTAATTTGGGTAAGTGGGAAAGGGGAGGGCATTTCAGGTGATGGTATATATTGGAGCAGAGCATAACTGTGAGAAAGCAACTCTTCTAAGGATAGTAGTGAGTTGGTTGGCATGGTCAGCACTTATGAAAGCAAGGAAAGGGACAATAGCTAATATAGAGATGTTGCATATATGTAATTTTATTTAATTCTCACAACAGCTCTACAGGGAAGGCAATACTGTTCATATTGTATGGAAAGAAGTTCAGAAGAAAATTAAATAGTTCAAGATCACAGAGCTAGCTCAAGGCAGACCTGGGGTTTGCACCCAACTCCTGTGAATGCCAGGCCTGAATGCTGGAGAGCTCACCCTGCCACCCCTTCCCCAATAAAACTGCTGGCCAGCCCTGAATGTCAAGCTTAGGGTTTCATACTCAAGCTCCAGACAATGCATGTCTTGCAAGGAAGGGTCTGGAGGCCAGGTTCCATCCCAGAAGTCTATCCAGGTCTCTCTCTGTATCCTTGGTATTTCTTCTGGAACTGCTGCCCTAAAGAAAACTACAACCATACCATTTTGACCTGTCAGACCCTGTTGGCTTTTTGTTGTGTGCTAACAAAGTACCATGGGCAAGCAGGTGGAGAGTTTTGCAGATTCATTCTTCAGCGGCAATTTTCTAATTAATATTGTCACCACATGGCCCAGTTATGTTGCAGGAGCAGGCAGGTGTCAGCAGTGTGTGCCTGAGTGTGTGTGTGTACAAGTGGTTGATAAATCAGCAGATTTTCCATGTGAACAAAGCTGGGATCTCCAGATGACATCTTAATTCTGGGACTCAGAAAACCCAGAGCAGGGATAATGAAATGTCCTGCTTATAAGTAGCAGGCTAAGGAACTCCTCAGCTCCATGTGGCAAGAGCGGCCATGCTGACATCTATGGTTATGGATTTTCAGCAGGAATTTTGTCACTCTTCTCCTGTGTAGGAAGTAGTAGTGATGGCACATTCTTTTTCAGTAAAGAATCTGGTCGGACAGTTCCCAGACAAGCAAACAGGATAGAGGTGGCATGAGGGTGACTCTCTAGTTTTCCAGTAATGCGTGTTCCTTATTGTGTAAATGAGATACCAATTTAGGAGAAATTTTTTCTTCCTAAATTACATAGCATTTTCCCATGTCATTTAATCCTTGCAAGGGTCCTTGGAATCAAGTCTTTATAATCATCTCCATGTTGCCAATGAGGAAACTAGGGCTCAGAGACATTGAATGTCTTGACTAAAAGCTAAATAAAAATTAATGAGTTTGAGAACCACTAGAACTCACATTTATGCTCTTATTTATGTTCACCGATTAGCCTATTCATTTATGCTTCCACTCATTCATTCATTCATTCAATGTTCATTGATCACCTACTACATTCCTAGCACTGAGTTTGGTTGTGGAGCTCCCAAGATAAAAATGGGGAGTACTCTGAGCTCCGTGAATAGAGGGCTAATAAAAGAGAGAGCAGGTCAATTATTTGGAACTCGAATTAGTGTGATTTCCACTCACATTAAAGCCAAATAAGCAATATTAGGAACCCATGAGTCTTCTGGTCAATTCTCCAGTCTCTAAAGCTAGTTCACCCTTGCTTATTTATCTGCACACTTCTGGGTGTTCTATTACCTGCCATAGGTCAATGTTTGCCTCAGTTCAATATTAATTACTTCCTGGATGCATGCATTTCCTTTATCTTGGTTCCTAAAAAGAAAATTTAAAGATGTATTTATGCATTGAGTCGACATCAGATAATTTTTCAGCCTGAGTCATCTCCTCAAAGGTTGTCCCTCACTCCTATTTTCCTAACCTTCATGGAAAAGATGATTTAATTCCAGATTGTCAGAACTGCAGCCTTATAGGATGAAACCTGCTTTTCCCTCCTCCATGCCCCCTCTGCAGTGAGGTTGTAGCATTCATATCACATAGTGCCTTGGATTGTAGGTATGGGCCTACGTGTTCTATCTTCTTTATGAGATGAGATGATGTTATCTAAGTGAGAGAATCATGGTGTATTCATCACTGCACCCCCTACAGAACCTAGCACATTCCATGATCTGTTAAAGGTGCTCAAGAAATGTTTATAAATGGAGGTCCCAGACTGGCAAAGCTCATCTCTTTAAAAGACTTGTTCTCAGGAGCACTGTGAGTGATGGCCTAAATGCCCTCCACTCTAAGGAGTGCTGTCTTAACAGTAACTCCAGCAACCACCTCCTGACTTGATGAACTTCTTTTCATTAATCCACAATCTTCCTGTTGCCAAGCGCTTCTCTTTCTCTCTCCCATTTTATTTAACCATTCTTGGGCTCTCCAGGCCCTTTGATGAATAGAAATGTTCCTACTTGGAATTAAGTTGGAATCTTTGATCAGAGCATCCTGGTAACTCATCAGGCCACATCTGAGGTTTACACTGGTTATGTGGTGGTTTTTCTCTTTCTCTCGGAGGCAGTTTGTGTGGGCATTGAGTGTATCCTTAAGAGAGCACTCAGAAACCTGGTCAAGATGAGGAAGGACACTGATGCCCCATAGCAGGGACAGAGACTCAGGGAGAGAGTGGAATGTGAACCTCTATGTTCAAATCAAAGATATGGATGGGGCTGGGGATCCAGGACAGCTGCTGCCTGGGGATGGAGTGGGGATATTAGACTTGGTTAGGCAGGATGAGGGTTTTTATCACTGAAGGCTCAGGCTTCTCTGAAGGCAAAATTACAAAGTTATTAGGAATTCTCTTAATGGTTTACTCTGATTTATGGATGTGTTTAGTCAGCCCGTCATCTTCCATGAGTATTCAAAAGTGGACAGTAGGTGTCTGTTTGGAAAAGCAGCCATTTGTTCTGTAAGTATGTCTCTTCTTTGGGAACGGCTGCCACTGAGGTTACTGGAGTTTACCAGGAACTAAGAATTTACCCGCATCTTAGGCTGTGTAAGGGAAACTGGTCTAGAGAAAACAATTATGCTAAAACTTTGGAAAATATTGACCTGTAGCTGGGCCCCACAGAGCAGTTTTGTAGTGCTGAAGGAAAGGAGACCTGAACATGAGCTTCACTCTTCCAAGGTCCTCTGTTAGATTCGATCAAGCTACTTAAGCCTTGCATCCTTCTGTTTCCTCCTCTGTAGAGAGGACACACTGGTTTCTAAATATTTAGGTTGGTGCAAAAGTAGCTGCAGTTTTGGCCATCATTTTTAATGGAAAAACCGCAATTTCTTTTGCACCAACCTAATACTTCTATACCTTGGGAACCAGATAGGCAATGCTATTAGAAGAAGTGTTATTGAGGTGTAGGCTAATAGTGAGGTGAAATGGAGGGTGCAGGACATGTACAGAACTCAAAATAATTCAATCCCTCAATTTGCAGTCTCTGTTCTAAAGTGTTGGATCTTCTCTTTGGAGAAAAAGTAATATACAAGTTCAGGTTATTGTTATCGTCAATACATACCCAGTCAATAGAATTATTTAAATGCTCCTGTGGATAGAGGCCCATACTGTATTATCCTGTTTTGTGCTGTTATAAAGGAATACCTGAGGCTGGGTAATTTATAAAGCAAAGGGATTTATTTGGCTTGCAGTTCTGCAGGCTGTGCAAGGAGCATGGCACCGGCATCTGCTTCTGGTGAGAGCTTCAAGAAGCTTCCATTCATGGCAGAAGGGGAAGGGAAACTGGCGTGTCACATGGTGAGAGAGGGAGCAAGAGAGAGAGAGAGAGGAGGAGAAGTACTATGCTTATTTAAACAACCAGCTCTCACATGAACTAATAGAGTGAGATCTTATATATTATATATGACCGCAGGGAAGGCACCAAATCATTTATGAGGGATCTGCCACCATCACCCAAACACCTCCCACTAGGCCCCAACTCTAACACTGGGGATCAAATTTTAACATGAGATTTGGAGGGGTCAAATACCCAAATAATACACATACTATGTGCTGCTGAAGAATACAAAATAATTTTATGATATCATCTCTATTTCTGAAGATTTAAGTATTTGGTCTAACTGCATAGACAGATGTCCATCCATCCATCTGTCTACCCCTCCCTCCTTCCATCCATTCACCCATCCACACATTCAAGAAATATTTGTCAAACATCCAGTGTGTGCCTACTTCAGGATTGGAACCCCAATGTAGGTTTATAGTGGTGCACAAAAACACAGGGTCCCAGTCCTCATGGAGGTTATATTTATTAAATATATATTAAGCCCTGTAAGAGATCCTGGGGGACATAATAAAGGCCAAAATGTTGGCCCTGGCCTCAAGTTGTTCATCTGTTTGTGAGACCCCACTCCTGGCATGCAGTGGTAGTTGCTAGAGTAGAGGCGTGTGGCAGCAAAGAGAATGAGAGGTTATTCCCCTAGGAAAAGATCAAGCTGGACTTTGTAGATGAAGTAAGGCTTAATGAGTCTTTAGATTTTGATAAATAATGCAGTTTCTGGACTAGTGGATAAAGGTGAGTTTTAAGGGAAGAAGGCATGTGAGGGCACCAGGGGTGAAAGAGGAGGAGATGAGGTTGTAGCACCATGTGACCAAAGTCTGACATGAGACATGGAAAATGGGCTGGGAGATAGGACAGGTAGTGGACATTCGACATGTCCTATTAAGGAATTTGCTTTTTATTTCTTTTTATCAAGGAGTCATGAAACATTTTTGGCTGGAGTGACATGATCAGGCTCTGGCAACAGCTTCCCTCCTCTCCTACCTTAAAGGGGCTCTTCATTTCCCATTCTCCTCCGTTTTTTTTTTTCTCCTGCCTCCATGAACAAGTGTCCCTGCTTTTCTACCCCACAGCCTGAGGCCGGCTCCTCCATATAAGAACCTTTGACCTTCTTCCTTCAGGATTCTTCTGTTACGTTTCTTCATCAGAATCTTTCTCTCACCTGCATTTTCCAAATGTTCCTACGTGGCTGGACTCTTCTTCCATTTCTATAAACATATGTGCTCAGTTTCCCCTCCTAAAATCAAAATGAAACGCCTTCTCTAGTGAGGCCCAGAACAGGTACTTCAGTTAATGATCATGGTTATAATGATTGCTGTTCCTGCGAACCTCTGCCTTATCTTGTTCTTTGGCCTCACTTCATAGCCATCTGCTTACACTTTCTCCCCACTGACTGACTCTTAACCCCTTGCAATCTGGTGTCGGCCTCATTCCCCAGCAGGATCTGGCCTGTCCTCCTGATTGCCACATGCCTTGGCCCTTTCTCAGCAATCATGTCCCCACCCCTCCGCTCTTCTGATGTGCTTGAACCAGGAGATTTCCTGAGCTTCCTCGAGGTTAGGCTAATTTTGTCACCCTTTATGTGTGTCCCAGAGAGCCTGTGGGTACCACAGCCCACACTGCTTGCTATATTTGCCTGAGATTGCCTGTGTGCTTGCCCTTTGCTCCTCAAAGGCCAGGACCATACCTCCCTCATTTTGGATTCCCAGTTCCTGGAATAACCAGTACGTAGGGCTACCTGGTATGATAACCACTAGCCACCAGGGGCCATTAGCATCAGACATGTGGCTATTTTGAATTGAGATGTGCTGTAAGTGTGAAATATACATGAGTTTCAAATATTTAGTACAAAAATGTAAAATATCTCATTAACAATTTTCAGTAAATTACATTTAACATGATTATATTTTGGATATACAGGGTTAACTAGAATATGTTATTAAAATTAATTTTGCTTGTATCTTTTTACCTTTTTATTGTGACTATGAGAACACTTTAAATTACATATGTGGCTCCCATGATGGTTGTATTGGAATTGCTAGCCTAGAACATTGCTGGGAAAAGTAGGCTTAAAACCATGGTTGCTGAGCTGAGTGGAGTTGAGTTGGGTGGTTCCGTTTCTTTTGAGCCTCCGTTCCTGATGTTGGTGGTGAGCCCATTCCTGGTTCTCCCACCTCTCTCACCACTCTTTCTCCCCTTTCATCTCCTGCCTCTGATTACTGGTTACTCCCAGATCTGCACCTTTATGCAGCCCCTATGTATCCAGCATTTTAAGTTTGAGCTAAGAGGATGAATCAACTCGCAAGACATTGATTTTTTAAAAGCCAAATGAATGAAATTAAAAAAAAACGAAAAGGAAGGCGTCGCTAACACATGGCAAGCGTTAGCCATTGAAGGCGTCTGTGGCGAGGTGACCTTTCGCAGGAGCTCCTGAAGGCGAGACACACAGACTGGCAGGCTGGCAGGCACAGCCCCTCAACCCACTTACATAAAGCCTCCTGTGAAATGGAGAGCAGTATTTAAAGTGCATGGAAGGTCATGGATTTAAAACTGAGAGACCTTGAAATCTAGAAGTGTTTGCTTTCGTAACTGCCTTGGTTGGCCTCTCCAGGATGGGAACAGCAGTGCTGCAGGGCTGGCAGGGAGGCCGAGGCCCGGCAGCACCAGGCTCCGGAAACAGCCTCTGTGCCTTGAGTTCCAAGACCCTTGAGTTCTGTTCCTGGAGAAAGCGGCTGCCAGCAGCCGGTGCGGCTCCAGGCTGGGCGGAGTCCTTCTCGGCCTGAGCGCCGTCTCTCTATTTTGAGTGCTGCGGCACACAGTGGTCAGAAATAGGAAACTTGGGTTCTCTTACTGCTACCTCAGCTTGTCCTGAGACTCTGATGAAGTCCCCTAACTGCTCTGTGCTACGGCATAAAAACCATTTCCTCTGCGTTCTCAGAGCTTGGGAAGATGAGTGATAACATAATGAAAAGAAGTCTGAGATTCTCTAGGAACACGCAAGGCCCTAGGTAGAGTTTTTGTTGTGGTTTATTCTTTTAGAGATGGAATCTTCATCACCCGGGCTGGCGTGCAGTGGTATGATCACGCCTCACTGCAACCTTGAACCCCCACACTCAAGCAATTCTTTCGCTTCAGCCTCCTGAGTAGCTGGGACCACAGGTGTGCACCACTGCACCTGGCTAATTTTTAAATTTAAATTTTGACTTTTAACTAATTAATTAATTAATTTTGGAGATGAGGTCTTGCTATGTTGCCCAGGCTGGTCTCAAACTACTGGGCTTAAGTGATCCGCCTACTTCAGCCTCCTGAGTAGCTAGGATTACAGGTGCATGCCACTGTGCCCTGCACTAGATAGAGTTTTGTTATCAGGCAAGCTGGAAAGTATTTAACCCAGTTAGGGTAATCCCCAGCTCCGTTTGTGCCTAGTCAGCAGCAGGGCTTAGATGAGTTAAATAATGGTATTAATAGCTAACACTTACAGGGTGCATCCCTTGTTCTGGTTCCCTTGCTGGCTAGATGCACCTGTGAGCTGGACATTAATGTTGGCACTATACTAATCAGGAGGCTGATGCTAAAAAGTTGCACAGGTAAGAAGCAGAACCGGAGCCTGTGTGTCTCATGCTCTTTTCGCTGTTACCATACAGAATTCTCTGCGAAGCCAGGAGCCCCAGAGATGTGTTAGGGGTTCAATTTTTATTCAACAATGATCTCTTCCAGCCTGATTTTGTGTGGCCCAAGAACTGTTATGATTTGATAGGTAGATGGTAAGTGGTCATCTCAAACATTTAAGGGCTCAATTACATTCATATATTTCTAGTAAAGTGAACTGGACAGGACTATTTCAGCCCATTTGACAGATGGCGCACCTGAGGCTCAACATGGTTAAGTGGTACATTCAAGGTCACCCAAGGAGTGACTGATCAGGGTGTGTGTCTGGACTCTGAGCTGTGACCATTGAAAGGGGCTGTTGCTTCCCTCTGCAGAGTTTTGAAATTGAGTGGAGGCACCAGAGGCAAGCTCCCAGAACAGAGGCTTCAGCTCTTCCCAGCCTGCCCTGAAGACTGGGGAAGGGAGAGGGCTGGTGCCTCCCACCTTAAAACATGCCATTTGCCTGCATGCGTCCTGGTGTGGTGGTGCCGTCCTGTTCTCCCGTGCTGTTCCTCAGCATGGTTCTCTCCATGGGTGGAGGACCCATCATTCAGGATTGTGTTGGCGTAGAAGAAAACACACGGGAGCCTTCTGAGTGGTGGCACTGGCATCTTACATACCTTGAAAACCGCCTGGAAACAGGTGATTCATTACGGCCTCTGCTTCCAGGCCCGATCACAGCAGGATCCCAGGCATCCTGCAGAAAGGGAGAGTGCACTACCGCTCTTCATGGTCTGGGGGAGGATGACTTCAGTACCTCATGGTAGGCAGTCCTTTATATCATGCCTGAAATGAAGGAGGAAAATGAGAGAAAATGGGACTCTCTCCTCAAGCATTTTAATGGAAATGGTGGAGACTGCCTGCCTCAGGTGGCTGGCACTGAGCAAGACTTTGGCAACAACTGGAGTGGGCAGCAGATGGGGGAGACAAGGCCCCGGGGCTGAGGGCACCTACAAGGTGGCCGAGGTCAAGACTTTTTGTGGAAGTCCTTTCATTCTGCAGACAGAGAAACTGGGTGTCTCAAGCACTGGATCACCCTGACCAAGTCAGAGGCCAGGTCAGAGTGCTTAGTGATTGCTCTGTCCTCCTTGATAGAATCAACTAGAATGCTCTTCTGTTCACTCTTGTGGTGACTGAGTCCTTGTCCTCCAGATCTCGACTCAAGTAGCACCTCGTCTGAGAGGCTTCCGAGTGCTGTGTCCCTACTGGTCACTCACTCTCTACATGTCACCCTGGTTGACTCTCCTTATATTACTTATCTCTGACTGAGTCTCATTTCTTTACTTACTTGTTTATTTTCTGTAATTTCCCATTGGAATGGGAATCTCATAAGAACAAAGATCCAGTCTTTTTTTTTTTTTTTTTTGAGATGGAGTCTCGCTCTGTCGCCCAGGCTGGAGTGCAGTGGTGCGATCTTGGCTCACTGCAATCTCTGCCTCCCGGGTTCATGCCATTCTCCTGCCTCAGCCTCCCGAGTAGCTGGGACTACAGGCGCCCGCCACCACGCCCGGCTATTTTTTTGTATTTTTAGTAGAGACGGGGTTTCACCGTGCTATCCAGGATAGTCTCGATCTCCTGACCTCATGATCTGCCCCCCTTGGCCGCCCAAAGTGCTGGGATTACAGGCGTGAGCCACCACGCCCAGCCAATCCAGTCTTTTTGTGCCCCCTTATATTCAGCATCCCAAACAGCCCCAGCCACGTAGTAGGTGCTTCACAAACATCAGTCGAGTGGATGGATAGTCAGGGAAGGAAGCTTTTGGTGACGGTGACATATGAGCTAGGTCTTCAAGCATGGGTAAGACTTCAAAGGAAGGGGGAAAACGTGAACAAAATGAGCCATAGGGAATAAACAAGGCATGTGTGTGAGCATGTTTGTGGTGAGCTGGGAGTTCATGTGTAAGTCGGATTGGCTGATACAAGGGATCTTCTAAAGGAGCAGTGGCAGATAGGGCTGGAAAGGCAGATCTGAGCTTGTTTACAGGGGCTGTGAGTGCCAGGCTAAGAGGTGCCACTTCTGTCCTGTGGACAATGGGACCCACTGAAGGTGAGTGACACGGGGAGGTGCATGGCCATTTGGCCTCAGCATACAGGTGGCTGAGATTGAGAGAGCAGCCAGGGACCTCTGCATCACAATGTGATGACCTACGAAAAGGAGGTCTTTGCCTCTGTGAGTCCCTAAAAGCCAGGCTGGAGCCCTCTGCTTGGGAGCTGCTTTTTTCTGCCACAGTGTCAGTTGTCATGCCCTAGCGGAGTGCCCGAGGGGAGGGGCAGGAGGCCCCTTGGATGGGCTGGCACTGCGCCCCTGCTGCTGTCAGAGTGACTCAGATCCCCTCCTGGCACCAGCCTGCTCAGGCAGTGCAAGCTGTTCCTTTGGCTCCTGGAGACTGGGCTGGTTCTTCACTTCTTTCTCCCCTAGGACTGAGGCCAGGGAGGAGGGGTGCAGATTTCTGTGTTTCCACCCTTTTCTCTTCTCCCCGCACAGGGGTGCGAGAGGAGGAAGTGGATGCTGCAGTGCTGGGCTCTGGGTTCATTCCCTGTGATTCCTCTGGGCTGCCCCGAGTCCTGCTCAGCACACACACAACAGGACACCAGGCGTGCTGGACAAATGACCAGGCAGTGTGGTACTTGAATGCAAGGGTTTCCTGAAAAGTTACCATCAAAAACTGGGTCAGGTGGACAAATGCAGATGGAGCATCAGCAGTGATTTCCTCTGAGACTAATGACATGCCCTAAGATTGTTCAGCACAGAGAGGACTTAAGCCACAGAAGGTTTGTACAGCACTTTACAGCTTACAAAATCTTCCCACATCCTCAATGTCAGTTATTTCTTACAGCTGTCCTGTGAGCAAAGTGGCATTTCTATTTTTTTTTTTAATTTGAAGCTCAGAGATGTTAAGCCACTTGCTAAATGTCACATAGATATTCAAAGGCAGAGCTGAAAACCCTAACCTGGGTCTTTGGGTTATTTATAAGAGTTTTAATGAACCATACCATACACTGTGCCCCTTTTCCTGGACTCTTAAACATTAGCTTTCATCTTAGGTTAGCCCTTCCTTGGAATGTCACTTGCTCACAGGAGGAACTCTAATAACCATTGCAGGCTCAGGAGCCATCAATGCTTTCAAAGAGATAATATGCAGGTGACTAAACACCGGGGAGTACCTAAAGTTAACCATGATTGGCCACTCATTGATCAAACATTTCCAATTACTCCTGTTCATCAGTTATTGCCAATTGTACTTAGCCTGGCATATTATTTTAGGTTAAATCAAAGGAAACTGTCATTTTTGGTGGTCAAAAATAGTCACATATTGAAAGTATTTTAGGGTTTGACCTAATACATCAAAGATACTGAATACACATGTGTTATTTAATTTGAGAGGAACTGGAACATTTGGGAATTCACATTTTCAAAGCAGACTCAGCTTCCTCAATCTATGTCATGGAGTGAACAACAACTAATAGCATTGTGGGAGGATTAGTGAGATATCATGTCTAAAAGAGCTTACCTGGTTTAGTGCCTGTGAGATTATCTCTAAATTAGCTTTATTTGAATGGGCACAAGTTCTGGCCTCAACATTGCAAGGGGCTAGTAGCTGCCCTCAAGAGGCTTATAGTTTGGCAGAGACCATTCAGACATGCCCATCTAGAAAGGATGTCAGGCATTCCAGAGTCTAGTGCTTGGACATGGGTAGTGTTATGACCACGGCCCCAGAGTCAAAATGCCTTGGCTGGAATCTTAGTTCCGCCATTTACTTGATCTGTGACCTTGAGCAATTTAATAATATCTCAGCCACTTAGTTTTCTCATCAATGGAACAAGAATAACAATATGTCCACTTCATAGAGCTGTGAAGATTCAGTAAGATAATGAATGCCAAGGACTTAGAATTGTTCTTGCCATGTAGAAAGTGCTCAGTCAATTTACTGCTACTATTATTATGATAGTTATTATTAATACTCTTATTCCTCAAATAAGAGGGAGGATTAGAGTAATCTTTGCTCAAGATGGAATATTCTTCTGCCTACAACCCTCAGTGTTAGGTTCTCAGCTTCTGATAATGCTGTCATCGGTGGTCTCCAAAGCTTAGGACTACAGAGAACAGGACTGAGATGAGGTGTGCATCTGCAAATGCTTCACAATCAGAAAGCAGATTTAGAAACTTCTAGGGAAACTATGCTCTGTGATGAGGTCTTGAGACCCTGATAAGAATCTTGGAGTTGAAAGCGAGCATAATTATCCTTAGCCACCCAAAGCATCTATTGTCCAACTTCCCTGGGTTGAGCGAGACTTCCCAGTAAAATTGCTCATGGAAGGGGAAACTCAATGGATAGACCTTTATTATCTCTGATTATATGAAGGGTTCTACATTAAAGGGAGCACAGCCCACAGAAGACTGCTCTCGCTTCTGGTGCCAATTGCAAGTTCAGGAGTCCCCAAGACTATCCTTAGGTTTAATCATTTGCTAAAATGATTCACAGAACTTGCTGAAAGATGTTATACTTGTGAATATGATTTGTTACAGGGAAAAGAAACGTTGAAATCAGCCAAGGGAAGAAGCACATAGGGTGGAGTCTAGGAATAATTCAAAATGTGGAGATCCAGCTGGGCACGGTGGCTCACGCCTGTAATCCCAGCACTTTGGGAGGCAGAGGCGAGCAGATCACCTGAGTTCGGGAGTTTGAGACTAGCCTGGCCAACATAGTGAAACCCCATCTCTACTAAAAAAGAAATAGAAAAATTAGCTGGGTGTGGTGGCAGGCACCTGTAGTCCCTGCTACTCTGGAGGCTGAGGCAGGAGAACTGCTTGAACCTGGGAGGAGTAGGTTGCAGTGAGCCAAGACCACAGCACTGCACTCTAGCCTGAGTGACAGAGCAAGACTCAGTCTTAAAAAAAAATATATGTGAAGAACCCAGTTGTCCTCTCCCCATGGAGTCAGGACAGCATTACTCTCATGCCACCAGTGTGTGACAATACACATGAGTATTGCCTGGCAGGGAATCTTACTCAGGCCTTGATGTCCAGAGTTTTTACTGGAGCTCCATCGCCTAAGCAGTTGACTTCCCATGTGGCTCACCTCTGTCTCCAGCCCGTCAGGAAGGCAAGCTGATACTGCGCGATTCAAAGTGTCCACCTTCTAGCACATTGCTGCTGTGGTTCAAAACCCACACCACAAATCACATTGTTACTCTGCCTGGCCCAAGGTCCCAAGCAAAGAAAGATACTCCTATCACCTCCAAAAAGTGGAGGACAGAACCAAACCTCTTTTTGGAAAAGGTTAGTTCCTTTACTACACAGGCCTTGTGTAGGCTCTGGTGACACTGAGATAATCAGTGACTAAGAGCTCCCATCCCAGGGAGCTCATCGTCTACTGGGAGAGGCAAGTTAGGTAACCAATGCAAGTCAGCCAGTGTGTAGCTGTGCCATTGCTCATGCCCACCCAAGCGAGCTGCAGTGAGGTTCTTCCTTAAAGAGCAGGTGTAGCCTGTGAGGTCTACAGGGATAGTTTGGTGACATGGGAATGGGGTTGGCCTGATTAGCAAAGTTTGTGTCATAAGGTGAGACTCATGTAACATTTCTGGAAAAGAAGTTATTGACTGTTGACATGCTTATCAACTCCACTGGCCCAGAGGATCTCTACATCCAGCTTAACTCACTTACTCACGGACTTTGGGGTTTGGGTGGGTGGGGTGGCAATTAAGCCTCCTGGGAAAAATTGGGAAGCTCAGTATCTCAGTAATGGTTGAGGCAGGAGTGAGGCTGAGCAAAAGTTAATCAGTGATTAGGGACAAAAGCGTATAGACATGATTATGCAAACCACCAGAGATCTGTCCACAAACCACCCACCATTGCAGCCCTCACCTGGAAACTGTTCTCTTGATGATTATAGCTGCTGCGCAGGATCCGTGAGAGGGCATGGGCGTTCTCCCCTTGCCGGCTTTTCAGAAGCTGCCTGGCTCCCTCTGGAGCAGGGGGAGTGGAACTCTTGGATGCTCTTTGGCATTATTTGCCTGCTTAGACAGTGCAGGGTCTCCATCACCCTCATTCCCATCTTTCACCACTCCAAGGAACTTGCCTATTCTGCCATTGACCTCACCGTCAACACTTTGATGGAGACCTAAGCTAACCATCCTTTTCTCCTCCACTCATATGCATTTCATGGTCTATTACTGGCCCTCACATTCACTCTCTGGGTCCCTGAGGATGGACAACTCCACCAAAATAATTCAGAGGGTTGGCTGCACCTGTCAACTTGTAGAGACATGGCCTCCATGTGTCAATGGGGAACTATGAAGACCACATCTCAATGTAGCCCCCTGCCTTGGGGGCCCATGGTTTGATGCTCTAGGAAGTTTCACCTCCTGACTTAATTTCACCATGATGCCTCTTTTAGGGGAGCTGGGCAACACCTTTCTGGCCCAAATCCTTTATTTGTTCAAGAAAAGCTGCTCTCATCTCAAAGCACCAATATCAGCAGCCACCTTTGCCTTTTTTTTTTTTTTTTTTTTGTCAGGGAGAGGGGTTCTGAATAGTTTTTGATTTTTCCATTTTGTGCTTTTTCTTTTCAAAAACACATTTTTTGTGTGTATCTCTGTATATGACCCAGGACAGTAAGAAAAAGAAAACTTGGTTCATTCAGTGTATTGACATTCACTGAAAATTTATCAGAAACCTGGCACTGTTGGGGTATCGGGAACTTAAGTAGAAAAAGACAAGGTCATAGTGCTTGAGAAGCCCACTGTCCAGTAGGGGAGGCAGAGTTGTAAATGGCTAACCAAGTGGCAAAATGGGTAATACTACCAAAGGGGAATAAACAATTCTTCTGCAAGTAGTGACAACCAGGGAAAGGTTCCCAGAGAAGGAAATGTTTCAAGCAGGCCTTGAAAGAATGCTAGAGCTTTGCAGTTGGAGAAGAGAGAGAAGTTATTCTAGGCAACGGGAGCCACACAGACAAAAGCAAGGAGGTGTGGGGATGCATGGTGTGTTCACTGAGGACACAGAAGAGCCAAGGCCACCATCCAATGCTGCACCAGCTGTGTACTGCACAACTCCAGGAGAGGTGCATAATCCAGACTGTGATATGAATGGTGCAGCCTGGAGTCATGCAATATGGCAGCCTGATAGAGGGTGCTTGGGAGAGATGGGGGAGGTGTAGTGAAGAATCTTGAGAAATTTCACTTTCATTTCATCTGTCGCCTTGGCTATCAATGAGCAATTGCACAGCAGACATTGGCTGAGCAACCATTGAGTACTTGGGGTTTACCGTATCTCTGCCATTCTCATGTACTGCACAAGCAGGGGCTATTGAGGGCTGTCTGGTAATGAAGAGCAGTGCTGTCTAGCCAAGGTCAGCACCCTTCAGACCTGGGACACAACATTAGGCACATTTCAGTACAGGTGGATGGATTCATTGGTGGGCCTGAGCCCCCTTGGCTTCACATTGTGGATGTCTCAGAGCAGTGTGGGATGATAGTGGCAGTGTAGTTCTACTCCCTCCTTGTGGAAATCAGAAACTGAGGGCCAGAAGAAGAAAGTGACTTGCTCAAAACCAAGAGCTTGATAGTTTTTGATGTTAGGCTAGAAGTTCGGTCTCTTACCTTGTAGCTCAGTAATATTTTCACCAAACGTCACTGTCATTGAGTGCCATTTATTTATCCTTCACAGAATGGAGGGTCGTGCTTATAACCCATCAGGGTAAGCAATCTCAGCTGCTCTGATAGACAACCTCTAGATCTCAGTAGCCTAATACAAGAAAAGTTCACGTCTCAGCCTCATCACAACCTAATATGAGTTGGGTGGCTGTCTCTGCAGTTACACAGGAGTGTAGGGGAGTCCATCTCATGGTAGAAAGAATGGAGAAAACACACCCACTCTCAACTGCCTCAGGCAGGGAGTGACGCACATCTTTTCTGCTCATATCCCATTGGTGAGAACAATCCCAGATCACGTCTAGATGCAGGGAGGCTGAGAAATGCAGTTTAGCTGTGTGCCAGGAATATGAGATGGGCTCAGTGAGCGTCGAGTCAACATATGCACAGTTATAATGCGGAAAGTCACATCATGGCCGTTATCTCCAATGCTAGCAAAGCAATGGCTGTTGGCTGAGTGGTTATCTGTTCTTTATCCCAGAGCTATCGCCTCCATCTCCTGTGCCTCTCCCCGTGTTCTATTCCACAGGTGGAAACTGTGACCCAGAGAATTCAGTGACCTGTCTGGGGTCATGTTCAACCACACAGATCTAGAACTTTGACCCAAGAGGTCTAGATTTCAGAAAGCACCCTTCCTCTCCTCAGGCATACCTGACATACCTGAAGGTATCTTCGGGTAGCAGATGCCTTCTCTCAGAGGATGTGCTCACAGCTGCACACTGCTGAACATGTTGTTTGCAGTGGCAGATGATGGCAGGCAGTAAGGCCCCTGGGAAGGGAGAGGGAAAAGGAGAGAACAACACACCTGTCTTCTCTCCGAGCTGTTGTTCCCCTGTCTGCCAGCCACGCTTTCCTCTTATGCTGTGATGAAACTGTTTATTTTTATTGACAGCAAGCACCGCAGCTTGGAATATTTGTCTGCGAGGAGCGAGCAGCCGGGACTGATTCTGGAGCCTGGCTGTGCGTGGGGATGTGTGCTTGCTGGCTCATGCAGGCAGCTGCTGCTTTGGTTTCAGCTTAGCTTTCCCCATGGCATAGAGCAGAAGCCAGTGTTTCTTTCCTCCTCTAGGCACCACAGATCTCATGACCTGGGGAAGGTTATTTGTGGCGAAGGCATTGATTTGGAAAGAGACATGAGTAATCAGTTTCTCCCCCATGCTCATCTCCTGGAGTCCTTGACATAACCTGATTCCTCTAGAGCCCTTAAAGCCCCTTCTCTGGGGTTAGGCTTGGCCCTTTCTGGGTTCATACACTCTCCAGGCGCTTTCATACCACTGCTATTGCAACCCTCCTGACAGCATGTCAGGATCATCATTTATATCCCTTTGTCATTTCTGCAGGCATTATGAGGGGAAGACAGGACATGGAAGACTTGATTTGAATCCATTCCAGTTCAATCAGTTGCCTCAATCAGTTAATTCATTCCTCATAGTTCCAAAGTTATGGTCTCTTCAGAAATCACTTTTCAGTTCCTGGAGTCCCCAACCCACAACCTTTAAGCCTTTTGGATTAGCAACCTTAATTCAAGCTGTTGAAGCTTCCATAGAACAAACTTTCTTTTTTTGTTTAGAAAAGAGATATTCAAATTTCTTGAGCTTCTTGTTGAGAGGCTCTGTGCTAATTGCTCTCATTTACGTTATTATCTCATTTAATGATATTGTCTCATTTAAAGAGGAACTGTGAGAGATAGTTCCTGAAAAAAAAGATGTGGTCAGTTCTTGTGTGAGAGATACTTGATTAGACACTGCACAGGTCAGAGG
Organism: Pongo abelii; assembly: GCF_028885655.2. Lineage (NCBI taxonomy): Eukaryota > Metazoa > Chordata > Mammalia > Primates > Hominidae > Pongo > Pongo abelii. The sequence goes on from NC_071995.2 coordinate 5,027,418, forward strand.
TGGTTTTTAAATGGCTCTGTCCCTCCAAAAGCTCAGTCTAGTGACCACGGCGATTAATCGCCATCAGAGTGGCAGTACATCCAGCCTCCAGAATCAGCAGCACGGTACACCAGTTCTTGAGTGAGCTCACATTTTGTGTCAGTCAGTGAGTACACAAAGCTCTTGACATGCATCACCTTGTTTATTCCCCCCTCACTCCTAGGAGATAGGTGCTCTTACCACTATACCCATTTTGGTGGTTGGGTAACCTGAGTCTCAGAGAGGTTGAGTCACCTGCCCAAGGCATCGAGCTAGTGTGTAATAGAGCATTTTTTTTTTTTTTTTGAGACAGAATCTTGCTCTGTTGCCCAGGCTGGAATGCAAGGGCACGATCTCGGCTCACTGCAAACTCTGGCTCCCGGGTTCAAACGATTCTCCTGCCTGCCTCCCAAGTAGCTGAGACTACAGGTGTGTGTCACCATGCCTGGCTAATTTTTTGTATTTTTAGTAGTGATGGGGTTTCCCCATGTCGGCCAGGATGGTCTCAATCTCCTGACCTCATGATCCACCCGCCTTGGCCTCCCAAACTGCTGGTATTACAGGCATGAGCCACTGAGCCTGGCTGGTATAGAGCTGGTATTTAACCCATGTCTGGCTGACTCCAGCACCATGATACTGACTCCATCATATACCATGCAAATAGAAGCCAGAACCACAAAAGGGCTCCACCAGGCTTACAAATCAAGTGCCCAGGGGAGGGGAAAGCTTAATTAATTCTCACAGGAGAGCCTGGGAAGGTGGCCTCAATGAGGTTGAATTTGAGCTAGTCCTTAAAACATTGGCAGGGCTCCCAAAGGCAGATTTAACAGGGAGCCACTCCAGAGAACATCACGTCAGGAAGCTGGAAGTTCTGCCTGAAGCAGAGCCATGAGGAGCCCACCTGAACAGTGGAAGAAGTGGATTCGTGTTTTTCCTCACTTATCCTTCCAGCTATCTCAAGTGGGAGTATTCGAAAGATATTTACATTATTGTAAAGAGCTGGGTTATTCCTACCCATTTTGTAGATGGGGATCATTAAGCTCTGTTGAGAGTAACTGAGGCTCAGAGCACAGGGCCTACAGGAATGCTTTGCTACCTGTCCTTGGGGAATGCTGCCTGCCGAAAGCTGGAAACCTCTGAGCAGCCTGTGGCCCACTCAACTCCAGGGTGGGAGGAGGAGACCGGCATCCAGGAATGGGCCACAGAGCCTTCTCCTGCCTGTCTGGCAGCTGTCCACCTTCCATCCTTCCCTGAGCTCTTGGCTTCCCCAGACAACAAAATGGCGCCTGTGTATTGTAATCTCGGGCACAGCTTGAGCCATTGTTCCTGGAGATTTCCAGGCCTCTTCTTTGGAGGCAGAGGCTATGGGTCCAAAGGTGAAGAGGCAAGGGCCTCAGGCCCCTCCACTAGCTGACTTTCATTTCTTGCCTGCTCTGTCTCCAGCTGTGTGTCCAGCGACCGGTACACATCGCTGCCCCTACGATTAAGGACCTCAGGTTTCTTCTCTGAAAACAACCAGAAATGAGCCATAAAACAGCCAGTGACTCACTGTCATTAAGCAACTGAAGTGTTATTGAAATAGTGACATGCTGGGGTTACAGCAGGCATAATCCAGCCACGATTACTATAGGAGAGATGGAGGGCTGGCAAGAGAAAGGTGTTCCTGGCTGCCGGGATCGAGAGACTGTTTGAACAGGGGTAAGGGTGGTGAAGGTAACCTCTTCCGTGGACATTTACCATTAGGACAGACAGGTCAGGCGACCAGTGGAGGGGCAGGGAATCCTAAAGAGGCTATTCACCACCATCAGGGGCCTCGGGGAGAGTGCTCTCCACTTCTGGGGAACACAGTGCTTCTCAGATGTGACTGTGCACCAAATCACTTGGGGGTCTTGTTAAAAGGCAGACTAATTCCAATGGTCTGGGTGGGGCCTGAGGTTGTACATTTCTAGCCAGCTCTCGGGAAGCCGCTGCTGCGGTGAAGCTCACACATGGAGAGCAAAGGGTTCTCTTGGCTGTCGCACTTGAGACAGTTGGGTTCTCTCCAAAGCAAGTAGGTTTAAGACTCAGGTATGACTTTTCAAAATTGAATTTCTTCAAAAAGAAAAATCTTAAGGCATCCATCTGGGAGTGGAAGAGGTGAAGACCAGGCATGGAAGAAGGGTGTATTTTGCTTGTGCCAGGGGAGTTGAGGGCAACTCGAGGGCTGGGTTTAGCAGATGAGCCCAGGACCCAATCCCCAGCTGACCCCACCATGCCGGGGGCCAGACACCACCTGCTTCCTGGAGTCAGGTCAGCCTCAGTCCCCAGGGGCATGGCCTCACTGGGAAGGCGGGGCACATCGTTCTAGCCTCACCCGCTAGGGCCCACCTTCCAGCCGCATTTATTAAGGCCAACAGGGTCTGGGGAGAGCAAGATATTCTGAATTCACGAGAAAGCAGATTATAGAGCTTCTTAAGCACTATCTTTGGGAAGCATCTGAAAAGCGTGATCTGGAGTTCCTTGGGGTCTCTGCTCATTATGAGGTCATCCTCACCCGCAGCCTGCATGACAAGTGCTTCAGGGATGTGGATGCTGCTCAGAAGCTTTAACAAGTGGCTCCTTGGGGGCAAAGGAGCAGCAGAACCCACCGATTTGCCACCTTGTTGATTTATACCACTCATCAGCTCAGCCAGTCCTCCGCTCAGCTGAGGAAAAAGGAACACTTTAGTGCAGGTTGGCCTATTTGTCATAAATTCAAAATCACAAAGATCCAAACTGCAAAACACCTAGGAAATGGGAAGGGCCCATACCATTGATTTCCATTCCATTTCTCCAGCCTTGGAGCAGGGACTGGTGGAGGGTTATCCCAGAGAGATGGGCTGAGAGGCTGGCAGCGGTCAGTGACATGGCTCCTTGAACCCCCTTCCAGTCCAGAGGCCTCTCTTGGCCACCTGACTCACCAAAGTAGTCCAGCCTCCTCGAGCTGCCCCTTTCTGCCTCTGCCTATCAGCAGCCCCACTCTACAACCGTTCCCCTAGTCCTTGGTTCTCAACCTGGTGTGATTTTGTCCCTAGAGCACATTTGGCAATGTCTGAAGACATTTTGTCACAGCTGGGGCAGGTGCTACTGGCATCTGTGGGTAGAGGCCAGGAATGCTGCTAAATCTCCTACAATGCACAGGGCAGCCCCCACAAGCAAGAATTATCCAGCTCAAAATGTTAATCGTGCTGAGATTCAGAAATGTAGACAAGTGCCCAGGGGTCTGGGAGGGACTTGGGAAAGCCAGAAACACAGGTAACCGGGCTAAGACTTTACCAGAATACATGCCTTAGAGCAAAGTATTAGGGCTTAAATTTCTCCCCTTAAAAAGAGGACCCCCTATAACTGGCTGTTTGTTTCACCTACCTGCAGCTTTGTCATCTGCCTGTGATGCTGTCGTCAAGTCTCTTTCCCCCCAGCATCAAGGTGGTTTTAGTAAGTGGTTGTGATACAGCAGGTGAAGGAGAGAAAAAAGCAAGGGTCTTCTTCATTTTCATTCCCTACTGGACATCTTTGACGTCACCCCAGCGTTCAAGTCAGGCAGGAGAAAGGGCACAGGTTGTGGAATCAGAAGATCCTGGGTTTTGGCTATGCGACCTTTGCGAGCTAACCTCTCTGTCCTCAGTTTTCCCACTTGGAAGATGCATGTAACCGTGCTTTAACCATACAAGGATTAGAACATAGTGGGTATTCAGAAAATATTAACCAGCACCCAAAATTTTTATGAAATGCTTGTTTTTTTCCACCTAACACTGGATGACCAGGAAGAGAAATCGAGTCCCAGAAGTCTAGTAGTAAACACACTGAAGACAGCAACCACTCCAGGCACATATTCAAGATTCATGCTAAACAAAACCAGTTAAGTCTTGACTACATGCAAGTCAATTATCTGCTTATCTCTCTGCATGCTAAGTCTTGGTTTTGCCAAACTTCAGGGCTGAGCCAGAGAGTGTTGGAGATGCGGGTAGCCGTACAAATTAGAGAGTAGTGCAAGCGTGAGTGTGCCTCTATGGATCACTATAGGTGCCAGGATGGATGTGCATATCTGTGGCTGGGTGTGCCAGACAGTGTGTAGCCAAATGAATTTGATTCCTAGACCACATGTAAATGCATTAAAGATTAGTCTTGTTTTAAGTGTTTTGTTTTTCTCAGCCTCCATTAGAGGTAGACATGCTAACATTATATAAATACTGTGCTTTTTTTCTCATTTATTTTTACTTATTTATGGCCTCTTTCCCCAAAAAGGACCTGAGATAGTTAACAACTAAGGATATAGATGATACGTAAATGAAGTTATAGGTATAAGTGTAACGATAGTATAATATGCTTAATATAGAAATATATTTGTATATCAAGATTAAAAGTTATGTTAATGCTGTAGGCCCATCTTGTCACTATAATTGATCATCATGTTTATCTCTGAGCTTCTTGCCAGCCAAGGTAAAAAGGGAAAGGGAATAAAATTACATAACACAAATTTTTTATGTGTGGCCCTGAAGAACAAAGTGGATAATTTCAACTACAATCTTACAACAGATGCAGAAGTGGATTTCACAACAAATCTTGATGAAAGCTGAGTGCATAGCATCAAACTGCAACTTAGTGACAATGACTCCACAAAGATCCTGAGAGGCCAGTGCTTTCAGCATTTAGTTTGATATGGGATGAACTTAGAATGCCCAGAAGAGTAGATACATCACCATTCCTTATGCTTTCTTCCCTAAATATAATATTTCTGGCTGGTTTTTCTTTTTAACCAGGAATTGTTTACAGATAATAAGGTGTTACTTCCTTGCAGAGACTTGAGTGCTGGACTTCTAGATCATAAGCAGATAGATAACTTATAGAGAAATGCCCATCCCTGTTCCTGGCATGGAGTAGGCATTCTGTGTACATCTTTCTGTTATTTGTTCATTTTTTCCATTTGTTCATTCATCCACTCACCTGTCTGTCTGACCCTTCCGTAATTTTGGGAAACAGAGCCAAAGGACATAGTAGTTGCCATGTACCTTTTTGAGATGAGCTTCAGTGGCTGTGACATGGGGGCTTCCATCCTCCAACCCCCAAACATGACTGGGTCCTCACTTGGAGTAGTAAAGGCCCATGGGACAAAGCTGAGATTAACAGGCCTGGTTGTTTAGCAGAGAAACTGTCGTTGTTACATGGACAGGCGAAGCTGTAGGAAAGCAATCTGAAAGGCCATCCCGAGAGTGTTTAACTAATTAAATGGGTTCACCAGCTGAGAACCATGCTGCAAAATAAAAGGCCTGTGGTGTCCCTTTCCTGAAAGGAAAACAACCCATCCCTCATTCCATTCTTAGTTATTTATTTATAATTGCAGCCATGCCTGTTTGCACAACCAATGATATAGGTTTAAGTCAATTTATGTTTGTTTTTAGCACCACGCTATTCAGTTGCCAAGAAACACATTACTTGCTTAATGGTTTATCTAATCCACCCTGTTAGTCCTTTGCAATGTGATCCATTTTTTTGTCCTTGGTTAAAGCAATCACGTGACTAGATTATGCCTGAGATTCTGCTCTTATCATCACCACTCTTCATCTCCTGTGTGGATGCACACACTGACATGCACACACACATTCACATGCACACAAATCCGTGCACACACATCCACTCACATACACGCATTCAGATGCATACAGACTCATTCAAATGCATATACATCCATGCACACACACTCACATGCACACACTCATTCACATGCACACTTGCTCACATACACACATATTCATGCACGTACACTTGCTCACATGTGTACAAATCATGTGCACACACTCATGTGCATATACCTTTGAGAGTCCAAAACTTCAGAAAGAAAGAAAAGATAGAAAGATAGAACACAGCTTTAAGCAGGTACAAGCAGCCTCTAACCCTCTGAAATTCCCCTTGTGACAACCCACATAGCTGTCACATCTCGTGGAGCTACATTTGAATTCTTCAGTTGCTGTGCTATTCTGACTAATGCACTTTCCTGGATGTCTGAAAGTTAACCAGAACATCCTCCCCACTTTTTTTTTCGGTTGCACCGTGCTACTAAAAATCTTCCTACAGGCATTAGCCCTTTTTCCAACCTTGGCAAATATCATAAGTAAACGAACCCACCTTTGAATGATAAAGGCTCATTGTAGTTGAGAATAGAGGCTCATTAAGGCATAAATGACATGGATTTTGGAATGAGACAATCTGGAGTTGGATTTCGGCTTTGAATGGCACTTACAGGCCATGTGATTTCTGACACCTGGTTTAACTTTTATTAACCTTGGCTTTATTTACTAGCCTGCAGAAATGGAGATGACTATATTTACCTTGTAGAGCTATTATGGAAGTCATAAGCATTGTAGGTAAAGATCTGGAGCTTAATGGTATCCTGTATATGGCAGATGTGTTGTTTTGGCTTCTATTATTGCAGAGAGGGCCAGAGTAACATATAATGATAAAAGATGCAGGAAATGGAAATTGTGTCAAATGTAGAATCTCCTCAGGGCAGTCTTTTTTGAAAACTGAATTCTGATGCCACAGCTGATATCTTCCTCATGAATAAAGTGGAGTTTAGTGAGAACAATCCACATCTGCTGTAGCTATGCAAAGTTTCTCCATGGAGAACTGGCATCAGTGGTATCTGTAGGTCTATGGGGCCAGCATAGGGTGAGGGATCCCTTTGGCTGTCCCCAGGCTCTGCTGGACCATGGAAGGAATGCGGGAATAGAAACGTTGGGGAATTTTGCCCCAGCCACACAGGAGAGCAACAGGGGAGGCAGAATCAGACTCCCAAGATCTTGCAGTTGGCTGCCTGGTCCTTGAGCCACGTGGAGTCCATTCTGCGCTCAGTACGGTGGGGGTTGGTTATTCCTGGCAGAATTCCCTGTTATTAAATAAAGAGAAACTTAAGGAAGCAAATAAAAAATGTTTCTTGTGCATCTTAGGCTTCTTGTGGCTTTTAAGGCAAAGAACATTTTGAAGAATTGTTAGCAAATCATAAACATATGGGTTGAAGTACTTGGCCTCAAAGATAGCTAGATGCAAATGTAACCAGCCTGGCCAACATGGTGAAACCTTGTCTCTACTAAAAATACAAAAAAATTGCTGGGTGTGGTGGCAAGCGCCTGTAGTTCCAGCAATTTGGGAAGCTGAGGCAGGAAAATTGCTCGAACCTGGGAGGCGGAGGTTGTAGTGAGCTTAGATCATGCCACTGCACTCCAGCCTGGGGAACAGAGTGAGATTCCATCTCAGAAAAAAAAATAAAGAAAGGAGGAAGGAAGGCATTGGCAGAAAGTGTCATTGGGAAGCTACCTTCTTACCCTCAGGCAGGTACATCTCCTTTTTTCTGGTTAACTTTCAGACGAATCCTAGGAGAGGAATATCAAGACTAGGGTGGCAAAGTCTTTGCAATAAGAGGGACAGTGGCTCCCGAGAATTGTAGCCCTACCACATTTCTAAGAGCAGAAGGGTATCTGATTGGCTTTATATTTGCCAAGCCACAATGTACAACCAAAACCTCAAAGAGTCTACTTGATAGAAGAAAACCGAGGCTGCTGAAATTCCTTTCCTTCCTTTTCTCTTATTCAGGGCATCCTAAAAGCAGGCTCTGGCATTTTCCACTAACAAGTCATATTAGGGACAAAACATAAAAGACAGAGAACTAAGAAATCCCCAGCTCCCAGTCTCCCTGGCCTGTCCTGCTTTTACCATTGGATTTTCAATTATTAATTAATCACAAATTAGTAAATAACAAACAATGAGTGATGGGAAAGCGTTGCACTGTCTTCCACTGCATCTAGAAACACTAAATGGCAATCCTCATAATAGACTCTCAATAAATATAATTAAATGCCTACTACATGCCAAGTGCTCTGCTGGGCACATTGGAGATCACAGAGAAGCACTGTGTCCCCAGTTCCTCTAGGGGACCCCAAAGTCCGTTGGGGAATGCAAGAGGCATCATGAAAAAAATCACTGTTCTTACCGGGCAGTAACTGCCAGTGCCCAGTGATCAGCCGGCCAAGCTCCAGGAGGCCATAGACCAGAAAAGAGGTTAGCTGGGAACTTGTTTTCTCCTTGTGTGTTTCATGACATTAATTTCAGTAGGAGAAATCCCAATTGGATGTGCTAGGTCTTCCAGCAGCAACAATTTTTAAACCTGGGGAAGGAGGTTTTTTTTTGGTGCTTGTTTATTTTTTTTGTTTGTGTTTTTGAGAAGGAATCTTGCTCTTTCACCAGGCTGGAGTCCAGTGGTACTGTCTTGGCTCACTGCAACCTCCACCTCCTGGGTTTAAGCGATTCTCCTGCCTCAGCCTCCTGAGTAGCTGGGACTACAGGCATGTGCCACCACGCCCGGCTAATTTTTGTATTTTTTAGTAGAGATGGGGTTTCATCATGTTGGCCAGGATGGTCCTGATCTCCTGACCTCAGGTAATCGCCTGCCTCAGCCTCCCAAAGTGCTGGGATTACAGGCGTGAGCCACCACACCCGACCCACACCCAACTGGGGAAGGAGTTTTTAAGGAAGTCGGGAGAGATTTGTGGGGAGGAGGGATTATTCTTTCCCTCTTAAATCTTGGATCCAAGGAACTTGTGTTTGTTAGAAGGGTCATGATGCCTTTTGTCCCAAGGACTTCACATGACATTAAATAGCTACCTGAACTGGAGCACACAGCTCACACTTACATGTTCACATGGTACAGGCTGAACCACTGCCACCATTCTTGCTTCCCCCAGAACCTCACCCTGCCTAGGCTCCCAGCCAGTGGAATCGCTGACATCCACGGGCCTTCCTGGGCACAACCGGTGCTTGTTACTATTAGAGTCCTCCCCTGATCACCTGCGGGATACACTTAGCCTTGACATGGTTTCTGCTTTGCTTATGACAATGGTGCACAGCTCAGCCTCCTCTCTCCAGTGAAGCCACCCATTCTTAAAGAGTGCCCAAAGCTGCATTGTAGCTATGCTGTCTGTCTTCCCTCCTTTAGCCTCCCACAGCCTTCTTCAAAATCTATTCGAAAATAATCTTATCTCCTCTACATCTCCCAGACCGTCTGAAGCACTGTTGCTTAAAGGAATGAGCTCCAACTTTGGGGAAAGACAAGCATCCTTCTGGAGCAGGGCTTGGCCACTTGCTAGCTGTGTGACTTTTGGTGGGTAACTTGACCTCTCTGAGCTTCAACTTCTTCTTCTGTGAAACAGGATTGATGTGAATGTTACAGGGTGACATGGCCAAAGCATCTAGTGTGGTATCTGGCACATGCTGGGGAGTTGTTATTTTTAATGCACCCCCTTCATTTTCTGATATGTGCATAGCTTGCACTAGCACAAAGTTAATTTAGCTTATGCTGCCATTTTATGTACGTGTTTTATGAGCCAGCACTTTGTTAGTCGCTTTCAATAGGGGTTATCTCATTTAACCCTCCCAACTGTTTGTGAGATGTCGATGCTATTTTCTCCATTTTCTAGATAGAATAACTGAGGCTAGAGACCAGGAATGTGAAACTGGGTCCTCTAAGGACTCCGCTAGCCCCTTTCTATCCCCTCCCGCATCTGCTTCATGCTTATTTGCTTATCTCAAGGGAGATGACATAAATGAGAAGACACAATCCCTGTCCTCAGAGAGCCCAGAGTCCAGGAAAACCAAGAATGTCAGCAAGAACTCTAACCAAGCTTCAGGGAAAACAGACTCATGTGCCTGTGGGCTGATCAGGCATGGCAGTGTACAGTGAGCGAGTGGTGAGGCAGTGGAGAAGGCACGGGCCCAGGTCCTCCAAGATGAGCTTCATGTAGCCTTGGACAACATGGGCACCAGAATAGAGGCAAATGGACCAAGAATCAAGGGGAGGAGAATTCCATACGGAGAGCCAAATGCACCCTCAAGAGACATAAGCAAATAAGCATGAAGCAGATGTGGGAGGGGATGGAAAGGGGCTAGCGGAGTACTCAGCACCAGCAGAATGTGTGTGCTGGGATGGGGGTTCAGGGCTCAGGAGTGGATTAAAAGGAAGCCCATAGCCCTATTCTCAAGGAGCTTACAGTTTTATTGGTGGGAATTTGAGCATTGAGAGAAAGAGAGAGAGAGAGAGGAGAGAGAATTGCATACACTTGGATGAGGGCAGGGACTGTGCTTTTCAATTTCTATTGGAGCTTCTTGCCTGTAGCATACAATGCATCCCAGGTCTCTGGCTTGGCGAGTTCCTCAACCAAGTCACCTCTATGGAGAGCAGGAGGCAGCAAAGACTTGCAGACTTGCAGGCAAGTCAAGGGGCAGAACTGGCTTTTTGCTTCTCAAGGTGAGAGGTGCAGGCCTATTCTGGGGCACTTCTGGGAGTCTCCTTTTCGTGGCTAAGCTACCTGCCAACAAGGATGATTTCTCCAGGTAGAAAGCTTTACACTAAGTTATGAGGGAGGCAGAAAAATGAGAAGCCACCATCCCTGTCCTCAAAGAGCCCAGAGTCCAGGAAAGCCAAGAATGTCAACAAGAACCCTAACCAACCTTCAGGGAAAACAGACTCAAACACCTGCGGGCCGACTGGGCATGACAGTGTACAGCGGGTGGCGGAGAAGTGGAGAAAGAGTGAGCCTGGGTCCTCCAAGATGAGCTTCATATAGCCTTGGACGACACGGGCATTAGAATGGAAGGAAATGGGCCAAAAACCAAGGGGAGAGGAATTCCATACAGAGAGCCAAATGCAGCCTTTTAAAAATTAGGGCCACAATGGAGAAAAGCGAGGAGGAAGAGGGGAAAGGTGTGAGGGAGAAATCATTACCCTGACTATATTGGCAAGAAGCTGGTAGGTCTGTTAAGTGACCCAGAGGGTCCTGGTGACAAAGTGAAGTTTGGAGAAGTTTGGAGAAAAGTGAAAACACAAAACAAAACCACGGGCTCTGGGCTTGACTTCAAGTCCTGCTATTGGTGTTGGCCATCCAGTCATGGACAAGTCACTTACCTCTCGGCCTCCATCTCCTCTCCTTGACCACTGGGTAATGACACCCACCTTGCGGGTCAGTGAGAAAGAAAGGAGCTTGCTTCGGGGTGACCTTTGTCCTTTCCAGAGCTGTGGGATCCAGCCAGGTGTTGTGTTCCTCTACTATGACCTAACCCAGTTCTGACCCAGTTAAGAAGTATAAAATACAAGCCAACTTTATATCCCTTTCCTGTTGTTGTTGTTTTTTTAAATTAGAACAATCCTTGAAGTGGGCATCTCATTTTTTGAATGGTAAACTGAGGCACAGTCAAGCGTACCAACGGCCTTTATCCCACACTGCGTAGGAATTGAAGCACTGGGATGCAGCCTTCCCGCTCCAGACCTGAGGGCTTTGTATCAGAATGTGCCTGAGAATGCCCTGGGGCCCAGTGAAGAGCAGGTTCTTTGGACCCACCCAGAGGAGGGCGCAGACCAGGAATGGGACTAGAGTCTTCATTGCTCACATGCTCTCCAGGGTCTTCTGACACAGGGGGCCCAGGGACCACACTTGAGAGCCTTTGCCTTAGACCCCATATGTTCCTCCTTCCTCTGTGTTCCTTCCTGTCTCACGGCACACAGCATCTTTCACGGATGCTCTCTTTTCCTGCCCTGCCCAAGCTCCTGGCCCCAGCATGTTCTGGTGGCACTCTCTGAAAACCCCTGCCCTGGCCATCTGTCATGGCCAGAGCCGGCCAATGGATGGGGTCCAGGCTGGTGAGCTGCCTACATTGCCAAGAGAGGACCCTTGGAGGGCTTATAGGCGGCTGAGCCAGGGACTCTGGATCTTGCCCTTTTCTCTTTCCCCCATGGTGAGGTGCTTGGGGCAAGCCTGAGCCAGAACTTCCCTGGAACTTCTCTGCTGAGCATGACTTGGCCGCCGTCTTTCCCTGAGCCTTCTGCTTCGGGGCGCTAATCTTCCTCTCGCATTAGTCTCCCAGTCTCTTGCCTCCCTTGAGCTCTCTTGCTCTTTCTCCCAATCTCCTGTCTGATCTCACCCCACTGCGATCCCCAGCACCCAGCCTGCCAGAATGGAGCTGGGAGGTAGTGACTAATGTGCTTGGAGGTGAGTCATCTGCTAAATATAAAAACCCACTCACATCCCTGGATGCAAAAGATTCCGAGAGACTCCGTGTCCTTCCCCCTAATTCCACCCTTCCTCAGGGGACTGAGAGAAGTTTATTCGTGAATAGAAAACAAATGCCAAGGAGCAGCCACAGCAGCATCATCTCATTGCCCTCAGCTCCTCCCGCAGATCTCTAAAGGCAGGAATTTCCCTGTCTCTCTAGTTGCTCTAGAAGGAAGGAGTAGGGTTGGGAAGACTGTGACCCCCGCCCTCCATGGAGTTACAAAGGCAGCAGAATTGATCTTCAGGACTTCCCCCTCTCTTCTTTCTGCCCCCCTTTCTTGTTCAGGAGACCCCAGACTGCCCAGCCTCCTGCAAACGTAAAGATGAGTCTTTTAAATACATTGATATCTTGCAGGCCTTGGCCATGCCTCACTGTATGTGATTGAATTGATGGGTTTCAGGTATGGGCCCTACGTTTGGACAGGTGCCCCCCTTAGGGTCATTCAGTTCCTGCTACAGAGAGTGCATCTTGCTGGGCTTGACTGCTGTGAGTCTCTGTTCACCTTGGATTAGGGGTCCTTGGTGCATGCGTGCATGTGTGTGTGTAATACCATGTATAGATTTATTTTTTTTTTAATTTTTGTGTGTACATAGTTGGTGTATATGTTTATGGAGTGCACCTGATGAAGGTATACAATGCGTAGTGGTCACAGGTCAGGGTAAAATGGGGTATCCATCACCTCAAGCATTTACCCTTTGCATTACAAACAATCTAATTATACTCTGTTAGTTATTTTTAAATGTACAATTGAATTAATATTGACTACAGTCGCTCTGTTGCGGTGTCAAATACTAGATCTTACTCATTCTTTCTAACTATTTTTTGTACCCATTAACCATCCCCACTTCCCGCTTGCCACCCAACCACAGGACTTGAAGTCTGAAAAGCTGAGTTCTAGTCCTCAGACAGGAACTAACTTCCTCTGTGACTTTAGACAAGTGTCTTCACCTCTCTGGGCTTCACCCTCCTAAAATCTGTTTGTAATGGAGTCTTACTAAATGCTCTTGGAGGCCTAGCTCATCTCTTTCTGTAATCACCACATACCCTTGGCTTACATGGAGGGTGGTCTGAAGGCCTCTCTCTGGGGAAGAAGCACAGGTGGCCTCCCTGGCCACGTGCCTCACGTGTATGTACCTGTGCACACGTGTGATGTGGGGAAAACACCAACTGATGGCCTGACAAGCATTCACTCTCACATCCATGGTGCAGTCACTGCAGCCTGGAACAAAGAGAAAATGCAGTTCTCACCTTTCAAGGACTGTGATCGGAAATCGGATGGCACATCTTCTTATGTAAAATGTGAACTTGATTCCCTCTCCATCTTTTCATTTGTCTTTCTCTTTATGTTTTTCCATTCTCAGGCTTTTTGAAAGGCAGAGGAAAGACCATTTCAGTGGAGGTTAGAAAGTATGAGTAGTAATACAGGAAGATAGAAAAAGACGAAGAAGAACTGTGACAAATAAGCATTGTGCCTCTAGACTCCACAGGACTAGGCTCTGGTCTCTGCTGGGCCACTGTGTGACTTTAGACCCAGCGCCTGCCCTCTCTGGGCATGCACTGAACAGGAGGGCTTGAATGAGATCTCCTTTAGCCAAAACATTCTAAAATTATGAGGTTACACAATGGAGGCATGGAGGAGAGAGAACCAGCCCTTGGATGATGCTTACCTTGAATGATCAATCTACAAAGTCCCTGAGGATGAACATCACTTTATTTTTAATAACTAAAATAATAAGTCATTCTTCTCTTGGCTCATTCGAAACGTATTTGTCTAGCGCCAGTGAGTTTCAAACTTCCAAAGCGGCTGCCTGTCATAGGTGGGGTCTTTGTGGATGGGTTGCATGCTGCACTAAATGTTATGGAATTACCAGAGCAGACTGACAGATAAGCACTTCCTGATGCCATCAATGAGGTTTCTGAGAAGTGGTTTGCTCAGGTCACATGGCTAACTTGTGGCCCAGCCCTACAGAGGACCATTACTTCCTTCCGTCCGTGAAGCTGGGCCAGTCTTTACCCTGTGGATCGGCCAGGTTTACTCAGCAGGCCCTTGTCCTCTCTGACTTGGGGATGGGGAGAGTGAAGAGCTAGTAACCTTCTCCCAACCTTTATGGATCCTGGTAGATCTGTGGCTAGGCAAAATGTGCTTCCCTCTGGTACCTGCTTCTCCAGAACACAGCTCTCAGGTGGCAGTATTGGTGAAGGGATCTACACAGCTTGCTGTGTACACTGCCATAAGGGGCACCACTGGCGTGCATTCTGTCTGGAGGCTCCATGGTTCTGCTGCGTGCCCCCCTCACCTCTCTGGTAACGATGCTCAGGGAATTTCAGGGTCCACCTTGCTGTCCTAGGACAGAGTCCTGGTGGTGATCCGGAGGTCCAGGGCACAGAGGAAGCAGAATGCTTTTTATCTGTGTCTAGATTTCTCCTTTTTCTCCTACTGGCAGCCCCAGCAGAAGCCACCTGGAACTTAGCTCTCCAATTCACACATTGAAAGACACTTTGAGGGGTCACCTTGATTCTTTCCCCCAACCCAGGGAGAAGATCCAGACTCATTCAATGACCACAGCCTCTGAGGGCAGAGGAGGACAAGCTGCTGCCCTCGGGTGGCCTGGACTTCCCACTCCAAGCGAGTGGCTACAGCTGCAGCAGGCTCTGCAGTCCTCTTTGCATTTGCATGCTCTTCCCTCTTCCCCTCAGCAGGGGCTGTGGCCGCCTCTATCAGGGTCGGAGAGTCCTCTGGCTCCCCTTGCAGAGGCAAGAGAAAGAGGATCACAGCACTTTCATGCTCTGGAGCAACAGTGACCTGTGTATCTGGAGGCTCTGGAGAGCTCTTTTGTCAAAACTGAGCAAGCATGCCACCAGTTCCTTCATCCGGCAACATTTTTTGAGCACCTACTATGTGCCAGCCATTTTCCCCATGCTGAAAATGCACTTGGTCACAGCAGGAGGCCTCTGTGTATTGCCAACTCATGAATGAGACCCAGCCCCGGGAGGTGCGTACCCATGTGCTCCTGTCAATCTGGTTGATAGCGCATGGCAAAACTCAGAGCAGCGATCTCCTGGCCTTTCTCCTCTGCCCCAGTTAATTAGGGAGGATAGTGCTGCGACCTACTCACAGTTGTGAGCAAGAGAAGGTTTGGGGGACTTCGAGTGCCTTAGAGAAAGAAGCACCCACCTACAAAGTGTTTCTTGCAATTGCAGCAGGAAAAGCAACTACGGTGGCTTGAGCCCAGTTAAGAGCAGACATCTCAGATAAAGAAATGGGATGCTGTCTTCCCAGGGAGAGAGAAGCCTGACCTCAGCTGGTCAGGAGAATACGGGCCTGCTGCAACTTGGCTCTGCCCAGTGTGGGCTGCTAGAGAGGTTGGGCAGTCCAGAGACATGGAGCCCCACGGTCACTGTGTCTCCTGGGAACACAAACCTGGCTCCTAGCACAAGAAGCAGCAATGGAGAAGGGAGAACTCTGTGGCTGCAGGTGCTCTGTGACTCTGCCCTCCGAGGAGCCCATGGTTGGCCTGGGAGCCTTTGCCTCGTAAAGCCTCATCCTAACACTGAGGTCATCTCCAAGCTACTGAGTGAAAGAAGTATACCCCAATGCAAGCAGCGTTAGCACCCACCATTTGCATTCTGTGCATGGCTGCTCTTCCCATCATCGGGGGCTGAGCTGCTCAGGTTCATGGACACCCACCTCGCAGCTCCCTGCTAGGGCCTAGGACAGTGCTGGTGCCTAGCCAAGTCCATTTCTGTTGCATTGAATTGAAATGAGTTAGGGGTGAGGAGAAAAAAAGAAAAAGAAAAAGGCTTGTGATTTGTCCCATGGAAATTCATGTTATTCTTGCCAAAATCTTTGAAAAAGAGAAGCAGAGTGTGCACATTTTTTAAGGGTTACAGTCTTGTTTTTTTAATATCTCAGACATTTTCACATCAGGCCTAAGAGGAGCAGGCTAATGGGCATCTTGGAGGGCTGGGTGAAGGGTAGCAGAAGTCATGACCATCCCCTCTGTGGGGCAGGAACCAGAGCGACAGAAGTAACAGAGAAACAGAAGAGCCTGAACATGTGCTGGTCTTTAGAGGAATCAGGAGATGGAGGAACAGTGTGGCCCCTCCACTTATCCTCTGGTCATGGGGTGCAGTAGCCTGTGGGCTGCATGCGGCAGACACTTCATCTGGCCCTGCCTTTTTTCCTCAGCTCTAGAATGGGGAATAAGCCACCACTCTTTGTAGATTTGCTGTGAGAATGCAATGAGAAGTTGTGATAGTCAACAAAGTTCTTTACATGTGTTGATCCATCCTGGAGCTTCACTACCTTTTCCACACTGCCAGGGTTTGCTCATTTTCCAAAGCCCCTGTTTCCTTATAACTGGTGGTCCCATGGGGGGAACTGCAGGAACTATGAAGCCAGTACTCCACCCTGTGCCAGAGCCCTGGTTTGGTCACGCACCAGCTATGTAACTGTGGGCAAGTTTACCACTCATTACAAGTTAACATGTTAACTTGTAATCATCATACTCACTTTGTAGAAGTGCCTGGAGGACCATCTGAGCACAGACATGTGGACAAGCACCCAGGACAGGTTGGCTGGACTGACCTGTATCTCACATACACTCCTGGGCATGCACTGAGGCCCTCCTCTTCTGTTTCAACTCTTCAGGCCTGCCTCTTCAGGCAGTTTTTGGGTTAGGAACATTTACCATCCTCATTTTGCGGAGCGAGGTGCAAGCCTGTCTTTCCAAAAGGTGACATTGCCTGGGTCAGAACACGGAGAGGGCTGGGAGCCCTTAGTTTGGGTGTCCCCAGTGCAGGGGCAACCAAGGAAGTGAGGCCAACTCCTGTTTCAATCTTCACACCCAGGGTGAGGATACGGAACTTGCATTTTATGCCTTTTCTCTACTTGGTACCTCAGTGGTGACCTCTGAGTTAGAGGTATCACAACAGAGCCAGTTAATTTCTGTTCATCAGGAACCCAAGGTGCCTTTGGAGCCCGGGTGGCAGAACTGACTGGCGTTGGCTGAATCCATGGGTCGCCTCTGTCCTCTAGTGGCGAGAGAGGGAAAGGCATTGGCCACTCTGGGCCAGGCTTGCCAACCAGATTCAATTGCCTTTGAGTGATGGTGTATATTTGGTCACCTGGAAACCTAGCAGCACCAGGCAGCACAAACCCAAGCAAGGCCAACACACAGAAGTCATCACAGGACACATTCCAGGCCTGGGGTAGAGGGTTTCACTCACCTGTTTATTTGTTCATTCATTTATTCATTCATTCAACAAATATTTATGGAGTGTCTGCTATGTGTGGGCGTGGCTCTAGGAAGTAGATCAAGACAGTGATCAAAACAGGCAATGAGAGAGTGACGTCATTGGCAAGATGGCAGAAAAGGGCTTTTCAGCACTTGCCCCTTCGCTGAAACATGAATTTGAACAACCATCTGTGCACGAACATACCTTCAGAAGAGCTCAGGAATCTGGGTGATAGATTACAGTACCTGATTAGAAAAGACACACTGAACGCAGTAGGAAGGACAGCTTCACATTACCTGTGTCCTCACACCCCCAAGCCTATGCAGGGCATCACAGAGAGATATCTTCTACATGGAGGAAAGAGAGCGAAGTGACCGCCAATTTCACTATGGACCCTAGTGCCAGGCTGGCCCTTATGAATCCAGGATCCTGGAGTCTTAATAATGTTAACAGAAAAACATTAAACAGATTAAATTTAATAGAGTTTAATTGAGCAAATAACAAAAATTAATGAATCAGTCAGTCCTCAGACCAAATAAGTTCAGATAACTCCAGGCAGCAACATGGTCAGGTAGCATTTATGGACAGAAAATGGAAGGGAGGTGCAGAGACCAG
This sequence comes from Pongo abelii, assembly GCF_028885655.2. Lineage (NCBI taxonomy): Eukaryota > Metazoa > Chordata > Mammalia > Primates > Hominidae > Pongo > Pongo abelii. The sequence continues at coordinate 5,045,403 of NC_071995.2, forward strand.
TTGATGGGTTATGGCTTCATTTGTCTTATTTGAGCATGTTCTTATCAGTTGTCCTCCTGCAACTGACTGAAGCTCAGCTGCTGAGACTGGCTGAGACTCAATTATCTGTTATAAAATTATACTCCTAAGTTAGGCTTGCAGTTAGTTTCCATCCTACTTTAGGTTGAAGTTAATTAAAGAGGGACTCAAAGTGCAGAGGCATTGTCAGACCAAATTTAATTTAATTTAACAATAGAGTGGTTAAGCGTATTTGGGGGGGAAGATCCAACTATATGCTGCCTACAAGAGAGTCACTTCAGCTTTAGGATACATATAGCTTGAAAGTGAAGAGATGGAAAAAGATATTCCATGCAAATGGTAACCAAAAAGGGGAGTGGGGTGGCTATTCTAAAATCAGATAAATTAGACTTTAAGTGAAAAACTGTCACAAGAAATAAAAAAGTTTGATCCTACATATAATGATAAAGGGATAAACTCATCAAAAGCATATAACAATGATAAATATATATGCACCCAACATTAGAGCACCTAAATACATAAAGAAAATATTTTAAAAATTAAAGGGAGAAATAGACAGAAATACAATAATAGCAGGAGACTTCCATACTTCACTTTCAACAATGAATAGATCTTCCAGATGGAAAGTCAGTAGGAAACGGTGGACTTGGACAACCCTATAGACCAAATGGACCTAACAGGCATATACAAAACGTTCCATCCAACAGCAGCAGAATCATGCACACACAGAGCACTACGCAGAATAGATGGAGGCATCACACTACCTGATTCAGAATATTTTACAAAGCAATGGTAATCATGACAGTATAATACTGGCATGAAAATAGACATATAGACCAATGGAACAGAATAGAGAACCCAGAAATAAATCCACTCATTTTCAGTCAACTGCTCTTTGACAAAGTTGCCAAGAATATACAAGGGGGGAAAGATATTCTTTTCAATGAAGTGTGTGGGAAAAACTGGATATTCACATGCAGAAGAATAAAATTGAACCATTTTCTCACACCATATACAAAAATCAACCCAAAATGCATTAAAAACATAAAAGTAAGATGTGAAATTACTAGAAGAAAACGTAGAGAAAAAGCTTTTTGTCATTCATCTGGGCAATGATTTTTTTGATATGACCAGAAAAGCACAGGCAACAAAAGCAAAAATAAATGGAATTGCATAAAACTAAAAAGCTTCTGGGCTGGGCACAGTGGCTCACGTCTGTAATCCCAGCACTCTGGGAGGCCGAGGTGGGTGGATCACCTGAGGTTAGGAGTTTGAGACCAGCCTGGCCAACACAGTGAAATGCTGTCCCTACTAAAAAATAAAAAAATTAGGTTGGCCTCGTGACAGGTGCCTATAATCCCAGCTACTTGGGAGGCTGAGGCAGGAGAATTGCTTGAACCCAGGAGACAGAGGTTGCAGTGAGCTGAGATTGTGCCATTGCACTCCAGCCTGGGTGACAAGATCGAAACTCCATCAAAAAAAAAAAAAAAAGAAGCTTCTGTATAGCAAATAAATAATTGACAGATTGAAAGAGACCCCTATAAAGTGGGAGAAAATATTTTTAAACCATACATCTGACAAGTTAATATTCAGGCTATATCAGAAACTCAACTTAAGGCTGAGTGCAGTGGCTCATGCCTGTAAACCCAATACTTTTGGAGGCTTAGGAGGGTGGATTCCTTGAGTCCAGGTGTCTGAGACCAGCCTGGGCAACATGGTGAAACCCCATCTCTACAAAAAATACAAAAATTAGCTGGGCATGGTGGTACATGCCTGTAGTCCCAGCTACTTGAAAGGATGAGGTGGGAGGATCACGTGAGCCTGGGAGGCAGAGGCTACAGTGAGCCAAGTTCAAGCCACTGCACTCCAGCCTGGGTGACAGAGTGAGACTGTCAAAAAAAACAAAACAAAAACAAACAAACAAACAAAAAAAAGCAAAAACGAAAAAAAAATCAAAAGCAAAAACAAACAAACAAAAAAACCCAAAAAAACCACAACCCCCCCCAAAAGAAACAACTCAACTCAATAGCAAGAAAACAAATGATCTGGTTAAGAAAATAGGCAAAGTACTTGAATAGATATCTCTCAAAAGAAGACACACAAATGGCCAAGAGATATATAAAAAAATGCTCACTGTCACTTATCATGAGAGAAATGCAAATCAAAATTACAATGGGATATTACCTTACACCTTACACCTTAGAATGGCTATGGCTATGATAAAAAAGACAACTACCCTGGCCAACATGGTGTAACCCCATCTCTACTAAAAATACAAAAATTAGCTAGGCTTGGTGGCACGTGCCTGTAATCCCAGCTACCTGGGAGGCTGAGGCAGAAGAATTGCTTGAAATCGGGAGGTGGAGGTTACAGTGAGCTGAGATCGCACCACTGCATTCCAGCCTGGGTGACAGAGCGAGACTCCATCTCAAAAAGAAGAAAAAAAAAGAAAAAAAAATAAGTATTGGCTGAGATGTGGAAAAAAGGAAATCTTTATACACTGTTGGTGAGAATGCAAATTAGTACAATCATTATGAAAGACAATATCAAAGTTTCTCCACAAATTAAAAAGAGGACTACCATATAATCCAGAAAACCCTCTTCTGGATATATATCCAAAGGAAATGAAATCAGTATGTCAAAGAGACATCTGTATTCGTGTGTTCATTGCATTATTCACAATAGCTAAGATACGGAACCTAAGCGTCCATCAATAGATGAATGGATAAAGAAAATATGGTATGCATATGTATATACGTGTGTGAGGGTAAACACATATGTGTGTGTGTAGTCACACACACACTGAAATATATTTCAGCCTTAAAAAGGAAGGACATGCTACAACATGAATCAAACTTGAGGTCATTATGCTAAGTGAAATAAGCCAGGCGCAAAAAGACAAATATCGTGTGATTCCACCTACATAAAGTACCTAGCCTAGTCAAATTCATACAGACAGAAAACAGAATGCTAAAGGGCTGAAGAAAGGAGGGTATAAGGAATTATATTTTAATGAGTATAATGTTTTAGTTTTAGTTATGCAGGATTTATAAATTTTGGAGATCTAATGTATAGCATAGTTACTATAGTAATAATACTGCATTGTATACTTGAAATTTACTAAGAGAGTAGATCTTAAATGTTCTCACCACACATACACAAAAGTAACTACGTGAGGTGATGACTATGTTAATTAGTTTCATTGTGGTAATCATTTCACCATGTATACATGTATCAAAACACCACATTGTATACTTTAAATATATACAATTTTTATTTGTCAATTATCCCTCAATAAAGCTGGAAAAAAGCTCATAAAGCCTCCCCTCTCCCATAAAAATTACACCTAGGCAAGTTTATCCAGTCACGGAATTTTCATTCTAGTGAGTATTTCCTGACACAGGTGGGGAGTTAACAACACTAGCCAATCATTTAATCTGCGACCTTTCATGTCTGGACTTTTCCTGAAATGGCCCCAACAATTAAATGGCCTAATATAGCAGGAGGAGCCCTGAACAGACAGTAGGTTAGACTGGGTTTGAATTCCTGTTCCTCCATTTACTAGCCAGGTGACCTTGGGCCTATCATTGAAAGTCCATGTTTGGCCTGTTCCCTTCTAGCAGTGTGCCAGGACCTCATGGATCAGTGATGGGCTAGACTCTGTGGCTCCTCCCCACTCAAAATGTGGGATAGTAGCATCTACCTGAACCACAGCTGTGGATGTTGACATGCCTTTCACCTGGCATTGGGAAAAAAGGGTCAGACTCTTTTTGCCTTATTATAAAAAGAAGGAAATAGGCTCATAAAAATAATTGGATATAATTTATTCTGTTTTACCATATGCCAGTGTTTCCATTATCTATTGCTCTGTAACAAACCGCCCCAGAACTTGGCAACTTAAGGCAACAGTGTCTTATTATTTCTCATCATTTTTGTGTGCTGACTGGGCTGGACAGGGCGGGTTTTCTGCTGCAAGATTTCTGTTAGGGCTTGGATGGCCAGAATAGTTTCTTCACTCCCATGCCTGGCATCTCTGCTGGGATGGCTGGACCAGCTGGGGCCTGACCAGGCATCGTTCTCTCTTTGTGGTGTCTCCAGCAGGGTAACTGAACTTTAGCAGGATGGCGCTCGGCTTCAAGAGCGCCACAAGGGGCTAAGCCATTACATGCAAGTGCCTATCAAAACTCTGATTGCATTATGCTTGCTAATGTCACATTCACCAAAGGAAGTCACAGGGTTAAGCCCACGGCCAGTGTGGGCAGGGGCCATATGAGAGTATGAACAGTGGGAAGCATGTCCATTGGGGGACACGGGGGTGACAGACTACAGTGGCCAGCCAGGGTGCTGATGTGAGGGGCCCTTTGTAAAGCAGCGTGGTTGTGTCCCTGTAGATCCAGGAGTCAGGATGCATTTTGCTGCTGTCTTACCAAAAAATTACTTTTAATTGGGACATCTTAATGTTCCCATAATCTGGTCTAATAAGGAATAATAAAACAAGAGGTCAGAGGAGTCTTTCTTGGCCCTGAGTACAGGTTCTAAGAGCTGGTCAAACATCCCTTCCCACTCAGTTGCAGGGAGACACGCCCTCAGTAGTTCACTACTTTACCACTGTAAATGGGAGCCATCCCAGCAGGGAGGCTGCACACAAAAGGAGCACTACAAAATTCCTCTTGTATTTCTCCTTTCCTATATGTAATTAGTGGAGAAAGGCAGCATCATGGGGGTGAGACATGTTGGCACTAGGACTTTGTGATGGTGAGCACATTAGATTTTCAGGTCATTTGGCTCTAGACACATTCTCCAAAAAATAATTTTCAGCTATCAAGTCTAAGTGTTCTCTCTATTTTTATCTCCAGTGCAGAGGTCTGGGCTTAATCACACTCCTCAAGTTACCAAACTGACCTTGTCTTGTTTCACGTGTGTATGTATGTGTGTACATATGTATATATGCATGCATGTATGTATTCTCTTTGATTCCCTTTTCCATGCCTCACCCCATAGATAAACATTCTGTGGTGTTTAATATATATCTTTTTATTTGTATGCATTCTTCCCAACTGTGTATTATGCTTTTGTATGTATGCATGTTTAATTTTCATATATGGCATAATCAATTGCTAAAGTTATGCAAAATTGATCATGCTATCAATTTAACTTTTTTTTTGTTGTTGTTTTTACCTTTTCCTTTCCAACTGTGGATTTTAGGCCCATCTACATCACTCTGTATTCTCCAAGTTTGTTGCTTCATGGTGTGCACCACCCCCAATGCTGTTCTCCATTCTGCCACATTATCTGGCCATCCTCCGACTGCAGAGCCTCCCCTCCCTGTCCCACAAATGTCCCTGCTTGGAACATCCTCAGCAGACCTCGAGAGAATTTCTCTGGGCTCTATGAGCAGGAGCAGAATGAGTGTGCAGAGGATGTGGGTCACAAATGTGAGTAGGTAGTGCCAGAGAGCTTTTCTGACTGGATGCCCTGGTCTCTGCCCTCAGCAGCAGTGCCAAAGGACAGACCTTCTCTTCCCAGCCCAGCCCTGGCATTAGCCACAACAAGAAGATGAAGACGCAGGCCCTGCTTGCAAGGATCCTGTGACATTATTCCACCTCAAACCCCTAACCTCTGTGGACTTGGGTTTTCTGGCTTCATCCTGGGCAGTCTGACCAAGCCCTGGCATTCCCAGGCCACATCCACCTGCCTTGGCATCCTGTCCCCAGCCACCCTGCCTTCCTTGGATGTGGCCAACAGACATGTGTCATGGCGAATGTGCCAGAGCAACTGGGAGCTACTCAGAGAGGAACTCAATGAAGATGAGATCATTTTACCTCCCCCACAGTTCCCTAGCAAATCTCAGCGTTGAGCCGCTGTGCTAACTCCAGAGAGAGTGCACTTATTGGTAACTAACTGCTTTGTTTACCATTCACAGTGGCTCTGAAAAGCCTACCTCTTGGTGGTAGATATGGAGTGAACAATGTTACTGTGATGAAATGACACAGTGACAGCCTGGAGGTCATGCAACCTAGAGGACCTAGACTGGGACCCTGTTCTAGATACTTCATTTCACAGGTAACCTAGAGAACCTAGACTGGGACCCTGTTCTAGATACTTCATTTCACAGGTAAAGACACTGAGACCCAGAAAAATGATCTTTCTTGTTGTGTAATGAGAGGCCAAGCTGGTGCGAGTCCAGGAGCCCCATTTCTCTGGCCCATCCTCCTTTCCTATCCCTGCCCCGGTTTCCTTCCCACCAGTTGATGCTGCAGGGACCCCCCAATTCCACAGTCAAGCCTAAACTTTGCCCCAAGACATTGAACTTCTTCCCTTCCCAGACTGGTCTTGTGAAATATTCAGAAATAGGAAATTGGCTTGACTGGTGACTTTCCTTCCCTTCCCAATTCAGTTCAGGAAACAGTAAACTGAAACAAGAATAAATAAAAGAAATAGGGAAGAGAAGACAATAGTAATCAGAACTATTTCTTCACTGTGAAAAGGCTGTAATGAAATAAGGAAATAAGATCCCTTAAGAATTCTACTGGCCAGGCACAGTGGCTGCTCACACCTACAATGCTAGCACTTTGGGAGACAGAGTGCAGTACATTGCTTGAATGCAGGAGTTCAAGAGCAGCCTGAGCAACAGGGCAAAACTCTGTTTCCAAAAAAAAAAAAAAAAAAAAAAAAAAATTAGCCTCAGTTATTCGGGAGGCTGAGGTGGGAGGGTCACCTGAGCCTGGGAGGTCAAGGCTGCAGTGAGCTGAGATCACGCCACTACACATCCAGCCAGGGTGACATGGGGAAATCCTGTCTCAAAAAAACAAAAAACAAACAAACAAAAAAGAATTTGACCAGTGGGTGTTTTCCCCTGTTTTCTAGATGGAGAAGCAGAATGGAAGATGCACTCAGGAAATGACTGGAGAAATATGACCAATGTTATAGCAAATACATCTACAATTACTCACAGGAGTCACTAAAGCAGGTTTTACTCCTTTGTAAATGTCTCTTCCTTGTAGCTCAAAGCATCAGTTCCTAAAGTTCCTAAAGGCATATGTCTTTCTTCTTTCATCCAATATACCTTGAAAATAATAACAGTAGTAGTTTCAGAAATACCGAATTACATTTACACAATACTGTAAAATTTACAAAGTTGAGCATAGGAATTCATGCTTGAAAAAATATTAATTCTGGACAAGTGATTAGTCAGGTAGGATGACAGGATTTGGAAATGAGGGAGTGAGTATTGGTCATAAATGAACAAATATCTCATTGGGCATGTTGGAGGTCCTGCTCTTGGAGAAAAGCTGCCATTCCACACTGCAATACTCTGGAATGCCTCGGAACCTTCCCTTGCAAATTAGAACAGGGATTGAGGGAAGGGTCATTCAGAATTTGGAGCTAATTAGATCATCTAGCCAATAGGAGAAATGTTAGAAAGAACGGGCACTTTTTTGGTGATGCTAACTTGCATCATGCACTGGTTTTGTGAACGGGCCCAAAGAACTCCTTGAAGGGAACATGACACAAACCTCAGTGGAAGCTATTTAGCCCTGTTCCTGGGACCGGGCCAACAGCCTAGTGCCAGCGAAAACTGTCTCTGTCCCCACAAGTCCAGCACTTGGCAGGCGCCACCTGACCTTCTGCCTTGAGTTCAGAAAAGATTTTTTTTAATTCACATACTCTAAAATGCACCTGTTTAAATTGTACAATTCAGTGGTTTTAGTATATTAACAGAGTTATATGACTATCATCATTATCTAATTCCAGAACCTTTTTATCACCTCAAGAAAACCTCATATCTGTTGGCAATCACTGCTAATTCCCTTCCTTCTGCCCTCTGTGCCCTGGCAACCACTCATCTTTTTGTGTCTACAGATTTTCCTATTCTGGACATTTCATATAAACGGAGTCATACAATATGTTGTTTTGTGCGTGTGGCTTCTTTCCTTTAATGTCTTACCATTTATTCATGTTGTAGCTTATGTCAGTACTTCATTCTTTTCTACAACTGAGTAATAGTCCATTGTATGCATATAGCACCTTTTGTTTACCTCTTCATCTGTTCATGCTTTCAGAAGGATCTTGGTACTAGTCTGAGCTGAACTTGAAAGCTATAGACAATGAGTTTTTTTTCCATCTCCTAACATAGTAAAAATTAGTGTTTTAGGAAGATTATTGTGGTGGGCCCATAAAGACCAGATCTATGGTGAGGCAGACACGGAGGATGATGAAATTTGGAGCCTCATTCTATTAAATAGGAGAGAAAAGTCAAGGTCACCTAGGGAATCTTTGTGCGAGAAACAGGACTCATTCTCTCTCTCTCTCTCTTTCTCTCTCCCTGTCTGTCTCCAGTTCTGACCATAAAGCCATAAGGCCACAGGCTTTAAAGAGCGGCTATCCTGGGGTTGAGGGCCCAGTGGTGGTTTCAACCTTGTCTCATATTTCTCCCGGCAGCTCTGTTGAAAATCAGCCGACCACACTCCTTCCTGGAACATGCATCGCTGATAATTGCCTCTTGCACAATTATCTGCCAAACCCCGTTGTTAATGAAATGAATGATTTAGTTATCCTTGTTAGTAATGGCCCACACTGCACAAAGACCCATTATTGCATCCATGAGGCTGGCAGGAGTGCCGGCCAAGGCACCTGTGAGCCATTCTTACAATTAGCTCTCTTAACAGCTTGATTGGAGAGGAGAAGGCTGCCAGTGACCACAGGGGTGCAGCCTGTCCCCTGCATGGTCCCCACGATGCATCAGGAGCTGGGAGCATCTAGGGGCAAAATAAGAAATGAGGCCAGGACTGAGCTCTTCGTTTGCCAATTTTGACCTGCAAAGCCTGGGGCTGCTTCCCCCTAGCACAGGGGAAGGACAGCCTGAAGGACTGTGGGGACATGCATCACGTCAGGTTTCCTTGGGTCCAGGGAGCAGCTCGGCTGACCGGCAGATGAGGTACCTTGAAGCATATTGGGGTGTCCTATTAATAAAACACCTCTCCCCATCACACACCATGGCACAGCTCCTCCCCCTCCCTCAACTCCTCTGTCAAAGAGAACATCTTTCCTTTGCTGGTAATACTGGGCGTTTTCTCCCCTCCCTCCTCGCTCCCCAGTAGTGGCTGTACAGTACTGCTCCTTCGTTTCCTGTTAGGCCCGATCTTCCTCTAGTACTCATTCCTGCTGCTTTTCAAGGGAAGGGAGAACACGAGCAAGAAAAGTAGACAGAAATGGGCATGACTGGAGCAAGTAGAACTGATCAAGGTAAATAGAGACATAAACAGAGAAAGTAATTTGAAGGACACTGTGTTAACACACACAAGAATGTGTACACACACACACACACTTGCACATACATATTTCATCTTGTCTTCTGGACAATGACATTCAGGAATAAGTTCTTCAGTTTGGGAAATAGCTGCCCAGAGTTGTGACTGAGAAATGTGTTTCAGCTTAAAGAGACTAGACTAACATGTGGTTAAGGGACTCTTGCGAAATGAGCAGAACCAAGTGTGCACTGAGTGTGCACAGAGGCAGGCATTAGAGGCTGTGTAACAGGGTGGGTGGTCTGTGCATTGACCTGGCTTCACTCCTTCGACTGGTTGTGACTCTGCATAAGCCATTTAATCCACAGCAAAAGATAGATGCTTGAAAACTGTTCATACATACAGATTTATTCATGTTGACAACCTCTGCATGCCACTCAGTAAAAATTTCCCGGCTATTTACAATAATAGCGAAACAGAAGGATAAAGTAAATTATGTCAGAGGAACATAATATGTAAAAAATATAACAAAACTAAAGATGAGATTGGCACCTGAAAATCTCTCTATTATGACTTGAAGGCCTACTAATTTGGCCCTGAGAGGTATGGCCCTTCCTAATTTTGACAGTGAGAAATATATCGCCATGGGTCTTGATATAGAGGACCTGTGGAGGCAGAGAGCAGTGCCCTGGATAACGCCCCTCCAGTGGAGAAAAGACCCGATTATGACTGCTACATCCCTCACGGAAGATGGCAGGGGAGGCCAGCACTCACGCCAGTACACGCCAAAGTATCGTGGCCCAAATTATCCAGCTTTGTCTTCGCTGTCTATACCAGTCATGTTCAATGACTTATAAAAAGCAGTGATACTCTTCTAGTCCAATAAAATCTTGCACAAGCACAGATAAACCAGGGCGGGTGGGTCATTGTTTCAGAGGGGGAAGGGCTGACCATTTTCTTAGGGCCTCTCTTTCCCCACGCAGAGACTGGTGAGGCCTGATGGGGCACCTTTGCTCTGAATCCCAAGCATCTGAAAACTCCTTGTCCAATCTAGGTGAAAGGATGGATATCAGAAAGGAAGGAGGGAGGGAGGGAAGAAATAGAGGAATGAAGGGAGGGAGGAAAGAATGTTGGTTTTTATTGCCACTTGCGCAGGATTCTTGTGGGAGCCAGTAGGGAAGTTGTTATTTTGAATCAGATAAATTGGGGCTTCCTCTTCTTGTTCATCAAGACCACTCTTTGGCTCTTTTCATCCCAATAAAACAAACCACCATACACTAAGAGACTGAAGAGACCATACGGTGCACTCTTAAGCGTCTGGGCTCCAAACCAAATTGCCTGGGTTTGAATCCTGGCCCTGCTACTTATTGCTGTGTGATACTGGACAACTTACTTAACCTCTCTGTGCCTGTTATCTCATCTGAAGAAATAGGTGCTGATAGTACCTACCTCGTGGGATTATTGTGAGGAGAAAATGTGTTAGCATGCGTACGATGTTTAGAATGGCGTTTGCCACATGGTCTGGGAATAAATGTCAGCCGTCATTATGTTGTGGGTGTATAAATACACTACTCCTTGCAATGTCAGTTTTTGCTCACACAATTTCCAGCCCTCTGCCCTCAGGTGAGCCAGCCTGTCTCATCTCAGGGCCTCACGGTGGCTTAGTTCCCCCCGGCAGTGGGAGCAGGTGGCTGAGCTGCAGCCAGGGTTCTGAGAGCGTGGTGGGTTGGGGAGGGAAAGGAGTGAGGTTTGGAGTCCTTTTGCTGTTTTGCTTGGGTCAGAAGGAATCTGTGGTAGCATGCAGTCATGATCTTATTTTACAGCTGCAGGATGTTGGGAGACAAACTTCTCCCTAATCTATATGATCTATGAGCCCAAACGGCCTTTAAGAGGGGGCAGTCGCAGGGGCTCAGTGACCTCCTCCTTCACAGCAGCTATGTGATGTGGCTGAGCTCTGAGAAAGAGCACTTGGCTATGGTGCAACTGGCTTAAAATTCCTAGCCCCATTCTCTTGATCTGAGTTGCTTCTGGGGGATGAGCGTGGCACCACGCCGTCTCAGGTGCTATATAGGGGACTTCCCAAGAGTTTCCCGTGTCAGTTGTAAGGTGCTGTCTATACATGAGGGGACGGTTTTATGAAGACACAGGGGAGAGTTACCAGCAGAGTGATGGCCAAAGCTTTGAGCTAGATGGTTTTCATCTTCCTGAAACATCACCCTAGGCTTTTCCTGATGTTTCCATCAATCTGTTAGGTGCAGTATGTGGTCGTGTCCCTCAGGGAGTTTCCCATTTACTCTGGAAGACCAAACTTATAGGCTACACTCTGGGTGCAGACAGTGCTAGTCCTGTGGGGAGTTGGGAAAAAGGAGTGGGAGGCTTTGTGGCTGAGGAGGGGCTTCAGGGCAGCAAGGATGATGGTTGGGTTTGAACAGTCAGTGGAAAAGGAAGTGTGGAAAAGCCAGAGAAGTAGACACGGATGTGTGCATGCCAGAGAGGGCAGGGAGACAGGGTTCATGGAGCGGGCAGAAGCAGCACATTGACCTCTGCTTCTGCCAGAAGATCAGAGGGGATATCGAGGGGGTGGTCTGGTCAGAGTAAGGGCAGCCTTGAAGCCCCAGCAGAATAATTTTGACTTGATTCTATGGAAAATGACATACAACAGTGTAGGAGGGCTTGTCTTCTAACTGAAACCAGCTGGGAATCTTTCCCGATAGAGTCAAGGGCAGGGCAGAGCAAGGGCCTTTGTCAGCATGTGCAAATGTACACGCATGTAACCAGTGTGTGTGGCCCACCGTGCTTCTAAACCTACCTCTACCTCTTCTAGTTCTTCAAATCCTTAACCTTCTTGTCTGTGAGCATCAACAATCCAGGGCTCACACAGACAAGACCACAGTGTGCCATCTTGTCAGAAGGAGAAACTGAGGCACTCTATTCTAAAGAGGCTGGTTCTAGGACCCGGCCTTGAATCACTGTGGAGTAAGACCCAGAGTGTGGGCTGCCAGGCCCTTTCCTTCAGGTATCCGGCTTCTAAAGTTGGTTCTTTTCCTGTATCTCATAAAGAGGGAAAGGATGGGCCTAAGAGAGGTTATTTGGACAAATGGCCATTGTAATTGCCTCCTATCAGGCACAAGTGGATAGAGGCAGGTGTGGGGAAGAGGGCTGCCTGGATCTGGGATTCCCAGTCCCCCATACTCCTTGGCCTATTGTTGAAGGGGAGCTAGAGGAGGGGTGTGGACTTAGCAGATTAAGAAAGATAAATGCTTACTCTTTAACAGTGGGAAAGAGGGATGGAAGAATAAGATTGAAATCTGAGGCAATAGGAGTGGCCTAGCCTGGTGGAGGCAGGAGAGGCACGTGTGCTCTACATGCCCGTCCACGTCTCTGGTCTCTGGTAGGGTGGTCCTTGCTCTGAGCGAAGAGTGTGGGCCACAGGCCACGGGGACGCTGCTACCATTGTCCTCTGCCCTCGGAGTTCTCTCCTCCCAACCCCACTGCCTCTGGTTCTCTTTCTCCCTTGGGCCATTAGAATGGCAGGGAGCCCAGCCAGGGCCTGGACAGCGGCCTCAGCTCCCTGTTCTCAATAATTGTGTGTGTGTGCATGTGTGCGTGTGTACGTGTGAGTGCCTGTGTGTGTGCGTGTGTGTGGGGGCTGGGGCTGGGGTCAACAACAGATCAGAGCACAGGAGTAGAGAGCTTCTGGGAGGGTGGGGTCACCCATGAGTCACGTCCTGCACCTTGGAGCCCAGAGGACCCTTCGCTCAAACCCACCACCAGCTGGCAACACCAGAGCAGCCACAGCCGCTTTCTTTGCTGCCCAGAGGAGCCTGGGAGAAGCCAGAAGTGTAAGTCAAGCTGCGGGGGACTGGGTGTGGCTGAGCCCCATGACAAGTAAGAGGAGCCAGGGATGCTTAGGAGGGGCAGGCACTGTGCAGCGAGAGAGGAGGGAAAGGGGAAGCGTTTGTGCCTCTCTGCCCTCTGTCCGCCTCTTGCTGCATAGTAGCCACATCCATGTCTCTTGTACCCTGCAATCTGGAGGCCACTGCCAGAAGCTGGAAATCCCAAGTACAGCAGCAAAAGGTATGAGGATTGGCACAAACTTATGGCCAATGGAGGCTCCCCAAAGTGCATGGAAGGTGGTGGTCCAGTGTCTAAAGTCAGGAGTGCTGAGGCAACCCCATAGCTGGGGGTCCTATGGGAGAGACTGAGGAACTTCAGTTTCTGGACTCTCAGTCAACTGTGTTACCGAGGAGGGGAAGGGGAAGTAGATGGGGTGGTGGTTTGAACAAGACCCAAATCCTGCTTCTACTTATAGGTGCTCACAATGGCCAGTACCCTGGAAAAGCTCTGGAATAAATACACCTGGGCCTTAGAAAGCAGAGGCAGGAGATAATGCCATCCAGTGGGAGCTTTCATTTGTTTCCTCAGCCAGCCTCTGTGTCAGGCTTTTTGGGAACAAGGGCTGGATGAACAAGGCCTTGGGAGTTCCTGTGGGGAGGGACTGGGGATGAATGGGCAGTGTGGCTGGCCCGGTGATCACTTGACTCTGCTTGTCTAGGCTTGAGGATGGATTCTTGGCTACTGGTGCATTGCCACTCCCTGCGACCCTCCTCCTTGTCTTCTATCTTCTCCTGGTGGCATCAGGCCTTGCTTCGTGTCCCAACAGGAGCCTCTGGGGCTGGCACAGCCCTCACCGCCTACAACCTGGGCCTGGTGGTTCTCCTAGGGTGCCTCTGGGAGGTAAGGCTGGTGGGCTGGGCTTCCTGGAGAGTTCTAGGATCTTTTTTTGGAGGGCTGACCAAGGGATAAATAAAACCATGATATTCCTACATAGAAAATTGAAAAGCCTTCTTGATGGGGTCACATGCAGAAGCTGGGATTCTGGGCCGTCTTTGGCTGCTCAATCCCTGTTACAAACTTTCACGCTTCATTTCCTCACATGAGAGAGTACCGGTCAGTGGCAAGCCAGAGTTGAATTCCTTATCCCTCCCACCTCGTGTGGATCCCCAGTCTCCTGTTTCTACCTGGGCTCTGTTCATCTCTGCCTGGTTTTCTGATCCCCAAATCTGGTATTCCTTTCAGACCTTGCAAACAGTCATTCAGCAGGTGTATATCAAATATATGCTTTGTGCCAGGCTGTGCTTTGGCCTGCAGAATCCCTGTTGGATAAGGCCCCCCTGCCATCCAGAGGCTCACAGTCTGGAGGGGAGACAGGTGTGGGCACAGGCAGTTGCAATGCAGTGTGTGTTGAGTGGCCAACAGAGAGGATGTATCACGCACCAGGGGCAGGCAGGATGGGGCAGCAACCTGCTCTCTGGTCCAGGGGTGAGGGTGTCAGGAAAAGCTTTTCACAGGTGATAATGATCATCACAGATGTGTTCCCATGTTGATTACAGGCGAGGAATTGGTGTCGGCACTTTATGAGGATCGGCTCATCTAATCCTCATGATAGCACTGTTTGAGGCACAGAGGGGTTAAGTAACTTAGCAGGTGGCAAGGCACAGAGGCAGAGTGCAAACCAGGCACCCTGACTGAACAGCTTGCAGCCTCCTCCTCTATCTCTTCCGCCTGTTTGTGAGCTAGCAGGGAGGAGACAGAAGAAGCAGGTCTGGACCGCCCCACCTCTTCCAACTCCTCTTCGTCTCTTCCTTTCTTATTGCTCAGCTACAGTGCATCCTTCACCCTACTGACACAATAATCTACCCCAAGCACAGGGAGGGTGGTGCCACTGCCTGCTAGGAGCCTCTGATGCTTCCCATCCTGCACAGGCTGAAGCTAAACCCCCTTCATGGACACATGAAGCCCTCTAGAGTCCTCTCTGGCCTTGTCTTCCTCTCCGCCTCATCTCCCTCTAAACGCTCTCAGCAGCCTTGCACACCACCCTCATCCAGCACAGGCCTGCTCGCCAGCCCACACAGCCATGCTCAGCAAGTCCTCAGGCCTGGGCACATCACTGATTTCCTGCCAGAATTGCTCTTGTCCCCCAATCTCCTGACAAATTCCTGCATATCCTTTAGATTCAGGTCAGTTGTCGCCTCACAGGAAGCCTCCCTGACTCCTCTGAGGCCAGGTTATTTGTTTCCTTGCTTAGCCATTCCCAGCTCTGGGTACAGTCCTGGACTCTCTGAGGTGGGCTGGAGCCACTCCACCCGGGGGTGAGCACCAGGTGTGGGTCTCCCCGCAACTTCATGTTCGGTGACTTTGTGCGAAGTAACTTGAAGTCTCTCTACCATGGTGGTGGTATTTACACTATTTACACCATAGGAACTGGCAAACCCTGCAGACACCTCCCCCACCTTGGGAGACTATTAAGGATATACTGACCCCCCCCACTGACTGTGTTCTTTCTCCAACTGTGTCACCATTTTCGTATGTGTCTTTCTCCCTTCCCAAGTGGCAAGTGATTCAAAGGCAGGGCCTCTGTCTTATTTATCTGTTTAAAGACAGAGCCAGCATACTATCTGGTAGCACAAGAGGGCTGCCAATAACTCATGAGACGTGAGACATGCCCTAGAGAATTTGTCATTTAATTATGGCAACCAGGCACTCTCCTGCCACCCCAATCCCTTGAAAACTCTGCCACGCCCACGGTCAGCTTCCTGCTCAGAAACCTCAGTAGGTACTTTTGCATATATGGCCAGAATGCCACATCCCACAAGGTAGGGATTTGTATCTGCTTGGTTTTATCAATGAGATCCAGTGCTCAGAACAGTGCCCAGCACGGAGAAGTGCTTAGCACCTTTCAACACATTATTGTCAAATAAATCAATAAATGATCAAATTCAAGCTCCTTACAACAGCCTTGAAGACCCTTTATTCCAGTTCTGTGGCCTGCTTCTCCTTTGGTCAGAGCCTCCGCACCAGTCCCGCTAATCTCCTAGTTAGCCCCTCAGGTCCAGGTACCACATACTCTTGCCCTGGCATGAAACTCCCACTCCCTCCCCTCTGTCTGCCCAAAGCCTCCTCATTCTTTGATCTGACTCCTGGAACACCTGCTATTTTCTACTCTCCCTCTAGCACCAACCTGTAAGGTTAGGATTTTTTTCTACATCCTCAGCCAGGCTTTGAGCTCCTTGGGGCAGGGCTGGTGTATGGACCGTCTTGGTGTCTCCAGTACCTATCTCAGGCTTTCATGCATAGTAGGCACCCTGGGTGGGGTTGTAGCCTATATTTGCCCACATTAAAAAATTAGAGACCAGCAAGATGTATGCAAGTTGCCGCCTCTGATCTTGCCACCCCATGGAGTTTCATTTTAGCAGTTGTTCACCAAGTGTCAGCAGAGGTTGCATTGGGGTGGTGGTGTTCAGGAGCCCGAGCCAGTCGGGGCTCACCATGGTGGCAGCAGGCTTTATGACTTGGTCTTTTCCTGTTTCCTTTTCCTCTCAGGTTGTGGCCACCCCGCTGCTGGCTAACTGCAGCTACTTCTGCCAGCCAGTGGACTAGAGATGGAGCAAGCATGGAATGAGGGTATGGCAGGGAGCAGGAAGCAAGCCTGGAGAGGGTTAAGAAGAACAACTTCATAAGAATCAGAGGGCAAGGAGGTATCACCTGAGCCTTTTGATGAGCGGCAGGGGACTGGCTGATTTTGGAGTCAGATAACCTAGGACCTCAATTTGGATCTCAGCTCTGCCAGTTACTTGTTGTGTGACTTCTGAGTGGCACACCTAACTCTTCTGGGACTCAATTTTCTTATCTATAAAATTGAGATAATAATACCTATTTTATAAAGCAAAATGATTGAAAGACGATGGACTCAGATAATATATGATAGATAATATATGAAAGTGTTTAGCACAGGGGCCAGCACACACTGAGTAGTAGCTAAGTGGTAGTGATTTCATCACTGTTAGCTGTTCTCTGTTTCAACTGGAAGCAGAACAAAAGACTCTAGCTGAAGCCTGTCTCCAGGTAGCTAAGGCTTGTCACCAGCTGAAATGGATGTTGAGTCACTGGATGTTGGTGATGGGCTCATGTCCTGTGACTCAAAGTATGATCCTTGGGCTGGCAGCATCAGCATCATCTGGGAGCTTGTTGGAAATGCAGAATCTGTGCTCCATCCCAGGCACACTGATTAAGAATCTTCTTTTCAACAAACAAGATGCCCACACGCTCATTAGATTCCAAGGTTCTGGGCTGGGGCACATTTGGAGAGTCCTTCTGTGGTCACTCCAGTAGCTTCTCCCCTTCTTTCCTGTGCGAACAGGCATCTTCCTGGAGACAGGTAGGCACTGTGGAATCAGCAGTGCGTAGAACAGTGAGGAATTAGGGCTGAACCCAGCCCAGGTGGGACAAGCCCTGGCACCAGCCGACTGCAGTCTGATGGAACTTCCCCTTCCTGCCCAGCAGATGGCGAGCGTGTGCTGCTGGTGCCTCTTTCCAAAGGATGTTGAATTGTTTGACAGGTAAGATCCCGGACCCATGGGCTCCTGTATATCCGTCAGCCAAATCTGGGGTGGTGTCTGACTCTGCCAGCAAGAATGCTCTCCAGGTTTGCCCAGGCAGCCATGCCAGAGACTAATTTCAAAGTAAAGCCTTGGTCCAGTACCTGGCTGAGGGAGGACGCTCAGCCACTGAGGTAGCATCCCCCTCTGCCAGTTCCCCTGGTCCCTGCTTTCTATCAACAGAAGTAGGAGTAGGCATTTGCCCCATTAGTATCCAGGTTCCAGGTAAAATTAAAATGGAAAATTACACAAATTTTAAAACTGACATGACATAGCAAGGGTCATCAGACAGCAAAAGCCATCCTTCCATGTGAATAAGAAGAAACCTTGCTGGTAAGGCCAGGAGGCTTGTGGGATTAAGCAGGATGGGGCAAGAGCATAATGTTGGTGTGGTTGGTGATGAAAAGAGCATGCTCTTTCTTCTCAGTCTCTTGCCAAAACGGTCTGAGCAGAGATCACATGGGAATGTGTTGTGTGGGTGTCCGGATCTTGGGCTGACTGTTCAACACCTGAATTCTTACCCCAGTGCCCTGGGGGGGGCCAGGATCGGACATTGGAAAGAACCCAGTCTCTGAAGACAGACTGTTGTGATCCCAGTTTGGCCACCTATTAGTTGTGTGCCTTTGGGCAAGTTACTTAACCTTTCTGTGCCTCCGTTGTTTTTTGTTTTTTGTTTTTTTCCTGAAAAATGGAAGTAGTAGAAGTATAAACTGCACACAATTATGTGGTATTTAAGTGATTATTTTATACACATAAAGTAGAATAGTGTTCTCTTCCCTCCTCTTCCCACCACACATCCCTGCCCAGCATCTAGAAGACCACCTGAAGCTTTCACATTATGAGACCTTAGATCCTGCGAGGGTTTGAATTTCAAAAGCCTCAATTAAAGCACACAGTAGGTCATAAATTGGTGTTTGACTGTTGTTATTTCCGTTTAGTTTTACTCTCTCTTGCAGTAAAACAGGTAGAATTACCATATCCCACTCTAAGGGGTAGTTGAGGCCCCTGGAGAAGTCTGAAGAAAGGAGACCTCCAGAGTTGATGCCATCTCTTCCTCCTCTCCAGGTGTTCTTTACTTTATGAATGAAACCAGAGCAGCCCACCTTCCTGCATCTCTACCACCATGGCACCATGCCCTGTGAAGGGTGAGCTGGAGTCAAATACGTAGCAGGCAGCCAGGTAAGTGATGCGCTCCGTGGACGGCCCTGCTCCAGGCCCTTGTAAGGCAGGTCTACTAGGCTGGTCTGCTGGGCTGACTCCCAGCTCAGGAGACCTGCATCCCTGGAATGTCATGGCTGGTCTCTAACTTTTCCCTTCCCTGAGGCCATGAGACCAGGCCTCTGCTCCCATTTGTCCCTGTGGCTCCTCAGAGCTCTCGGGCTACCCCTCTCTGGGATGGGGAGGTGGCTGCTGGGAGATGCTCATAGCAATCAGCCCAGAGAACAAAAAGGTAGTAGAAACATTCTCATTTAGCATCTCAATAACTCCAGCCCTCCATCATCACGATCTCAGATGGCTCATGCCGGACCTCTGCAAGATAAGGTCTTTCCAGGGATTCTCTGTAGAGATTGCAGAGGTGCTCTCTGCAGCTTGGAGGATTGAAACATCAAACAGAACTCCCACACCACAGCTAAGCCCAGCTCCACTTATTTTCCTTTATCTCCCCACACCCCACTCTGCAGCCTTCTTCATAGGGATGCTTAATTCTTTGGTCCATGTCTTCATGTATCTGTATTATGGACTGGCCAGGTTGTGGCCGCCTATGTGGCCCTACTTCTGATGGAAATGATATCTTACCACCCTACAGCTGGTAAGGAGATCTCATTGGCTCCAGGGGCCTTGGCTGAACCCTTGGTTCTATTCTTGGCTTGTCACTCTATACCAGTGACTTGGCATCTGCCCATAAACCAGCCCTCTCATCCTTAGATCTTCCTTAGCTTCCTAACTTGCAAGGGCCTCGGTAGCCATCTCATCAGATCCTGGAACCAACCCTAACTCACTGACACAGTGTGGAACTTTGAGCAAGTGGCTTCCGTGCTCAGGTCTCAATGTCATTATCTATAAAATGAGGGCCTCGGCCAGATGACCTCTAAGCATTAATGTCCTGTGAGTCTGTGATCACCGATTGCACCCTCCAGGTGCCTGGATGTCTTGCAGTTTTGGGAGCACCACTGCCCCCCAGATGGCGATGACAGCCTAAAGTGTCCCATACGGGGCTCTGGATAGACTGAGTTTATCATCAGGGCCACCATGACATGGCTGGATGGGGGAATTGGGGAAACCAGGACCAGGAGAAGGGTCAAGAAGATTCTTGGGATCATAGGGTGGAAAAAACTGACTGCTCTCCCTTCTCTTTCTTCTCACACTTTCTTTTACCCAGGGTCAGTTTGTGGCCACTGCTGCCCCCTCTTCCTACAGTCTCCTCACTGAGTGCCCCTTCCCTGTTGGGTTCAACATGTCTATGCTCCTGTAAGCCCTCAGCCTCCTCGTTCTCTTCCTCAACTTCTACCACCAGACACACCTGAGAGGCAAGCAAGAGAGGCTAAACTAGGAGCAGGACCCAGGGACTGAAACCAGCACAGCATCCCCACAGAGAATTGGGTGGAAGGCAGCATGGCTTCCAGCTTACTGGTGCCGAGCAGATTCCTCTGGGTCTCCATTGTATCCTCTGAAGGAAGGAGGAGGATTGCCTTCTGTCCAGATCTCAGGATCAAACAAATAGGCCCAACTTCCTGTGCTCACTTCAGTTAGAGCACTTCTCATGTGACTTTGTAGCTTTGTGTGCGTCTCCTTCCTCTACTAGACCTAAGCCCCTCACTGGAAGGACTCTCTTATTCTTGATGTTCCCCACATCTGGAATTTCAATAAACATCTCAATAAACATCTCAATAAACGTGTGTGCTTGGATCCTTGGATCCCATGACTGCAGTCATAACCTTGGTGAAGAAGAGGGCTGGGAGTAGGAAAGAGGTCAAGGTTGGCTTGATCTCTAACCTTATAGTGGGAAATTGTGACGGAGAATATTTAAGAGTGGGTGTGGGTCTGTTTGATTTCAGGTGTGGCTGTGTAAATAGTTAGCCCTGCATATATTTTTGTCTATTCACAACTGCCTGCGTGTGTATTCATAGAGTTGTGCGATTCTGTGTATGTGCATGGGGAGTGGGAAAAGGCCATGTGCACATGTCTGAATACTTGTTTTCAAATATACATGCATGTTTCCACTTGGGTTTCTCTCCATTTGTGTTGTTTGCCTGTCTCTTCTGTAAGTCTCTGAAAGTGCCACATTGGCAAATAAAAGCCACTGGGATCAATAATTCTCCTGTCCTGATGGGAGACATGGAAGCCTACTGAGAAATCTCTGAATACATGTTCCACTAAGAGCTTCCAAAAAAAATGGGAAAAAAGGAGAAATGGGGCACACCCATCTTCTTCACAGAGAGGGAAACTGAGGACCAGCAAATGGGAATATATGACTGAGATACTATGGCAGAAGCAAATAATGGCTGAGCTGTTCAAACCCAGAATAGGATGGGTTTCTTGAAAGCAGTTTGCCAGGGAGCTGTCTCTATGTCTCCAGTATGATGATTTTTCTCCTTTATAATTGCTCTTCGGCTGTTTTTGATCCCTAGGTAAGTTCTTATTTTGCCATGCCTCAACAGTCAAGAAAATTAAAGAATTGCTGAAGGTTATGCAGTGCTATTTGGGGACTGTGTCTCCATCTGGCCTTTTAGTTAATCAACCCAAGGCCAGGCAAGGCTACATCCTGTGGACAGAATACTCAGAGAAAATTCCCTCTAAATTACGCAGGATGTGAGCACATTCCACACCTTTTCCATGCACTGGTTGAGTGCCTTTGGGCGGGGGGTGGGGGGTGGTGAGGTGCTTATTTTAAGGCAAACTTTTATATATTTTTTAAACACAGGAGTAAGGTTTGTTCATTTGCTTAGCAGCCAAGGGAAGGGAAAAATTAGTCACTTCACAGTTTAGCATTAATATTTGCCCAGTTCTTTGTGGCTGCCTCTGCCTGATAAAGCAGCGCAAAGGGAAATGATATGCTCCAGGTCACGTCAGAATGGAATGAGACTTTTGCTGGAGAGAGCCTGTGTTAGGCAGTGTCCCAGAGAGAGTTTGGGGAAAATTCTCAATGGACTGAAGGCCCTTCATTTTTCTATCCTGTACTGCTATGTAACAACTCCAGCTCTGATACAGGAGTGCTTTGTAGGTATTGTTCATCAGTGTAGGTTGATTGTGTGAATATTATAAGCCAGGTTGTTTATATTTAGCAAAAATACCAAAATTCTTAACTAATATTGTAGACGTTCAACTCTATGAACTGTTTAAGATAATGACAAGGAAGGGTGGTGGTACACATTTAAGTATATAACATAGCAGCGCTGGGCTACTGCTCAGAGACAAGGAGGCCCAGACTACTGGGTGGGAAGGTTCCAGAGACAGAAGTAGGGGGCAGGCCCCCACCCCCTATCTCCCATGAGCTTCCAACAACTGACGGTTTGGGCTCCTGGCTATCACCTCATAAATCAGAGTACATCTAATTGAGAGATAAAAACCACCTCCCAGTGGCCTTCGTTGTCCTCTTCCTGCTAAAAATTCTGTGGGGACCTGTCCTCCCCACCCACCCCCATACATACTCCACTGTCCACTCAGCTGACCACATGTCCCCAAGAGCTGCTGCAGCCTGACCAGTCCTCTTGGAGCCAGGAATCAGAAGAAAAGATGATTTGATTTGCTCCTTTCCTACCCTCCCTTTCTCTTTTTCTTGCAATTCTCCGTATACATGGAGGAACATCTTTCTAAAGAAGCGAGTGCTTGCTTTTTGTCCTCGGTCCCTGAGTACTCTTTGGGCAAAATGTTTGTTACAAAGGAAATGGAGAGCTTTAATAGGGCTTTTGAAATTCAAACCCTCCCAAACAGGATTTAAGGTCACCCAGTGTGAAAGCTTCAGCTGTTCTGTTAGATGCTGGACAGGGATATGTGGTGGGAAGAGGAGGGAATAGAACACTGAGAAATAAAAGACCCTGGTTTCAAGAATCTTGTATTTTAGTGGGGGTAGGGCATACAAAGGTGTCTGAATAAAATTAGGGGAGAGTGACTTAAACCAACCATGCATAACAGCCATTATAAAGTTAGAGACACACTCGCGAGGGAGGCAGTTCTGGATTCTCAGAACATCTGAGCTCAGAATCTACCTTTGTCCACTTCCTGGCTGTGGGAGGGATGCTGGGCCGTTCACATCATTTTTTTTAGTGCATTTTTCATGTATAGAATCAGGATAGGAGGTGCATTTGGCTCTAATAAATATACTTTGGTAGAATAATAACACAGTCATTACAAACCCTTCTTGAAAAATATTTAATAATTTAGCAATGCAATGTTAAATAAAAATGTAGGAAAATCTCTATTTTGAAAAGAATTATATATAAAATATAAACACGGAAATGTTCACTAGACGGTGAAATTATGGATGTTTTTTATTGTTTTGTATTTTCCTGTTTTCTACAAGGCCTATTTTTTACTCATAAAAATTTAATATTATAATGTGATGAATCCAGGATTGTTATTCTTTTTTTTCTGATGATTATTGAAGTATTTATTTGATCTGCTAATCAGGTCTTCATTATTGACATGAATGCATACTTGACCCCACTGTTGACCTCTCATGCATTCAACACACAAATATTGGGGGTTTGCTGCCTTCTAGGCACTGAGCTGGGTCTTGGGGGTCCAGACACAAAGACCAGACTTGATTTTCATTGTAAGGACCATGTAAATGCTTACAAAGTAAAGCCTTTAGCCACATCCACTGCTCTAGGGAAAGTAAAAAAGCCTGTCTGATCAGAGGGTGGGAGTGAAAGGATTTTGTGCAAAAAAGCAAAAAAAAAAAAAAAAAAAGTGAAAATGGGACTGGTTGCTAATCTCCCTGAATCAAATCTCCCTGTGGCAACCTCATTCTTGGGCTTGAGGTGAACTCCCAGAACATCTGAAGCATTGTGGGCATTGTGGCCAAGTGTAAGTGTAAAACCTCTTCTTAAAAACCAGTGAAATGTTGCACATTTTAAAACACCAAAAGCAATGGCAACAAAAGCCAAAATTGATAAATGGGAACTCATTAAACTAAAGAGCTTCTGCACAGCAAAAAAAAACTACCATCAGAGTGAACAGGCAACCTGCAGAATGGGAGAAAATTTTTGCAATCTACTCATCTGACAAAGGGCTAATATCCAGAATCTACAAAGAACTCAAACAAATTTACAAGAAAAAAACAAACAACCCTATCAAAAAGTGGGCAAAGGATATGAACAAACACTTCTCAAAAGAAGACATTTATGCAGCCAACAGACACATGAAAAAATGCTCATCATCACTGGCCATCAGAGAAATGCAAATCAAAACAACTATAAGGTATCATCTCACACCAGTTAGAATGGCAATCATTAAAAAGACAGGAAACAACAGGTGTTGGAGAGGATGTGGAGAAATAGGGACACTTTTACACTGTTGGTGGGACTGTAAACTAGTTCAACAATTGTGGAAGTCACTGTGGCGATTCCTCAGGGATCTAGAACTAGAAATACCATTTGACCCAGCCATCCCATTACTGGGTATATACCCAAAGGAATATAAATCATGCTGCTATAAAGACACATGCACACGTATGTTTATTGTGGCACTACTCACAATAGGAAAGACTTGGAACCAACCCAAATGTCCAACAATGACAGACTGAATTAAGAAAATGTGGCACATATACACCATGGAATACTATGCAGCCATAAAAAATGATGAGTTCATGTCCTTTGTGGGGACATGGATGAAGCTGGAAACCATCATTCTCAGCAAACTATTGCAAGGACCAAAAACCAAACACCGCATGTTCTCACTCACAGGTGGGAATTGAACAATGAGAACACTTGGACACAGGAAGGGGAATATCACACACCGGGGCCTGTTGTGGGGTAGGGAGAGGGGGGAGGGATAGCATTAGGAGATATACCTAATGTAAATGACGAGTTAATGGGTGCAGCACACCAACGTGGCACGTGTATACATATTTAACAAACCTGCACATTGTGCATAGGTACCCTAGAACTTAAAGTATAATTAAAAAAATAAAAAAATAACAAAATAAACATTATGCACCTCTAAGAACTAAATTTTGCACAGACCATGGACTCATTCCATGTTAATAGGGAGGTTTCTTGGAGTAAGAATCTAAGGAATGTTAAGGGAAAAAAAATTAATCAATGATATGTGTTAAAGCAAGATAAGGATGACTTTATTAAAGACCACTGTGAAAGGTATGGGGACCACTGCAAAGGGGTCTGGCTGTTGGGGAGAGAGATTGGGCTCAACTCTGAATATATCATGGACAACTGGAAATATATAGCCAAGGAACAGAGTGGGAGGTCAGTGGATGGAAAATTACTAAAAGGAACATCAGAGTACGAGGCATTCTGTCTAAAGTGGCCTCAAGGACTCTTGCTGAAGATAGGCCAGGGTGAACATACATTACCAGGGACATTTGAACTGAGTGCCCCCATTTTTTTCTAGGAAAAAGAGAATGAGTTATTATTATTTTTTATTATTTTCTCTTCTCTCTCCTTTCCATCAGTTCCCTGTTTCCTATCTAGTCCTTTAGGAATGCAAATATAACCTTTCCCCTCCCCCTCACCAGACATTCCCTGCAGGGCAAGTTCGTCTAACTGTGTGCTCCAAGATAGATCTCTCCTCCAGAGCTGACAGTGGATTTGCAGGCCAAAGCATACCCTCCAGGGAACTGTCACCTCCAGCAGGTGGCCTGGAACTGCCACCCTCTGGGAATTGCCTCAAGACTTTCATCCACTGGAAGGGCATATCAAAAGCATGCCAGCTTGACCCCTTTTCCAACTTATTTCTGCCCAGGAAGGTATGACTCAACGGTCTGGTAGATACAGCACCAAGCTTGCAGGAGGAACCCCTGCCCTTGCTCACTTTCCCCCGTACCTTGTAAAAGTGTCTGTTTTCTGCTCCAGAGGTGAAGCAGCACATTTAAAGGCAAGGAATTTTGTGCCCCTTCCCCAAGCTCACTTCGGAATAAATTCACTATTTTTGTACCAAGCCTTACTCTTGTTCATTGGATTCTGCATGTGGCAAGAAACTGGCCTGCGTTTTGGTTACAACATAGTGGAGGACGAAGAACCTTATCAGAAGTGAAGGGTGATCAGGTATCAAAAATGGGAGATTATTTGCTAAAACTAGACCTAGGAGTACACAGATGGACCTAGGAGAAGGTTGGAAGCCTGATTAAAATTTGGTCAAGCAGAGACTCTTTGTCAGGGGAGGCCAATAATAGTCTTCACATCTATACCAACAGTGCATTGATAGTACCGAGTGGTAGCTATCTTCGAACTACAGCTCTATCAAGTTTCAGATGACCTTAATATCTAATGACTCTTATTAGTCATTGAACAAAATGCCCTCCATAAATGAAGAGACTTGTCAAGAATTAATATATTGACAGAGCTAGGGTTGGGACCTCCGCTTCTCGACTCCCTATCTGGGGCTCTGTGTCCTAATGGACTGGGTCAAGATGAAAATAATTTCTTCTTATAGGGCAGTTCGCACACCCTGGAACTGAATCCTATCTTGTAATGTAACTTATCCTACTAAAAAAATTGATATTAGGCTTCTATATTCTACTATCTACCACCATCCTGTGTCTTCACTTCCCCTCCTTCTTTTACAAATAGAGTGCTTCTGTGGCAATCAAACTTACCATTCAGTTCTCTGCTTGCAAAATATCAAGATGGGATCAGGATGAGAAGAGGGGAAAAGGGAGAAGATGCAGAGAAAGAAAGGTAAAAATAGACTACTTTTAAAAGAAGAGGAAAAAAACGGTACGTATGCGTATTCAGATTCTCAAAGAGCCAAAAAGGAAACACAGGTGCGTCTTTCAGAGCTCCAGAATCAGATCTGAAGACAGAAGACTTCTAAAGACTGTCCGGCGGTCTCCACAATTGCCTACAGTCACGTTTCTGTAACTCATTCTTCATTATTGGTACCTCCTGGTACTTCTGCTCCACCATTAGCTGGTTTCTAGAACTGGCCGCAAGGTCACTGATGATGTTTATGACTTTCTTCTCTGCTCTATTGTGAATTTGGATGTCTTTTAGCTCTGCCTCAGATAGCAAGGATTCTTAGCCTAGTGTAGAAACACATTTCCTACATGTTCCCTAAAAAAAAAATCACAGTTACACTTCAATTAGACACCTAAATGTGTATGACTAGTACCTTAGTATACACTATACAGCCTCGTTCTTTGAAGAGCCTTTGCAGGGATTGAATGTGGCACAAAATAGATGAAACGGTTATAAAAAAGTTATGTTTTTATATCAGAGTTGAGAACCTTGCGGCTTGTGAATATGTGAACTCACTGTAAGGGGCTCGTCTAGGTTTTTAAACAATTTCTGTGGGGGCTTTATAACGTGTGAAGTGGGCTAGGCTGAAATATGTTTCCCAGAATTCTTTTCCCTACAAGTCCCCAGTTAGAGTGGGGAATAAGAGACATTTTTGCTTGAAATTTGAAGGACAAAAGTGAAGTGGCAGCTGTGTTACTTTTCACTGTCAGAAGGTGGGGCAGGTGCTTCTGCAGCTCAGGCACATTGTCACTCATCTGTGACTCATGCCCTTGGGGTGGCGGCAGGTGGGCCTGCACATGTTCTGCTTTTCTCTGAATCCTTCACCAGCTTCTCTGATTCCTGGACCAGGTATGTGTTTTAGCTCCATGACAGAGGGAGCCACCTTCCCCTTTAGGACCAGCACGTCATCAGGGTTGGAGGCAGTGAGGACAGAGTTACGGGCTCCATTCTGCCCTGAGGGGCCCAGGTTGTCTCTGCCTTCTCCCACATTACATCCACTTTCCCTTCTTTTTTTTTTTTTTAATTTACGAAAAGTAGGCTATGTTTATTAGAGTCACACACACTTGAGTATCTCAGTGTGACTCAAGACCACAAAAAACCCATTTCTCCTTCACTTCTGCGTCCTGGGGTTAAGACCTAGACCAGCAGGCATACTGCTTGAGGTCCATTCACAGGTTTACAAGTTTTTCACTGAGGGCAATCTGTGACTGTGTGAGGTTGGCCAGGTAGGTCACCATCAACAGGTCATTGATGTTACTGTTGAGCATGGTCTCGAAGTCATCGGGAACTATTTTGGGTACTTGGTTAACCAGGTTCATCAGGAAGTGGCCTACTGACACCTTTCCAGACAGTACATCCTCTGCATATTGCAACACTGTGCTCAGGGCATCCTGGATGTGAGCTGATACCCCTCCTACTTGCTGCAAGTCACCTGGGAGTCCAATCACTCTGTTGGGCTAAAGCAGGTCTTCATGATCAGGTCAACTCCAATGCATTCAGTGTCATAGTATGCATATTTCACTGTCAGAGGTGTGAACATCACTCCCATGGTCCTCCCAGGCTTTCTTTCTCGACAAGATGGCCACACCGGCGGTACCAGCAAGTTCTCCTCCTGCCACGCCAGCCCCAGCCCCGGCAGCGGCCCCAGCCTCGGCCCCAGTCTCAGTCCCAGCACCAACGCCAGCACCGGCTGGCTGCGGCTCCTGTTCCCACTTTCCCTTCTTGATGCCTTCCCAGGGGCCCTGGATTTCTAGCATCCAACAGAAAGACAGTAGCCTTATAGAGACTCTCAACCAGCTCCCAGGATTGCATAGGGTCAAATCCCTGTAACTGATTATTTACTACACATACCTCTTAGAGGTTCTGCGTTTCCTTGCACCCTGACCAATACAGCCTCCTTGCAATGTACACAAGCTTCACAGACTCACTGAAAACCTGGAGTAAGAAATGGGGACAAGGCCACTGCAGTTCAGCCCAGGCAACAAGAGTGAGACCTCATCTCTTAAGAAAAAACAAAAACAATGACCCGGACGTGGTGGCTCACGCCTGTAATCCCAGCACTTGGGAAGCCGAGGAGGGCTGATCACAAGATCAGGAGACTGAGACCATCTTGGCTAACACGGTGAAACCTCGTCTGTACTAAAAATACAAAAAATTAGCTGGGTGTCACGGCACATGCCTGTAGTCCCAGCTACTCGGGAAGCTGAGGCAAGAGAATCGTTTGAATTGGGGAGGCCAAGGTTGCAGTGAGCTAAGATCGCACCACCACACTCAAGCCTGGGTGACTACTCCATCTCAAAAAAAAAAAAAAAGAAAGATGTCCTGAGGCAGTACATGTACCTGCATGAAAACCGGAGTGGTGAGAGTAGCTGACAAAGGTTACGTGGTCTTCCTGAGTTTTCCTACTCGGTAGATGGACAGTGATAAGAATGATGGCAACAGAGCATACCCTAACTGGGGCTTGTGGGGTCCCAGTTACTTTTCATGTATCATCAATCTGGGTGATAACCTGGCGGGCTAGATGCTATCTTCTCCTCTTTCAAATGAGAGACATGAGGCTCAGAGAAGTTATAGGACTTGCTCTAGGTAACACAGAGCATAAATAGTGTCATGGGATCCAAATCCAGATTTTTCTACTCCAAAGCTTGTGATCTTTCCCTCTGCTTGTCTGCATAGCCCCTACAGCTTCCTAACTCACAGGAAATTCCTGCGTCCTTTGGTTGGCTCTATTTATAGTCTTTCTAAAGAGGAATGTGTTGGGCCCTCTTCCTGGCATGAAATCTATCTTTAAAATTTCATTTATTAATAAACACATAGGGCCTGTTTTGTGCCAGACACTGGTCTGAGCAGTTTACAAATATTAACTAATTTAATCTTTACAGCAACTCTGTTATATTACTACTGTTAATATAGTAGTAATAGGATTAGTGCCATTTTACAGAGAAGGAAATGAAGGGAGAGGGAAGCTAAGTGTTTTGCCCAAGGTCACACAGCCAGTAAGTTTTGCAGAGTCAGATTTCACACCCATCACCAAGTATTGCTGCCCTTTCCTTCAGAGATTCGGACTTCTCATCCTAGCCTGTCTCCTCTTTCCTGTGAATGCTGAGACGATCATGGGCTCAGGGGCTCAGAGTTCCCCTAAAGGAAGGCCCTGGGTGAGCCTGAATCTTTATAAATGTCCATAATGAGGCGAAAACTGGCATAGCTCAGCTGTGGCTTCTGGTGACTATCAGTTCTGTCTCAAAAAGCAAGCCCTTCTTTATTTCCAGTGTTTCTGAAGTGCTAATGGCCTCCACAAAGGCTCCTTCCTTTGAGACTGAAAATCAAACCTCTGACGTTCCACACCTGAGTCTTGGTGGCCTTAACTTTCCTTTCTCTCAACAGCTTCCTTCTTACCTCACTCCTTCTGATCTCAACCAGGCTGCACAGATCTGACTGAGGCCGGAGCCAGGAGGCAGCAGGTGGAGCTGTCTTGGTTGGCTGAGCAGCCAATAGGCTGCTCCCTCTTCAGAAGTCACATAGACGATCAGGGTCTGAAACTTCTGCCTCTTGAAGTCACTTGGGTTTGACAAGATGTAAGGCATTCCACCTTTTAGAGATTCTTGTGTATGAACAAGCAATGTCGTGGGAGCTCTTCAGGGCTCTCAGTCATTCATACCTTATCATTGGCTTTTCTCCAACTGGCCTTGAATAGTACTTGATGTAAGTAAGGCCAGGGTGGGAGAAGGGTATGGAGAGTTAGCAAGAGAACCTCAGTGAAAAACATCCTCTGCTGTACAGTCCTTCAGAGGAGATGCCTCAATAATGGCATAGCAGTGACCAGCAGCCACCAGGGCTCTGCCGTTTACTACTCAAGAGACCTTCGACAATTCGCTTACCTGCATTAGTCAGTTTCCATATCTACACACTAGAATTAACAATAACATCTACTCCTTAGGGCTGTTTTGAGGATGCATCATTGTGGAGTATGTGAAAAACGTAGTTCAAGGTTGGGCATATAACAACAGCTCAAGAAATGTTAACTATTATGATTACATAATAGGCCCCAGTTTAAAGGCAGTTTATTTTACACAAACCCTATTGTAACCATGAACTCAATGTTGTATTTCCCATTTTATAGGTTCAAACATTAGACAGGCTAAATTAGTTGCTCAAACCACATAGGTAGTGGTCGGAAGTGTAGAGTGGGACTCAACCATTGTTTTCTGCCTCCAAATGTCATGCTCATTGCATGGCCTAGAGAGGATGCTAGCAGCCAGGCCCTCCTCACCTCAGCCCAAAGACAGACAGACAGACACACACACACATTGCAATTTTGCCTTATTCCTGGGCTCTAGGAAAGCAGCCTTCATCCCTTGGTAACTGTTTTTCAATGTTATCCAGTTTAGTAGAGTAATACCAGGGAGCTGAGAGTCACTAGGCCCTTCACAAAGTCAGCCGTAGGTGCATTTGCCAGTCATTTCTTTGTCGGCAAAGACAAAAGCTTTGAAGCTCAGTCGAAAAATGCAATGGGTGGTGGCCAAGCCTCAGCTGAGAGTGTGAAAGTCCTTATTACGATCCTCAATATCATATTCCCACAATTGGCATCAGCCCACTACAAATAAGGAAGTTATTTCCCAAGATTAGTGAAAAAAAAAAAAAAAAGAAAGAAAAAAGAAAAGAAAGAGGGTGGGAGAGTGGGGGTTTCAGCATTGGGCTGGGGAGGGGCTAGGAAGACGGCAGACATTAAAATAGCAGCAAATGAATACCGTGTGCTTTCAGACACGCCGCGAGATTGGTAATTCTGCTGAGATAATTGCCCTTCCCCAGATTACTGTCTTTATCAGGGAAAGAAATGATTGCTATGTGTGAGAAATCACACTGTCTCTTGCTCCATGAGAAGTGGCAGTGATTAATGAGAGACCAGGCTTCCAATTCGCAAATATTCCGTGCATGCACCGGACTTCAGGAGTAGAAAGACAGCTTTCAGAGAATAAGCAAACACGATAAACTCTTCCTCCACAGACCCGGAGACTGAGGCACCTCGTGGTGTGACTCAATCTTCAGTATCACCTTTCATCTTCCTGGAAGTCCGGGTCTAAATTTTTATGACTTGATACTATTGGCTGCTTGGGGTCTTTTTCTCTACATCAGAGAGTTTGCCTGCTGGTGAGACCACTGGACTCCACAGATCTGGGTTTTAAGCCAGGGTCTTAGGTTGTTCAGCCTCTGTTCTTCCTCGAGAGCAAATCTCCAAATGTTTGCTGACAGTAAAATGTGATGATTTAACTAGCTGATCTCTTAGGTCTCTTGAGTCTCTGGAAGTCTCATCCTATGAGTCTCCCTGCATACTTCGGAGGGGCAAAAAAAACAGTGTGGTAGCAGAATAATGGTCCTCCAAAGATGTCCACATCCTGATCCCTGGAACATGTGGACATGTTACCACATGGCAGAAGGGATTTGGCAGATATAATTAAAATAAGGATCTTAAAATGGAAATTATCTTGAATTATATAGGTGGAACCAATGTAATCACAAGGGTTCTTAAAAGCTAGAAGAGGGAGGCTGGAGAGTCAGAGAAGGAGACGTGACAAAGGAAGCAGAGGTCAGAGTGATGCAGTTGCTGGCTTTGATGATGGAGGAGGGGGCCATGAGCCGAGGAATGTGGGTGACCTCTAGAAGCTGGAAAAGGCAAAGACACAAATTCTCCCCTGAAGTCTCCCAAAGGAACCAGCCCTGCTGACACCTTGACTTTAGCCCAGAGAGACCTGTTTGGGACTTACGACCTCCAGAATTGCAAGATAAAAATTTTGTGTTGTTTTAAGCTACTAAGTTTGTGGCAGTTTGTTACAGCAGCAATTGGAAAACTGATATTACCAGGAAGGCCTGGACCAGATGATGAGGGTCTCTTACTGTGACACCCACCACTTAGGGTATCTGCCATGCTGAGGCTGAGACCCAGGGAAACAGTTTGCCTCACTTTCCACTAAGCTAGAAGATCATGGCCACATCATTGGGTGAACAAAGATAGAGGCCACTAATTACCCCAGTGGTCACTATAGACAATTAATGCAGATAATTTGGGGACTGTGCATGTACTTGTCAGCTGTCAAATTGCACAGACTAACTAACTAGCATTAACAATACCAAGTATAGTAATTGAGTACTTATGTTCCATCAGAGCTTTAATACTTAGGGCAACTACAAGAGGTGGGTACTATTGGTGTCTATTTTACAGATAGAGAAACTGAGTTGTAGAAAGGCTGAGTTGCACATGAGTAAGGCATATTGCTGGAACTCTGGCTGGGTCTACCCCAGTCCATATCCCAAGCTCTTATCTAAGAGAATTTTTCTCCCAGCCCCAGAATTCCTTATGCACCATGGCATCCAGTAAAAAATCAGCCCTGTAGGGCAGTGTTCTAAAACTTTGACAGGCATCAAAATCACCCAGAGAACTTGTGGAAACAAATTCCTGGGCCCAGTCTCCAGATGTTCTAATTCAGTAGGTCTGGGGAGGGGATTAGGAAATTGCATTTCTGATACATTTATAGGTGACCTTGACACTGCTGGTCCATGGACTGCATTTTGAGTAGCTGGCCTCTAGAAGCCATTCCATCCCAGCCCCCAGGTCCAGTTACATCAAAACCGTGGTGGAGCCTTAATCCCATTACGTGACTAAACCTACTTTTTGCCAAATCGAAATAAAGAGAACTTAGTTTGATAGGACATTGGGAAAAATGGGTGCAAACGCTAATATTACGCACATCTTTGTCTGCCTGGACTGCAGGAATTGTGTAGCGACCACATGATTTTTCCCGCCTTAGAAGGGATGTTGCTTACATAATAATAAAATTGTCTTACGTTTGCTTAGCATTTTTAAAATAAAGTACTTTAAAAACTATGTCTCGATACATAAGTTAAATTCATAAATATATCTTTATACAATGTGGACGATAATCTAGCCAGAAAAGACATATATTCAACTGAATATTGAATATATTCAAAAGTAGTTAATGAATGCCTTCCTTGGTCTGGGCACCTAAGCAGAGAGTTAGAAAATAAAAGTTGCAGTTGTTCTTGAGGACACAGAAAACAATTCAAACAATGTCTAGCCCTAAACTACAAATGAAACCATTAGTTCATAATTTCACAGTTAGGTTTTCATGTTATGGGAGTAGAAACCTTTGAGATGTCTGAGGGAGGAAAAGATGGACAAGAGAAAAATAGAGTCTGAGAGAGGATGACAATGCACCTCTAACCCACCAGCCTGCCCGTGGAGGAGGGAAGGGAAGGAAAGGAGAGAGAGAAGAGCAGTACTCACAGGGCAAGCTGTCCCTTGAACCCCCAGCCCCTGTGTGTTTAGGATGCTTTATTTTCTATGTCTGGCCTTTGAGAATGCACTGGATTTAATGAATCCATTAATGAATTTATTCCTGGATTATATCTAGAGAGGGAGAGAGGAAAAGAAGAAATCAAGCTCCAGATGGGAGCCTTGATTTGTGTGAATGGGCTCTCATATTAATCTTTCTAAACAGGAAATCCTAGTAGCCCTCGGAGGTCTCTGTCAGGATCTGGGTCGGTTTAAGCATAATCCCCTGCTCTCCCCCAACCCTCCGCCTCATTCTTGCCCCTCCTCCCCGTCCTGCTTCCATCTCTCAACATGCAAGTGACCAGCCACCTGCCCCCAGCACAGGCATGCATGTTTTGTTTTTGTGTTTTGTTTTACTCCATCTTTGTCACTTCCGTCAAACAGGAAAGGAAGGTCACTTCCAGGGCTTCCTTCCCAAGGTGTTGGATTAAGGGGCCAGTGAGAAGGGAAGGGGAGGGAAGGGAAGAACAGATTCCCCCTTCATTAAAGTGTTTTTTGTTTGTTTGTTTGTTTTTGTTTTTGTTTTTCTGCAGATCTATGAGGCGAATGCATCCAGGATAGAGAATTAGGTGAGAGACAGCTTCACTCTTTTGCTGATTAATACACTATTACCAATTATTGCTTGAAAATCCATCTTTGCCATGCATTATGGAATAGTGATGTACCATGGAATTATAGACTCTGTGATATTTGGCAGTAAGACCCAGCCTACCAAGGACCGGTTAATCAAGTTCTCCTTATTTATGTATGTATGTATTTATTTATTTTTAAAGAAAGGTGCCTTAGTATGGTTTATTTTGACCAAGCTGTCTTCTCTTTGGCTCTTGCTGGCCCAGCCTAAGAAGTCCTGAGCCCTTGTTTCCCACTTCCAATGCCTCTATGTTGAGACCTGAGGTGACTATAGCTCTGTTTATTATATGAGTAACACATAGATGCTTCCTGTATCTATGAACCCCCTGCACCACAAAGGACGAAAATCAATGTCTGACAGAAAGACTAGTGGCATATTTTTTGCCTCCCTCTGTCCCTTTAAATGCTTTAGATGATGAAAGATGCTGGCCAAGGAATGGTGGGGAGGTTGGAGAAAACAAGTTTTCGCTAATCTGGGGGTGACAGCCTCCCTCATGGAGAAGATACAATGCTGGTTTTGCTCAATTTTCTTTTTTAATGGAGGGAAAACTTGGGGAAGTCAGGCACAGGTGTAATGGGGGTAAGTTGGAATAACTGGTTTACCAGAGGAATAAAAAAGAAGCTGGAAAAGCAGCTCCGAGTGCACTTCTCTTACTCAAGCTCTCTGGGCCGTGCCTGGGTTTCCTGGTGGAGCCCTGCCAGAGCTGGCTAGGGATGCTTTAGAGATGTGGTCCTTTCACCAGCAACCTCTCTTCCTATTGAAAGAAAGGAGCAGAGGGAGCCTGAGCCCCGAGACTTGGACAGACTGGCTAGTATCTTTACCTGGCTGGCAGGGTGTGTCAGACAAGGCCACTGCTAGGATCCTGTCCTCACATTTGGCTTCCTGCATCTATGAACCCCTTGCACCACAGAGGAGAAAAATCAATGTCTGACAGAAAGACTAGTGGCATATTTTTTGCCTCCCTCTGTCCCTTTAAATGCTGTCCAATGGGGAAAGTTTTTCCCTGACCTAGATGAAAATCCAGCAGGTCTCCTTGTTTTGTGTTACTCATATAATAAAGAGAGCTATAGTCACCTCAGGTCTCAAACACAAGAAATTAAACTGTACAGTCCAAAATATGAAATTGTTGCTTTTGCCCACAAAGTTGAAGTGGTCTGTGATAATGCAGTGGTATACAACCTGAACAAATGGTTATAAGTCTTCAGATGGTTAGGTCCCATCTCTACAACCACTTTGAGTACTTAGCTAATCTCAGAAACCACCTTTCAGTTCCTATCCCCAGGTTTCCCCTCCCTCCCTGCTCCAACAGCTGAATTTCTTTCCCCTAGTTCAATTGCATTCAGTACATATTTAGTGAAATGCATAATATGGACATGGCACCATGTTTGGTGTTGTAAAGAAAATCAAAGATCAATAAAAAAAGTTCCTTGAGTTCAAAATATATCTCTCTCTCTGTTAGCTCTCTCCCTCTCTCTCATCTACCTACCTATCATTTATAAATAGATAAATAGGTAACTAGAGAGTAGCTAGCTAGAAAGGTAGGTAGGTAAATAGACAGATAGATCAATGGATAGTTAGATATAGTGTGGTAGATACCATTCATAGATGCGATAGCTAAATAGCTAGATACATACATGCACACATACATACAGATAAAAATCTATTCTTATGGGAATGTGATCTCTAGACAGGTGCATCAGTATCACCTGGGGGCTGTGTGAAATGCACTCTAAGCCCTACCCTGGTTCAGAGTCTGCATGTTAACGAGATCCTCAGGCGATGGTGCACATTAAGCACTGCTATGAAAGAGTTAACCTCGTAGGATTAGATAGATAGTAAAGAATCAGCTTTCAGTTATATAATGTGCGCTCTGGGAAGAAGACAGAGATCAACTTAGGAGTGTAAGAGGTTTACTGGGAGATAATGAAGAAAGATAAAAGTGATAGGAAGAAGAATTCATTAGGGAAAGCATTCAGATTATGATGCTGATCTGGGACTTGTGAAAGGAAAGAGGGGAGGAAGAGGGGTTGGACAGAGTCTCAGAGTGCAATGTAGATCTTTCAAAGTCTTGGCCAATCTGCTGGGGAAATGCAGAGCAAAGATTGCCCGTTAGTGGAAATCTGCACTGAGTAGAAATGGCCAGGTCTTTGTAACCCTGCTGTGCTCAGAGGGCTACCCCGAAGGAGTGTGGCCCCTGCACTAAAGCTGAGGCAATGCCAACAGCTGGAGGCTGTCAGCTAACTGCACTCTGGCAGTTAAAAAGCAAATTCTTTCTTTAAGGGAGATTTGAGCAGTATACCTCCATGGCTACCACATGTGACATCTGCAGGTAATTTTGCCAGAAACCTATAAGAACTGGCAAATGCATGGGAAACAGATTTAAGGAAATACCACATTAAAGGAGGCCTGGGTTTTGTGCTTTTCCTGGACTGTTTATGTTGTACTCTTACTCTTCAGGGAACAATCTCCCAGAAAGCCCCCGAAAGACAAGCTCCAGAGAATTCTTTCCTCTGGGGAGCCTGAGGAGAACCCATGTGAACCAATATAGCATCCTTATATTTACAAGATGCATGAATCAGTAGACAAGACTGTCATGGGTCTCTGACCTCACTTTCTGCAAGCTCAGTAAGTCCCAGGCTCCCCAGGAAAAATACCTGATCCTGACTGGCAACCTCAGAGCCAGAGAAGAATAAAAGCCCACTGGAGATGAAGCAGGGAAGGCACAGATATGGGGAAAGGGAATGCAAGGCCCTGTGGTTAACCAGCGATGCCTTCACATACTGATTTTCATATTCATACCCTTCCTTACTCATGCACATCTGCAAAGACAGCCAACTATATGCACAGTCACACACAATGAAAATACTTATGTACACCAAATTCACATCCACCTTCACATATAAACTCTTAAAAAGCCATATGCACACATACTTCTCAAACCTTGACCCAAGTTTGTGTGTCTATGTGCTGCTATTGCAACACACACTTGTGCACCCAGGACCAAGTTTCCAAATCACACCCTTTGGATAGAGACATTCATTGACAAGAGGTCCTAACTTCATGCATATAAATCTGAAACAATATACAGAAACAATATACAGAAATAGACAATGAAAACAGACATTCAGAAACACAGCCACTTTATGATAATTTAAAACCAAGAAACTTCTGGAGACTGTGTCTGGCAGTTCCAGACACACACCTTGAAACAGATTTCTCTTGGTTACCAATGCCTG
Source organism: Pongo abelii (assembly GCF_028885655.2). Taxonomy (NCBI): domain Eukaryota; kingdom Metazoa; phylum Chordata; class Mammalia; order Primates; family Hominidae; genus Pongo; species Pongo abelii. The sequence goes on from NC_071995.2 coordinate 5,083,237, forward strand.
CTAAAACCCTGCAGGGGTAGAGACAGGGCAGGAGAAGATTTCCTAGTGTCCCAACCTAGAAAGATTAATACGTTACATCAGCCAACCTCCTGCCTCCTGCAGCAGGGAACTAAAGTTCTCAGGCCAGATGTTGCAGTGAGGGAGTGCTTGTATCAGGAAAAAGGATTATGCATTTCTATAAAGGAGTGAAATATAGGGGACAAGGGCCAAACTCTGATTGTTTGAGTTTGAGTTCCAGCATCATCACTTTCTACCTGTGTAAGCCTGGGTGAGTCTGTCAATCTCTCTGTGCCTCAGTTTCTTCGTTTATAAAATGGTGATGATAACAGTACTTACAAAATAGGTTGCTGTAGGAATACACAGAGACAATATTTGTAAAGTGCTGAGAATGGGCTGGTGCATAATAAGAGCCAAGTAAGTATTGGTTGTTATTATTCCACTCTTGGGAATTCTCCAGCCTTAGAGATTGGACAACCTCCCTGGCTCCCTCTCATAAGCCACCTCCACCCTCAGCCTCCTTCATGAACCTAGATGCAGTTGCTAGCTCCAAGATTCACCAGGCAGGATTAGCCCTCACCAGGATTGTAAAAATCGCTTCTCCCCTTCCCTGCTGTGGTTTTTGCAAATGGGATTCGTTGGAGCAGGTGGAGGGGTTCTGCTGGGTTGAGACCAGACAGCTCATCTCCTGACTAGGCTGCTTGCCTGGGCTGCCACTGGGTCTGTACTGGAAACAGGCTAGGGCATGGGAATCCTGCAAGGTTCCAACCCCCTCGTACATTTTTGAGGATCTGTAGGAAGACGGGAAGAGAGATGCTTCTCCATTGATATATGTATTTCAAGGTCCTTAACTACGTGGCCCCCCTCCCTTCTGTAATCCTTCCCAAAGAAATACCTTTATTTCTCCAAAATAAAAAGGACTGGTGTCTCCCGTCTCTGTCTCTCATACTCCGACTCAGCTCAAAGCCTCGTCCCTTTAGCCCAAGGCACTTCGTTCCCCCTGGAGTCCACTCGGCTTCCAGCGGGTTCCCAGGTGAACTGAAATCCAGAGCTATTCTCATCTGGTTGCCCTGGGAATTTCAGCGCTGTCGGTACAACCTGTTCCTCCATCCTCCCCACTCCTTCCCTCCCTCCGCTGGGCTGCACCCTTCTCAGCCCCTCCTTTTTCTTGCTAGGGGCCCCAGCTGCGCCCTCCGGGGAGACACTCGCTGCCACGAGACCCGGGAGGGGAAGCGGGAGGAGGGGGAGAGGAGGGGGAAGGCGGGGGAGGCGCCGAGGGTGGAGGCCAAGCGCGGCGCAGCCAGAGAGGGGCGGCTGAAGGTTGCATCTGCTGGAAGGAGGCTTTTCGGCTGCTTGGTAACGGGCTGCCAGAAGAGAGAGAGGCAGAGAGCAGGGCAGCGGCTTCTTGACGTCAGGGCCAAGCGAGGGGATCGCGCCAGCAACCCCAGCTCGCCCCAGAGAGGGGCCGGCCGACCGCGGGAGCGGAGCCTGACACCAGGCGCCCGCGGAGCGTGAGTAGGGGGCGCGGGAGCCGGTCAGCTGGGGCGCAGCATGCCCTCTGCTCCCGCGCCATGGAGATCGCCCTGGTGCCCCTGGAGAACGGCGGTGCCATGACCGTCAGAGGAGGCGATGAGGCCCGGGCAGGCTGCGGCCAGGCCACAGGGGGAGAGCTTCAGTGTCCCCCGACGGCTGGGCTCAGCGATGGACCCAAGGAGCAGGCGCCAAAGGGGCGCGGCGCGCAGAGAGACGCGGACCAGGGAGTGCGGCCCTTGCCTCTGCTGCCCGAGGAGCTGCCACGGCCTCGACGGCCGCCTGCCGAGGACGAGGAGGAAGAAGGCGATCCCGGCCTGGGCACGGTGGAGGACCAGCCTCTGGGCACGGCGTCCCTGCAGCACCAGCGCGTCCACATCAACATCTCCGGGCTGCGCTTTGAGACGCAGCTGGGCACCCTGGCGCAGTTCCCCAACACACTCCTGGGGGACCCCGCCAAGCGCCTGCGCTACTTCGACCCCCTGAGGAACGAGTACTTCTTCGACCGCAACCGGCCCAGCTTCGACGGTATCCTCTACTACTATCAGTCCGGGGGCCGCCTGCGGAGGCCGGTCAACGTCTCCCTGGACGTGTTCGCGGACGAGATACGCTTCTACCAGCTGGGAGACGAGGCCATGGAGCGCTTCCGCGAGGATGAGGGCTTCATTAAAGAAGAGCAGAAGCCCCTGCCCCGCAACGAGTTCCAGCGCCAGGTGTGGCTTATCTTCGAGTATCCGGAGAGCTCTGGGTCCGCGCGGGCCATCGCCATCGTCTCGGTCTTGGTTATCCTCATCTCCATCATCACCTTCTGCTTGGAGACCCTGCCCGAGTTCAGGGATGAACGTGAGCTGCTCCGCCACCCTCCGGAGCCCCACCAGCCTCCCGCGCCCGCCCCTGGGGCCAACGGCAGCGGGGTCATGGCACCGCCCTCTGGCCCTACGGTGGCACCGCTCCTGCCCAGGACCCTGGCCGACCCCTTCTTCATCGTGGAGACCACGTGCGTCATCTGGTTCACCTTCGAGCTGCTCGTGCGCTTCTTCGCCTGCCCCAGCAAGGCAGGGTTCTCCCGGAACATCATGAACATCATCGATGTGGTGGCTATCTTCCCCTACTTCATCACCCTGGGCACCGAACTGGCAGAGCAGCAGCCAGGGGGCGGAGGAGGCGGCCAGAATGGGCAGCAGGCCATGTCCCTGGCCATCCTCCGAGTCATCCGCCTGGTCCGGGTGTTCCGCATCTTCAAGCTCTCCCGCCACTCCAAGGGGCTGCAGATCCTGGGCAAGACCTTGCAGGCTTCCATGAGGGAGCTGGGGCTGCTCATCTTCTTCCTCTTCATCGGGGTCATCCTCTTCTCCAGTGCCGTCTACTTCGCAGAGGCTGACAACCAGGGGACCCATTTCTCTAGCATCCCTGACGCCTTCTGGTGGGCAGTGGTCACCATGACCACTGTGGGCTACGGGGACATGAGGCCCATCACTGTTGGGGGCAAGATCGTGGGCTCGCTGTGTGCCATCGCCGGGGTCCTCACCATTGCCCTGCCTGTGCCCGTCATCGTCTCCAACTTCAACTACTTCTACCACCGGGAGACGGACCACGAGGAGCCGGCAGTCCTTAAGGAAGAGCAGGGCACTCAGAGCCAGGGGCCGGGGCTGGACAAAGGAGTCCAGCGGAAGGTCAGCGGGAGCAGGGGATCCTTCTTCAAGGCTGGGGGGACCCTGGAGAATGCAGACAGTGCCCGAAGGGGCAGCTGCTCCCTAGAGAAGTGTAACGTCAAAGCCAAGAGCAACGTGGACTTGCGGAGGTCCCTTTACGCCCTCTGCCTGGACACCAGCCGGGAAACAGATTTGTGAAAGGAGATTCAGGCAGACTGGTGGCAGTGGGGTAGGGAATGGGAGGCTTGCTGAACATGGATATCTACATTATACCGCAGAGTATTTGAAGTCACACTGTAACCTCAGTCTACCCCTCTCCTTTCACTCGTTTCCTCCCTCCCTCGATCCCCCCATTTTCTCTATTCTTTCCATGACACCCAAGGGTCGCCTATTTTTAAAAAGTACCACATTCCATGACGCAGGAGCTGTTGAAATGGTGAGCGCTGTGAGATGGATGTATTTGTAGCCAGTCTCCTATACCCAGCAGAGGGATAACCCAAACAAAAATGACTCTAAATAGCCCAGATCCCAAGAGATTATGTAACTCTTCCATCCATGTGTTCCAAATTTGCTTTACATATGATTGTATTTGTGTATAGGGGAAAATATTATTTTTATGCCTGGTGAGTGGCTTTTTGTACTGTAGTTCAGATAGAGATATTTTGGATATATTGTCAAGATACATGTATTTATGGAAGAAAGAGTTGTCCTGATGTTTTTCTGTGTTACTTATATTAGAGTCAGAGATCTTGGTATGGGCTGTTCTTGTTCCTGTGTCTCCAAGCCTCTGTCTTTTCTGGGATGTGGTATTGGTGCTTTGTGTCTAGGGCAAAGAATGTTCTTGAAGAAAGGCAAATCTGACTTTTTCTGTGCGCCTTAAACAATTCTTGTAACTTTCCTCAAAAAGCATTTTAATGATATTGGAGGAATACTTCTGATAATTTATTGTTTTTATTTTTATCCCAGGAAATAAAAGGTTACCTTGTTGAGGCAAGTGTTAGTTTTTCTGCAGCTGATACATTTTCTGAAATTTTTAAAAATAGTCTGTCACTGGCTGTTTCTGGTTTTGACATCAGAGCAAACGCATTGACTGGGGTTAGAGGAAATCTGAAAAGCTCATGATTTGCTTGGCGACGTCTTTTCAGTGTACCCCTTGGTGCCTCATAGACAATGGTGGGTGAATTTTGTCCAGGCTGTTCATGGCACGGACATCCCTGTGAGATGCTCTCTGAAGCAGTAGTATTAGCCCTTATGGTCAGCCTGGAGTAGGGAGGGCACTTAAAGGAAAAAGGGGATCAGACCCCTGACAGTCTTGCTTGGTCTCCGGGCACTGGCTTTCATTCCTTTGTTTGCAGGTTTTCAGGCCTCCTCAGGGTGGCTCTCAGCAGCTCTGAGAAACAAGCCTGATTCTCACAGACATGAAGCAGTCCTGGCAGCCCCAGTGTGCGAGTCACAGAGGGACCTGCGCCGGTTGTTCACTGCCCTCTTGGCATGGCTGAGGAGCACGTAATGTCTTTATGGCAACAGCAACGGTGAGAGGCCAAATGGAAGGCTTTGCTTGCTCACGTTAAAAGCTGTTTTCTGCAGATTATGGCCTTGCCCCCAAGTGATCCCTAAACTCAGAACAAATCTCCTTGTTCCCTTGTCACTGAGAGGCTGTGGCAAAACATTGCAATTGGCATAACACTAGCTAGCATTTCTCTCTGGGATTAGCTATCTGCTGATAGGAATCCGTAGGGCTCTGGATTCCTGCTGTTGCTTTTTCTGCTGAATGATCCAAAGCTGGGACTGTTTTACATCCTCACCAGGGTGGGCTGGTGGGCTGGAATCACACCTCCTCCAGGACAACAGTGGGCTTCATGGCTAGTTCTCAGGGTGTGGCCAGGTCTCCCTGTGGGTGAGAGGAGATCTATAAATCAATGCCTGGGAATTGTGAGTTTAAATAAAATGGCCAGCACAGTAAGGAAAGCCAGGGTCTGTGGGTGCCCAAAGTCGTTTCTAGCCAGAAGCTTTTAACACCAAATCTGAGGAGGAAACAGAAGGATTGTGCAGACAGGGCTCTGTTGATTTTCACTGCATGCTAAGGCAAAGGAAGAAGAACAGAGACATTTTATTTATTTATAATTTACAATCTGCCTAAAAGCAGGGCATCTTGCCAGAGCTCAACTGTACACAGTCTCACCTCCAAGCCCTCTCTGCCTTTAAAGCTAATGTTTGTAGTTTAGCACACACCTAGTGATTGGGACAGGGAAATCACCCCTAGGGCTCCAGCTTTCCTTAAAAACAAGCGATGTCACCACCTTTGACCAGAAGGTTTATTCCTTTAGGCTCAAGCAAATACTGAGAGAGAAGCCCCCCAGGTCTTCCATGTGTCCAGGTGCCTGACAAGATATTAGTCCAATTAGAATGGACTGCATCTTTAAAATGTCCAGTAAATGGCATAATCTTATAGAAATCCTCAAGGATAGAGTGGAGGGAGTGAGAGAGTGAGGCTCCCTGTAATTTCTTTTTTTTTCGGGGAGGATATTGCGAAGCAGGTTTCCAAAAGGGAACAGAGTGGTTCCAGAGGGAACCCTGGAGTCCAGCATCTCAGTCCCCTGTTGTAGCCTTCAATCCTGGGGACCAGTGATGTGTGAGATCTGTCCTGGAGCACTGGTTAGGGGGGCACCCACTAGGCAGTTCAGAATATTTCCATCTTGCCATATTCTCAGTGCACCTGTTGCTGTGATTCTGGAAACAGGCTCCACTATTGCACTCCAGCCAACCTGCTTTGCCTTTTGATGCAATTAGCAGGGAAGGGCTCTGAGAGTCAAGACTCTTCCCCAGGCTACCTGAGGTAAGGAGCCCTTTCCTGCCGCCTCCCACCCTTCCCTGCTTCTCTGCTGTTATTGATTTCCATAGCCTTTACCTTCCTGAGGAGATTAAATCAAGGAGCCTCTGCCAAGCCCTTTTATCCAGATGTTGCTTCTGGGTTCCCATGGGAGGAAACCACTCCTGAGTTTATAATCTACCAGCTTTGGCAACCAAGGCCCAGAAAGCAGGTTGCAGTTGGGTATAAGGACAGCAAAACGTCTGGCTCCCTCTTTTTTACTCCCAGCTATTTTTCTTCTCCTGCCGAAATGCTTGCTAAACCTTAGGTAATTACAGGTTCAGGAAAAAAAAATTTACATACTTTAAAAGTCTCAGTTCCTCGTCTTGCCCTGCTGGGGACATCCCCTAGATGAGAGAATGAAACAAACAAGGAGCCCTGGTGGAGTTTTTCCAGAGAGTTGGGATTTGTGTTATTTTCGTGTGAATGATGAAAGCACTCCCAGGCTTAGCATGACACAGAGTGTTTCTCTTGGTGCAGGGACACCTTTCTTCAAGTCCCCTCCAGAAGTGGCAGATTTGTGCACAGTGGATATTGACCCTGGGTGAGGAACATGCGTTCTTCTCTTGTGTGACCTCAGTGGCACAGATCTGCTCAGCAGCTACTCTGGGCCCAGCACTCTCCTGTGTGTGGAAGGACATACTGGGAAAAATATTAGGATGTGATTCCTGCCTTCATATAGCTGAAGTCTCACAGGGGAAGCAATCAGTATAAAGCAAAACAAGTCATGCAAGATAATGTGTGTCCAAGTACCTTGTAGGGGGTTCCAAAATGGAGCTATGTGGAACAGAAGTGGGAGTGAGAGAATCAGTGAGGATGAGGGTAGAAGAGAAAAGCTCTGCAGGCCTTGCAGTGAGGCTGGGAAGAAGGGAGGGCATGCTGGATGAGGGCAGGGAGGGCAGTGGCTCTGAGGAGAATCGCTGCCGTGTCCCCATCACTGTCTTCTGGGATGGAGTCCAGAGTTCAAGATCGGTGACTGTAGTAGGAACTCCAATTTTACCAGTAGCTGGGGGATGCGGCAATTGTTCAGGGGAGGGGTTGGCAACATTTCTGAAAGAGCCAGAAAGTAAATATTCTAGGCTTTGTAGGCCAAGAGGCAAAATTGAGGCTATTGTGTAGCTACTTATATAACCATATACAATGTAATCTTTTAAAAATGTGAACACTTAGCCTCAGCTCCAGAGCTGTACATCCCTGTCACATCAGTTCACCAGTTTATCAGTCACACGGAGGCTGCCTCCTGGGTATCCAGTCATGCTTGTGAAGCCCTGATCTGTCTCCCCTGATCTGACTTTGCTCAGTTCAACTTGCATTTATTGCAAATGCCAATCTTTGGTTTGGGGAGGAGGTCGCATGCTGGCATTTCCTAGCCCACGGTAGACCTCGGAAGAAAGATTTAGCTTGCTTCTACCGCCTCATAAAAATTAGAATTTTTTTTTCTACATGTCTGTGGGACAGGCTGCTCTATTTTCAGGGAAGAGAAAGAAGATGCCAAACTGGAAATTCTGCCTATGACTCTGGCCAGTGGGTTTTTCCCTGAGCTGTTGGTGGAAGTGGACCCCCACCACCAGAGCATAGGCTTCCTTCTCCTGCTGGCCTTAGACTTTTTCTGGAGGGGGCATTTCACCTGCCCCACCCCCCTTAGCTGGTTCTTCTCTGGCTATAAAGGTAGGCCCTGGGCCAGGTGGCCTCTGTGTGCACATGGTGTGTGTATGGTATGCACAGGTATAGCGGTGTCTACTCATGTAGCAGTGTGCATGGGTCTGGGGCCAGGGTAGCCCAGCCTGGAGTGACTCAACTCCAGACCACAGGCCTCCAGACAGAGGAAGATGCCTGTTACCTTCTCTTTTACTTGTCATTTATTTTCTAGCATCAAATTTTCCTCCAAGGGATGTTTCCGCTAGAAGGAAACTTACAAATAATCTGGTCTGTCCCGTTCATTTCACAGATGAACAAAGCAAGGCTCAGAGAGAAGAGGAACCCACCCAAGGTCCCGCCTCCAATTAAGGCAGGATTGGCATTGTTTTCCCTGACTCCTAGGCTTGATTCCTCTCAGTAATTCCACTCCATGTCTTCTGCGTGAAAGCCTCCCAGTTCTCATTCAGCTGCCCTACCTACGCTGCTTCCTGAGGCACATCCCTGCCATGTCAGTTTATCTGTATCCAAGCTGCCTTTGAAGCCCTGATTTGCCTCTTCTGATTTGATGTTACTAATTTCAACTTGTGTTTATTTCAAATTTCAAGGCAGTATAGGCAATGGAAATATGGCACAGTAATGAACAGGGCCCTCTAAAGAAGCATCTTACTATCTAAGGGGGGAAATGGAAACGTTGCAAATCCAGTGTACTTAGTACTATCATTCATTCATTTGTTCAAGTCATTTAACAGATATTTACTATGAGGCAAGCACCGTGCTAGACTCTGAGAATAACCAGCAAGAGGTTTTCCCTGATTGGATTTCCAGTCTAGTGGGGAGGATCAACAATCAAGGAAGCATGAGGAGATAATTTTCAAATTAAGGAAATGAGCAATGTCAGTTACGTTTGGGGGACAGATGTGCTACTTAGAGAGATGCATGGCTACAGAAGAGGAGACACTTGAGTGAAGCAAAAGAAGACATAAAAAGAGACAATGAGTTGGGGGCAGTGGTGCTGGGACTATAGGGACTTTCATGGGGAGCCTAGGTTTTCTTGGAGAGGCAGAGGGTGGAGATGTCAGACAGAGCTGGGACCTGTGGAAAGCCAAGTAACTGGAGTGCTTTGGGCAGGATTTTCAATCCCAGGGCCAGCCCTGGCCACTCACCATCAAGAAGCAGGAAGATAGCCCTGCCACTGCAGGCAGCAAATCCAAAGAGATGCAGCTGGACCACCTCACTGAGGGAGGCACAGCATAAGTTTCTGCCGAAAGGCAAGGAGCAGGTTTAAATCTGATTTTTTTTTCCTTTAATTTGAGGGGGCAGGCAAAGGACCTCAGATACCCCTGGCTTGTTTTACCAGCTAGCAGCACGCTCCAGTGGATTCTGGGTATGTGCCAAAAAGCAGATACAAACCACCTGGGGATCCTGGAGGAGGCAGGTCCCAAGGTGAGGGGAAGGGTGCAGAGAGAGCAAGGAGTCCTAGAGACCTAGAGTTCCTCAAAACTATTCTAAGACCAGGAACAGGAACCGAAAAATCTGGGAGAGGGTGTGGTGGGGCCAAGAAGAGAGCATCAGGAAAACCAAACATCTGTGTGCAAAAAATGCCATTTCTCAGAAATTCACAATGAAAGCTTCACTTACACCTGGATGGGGAACTTGATTTGAACCCTTACAAGCATGCTCATTGATGTTTCAGACTGGAGTGCTCCGGAAGACAATGGAGTTTCCCCTTTTATTCTGCACACACCACTCCCTCCTTCCAGCAACTCTCTGGTAGGCATGGGATTTTTCCCGTCCTGTAGCCCTGCCTTTGGGAGAAGTGGTGAGATGTGGATTGTGCAGGACCTGGACATCAGTGCTAACTGTCAAAGGGGCTTGCTCAGTGCCCCTTCCTCTCATTGTGCTCTCTGTAACCTCTTGTGCATGACATTGTGTGCAGTGAGGATGTCACTTCTGCCTCCTACAGGAGTCTCAAGTCTCAGAACAAGCTTGTCAATCCTAGGTAGTGTGGTGGGGATAGAAATGAGACAGAGTCTACCCTCAGGAAACTCACTGACTGATGTGGGCATGCTACACCTGCCTGTATATGGAGCCACACATGTAAAAATCAAGGACAAAATCTAAAGAACCAGCTATAAATGCCACAGAGAAATATAATTGCACTTAATGGTTTTGGGGATTGATCTAAGCCTGGCGCAGTTATTTGAGCCAGGATTCCTGAAAGAGGAGACCTTCAGAAGCAGTGTGAAAGAAGGGTCACATATAAATCTGTGTCTTTATTACTGTAGATCTTCCCCACCCTCCTGCCCCATGAATCCTCCTCTCAACTCCCCAGGCCTCTCATGTCGATGGTCACTCTGTCCCTTGAACTGGCTATCGCCTAGGCTGCAAGCTGACCTGCTCAGCAGATCCTGTCTCGTCACTCACCATGGCCATCTTAGCTCATGGCCTTTGACACAGATTGAGCCCATTTGCTGCAATATAGTAAGAGATCAATAGTGACCTGTTGAATCTTGAGTTTACATTTTTTAAAAACAAGCTTTGCTCCATTTTTTTTTATGTCTTTGGTTTTGTAGTAATTGGTCTTCTGGAACCAGGCTACTTTTAGGAGCCTTCAGCTTTATTATTTGGTAATCCTGTGAATTGTGTTCCAATATAAGACTTACTCTTAGGAATTTCTGAATAATGTGACCCTATTGCAATTGTAATGTTTATTATAAATTTCCAAATCTCTGCCATTATAAAACTGAAGATTTATACAGCAACTTTGCTCCAGAGTCCAAACAGCTGCCCCTTAGGCATGTTTTATAAACAACTGAGATTACTACAACCTGAATTGTAGCTCTCAGTAATCCATACCAATTACAGGGAATGTACATAAGACACCAATGTATGTTTGTTTGCTTTCTTCCCCAGCAGATTAAACTTTTCATTACTGCAATCACTTGCATTTTTTAAAATGGACATCCGTTAGGCCAATTGAGGAAAGAGGTCCCAATTATACTTAGGTAACCAAGGCATCCAGTTACAATGATGTATTCTCAGCGATACCCAACTTGGACAACTGAGTTTGCTTGTGCGTTTGGTCCTCTATTATACTCTCTCTGTAATTTCATGTTATTCCTATTTATGTTCTTCTTTGGTTGTGGTGAAGCTACCTATCAACTCTACGTCATCTGGACACCAGTTTTAAATTGGAATCTAGGACAGCTGATGGCAAACATGACCTCCACATGGACTTTCTGCTTCCCTTTCACTGCAACCTCCAGTCTACCCTACACCTGACTTCAAATTCATCTCTCCAGGACACTACTCTTATCATGTCATGCCAGCTTTCCTGAATAGAATAATTTCAGTTCAGTCCCTTTGGTCTGACATTTTTTTTTTTTTTTTTTGAAACAGAGTCTGACTCTGTTGCCCAGGCTGGAGTGCAGTGGCATGATCTCGGCTCACTGCAACCTCCGCCTCCAAGGTTCAAGCAGTTCTCCTGTCTCAGCCTCCCTAGTAGCTGGAACTACAGGTGCCCACCACCATGCCTGGCTAATTCTTTTGTATTTTTAGTAGAGACAGGGTTTCACCATATTGGTCAGGCTGGTCTCGAACTGCTGACCTCAGGTGATCCACCCGCTTCAGTTCTCCTTAATGTGATGCCAAATATATCTTCTCCTCAAAGAAACTCTCCTTAGTCCCTCTCGTCCGGTGCCATTTCTCCTTTTTTGGTACTTCTATCACAAACGTATTCTGCCCCAACTGTGGTTAGTTGTTTTTCTACTTCTACTTCTTCACCCTTTCTTGAGAGCAGATCAGAGCTCATCATCTTCCTATGTATATCCCAGTGCCTAGAGTTGGGCTGTGGCAGTAGCAGGTACCTAATAAGACTTTCTGGACTGAATTGCCTCCTCTTCTGACTGAAAATACCATCACTTCAGTGCCTCCAACATCAAATGCGTTTGTTAAACAGTTGATACAGACATTCCTTGGCGTCCAGGAAGCTACAGGAGAACGGTCTTTGTTTGATGGTTCCCTTTGCTGTGCCTTGACTCACCATGTGTGCAGTCCAGGTGGATGATAACATTTAATGTGAGCTGGACTCCTAGAATTAAAAAGAAAGAGAACTCTATGGACACGGATTCAGGGGAGTGTTTCAGAGACCAGGCAGAACTATAAGGTGAGAATGAAAGAGAGGATGAGCTGAGGGATAGAGCTAGAATATTGGACATGTTCATACTCTAGGTAAAAAACAAAAAATGTTGGTGAGAGATAGAGTGACCATGTGTCTCATCTGCCAAGGACAACCACATATACCTGTTGTTCAAAAAGTGATTTTTTTTTGTTGTTTTTTGTTTTGTTTTGTTTTTTGAGATGGAGTCTCGCTCCGTCGCTCGGGCTGGAGTGCAGTGGCGCGATCTTGGCTCCCTGCAAGCTCCGCCTCCCGGGTTCACGCCATTCTCCTGCCTCAGCCTCCCGAGTAGCTGGGACTACAGGCACCCCCCCCATCATGCCCAGCTAATTTTTTGTATTTTTCAGTAGAGACGGGGTTTCACCGTGTTACCCAGGATGGTCTCGATCTCCTGCACTCATGATCCGCCCTCTTCGGCTTCCCAAAGTGCTGGGCTTACAGGCGTGAAACAATGAAGTTTTATTGATTATTTATAACACTTCATCCCATCTTCTCCCATAATGTCCCAGTTTGGAAGATGAATGAAATGGTCACCTGAGAGGAAGTAGTGGGTAGTAAGGGTGATATTAGTTTCTCTTTCCATTATTCTCTGCTGTCATTTTCGTGGGGCAGCCCTGGGTGCCCAGGTTCGTTAATAATACCAGCGGCAAGTGGTGCCTGCAGGGCCAAGGTCTACCAGGCCACCACGCGTATTCTGAGCTTTCATGTGCCAGAGGCTATGCTAGACGCCGGGATTTAAGCATAAATATGACATTAGGGGGCTGTGGGCGACATTTAATTAGGGTTCTCAACTCCAATCCAATAAAATACACTTCTCCAATCCTCATCCCAGGACTGGGTAAATCTGTAGAAGTCCTAAGCACTGAAAATAATATCATGCTCCCCCATACATAGTGCAAAAATAAAAACAATACCAACCAAAATGTGAATTAAGAAAATCCCTGAAAGTTCTAGTATTTCCCTTAGTGCTTTTATTAAAATATCAAATGTCAAGTTATTTCAAAAAATTTTGATACTCTGTTTAGCTGGTGCCCTTAGCTCAGGTTTACTGAGGTCCAATCAGGCCTCACCCAACATCCCCAATCCCCTGCAATCATCAAGGGGTCCCTCCACTGAGCTCTCTTGGCCACATCACTGGGCCCAATCATGGGTAAAGTCAGCTCTGTCTGGGTGGCTTTTCGGAGTGAGAAATAGGTTCCAGATGTTGACAGTTGGTGGCCACCAGGGCAGACCTAAGTCTGTGTGGAGCTTGCAATTTCCCAGAGCCAGACAGAGGCCTTTGTTCTGCAGCTTTGTGTGTGTGTGTGTGTGTGTTTGAGATGGAGTCTTGCTCTGTCACCCAGGCTGGAGTGCAGTGGTATGATCTTTGTTCACTGCAACCTCTGTCTCCTGGGTTCAAGTGATTCTCCTGCCTCAGCCTCCTGAGTAACTGGGATTACAGGCACCCGCCACCATGCCTGGCTAATTTTTGTATTTTTAGTAGAGATGGGGTTTCACCATGTTGGCCAGGCTAGTTTTGAACTCCTGACCCCATGTGATCCTCCCGCCTTGGCCTCCCAAAATGCTGAGATTACAGGTGTGAGCCACCGCACCCAGCCACTGTTCTACAACTTTGAAGGAGGCTGCTCTGATGCCACCTGCAGAGGGGTCTGGTTGGTGGGCTCTTTTCTGAGAAAACACTGAGAAGGCAAAGCTGAGGATTAAGTGATCTCTGCTGTTAATTAGTGATCACCCATCACCGATGCTGGGCATGGCCACCTTTAGGCTATAGGCTGCAGAGGTGATTTAGTGTGAACACTACATTTCTGAGACGAAAGAGACTGGCCTGAAATAGGAAAAATGATATGGTCCTTTTGAAAAATGTACATTAATGAGACAATTGAATTGTATCATAAAAAGCATGTGAAGAAACCATAAATTTATTATATTTTTTAAGCAAATGTATGTTTATGGACTTTCAGGCATATAAATAAATAAATGTTCAAAGGAGTCAACTTGGAGAAGGTCATCTTGGAGAAGGTGATTAGAAAATGTTGCCATTGCTTCAAACATTTTGGAATTCTCATTGGGAAGACATTCAAATTCTGTTTTTGGAGATGACTAATATCCTCTTTTCAAATGACAAGTTCCCATTGAACTTTAAGTGACAATAAGGCTAATTGTCACTCACACTTTAGTGTGAATTAGTTAAATCAAATGCAACTAACTATAATCTGACAGTCTAGGAAATGGGAGTTTAAGCTGAGGAAAGCAAGGCAAGGAGAGCTTGGAAGTGAATGCTGGACAACAGAGCGGGATAAAGAATTTTGGGAAGTAGAAAACAGGGCTTCCAGAGAGCAGCTGAAGAGTGAGCTGTGCCCCAGGAGGGAGAGCACAGAAGGCTGGGAAAAGGGGCCGAGGTGGAAGAGAGAATTGGGAAGACGTAAGGAGGAGCCTTGGGGCTGGTGCAGGAAGCGGCATGGAGTCAGTGCAGCATTTTAGTTAGGTGAGTGAGGCTTGGAGACAGGTAGGTCTGAGTTCGAATCTCAATTTGTCATTTATTAGCTATGTGACCAAATGCAAGTGATACCTTTCTAAGTGGCCTGCTATAAAGTAGTTTTGTGCAACTATGAAATAGAGATAATAATACGGCCTTCTTTTAGAGTTGTCATGGGACAAGTGTAATAAACGACATAGATGTTTGTCAGAAAGGAAGCCCTCAGTAGAGGCCAGTTGTTGTTACTATTATATAAAGGTACAGGAGAAAGCCTAGAGCAAGCTCTGCCCCTTCAAAATGGGAACACCATCAGATTTAGTTCAACACTGTTTATCACGGGTGCTGCACTAGAGCTGTAAGACATAAAAAGATGAATGAGAGGGAATTATTTGCCCACAGTCTACTAAACAGCACAAACTAAGTGCACACATAACCAAAACTGATACAGAAATCAGTTTGGGTTACAGCAAAGTTTGGGTCCTCAGGAGTGGGCGAGGGTCAGGTATGGGGGGTGCTCTCAAAAGAGCCTTTCCCACGGAGGATGCTGTGTCTGAGATGGGTCTGGAGGGATGGAGGAGGTCCGCACAGCTGGGGAAATGCAGACGGAAGTCCTTGAGAAGAAATCAGCTTGAGCGAAGGCACGGAGGTGAGGACATCCAGGTCTGTGAGGGGACCCTTTTGTGCTGTGCAGTGGGAATAGAGCTGTCATAACAGGACATGTAGGACCCCGAATGCAATGGTGCCCTCTCACCTCATCTCAGCATGAGCTTCATTTCCAACATGGATCTGAGAACTGAGCTTATTCCTGCTCACCGCAGCACAGTGTACAGCATTTGTCAATATTAAAATGAACTTATAATGATTAAGAAGCCATTTTAAAAATCTGCCAGTTCACAAGTTTCTCTCCAGATGAGCTACACAGAATAGCAAGTGCTATTTCTTTCACTACTTGATTTGCTCAACCTCAGAAATTAAATCCTTCGGGGATTGGCTCTTTTCTGAGATAAGTAGCCATATTTGATTGGATAATGAAAAAAGTGTGAACATGAGGGGCTGGGCATAGTGGCTCACAGCTGCAATCCCAGAGCTTTGGGAGGCTGAAGTGGGAGGATTGCATGAGACCAAGAGTTTGAGACCAGCCTGGGCAGCATAGTGTGGCTCCATTTCTACAAACAAACAAATCAGCCAGGTGTGGTGTTGCGTGCCTGTATCTCTAGCTACTCAGAAGGCTGAGGTGGGAGGATCACTTGAGCCCAGGGATTCAAGATGGCAGTGAGCCATGATCACACCACTGCACTCCAGCTTGCGTGACAGGAGAACCCAACTCTAAGTTTAAAAAAAAAAGGTGTGAACATTTGGGTATAGTGACACACCAGATAAAATTTAACATATAGATTCCAACAACCCAAGGTCTGAAATAAGTTTCACCTCTGTATCCCTCCTAGGAACTTATGAGACGTAAGATCAAGTAGAAGGAACACAGTACAGCATAGGAATTGAGACCAGGTGGTTTGGAAATACAGTGCTTGGATTTGAATCCAGGCTCTGCTTCTCCTTTTCTGTGAATATCTGTTTGTATCTGTCATGTAGGGATAATAGCACTTTCCTCATACAGTGGTGATGAGAATTAAAGGAATAGTGCACAGCAAGGACATTGCTTGGTATATAGAAAATTGTGAGTAATGCCACTCATCAGTATCATTCATCATTCACCATCTACTACGTATCAGGTGCTGTGCTTGGTGCTATGAATAAAGTATAGCCCTTGACCCAGAGTCACAGAAAGTTTCAGAGGCAGCAGCCCTGTATTCATCCCCATGTCCTTTGAGTTTCTGCAGGGTTTATGGGCAGGCCCTCTCCTGAAGGGAGTTTATCTCTTCTCTTCTATCTCACCACTTTTGACAGGCTGTTGATGCCACCTCTTCAGAAAGACTTTCTCTGGCCTCCACGTCCTGCAACCCCATCACCCCCTATCTCATTACCCTACTTTCTTCATAGCACTAACTGTTCTCTGAATTTGTATTCTTTGTTTACTTGCATATTGCCTCATCCTCCTACTAAAATGCAAGCTCAGTGAGAACCAGGACCTTGCCTGGCTCATTCACCCTCTGTATTCCAGGCACACAGTGGTGCGTAATAAGTACTTGTTGACTGACTCGCTACTAAATGAAAGAAAGTCATTAGAAGTTGGTTTGGGGGTGGTGCAGACCTGACAAAACCACTAGATTGTAAGTGGCTCTTTGCGGACAGAGGCCACATTTTCTTCTGTTGTCTTTCTTAGTTGCCCATTAGGTTCTGCACACGCAGGGGAACATGATGAACACTTGTTAGTGGACTGGCTGAGTCAATCAGAACAGAGAGGAGGTTTACCTGGATGGAGTAAAGGGAGTAATGAGATTATGGGTCTTGAGGACAGAAAAAGGCATGGAAAATTGTTTTCCATGCCGGGGAGGTATTATTATTGTGGTAGGGTAAGGGTAAGTAGATTTACAGTCATTTTTACTGTTGATAAGTTTAAAAATATGGCCCATGAGCTTATACAAGAAAGCTGGAGGTTTCACAATTTTCCATTGCTTTGAAGGAGAGGTAACTTCCATCTACACTGGCATTCACCCCTTGGGCCTACGTGACATTTACAAGTCATTTATCAGCACTGAACTCCCAAGAGCTTGCTTCTCTGCCATTCTCCAAGATGTTGGCTGACACCCCCTGACAGGAGAAGCTGGGATATGTTTTGACAACCAAGTGGTTTCTTTAGCAAGCTGCTGGTGTTCTCAGGCAGCTCAGCGGAGAAAGCTTTGCCTTTTGGATCAGGACTGAAACTCTCTGGGGGTTCCCCTTGCAGATGTGCACACTGACTTCATCCTAAGGCTGTTATTCAGATTCGTCTGTGAACTCTGTGAAGCTGGCTTGTCAACTGAGTACAAAGCAGGTCTCAGGCCTCATCACTTTCCATTTTTCTACTTAAGAAAATCTAGTGAACTTGCAGCACAAACACCTAGAGACCCCAGAAAATATCTTGTGAGCCCCTTCTAAGAAGCAGAAGTGAGCAAAATACTATAGGGAAGGGAGGTTACAGTGAAATACCAAGAGTCAAACTGGGGAGTCAGTCCCTACACAGATGAAGAGATTTAAGAATTCCAGGTAGTGGGTATGACGGGCACAGCTAGCTACCACTTACTGAGCACCTACTGTGTGCCATGCATCGTGGTAGACACTTTATATATGCATTATTCCCAGTCCCTGGAATGGTGTGCCAGGTTGTAGAGCTACTGATATTCAGAGAGGATGATGATGTGCCCCAAACCACACAGCTAGTAGCCGGCAGAGCTGGGTTCGAACACATGTTCTCTGCCTCCAGACTGTGTCTCTTTCTACCCAGCCAGCCAGTCAGGGCTGGACACGGAGGAGCAGAAATCTGTATTGGTGGATTGTCCAGGCAGAGCAATGAAGCATTTGCATAGGTGGAGAGGAGGGGCTTGGGCAGAGGGGGTGGAGCTGGGTAGCAGGAAGGAGAAATCACAGCTGCAGAAGCCTGGTGAGGAGTAGACGGGAAACACACTGGGAAGAGAGGGAGGGGCTGTTGTTGCTTGAGCAGAAGGTTGGCAAGCATGTGAGACTGTTTGTGGGAATTTTGTGAGCCAAATTTGGGAAGGCAAGTTGAGGCAGGCTGTGGTAGGCTTTGAACAAACTGAGGAATTTTGAACCGATGCTATACTTTAGGTGAAGACAGCTGTGGAGGTCTCATGAGAATTAAGGCCAGATGTGGTGGCTCACGCCTGTAATCCCAATGCTTTGGGAGGCTGGGGCAGGAGGATAGCTTGAGGCCAGAAGATTGACACTGACCTGGGCAACATAGCAAGACCCTATCTCTCTAAAAAGTAGAAAACTTAGTCAAGCGTGGTGGCTTGCACCTGTTTTGCCAGCTAGTGCAAGGGACGGAAGGATCTCTTGTGCCCAGGAGATCAAGGCTGCAGTGAGCTGTGATAGCGTGACTGTACTCTAGTCTGGGCGACAGAGGGAGACCCCATCTCTAAAAAATGGAAAATAAAGCAGAGGGGAATTAACATAATGAAGGTGGTATTTTAGGAAGACTGGTGAGAATGGCATGTGGGAGAGCTGAGGCAGGGAAACCAGAGAAAAGGTTTTTCCATGGTGGAGGCGGGAGGAGGCTCCCACTTCCCCATCTGCTGCTCTGCCTGAGAAAGATTTCCCCTTCTCTCTGCTCACCTCCATTTCCGCACAGCTGCTGATGTTCCCCCACAAATAGGCCTTCAGAGTGCTCTATCCAGCTCCTGCTAGCCTGTGGCCTGACTCCTCCACACCAGGGGGCCACGACCATGTCCAAGGTTGCCTGGGAGCACTCAGCAGATCCAAGCAAGCACATGTTCATAGCCAGAAGGAAGCCTGCCAGTGTGCTGCCATCACAAGGAGGTACAAATATTTTGCTCTCTTACTATAAATGCTGCTGGTGATTCTAGAAACAACTTGGATGTTTTAGGTCATCATTTATTTCTCCTGTCCCATTCTGGGAAGGATGGGAAGTTGTTGCCTCTTGTTTTAAACAGGAGACCCAAATCACATATTCCGTAATACCATGCTTATCTTTTGCTGGAAATTCACATGCTTATGAAGGGCAGTGAGATGTTATGATATTTTTTCCCTCTACGAGGTAGTTAGGGCTCCTGGAAAAGGAAAGATTACTTTTACCAGGAGAGAGGGTGCCAGCTCCCTTGACCCCAGCCCCAGGTGATGCACCTATGCCAGATGGGAGTGTATATGGGCATGGGGAGCGGGATGGGATGAGGGCTCTGGGGCATCTGCTGTCCTGTCATCTCCACATCTGAGGGATGGCTTCAGCCTCTGGAAACTGTGTCCATTGGATCTGACAACATGGGATGATCTCATGAGTTTACCCAACCAGACAACCGCAGAATCAGAGACTGTCAGAGTTGGAAGGGGTCTCAGAGTCCAACAATGGCAGTGTTCTCAGATTTCAGGATGTGTAAAAATCACCTGGGATGCTTCCAGAAATCGAGCTTACTGGGCCCTCTCCCCAGATCTTCTAGCTTACTGGGTCTCGGGAGTCTGCATTATTAGTTGGACCTCTTCATTGGAAGCACTAATGAATCTTGTCTGATTAAGCTCAGCAGGCAGAACTGCTCCTGGGACAGTAGATTTTTGGAAAGCAAAGAAGGAGGTGGAATGACATCCTAGTGAGGGTCATCTGGTCGATCTGAATGCTAAGCTCCAGCTCCCTATGGGGCCTTATGGTGGCACTCACACACTCTGCGCCCCTTCAGAAGGATTTCTCCTTACACCTCTTCCCTGAATATCCATGCCACCACCCTTACAATTTTGGCCTTTCTAGGTCCTTGACTATGGAGTGAAAATATTGACAACTTTCTATTATTTTATAGAGGCTCTTATTTCAGATTATCTCCCTTTTTAAGAAAAATGGATAGCCATTTGTCCATTGCTAGAGGTGATAAATTTCAATCATTTTAATTATACCTAACACATACACAGTGTTACTATGTACTATTATATATTCATCCCCTGTAATAATGCTGGAAAATTGGTGTCCTATTATGATTCCCATTTTACAGATAAAGACGCTGGAACCCAGAGAGGTTAAGTAACTTGCCCAAGTTATATGGCAAGTCATGAATTACCTGGGATTGAAGCTTAGGCATTCTGGCTGCAAAGTTTGTCCTCTTCTAACCATTGTATTTCACCTGAACTCTTCTTCTTTGGACAGGCTCTGAGTCTACGAACTGACTCAAGTGTGACATGTTAGACCTCTGGAGAGTTTTTTCCTCACTAAAATAGACTGTTACTGGGATGTCCACTTAATATCTTTTGGTCCTACATGCTTTAAGATCAGTTCTCCACTGCCAAAGGTCTCCATGGTTTATGTCCCGATTCCTTCAACAAGCTCATTGTCTCTAGTTATAAGATCACTATCTCTAGGCATAGCCAAAACTTTTCTTAACAGTTATACTGCAGTTAGAAAATTATTTTTGTCTTAACTCTCAAAATTGCCTCCTAGGATAAGTATAAGGCATAGAAGCTTTCCTCTATCTTACAAAAGACAAAATTAAAACTTCTCTCTTGGTTACCCACAATCTGCAAGCAAGCTGCAGTTACCTAATATTTATTGAGCATTTATATTTGTCAGAGACTGTTTTAAGTGTGTGGTTTTGTTTTGTTTTGTTGTTTTGTTTTGTAGAGACAGTTTCACTATGTTTCCCAGGCTGGTCTCAAATCCCTGGGCTCAAGCAACCTGCTTGCCTTGGCCTCCCAAAGTGCTGGAATTACAGGTGTGAACCACCGTACCAGCCTTAAGTGTTTTCCGTGTACTATCTCATTCACTCCTCAAAACAATCAGGGAGTAGGTACTATTATTATGGCCATTTGGAACTATAAATGAGGCAGGAGAAAGATATTTGCCTAAGGTCTCATAGGAAGTAAATTGCAAAACCAGGATTTAATACCAGGCAGTCCAGCTCCAGAGCTAGCTCTGAGCTAATCCTTCTTGCCATACCTTAAGCTTATTCCCTCATGCTGTGTCAGCAGAGAAGATTAATTCACCCATTGAGCAAATATTTATTGAATGTCTACTCTTTGCCAGGTGAAGGAAAACTGTACAGTCTCTGACTTTATGTAGCTTGGTCTAATGGAGGAGAGAGACACTGATCAAATAGTCCCGTAAACCTATGTGAAATCGCATGTGTGAAAAAGCACTGAAGGGGATGTCTATGGTGCCTGAAAGTGATGGTTTACCTTCTCAGGTGTGTCGGAGATACAGACCTGGAACTACAAGGCCCCTTATGCCCAGAGCCTGCAAGTCTATCTGTGGTCACTACTGCTAGGGACCTTAAAACCTAACTCAAGCTTTGAAAGCCTTGGGGTGAAAGAAGAACAGAAAAAGCAGGACAATGTGCTGTGCAACCCTCTAGGCAGCTTCTCTTCTTCCCTCTCTAACCGACTCATTTTTCCAGCCCTGAATGGACCCCTTGAACCCTTGAGAGGAGTGAAATAGATGATTCCCTAGAGAACATCCTGGAAGCTTACTCTTTCTCTGTGTGGGAACTCAGCACCTGACCCTCTGAGGTTGAAGAAGGTTCGCAAAGTGAATCAACTGCATCAGATCTGCTGGGAGAGAAATGGGGGTCAGCATGCAGATTTCAGGGGAGAGGAGGACGGAGACTCCGTGGGAGCTGGAGTCCCCGTGGCACATCCTATAGAAGCAGACGAGGCCCTTCTATGTTTGGCTAGAGTGCCTTCTGTGATGAAGTGAGGGGCAAGCTTAGGGCCCCCAGAGGACACATTGCCTCCATAGATTGGTGTGAGCATCACCGCATAGATTCATGGGAGAGCTTTGGAAACTCGGGGGCTATAAAGGTGATTTCCGAAGTGTTTGACAATCTGGGTGTACCGTATTGGAGAGAGAAGGAAGAAGGCTTCTTTATCACCTCAGAAGGAGCCTTGATGATGAAGGTTTTCCACCCAGGTCTTTCAGTCCTTTTACCCCAGCTCAACCAAGATCTCAGATATTTACTAATACCTGAGAAGCAACCCAGAAAATAGAAAGATTTCATTCACTTAGAGCCAATTTAGGAAAGGAGGCCAATCCACCCAACCAAAGATTTATCGGAAGGGGCAAAAGGAGAAGCAGAGGGAAGGAAAAAAGAAGATGACAGTGACGGAAGAGAGAAATAGCCCTTTGAACCCTTTGGGAAAGCAGTCAGGAAGTACCTGTAGGGTCATTGCCCTAAATGCTGCTCACTGTCCCCACAATTCATGGGCAGGCTACTTCAGAGTGTGAGATAATGTGTAGCACAGGTTGTCAGCCTCTCCAACATCAAGGCCTGGACTGGTAACATAGGCAGGATGCCAGGAGCTCAGAGTTGACCAGATAGCTGGCCTTCAGCTTATCCAGCCTGGAGGATGGCATTTTCTTCTAGGCCCACCGGCAAAAGCAACTCCACTGCCCTGGGAGCCCAGGGTTTCTGCCAGCAGCACTTTCTTTTGAACAACTGGGTTGCATAAAACAAATAATGATGAGCAACTGGTTGCTACAGTGCTCCCCCACTTCAGGAAAATATGATTAGGATAGACAGAAACAAACAAACAAAAAACTTCTGTTCAGAGTAAAGATGCTGAAGGAAATGTGGCATAGATGAATTAGCACCAAATGTGGAGCCAGGAAACAAGAGTCCCTGCTTTGCCACTTACTAACTGGCAACCTCATGCAGTCCCTTAAGCTGTGTGACTCTCGGATCCCTGTTGTAAAATGGAGCTAATACTGTATGCCTTATAGGGTTTTGAATATTTTACAAATGATGTAATCTCTTTTGAATGCAAGACCTTCTAAAAACCATAAAATACTTTGAAATAAAAAGGATTTTGTCTGTTAACTTGAAAAGGAATAAAGTAGAAATGCTAAGTGGAATGATTATATTTCACCTATACTGTTGCAAATCCAGAGTGCTGTGTTGCCAGTCACATTGCATTCCATATGAATGGCATTTTCAGAGGCATGATGTGAATGGTGTCTGTATCCTTTGTAGTAGTGTCAAATCAGGCAATGCAGTGGTGTCAAGTCAGGTGGAAGAAAATCATATTTAAAATAATAAAAGGCAGTTTAGTACATAGTTCCAGTCTGTATTTCAAAAAGCTATTAAGTTAGCAAAGCATTAATAGGAAGCAATGTATTTGTAAGGATAGGTTGGATTCTGCTTCAGTAACAAAATAACCTCCAAGTCCCAAGGGCTTAAAACACAAAGATTTATTTCATATTCACTTCATCTGTCCATTTTGGAATAGCAGGGAGCTTTGGTCACTTTAGTCACTCAGGAACCAATGGTGACAAACAGCCACCACCTGAACATTATCAGCCACCATGCCAAAGGGAAGAAGAGTTGTGAAGAATCTCACAGTGATACCTAAATGTGCTTGCCTAGACATGATATATACTCCCCTTACTCCCAACTCATTGGCCAGAACTAGTCACATGACTGTAGCAAACTACAAATGACCCAGAAAGAACGATTCTGCCCAGAAGGTAGACAGCTGGAAATAGTTGGAAGTGCTAGTCATTACTCCAGTCGGTATTTGGAAACCAACATGATCAGAACATCAAGTAGCTGATTGTGAAGGCACAGGTCCCCAAGTGATGCCCAGTGTTCAGAAATCCTACCTTCCAAAATGATGCCAAGGAACGATCTAGTCTTTTATTTTACTAGATGCTCCATTTGTTTATTGAAGCCAGTCTTGTTGCTATGTGAACTAACTTGAACTATTTCTCCATTTTTGTACCTATGGAATCTTAGAATGGCAGAAGTGGATGAGATTTCAGGGCTCACTCAGTTTCACAGACAGAGAACAGGCCTGGAGAAAGGCTAGCTAAGGGTCTCCTCTGAGTCACACGGCTACTGAGGGGCTGCCCTAGGACCAGAATCCAGCCCTCTCGTTTAGGTTTTGTTCACTTTGCACCACACTTCCTTTAGCCTTTTCTCTGGGGCCAGATGTTTCCATTTCGTGGTACCAGCTCTCATGCTATTTTTACTGATACAGCTGGCTCATGTAATGGAATTCATCTGTATTCCTCCTTTTATCAAATACTGGAATGTCTGCCTAGTGAGACGAACATACCCAGAATTTTAGACCAGCAACTTGTGGAGTGGCCTGTTTCTAAAGTATTCACTAGCTCATTTGCTAGGACTCTGGTTGACCTGTTGAGTTTGCATGAGAAAGCACTAGTTGTAGCTATTACACCATTTATAAGACTGGCTTTTTATGCTCTGATAATGTGTTGTAATGCTGTGTTTTGCTACTTGGTTAACTACAATAATTAAAACAACCCGTTATCCTTTGCTAGACTGTAAACTCCATGAGGGCAGGGACCATTTTTGTTCAGTCTATTACTGCATTTCCATCCCCTAGGCACTCAGTAACATTTGTAACATGAATGATTGTTTACTGTAGGCCACATCCTACGCTAGGTGCTTACTAAACAAGATATCTTGTCCTCACAAGGACCTTGCTGGGTAAATATAATGTCCCGTTTTACAGATGAGAAAACTGAGGCTGAATAGTAGAGGCCATGTAGCTAATAAATGGATGGGTCAAGGTTTAATCTAGGCCCGTCTGGCTCCAAAGACTACATTTTTTTCTACAATACTAGTGATTTATCTTTTTCCCCAACCCTCTTTTGTTTACCATATTTTCTTTTTTTTTTTTTTTTTTTTTTTTTGAGACAGAGTCTCACCCTGTCGCCCAGGCTGGAGTGCAGTGACGTGATCTTGGCTCACTGCAACCTCCACCTCCTGGGTTCAAGCAATTCTCCTGCCTCAGCCTCCCGAGTAGCTGGGATTACAGGCAGCCGCCACCACACTGGCTAATTTTTGTATTTTTAGTAGAGACAGTGTTTCACCATGTTAGCCAGGCTGGTCTCGAACTCCTGGCCTCAGGTGATACACCTGCCTCAGCCTCCCAAAGTGCTGGGATTACAGGCATGAGCCACTGCGCCCAGCCAATATTTTCTATGATTTTAGGTAGTCTTCATACACCACATTTCTACTACAAATTCTCTCCTTCCCTTCTATTTGCTTGCCCCAGGCCCCTCCATGCTTAAATCTCTTCAAATAATTTTTTGTTATTTAATTGATTACTTAAATGTAATTATTTTATTATCAATTTTAAAAAACCATACCACCATACCATGGAAATCATTTTTTTCTTTCTTGAGACTGGGTCTCACTCTATTGTCCAGGCTGAGGTACAGTGATGCAATCACAGCTCGCTGCAGCTTCAACCTCCCAGGCTCAAGCAATCCTCCTGCCTCAGCCTCCCAAGTGACTGGGACTACAGACATGTGCCATCACACTTGGCTAATTTTTAACGTTGTGTAGAGACAGGTCTCCCTATGTCACCTAGGCTGGTCTTGAACTCCTGAGCTCAAGTGATCCTCCTGCTTCAGCCCCCCAAATTGCTGAAATTATAGGCATGAGCCACCATGCCTGACCAGAAATAATTTTCATCACAAAATCTATATAGCTAAAACTGTATATCTCCATTGCTGATGGGAATCATATTTGTAAGTTGTTTTTGTGTTATTTTTCCATTGTAAGTTTTCATTCATGTTCTTCTTTCTACAGATGCTTGTGACCTCCCATTAGATAGATACTAAAAGATATGTTCCAAAAGGTTTGTGTGTTAGGATAACCTGTTTAAATGTTAATGTCAAGTTGGCAGGCAATAAGCTGACATCTATTATTTGTGATGCAATTGATCCATCTGTGGGCCTTGCAGGTGGACCGTGAATTCCTTGTAGGTGGACCGTGAATTTCTTGTAGGCAGTAAGTGTCCCCCCTTCAAGCCCTCCACCTAGCACAGGTGGTCGTTGGGAATATCAGTTGTTAAAAAAGCTTGACAAAGGTCACACCTTTTCATACTTCAGGAAGCATGTCATTCTATACAAAGGGGAGCTGTGCAAGAGTGGGGAAGAATCCATGCTTACCTGCCACTTCTATTGGGGAAACAAGTCAGAGTGCATGTCTGCATGCAATGGTCATCAGTGTTATCTGTGTCTGTCAAGGAGAATAATGACTGCAATGAGGCACTCCAGAGGTGGGTGCATTCTTCAACTTTTCTTTATTGCTGTGTAATTAATCCTTCTCAGGTAAGCTGACTTTTCTCCATTGGTATTGTCCTGTGTTTATGTGTACCAAGCTCAGTTTCTCCCATGAGAATTGGTTTCTCCTTCCTCTGACCTCCCATGACATTTTAACTCCATGCCTCTGTCATGAACATCTGTGTTTATGTCACACATCCTTTATGAGTGCATAAGCTTCTTAGGCTCAGCTTCATGGCTTGAGCATTATAGTTTGCTTTATGTTACCCAGAAGAAGTGTCTTTCACATAATAAGTGGATTGTAAATCATTGTTGAAAATATTAAATTGGGGCATAATCACATTGGCATTATAACCTCAGAAAACACTCCTGAGAGAGTCAGCTGGGAGTTTAATCGCTGGAGTCACGTGCAAATGGCTTTGGACTGTGCTCTGCTATTCATGATCTGAGTTAGCCTGGGCAGGCTATTTAACCTCTGTATTTTCTGTTCCTTTATTTGTAAATCGGTGATTAAAAAATACCTCATTGAGGAGGTTGCTGTGTGGACTAATGAGATAGCATAAACAAAATACTTAGTAAAGTGCCTGGTATTTCATAAATTATAGCTGTAGTAATAGTAATAAAAAAATAACAATAACTGAGGCCTTTGAAAGAGTTTTTTTTTGAGACAAGGTCTCACTCTGTTGTCCAGGCTGGAGTGCAGTAGTGTGATCATGACTCACTACAGCCTCAGCCTCCGTAGGCTCAAGCGAACCTGCCACCTCAGCCTCCTGAGCAGCTGAGACTACAGTGGCACGCCACCACGCCTGACTAATTTTTTTTGTATTTTTTATAGAGATGGTGTTTCACCATGATGTCCAGGCTGGTCTCAAACTTGTGAGCTCTAGCAATCCACCCACCTAGGCCTCCCAGAGTGCTGGGATTAGAGGTGTGAGCCACCGTGTCCTACCAAGATTTTTAATATGCAGAAAATTGCTGCTTAGTTATTTCAAGTTTGTCCTGATATTTGTTCTTCAAGCCATTTTGTAGATACTTGTTTGTTCTTTGACAAGTGATCATTTACACAGTGGCGGAGAGAATTGAGTCTTACAAATGTGTAGTTCTTAATTTGTTTCACTGAAGGTTTCAATCACCCATTGAAGCTGGATTAGTACCCAAGACCCGAAGAATGTAGATGAGAAGATAGGACCTTGCATGCATGAAAATCCCATTACAAAGCCCCCAAAAGAGGCCCCACGAAGGTTGGAAACTAGGTAAAGCAATACCAACAAGAGCTCTTTTTGTGCTGTTTGTATGCGTGCATGAGCCTAACATTAATCAAATCCTATTTCTTGCTCTACTTTTTTTTGATCTATAAAATGTGGAGATATGGCTTTCCCCAATAATCAGAGATAGTATGAAGATTTATAAAATATATTTGAGAATTGAAATATATTTTTGAATCTTTTAGGCCTCTCAAAAGAGACGAACTATAGAAATTCAGTGTATCCTCATTGTTGGTATGAAAGTCATGTGACTTCAAATTTAGAGAAGAGAAAATCTGGGTCCAGGTCCCGCCTCTGTCACTTGCTTGAGCAGATTGTTGATTTCTCTGAGCTTCAGTCACTCATCCCAAGGTGTGGCTGAAGGAACCCCCTTATTTTCTGCTTTTCCTATCTTAGGGAGGGGTGGGGAGGACCAAATGAAGACGTTTCTGCGAGAGAGCTTCAGGAACTGTCAAGTATTTCTCTAACCTCAGTTATTGCTTTTGTTATTATTTCCTCGGCTCTGTGTGTCTCTGGGGAGGGAGCTGGAAGGAAGAAAGGCTCAGGCGGTTTGAGGAGGGTGTGGAGTGACATTTCTCATGAGGGGGCTATTTTGGGGGTGGTCCTCAGGCACCTCCAGCTGATGGAGCTGGTGTGAGGAGATACGCCTGTGACTTTTATCTTCCCAGTGTTGACCTGTTGTGGGATTTTTCTGGCCACCTTTTTCCCATCCTCTGGGGCCTTATCTCGGGAGCATAATGAATTCAGCTTAGAGGAGGGCCCTGGGGGAGGGTCAGCTGACCAGCCTTGAGGGGAAGGAGGCCCACCCCTTCCTAGAGGTGATAGAAGGACTCATGGCAAGAGGCCAAGAGCCGAATTCAAAACCCAGGTAATAAAGCCAATGGGACAAGAGATCTGATCCTCTTCATTCAGATCTTTCAAGCAGCTGGGGGCAAAGGATTTGTATTTCTATAGTTTATTTGTAAAATGCATAGTTATTTTTATAGTTTTGGTAATTGAGTGTAATGATAATGTTATGGTTTGACTTTTTCTAAAACCTATCAGGCAGAGAAACATTTTTAAATTATTGTCTTTTTTTCTCTTTTCTTTTATTTTCCTTTCTGTTTCATCCAACATTTATAGAGCTTCTGCTATGTACCCAGGACTGTGGTAGGTGCCAGGAATACAGAAGACTAACACCTCCTCTGCCATCTAGGAATTTTAATGGGGTGAAACTAACGGGTGGATGGGAAAGAAAGGAATGAACACTTGCTGAATATTCTTACTTAGCACACACCGTGCTTTTCATTTTCACATATATGTATTTAATTTAAAGCTACAAACAACCTCCATAGGGCAGCCAATACTACTACTACCAATACATATACATATTTTATTTCAGCCTCAGAATAACGCCATAAGGCGAACACTATTATCCTCATATTATACATAGGAGACCTGAAGTTAAGGGAGCTCAGGAACTTGCAGTGAGTGGCTAAGCAGGCATTCAGACTCCAGTTCCCTATGTCTGAAGCCCACCATGCCCCTCTGCCTTTTCTGAGCTACCCTGAGGATCCCTGGCTGTAATCCATGGACCAGCCGGGCCCAAGGTCCATGGGCTCAAAGCTCTTTGACCTTGAGCAGAGACTCCCTCTCGGACACTGAGTCCCAGCATAAGGCTACAGAGCAGGCTGGAAACAGGAGCTGGGGGCCGATTGGGCAGGGACCTGTGAGCCACAGGAAGGAGTTTGAGTTTGCCTGGTTTAACATGGGGAGTGAGGAGGAATAAATGGGAAGGACTGTGTGCTGGAAGCGAGAGAGGCTTCCCTCGTGCAAACTCATCATCTTCATTCCGGATTGGTTGAAACCTAGACTCTTTATGCCTCAGTTACGCTGGCTGCAAACTGGGACATTAGAGAGAGAGAGGGAAAAAGGAGCTTGGTGTTTCTTCTTTTCCAGCTGTTGCCCGGCAGCAGGAATCCTGATTTGAACGCAGGTGACCAGGGCTCCAGTCCTGATCCTTGCATTTGCCAGCTAAGTGGTCCAACTGTAGGCAAGCCAGCTTTCTGCTTTGTCAGTAGGAGGTTATTTTACACTTCGCCAATAGGGGGTTATCCTGAATACTGAATGAGGCAATACGGAGTAAGTGAGGTGACTGAAAACTGAGTGGATAAATGTGATAGGAAATTGTAATGTTCCTTCTAGCGTGAGGCCACCATACCTGCAGGGTACTGTGCCCTGGTGACCTGCCAGCCTGGTATCAGGATGGTGTTTGGAGTCAGAAAACTCGCATTTAAAAATAATCCACTCTCCTAACTAGGCTAACCACGTCAACCAACAGTGTCTCATTCCCTTTAATTATAAAATGAGAATGATCATTCTGGACTAATTATGCTCGTTAGAAGTATGAAAGTAAAAGCATAGAAAGCAGTTCTTGCAGTTCCTGATGCGTAGCAGGCTATCCATCAACAGGGTTTTATGTTTAATCTAGGGGCTTGGGCCAGGAGCACTCCCTCTGGCTTTTGGAAGGTGAAGATTATCATGGGACATGTACATCGGTCTGCTTGTGTTAGCTGAATCTTCCCCAATATTACAGAGCTGGACAAGAGCTTAGAAATCCTCCAACCTAAGCCTCTCATTTCACAGATGAGGAAGTTGAAGACCAGAAAGATAAAGTTCTGTTAATAGCTGTAGATGGAGTTAGCTCCAGGGCCAGAATTTGGTCTTCCATCTCTTTCCTCTGAACCCAGCTCCCAGACCTCCACCTTACTGTCACCTCTGTCTGCTCCTAGCCCGATGGCAGTCTGGCAAGCCAGCTTGCTTCTAGTGGCTCTGGGCTGCTCACTGGAGCAGAGAGAAAGTGCTGGAGAGGGCCGTGCTGTGGCTGGCCCGAGGAAGCATCAGAAGTAGGACCTTGAGAGGTTCTGGCAGCGGCGACCTACTTACAGAAGGGAAAAACAGAGACTGGCTATGGTGCATTCAGTTGTTGGAGAGGCTGGCTCTGCTGTGATCCTCTTCTCAGCAGACAAATGTGCTGCCATTGGGCCTGAAGAAAAGTAACTAGGGTTGGAGTATTGTTCATGGTACCTTCAGGCTCTGCTGTCAGAGGTACCCATGCTTAGCTTAGGCAATCATCCAAATGGAAAAGAGAAAGCAGGAGAAAGAAAGAGAGG
Source organism: Pongo abelii (assembly GCF_028885655.2). NCBI lineage: Eukaryota > Metazoa > Chordata > Mammalia > Primates > Hominidae > Pongo > Pongo abelii. Next base: position 5,113,634 of record NC_071995.2, read on the forward strand.
AAGTGCGCTGGAACCCTTTTTGTGAAGGAAAGGAATGGGCGGGTGGGGAGTGGATGCTGAGACACCCAGCCTAACCATTTCTACTGCAAACTCTATTCCAAATGGTGACAACTAGAATCTGCAATGCCATGCAGATTCTAGTTGGAATACAGTTTGCAGTAGAATACTTTATACATGGCTTTCATGTTGTCTCATTTAATTCTCCATAGCAACACTAATGTGGGTATTTTTTTCTTTTGACAAATGTTTACTGAGCTCCTCCTATGTATGGGAGATAAGTATTGGGGCCAACCATGTTACCTTTGTCTTGAATTACCAATCACATTTTATAGATAAAGAAACTGAGTTTCAGTGACTGACCCATAGTAAGTTATCAATAAACAGAGTCAGAAATCAGGTTTAGGACTCAAAACCTTTCCATCACACCACTAGGGGCATCACACATCTCCCTCTTGCCCCGACCATCACACCAGAAGGACCCACAGAGGTACATGCATAAAAGCCTTGCATTTACAGTGTCCGGCTCACACAGGTCCACACATTGAGTCCACATCTCCTACTTGTGCTATTTGTGAAAATACAACTAAATGCAACTTTGCCTTGAGATCTCATCTATAAAAATGGAATCAAAGGCGTCTCCTATTCTGTCTCTGCTTCCAAGGATCGGGTGTGGTCAGAGTTATACATTCAGATTCCTAATTCAAGAAATATACTTATTATATAAGCTGGACATCAATCAGCATCCATCTATTGAGCATCTTCTAAATGCTAAACAACAAACCAGACAAGTGAAGGGAACATGGGCATGCGGAATGGCTTGCAATTTGTGTAAGAATTGGGGAAACCAAACCGGAGGAGGCCAATACTGGAGGCTGCTAGACAGGAGAGCAATGAGCTGGGTCTGAAAGCACTGGATGCTGGGATGCGTGCACAGGGGAAAAGTGAGCATTCCAGGCAAAGGGAGCAGGCTTGGCAAAGGCAGAGAGGTCCCATCCATTGTGTATAAGGCAAAGGCTGTTACCAGAGAGGCCTAAGCACGTGAATACCCAGATCTCAAAACACAGAAATGGAGGCAATGGCCCTGGAGATCCATACCCTAAAGAGGTATGGGCTGTAATGACAGCAAGCCTTGGAAGGTCTAGAAGGGCACAGACCTCTAGGGCCCCACCCTTCAGCCATTTTGGATGCTCTTCAATTCTTGGCATGAGGCCTGGAAAAGGGGGGGAACCCTGCAACCTTTCCACCAGATGGCAGTATCTCCTAATGCGACTGTCCCGGGGGCCATGGAGGGGATTTAGCTTGCAAAGTGCCTGATATTAAGATTTAGAGTCCCAGGAGGCCATCCTTGTAGCCACAGTTCGGGCTTCTGGTTCATTCCCTCCCTCCATCTCCCATGTGCTTCCAAGATTTCATCCTGGGAATGGAAACTGTGAAGCTGTCTGAGGAACCCTCTTCAATTCATGCGGAGGATGATCACTCCCTCTCCTTTCTTTCGTGGTATCACCCTCTCCCCATTTGAGAATCTGAATGATGCTGGCAAGCTCATGCTTCCAGTGAACCACAGTTACTTGTAAAGCGGAGCAGCTGGATCCCATTTGTGATCTGTGTTCAGTTTTGCCTTAACCCAGTGCAAATTACCCGATGACCACCTCTGAAATGTGCCTGCCTTTCTATCCCCCTCCTGTGAGCACCCCCACCTGTGAGCTCTCTACCTGTGTGCACCCCCACCTGTGGGCACCTGCACTGGACCCCTTGAAGGTGGGATGGGGGGACAGGTGGGAGTAAGGTCAGATGGAGCCACAGATGAGCCAGGGACAAGATGCTTACTTAGCCGCTCATAGTGCTACACACAGGAGCAAGGAGCAGAAGAAGGGACAAAGAGCAGAAGAGGGGCAAGGTCCCCAGGGATTCCCAGTGTGCTTTAATCCCATAATCTGCAAAGTGCTTGGGGCCTTTGGATCAGTTTCAGAGCATGAAGGCAGTTCACATGCAAATGAGATCATTTGTCCATTCCTTGAAGTCAAAGAAGGTGGCAACCTTAAGAGTATAAATGAAATTATCTTCCTGTTCAGAGAAAGATTTTAAGACAACCACATATATTATTCAAACAAAGGGTGTTATTTAGCCAAAAATGCCCCAAAGACACATCACTCAGAAAGTGCATGCTTCACCGAGGAACATAGGGCCTCCAGGACTTTGGTCAACATTAATAGTGGGGAAAAAGGATCATCAGAGTACAAGACAGGCAACGGGATCTAAGGCTGGTGAAGGAAGGTGCCAGCTGGTTTAGACTGAGGCTCACCTCTAATCATGTGGTAGCCCAGGGCATGCTCCACCATGAGGCAATTTCGGTTCTTCTTCCTTTTGATATCTCCAGACCCAGCTCTTTCTCCAAGCACACTTGGATTGTTTTTAGTCACATGATTCCTTTAGAGCTCTGCACCCTCTTGCAGTCATTGGAAAAGCGATTTTATAAGCTAAAGAGAAGTGTACGTCAGGACCTTGGGCCTATACCTTTTGACATCACTGCAGTCGGTGCTTGTGTGTGACATAGTACATGCAAGAGAGACGGTATGCCATAGCAGAGATCCCATAGATTTGTAATCAGAAGACTGGAATTGTAGCCCTAGCTTAAAGACTGAAGACTTTAACATCTTCATGCATTTGTTTCTACAAAAAACTGATAGCAACTGAGTGGTTTAAATCCCAGGATTTTTGCAAACCTAATGAGTTCAGGTTGGTGAAAGCACGAGGTAAACTGTAGAATACTACCATTGTTACTAAGATTTCAAGTATCTCCCAGATCTTCTTCCAGTTTTATGGGGTTCTCCTTGGGAAATGCAGAAGATACCTTCCCCCATCCCTGGAACAAGTTCTGCCACACACTGAATGCAGAGGGACTGGGCTTTCCACCACAGTGCATTGTGGGACTCCCTCAGTTCCTCTCCTCCATCCAGGGTTGTCAGCGGTGTGCAATTACCCAGTGGGCTGAGCTGTTCTGTGGCCCACGGCACAGTAGCAGTTGAGGCTCAGGCTGGTGCTACCTCTCTGAGCTGTAGTCTCTGCTGTCCCTTCCACGGACTGCACTCAACCTCTGTACTCATCATAAGGAGCGAGTAGAAAGTCCTTACACTCTGGGTCTTCTACCTTCTTGGCCTGTTTATTAGTCGTTTATTTCTCTTCCTCTCTGCTCATAACAGCAGCTGAGAGAGTTTCCTGGAAACTTCTAATGAAGACTGTGTGTTCTCATTTGAGTTCCAAGCAATAGGTGCTCCTGCTGTAAATTTTAAGGGTCATTTTGCTCAGTGTAGCAGTGAGTAATTCCACTCCAGGACGTGAGTGGGTGTAAACTCTAAGGATTAAGCTGGACTGTACCAGGCTCAGCCCACCTTCTCCAAGAAGCTCTCTGGATCCCCTAAGTCATGTCCCTCTGAAGTCCAGGGTACCCAACCCTGGCTCTGTATGACTCTCTTTTCACTCATCAGCATCTGCCAGCTATCAGAGAAGTGTTGGTGCAGGCTGCAGGGGCAGGGAAAGGCTTGGTTTTTATTGATTCTTGAAGTCTCCTCCACCCTGTACATATTCCAAGCTTTGCACTTTGCAAAGAGCAAGCATTTAATAACATATAAATTGAGAATTATCTTGAAGAGGTGAGGTTCCCACCCATGGCATTCACAGTTTTACGAGGTGGGAATGGGATAGATACAGAGATGGAAAACCCAATCGTTAAATCAGGAATAATGGAAACATTAGGTTTCTTCCATCCCAACATGCTGTGGTCTGTGGGTAAGTTACAAACTCAGGCCTCTACTCTGATTGATCTTTGTCCCTTCCAAAGGGATGCTAGAGTGAATGGGGGTTTGGTGTGTCTGATCCTTACTTTTTGGAAAAAGGAAAGTGTAGAATAAAAGTTTTGCAGCAGCAGGAAGTCAGGGTGCAAACATATCTGTTAAATGTTGGGAGTAGGTACCTCTGGATCCTGCTGATCATCCCTTTCTCAAGGAGGTGAAAAGAAAACAAGAGGGCCGCAGAGGGCTGAGGCCCGGGATTTTCTAATTGCCCCATAAGAGGATCCGGTCTCCCAAGAAATCTGCAAGGTGAGTTGGCTCTCCTGACGCGCACTGTTGGGCAAACAAGTGTTGGTCCTGTGACAGCACCCTGGATGTGGGCCAACTCCAACCCAGCCCTGGAACTCGGGAATCCATAAGCGCCTGATCCAAGTGCCAGATTCAAGCCCTAAGAGAAAGATTCCAGGGCAGTGAGGCAACTCTTCAGCCCAGACCTCAGCCAGCACTCCATGTCCAAGGCTTGGCAACCTCTCCACAGCAGTAAAGGCAAACGAGGTTGATCAATATGGATCAGTGTTGATACACCTTGAGGTCATAATGTGGAGTGAAAAATACAAGATGCACTGCAATAGCATCCATGCAAACCTTTTAACCAGGTACGTGCACTTGTAGAAAAGTGGAATCCATGCATGAGAAGGATGGGCACTGACTTCGGGAGAGCAATTTCCTCTTGGGAGGGAGGGTGGAGAGTGAGACAGGGCTTCCAGATAGGCTTTTGTGATCTCTGTAATTTTGTTTCTAAACATAAATACTCAGAACAAATGTGTCAGGGTGCAAAAACATCTGTTAAATGTTGGCAGTAGGTACAGGGATTATTTTCTGGTTATTTGAGAAATTTCATAAGAAACCATTTTTTTAAAAGGCCTGGGGGAAGGAAGAATTCTGCCAGTGAGAAGCTGTATCTACACCATTTACTACTACCTGGTGATCTCCTTTCTGATTGCATATCAGAGCCACCTATGAAGCTGCGGCCCCAACTCAGACATATAGTAGAGTCTCAGAAGACGCAGTCCATGGTGATTCTGACCCCTCCAGGGTCAGCTCAGATGTCGTAAGAACAGCTGCCCTGGTCTACCTGACTGTAAAGTCTATACTGCAGGGTCTCTCAACCACCTCTTATACTCAATGTCAGCCTTTGGAGGAGGTCAACTTCTGCTCCCGTGTCAGAAGCTGCACTTCTACACTAGGTTTCTGCCAGGAGGCAGTAGTTCCTGCTGTTGGGAGAACCCCAGTGGTACTGTGCTCTGGCCACAGGCAGTCAGAGCATCTGAGGTCATAGGGCTGGATATAAACCCAAAGCTCTCCCACTAGTTCCCTGGCAGGCTGCAATCACTTCTCACACCCCAGGCATGATGCAGGCAGAAACAGCCCCCATTCAGTGGTCCTGGATGGTCTTCCTGTGGATGTGTTGGGGTCTCCCAGCTCTCACAAGCAGGGGTTTTTCTTTTATTTCATTTCAGACCTTCAAACTCCTCTTCTGAATCTGTTTGCTCTTGTTGAGGTCTAAAAGGAGGTGGAGAAAAGCCCCCAAAGGAATCCATGCTAGTGCTTTCATGAAATGTGCCTCGAATTGCAGGCCTGGCTCCAGGGCTCACTATTTGTGTCTTGTGACCTTGGGTGCTCCTCTCTGGGCTAGGAAAGGCCCTTCGCTAGAGCCTCCCTGCCTGTCAAGATGTCGTGGGGAAAGAACACTGCGGGAGACCCAAACATCAGGGTGGCATTTGCGTCTTTCTTGTAGTCAAGTGATCAGTATCACTTTTAGGTTCCCAGCTCCTTCCTCAGGGACAGAATGCAGTACTATGCACATTGCAGGTACCCAGTGTTTGTTGATGAGAGGAATGAATGAGCGAATGGAGAGTTTTGAGAAGCACTACACAACTTGGGAGCTAAGAGACTGTTATAATTAGAAAACCAGGGCTGGTGCTGGGAACCCAGTGGAGGGGCTGGTTCCCGGTGCCTCCCTATCAAACAGGGCTGTCCAGGCTCCCAGACAGCTGGGCCGGAGCCAAGACTCAGCACACTGGCTCTCAGTGACGCCCTGAGGGAAAAGTCATTCATCATAGAAGGTAATGGTGTGTGGAAGGACCTGCCTACCCTCCCCCACCCCATCTTCCACAGACTAGTGGCAGTTTGGAAAGAATCTGAGTTTCCCAAGAGAAGAAAGGCCAATTTTAGAACAGTTTTCCTTTTTTTCTAAGCAAGCTGGTGCTTAGGGCATTCTGTACCGGTCCCATGCCGAGGTATTTGAGCCTCCTCAGACTCTGACCCAGACCACTCCTGCCATCCCAGGTATCAGCTCCCCATCTCTCCATCTATGCCTTCTCTCTGTGTCACCCAACCCAAAGGGCAGCAATGTTAATCGGGTCACTCCACGGCAGCCCTTAGTTCCCTAACCTCGGCCATGGGTTTGGTGCTGGCTCCCCCAGCTTCTCTGCAAGGAAAAGAGCCCTTATGAAGAATCACAGTGGTTCCTTCCTCTCTTCTACATCTGTCTAGGATAGGTATACATCACAAGAAGTAGAATAATAGGAAAATAACTTGCCACTCAAAATGTGGCCCCTGCACCAGCAGCCTCAGCTTCATCCGGGAGCATGTTAAAAAACGCAGAACCTCAGAACTGCTGAATCAGGATCAGTACTGTAACAAAATATCCAGGTGATTTTTATGCCTGTTAAAGTTTGAGAAGCAAGGTTTTAGCCCAGCGATTCTCCAAGTGTAGTATGTGAACCAGCAGCATCAACCTCACCTGGGCACTTGTTGGAAACTCATGCTCCGGCCCCACCCCTGACCTGCCAAATTAGAAATCCCAGGGAGAGAGTGAAGCAATCAGTGTTTCAAAGCCTTCCAGATGGTTTGAATGCACACTGAAGTTTGAGAACCACTGCTGCAGTGGATGCTTCCACTTTAAAGATAATGTAAAGAGCAAATAGAATGGCATTGAGTCAAACCAAGGTGGATGCAGCCAGGATACCACCAAGTGCTCACTTTGGGTCTCAACAAAAACAGGAGCCCCAGGGTCCCTCTCTTCCCTTCTTTTAGCAGAGATTCAGAATTTGTAATGTGGAAGACACACATCTGGATATCTGGAAGGATGGGGAGGGAGGGTCGGGCAACTTGATGAGGCGATCAGGCAATGCAGCTTCTGCCCCTTGAAAAGAAGGCTCAAGGCAACCCACCTGAATCCTTCCACCGTGGCAGCTCTGAAGCCATAACAAACCATGCTATGATTCCCTGGTTATCTTACAGCTGCTTCCCTATACCGCCCCATGGCCACTCCACCTCCAGTTTTGAAACCTCAAAGCCCGTCTGTGGCCTTAGAAGCCCGAGCTGTCCTGTGAAATCACGGTCTCCCACACAGCCACGAGTTACTCTCTGGGATTCAGGGTCCTCAGCTGTCAGACAAGGAGTGGGGCTGGGTTGTAAGGTGCCTGGTCCTTTTGGAATTTCTGGCTTTTGTCCTGGGATGGCTTGGGGGCAGCTTTGCTCAGGGAGGTCAGGTGTGGATGAGGTAACTCTCATGGTGCTTCCATCCCTTCAATTGTTATGTCAGGTGTTTAACATGTTTGCTGACTCTCATGCCATTTCTCAAGGTGGTCTGTAGGGTTTTCTCTTGAGCTCCTCTTTACCTGAACTGTTTAAATGCAAATCCTGGGCCACTTGGCTATAGGGTCCCTGGCTGGTCAGCGTGGACTTTGGCTTCCGCAAAAGGTCTCAGAATGAGGATCGTGGCCTAGAACCAATTTCTATATTGATGTCCTCCTTCATCATGTGTATAGTATATTTTTGGACACCAAAGTCTTGTTGAACACAGCCTTGCAGATTTTTGCTTTCTCATGGGAGCCTTCTCCCACCCAGAACTCCAAGTAAAGACAAACATCCCTGCCAGCTCCCTGGGCTGGAGGGTAGAGATTGCATAGTCACTTTTTACTGAGGTCATTGCCCTTTGCGAATGAGTTGGAGATTTTGTAGTTTCCTTTTACTGAAGATCATAGCTTAGCATAGGGTTCTCAGAGCCAGATCTGTATGGCTTTCTCTCCTGCCCTGGTGTCTGATGAATGGAGCCTCTGGGCCCAGTTCAGGTCTGGTCTAGACATTCCTTCCCCCAGCCCACCCTTCCATCGGGAACTGCCTCAGTAAGAGATCTCCCCATTCTGGCTTTCGATTAATCATTTCAGACATCTATGGATTTTTCTTTCTCTTGCAAGCCCAACTACATATGTATTTTTTAAATGTATGTTATTTGGCATTTTTATCTGCTGAGGTGGAAGCTTACACTAGCCCAGCTCACCACGTCTCCGTAACTCTAAGTCCCAGACGACACTGTGTTGCATGATTCATTTCTAGACAAGAAAGTCATTTATTGGAATTAGCAGAAAGAATCTCTCACCAGTCCGGACTTCCCCATGGGGTTCTACTGATGGCGGAACCAAAAGCAGCAGACAGGAAAATCTCTTTTCTCTGCGTTCCCTGCTCTAAGGCGAGAGGACCGAGCCACCTAGGAGCTTCATTCCTAAGACGCTCCATCCTTGGAGGCTGCCACTCTTTAGCCCCTCCTCCCCTGCCTGGGAACATGCTTGGGTCTCTCTTCACAGTCCCCCATTGGCTGGCGGAGTGTACGGATGGACAGTGACCGCCTGGTGACCCAGCAGGGCGGAGGGAAGCTTTGGATGAGAACCCCCGGCCTCCCTGAGGACGCCTGAGGGTGGGGAAATAATCTCCCTTCTTCTCCAGCCATACAAGTTGCTTATCCCGGTTTCAGTTTTCTATGGTTTCGAAGATATATCCAGATTTATCTGTTACGATGTAATTGAGGTAGAGGTAGAGGTGCTGACGAAACGGAAGAGGGTCAGCTAGTTTGTGGGGATTTTCCTTTGTAGACCAGTATTAATGTGCGCTGCCCTTAACACTGAACAAGAGAAACCAGGGTTTTATTAATGTTAAAATTTCAGATAGAAGGTATGCTTTGGCGTGGAATGGGATCATTGCCGACATTGACGAAATAACACAATACATTGGGATTTTGAGAGATAGAAAAGAGGAAAAAGGAATTTCTCATCTTTCATAGAGAGAAGTTAACAGACACTGCCCACATTTGCAAGGAAATACTAATCTTAAAATTCTAAGTATTTTAAAAGTATATTTATGTTTAAAGTAATTTTAGGTATGTTATTTAATGTCACAAAGATAAGTACTAGGGAAAAATTAAAATAGTTATCAATAAAAATTAAGGTATAGATGGGAGAGAGTATGAGGTTGCAGAATTCAACAAATTCCCTATCTGTGACATTTGGTAGACAATATTTTCTGTTAAAATTAGGTAAACCAGCAATAGAAGCATAAACCTTTTGTTTTCTACTATGATGGTAACGATGAGAAGAACAAAAGCCAGAAACTAGTCATTGTGGTTATCTCTGGAGGGCAGAGGAGGGAGAATTTTCTTGTTTCATATCTTTCTGTGATGTAGCTATTTTTTAAGATCATGGGCGTGCAATTATTTCTATAATAATAAAAACCACTTAATGCGTTTAATGGGTCGGAGATAATTGTATCTTGGTCAGCAGAATCTAGACAGAGAAATGTTTTGATTTCTGGAACTGCCAATTCTGTCTTCTTAAGCAAGATAAAGCCACGGAGGTCAGGAGGAATAAGCTGGCGCTCTGTGACAGCCGGGTGGCAGAGGGGGCAGATAAGGCTCGCCTTGTTCCGGCGGAGGGAGCATGGGAGTGAAAGAAGAAGGCCGAGTGCGTGTTAAAGGGTCATGCTACTGCGGGCACATTGTTTCTTCAAGGGTCAGGAATATTGTGTCTAGGAAGACTGTCTGGAGAATAAGAATTTTTCTACCTAGAGAACAGGAAAAAGAGATTAGAGAAACACCCACCCACCCACACACACACACACACACACACATGCTAGAATGTTGTTACTGTATTTTTCTCTTGGTTCTGTGGTTCCCCACATTCAATAATTGGCCTTTCTGACTATTTCAGGGCCCTATATCGGAGCTCTTAATTTCTTTAAATTAAGAAATAGTCTAGAGAAAACAAAAGACAAAAGATGTGTTAGCTCAGATGCCATTCTGTGAAAAGGAAGCATTCCCCAGCACAGGTGAGATTCCTACATATGTAGAATGATGGCAAATACAAGCTGAGACTCTAGGTCCTGACTCTTAATAGGGAGCTCTTTGTTCCAAAGGAAACTTCTTCTGCAGTGTCCCTAAAAAGCACAGTGCCAGCGCCCCATCCTTCTGCAATTCCCACTGTGCCCTGACCATTGCCTGTGCTTCACAAAGCTTTGTCTGGGAGCCTGAGGCTTTGGTCCTTTAGGAACCTCAGTAGATAAGCTGGAGTTTCCCAGTAGGTTTCCACAGTGGTACTCAAATTTCTGATTTCTTCTTCATTCATTTTAACATAGAGAGATGTCCTTTTCCTTCCCCCCGACTAAGGTACCAAGAACTTGCTCAGGTTCACCACGGGCGGATGGAAAAACCCTCAGGACTGTGCAGCCAGTGGGAACGTACACCATCGTCCTTCTGCAAAGCACCACTCCCTTCCCCATCCTCCAAAATGCATTGGCCCAAACCACCACCTCCAGCCTTGATGTTGAAAATCCAACCCCCATGTTGGGCTATACATGTGTCAGCCCTCACTGATGCTTTTAATTTCATCTCCTTCTGTTTTTTATGCATCCTGTACTAACCTTCTTTCTGGACACTGTGTAAGCTTATGCCTCTGTGTCTTGGCACCACTTCTCCTCTGTGCCCGGAATGGCCTTCTTTGCCTCTCAAGTTTTCAAAACTTTACTTGATGACCCCTCAGGCCATTAACTGGTGTATCCTCCGGGCTGTTAGAGCACTGTGTGTTAGTCTTGGCACCTTGTATCTCATTCATGTCTCAATCGTCTCCCAGATTCCCTTAAGGTCAGAAACTTGTGTCTCATCAATCTCTATGTCCAGCCCCTGGCACGGCAGCCATGCCATCTCCAGCACACACCAGGAGGCTCCCACATGTTGTAGGTGTGAAGACGAGCTTTGAGGTCTAACCGAGTTGAAGTCCCAACTCTGCCACTTACTTGCTGTGGGACTGGGGCAAGTTAATCACTCTGTGCAATGAGGACTGCCTCCACTTCACTGGGTTGCTGTGATGATGAAATCAGATTGTTCCTGTAAAATGCTTTGTGCATGTATTATGTGCTCAGTCAAATTTACCCATAATTATTAAATGAAAGGAATGTAGTGCACAATTTCAGATTTTTTTTTTCTGCCCACATTTTCTCTTATCTTTTCTAAAATTCCTAAACTAGGTAGCATGAGCTGCAAGAACTTTCAGAGCTTGGAGACAGGCCCTAAAATCACAAGAATAAACCAACCTTCATGTGCTCCAAAATATGCCTCCTGGGTTGGAAGCAAGGACAGGTTTCTGGAGAGGCTGGCTTTCCCATCGCCTGTCTCCAGACTGCTAAAGGGGGCTATCATTTGGAAAGTCTTCTAACGATGGAGGTCTCCATTCCATTGGCAAGCGCATATCGACCCTGGAATGTTCTGTTTCCTGACTCATTTCCATCCGTCACAACGAGTGTAGTTTTAGGCCCTCTGCCCTTATTCTGTCACCACAGACTTGTATCCCATAGAAAACTATTTCAAAGCCTGGAGCGTCTTCTCTGGTTCTCCTGATTAGGGTTTTTTTGTTTTTTGTTTTTTTTTTTGGGAGGGAAGGGGATGAGTTTCCATCAAAGGCTGGAAGGTGGAGCTGAATCTCAGACATGGTGCTTGGGTGACACCTGATGGTCAAATGCCATATCGCAACCATTTTTTTTCTTCTGCCCAGCAGTCCACAAATTAGCAGAAAAGAGTCACTATTCAATAGATATTTTTGACTTGTTTCCATGAATAAAGGTAACTGACCAGCCAGGGGATCAGACCTCTGAGTTGATAAGTGTGCATCAGCTAGCTGAGCTCAGAAAATCCAGGTGACAAAGGAGGGGTCCTGGGAAGGAATGTGTTTGGGGTGAATCACCCACCTCCCAAGCCCAAAGGAAGGGGCTACTGCTCTCTGTACATGCATTTTTTATTACAACTTCATGGTATCACAAAACCATTCTCATCAGCAAGGCCCCACTAACCATGACAATGACCCCAGTGCCACTTTTCCTTTGTCTTACCCTTTACTTTTACAAAGTACCTCTGTTATTTGAGCCCGACCCTAAAATCCTGTAAGGTGGGCAATGACAAGATTATTGTTTCAGCTGTTTGGTAGGGGAACTGAAATGTCTGGTCTAAAGCCAGATTGCTGTGCAATGCTGCTGCTAGGACTAGAGTGCAAATGCCTTCCCTTCTGTGGTCCTAGTGTTGCTATTTTCAAGCTGCAATGATTTCTTCCCTCTGCCCTTTTCCTCCAACCTCACTTTCCTCATGGTTCAAGTCCTCCCATCTCCACAGCAATGACTGCAGTGATGTTGTCACTGGGTCCCTGCTCTCCAGTCTCTTCCCCTTTCATGCCCTTCCATGGTGGAGGCAGTTATATGTTTAAAACAAAGATCCAATCACACCTGACTTAAAACAAAAACCAAAATAAAACTGCCATGGTTCTCACTGCAGCCAGCACAAAGCTTAACCGTCTTGGCCTCCTGCACAACATGCTTGACTCCTGACTGCATCGGCAGCCTCATCCCCAGCTCCTCTCCTCCCTGCCACCTGTGCCCCACCACACACACCAAATCTGAGCTCCAGACACATAGGGTTGCTGATCTCCATTCTCCATAGTCTTCTGCAGCCCACCTCATTGATTTCCTTTCACAACATCCTTTCTTCTCACTTCTGTAGGCTGGCCATTCTGCTGTCTCCTCCAGATCCATCCTCCTCATTTCTCTTCCTTGCTTATTGTCCCGGAAGCCATCGTTAAGGCTCCATTCTCTCTGGATTCCAGTTGGCTTCAGCCATGAATCCTGCACTAGCCAGAGATCAGAGAGCAAGGTCCCGGCGCTCACAGTCTTCCCTGTGATTTGAGGAGTGGGTGCATCCCTTTTCCTGGGTCCTGTAACTGCCCTTCTCCACAGCCACAGCCATCTGCAGGTTCTGGGCATCCCACACTCACTCCATCCACTTGGGTCTTTGGGCCTAGAGGTCTAGCGGCTTCCTGCTGCTCCTGGTGCCCTGTTGGCTCTCGTGGCACTGCCCACACTCCTGCACCTGGTCCCTTCTTTGGGCTCTGTTTGTCATTCCTTTCCAGTGTGTTCTGCATTCTGCCAGGAAGACCCTGACTGATATAACCACTTCATTGAGGCCTCTCCTGCATCCTCCTTCCTTCCTGGTAGCAGTAATCACTCCCATATAGAGTACCGTCCATGCATGCTACCTCACAGGATTAGTGGTTTGCACCATGAGTGACTCCATGGCAATGCTTCCTTCATTCATCTTTGTATCCACAGTCCTCAGTATGTGGTCTGGCAGACAGTATGAGGTCAAAATGCTTAACGAATGAATCAGTTCTTGCACAAAAGAGATGTTTTATCGCCTCTGCCCGGCTGCCCATCGTCTGGGAAGTGAGGAGCGCCTCTGCCCGGCCGCCACCCCGTCTGGTAAGTGAGGAGCACCTCTGCCCAGCCGCTGTGCAATCTTCCAAGTGTGAAGTGACAGCCTTTCTGCAGGTGTACCCAACAGCTCCGAAGAGACAGCGACCATCGAGAACGGGCCATGATGACAATGGCGGTTTTGTTGAAAAGAAAAGGAGGAAATGTGGGGAAAAGAAAGAGAGATCAGATTGTTACTGTGTCTGTGTAGAAAGAGGTAGACATAGGAGACTCCATTTTGTTCTGTACTAAGAAAAATTCTCCTGCCTTGGGATGCTGTTAATCTATAACCTTACCCCCAACCCCGTGCTCTCTGAGACATGTGCTGTGTCAACTCAGGGTTAAATGGATTAAGGGCGGTGCAAGATGTGCTTTGTTAAACAGATGCTTGAAGGCAGCATGCTCTTTAAGAGTCACTACCACTCCCTAATCTCAAGTACCCAGGGACACAAACACTGCAGAAGGCCCAGGGACCTCTGCCTAGGAAAACCAGAGACCTTTGTTCACGTGTTTATCTGCTGACCTTCTCTCCACTATTATCCTATGACCCTGCCACATCCCCCTCTCCGAGAAACACCCAAGAATGATCAATAAATACTAAAAATAAAAAATTAAAAAAAATTTAAAAAAGATGTTTTATTTGAAAGGATGTAGTCGAATGATATCAAGGCTTTGGGTTTGAACTTTATATGGATCAGTTATTTTTATGAAGAGCTTATGGCAGAGATTCTATCCCTCATTCTGGTCAGTCATCATGGTTTCCCTTGTAGCGTGGATGGATCCACCAGCTTTCTCATGCCCAAGACAATGCCCTGCTCCAGAACACACAGGCTCTTGTGGCACGGCTTTTGAGGGAAAGCCCGATCATAGCTGAGAGTTGTTCTCTGTAAGTCCTGCAATATATTGTGCATGGAGGCACAAAACTTCTGGAGGTAGGAAGAGGTGCTTCAGAACCAGAAGTGTCAGCTCAAAGGGGTGTCTGCTGATGAGTTGGCGTCATCATCAGGCTTCCCTGCTTTAGCCAACCTACTTGAATCAATGACTACACTGAGCTTCTACAGGGAAGGCTGGGTCTGGCCAAGAGACAGAATTTGGGAGCTTTCATCACCGGTTCACTGATACGGGCTCTTTCATCTCAAAACATGCTGAAGCACAAAGACTTTCTGGAGATCATTGGGAAGGAAAAACCCAGGAGTGGGCACTAAGATGAGTTGTTGGAGCTGGAAGATGAGAGTGAAACTTCTGTTCTACAGAAGAAGGGGCCAAGACTTGGAGATGCTGTGTGTCTTGTGTTGCTCAGTCCCCAGAGAGGATTCGGGATTCAGATGTGCACAGAGAGGTAATGGGCTGGCCCTGGTGTCCAACACACACCAGCTCTTCATTCGAAGGCTCTGTAGCATCTGCCTCCAGGCCTTTCTGTGACTCTCTGGGCCAAAGACAGGAATAGCAGGGCAAATCTTTTTCAGAGGATTTGGTTTATTTGCCACTAAAGTAATTCCAGATAGTTAGATAGATGCAAGGCTTGGCAGGGTATTTGGGAAGTTGGGCTGGGATTCAACATTTGTTATGGTTAATCAAGAGCTGCAGAGTTCTGTGCACCTAGAAGGTATTCATTAAAATTTGGTGAATAGATTAAAAGACAAAGCCACACACACAGTATTTGTGTGACTTTACAAGTCCCCCTCCCTTACCATGTTATCCATAGTAAATACCCCGCAAGTCCCTTCACTGCTGGTTCTAGGTCTTTGCCTGGCTTCCCTGTCAATGTCTGAACACATAAACTGGCTTCCTGGTTTTCCTCCAGCCTCCTTGCTTCTTGGCCCTCAGTGTGTGTGTGTGTGTGTGTGTGTGTGTGCGTGTGTGTGTGTGTGTGTGTGTGTGTGTGGCTGGGGAGGGCGGGTAGGCAGCCTTCCCCCGTTGCTATATTGGGAATTCTAAGCCCATTGCTGTGAATGAAGTGACACTTGCCTTCACATCCTTGTTCTGAAAAGAGGCTCCTTTACACTGACTATATTTCTAGCCCCACCGCTGTCACTTAGAGTGCACACTGAGGGGGTTGAGGAGGTCACAGCCTCGCCTCGTATATAGAGCAGGTGTTCGCACGCTGGAACCTTTTTGCACACGCAGGGCTGGCCTCTGAGGTAGGGATTTCAATAGCTTCACAGGCCATTGTTTCCTCCTCAATGCCCCGAGATCAACACAGGAAGTGTAGGTTTTCTTAAGGCACCCTGGGAAGATATACCTCTATGAAGACCCACCATATACACAGGGAGTGATGAGGCCTATTCCCTGATCCTGACCTTGGACCTGGGACTGCTGAACCAATGAAAAATTGCAGCAGCCCCTGCCTTGCTCACAGCTCCATGTGGCTGAGTGCAGCCACCTCCTGTTCTTAGGGGTCCATGAGCGACCCAGGAGCTGGACGGGGAGGAGCATAGCAACCCGTGCAGGGGCACTGCCTGCATATTCTCTCCACGCCTCTTCTTTCCCAGGCTGGGAAGTCTAGACGGTGCCCATACCAAGGGGAGGATGTCTGCCTGGAAGCATGTATGTATGTACGTATGTATTTAAGAGACCCAGTCTTGCTCTGTTGCCCAGGCTGCTCTTGAACTCCTAGACTCAAGCAGTCCCCTCACCTCAGCCTCTTGAGCAGCTGGGACTACCAGCTGCCTCTGGAAGCATTTCCATCTCCCTGTAGGCTGCTGGCAGGCCACCTACTCAGAGCTGTGCCTGCTCCCTGTGCTCTGCTCCACGTGATCCTGGGCCCCCAGGTGCAAGCGCCTTGTCCTGAAGGCACCCTGCCAGGCACGTGATTGCTCTTCAGCCATCACAGGCCACAGAAGGGGAGTTGGAGGTGACTGGGCAACTCCTGGTTCGCTTGCCTGATGGGAGGGAGGCCATGACTTCACGAGAGTGGGAGGGAGGCGCTCACTGACTTGCACAGGGGAGTTGTTCCCTCGTTCAGGTGAGTCCCTCCTCCACACACTTGTGGCTGGATCTGTGATGTGGCCTGACGTGGCAGGGAGAGCCAGTGGCCATCGCTGGGGCTCCAAGCGTCCCCATCCTGCGGCTGGCAGTGCCTGGCCTCCTGGTCCACAGGACCAGGCCTGAGTAAGCCACACAGGGTAACTCTCCCATCCTCCAAAACCATCCAGATTCCACACTTGAAAGTGGCTTGGCAGTGCGCCCAGTCAGCCTTTGCTTGACTTCCCACAGCGGCTGCAAACGCTGGCCTCGTCACGCTTTCCAAATGCGTGTTCAAGGCCACGAAACAAGGATGCAGGAGATGCACATTTTCTTTTAAACGGCTTCCTTGTCTGCCTCTCTGCGGAGTGAACGTGCTCTGAGGCAGGAAGGCCACAGGGCCTTTTCCCACAGTCCTCCAGGGGCCTGCAGGGATGTTTGTGCCCCACCTCCCAGCCCCGCGGACTGACGTGGAACTGGCTGCTAGCAGGGTGGGGCGCAGTGTCTCAAAGCCGCCCTTCTGCACCAGGGTGGTGACCAAGAGGTAAAAGTTAACTTGTCCCAGACATCCGTGTCAGGCTGGCTCCCCGGGCAAGGAGGTGGCAGCCAGCTCTGGCCCAGTGCCGAGGAAGCCTCCTTGATGCTCCCCAGCTGTGAACACCAATGTGACTTGCCACGTTTGCCACGTCGTACAACTGGAACTGCATGCAGTGCTTGAGCCCAGCTCTCTGACTAGGAGGGAAGTGCCTGGTGCTCTGCACAACCACAGACACAGTGCTGGCCAGATAGGATGGGGGCCAAGGCCCTGCCATGTCCCACTGTGGCTGCATCCTGACCCTGATGATGCCAGGCTGGTGGCTTCTCTAATCAGGCCACTCACAACCGTGCCACCCAAAGGCCAAGATCTCTGTCCCAGACCCTGACAATCAGCCTGCTAATCTCTGGTAATGTCCTAGAAAAAAATGGATGAGAGGGTCCTTTTCACTGCCTCTGTTCCTGTCTCCACGAGTTCCCCCCAGGGAACACTGCTCTTGCAGGTGTGGAGTGTGCTCACACACACTATGCTTAATATTTTGCTATATTTTCTTCTGCTCTTTATTTGCAGTATGTGTGTGTGCTTGTGTGTATGTACATATGTGTGCATATGCTTGTGGATTTATTTAAACAAACTTAGGATCATCTAATACCTAGAGATCATTACTTTTATTAATTAGTATTTTATTTGGGGATAATTCTTGCTAATTTACGGAAAAAGTTGCAAAAATAGTAGAGTTCCTAAACACCTGTCATCCGGCTTCCCATAATGTCAACAACATATTATATAGCGGAAACTAAGAAATTAATATCAGCACATTACTATTAACTAAATGATAGACTGTATTTAGATTCCACTAGTTTTTCTACTAATGTCCTTTTTTCTCTTCTAGGATCCAATACAAGATACAACACTGCATTTAGTCTTCACGTCTCCTTAGTCTCCTGGTTTCTCAGCTACTTCTTGTATTCCATGACACTTGAGAATTTTGGAGAGCGCTGGTCAAATATTTTGCGTAGTGCCCCTCAATTTGACTTGCTTGATGTTTTCTCATGATTAGGCTGGGGTTGTGGGTTAATGGGAGGACCACAGAGGTGAAGTGTCCCCTCACTGCACCACAGCAGAGGGTGTCACATCAACATGACCTACCACATCGTTATGACTCTCTGGTTTCTCCACTGTGGAGTTACTGTGTTCCCATCCTATATTGGCAGCATGTCACAGTCCAGCCTACACTCAAGGGGAGGGGGATTAAGTTCCAAACCTTCTGGGGTGGGTGGGGGGAGTACCTACATATATTATCTGGAATTTTTCAGAGAGAAATATTTGTCCTTTGTCTCTCATTTATGTATTCAATCATTTATTTATATCACTATGGAGCCATGGATATGCATTTTATTTTGCAAGGTTACAGTTATTCGTGTTGTCACTCAGGTTGTCCCAGTTTGAGAATGAGGGTCTCTTTCAGCTTGGCTCCAGTGTTCTTCAGCTTGCCCATCCCACCTCCTTTTTGTTTTTGGTGAGCACTTTCTTATGTTCTGGCCCTACAAGGTTCCTGTTGTATTTCTCCTGCTCTGCCCTACAATCAGCCTTTTCTCCTAGGAGTCCTGATTTCTTTCCTTGGAGAACTGTATTTCAAAACCAATCACTGGGCCTTGGGGATGCTCACTGCTACTGGGGTGTCACTGCTTCCAGACCTTCTCAGCAGACAGAGCTAGGAAATATATGTATGTACATGTGCATAGACGCATAGCTATAATCACTTCTGTATTTCTACTTATCAGTATAAGTAAACATGAGTTCTTAAAATAAACAAGAGTTCACATGGTTACACTAATCTCTGATCCACGATTATAGGGTTCATTCTAGTCTTCCTCCTTTACTAATTTGTAATTTCTTTCTCTGACAGTGAAAATCTTGGCTCTCACTACTGACGACTCATTTACTTACTTATTCAGTCCTAAAATATATGTAGCAGTTTCAGAACTGAGTTTTGTATACTGATTTTTTTTCTTTCTTCTTGTTTTTAATGTTAACTTTCTAGACGCATAAAATACATTCATAAAAGTGTACAACTCAAAAGTGTAAGGCTTGTATTTTCAAAAAGTGAGCACATTCTGTTAACCTGCACCCAGAAGATCAAGAAACAAAATGTTACCAAAATTCCAGAAGCCCCCGTGGCTCTTGGCAGTCATGTCTCCCCTATACACAGAAAGCCCTAATTTGACTTCTAACGCTATTAGTGAGTTTTGGCTGTTTTTGAACTTCATGGAAAGGAACCAGACTGAATTGTGACTGCTTCTTTTGCTTGGCATAATGCTTTGAGGTCCACCCCTGTTGTTGCAGGTAGTTATAGCTTATTCATTCCCATGGGTCCTGCTTTCTTAAGATTGTATCAAGAGCTCTTTTCCACAGCTTAAGTATTTTTCCACAATGCGATTTTAATGGCTCTATAATATTCCACAGTTTGATAATACCATAAACTATTTACTTATCCCCTCTTGTCTGTCATTTGATGGGCCTCTAATTCCTGCATTATGATAATACTGGTCAATGTTACCTTAAGAAGATTGATGTAATAATCCTAATGCCTCAGAGTTAGTCTCATCACATCTGGAGGTTTGTATTCTATTCCAGCCTTAGTCCTCAGAGCACATCCAGAGGGGGCCTAAGAGGGTGCTGAGGATTCTGGAAGCTGTGGCTTAGGAAGTTCAGCTTGGGGAACTGGACGATTAGGCATGGGGGTAGACAAGATAGCTGTTTTCAAATATTTGAAGCACTATTTGAAAGAGGGATATGATTATTCTGTTTTATGAAGTTTTAGCCCCCATGTTTAGCTAAGAAGAGGCAGGTTTTTTGTTTGTTCTGTTTTGTTTTGAATCTATAATAGTGTAAGGAAGGTGATGAATAAGAGGGGTACTAGACATAACTACACCCAGATGACACCCATGAACTGGGACTGCCCTGGGCAAACCAGGCCATTCATCATCACCCCAGGCACAAGAAACTCTTTTTAATGAGTAGAGACTTGACTGAAAAATGAAAAAGCTGATGTACAGTGCTGATCTTTCTGTTATTTGAGATGTGTTACAGTGTTAGGCAGGATTGTGCAAAAGTTTCCTGCATTGGGAGGGAGGCTACACCAGATGATGTCCAAGTGGCTGGATGATCATTTGATGGCAGTCTAGTTCTGAAAGTCCATAACTCAGCCTAGAAAATGATCAGCACTATTGCCAAAGTGAGTAAATAATGTTTACATTTCTCTCTTCTGGGTCCTTATAGAAGCAGGATTTCCATCTGGTCCTCAAACTTGCCTTTTTTAAACAGCTTTATTGGTGTCTGGTTGCCGATAGTTAATAGAGTGTTGTGCACTTAAAAATTTGCGGAAAGAGAAGATCTCATGATAAATGTTCAAAATTGGCTTTGCAAGGTTAGAAGAGAGGACAGTGATGATGCTTTGTAACTTGTCAGATGCTGGGCCTGAAGTTCAATGTTCTGTGGTGATTGAGGGTAGATTCCATCTGAAGTTTTGAGAATTTAAATGACTTATCCAGGGTGCACCAGTCAGAATGTTTTGGTTGTAAGAAACAAAAGCCACTGGCACTAACATAAGCCTGAGGCTCAAATACATCCATGTTCTTGAATTCTATGAGGGACCCCTCTATCTTGATAACATATTACCACTTAAAAATTACATAAATATAGAGAGAATATATAATGTAATATAATAATATTATAATATATCATATTATTATATGCTATAATATAATAAAATGTGTAATGTTTGTTTCAGGTTCAGGGGTACATGTGCAGTGTTGTTATATTTGTTAATTGTGTGCCACGGGGGTTTGGGATACAGATTGCTTCATCACCCAGGTAATAAGCCTACTACCTGATGGGTAAATTTTTTATCCTCTCCCTCCTCCCACCCTCCACTCTCAAGTAGGCCCCCTGTTTCTGTTGTTCCCTTCTTTGTAGCACTGTGTTCTCATTGTAAAACTTTCTATCTTGAGATACTCTTAGACTTACAGAAGAGTTGCACAGAGAATTCTCGTTTACCCAACTTTGTCTAATGTTCACTTCTGACATAATCATCACACAGTGAGCAAAACCAAGAAACGAACATTCGTGCAATATTATCAGCTGAAGTGCAGATTTTATTTAGATTTCACCGTTTCCTCTTAATGTCTTTTTCTTTACCAGGATCTAATCTAGCATCCCATGTTGCATTTAATTTTCATGTCTCATCAATCCGAGACAGTTTTTGAGCTTTATCTGTCATCATCTTCACAGAGATCATGAAAGAGTATTGGCCAGATATTTTGTAAAAGGTCCCTCAGTTTGGGTCTCTGTATGTTTCTCATGATGGGACTGAGGTTATGGACCATTGCGAACATTACCACTGAGCGCTCCCCTCTCCCTCTCAGTGCAGCACATCAGGTGGTACACGATGCTGAGGGATCTCATGACTGGTGAAGTTAACCTCAATTACTTTCTTAAGATGGTGTTTGCCAGCTTCTTCACTGTGCAGTTACTATTTTCCATTTGTCATTAACAAATTTTGCTCTGAGATCATGCACATATACTTTTTCGCTATAAATTTTCACCCTCTAGTTTCAACATCCTTCATAAATCACCTTTTTTGTTTAAGCTGAGTCAAATGAATTTCTGGAGAAAAATACACAAGTGCAGAGAGCTGACAGCCTGGCTTCCTGTGGTCATCTGTTTTCCTTTCTGTGTCGCTTCTGGGGGCAGCTATTTCTCTCTAGGCCCCCTTCATTCCCCTCTCTCTGCAGAACCATCTCTGCTCTCCAGCTCGTGTGATAGACAAAAAGGCTGCCATCGGCACCCCTCACCAGTGCAAGAGACCAGCCCAAGGGAGGCGGGCTATCCTAGTTCCAAGCCCAAGTTCTTGGGGAAAGGACTCTGACTGGTCCAGTCTGGGTCAGTACCCAAGTCCTGATACGTTAAGTTGGCTCCAGAGGTGCAAGATTGGATTGCTTATGTAAGTCAGCTTGGGACTCCCCTTAGAATTAGGATGGGTGGAAAATATTCCCCCAAATCTTTGCGAGATGAGCACACCCCCAGTGTGTATCCAACCACACAGCACATCTGAGGCACAGTCAGAACCAAAACACAGGTCCCTCCACTTTTTAAACAGTGTGAGTTTCTTGTCAATGCCTCAGCACACGTTAGGCACTGAATCTGTGACAACTTGACTTCTCTACCTTGATCACAGTCAAGCTGGAGTGGCACTTTATCCCAGTCCCAGAAATAAATATGAAATCACACTTGAGTAGGAAGGAAAGGTGAAGGGCTGAAGGTCCCCAAGAGTTCCCTGGGCTTAAAGCTCTTTTTGGTGATCTTTGGAGCTGAGTTATTCATCCAGCTGTGTTATCCTAATTCTCCAAAGACACGGAACTAAAACCCAAGAGCTAATCACTTAGTGGGATTGACCTTAAAATGCAGCAGATTTTCAGGAATGATTAGAAAATCTTTTCTGAAAGGAGAGATGCCTGGATCAGGTTCTTGAAGGAAGGAAAGCAAAGCATACCTCCTTGATTCAGTGGGGAGCAAAGGGAGGGCTCGGTGCATGTTGGGAAGAAAACAATGCTTAGCAACATTTTCTAGATTCCTGATTCATATTTTCCCCCTGATGTCAGGAACGGAGCATCCTTTTCTCCCCTGGCAGCTTGATTATGGTGCTAAGAAATCCAAGATAAATGGGATGCTGTGTGAATGAAGCCTGGAACAGCTGGACATTGCTGGACACAACTGCAATGGCTGGTCAAATGGGGACATCTGGTTCACCTCCCCAGAGGTTTGGCAATGGTAATAAGGCCAATAAAGATAATTCAATCAGCCACTGTACGCTGAGGCTCTCAGGAGCCCAAACACTGGGCTGGAGAGATTGGGTTTCTTTTCCGTGGGAGCAGAGGAAGGAGACTGGTGGGAGAGCCAGCTGTGAGCCTGGCTTTTGCCACCTGCAATTCCGGGTCCCTGCAACCACGGGGGACAACTTCCCAGGAAAGGTGAGGGATTGCCTGTCATAGTTTTGGAGCACATGAAAGGCCAGGACCTCTAGAAAGTCATCGTCATAGGAATTCCTAGTGCCCGGTGTGGCAGATGTTTGTTCCATAGTGACTCAGTGAAGGATTTTAGAGGTCAGAAGACTTGGGATGAAGACAGTCCTAAGTCATACAAGTGCTCAGTGGTCTTGAGCAAAAGACTTAGTCTCTCCTGAAACTCAATTTTCTCATCTGTAAAATGAGGACAGAAATACCTATCTCCCAGGATTGTCATGAACATTATATAAAATCATGAATGTGAAGAAGTTTGCTGGAAGAATGTGAGCCATTTTGGTGGTGGATCAGATCAAATCAACAGTTTGTGATGCTCTCAACCAAGTGTCTTTTCTCTAGTGACAGATGACATGAGACCTGAAACTCACAGGAGATTCAGGTGTCTTCATTTTAGCCTCTAGTCTCAAGCTTTTAAAAATAATTTAGTCAGTTTTCTATATGAAGAGGATATAGGGAAATGACATGCTGGATATCCATACCTTAATTTTTACTCCCTATGGGAGGATCTATGAGCAATAAACTGCCTAGAAGGTGACAGGAGAAACATGTGGACTTCACAGGGCTAAAGATTAGATTGGAAGATAGTGAAACTGAGGTTCAGAAAAGCCATCAGGACCAGCCAAAATCACAATTCAGGGTTGAGTCTGCTATCCAGGTCTCATCAGCAAGGGATTTTTGGTTCCAACACACTCTGCAATTTCCTGGGCTAAGACAGTACTTGAGAGTGTCCTGACTAAGTCAATAGTTTACCTCAGTTTCCCCAGTCCCCTTTATATCTCTGGTCATCTCTGACATGGGGGTGCTCTGCTATCAAAGGAGTGACTCCTGAACAAAATGTCCAGTAACATCACCCAAGATGTTACAAGAAACTGCCTTAGTTTGGTGGGGGCTGGGGGGCAAGAGGGAAGGTCAGTATAGTTGGAGGGAGGGAGGGGCTTCTTTGGCCTTAGTGTCCTGGCCTTAAGAAGTGTCCACAGAGCATGGACATTGGGTGCATGCAGCGTGCAGAATGACAAAACAGGCTCCAGTCACAAGAGCTTCTTTGATTCAAGAGAATGTGACATGAGGAATGATTCTATTTAGCTTTCTCCACTAAGGGAATATTTGTCAGTGGGATCATGAGTCAGAAGAGGAAAGGGTCTTTTCTAACCTAAAAATAAAGCCATGGGGACAGAGCAGTCAGGGGGGTTTGTGGTTTGACCTTTCCTATTTCTGAATGTGTGTGCTGTGTGTGTTTTGCAAGGGTGGTGGAAGCCAGGCGAGCCTGGAGGAGAGAGGCATCTCCAGCCCTGGCTCTAAGAAGCCTTTGCTGGTAAAATGAGCACTTGGTGGCAGCATAGGTTAGTGGTAATACCTAAAACCACAAGCCGGAATTCCAGTCCTTGCAGTCTCTGGTTTGCTAATGACCCGGCATCTTCTGCCCCCTAGTCCACTCTGCTGCCCATCTTGGCCCTCATTGGCATTGATTCCATTCACTCAGCCATGGGGCTTGGCCCCCATCCCTTAGTCACAGAGCACACGTGCACCTCAGCCCCTTCTTAGACATGCTGCCAAATTTTGACCAATGTCTAGCACTGCCTTTGGGTTCACCGAGGATACATAATGTTCTGTTGTCCATCTGAACGGCGGTACAGAGCAGGGTGCGAGGCATTGCCTGAGGACAAACTGTCATCCGAATATGCAAGAATTCTGCTTAGGGTGTGTCAAAGAGCAAATCAGGACTGAAAATTCACTGTGTAATTAGTGCAGTAATGCAGGGTGCAATTTAACTCCTTCTACTTTCTAGCTCTCAAAGGTAGTGGATGAAATTCTGCCCCAAGAACAAAAATACCTGGAAACTAGTGTCCACCAACCTTGCACAGAGGCTCAGAAAATATTTGGGGTCATATTCTCTTTATCTTTCTTGTCTCCCATAAGAAAGCAGGCCTTTGTCTGAAATCCCCACTGCACACCCATCCACAGAGACACAGAAGTCCCTGGACATCAAGCCACGAGGGAGGGGACAGAAGGGATGAGAATGAAACATGCCCCACTTTCTTTTCCACTCACCACACGGATCCTACTCCAACCTCACTACACTCAGGCTCTTCCCTGCTATGAATCTGCTTCCTCTACTATGCTGGATAAATCCTACTCATGCTGGAAAGGCCAGCCCCCAACCAACCTTCTCAAATGCCCCAGCCTCTGGTGCTCTCTCCTTCCTTCCAACACCCGCACATTTGTACTCTGTGCCACTCGATTTTAGCTTTTGTTGGTGGACTCTTCTGTTTGCTACTGTTTTGTGTTACCCCAACTATACTGGGGTACATGGGCAAGAGTGAGGCGTACAGCCTTTCCAGTCCAAATCCCAGGCAAGCAGCTTGCACTCCGAGGCATGGCTGTATTGTAAGTCAAACAGAGTGAATCAATCCACCCTCCAGGGATGATTGGGAGGAGTAAATGAGTAAAAGTATGTACAGGACTTAGAATAATGGTTGGCACACAATAACGAGTTGAAAACACTGTTCTCTTGGTATTACCATTACTCGAGGATAAAGCTGATGTTATTTGTTTAGATTCAAGATTCTCCTGCATATTGGTCTTCATCACACCCTAGCATAATTGGTGGTCCAAACAATATAGATAAAATAGAAATAGTACATGAGCTTCACGTCCGGCTTGGTACTGCTGCTGGGGTAAAGCTGCTGAGTGGCCTTTTTAAAATGGTGAGTGTGTCTGCCCTAGGAGAGGTGAGAACCCTGATATTGACCCACTGAACAGAGTGTCTTGGGAAATGGCCCTAGAGAAGAGCACAAGCTCCTGAGGGGCCCAGAGACCAGGTGTTCCATGGCCTTCCTGGGCCTCTTCTGCCCTCACACTCCATAAATCTGAATTTGATGAGGACGGGCAATGATCGGAGATGCTCCCTAGCGAGGCAATGCCAAAAGCCCTGCCCCGGAGGGTCTGTCAGCGCCTGTGATGAAGTAATTGGAGGGGGGACAGCTGCATGCGTCTCAGTAAACAGATGAACTCAGTCAACACCCTCGACAGCAACCAGCACAGAAGAGCAAACCCATGAGGCCACCTGGCTCTGGGGCCAGCCCATGACACAGGAAGGAGAGACCCTCTCATCCCACCCCTCAGATCACTCTCAGGAAAACAACTCCCAGAGAGGTGAAGGGACTTGCCTGAAGTCACACAACCAGCCTGTGGTAAAAATCAGGCCTAGAGCCAAAGTCTCTGAGATCCCATTCAACTACTCACCCGTCAGACTAAGCTTGGAGGAATCACAGCCCTAACACCTCCAAGTCTGCCACAGTCCTCCATGAGAGCCCCACGGTCAAGGGGAGTTCTCAAGGTCATGCAGTCCAATCTCCCGCTTCTCTGCAAAGGAGCTTGGTCCCTGAACGCAGGTGACATGTTGGGTGCAAAAAGTCTTGACTTTAGACCAACTGATTTGTGTTGTGACTGAGGCAGCTGTCTCATTCTGAGCTTCTGTTGCTTTATCTGTTCAGTGGGGAAAATAATAAAACTCCTGGCCCATTAGACCTGGGATTTTTTTAAATCACAGAATCTCCCAGTTTTTAGTTGGAATTCAAAAAGAAAATATTTGTTGAGTGAATCCTGATGCTGGAGCATGTTCTGATCGAGTTCACATACAACCAGGAGAGCAGGTGAGGAGCATTACAGTCAGACCAGCTCCACTTTGGTCTACAAGGGGGGAGAGTCAGTGTCATTGCCACATAGAGGAGTAGGAGAAGGGAGGCGGAGGAGTTAGACCACTTTTCCTTGGGGTTTCAGAGGGTGCTTTATGAGCCTGGAGTGCTAGGACCTCATTCAAGACAAGGCACTGTGCTTTCCTGTCTCCTGGGTAAGTCACTGAATCTCATTGAGCCTCAGTTTCTTCATCCATAAAACAGTGACAAAAATCTCTTCCTTATTGGGAGGCAGCAAGGACTAGATGAAATAATGCACTTTGTCAAGCACTGTGACACAATGTGAGCCATTACTACTCTGTTTACTGATGACTGTTAATGCAGGGAACCATTTAAGGTGACACTTGTGATGGATCCTTATTCCCAGGGTCATTCGGAAAAATTCAGTGCTTCCCGCAAACCCCCTTTGGGCTAGGGCTGTACCTACACCTCCAGATGGCATCCAACTGTCCGCTGTCCACTACACTGGTAGGGTCCGCTCTGCAGATTCCTGGCTGCCCCTCTCAGTGTTGCTCCCCACAAGGGGGAGACAGTGGAGGGTTGCATCTGCAACGTGCGAGTGCAGGGATGAGCAACAGTTCCAGCCTGGCCCTCTGCACCCCTAGATGCTTTTTCTCGCGGCGTGCCCAGTAAATCATGTTGGAAGGTCTCCAGCGGGACAGGCTACAAGAGCTGGATGCTCTTTTCCCTTTTTTCCTCCACCCCTATTTCTCCTTCTCTCCATCCCTATCTTTAAAGAGTCTACACGGTTCCTTTCTCCTCTCTTCTTTTGTTACTAACTTGAACATTTTAATCAATGTGGCACCTCTCTGGGGTCTCCACACTGTCACTGCAATTTGCTGTGGTTCAATGGGTGAATTTTATTTTCCCTTTTAGTGGGAAACAGAATGATTTCCATGATAGAAGCCGACTGGTCCGGAGAGGCCTCTACACAAAGAGCACTATGAAGAAAGGAGACAGCTGGCTGAAAAGAGAGAAGGGATTTGGGGAATTGAAATGCCTTATGATTTTGGACTTAAACATGGAAAATTCACTGCTCTGCATTGCTCAAATGCCTCTGAATTAGAGCAGAAGGGCTATCAGTTAATTTTCTAACTCTGGGTAGGAATTTCTGGCCCAGAACTTTGCAGGATTTTTTTTTCCCTGACTGGTACAGTGTCCATTATGCTGGGCCTTGATCTACACTCATCACTTCCTTTATGGTCTGGACTGACCCATGGCCTGCTCAGCTGACAGGGCTGTGGCTGGTTATCCCTCTGCCTTCAGGGAGGATGGCATTCAAATCACTGCAGAGGAGATGCTGCCTCTAGTTACCTTCAGCCACCTCTTCAGGAACAAGGACTTGGGACACCTTTGTGAAGTAGTATGGCATACTGGGAAGAGCACAGGACCAAGGACAGAAGATGGGGGTTTCCATCCCACCTGTCACTCACCTGCTGATGGCCTAGGAATGATCACTTCTCCCTCTGACCTGCTTATTCCTCAGCTGTGAAGCAAGGGATATGGTTTTGACCTTTTTCCTGAGGTCACTGGGGAGTCCATACAGTTCCAAGTAGGGTTTTGAGGATCAGATTTCCTTGAGGAGTTATCGACCCAAAGAGTTACAGCAGAACAATTGGGAAGTTTGGAAATTAAATTTTTACATGCTTTTTACTGTAACCCTATCATACTTAATTGCATTCTGTAGTTCAGCTGCCCCTATTATTTTTAACACTTAAATACCTTTATTTATGCACACTTCTCTATGCATAAAAGTTTTACCTCTGCCTCTTAGAACTTGGAAGTAAGTATTAGGACTAGATCATCTCTAAATTTCCTACCCTCGAACTCCAATTTTGCTGTAAATTCTGAATCCAGTTGAGCACAATTCAGAATGGAAACGTTATGGGTCTTGGTTTCTAAACCTACTTTTTCACAACCCTTTCCTTCTGTGACTTGCCCCACGGTGAGCTCCTGTCAGCAGACAACTGCAAACATCAGCAGGGTTTGACTTCTAATGTTCACAGTCTTTTCTATGGACTTAACCCAAGGTAAGATCACCTCTGCTGCTGTTTGATCTCCTTTTCCCTTTCCTTTCTGCTTCACTTTGGCCTATTTTCAGTCTCAGTCTTGAATAGATTGGTTCCAGGAAATTTTTGTTTCCTTTCTTAAGATATTTGGGGAGTTTTCTATCATTTTCATTTCTGAGGCATCACCTGCAAGATTGTAGGTGATTTCTGAAGCATGGTTAAGAGTCACTGTCATCTCTCACTCATTGTATCTTATTTGCAGTGTTCTAAGGATTTTGTGTGTGTCAAGAGTCTTCCAGAAGTGTTAAACTGGGAATCATGCTCAGGTGAATCAAAAGTGTTCAAGAACATGTACATGTGTATGTATGAGGTACATCTGTATATGTCTAGAGGTCTTGGTGCATGCCTGGATGTCAAAACTACTTACAGACAGTTCTTGGATTTATCCTGAAAATGAAGAATGCTGGATACCATTTAGTTAGTTCTTATTACATATCAGGAATTATTTTAGGTGCTTTCTGTACATACATTTTTGTAGAGCAACACAAGAAAGTAGGTATTTTTAATCTCCATTTATAATGAGGAAGAATCTGATTAAGAATCAGATAAGTCAAATAATTTTCCCAAATTCTTATAGCTAGTAAGTGTCCGAATCAGAGCCCAAAGCCACCTGGTGTGAGTATATCCTTGTTGTGTGGCCTTGTCTATCAGCCTGGGGAGGATATTCAATTAGATCGGCTCCTGTGATTTCTCTTAGGTCACCTGAAGTAGGTAAAGGTTGTGTCTGAACCAATAGGGATTTTTTTTTTCAGCCCCTGTCTTTGGGGCAAAATTTCAGGCAAAAACTTAGGCTTCAATTAGGAGATCAATAATACCATCAGGCATTTGCTCTTAGCATGGATGACTCCCTCTTCCTGGCGTCCATTTCAGCTTCCTGACCTTCTGTTTTGCCTCTTTAATTGGAGAAGGCTGAGGAGCTAGGGAAGCTCAGGGACTCCACTCCGGGAGAGTTCCATCCTCAGAGGAGGAGCTTCTCCAACCCAGGAGGTTGTGCCTCAGGAGAAGCTGGCCCTTCCAACGATGTTCTCTTAGCGCAGGGACTATGGAGGGACCTGTGTCATGCCAGAGTGGAGAAGAGTGTGGCAGAAGCTAGTTAACTCCAGCTCCAAGTGGGGATTAGCTTCTACACAGACAAAATCTGTGGTTGAGATGCTCCCTTCCTCCTCCCTCTCTTTCTCCTCCACCAAGTGCAAGGGATTGTACCATTTGTATCAACTCATCAGTGCCCAGCACAGGGCTGTGTATTGTGGGTAAAATAGATGAAGAATTTTAATGACAGGGTTCCTGTTTGCAAGTTTATCCAGTGTGTTTTCTTTCTCCCTCCTAAAAGGATAGGATCTTTTACAGGCAAAGAGAAATTATTAAGGATTTTGTAAGCCCGCTCAGTAGTTATCTTTGCTTAATAACCCTGCTCTAAGATGCTGAGTTTTGTGGATGATAACTGATCTCACTCTTTAAATATTTCTGAGTTCTAAATAAGCTGAGAATATACAAGAGTCAGACAGATGAATACCAAAATGCCATTTTTACTATGAATGAAGCTGAATTCAACTAAGTGATTGAGACAGATAGCCACAATTAGCCCTTCCATTATCTTGGAAGAACTATGGTTTGGAGTGTAGACATGCCCAATCTCACTGTCAGGAAAGTGGTGCCAAAGAAAGGGAAAAGAAGAGGGACCACAATATGCTTAGTTGTTAATACACCAAGTCTGTCTAAATAAAGGCCCATGAAGGGCCAGGACCAAGCCAGGGAGAAAGGCTGGATGTATTACTCAGTGGACATCTCAGCAGGAAAGCATGAAGCAAGGGGAATGGCAGTTACTCTCTGGGGTAGGGAAATTCTCTAGTTGCTCTACCTCAGTTAACTTGGAAATTAATTCTTCAAAAGATACATTAATAATTTGAGAGATCAGAAAGAACATTACTATCTCCATGTTGACTGGATAAACAAGACATTCTCCTATTAAAAGTAGGGAAGAACACCTACCACACACAAAGACGTGAAAGTCTGAGTTCCTGTTCCTAAGGCTGGTCTGATGGAGAAGAGGATGAGATGCCCCATACTGGTGATGGAAATCGCAGGTCACCATCAACACACAGAGCTCCATGTGTCATATACTGCTAGTTAAATAAATTTTAAAATTTCAGCAAAAAAATTCCTAATGTTTTACTAGTGTTTGCCCTCTGAACCTTCTCAATGTTATGTTATTAGGACATCTTATAAACCGCCAATAAAATTAACTAACTTATATATAACCTTCAGTTTTCTCTACCATAAATAGCATGAAGACTCTTGCCTTCTAGAAATAAGTTTTTCTAGTGGCCTTTAAAATAAGTTTTTCTAGTGGCCTTTAAAAGAGTAGTTTAGAGGGAAAAATATCAGAACACTAGAAAGTAAGCTTTCTTCAGCTATCTGCTCAATGTTTTCAGCCAGATTTCTTTGATATATGTCTTTCCTTTCCAAATAATCCCTCAGTTCCTTTTATTTGGAGTTCAGCACTAATCCAGCCTACCTCCTAATATTGCTATCCTTCCAATACAGGTCATGTTTCTCCTATTGAGTTCCTGAAGGCTACGTTTATGTTTTGTTTTTCCTTATAGCACCCAAAACACCTAGAACAGCTGCTTGCATCTAGTGAGCACTTGGAAACAAATGCATGTTGAAATAAATTGTGGAATTAATATTAAATTTTGGCTTAAAATAAAGCAGCACTCATCTTCCATGAGAAAGGCACATGGAACCCAATCTCTTGTTCCTTCTCCAAGGCCAGCAGTATCAGAGGATGCTTAGGAGAATGATCCTCCTTTGAGATCCTTCAGAATCAAGGGAAGAGTCGGTGGAGTCTACTGTCCTTAAGGCAAGGCCATGGAATATTAGAGCAGAGTGGTGCTTTAAAGATCACATAGTCCGACAGATTTGAAAACTGAGGCTCTGAGAAGGAAATCAAATTGTCCCAGGAGCCCCTGATGGATGGTGGAAGAGTCAGTGTTGAATCTCTTTCTGTTACACAATGAGATCAGCTCATAAATATATAAAAAAAAAATTCAACCTGAGTTAGGAGCAAAAAAATTTTCTGGCTATTAAAACTCACCAGAATGTGTCATTCCTTCAATTATTTAAGCTATTCAAAAGTATACTGTTTTAACATTTTTTATTCTAGATACTAACAGTAAAGCTAAAAATTAGCTGTAGCACATTATTTACTGACTACACATGTTCAGACACACCTCAGACCAAACGTGTTCCCCAGGCATCATGACCAGTTAAGTAAAAGCTTGAGGACTGTGGGTCTGATCCTTTACCCACTATAATAGGATTGGAAAGTACTTAACTTCTGTTCCTACTATTGGAACCAGATTTGCTCTCTCACCACAGAAGCCCTTTTAGGAACAGCCGCGGGCCAGCAGGTCTTATCATTTATCACTTGTTTCAAGGGCTTAAACTTTGATCTGGGGATAATTTGGTATGTTTGAAAGAGGAATAAGCCTTTTGTCTAATCTAGGGAACAAAGTACAGAAAGAATCCAGCAGCCAGAAGTCTTAGGTTTATTTTTCTTAGGCAAACCCATGAATTTATCATCATTTCCGGGAGAAACAAAGAAGGGGTTCCAGGAAGCCATTCCCAGCCGTTGGGTACTTATTTAAAAAAAAAAAAAGAAAGAAAGAGAGAAAGAAAAATAGCCTCTCAGGCTAAAGAAGTGCTGGTGACCCAGATCCCAGCAGATGAGAAGAAACAGGCATTCTTCAACGTCAGCCTGTGGCAGGGATTTGATAACTTTCTTCTCCCAGCTCCCTGAACCACGGTCTGGTCTGGGTAATCTGAATAAACTCTCTTGAGGTTCTATAGGGTCCTAATTTAGTGTGAGGGAGGAGAGGATAGGTTGTCAGATTGACATCTGGTTGCTGTTCTGAGTAGGGTTTGAGGAGTCTAAGTCTTGGGAGACTGAGAAACACATGGCCTTCAGCTCCATTCAGAAGCTGCATGGATTTATTTAGACACACTGGAATACTGACTTTTCTTGAACTTTAAAGGTCAGATGAACTCAGTATCTAAAATTGAGTTCTGGCAAAAATGATATTTCATCATATCTATTATTATAGTTTCTTATAAATGTAATTCCCTTTTGAATTGGTAGATTACTTTTATGCTAGTAACATGATGTTTCAAAGCACTGTCTTATCCATTTCTTCAAATATTGCTGATTTAAAATACCTGTTATATAGATCAAACATTAGGTTTTAAGCCTTGGGTGCTATGCCTGCTGTGAGTTTAAAACTGCTTTTGGAGAATTCTGCTTCTACTTCAAGTGGACTTTCTCCCTTTTATGACCTTAAAGGCTGAGTACTAGATGTGATGTGTAAGTGAACTGAAAGAACAGGGCCCAGGTTTATCATCATTATTGGATTGCTTTATTCTGTCTGTTTTTGCTACATTTTCACAAAGTATTTTGAAATGCGCCTGCTCTAAGAAGGGAGGATATTTGGGACATTTGATTTTCTAGAAGGATATTACCAACATCCCCATAGACAAAGGTGAAAGTCAATACTGATGATCCATTATTAAGGTCAGTTTTGGATTTTAATTGTTAGTAGATTGCACTTGTCTAGCACTTTATGTAATCTTAAGTAAGTTTTTTGTAACACAGAGAGATTAAAATGTTATGCACAGATGTACATCTAACTGGTGGCCGAGCTGGGGGTAGAACCTGAGGATCTCATTCTATTATAAAGATACATGCACATGTGTGTTCATTGCAGCACTATTCACAATAGCAAAGACATGAAATCAACCCAAAATGCCCACCAATGATAGAATGGATAAAGGAAATATGGTACATATACACCATGGAATACTATGCAGCCATAAAAAGGAACAAGATCATGTCCTTTGCAGGAATGTGGATGGAGCTAGAAGCCATTATCCTCAGCAAACTAATGCAGGAACAGAAAACCAAACATCACATGTTCTCACTTATAAGTGGAAGCTGAACAATCAGAACACATGGACACAGAGAGGGGAAAAACACACACTGGGGCCTGTCGGGGGAGGGGGAGCATCAGGGTAAATAGCTAATGCATGTGGGGCTTAGTACCTAGGTGATGGGTTGATAGGTGCAGCAAACCACCATGCACACATTTATGTATGTAACAAACCTGCACATCCGGCACATGTATCCTGGAACTAAAAATACAATGAAATAAAATATAATAAAGAAGCTGAGGCGCTCTGCTTATGTTTAATTATCTTTACAACACACTTCAGTTTAAGCAGAACCATTTCTCCAGGTATTAAAGTGGGTTTTGATTGATAATAAAGATTCTGATTTTTCCCAATATAGAAGTCTGTCCATACACACATAACCTGACACCTTCCTTGGATCTAATCTCTGTAGTCCACCTGGCTAATTCCATGTAGCATCTTGTCACAGCAGGCATGAACACCGGAATGGTACCCACTACTGGCAGATTTCCTAGGATCTCCCTAGATGTTTAAAAAAGTATAGGCTTCCTGACACACCCCAGTTGAATATAATTGTGTATAATACTAGATAGAATACTGGATGCAAAATCAGAAAGACAGGGGCTCAAATGTTGTGTTGCCCACTTATTAACTCTGTCACTGTGAAAGAGTTAATAAATCAACACACAAAAATTCTTAATAAAATGTTAGCAATTCTGTCTAGCTCTACATAATGTATATACAATACTTATGACCAAGAATTTATTCAGAAAAGCAGTTTGTTTAACATTAAAAATTTAATTAACATAATTTAACACACTAACCTAGGATCATCTCCATAAACGCAGAAAAAGCATTTCACAAAATGTAACCCATTCATGAAAAATAAATAAATAAAAGAAGCATAGCTTTTAACAATCTAGGAATAAAAGGAAACATCTACAATCTGATAAATATTAATAATATCTGTGAAAAAAACTAGAGCTAGCAGCATACATGAAATACTAAATGCTTTTCCCCCTAAGAATCAAAACAAGAATGTTTGCTCTCACCACTTCCATTCAACATTGTAATAGAAGTCCTAGCCAATGTAACAAGCCAAGATAAAGGAAAGAAAGCCATAAATATTGGGGGAAAAAAGTCAAACTCTTAATCTACACACGGCATCATTATATATAGAGAGATAAACTTAAGGAATCAACAAAAAACCTTGTAGAAATAATGCTAGTTTGGTAAAGATGCAGGAAACGACATCAATATATAAAAGTTGTATTTCTATATACTAGCAAAAACCCTGACAAATGAAAATATTAAAATACGATTTACAAAACATCAAATATATAAAATAGGAATAAATTTTATGGAAAATGTGCAAAACCTCTGTACTGAAAACTAGAAAATATTGCTGAAAGAAATTAAAGAATCTCTGTTTTTAGTTCTTTGAGATATCTTCATATTGTTTTCTGTAGGGGTCGTACTAATTTACATCCCCACCAGGAGTGTATAAGCATTCCTTTTTCTCTATATCCTTGCCAACATCTGTGGTTTTTTGACTCTTTAATAATAGTCATTCTGACTGGTGTGAGATGGTATCTCATTGTGGTTTTAATTTGCATTTTTCTGATGGTTAGGGGTGTTGATCATTTTTTATTTATATGTCTTCTTTTGAAAAATGTCTGCTCTTGTCCTTTGTCCACTTTTTAGTCAGGTTATTTATGTTTTTTTCTTATTGAGTTGTTTGAGTTCCTTGTAGATTCTGGATATTAGTTCTCTGTTGGATGCACAGTTTGCAAATATTTTCTCCCATTCTGTAGGTTGTCTGTTTTTGTTGTTAATTATTCATTTTGCTATGCAGAAGCTTTTCATTTAATTAAGTCCCATTTGTTTATTTTTATTTTTGTTGCATTTGCTTTTGAGGTCTCAGTCATAAATTCTTTGCCTAGGCGAATGTACAGGAGAGTTTTTTCTAGGTTTTCTTTTAGAATTTGTATAGTTTCAGGTCTTAGTATTCCAGAAATTCCACTACTAATAGTCTACCCAAAGGAAAAATAATTATTATCTCAAAAAGACCTGCACTTATATGTTTATTGTAGCACTATTCACGATAGCAAAGTTATGGAATCAACCTAAATGTCCATCAACAGACGACTGAATAAAGAAAATGTGGTATTTATCTACCATGGAATATACTTATCCGTAAAAATATCAAATCACATCTTTTGCAGCAACATGGATGGATCTGGAGGCTATTATCTTAGGTTGAAATAACTCAGAAAGTCAAATACTGCATGTTCTCACTTAGAAGTGGGAGCTGAATAATGCGTACAGGTGGACATAGACAGTGGAATAATAGACACTGGAGACTTGCATAGGTGGGAGGGTTGTAGGAGGGTAAGGGATGATAAATTACCTGGGAGGTTACGAGATACACTGTACAGGTGACAGTTACACTAAAAGCCCAGACTTCACTGCTATGAAATATATCCATGTAACAAAGCTGTTTTTGTGCGCTCTAACTCTATATTTAAAAAGAAATGGAAGAATATCTAAATAAATAGAGAGATGTGGCATATTCATGGATTAGAACACTGAATATCATTATGGTGGAAACTTCCTAAATTGCTGAAAACAAGCAGTGAAATTTTAGTGAAAATCCAAGATTTGTTTGGTAGTAATTGAGAAGCTTATTCTAAAGCTTATATGGAAATACAATGAAACCAAATTTTCTAACACAATCATAAAAAAGAAGATTAGAGTTAGAGGACATATGCCACTTGATTTCAAGGCTTGTTATGAGGCCACGATAGTCAAGACAGGGTGATACTGACATAAGAATTGATAAATGGGTCAATGGAACAAAATAGAGAATTCAGAAATAGACTCACACATATACGGTCAATTTTTTGACCAAGTCACCATGGCAACTCAATGGAGAAAGGAAAGTCTTTAAACAAATGATTCAGGAAAAAGCAGATTCCATATGGGGGATAAAAAAATGAACTGCAGACACTACCCTAACCACTACCTTATACCATACACAGGAATTAGTTTGACATAGCTCATAGAACAAAATGTAAAAGGTAAAATTATAAAGTTTCCGGAAGAAAACAAAGGGGAATATACTTATGATTATAGGTAGGCAAAAATTTATCAGATAGGACATCAAAAACACTAAATATATGATAAAAATATTAATAAATTGGAATTCACAAAATTAAAAAATTCTTCTCATCACAAACGATAGTGAATAAAATTGGAAAGCAAATCACAGACTGGAAGAAAATATTCTTAATACATAAATCTGACAAATGACTTTTTTTTTTTTTTGAGAGAGAGAGAGTCTCACTCTGTTGCCCAGGCTGGAGTATGGTGGTGCAATCTTGGCTCACTGCAGCCTCAACCTCCCTGACCCAAGCAATCCTCTCACCTCAGCCTTCCAGGAAGCTGGGACTATATCACGTACTACTACACCTAGCTATTTTTTGTATTTTTGTAGAGACGAGGTCTCACTGTGTTGCCCAGGCTGGTCTCGAATTCCTGAACTCAAACGATCCTTCCATCTTGGCCTCCCAAAGTGTTGGGATTACAGGAGTGAACTGCTGTGCCCAGCCACAAATGACTTTATACAGAAAAATAAGAAGTTTTACTACTTATAAATAAATGAGAAAGATGAATGATTCAATTTTTTAGAAAGGACAAAAAAAACCTTGGCTATGTATGTCACAAAGATATATAAAAGCCCATAAGTAATGAAAAAGTGCTTGATATCACCAGTATTTAGAGAAATTAAACTAAAATCACAATGAGATTCCATTTCACACACACTAGAATGATTAAATTTAAGACTGATGAAACCAAGTGCTGACAGGGATGTGTAGGCACCAGTGATCTTTCATACTGCTGTGGGCTTATAAAATGATACAGCCACCTTGGGACTCTGTTTGACAGGTTCTTATGAAATTAGCCCTTTATCTTCCCCATGATCCTGCAATTTCACTCCCAGGTATTTACCCAAGAGAAATGAACACATATGCACAAAATGTCTTGAATGAGAATATTCATAGCAGACTTTGCAGCCAAAACTGAAAACAATCTGGATGTGCATTAGCAAGAATGGATGAGCACACTAAGATATATTCATGTGATGAATAAAAGGAACAGACTACCAACACACACAATCATATGAATGAATCTCAAAAATACTATGTTGAGTGAAAAAAGCCAGATGTAAAAATTACATTAATATGATTATCTTTATATGAAGTTCAAGAACAGGTGTTAGGGACTGAATCATGTCCCCTCCAAAATTCGTATGTTCACATCCTAATCCCCACTACTCGGAATGTGAGTATATTTGGAGATAGAGCCTTTAAAGAGGTAATTAAATAAAAATGAGGCCATTACCAGGGGCCCTAATCCAATATGGTGCCTTTATAAGACAAGGAGATTAGGACACAGACACATGGAGGCCAGTCCATGTGCAACAAAGGGAGAAGACAGTCATCTACAAGCCAAGGAGAGTGGTTGGTCTCAGAAAAAACCAACCCCCTACAAACACTTCAGTCTTGGACTCCTATCCTCCAGATTGTGAGAAAATAAATTTCTGTTGTTTAAGCCACCCAGTCTGTGGTACTTTGTTATGGATGGCAGCCCTAGAAAATTAATACAATGGGCAAAACTAATAAATGATAATAGAAAACTGAAGAGTGGCCGCCTCTTGGGGGAAGGTTTTTCATTTAAAAGGGGCATCAAGAAACTCTCTGGGTTGACGAAAATACTCTGTATCTTGGTTAGGCAGGTGGTTATCTGGATGTATAATTGTCAATTTATTTTTTAAGCTGTATTCTTAACATAGGTGCATTCTGTTATCTGTGAATTATACATTAATTTTATATGGGAAAAAATTTAAATTCACTTACATCCCAGCATTTCAGCTGAACAGGAGGATGATGATAACGTAGCTTTTGTTGTTGCTAAGATGAAATGAGATGACACCTATGAAATGCTGGCACAGCACTTAGCATATGGGAAGCTCTCAATGTTAGTGCAATCTGAACCTGTCTCTGTATACTGGCCTCTTGTTCCTTTGAAATATTTGCTTCCTGGAATTTTAGTTAAAAACATCAATGAGACAAACCAGACGACTTTGTTCTTTTTTTCTGTGAACTCTGCTTTTTGTGGAGGCTTCTTTCTCCTTTTCAATATGTTCAGGAATAATCCCCAAGTGCCACGTAGAAGTGCCAGCTCCCTACCCATTCTGGGCTTGCCCTTCACCTGGCAAGAGGCTCTGATTCCATCCATGAAAGAATTTCACACATTCTCCTGGTGACCATTGATCCCTTTCCGGCTCCAATGTCACCCTGGAAACTGCCCCACGAAGGGTTTGTTTTCAGGCATTCAGGCAGGCGTCTGTTGATCTTGCTCTGATTCACTTTTCCACTGGGAAAAAAAGATTGCCCCCCTCTCCCCCAGACTGGTGGCATTTTTTACGTGGGGCCTAAAGAGGAGAGCTGATGTGCAGCTGGTTACATCTGAAACCCAGTTGCTGGGAAAGCTGTTTGTCCTTCGCCTCAGACCGTTTAGCTTTTGCCCAAAAATTCTAAGAAAAATAGTGTTAATGTTCAGCTT
Organism: Pongo abelii; assembly: GCF_028885655.2. Classification (NCBI taxonomy): domain Eukaryota; kingdom Metazoa; phylum Chordata; class Mammalia; order Primates; family Hominidae; genus Pongo; species Pongo abelii. The sequence continues at coordinate 5,152,982 of NC_071995.2, forward strand.
GAATTTTCCACTGTGAACAAAAGTAGAGCACATGGATTTCTCTGTATTCATCATCAAAATGATCATACAGGAATCCATAACCTTGTTCATATGTGTCTTCTCTTTACCTGGGTCATTCCCAAATCACTGAGGAAATTAGCTATATTCCTATGGGTGGAAAGGGTGGGAAGCTGGTACTAGGATGGCCAGAGACAACACATTGTCTAGAAATCTCAATGCCTGCATGGATGGTGTCACTGAACACATCTATGCCCAAAGACTTTCAGTGGCTTCCTGCTTCCACCATAACTGATCTGAACTGACCTGGCTTTCCTAGCGCCTCAGAATCTGGCCTCTCCCTACCTACAGGACCTTACTTGCTCTGTTATCCAGCATCTATCCTCTACTCTTGCAAGACTTGTCTTTTTGCTGTCCCTATGGGAGCTATACTCATTCCCATAGAAGGCTTACAGAGAATGTTAGGTTTGGTGATACTCATTCAGGGAGATATGTTTGGGAGAGGAGTCAGGTTAGCCTGAGGAATTGATGGGCTCAGAATAGCTAAGACTGAGAAATGTGGAAGCAGAGAGTAAGTGCATTTGTTGGGCTCTGAAGGAGATGAGAACCCTGGTAGCTCCTTGGTTGGATAGGTAGGGAAAATTCTTAAGAAGTTTTGAGTTTATAAAGAAAGCTTCATAGAATACCACTGAGGTAGGAGGCGGGACTTTATTCTGGACTAGATTGAAAACTGGCTGAAACATGGAAGAGGGGGACTTCCACTTGAGCTTGAGCTGGCCCAGCCCTTCCTTTCCTGAGGTGGTACTGCATGTCCATTGGTATCAAACAATAAGTAAGACTGGCACCATTGGGAACTGGCCTGGGCCCTGTGGGAAGACAGCCAGGACACGCAGAAGGGAAAATAGATATGAGCTCATGCTGGCTGAGCTTACTGCATCCCAGACACTGTGCTGGGCAATTTCCATGCATGTGGGCATTGTCTCCTCTCAACAGCCCTGCCAGAGGGGCATTATCACCCCCACTTTACAAAAATGAAGCCCAGGCCTTTAAGCAGTGTGTGACAATCAGCACGTGGGAACAATCAAATTCGATCCCAGATCTGCTATCCAATTCTTCTTTGATCCTTTTTTCCCTAATGATCGAATCATTCCCTAAGAATGATTAAAGTGTTCAACTGCAGGCCGGAGGAGACATTTCCGTTTTCAGTTTCAGATTTTGATAAAGAGTTAAAAATCTCCCTCCTACCTTCCACCCACTTAATCTGTTTTATTTCCTTTTTATTTTAGAGATTTGTCTGAATGCATCCTTACTTTTGCCTTTTGTCTCCTTTCTTTTCTTTTCCTGTCCCACAACTGGGACTCAGTGAGTGCCCTTGGGGCCTGGGTATGTTGGTTGCCGTGTTTATGCCCTGGAGTCAGTACAGATCCTGACTTTTGAGATGGAAACTGTCACAGGTAACCTTCAATCACCTCCACCCCTAGCCTCCTGTGCCTTCACCTTCTGTTTTCAGGGGTAACAGGTTTAGATATTCTTCAGCTTGTGCCAAATCTGGTTGATCTTGACTCATCTCTGTCTCTCTTTTCTTTCTACACACACACACACACACACACACACACACACACACACGGACACCAGTTTAAACCTTCTTTAAGACAATCACCATGAGCCCCTAACATGAAAGCTCTATTTTAAGGTTAAGTGCACACTTGTCACCTCCTCTAATCCGTGTAACTCTATCTATGGTAGCTTTTTTAGAAAGTGTGCCGATGTTCATGACTAAGAGACTTAGAAGATGCTGGGAGAATTTAGCAACATTTTGTGTGGTTTCAATTAGGTGAGATTTTATCAGAAGAGACCTTTCATGAAGAACTCTCATTTGAAAACCAGGGAGAGGAGGTCAAGTCTGTAGGGTAGTGCAGACACGATCTGATTCCTGACAGACACAGGGCTCCCTGTCTATCATAGCAGCGAGCTCCATTGTGGGTTCTGCTCTTGGTCCATGCTCTTGTCTTTCAGGACGTATCTCAGGAGGTTGATGGAGAAGCCATTCCCTCTGAGGCATGCACCACTTCAGCACCCCTTTCTTATTGGTGCTGGTCACTCAGGGACTTCCTTAGACACTGAGAAACCACAGTCTCCTGTTTGGAAATCTGTCAGCCAGAGCTGAGTCTCACTCCATCTCCTGAGTCTGTTTCTTTCCTCTTCATCGTCTTTGTTCTCAGCAGACACCCTCCAGGCAATGACAAAGATAGCTCTCAGCTTCTCCAAGGTTTTTGGTCCTCAACTTTCATGATCTCAGAGAAGAAGAAAGCCCCCTGCCCCTTCCCAAAGTCTATATGTCAAACCACAGGCTCTGCTTGGCCCTACTTGGGTGATGTGCCCATTTCTGAGCAATCCACCCTGGTCTGAGGACTGAAGCACCACCAGAAGCCAGGTTTGGTCACAAATGCACCGTTTTGGCAGAATGGTGGCAGGGCACCTCTGCCTGTACCACTTGGAATGGATTCTCACAGGAAGGAAGGTTTCTTTAGCAGAAGAGGGAGAAAAGAGGTCGGGAAAGCAAAAACAACACTCGTGGGTACATTAAGTGCAGGTTAAACATGGAGTAAACATTGTGGTTTCTCAAGGATGTTGATGTTTCAGAAAATCTTTGCCTTGTGGGCGTGCCATTAGAGTTACAAAACTGTGGTAAATACTTATTATTTTTATTAAGCTGTTCTCTCAGATGCTGTAGGTCTTAATCTCACTTTCTCCTTCCCCCAAGTAAAAATTCCACAGATGTTTGCATTCAGGCTTAAATTTCATTCATTCTGATGTTTTCTATAATGCCGCTTGGGAATTAGGCTATCCTTCTTATGTGCTTTTCTGAGATTTGGCCAAACCCAGGGATGAATTTTCTGCTTTTGTCTCTCTTGCCGTGGGAGAATTAAAAGCAGTAGCTTTTGTACAATAACATTACCCTTTCTCCTTTCTCTTTTATTTTTAAAAAGAATTTGAAAGAATGTCAACTTGGGCCAAGAACTAGGGACAGCTCCCTGGTTCCAACTTCTTTTGTTGCTTCCCCTTCCCCTCTCTGATGTTTCCAAACCTAGCTAGTCTTCCTAAACATTTTCAACTCTTTCCCCCTGCTTTCTTTCTTCCTATTTTCAGAGAATACCAAGGCCTTAGGCCTAGGATAAGTATGGTCAGAACTCCCTTGACCAACATGCCCAGTCCTCCTGCTATCCAGTCCTATGTTATCCTCTCCACAGTTGGCTCAAGGCCCCATGAGAACTGTTGTCACTTGGAATGGACCTTTATGAATGGCTTGGTGTCCACACTCCTGGAGACCGTGGAGATGCAGGTATAAGCTAGACTATACAGTTGCTCCTTGGTAGGGTCAGTAGATTGGTTCCAGGATGCCCCGTGGATAACAAAATCCAAGGATGCTCAAGTCCTTCTGTATCTGTAGATATAGAGAGCTGACCATAATGTGGGTGTGTATGGAAAAGGGTGCATGCCTGTTGGAAACAAAAAGTAAAACTAGAAAATGCCAGGAGACCTCATCTGACGCAAGACACTAGTGACCCATGGAGATGCCACACACCACCGAAAAGGCCATCCCCAAGGCACGTGATCTCCCATCCCACTAGACCATGAAGACTCAGTTTTGGCTAACATTGCCTTCTGTTAAAATCATGAGTTCTAGACCAAAGCTTGCTTAATAACTATCAGTTTAGCCTACTAAATTTCATACAAATTATCTCATTTAAGCCTCTTAAGCATCTGATAGGTGAGATAACATCATTCTTATATTATCAGAATGTAGACTGAGGCTTAAAGAAGTTATTTTACTCGATTCATCCATAGATCTAGTAAGTTGCAGAGCCAGCATTTGAAAACAGGTTTATTCCACTAAATTATATTGCCTTATAGCCATAAGGCAGGCAGCTGCCTCTGTGGCACGAGTTCTGAAGTAGGAAGAGCCCTGCTCCCATCAAGTCTCCTTTCTACATCACATACTACCTCAACAGACCAAAAGATGGTTAAAATTACTCTACTAGTGAAGATGTAGTGGAGACAGATAGTGCTCCCTAAGGATCCATGGGCTGCCCTCAATTTCTACCCTCGTCTTGGCAGGAAAGTGAGACCTAGTTCTGGCCAGAAGACTGATAAGTAACACATGTCCACTCCCACGCCAAGGCACTTAGAAGAGTCAATGTGTCTCTTCCATCTACTTTGTATCAGTCAGGGTTCTCCAGAGAACCAATAGGAGATACGTATGTGTATATACATATGTAAAATGTATACACACACATACAAAGGCTGCCTCAGAGGTATTAACAGTTCAGTTCCAGATCACCACAGTAAAGTAAATATTGCAATACAATGAGTTACATGAATGTTTTGGTTTCTCAGTACATATAAGTTTACACTTCTATAATCTATGTGTGCAATAGCGTTATGTGTAAAAAATGTACATACCTTAAGTAAAACAATACTTTATTGCTAAGAACTGCTAACAAAGTGAGCACATGCTGATAGACTTACTCAGTGCAGAGTTCCCACAAACCTTCAATTTGTAAAAAAAAAAAAATGCATTATCTGCAAAACACAATAAAGTGAAGCACAATAAAGAGTGAAGCATGATTATATATATACATATATACACATATATGTGTTTGTATATATGTATATATACATATATGTGAGAGAGACACAGAAAGAGAGATTTATTTAAAGGAAGTGGCTCACACAACTGTAGGGCTGACAAGTTTGAAATCTGTAGGGCAGCCTGGCAGGCTAGCAATTCAGGTTTAATTTCCATGCTACAGACTTGAGGTAGAATTTCTTCTCCAGGAAATCGCCCTTTTTGCCCTTAAGGCCTTCAACTGACTGGAGGAAGCCCATCCACATTTTCTAGAATGATCTTCTTTACTTACAGTCAACTGATGTAAATGATAGTCACATCTACAAAATACCTTCTAGCAACATGCAGCGTTTGACCAAACAAGTGGACACCAAGCCCAGCCAAAGTGACACATAAAATTAACCCTCACAGTCCACCCCTTGTCAACTTGCCATCCATGCATGTCTTTTTAAACCATACTTAATATCCAAATAAAGATAACTACAACATCATACTCCCACCTAACGATACAACTATTCTGCATACAACTGAAAGTGTACTAAACCTTTCTCCAGAAGAAGATCCAAAGTCCTTGGGTAACGTTCGTTCTCTTCCTTGACATCCTGTAGCTTAAATACTATGATATAAAGCTAATGCATCTTATGTTATAGGATAAGGGGATAACAAAGAAGAAAACAAAGTTATATTAAAGATATTTTATGTATACAGATATGTTTATACATATACACCTACAAACATATTCATAATAAAATTTTAAAAATAATTACAGTCCTTGTTTTTGCTACTGCTTTCATAGTCAGAGCTGGTATTTATAACTGCCTTCTTCCACTACCCATTCCATATTCCCTGTGACCTCCACAAACACCTCAGTTAGTTGTGCTTTTGCCCAATAGAATGACCCAAACCATCATGCTTGAAAGGCCTGGGCCACCAGTAGTTTTGCCTAAATTGGATTGTAGTAGTTTTCCATTGACTTTAATCGCAGGACATGGCAGTACTAAGAGGCACCTAAAGGACTTCTGGAATTCCAGATATATTCTTTCTTACATCTGTTGTGTAATAGCCATCCAATTACCCCTAGTAATCAGGATCAATACCCTCCAATTTTCCCTTAGCAATCAGGATCAATAACCCTCAAATTTCCTGTTAGCAATCAGGATCAATAACCCTAATCACAACTGTAACTCCCTTCTTTGCCTATTTATTCTCGAGGTATAAAGTCCTCCAAGTGGCCAGGTAGCAGTCTTAACTTTCACAAAATTATATGTATCCCTGGTGGAAGCATTCCTCCTTTTGGAACTAAGATGTCTAGACCAGCAGGGTATAAGATTCTTGGAACAGGAAGCAAACATTCTGCTAGCGAGTCATTATGGGTAACAGTGAGTCCACCTCTTTTTCTACTCCTTGATTCCTAGATCCATGAATCTTGGCTACGGGAAACAGTACCATATACTGGATGCTTATTCACAGGATATACAGCCTACTGGAGAACACTGCCCCTATCCCTGCAGGTGTTGTCACCTAGCTGGTGCTATAACTGCATCTTCAAAGAGGCACTCCACCATTGTATCAAGCCAATTGCTTTAGGATAATGGGGAACATAATAAGGCCAATGAATTCTACGAGCACGGGCCCATTGCCACATTTCTTTTGCTGTGAAGTGAGTTTCTTGATCAGAAGCAATGCTACCTGGAATACCATGATGGTGGATAAGGCATTCTGAAAGTCCACAGATGGTAGTTTTGGCAGAAGCATTACATGCACGCAAATCTGTATCGAGAGTAAGTTTCTATTTTAGTAAGAACATAACACTGCCCCTTCCATGACGGAAGTGGTCCAATGTAATCAAACTGTCACCAGGTAGCTGGCTTCTCACTCCAGGTAATGAGCCCCTGATGGGACTCAGCGTTGTTCTCTGCTGCTGGCAGATTGGGCACTTAGTAGTGACTATAGCCAGGCTGGCCTTGGTAAGTAGAAACCTATGTTACTGAGCCTGTGTGTAACCTCCATCTCTGCTGCTGTGTTGCCTATGAGCCTGTTAGGCAATAATAGAAGTAGCTGGGAAAACAAGTTCACTGCTATCCATAGAATAATTCATCCTATCCATTTGATTATTAAAATTATCCTCTGCAGAGGTCATCCTTTGGTGAACAATCACAAATGATTGGTGATATGGTACACAAATATCTTCATACTTTTTGCCCATTTGGAGAAGTCTATCTGTGTATCTCTTCCCCAATTTTAGTCCCCAATTTTCCAATCACATTCCTTCCAAGTCCCTGACCATCCAGCCAAACCATTGGTCATAGCTCATGCATTGCTATACACTCACATCTCTGGCCACTTCTCTTTTGAAGCAAACCAAATCACCTGATGCACTGTGAAGTTCTGCCCACTGAGAGGGTTCTCCTTCACAACCATACTTCAGGATTGCAGTTAAGGGGCTGTAGTGCTGCAGCGGTCCCCTCTCAGGTAGTGTCTGCATATCACATGAAACCATTTAGAAACCAGGTTGAAATTCTCTCTTCCTCAGTAAACTGACTGTAGGGACCTCCCATGAGGCAATGTATGTGTACTGGAAAAGAGAAGGCAACGTAGCAGGAGAGGGAACCATGGGCATTTGACCCTTTCTTCATGTAATTTACTTATGCCTTCAAGGGCCTATGTGGGCCCAATCGCATACATACCACTTCCATTTAATGATGAAATGTTGCTGTGAGCACCCAGCTTTGTGGCTTGGTGGGTCAGATAACACCTAGTTCGTGATGAGCGGCTCAGGTCTCAAGGTAACTTGGCGGTCCATGGTTAAACACTCAGTCTCTACTAAGGCCCAATAGCAAGCCAAAAAAGCTTTCTCAAAAGGAGAGTGGCTATCTGCAAAAAAAGGCAGGGCTTTGTGCCAGAATCCTAATGTTCTAGACTATGATTCACCTACAGAAGCTTTCTAAAGGCTCCAAAGAGATCTCTTTCTACCACTGCCACTGCAAACATCGTGGGATCTGCTGGATTATATGGCCCAAATAGCAGGGATATTTCCTTGGTAATCTGGACCTGCTGGAGAGCCTCTCTCTGGGTCCCATTCAAAACTAAAAGCTTTTCAGGCAGCTCAGTAAATGGCCTGGAGCAGTATACTCAAATAAGCAATGTGTTGCCTGCAAATCCAAAGAGGTCTACTTAGCATTGTTCCTCTTTCTTGATTACAGAAGGGGTCAGATGCAACAACTTAATTTTTCAACTTAGAGAAGATATCTTGACATATACTGTACCACACGATCAGAAATTTCACTGAAGTAGAAGGCCCCTGAATTTTTGTTGGATTAATTTCCCATCCTTCTACATGCAAATGTCTTATCAATAGGTCTAGAGAAGTTACTAGTTCTCACTCATTAGGTCCAATCCGTATAATATTATCAATGTAATGGGCCAGTGTCATGTCTTGTGCAAGGGAAACAGTCAAGATTTCCACAACTAAATTATGACATAGGGCTGGAGAGTTGATATACCCCTGAGTAGGAAAGTGGTAGTGTTGTGCTGGCCTGGCCAGATGAAAGCAAGTTTTGCTTCTGATTGTCTTTATTATCATGTATTGAGAAAAAAAAAAAAAAGCATTTTCCAGATTAATAGCTGTACAGCAGGTACTAGGGGATGTGTAAATTTGCTCTAGAAATGAAACCGCATTCTGAACAGCAGCTGCAATTGAGGTCACCACATAGTTAAGTCTATGAAAGTCCACCGTCATCCAGGATCCATCTGTTTTCTGCATAGGCCAAATAGATGAATTGAATAGTAATGCAGTGGGAATCACCTCCCCTACATCCTTCAAGTTCTCGATGTTGGCAGTAATCTCTGTATTCCCTACAGGGACTCGGTAATGCCTTTGGGTGTACTATTTTTCTAGGTAGAAGCTGTTTCGGTGGATTTTACTTGCTCTTTCGTAACATAATTGGCTTCATTCCACAGGCCGAAGAACCAATGTAGGGATTCTGCCAGTTGCTAAATATGTCTATGCTAAGTATGCATTTCAGAACTATGTAAATAACCACAGGATGGGTTCAGAGACCAGTTGAGATGGAAATGAGCTAAAAGTCCATTGAACACCTGACATCCATAAGCCCCAACTCTGACTGGTAGACCACAGTGATGTTTTGGATCTCCTGGAACTGATGTCAGTTCAAAGCCATAATCCCCCAAAAGTCTGATTATCCTCTTTTCCCTAATGCACAGTCACCCTGGTAAAAGGCCATGGGTCCCTTTGAGGTAACACAGGAGAAAGATCAACCGTAGAAATTTTCGTCATTGCGGCTGGGCCCTTCCTGAAGGGGACCTAGCCTCCCTTTAATTCAAGGGATTCTGGGTCCGTAAACTGGTTCAAGTCTAGAATTGATTGAAAGGCTATGACTACAGAAGTTATCCTTCTGTTCCTTTGACCTTAAACTCTTCCACTTATGCAGATCAAGTCAGAATTTAGTATACAGTCTGCCTATTTCACTTCTAGAACACTGAGATCAACTTGCTAATGCCATAGGTCTGTGGTGTGAGGCTATTCTGATTTCTGCTTTGACTTTGTTGTCCATTACAGTAACCACACACAATTCTTTGGTGTTTAAGTGCTGTCACTTGTCCCCTGCCACTCTGGGATCCAATTATACCTCTGGCATCTAAGGATTCCAGTTCAGTAGCATCAGTTACCACCATGATTTCTCACCTGTAGAGAAGAGGAACTACAGAGCTCTTCATGGATGCTGGGGCTCCCCTAACAAATTTATTTCTTTAGTGAAAGATGTGTCCTTTGGATACTTCTTGGGTGCGTGAGCAGGTCTCACATTATAAATCCACTCTAGCACTGCAATCTCCCTCAGCCTCTTGAGCTCATCTTCTATACTATGCTGTGATAGTTAATTTTAGGTGTCAACTTGACTGGATTGAAGGATGCTTAGATGACTGGGGCTGGTGAAGCATTGTTTCTGGGTGTGTCCCTGAGGGTGTTTCCAGAGAGACTGACCAGAGAGCGTTAGTGAACTGAGACAGGAAGATCTGTCCTTAACGTGGGTGGGCACCATCTGATCACCTGGGGCCTTGCTGGGACAAACATGCAGAATATGGAAAGATTCTCCCTCTCTTTCTCTTTCTTCCTTCCTGAGTGGGACACCTTTTCTTCTGCCTTTGGACATCAGGTTCTTCAGCTTTTGAACTCTGGGAGTAGCACCATTTCCCTCTGGTATCTGAGGCTTTTAGTCTCAGACTGCAGGCTGTGATATTGTCCTCCCTGGCTCTGAGGTTTCCAGACTGAGACACACTACCAGCTTCCATGGTTCTCCAACTTGACACAGCCTATCATGAGACTTTTCTGCCTGTGTGATCATGTGAGTCAATTCCAATAATAAATTTCCTCTCATATATTCTATTGTTTCTGTTTCTTTGGAGAACCCTGACTAAGATATATACCAAGGTTGCTCTGGTATTTCAGCTTCACTTAGGGTAGGCCACCTTTTGTACAGGTTTCAGTTAACCAACTAACCAAGCTGTTAAAGCTTTTTATAACTCCTGAGGCTACAACATTGAATGCAGAATCTCTGCTTAGGTGGCCCATATTAATAAATTCATCCTGATACAACTTTATATTCCTTCCACCATGATGCCACACTCTTCATATTCATTTCTACAGATACTCCCCAATTTATGTCTTTATAAATACAAAAATCACACTATTCTTTTGAGATGTAGCATACCTCATCATGGCTCACAGTTTGTACTTCACCTTTTTTGGGAGTAGAGTCTAGTTATAGGCCTAGAAGCAAAGAAGGTTGGTGGAGTTGGATCCTGAGAAGACTCAGCATTTTCTTGCAAGGCAATTACCTCAGGGAAGACCATTAGAGTTTCCTAATGGGGAACTCTACTTCAAATGGGGGCTACTTCTGCTGGCAATAAAAGACTCAGCAGAATTTAGGGGCTTGGTGCCCTCAGCTTCATCAGGATCTGCCCATATATCCTCTTTCCAATTTTCAGGATCCATTCCTTCCCATTAAGTGCCCTCACTTTAACAGCAGTTAACCTATGAAGTTGAGAATTCGATTTGCATTGTAATTCAGTCACTTGTGAAAAGAGACTCTGCGTTTGGTTTTCAGAAATCTCATCTCTGTGATTATTAGACATGAGAGTTTTTTGAATACAGACATAGAAACCTCTAGGTCATTTATGCAGTGCTTGGACTGGAGATTTAAATTCCTGAGCTCACCCTTTTCTTTCACCACATTGTCCAGTGCAATTAGGAATAAACAGTCAATCTCACCATACTTGTTAGTTTAACAAAAATGTTCTAAAGTATCAAATACATGGTCACTCAAAACCTTGCTTCTTTCTTCTTATAAGCATTTGATTAGGGATATCCAATGGTGTTTTTTTTTTTTTTTTGTATCTCTATTGCCACATTATTCCACAATCTATTAGTGCCTTCTTTACTACTAAGAATAGTCATTCAAAATTTTAACATCTTATCAGATTCGAGAAGAAATTCCAGGGATCCCAGACCAATTCAGAAAAGTCATCCATAAGATTGTTTTTCTAGACCACTATTAGTACAGTCAGAGTTCTCCAGAGAGAACCAACAGAATATACTTTCTGAGAGAGATAGAAAGAAAGAAAGAAAGAGAGGGAGAGATTTACAGGAACTGAACTGGCCCACATGATTCACAACATTGGGGGGCTGACAAGACTGAAATACATATTGGAGCCTGGTAGACTGGAAACTCAAGCAAGAGTTGATGTTAAAGTCTTCAGTCTGAAATTTGTAGGGCAGGAGATTAGGCTGGAAACTCAGGCAGAATTTCTATGTTACAATCTTGAGGTATAATTCTTCTCCAAAAAAATCTCCATTTTTTTCTCTTAAAGCCTTCAACTGATAGGATGAGGACTACCCACATTATCTAGGGTAATCTCCTTTGCTTAAAATCAACTCACTGTGTTAATCACATCAACAAAATACCTTCACAGCTACATGTATTGTTTGACCAAACAACTAGGCACCATAGCCTAGCCACATAAAATTACTATCATTATACTTTTTCTTATCACATACTTCTACCTTGGAAGGGATATTTCCCAGTTGGTATAACTACAAAACAGAGGCAGATCATTTAGCCTGCATTTGATTTGTAGTGAAAAATAAACCTTTGGTGTGTTTAACCACTGAAATGTTGAGGTTTGTTAGTATAGCACAACTTATCCTATACTGGCCAACATAGATGCTTTTGGTTGCAAGTAGCAGATACCCTTACAGTTTACAAAAATTAAAAAAAGAAAAAACAATCAAAAGTCCAGAGGTGGCATCAGCAATGATTTTAAGGTTCCAGTAGTATTGACTACTGTGGAAATTGACTATATTGTCAGTTTCATCTAAGGTGGATTCCCTTTGTCAATCCTTGCTGTGTGCACTGGAAAATATTCTATGCAGATTAGCTTATCCTAATCATTCTCAAACTTGATTACACATTAAAATCACCTACCATCTTTTAAAATGTGACTAATGCCCAAGCCACTGCCAAGAACAATGAAATCAGCATCTCTGGGAAATGAATTCCAGGCATAGCAAAACTTCCAGGTGAGTCTTATGAGCAGCCAGTAGGGAGAACCACTGGCTTAGATATACTAATCATTATCCTTCTCTGAAATCCTAGCGGGAAGGAAATAGAGGAAGTAACAAAGAATCCATCATGCAAGGGAGAGGATATCTGTCTCCACTGTAAGATCAGGGCTTAAGTTGCAAATACTCCTGGCACAGAAAACTTAGTGGTTTAAATATTTGTGATCATAGCAGAAACTTTCAAGAGATGAGATTTGGGTAGGGACAAGGAGATCTCAAGAGGGGAAGAAATTTTAGGTAAATGGTGGATAGGAGTACCACAGACACATTTTGCCATTTCCTTGCTTTTCCTGGTCTGAAATCTGATGTCTCACATGTTGATGTTAGGCATCTGGAATGTCTAGAATATTGACAATGTTCTTATGGTCCTGGGTGACCCCTATTTTGCATTTGGGAAATATTTTGACACAGATGTTTAGGAGGAAGATAAATAACCCCAGTTTTGGTTTACTTCTTCTCTTTTATTGGATTATGGGTTAGGTATGATTCTTCAGCCTCCAGTTCAACCAGCCATCTCTTGGGCTCCACAATCGTTTTTTTCATTGCCCATTCAAAGTAGTGAGGATGATTTTTTCAAGTGTGTATGTGAGCAGGACGTAGATGTGATGATAAATGAAAAACATGAAGTCTGACCTATGAAAGATTTCAATTTGGGGCAAAAGGCCAAGCTTACCATTTTCTTAGGAAAAAATGCACAGCACACATGAACCTCCTTTTTCCTTGCTAACCAAATTCTCTCCCTGCCACTGCTTCCTACCTCTCCTGTACATATAAAACTGCTGTGTGTGAGCTGCTCAAGGGGCTGCTATTGTGACTTCCCAAATTATTTCCAAATGTTACTAATCTAATCATATCAAATACTTGGAAATTTTGGATAAAGCCCTGGCTGCAGTCTACATGTTCCTACATATTTCTCTGGTTTGTCTCCTGACTTCTTCTAGGTCTATGTCTGAGTTATCATTTTCCCAAGCTCAAAGCTGATGTAGACTCTCCTTGCTTGTGCCATGGTTGGTCTGTCTCTCTAAAGAGATTCTATCTTCTTGAAACAGTTGACTCTGTCATCCAGCTACATATCCCCACTTTCATTAGAGTGTCTGGAACATCATTCATGCTAAAAAAAAAAAAAAAAAAAAAAAAAAATTTCTTGAACAAATAAGTATCAGTGAGTTAATCAGTCAGACAATAACCTGTGTAAACCTACTCAGTGTTGGTAGAATAACCTGAAGAGTACTTTAGAATCCTAAAGAAGTCACGTTTTGACTTCAAAAGTCACTTAATTATTTTCCAGTTCTAAGAGTCAGTGATCTCTTTTGCCGTACATACCCTCCACTGTTTACACAGGTCATTCTGGGAAATCTTGTAACAGCATGAACGAATGTAAAGCATGCCCATATTTTCCCTTCTGAACAATGTTATAATGTAAGAGATTACCTTCCCGACTAAATATTGGGCTTTAGATAAGAACCAGTGATTGGCCACATGTCGTATAAGACATCCTACAACAGCAAAAAGTGAGTATGATCATTGGAAACAATAAAGGAATGTTTTCAATCTTATTAAATGGATTTAAAATATGCCACAGAGATTCACATTTTTATAAAGTGTATAGTCACTTTATCTACTTTATTAGGACTTAGAAAACCTATTTGAAGACCACTGGATATGGTCCAGATAAATACGTTTAAAATGTTTTGTCTGATGCCTTTTTCTCCCCATTGTAATTTTGTCTGAAGTAAAGAGACACATTCAAAACTATTTCACTGATTTTACAGATGCTTCAAACTGGATAAAGGTTTTCATTGTGTGAATTTGCTGCTGCTGGGTCTGCTGGTAATAAAGATGAAGGTGGTGATGATAAAGATGATTTATTTGGCACTGAAAATGACTTCCAAAACTAAGGGCTAACCAATTTCCTACTTACCTCTTTCTCCTGCCTCTCCTATTCATGTAAGACTGCTGCCCTTGAGCTGCTTAAGAGGACGGTGTGCTCCTTTTCTGTGTGACTTTCTCTGGCATTGAAATGCCTTGCCAACAATTACAAGGTAATTCACATAGACTCTTGAAGAGGAGTTCAGAAAGTCTCTTTGGAAATTGCCAGGACCCTTGCTGGCTGGTGCCTAGGCTTGGTTGCTTCTGCCAGCCTTCTGCAGGTAAGGTCAATAAGCAGCTCTGCAAAACTGGGGCAGCACAGTCTTAGGGTAGAGGGAGGGGTGATTGAAGGCCAAGGAAAAAGAAAGTGGGATTGTCTATTATTTCTTCACTTGTCATGGTTCCCTAACCAAATTTAAGTGCCTTGATGTTCAGACACATAAGTAACACACTCCTCTTTCTCCATACCAACCTGTCCCCAAACGCAAAGAAAGTACTCCGCAGTGATAAAATAATTAGTTAGTTATTGGCTTAACCTACTGCTGGGCTTTGCCAGGAAAACTTGTGAAAAACTTTTAAGCAAATCAATAGACTTATTGATTGATAGATTTGTGTGTGTCCTGATTGGCTCCTTCACTCATTCTTTTGGGGTTACCTAACAATTCTGTCTTTTTTTCTTTTTCAACAACTCTTTATGTTGTATAAAACTTGTAGTAATACAAATAATTCTTGCCATATTACAAGTCTGTTTTATCTGGTGGAGTACAAAGCATTGTTGCCCTGTGGTTAAATGAGTTTTTGCATCTATTTGTAAACTAATTTCAGCCTCCCTTTACCTCTATAAACATGTTTCTTTGAGTTCTTCTTTGATCAGTTGTGACATCTTACTGCTTTTCTCATTAATTGAGTTAAATAAAAATCTTTGAAGACATTTAATTTCATATTTGTATGAGAGTCATGACTCCATCCTATTTTTAAAATCATCCTTCAACAACTTGGTAGTTGATTCATGCCCTAAAACAGCTTCTTTCCACCAGGAAAGAGTAGATGAGGACTGTGGTATCAACAAAATAACATTAGAGATTTATGTGTAGCTCTACTCTTATTCCCTAAACTTTCTATTTGTAACTTAATTGCACTTATAGTGACTACTGCCTAATAACAACTAATTTCTAAATAATGCTTTACAGTTTGAAATGTTTTCTGCTATTTGATTTGCACATCGGTGACCTATGTAATAAGCTGAAAAAGCACTATGATAACTCCCACTTATAGATGAGAAAGTAGGGAGGCCTGACATCACATAAATAAAGGCTCATGTCTTCTGAGACAAATTCCTTGTTCTTTCCACTATACACCACACCACCACACCACATACACCTCCACCAGTCCATACTTCAAAGTGCCTCTTGAAAAATCAAAGTTAATTCAATTAAGTTTGAGACAATTTCAGCATTAAGGATACTTTATATGAATATGCCAATAATTTGCAAATTGATATTCAGTTGTGGTTTGTAGGTTCTCTTTTTAATCACATTACTCAATTGATCTATAAAACAATTGTCAGAGTAATTAATAATAGTATCATTTTCTGAAAGAAGAAAAGAAGCTAACTAATATTTATTAAATACGTGCAATGTGGAAGATATTTTTATCGAAGTTTTATAATTTAATCTTCAAAATAGCCTTGAGAAATAACCTCCATGTTTTCATTGTCCTGTTGGTGATAGTAATAGTATAAATCCATTTATTGACCACTCATATTTTATCTGATGTAATCCTCACATCTGTTGGGTTGGTTGTATAAGTGAGATCTAAATCATAGGAACATTGAGAACTATACACCAGGTCATATGTTGGGATTTCACCTTAGGTCCAAAGTTCATGTTCTTAACAACTTAGTGGTTCAGAGTAGCCAAGACCATTGTTTGGTCGGTCAGTAGGACAGTGCCCATTCTGTATGAGGCTCTTTCCTCAGGACTGTGAAGAATAAATGGGGCCTCTGTCCTGGGTGTCTTGAAGTCTATTGTTGATGTAAGGTCAAGGGAATAGATGAAAGTTGAGAAAACAGGGACAAGGAGAAATGTACCAATGTCCACAGTAAAAGAGGAGTTTCTTTTCCAGAGATCTAGAGAACCTGGAACATGAGGTCATCGAGGTGAGCTTCCTGTTTACTCCTAGTCTTGTCAAAACATGGAGAGGTTAAGGATCAGAACAAATGCAAAGCAACCCAAAGGGCTTTTAACTCACATTTGCAGCTGGGTCAAGTACAAGGCTCAGTGCTAAGGCTAGCATGTCAACAGGCAACAGAGAGAGTATGCAGCTCCTTTGCTCCTCTTCAGCTCTGGTGTTCTTCCTCTAAAAACAAATGACCTTCTGATTAGAATGGATGGAACGGAGAGAATCGAAGCTGCCGATGGGTGAAGAGATGTAAGGGAGCTCCTGTCTTCTCTACAGGTGGTTCAGCTTCCTGGCTTAAAGGGATCCCAGCCCAGGGAGCTGAGAAAACTTGCAGATGAGCTTGCTAAAGCATTTTTGTTAAATTAGGAGGAACCAGAGAAGGACGGGAGAGGTGGCAGACCTCTACCTTCAAGTACACATTGACTTGATTGTCAAAAGTGAAGGAATGTGGAGGCCTGGGAGTCAGGGCAGGATTCCAGAAGGATGGCTGGAAAGAAAGGGTATGAATTTTGGAAGAGGGTAATCTGATCTTGGGGAGTCATCTGGATGCATTAAAGACAAATCATAGAACATACCCAGTGAAAGACATTTCCTGCCGCGAAGTCAAGTAAATGCAATATATATGGAGTGTTTGGATTTCAGTAATTCATTTATCAAAGTTAGAGCTCTAAATGGTGCAGATGTTGCATAAGAAATTAGAGTTTCATATAGAAGATTAAAGGTTGCTGTCTAATAGAATCTAAAAGTCTACGATTCTCTGCTTCTACACTAGATGGCAACTCCCTGATTTGGAGATTTCTAGAAAATATGTGTCAACGAAATGACTAATAGAGATGCTTTTACTCCCTTAGGCCCTGACAACATACTGTATTCGAAACATAATACAGAGAATATCACAAATGAAATACATTTGAGTACTGATATCCTCTATCCACTTACTCTGACTTTTTTCTTTACATAAATCAAATAGATAAATCCTCTCAGCCCATCCTTACCTTGTCCTCTCTGCTGAACTGCAAAGAGGCTTTGTTTTTCTGTGAGTTTTCCAATTGTTGACAGAGAATGAAAAGTTTCCAGAAAGGGACTGGGGCAGGTTGAAACATGGATGACTTTTATCTTTTTGACCCTTGTTCCTCTTCCAGCAATGGGATGTTTTCTGTTGTCCGAATGTCTTCACTAACCACACATGACATTCTAGCAGCAGGCTGAGAAGGCATTTTGTTTTTTTGTTTTGCTTTGTTTTATCTCCAATTTCTGACTACATTAGGTTTCTTTTGTTTACAAGCACGGTTTTCAAGTTTTCTGGGGAAATGTTTTCGAATTTTTGTTTTTCTGTGGAATCAAGCATCCCCCACCTCCCTCAGTGAAGTTGACATAAGCAAGTGGGACTGGAGGATGTTCTTCCTTCCTCAAAAACAAGGAAAAATGAAGTTTTCTCCTCTTCCAAGTAGAGCATGTGCACAAGTGTGTTCTAACGAGAAATATCAATTAAACTACTTTCTATTAAAGCATGTGCCTGTGGCCAGGAACGGACCTGGAACCACTGCTTATCAGGCCCGTTGTTTTGAAACCATGAACAACAGCCCAATGAATTCATCCTTCGGCAGACACTTGACAGAGATAGATCTTTCCGTTTCTAAAGATTGTAGTCACCAATTCCTAAGGTCAGGGAAATAATTGAGAGTGCAAAAACTACAAAGAATCAAAGAAAAATAAAATGCCCGTTACATATCCTGTTTAAATTGACAATTTTTATTATCCAGAAAACAACTGAATTACCACTCTCTTATACTAGAGGGACAAAAAGGGGAGGGAGGAATGCAGAAAGAGATGTGTGGAGGGAAGAAAGAAAACAAAAACCAGGCCCCTAATCCAGTTACAGGTGAAGACATGGAGAAAGAGATATAGACAGAACCAGAGACAGACAA
Organism: Pongo abelii; assembly: GCF_028885655.2. NCBI lineage: Eukaryota > Metazoa > Chordata > Mammalia > Primates > Hominidae > Pongo > Pongo abelii. The sequence continues at coordinate 5,171,226 of NC_071995.2, forward strand.
GGTCAGGCAGAGACACAGACAGAAACTCTTTCATGTAGTAGAAACACACACACACACACACACACACCCTCCAGGAGAAATAAACATATGCACAAAGCATACAGAGACCTGGCTAAACTAAATTAGAAGCACACACATTTTAGAGACCTACACAGTGAGAAAGATGGAGAGAACTAAGGGTTCTTTGGATGCTAGAAAGAAACAAGAGAAGGGTGTGTGGCAGCACCCATTCGTTCAGTGCCTTCCACTCTTCACACACTGCCTTGAGCTCCTTGCAGGGGATCATAGTGCAGTTTTTACAAACACAAGTTTTTTATCTTCCCTCCAGCATTTTCTAATTGCAGGACTATGGGCCAGCTACTTAGCCTCTCTGAGGTTCAGTTGCCCTATCTCTAAAATGGGGATAATAATATCTACATCACAGGGTTGTTGTAAGAATCAATTGAGATAATACAGATGTAGTGCCCTGTGCACAGCCTGGCTCAGAGTTTGTACTCAATAGATGGTAACTGATGTTATTATTAAAATTCATAACAACACTATGGAGTAGGGATTATTATTTTTTATATAGGTCAGGAAATTGAAACTCAGAAAAGTTAAATAGTTTGCCCAAGTTACACAATTATTGAGTGATGGACCAAGATTTTAATCCAAATCTACCTGGCTTAAGAGCCCATTCTTATTTCACTGCACCATAGTTGAAACCTATCTCATTTTGTCATGCTGAATTTGTGTGTATGCACATGTGTATGTGCCTGTGTCTCACCCTGTCTGAGTCTCCAATGTCCATGATACAACTCTGTCTTTCTTTGCATACTCATAGCTTAGCTCCCACTTATAAGTGAGAACATGTGGTATTTGGTTTTCCATTCGTGAGTTACTTTACTTAGGACAGTGATCTCCAGTTCCATCCAAGTTGCTGCAAAAGACATTATTTCATTCTTTTTTTAAGGCTAAGTAATATTCCATGTATATGTGTTTATGTATATATGACACATTTTCTTTATCCACATGTTGGTTGAGGATGAAAAACACTTTAAAAGGAGGGGTAAATCACACATATAAATTGTATCCAATTCCCTTGGTTAGAAGTCATTTCCCCATGCACCTCTAGATGCCAGCCAAGTCCTTACAACATCAATTGTTCTTTTCCTAACTCCTCCTGATAGCACCAAACTATTTTTCCCAGGAACTTGCACTCAACTAACTTGCTGATGGTATTGAGCTACTAAACTTGAAGTTCCTTGAGAACAGAATGGTTGTTGTATCACCACATTGTTGGTCACGGGCAGGCACTAAATTCCTTCTGAAGATTTCATAGAAACCAATCTGGTTTTTTTTTTGTTTTTTGTTTTTTTTTTTACATTCTGAGTAATTTATGTGTATGTCCTATCTCAGGACCAGGTCCTCTGTCTTTTTCATCCTTATATCCACTTTGTGCCTCAGATACTACCCTGAAGGCCAGAGGAGTGCAATACATACTTCATAGCTCCTGTTTTTTAAAAGGCAGGAACAGCCAGGTGCAGTGGCTTATGTCTGTAATCCCAGCTACTCAGGAGTCTGAAGCAGGAGGATTTCTGGAGTCAAGGAGGCTGAGGCTGCAGTGAGCCCTGATTTTGCTACTGCACTCCAGTCTGGGTGACAAAGGAAGAACTTGCCTAAAAAAAAAAAAAGAAAAGAAAAGAAAAGGCAGCAACATTTTCCCCACACTCTCCTCTTAACCGTAATTGAAATTCTCTGGAATTTCTTCAAAGATTACTTTCTACCCTTCTTCAGAAATACAGAGTCCTGATTCTGGAGATGGGGCTCGTGTCTGCACCTCAAATCCACCAGATCCAGACACTTCATGTTAGCTTTACCTTTTATGGTCTTATTCAGCAGAGGCATGTGTGCCACTGGATTGCTGAAAGTGGCCCAAATGGGCACTGAGGCCGGAACCATCAATGAGCAAAGTCTTCAGGAATTTTTTTCAACTGTCATGTCAAAAATATTTTTCATGGGCCTAAAACCAGGATTATCACACTATTTATCTGGTCTGTTCCAGGTGAGTCTTCTCTGGATTATGCATTTCTGATGCGTATTCCTGGGGCTGTGCTGTCCTGTCCATGCACGGGTCTGTCCCCAGGGCAAGGTTCACACTCGTCTTTCATGTGGCGGCCAGGGGGAACCTGGGAATGAAGGACTTGATGTGTTATTGTGTGCCAACCCCTCTAAACTTAGGCTGTACTTAATCACTCCAAGACATGGCTGTTTGCCATTTCTCTGACAGTTCTCATTTCTTAAGGAAAAACAAAGGCATGCTGGGGGTGGGGGGTCCTACTTTGGAAACAGTACCCTCCTGAGTGGGTGCCAGACCCCATCTGTCCCTTGCTCAGGCCATCAGAGAAAAGAGGATGAGTTTCCTGCTGTAGTTGGACATTTCTAGGATCTTTTAAACTGCAACACTGCAGGGGAAAAGACAAAGAAGAGAGATGCAGAAAGGGCCCACTTGTAAATCAGCTGCTCAGTGGTGGGCTCAGGCCTCCATAGCCAATAAGCCCTATAAGCAGCTATGACTACCAGGGAGCAAAGACTTCTGAGCTACTGCTGATTGATTACAGCAGATTACATCAAGCTGAGAAAGGTGAAAAGGGGAGAATTCAGAGGAAGCAAGACAAAGGAGGCCAAGGAAAAGAGACAGACACAGCAGCCCTGGAGAGCAGGAGGGAGCAGGCAGAGAACAGGGCAGCAGGCACTTGTTTTCATGCGCATCCGTGTGAAGAGACCACCAAACAGGTTTGTGTGAGCAATAGAGCTGTTTATTTCACCTGGGTGCAGGTGGGCTGAGTCCGAAAAGAGAGTCAGCGAAGGGAGATGGGGTGGGGCCATTTTATAGGATTTGGGAAGGTAATGGAAAATTACAGTCAAAGGGGGTTGTTCTCTGGTGGGCAGGGGTGGATCTCACAAAGTACATTCTCAAGGGTGGGGAGAATTACAAAGAACCTTCTTAAGGGTGGGGGGAGACTAAAAGTACCTTCTTAAGGGTGGGGAAGATTACAAAGTACATTGATCAGTTAGGGTGAGGCAGGAACAAATCACAATGGTGGAATGTCATCAGTTAAGGCTTTTTTTACTTCTTTTGTGGCTCTTCAGTTACTTTAGGCCATCTGGATGTATACGTGCAAGTCACAGGGGATGCGATGGCCTGGCCTGGGCTCAGAGGCCTGACATTCCTGCCTTCTTATATTAATAATACAAATAAAACAAAATAGTGTTGAAGTGTTGTGGTGGCGAAAATTTTTGGGGGGTGGTATGGAGAGAGAATGGGCAATGTTTCTCAGGGCTGCTTCAAGTGGGATTAGGGGTGGCGTGGGAACCTAGAGTAGGAGAGATTAAGCTGAAGGGAGGTCTTGTGGTAAGGGGTGATATTGTGGGGATGTTAGAAGAAACATTTGTCGTATAGAATGATTGGTGATGGCCTGGATATGGTTTTGAATGAATTGAGAAGCTAAATGGAAGATACAAGGTCCGAATAAAAGGAGGAGAAAAATGGGTATTAAAGGACAAAGAATAGGGAGGACCCAGGACATCCAATTAGAGAGTGCCCAAGGGGGTTCAGTGTAATTACTTGCTTGGTTGGCAAGTTTTTGGGCTCCATCCTTGAGCTTTTTTATGTTGTCATACACCAGGCCAGATTGATTTAGGTAAAAACAACACTCCTCATTTAAGAATATGCAGAGTCCTCCTGTTTCAGCAGTGAGTAAGTCAAGGCCTCGGCGGTTTTGGAGGATAACTGCAGCTAAAGAGTCAATTTGGGCCTGGAGGACTGATAAAGTTTGTGATATGTCTGTGATGCTAGCAGAGAAGTCATTAGACAGGCTACAGAAGGTCGTGACAGAGGTTGAAATGCCTGCTATTCAAGTACCGAGAGCAATAGTGGAGGCAGAAAGTCCTAAACCGACCATCAAGGGAATTAGTGGAATAACTCTTTTTTTGTCGTTTTGGTGTCATGAGGGGAACAGGGAGCTCTTCAGTCCCATTTGCAAATTGAATTTTGGGGGTAAGGAAGACTAGTGTGCATGTGCCTGTCCAATTAGCAGGTAGACACATGTAGGTAGAAGATCCAAAGAGGAAGAAGAGACCTTGTGCAAGGCAAAACTGGAGATGTAAAGTAAAAAGATGAGAAGGAGTGCTGAAAGGGGTGTCTCGTACCCAGAATCCTAGGGATCCAGCTAGGGCAGCAGCTGTCAGAGGTTGTAATGGGGACTGATGGAGTAACTGCGTAGAGGGTGAGTTTCGATTTTCATGGTGTGTGAGAAAACATTGAGTATCTACGAGCAAACTTTCACTGTTATTTTCGGGGCTGGGTATAAGTAAACAAGAAGAGGGCCTGGGAGGAGAGTCTGATGAGCAAGGGGAAGGTAGCCAAGGATGGAGTGAAATACAGGGCAAGTGTCTTCCTAAGCAATAATTACTGCTAATGTTTTTAAGTTTGTCAGTATTGATAGAGAGCTTGTCGGTAATATGGAGCTGGAAGGCTCCAATTGTTTCAGTGATGTGTGTAGTTGGGCTTCGGAGATGAAGAGTAAAGGAACATTGAGAAGGTGAAAGTTACCTAGGGGAATTCCAGTGGGTCTTTGCCGAGAGATACATAAAGGAGCAGCCACAGGAATAGTAGTTTGTGTTGTGAGAGGTCCAAAATGGGGGGGTAGAGTTAATATAGAGAAAGGTTTTTTAAATAAGTGCGGAGGAGGGCGGCAGCTTGCTGATGTGAAATGTCTGGGGAGGTCTTGCTGGACCTGTCTAGAAAGTAAATGAGTTCTTCAGGAGGGTAAAAGTGAGGGCTGTTGAAGTTCAGAGCTGTAGGGAGATGGGAGATGTTGCCTAGTCTGTCTGTAAGGCGGGGACAGCTGTGTAGGCACTGGAAGAAAGGGAAATGCAAAGCCAGCAGTTGTTCACTAAGGAGGGATTAGAAGCGGCTAAGAGAGAATGGGTAAGGTTGATAGTGTGGTGGTGATAGATGGGGAGAGGTAGAGGGTGGCATGAGAATGGGAATGAGAATAAGAGTGAGCATAAAAGCAAAGAATAGAACTTCATCAGGGTGGAAGTATTGGAGGGTGCCCTGCCAGCAAAGATCATCTACCCACTCTAAGAGGGAGTTGATGATCCTTGAGTGGGGGTTTGGGGATAGCACCAAGAGATATCAGCTGTGATGGCTTGAAGAAACAGTGTAAATGGGTGGTGTAAACAAGAGTAGGGCATTTATAAGTAGTTAAGAATGGAGAATAGGAGTATGACCGGACAGAAGATAGTAGGGCTGACTAGTTTTTTGGGGCTCGGCCTAAGTGGTGGGGGTGACTTCGTAAAGCCCTGTTGCAAAAAGTAGGGTAAGGATGAAAAGACCTAATAGAATGAAGGGATGTATTAGGCTCATAAGGGTTATTACTGTTCTTCAGAAATACGAGTGAGTTTAAGGGAAGTAGGGGAGAGTACTTGCGACTTCCAGGAGGAAGAGGAGGGATTAGGCTTGCTGTCCAATGGACACAGCTTTATTCTGGAATGGTGAACCCAGTGGGGAGGATCCTGCAGGCGGACAGCAGTCGGGGTACTATAGATGACTAAGTAGGGTCCGGTCCATCGAGGTTGTAGAGTTTGAGGGGTCAGATTCTTAATAAGAACTGATCGTCCAGCTAGGGTGTCTTCATATGGCTGGGGATCTGGAGTAGGCAAGAGAAGATTAGCAGCCTGGTGAATTTCCTGTCTAGCCTGCTGGAGGACTGGAAGATAGTCTCCTAGAGGGCTGGTGTCTGGGATGAGTTTGGGGCCAAGCAAGAAAGTGCGTCCATATAAAAGTTCAAATGGACTGTACCCTGTAGCATCTTGAGGACAGGCTCTGATTCTGAGAAGAGCAAGAGGTAAAAGTACTGTCCAATCCTTTTTAAGTTGGAGGCTGAGCTTGGTGAGGTGTGCCTTTAAAAGACCATTAGTCCGTTCTACCTTTCCTGAAGATGGAGGACCATAAGGGATATAAAGGTTTCACTGAATACTAAGAGCCTGAAAAACTGCTTGGCTGATATGACTAATAAAGGCTGGTCTGTTATCAGACTGTATAGAGGTGGGAAGGCTAAACTGAGGAATTATGTCTGACAGAAGGGAAGAAATGACTGTAGTGGCCTTCTCAGACCCTGTAGGAAAGGCCTTTACTTATTCAGTGAAAATGTCTATTTAGACTAAGAGGTATTTTAGTTTCCTGACTCGGGCATGTTGAGTAAAGCTAATTTGCCAGTCCTGGGTGGGGGCAAATCCTTGAGCTTGATGTGTAGGGAAGGGAGGGGGCCTGAATAATCCCTGAGGAGTAGTAGAATAGCAGATGGAACACTGAGAAGTTATTTCCTTGAGGATAGATTTCCACGATGGAAAGGAAATGAGAGGTTCTGAGAGGTGGGCTAGTGGCTTGTACTATAGCATAGCCTGCCTTTGCTGGTATGTGGCGATTAGGCCTGGTGGAACTGCCATCAATAAATCAAGTGTGATCAGGGTGAGGAACAGGAAAGAAGGAAATATGGGGAAATGGGGTGAATATCAATCAGTTGGATCATAGAGATACAGTCATGGGGGTCAGGTGTGGTATCAGGAATAATGTGGGAGGCCAGATTGAAGTCCGGGCCAGAAACAATGGTAATTGTGGGACTTAAAAAAAAGTGAGTACAGCTGAAGGAGCCAGGGAGCAGAAAGTATATGTGTCAGGTATGAGGAAGAAAATAGATTTTGGAAGTTATGAGAAATGTAGAGAGTGAGTTGAGCATAGTTTGTGATTTTTAGGGCCTCTAAAAGTATGAAAGCAGCAGCAGCCACTGCATGCAGACATGAGGGCTAGGCTAAAACAGTAAGGTCAAGTTGTTTGGACAGAAAGGCTACAGGGTGTGGTCCTGGCTCTTGTGTAAGAATTCTGACCACACTAACCATGCCTAGGAAGGAAAAGAGTTGTTGTTTTGTAAGGGATTGAGGTTTGGGAGATTAATCAGACACGATCATCAGGGAAAGCACGTGTGTTTTTATGAGAATTATGCTGAGATAGGAAACAGATGAGGATGAAATTTGGGCTTGACTGAAGTAATGGGGGCTGTCTGTGAAGCCTTGCGGCAGTACAGCCCAGGTAATTTGCTGAGCCTAATGGGTGTCAGGGTCAGTCTAAGTGAAAGCAAAGAGAGGCTGGGAGGAAGGGTGCAAAGGAATAGTAAAGAAAGCATGTTTGAGATCCAGAACAGAATAATGGGTTGTGGAGGGAGGTATTGAGGATAGGAGAGTACATGGGTTTGGCACCACGGGGTGGATAGGCAAAACAATCTGGTTGATAAGGCGCAGATTCTGAACTAACTTGTAAGCCTTGTCTGGTTTTAGGACAGGTAAAATGGGGGAATGGTAAGGAGAGTTTATAGGCTTTAAAAGCCCATGCTGTAGCAGGTGAGTGATAACAGGCTTTAATCCTTTTAAAGCATGCTGTGGGATGGGATATTGGCATTGAGCGGGGTAAGGGTGATTAGGTTTTAATGGGATGGTGACGGGCATGTGATCAGTTGCCAGGGAAGGAGTAGAGATATCCCATACTTGTGGGTTAAGGCTGGGGGATATGAGAGGAAGACGTGAAGGAGGCTTTGGGTTGGGGAGAAGGGTGGCAATGAGATGAGGCTGTAGTCCAGGAATAGTCAGGGAAGCATATAATTTGGTTAAAATATCTCGGCCTAATAAAGGAACTGGGCAGGTGGGGATAATTAAAAAGGAGTGCTTAAAAGAGTATTTTCTAAGTTGGCACCAGAGTTGGGGAGTTTTAAGAGGTTTAGAAGCCTGGCCGTCAATACCCACAACAGTTATGGAGGCAAGGGAAACAGGCCCTTGAAAAGAAGGTAATGTGGAGTGGGTAGCCTCTGTATTGATTAAGAAGGGGACAGGCTTACCTTCCACTGTGAGAGTTACCCGAAGCTCGGCGTCCGTGATGGTTTAGGGGGCTTCTAAAGCGATTGGGCAGTGTCAGTCTTCAGCCGCTAAGCCGAGAAGATCTGGGAAGGAGTCAGTCAGAGAGCCTTGGGCCAGAGTTCCAGGGACTCTGGGAGTGGCTGCCAGGTGAGTTGAATAGTCCGATTTTCAGTGGGGTCCACACAGATGGGACGCGGCTTAGGAGGAATCCCAGGCTGTGGGCATTCTTTGGCCTGCTGGCCAGATTTCTGGCACTTGTAGCAAGCTCCTGCGGGAGGAGGTTCTGGAGGAACGCCTGGCTGCTGCAGTTCAGGCTTTTGGAAGTTCTTGTGTGCTGAAGATGTGGCTGGGGTTTGTCTCACAGTGGAGGCAAGGAATTGCAACTTTTTTCTATTGTTGTACACCTTGAAGGTGAGGTTAAGTCCTGTTGTGGGGTTTGAGGGCCAGATTCTAATTTTTGGAGTTTTATTTAATGTCGGGAGCAGATTGGGTAATAAAATGTATATTGAGAATAAGGTGGGCTTTTGACCTTTTAGGGTCTAGGGCTATAAAGCGTCTCAGGGTTGCTGCCAAACGATCCATGAACTGGGCTGGATTTTTATATTTGATGAAAAAAAGCCTAAACGCTATCTGATTTGGGATAAAGAAAAAGGAGCATTAACCTTGACTACGCCTTTAGCTCCAGCTGCCTTTTTAAGAATAAATTGCTGGGCAGGTGGGAAAGAGCTAGTTGCGGAACTAAACTGTAAGCTGGACCAGGTGTGAGGAGGGGAGGTGATAAAAGGATTATAGGGTGGAGGAGTGGAGGCTGAGGAAGAATTGGGACCTAGCTCGGCCTGGCGAAGGAGGGAGAGGTCAGATGGGTGTGTAGAAAAGGAAGATTAGAAAGACTCAGCGATGCTTGGGGTTGGGACTGAGGGGACAGGCGGGAGGGAAAGAAGGAAGATTTGGGATGAGTTGCACTGGGCACAGAGACTAGGAAGGGACTGATGTGTAAAAGAATGCCTGGACGTCAGGTACCTCAGACCGTTTGCCCATTTTATGACAAGAATTATTTAGATCTTGTAGGATGGAAAAATTGAAAGTGCCGTTTTTCCGCCTATTTGGAACTACTGTCGAGTTTGTACTGGGGTCAAGCGGCATTGCAGAAGAAAATAAGGCATTTAGGTTTTAGGTCAGGTGTGAGTTGAAGAGGTTTTAAGTTTTTGAGAACACAGGCTAAGGGAGAAGGAGGAATGGAAGGTGGAAGCTTGCCCATAGTGAAGGAGGCAAGCCCAGAGAAAAGAGTAGAGGCACGGAGAAGGGGTGGGGGGTTCTTGCCCTCCAGAAAAGCAGAGAAGGGGTTGGAGCATGGAAATAAGGGATTGGGGCACAGAGATAAGAGGTTGGGGTGCGGAAATAAGCGATCGGGGGGTTCTTGCCCCCTAAGAAAGTGGGACTTGCCACTAAGGGTGAAGGAGAAGGGGTTGAGGGGTACTTGCCCCTGCCCCAGGATAGCGGGACTTGCTGCTAAGGGTGAAGGAGAAGGGGTTGAGGGGTACTTGCCCCTGCCCCAGGAAAGCGGGACTTGCCGCTAAGGGTGAAGGAGAAGGGGCGGCTTGGCCTGTGGCTCGCCGTGATCGTATAGTGGTTGGTACTCTGCGTTGTGGCCGCAGCAGCCTCGGTTCGAATCTGAGTCACGGCACCAAATTTCATGCGCGTCTGTGAGAAGAGACCACCAAACAGGCTTTGTGTGAGCAATAAAGCTGTTTATTTCACCTGGGTGCAGGTGGGCTGAGTCCGAAAAGAGAGTCAGCGAAGGGAGATAGGGGTGGGGCCGTTTTATAGGATTTGGGAAGGTAATGGAAAATTACAGTCAAAGGGGGTTGTTCTCTGGTGGGCAGGGGTGGACCTCACAAAGTACATTCTCAAGGGTGGGGAGAATTACAAAGAACCTTCTTAAGGGTGGGGGAGACTACAAAGTAACTTCTTAAGGGTGGGGAAGATTACAAAGTACATTGATCAGTTAGGGTGGGACAGGAACAAATTACAATGGTGGAATGTCATCAGTTAAGGCTGTTTTTACTTCTTTTGTGGATCTTCAGTTACTTTAGGCCATCTGGATGTATACGTGCAAGTCACAGGGGATGCGATGGCCTGGCCTGGGCTCAGAGGCCTGACACTTGTCTTGGGGAGGCCTCCCTGAATGGAGGCCCAGGGCCTTGGTGAGGGTGCCTGGCTCACATTCACAATGGATTTCAGAGCTTTCCAGTTATTTCCCTGCCACTTTGAAATACCACCTTCCCAATGATCCGGCTCATACATCAGAATGTGTTTGTGATGTAAAGAGGCATAAGTATGTACTTGCTGACTCAATTCCTGAATTTTTGCAGGATAATTAAGTAGCATTTTCACTGGGAGTGTAGTCAAATGTGATTTGTACTGGAGGTCCTTATTCTGCCAGATGCATGCAGAGAGTAAAATGCTGTGGAAATAACATTTATTTAACAGGTACCTACCCCATGTCTATGTATTTCTACCGATAAGGAAACCAGGGAACAAAGAGGTAAAGTCTCTTGACCACAGATCCCTTCCTCCCTCCCTCCCTCCCTCCCTCTTTCACAGAAAGAGCTCTCTGGAACCATCTTGAGCCACCCTGTGAATCTTGCCATGTCCATAAACATACATACACACACACAGACTTTCTCATCCTTATTCTTACAAATATAATTTTAGTGAAGATTATTTTAGAACATGATATGATACAGTAATGATCCAAACAATGGCCTGTCCTACTTGAATTGCTTTTATAATATAGTATGACATTTGTGTCAACTGATACAGATTTAGATTTATACATTGAAATTAATATTATAAGAATGGTAAAGATGCAGGATTTTTTGCTCCTTAGCTCAGCTAATCTAGGTTTTTGTCTCATGACCAGGAAGAACGAGGCATGCGGACACAATGAAGGGTGAGGAGGATAGAATTTATTAAGTGAAAAGAAAGTTCTCAATAAAGAGAGGGGGTCCTACAAGCAAGTTTCCACCCCCCTCCCCAAAATGAATACCAGGGCCACCACACACGAGCTGAAGAGGCCAGGCTCTTCCCCTGCATAAGGCATGGATTTCTGGTGGCTCCACCCCATTCCCTCAGTGCATGTGGGCTTCCAATCCACTGTGGGCATGCCCAGGCAAGAATCTCTGCAGGTTCCCTATGTGCACAAAACATCTAGTGTAAACACTTTTGGGGGTGGGATGGAGATTCTTTGAGGACCCTTCCCTATCTGCCTTGGCCTTTCTCTGCCTCCTGCCTCTATGAGTAATACTAGTGAGAATACAAACTATGCTTGTTCAAACACTACTTTGTTATGTTATGACACAGTCATCCCACTTAATCCTTACAACACTCTATGAAGAGGTATTATTTTTATCCTATTTTGTAAATAAGGAAACTGAAACTTACCACGGTTAAGTAACAGGCTTAGGGCTACCCAACTGGGAAGTATAGAATCGGGATTCAAACTCTGGTTTTCTGGACTCCTCAGCCCTATTTCTTCAACCCTATTCTAGTCTCATTGCTTTTCCCCAAGTTTCATCTGAATCTAGCTCTGCTTAACTAAGTTTATGCTTGCATTTCTTTCTTAGGTCCCTAAATGGAAGTCCCTTGAATGCATTCCTGGAGCCTTTTCTGCCAGTGCTGTTTCCAGCAGGTGTCAGGATACCATTTCCCTTCTACCCTCCTCTTGAAGCCCTTGGCCAGCTCCCTGGGCATCCCAGCTGACTCAGGACTCATGCCTCTCACTGGCACTGCCCACTGTGCCTCTTCTCTGCTCCTAAGTCTGGCCTTTCTAGAAAACTTTCAGTACTTTTGTTGTTGTTGCTGTTTGTTTGCTTGCTTGACTGCTCTTTTGCCTTCTGATCTGAGAAAAGCAGTTGGACCACAGGGAGACTCCCTGGGCTGGGCGGTGGATCCCACACACTTCCTCCATTTCCCGCAGGGTTGAGTGGTTGCATTTTCTTGTCTCCTCACTCTTCTGGTATATATTATTAGCTTATTTCTGTTTTCCATTTTTTAAACTTTTATAACAAATTCCAATCATCCAACTAAAACTTTTATATAACTTTTACTCCTAAAGCTTAGGTCAAGCTTCTTTTTAAATGTCATTTGAACTTTACAAAATAGGACTTTTTTTCTTGTTTAATTAAATATTTCAGCATAAAATGTTTTGAAGTTTAGAAAGGTTTAGAGAATAGTTATAAATACCTTTTAATATTTTTACAGTTTTATACTTTTTACCACCCAGCTTTACAAAATCTTAAAACTTAGCCATATTTTTTTGAGTTTTTTGTTTTAAAGAAAGAAAGCATTAACTCCTAATTCTGAAAATTGGTCTTTAAAAGGGCATAATCAAGTGTGCTACCCAACTTCCTGTTGTGAACTATATTTCAGGATAACTAAATAGCCCTTGTAGACGAAGGAAAATTTTTTAAGGGAAGAATTCAGTGTAAGGCAATCTAACTTGACAAGTACCATTTTATATGCACAAATGAAGTCATCACTGCAGGCAACGATCATCAATGGATGAAGCTATTAAATGAAAGGTTGTCAGGGACCATTGCAGTGGAGGAATTAGGTTGCCCCCATCTTTATCCATCTTCACCAATTTTGTCATCACTAAAATATAGTGTGCCTGCCAATATGGCATAATGGAAGTATACAGCATAACTTAGGAAGTGTTCTTGCAAAAAAAAAAAAAATTAATTCTGAATTTAACCAAATCTCACACATTGTTTCTGTGGGGAACATAGAAGAAGAAACTAGTTAAATGGCAGCAGGAGAAAGCAAACAGAGAAATCCAGAATGGGAGGCAGTCCAGAGGACAACTTGATCCAGCTTCCATAACAAGGAAAATATGGAAAAGGTGTGTGTTAGGGAGTTCCAGGGTGGGATAGGGAAAAGGAAGTCCTGCTCTCCGTTTGAAGCAACTTAAGAGACATTAAAACAAAACTTAACCTGTGTCCCTTGCTTGGATCCTGATTTGTACAAGCTAGTGTCAAAAGATATTTTTGAGGCAATTGTGGAAATTTAATATGAATTATATACTTTAGGTGAGAACAAAAGTTATAAATAATTCTGTTAGATTGGATAACATTATGGTTGTATAAGAAAATGTCCATTTTTAGAGATGACTACTGAATTAAAGCATTTACTTTAAAATATTTGCAATAAAATGTCACAGATACATTTGAGTTCCCTGAGTAAATGCTTTTCTGATCTTATTTTTCTACTTCCCCCACCAAAAATGTTTACTGTCTGAACTTCAAGTTTACTACTTCCACCCACATTTGTTTCTATTACGTTATGTGTATGTATCCTCACGTGATGTATAGTATTAGTTTTCATGTCTTTAAACCTTCTGTATTAGGCTGTTCTTGCACTGCTATAAGGAAATATCTGAGAGTGAGTAATTTATTTAAAAAGAGGTTTAATTGGTTCACGGTCCTGCAGGCTGTACAGGAAGCACAGTGCATCTGCTTCTGGGGAGGCCACAGGAAGCTTCCAATCATGGAAGAAGGTAAAGGGGGAGCAGGCACATCACATGGCAAAAGCAGAAGCAGGAAAGACAGGGCATAAAAAGGAAGTCCCACACACTTTTTTTTTTTTTTTTTTTGAGACCGAGTCTCACTCTGTTGCCAGGCTGGAGTGCAGTGGCACCATCTCGGCTCACGCAACCTCTGCCTCCTGGGTTCAAGCGATTCTCCTGCCTCAGCCTCTAGAGTAGCTGGGACTACATGCACGTGCCACCATGCCCAGTTAATTTTTGTATTTCTAGTAGAGATGGGGTTTCACTATGTTGACCAGGATGGTCTCGATCTCTTGACCTTGTGATCCACCTGCCTCAGCCTCCCAAGGTGTTGGGATTACAGGCATGAGCCACCGCTCCCACCCACCACACACTTTTAAGTTACCGAATCTCATGAAAATTCACTGATTATCACAAGAACAGCACCAAGGGGATGGTGCTAAACCATTCATGAGAAATCCACATCATCCATAATCCAATCACCTCCACACCGTCCATGATCTGATCACCTCCACACCATCCATAATCCAATCACCTCCACACCGTCCATAATCCGGTCACCTCCCATCAGGCCCCAGCTGCAACACTGGGGATTGCAATTTAACTTGCATTTGGGCAGAGACAGATATGCAAATTATATCACCTTCCCCAAACAGTATCACCTATAACATGTATGATTGCATAATAAATATTTAAAATATAAGATTACCCACTTTGGGAGGCTGAAGCGGGTGGATAACGAGGTCAGGAGATCGAGACCATCCTGGCTAAGACGGTGAAACCCCATCTCTACTAAAAATACAAAAATTAGCTGGGTGTGGTCGCGGGTGCCTGCAGTCTCAGCTACTCGGGAGGCTGAGGCAGGAGAATGGCGTGAACCTGGGAAGCGGAGCTTGCAGTGAGCTGAGATCACGCCACTGCACCTCCAGCCTGGGCGGCAGAGCGAGACTCCCTCTCAAAAAAAAAAAAAAAAGATTACCTTTATGAGATTTATTCATTCTGCTATATAGATCTAACCATTTATTTCACTACTTTCTGCTATGTTTCCCAATTTCTTTATTGATTCAGCTGTTAACTGATATCGTGGCTATTTTTAAGTTAACACTTTTACTAGCAATGCTGCAATAAGCATTCTACATTTGCTAGACTCCTCCTAGAAGTAGATTTGTTGAGTTAAAAGGTAAGTATACTTTTACCAGAAATAAAAAATTATCCTCCTGAGGTATTGTAAGAATGTCTACACCCAACACATCTTGTGAGATTATATGAATCTTCCCATGTTTGCCAACACTTGGAGTTATCAAGTATTAATAGAGTGACTTTTAATCACGGTTACTTGGAGATTTTCTCATATAGAGACTCAGGCTTTTAAATGCAGTTACCCAAAAGAAAGCATGTTGAAGAGTGAAAGAGCAATACATAATAAAATAAATAATACATAAACAATACATGATAATACATAAGCAATACATAATAAAATAAAACAAATACACAATCAAAGCCTACACATATTCCAAATTCCCTGGGTCATGGCATGAATGTGCTGCAGAGTCATTCTAATCCTAGCACCTTTCCCGTTTCTTAGCCTACACTGAACATACTGAAACCAGGCAGCAATCAAGATTTAAACCACCCCTAAGGAAAGAGCACTGGTAATTTACAAAGGAAGACTAGAGGTCAGGAAAGACCAGATGGAATTAATACTGTGTGTCAAGAGCGAGAGCAAAGCTCCTCAGCTTGTAAATTCTCTACGGGTCTCTCATAGTTGTGGAGTTTGGTTGAGTGAAAGGCTGGGTGAGAAGCAAATGCAAATGTAACAAATACATTCATGGGCATGATGAATAGCCAAACCCATGCTACTCTGACTTTGGAATGGTAGACTCCCTTTATAGATCAACAGAAGCAATGAACAGTGAAGAGTAATTATTTTGCAAGAAATTATTATTAATTTCTATTATTTTAGATGTACAAGCAGTATTAAGAATAATACAAGTACCTACAACTGAAATTAAGAAACAAAGAATTAAGATTATGGTTGAAAACACCCATGATGCTCTTATCTTGAACTTGAGGTTTATAATGCCCATGCAAGTCATTTGACTTCCATTGATAGGTTTGTGCCCCGACTGCACACAAGACAGGGATTTGCATGCTGTAAAATTACCTTCTATGGTGTGAATCATTCTACAATTGTTTTTTCCTTGAACAATATATTGTTTTTCCTTGAACAATGTATTTTTCAGAATCATATTTTATATATGTAATTCTAGCTCATTTTTGCTGCTGTCTAGAATTTTATGTGAATACACCACAGTTTATGCATTTACCTGTGCATAAACAGGTAATGATAAACTTTAGAATGATCTAAAGTTTAGTGCATAAACTTTAGAATGATCTAAAGTGCATTTATATCATTCCATTTCCTGCTATTGTGATGCTATACATGTTTTCTGTGCATGTGTGCCAACACTTCTGTAGGGTGTATACCTAGAAGTACACTTTCTGTGTCGTAGGGGTGACAATCTTCAACTTTGCCAAATTGCTTCCTAAATTCATTGTCCAGTGTGCACCCTGCAGAGTATCTGACTTTGTATTGTTCCACATCTTAGTCAGCACTTGGTGGTGACATATTTAAGCTTTTTCCTTCAATGTGATGGGCGTAACACGGTTTTATCATGTGTTTTAAATTTATTCTTTATAATTGATGGCAGAGATTCAAGCTGCTTCTTTGGATTCCTTGTTCATATCTCTTGCCTATTGTTTTTTCTATGGGATTGTTTTGTTGTGAGTATATATATGTGAGTGTGTCTGAACATTTGTGTAATCTGTAGGAACTCCTTATAATTGTGGGAAATTTATACAAATTTTATTCAGCCCAAAAATTGTTTTAATTTCTCCCAAAGCCATGGTAGCCAATTATACTACTCCATCTTCTTCTCCCTGTCCAACATGAAAGAAAACAGAAAGGCATTTCAAAACAGGTCCTGAAGCTGCCTGTCCTCCCCAAAGTTCTAACCCTTTCCTTGACCTCTGTAGTAACAAATAGGGAGAAATTGCCAGAACTCAGACATATGGATTCTTAATAGTTTTATTGGGACATAACTGACATACGATATGTTTCAAACCCAAGAAAACAATTTGAGAATTTTTGACATATATATACACTGATGAAACTATCATCACAATCAAGATAATGAACCTGGCCAGGTGCAGTGGCTTACACCTGTAATCTCAGCACTTTGGGAGGCTGAGGCAGGAGGATCACTTGAGCCCAGGAGTTCAAGGCTGCAGTGAGCTATGACTATGCTTAAAATTTTCTCACTCCCTTCTCCAGGCAATCACAGATCTGCTTCCAGCCACTATCAATTTGTTTTTATTTTATTGAATGTAGAATTACACAGTACGTACTCTTTTTGTCTTGTTTCTTTCACTCAGCAAAATTACTTTGTAATTCATCTGTGTCTTTAAGTGTATCACTAGTTCATTCCTTTTCATTGTTGAGTAGTATTCCATTATATGGATATTCTATAGTTTATCAATTTGTCTGTTGCTGGTCATTCAGGATGTCTCCAGTTTTGGAGTATTAAAAATAAAGCTGCTAAAAATATTCATGTACAGTCTCAGTATGGAGATTGATCTTTCTATCTGTCTACCTACCTACCTATTCATATATATATATACACACAAAGGCACACACGTAGACACATGTATCTATGTACATTCCTTTTTCTTGAGTAAATATTTTGGAGTGAAATGGCTATATCATATGGTAGTGTATGTTTAAGTTTTTTTTTTTTAAAGTGCTAAAAGGTTCTCCAAAGTGACTGTACCATTTTGCATTCCCATCTCCTGTGTATGGTATGAGAGTGCTATATTCCCATAGTCTCACCAATATTAGCTGTGGTCATTCTTTTTTAATTTTGCTGTGCTAGGGGTTTTGTAGTGGCATATCATTGCGGTTTTCATTTGATTTGCGTTTACCTGATGGCTAATGATATTGAGCATCTTTTCATGTGTTTTGTACTCCATCCATAGATCTCATCTGGTGAAGTATCTGTTCAAATATTTTTTCCATCTATTATTAGGTTGTTTGTTTTCTTATCATTGAGTTTTGAGAGCACTTCATAATATTCTTAATTTAAGTCCTTTATAAGATATGTGTTTCACAAATATTTTCTCCCAATCTGTAACTGTCTTTTCATTTTCTTAATATTGTCTTTTGAAGAAGTTTAATTCCTCAATTTGTTCTTTTATGAATCCTGCTTTTGATATCATATCTAAGGAATCTTTGCCCAGCTTAAGATCACAAAGGTTTTCTCTTATGTTTTCTTCCAGAATTTTTATAGTTTTAAATTTTACACTTAGTTATGGGATGCTTCCTGAATTAATTTTTGTTTATGATGTATGGTATGGATTGACATTAATTTTATTTTTGCTTTGGATATCCAATTGTTTCTGCACCATTTGTTGAAGAGACAATCGTTTCTACACTGAATTGTCTTTGCACCTTTGTTGAAAATCAGTTGCCTGCATATGTGTGGTTCTATCTCTAGACTTTCTGTTCTGTTCCACTGATCTATTTGCTTATCTTTACACCATTACGACAGTCTCTTGATTATAGCTGCTTAATAGGAAATAAGCCTTGAAATCAGGTAGTGTGAGAAGATGCTTCCCATGGCTTCACATAGATTTGAGATCTCAGAATAACTCCCATAGTATAAATATGACATTTTCTTATGATACACAAGGGTAAATGAAGATAGAGGGGCAGGTCAGCTGAAATAGAAGCAACAGTCAACGACCATGAGGGCAGCCTGGAATCTTTTTGCTGACCAATCTCCTCTTTGGCTAGCATTGAACAACCAGTTCCAAATCCTTGCTCTCTCTGAGGAGCTGACTGCCACCCTTCAGTCAACACATTCCTAATTACACTTCAGCCATCTAGTTGCAACGGGTTTCCAGGCTGCCTTCCTGAATCTTCCTGGTAGCCTTGAGTATCCCCAAATATCTGCGCATATTTCTAGATTGTCTTTGGGTTTCCTTAGCTTAGGGATAATGGTCATTCATTTTGATGTTTCTTCTTAATTTCATTCTTAAAGTTCCAGGGATGCCCATATGTCACTCCCAAATCTGAACGCAAGATGATGTTAGAATGTCTAATCAGTTATTGAGGATCAGTAACTTTTGTTGTAGATGTTCCGCAAAGTGATAAAGTTTCAACAGTCCTTAGACATTGTAGTTCCTGGGGGAACCACACTAGCATCTCATACGCTCACTTAAGAGCACAGCATCTAAGACTGGAACATCAATTAGTCATTTATTAATGATGTTTGAGCACCTGCTGTATGCCATGCATTAAGCCTGTGCTATGAGAATGAAGAAATTGATACAACGTAGTCCCTGTTCTCAAGATGCTTCAAATCTAATATATTCCACACCTTCATGGCCCAAGGCCAGTTAAAGATTCTAGCTATGGATCAATATAATCTAGATTTCAGAGCCCAGATCTATAATTTCTCCTCAGGTAAGATTGTTGCCATCACTGGGAAGGAGTAGGAGGCATTTTCTGTGTCAAGTCAGGCATTCTAATTCAAGAATAGTAGGATTTGGTTGACAAAGACAGCTCAGAAAAAGAATAAAGCACCCAGACAGGACCAGATGCTGGAAGCAAAGGCCAAGCCCTTGAAGGAGTGGCACAAGGTCAGTGAACATTTATCAGAAAAGAACAGAGACAGAATAGGGAGTAAATGGATGAAGACTTGTCTTTACCTCTTGACTGGGGAAGGTGTATGTGCAGGAGAGAGTGGATGAAACTGAATTTGAGCCTCAAGGTTAAAAGTTCAGTTGGTATTCCTTTCCCACTGGGAGGGCTCACTGAGGCAGGGAGAGTCCAGACATGTCCCAAAAGAACGAAATGAATCATTGTGCAGTTGCCTGTCTTCTGTGATAAATGTAGGTTTTGCACACCTCATTAAGAATATTTCACAAAAGGTAGAGACACAAGGTCCCTGCCAAATAAAGCAGTTCTTTAAAAGCCATTGCCCAGCCAAGGTGCATCATGAGGGTAGACTGGAGATTGAAAGAGGAAGTCTCTGGTCCTGGAATGGAAAGGGGAAGGTGCGGTGTGCTATGCTCCAGGACAATGGAAGAGCCTCCCGAACACACTCTGGTTGGGGATGCTGAGGAGTTAGGAGATGGCATCAGGCTTCCATAACGATGGAGACCTGGAAATTTAGCCGCAGCTGGGAGAAGCTGTCCAAGGCACAGAGCAAGGGGAGTGGGGGACTAACCTAACTGCAGTGGAGATTTGGGAGTTGCCTAGGTCCCAAAGGGAAACAAGTGCTGCTGGAAGGCCAATAGGAAGGAGTGGGACAAGTGGGAGTAGGGTGGCCTCACCTGTGGGCTCCATGGCTTATAGCCAAGGTGGGGTGATTAAAAGGGCCCGGGAAGACCTCCTGCCTGAAATAGTATTTTCCGCCCCTCAACTACAGCCTAATATTCCTTTAAAGTGGGGCACAGACTTCACTTCATAATTAGAACTAAGGATTATAATCAAAGTATCCCTAGGAGAGCTGAGTTCACTGGATGTTTTCTTAAGAGTAGTGTTGGAGGAAAGCACAGTTATACGATTCTGATGGAAGAGGGAAAAATGCACAGAAAAAGGGGATGGGGATCTGGGAGGCAGATTCCAGGGTTCTCAGTGGCCAGCCTGATGTCATGACAGTTAAGGCTGCCAGATTTGGCCAAACAAACACCAGGATGCTCAGTTCAATTTATCTGAAATTGAAACTTAATGGGGGACCTGTTTTTTATCTGTCAACCCCACGCCAGTGGGAAGTTCACTGTCATTCCCCTACTGAACCCCTCTGCGATGCTTCCCTTACGGATTCCCTGAGCCCTCACTTGGGTACGTGAGGACAGCTGGGAAGAGGCTGCAGAATGGAGGCAACAGAACCACAATACATAGGGAAGAAGATACCTTACTGAGACTTAGAAATGTAAACTTCTTAAGGACCAACACTCTGTCATTTCTCTCTGCATTCTAAGTACCTTGCATAATGCCTAGTACAAAACAGGTTGCTTGACACAGGTATGTTGAAATTCTTTTTAAGAGGCAATAATTAATAGTAACAGTAGCAAACATGTACACAGTGCTATTCCACCTGGGCTCTCTTCTTCTTTTTTTTTTTTTAAACTTTTGTTTTAAGACCCGTGGTACATGTGCAGAATGTGCAGATTTGTTAAACATCTGCCATGGTGGTTTGCTACACAGATTAACCCATCATCCAGGAATTAAGCCCAGCATCCATTAGCTATTCTTCCTGGTGCTCTCCCTCCCTTCGCCCTCCACACTACCCCCAGCCCGCCAACAGGCTGTGTGTGCTGTTCCCCCCATGTGTCCATGTGTTTAAAATAGTTTCTTCTAATCCTGTAAACAATATCAATGACAGTTTAATGGGAATCTATAAATTACTTTGGGCAGTATGGCTGTTTTTACTATATTGATTCTTCCTATCCATGAGCACGGAATGTTTTCCCATTTGTTTTTGTCCTCTCTGATTTCTTTAATCAAGGTTTGTATTTCTCCTTGAAGAGGTCCTTCGCTTTCCTTGTTAGCTGTGTTCCTAGGTGTTTTATTCTCTTTGTAGAAATTGTGAATGGGAATTGATTTACGGTTTGGCTCTCTGCTTGCACCCAGGCTCTCTTCTATGTACTTTACTGAAAAGCTGAGATGATGCCTCTGAACGACGTGGTACAAGAGACCTAGAAAGGACTTGTGCCAGTAGAAGAAGGAACTCTTTTGATATTGCTTTTTACTTAAGTGGGTTCCTTAATTATCAGTGTGTAATCCTTCTTCTTAGGAGTGGGAAGGCTATCCATGCCTTATGCTAGTCTTCCATTCAACTCCTCCTCCTCCAAAAACCAAAAGCACAGACAAAGTCAGTTACATTATAGATTCTCCCCTACCTTCCCTCTGCAGCTGTTCCCACCTCCAGACTTCCCTGACACCCAACGCCCCACTCAAGACCCACCCCACTCATCCAGAGTGCAAACCCATTACACTGAGTGCAGAGCTACCCATCGTTAAGGGAGGAAATCATTTTTGAAATAAGTTCGTAATGCTTTTGCCAAATATAGATGATATGGGGTTCCAGAGGAATTGGATTATTCAGGTTCCTCTTGCCCTCCTTCACACAGAGAGTGCCCCAGGCTTGGCTGTGTTCTCATAGAAACAGGCAAACAGAGAAGGCAAAGGATTCAATAATGAACCATGAGCATCTCTAGCCTGGCATGTACTGGCTTTAGATTTGCCAAACAGAACACTTGGAAAGTCTGGCTCCACTACATCTATCAAAGTCGGGCCAGGGAAGCCCCCAGACAATTTGAAGGTTGGAGAAAGTAGGTTTGGTACAACTGCTGCTACTTTTTTTTTTTCACACGATTTGGTTTTTTAGACAGAATCTCAAATGGCCCTCTTCATCCCGCCACCACCATCCCACCCCCACCCGACTGTAATCTCCATGTGGAGAGAACTGGCCACACATGGTTCTCATTCATTTGCATTTAACTCATCAAAATATTGTTTAGTCAAAATCTCTCTCTGTCCAAGGAGTCTTTTATGAGCTGACGGGATAAGCCTGGCTTAAGTCTATTGTAATTGGGGAGTTTTTTTTTTTTTTTTCTTTTCTTTGAACTGAGAAGCTGCTAGTTCCAAGCCAGCCCTAACCCAAAGCAGTCTGGAAAAGCTGTATTTGTTACTTACTTGTTGGATTGGTTCTTTAATTCTGGAATCCAGTCAGCTCTGGCACATGCCCTAGTTGGTGAAAAGTATTCTCTAAGTTGTTTTCAAGGCATCATTCTGGTCCAGTCAGCGACTGTGAATCCATGAGCTCTTCCTGCAAGGGTTACCTAGACTCTTGTTTCTGCTTACTTTTGCTGATGCTATCCTAGACCAGGCCAGGGTCCTTCCTCCCTGTGGAACTCAATGGATTCCTGACCCACGTTGTTCCTCTCCTGTAGAATTCACTGGCTTCCGGACCACAAATCCTCATGCTGCAGAGTAAGCTTCCTATGCCCTTGCTCTGACCATGCCACTCTCCTTCACGTGCCCCACGTGGCACTTCTTAAACAGGCGTGCATCTATGATTGAGGAATACATGGTCGAGTCCCAGGGACTGAGCAAAGTCAGAGACAAACATGGAACATTTCCCTAAAAACATCAAGCCTACTCAAAAATCGAGGAAAGTGCTGTTATCTTTCAAAGACCTACGGAAATATGGAGTTGACTACAAAATTATATATTCTGGAAATAAAACACGTGTCTTCAGGGAAATTTTAAGCTTGACACTACTTTGGACTAAATCCCTAGGTCTCCAAGAGTGATATATTTATTGCCTGCCACCATTAGTGTATGTGGGTAAAAGTTTGAGAAAGCCTAGTGTAGAGTAGCCCAAGCCCTCAATTTGTTTTTCAAGGCCCAGTGCATTTCTTCCCCCAAACCCTGTGCAATCTGTCACCAACATGTACCTTATTCTCTAGATAAATGGGGCAATTCATCATTCTCCAACACGCTCCCCCCTTAGACATTTGTTTTTTTTTATAACCAGAATGCCTTTAAATTTCCCTGTCTTTGCCCAACTGAAATCCAGATCTAATGCCAGATCCATTTTTCTTTCCATTATAAATGCATTATTTTTGTACTTCAAAGTCCTAGTCATGGTGCTAGGATTTCAAGGAATATTGCTGGAGAGATGGTTGATTGAACACAATTCCTGAGCCCTTGAGCTATACAGAAAGCGATAGAACATTTCTCTGCTTAGAAAGCGGGAAACCAGGACAGGATGATGCTAAGTGGAGAGTGTGAAGCCCTTTCTTAGCACTAGTTTTTTCTTCAACTTCAATAGTACAAAGTTTTGTTTTTAGAGTGAAGAGGCAAAGATTGGGGTGTGGACAGGGACTCAGGGGAGGTGCACAGCTCTTTCTAGATGGCGCTTATGATGCAAAAACTGGGGAGAAAGATGGATGAAATGAACTGCAAATTGTAAATTTGCAAACATGTTTATTTCCCCCAACATAAAATATATTTTTTTAATTTGGGAATTTTCAAAGAAAAATCTGGAATTCCTGATACTGTTGGAAAACCATATTGACTGGGGCATCTGCCTGGCCTCCCTGCCTGTCTCAGAGCCATCTGGAGATACGGCACGAACTCTGTTTCGCTGCAGTTCCCACCGCTCTTCCTCATAGACAGACACAGTGGCCTCCCATGTGTGCATTTTGATTTGCTGCTGGGCTGCAGAGGATGGACAGAAACAGTTACAAATTCCAGCTTAGGGTCCACAGGTAAACATTCTGAGGGGATGCCAGAGATTGCATAGTGATTGGTTAGAGACAGAGGCAAAAGCCTTGTTGGAGGAGTGTATTGGAAGAGCCCTTTTTGCCTTAAGTCATTCAGTCTCTTTATTTTAGAACTTCTCCCTGCAAAAAGCATCACATGCATATGATGTTGTCCGAGGAAGAGTCCCCAGGCTCTAAGCTGCAGCTCGGCACTAGCACATCAGCAGTGTTCTCCCTGCTTCATCTCCGGTGCCCAGCCTGTGTTCCCTTCAAAGCCCCTTTCTTGTCTCCCCTCACTTGATTTTCCCCAGTGTCACATTAGAGGTTTTCCCACCTCTGAGTGCTCAGAATCAGGCATTTTGCTCAATCATTTTCAAGGATGATTCGAAAAGTTCATCCAAGATCAAATATCTTCTCTTTCTTTAAAAAAAAAAAAAAAAAATCTGTAATGTTGAAGGGGGAACAAAGCCAAGTGTCCTCCTTCCCTGGGCTTCGGAATAAGGGGCTTGCCTCTGCCTCCCCGATTTACCCCCAACTCGAATGAGGCCTCTGAAAAGGGAGCTGCTCCTTCCCCAGGCTTCCCATTTCACCTGTAACGGTAGGGAGACACACAGTGGCTAATAGGGATCCTCCAGGGAGTTTTCTGGCTGTTAGGCCAGGCCCAAGCCCTTCATGAACAGGCCATTCCCAGGGCCTTGGATTTCAGGATGAGGTGATTAGTGAGGGGGTTTCAGACCCGGCAGAGCCCTCTCCTGGTGTGCATCTGTAGAACTAAAGAGCTGCCCTGTCTGCGGCTGCTGGGAGCTGCAGCTTTCTCTGTCTCTGAGGGTCAGCGAGGGAGTGACAGAGGGTAACAGGCAGAACTGTTAGCAGATTGGCATTGCTTCTCAGTCTCAGTCTGTAGTGAAACTGAAGAGAAAGCTCTTCTGTGCTATCTTCAAAGGTGACAAGCAGAAGAATTCCACCTCTTTTTAGTATTCTGAAATTTTTTCCATGCTCTCTTCTTCTTTCCACACACAAAATCCTAGAATTTGAGAATTGCAATACACTAATATACTTTAAAAGTCTTTGGAGTACAGTTCTCCTCATTTTACACATAGGGAAACAGTCACGAAAAGAGGGAGAGTGGCTTGCCACAGGCCACACATTGAAGAGTGTCAGGATGGGGATAAAAAGCTTTCTTACTTCTTACCCCTGAGAACCATCCCAGTGATTCCCAACATCTGGTCATGAGCACAAAATTTTCATTATTTTTGGCATATCTGTAAACACCTGTGCTATTACTTAATACTTTTTCTTTAGCCAGATCCATTTTTTACTTAAATGCAGTTATTTTAAAAGGAAACGATGTCACTAATGCCTATGGAAAAGCAGCATTACTTGCCTTGAATATTGGAGACCAAAAGGCAAATGTGATTAATGGAAAATGACATTGTGGAATGAGCTGGATACTGTAGTCTGTTGAGGGTTCTTGCTTCAAGACCTATTTGGGGGATTACAGTAGGAGCTAAGAGTTTGAAAAGTGTTAGCAAGATCTGATACATTCTCCTTGAAGGGAAGAAGGAGAATTGAAATGGAACATCCCTGCTAAAAACCACCAGTGCTCCTCCACGCACCAGCACGGTTTTCTCTGGATACCCATGGTACATGTTCCTCACTTTGGGGTCTCTGCCTTGGATCATGGTGTCTTCAGAAGGATGGTAGGCTCTTTGCCGTGCTGTTCTCCCTTCTCAAGGGTTAGGCTGCACAGATGCTGAAGATAGACACAATAGTCCTTGCACATTTCAAAAAATATGGACAATGTTTCCTACAGAGGAACAAATTTTTCTGTCAGATGGTGAAATTTCTCACTCTGGTTGAGAACATCTTTGAGAGGGAAGCAGGGTAAGGGAGAGTGATTAAGGACATTTTGGGGTCAAGAGATAGCTAAGTGATTTTCTGTACACTAGATATCCTCCACCTCCCCTTTATCCACACCCCCGTATGCCACAGTGACACACATCATTCTCAGTGATGATGGAAATGAACAGGATTCCCTGCTCATGGGAATAGCAAACAATCGCTCTGCATGTGCTCTGAGGCTCAGGAATCCAGGTGAAATCAAGTCTGCCCAGTCCTGAGTTGTCCATCTTTCACCACCTCCCCTCTTCTGTATTATCACCACAAAGAAAGAACCAGTCAGCAAATGGTTGCTAACCACCTGGCACTGTGCTAGGTGTTTGCACCTGCACTTAGAGCGGCTTTGTGTGGTTGAGACAGGGTTCCTTTATATTAAAGGACAGCAAAGATGTACATGCCACATACAAGATGATGGGGGTCCCAGGAAGATTCTGGGAGCCTGGAGGAGGGAGTGAGGCCAGAAGCTCAACGCAGCAGGGAAGCTTTGTGGAGGAGGTAGGATTTTTGCAGAACTTCCTTCTCCCTACTTCCCCTGGTCTTCCTCCTTCCCCTCTTGCCCTTGTCCAGTTTGCACTGACAGCGGCCGGGGGAAGGGTTGGCTCTCACTCCTGGATGTGGGCTGAACAAGCATCCCGGAAGCCTGTGGTAGTGGGAGGCTGGCCAGGTGGACTGTGCCCACGCTGCTGCTCGTGAGATCCTCGAAGACAGATTTACCAGTTGCCAAATTCTCCTTGTAGCCCACTCTCCTCCCTGAGGCCCCACACAGCAATTCCTGAGGCCTGGTGAGGGGAGGAGAGGGCTCAGAAAAGGCGGGTGAAACAGAATCACACACAGACTACAGACTCTGCAGGACCATCTCCAGCAGATTCCACCTCTGCCTCTACAACCCCCCTCGGGCCAGAGGGAGAACACAGACTGGCAGATCTGCAGTTTTCACTCCTCTGTGGCTCCTCCTTGCTCTACATCCTTGTCTTGGAGGGTTAGGGAGCATCACAGGAAGCCTGTAGGGACAGCCCAGGCAATGGGGCCAAGGAAGCAGGTACCTTTCAAAAAGGCTAAAAGACAACAAAGAAAACTGTTGGGTGCAGGCAGGTGGGGCTGCCTCAACCCATGGCCAGCATGGGCTCTGTGAGCCGAGACCTCAGGGGTCAGGGTCACCCACTGCCAACTACACAACAAGTAAAGTGAATGAGGCCAGGGCACTGAAAATGCCTGAGATTGTCCCTGCCTCCCAGAACCTACTTGTTGGCTCGCAAGCCACTGGGGTGTGATCTCACTGTACAAATGAGGAAATGGAGTAGTAAGCCAAGGGGACTTAGCCCAGTGTGACACAAAACATGAATGGTAAAAATCAAAAGTTGAAACTAGATCTCCCCCTTCTACATCCAGTTTGCCCAAATGCCTTTGGTAATTTGGGGTAAGGGGTGGAGTGGTGGGGAGACTGTTCAGACTGAAATAACAGTGAAATATTTCCAAGTGATATGGAATGGCCTGGACCGGACTGAGCCACCTCTGGCGGTTCTGTGGTTGTTTGGGTCATGGGTTACACACAAGGCCTGGCTGTTGTGACCTCCGTCCCATGCGCCCCGAAGGTGGGATCCTTGTTCCACCACTGTGAACACTGCCTGCAAAGCTGGGGGCTCCTTGCCCTACTGCCCGTGGTCCCTGGTGGGCCA
Source organism: Pongo abelii (assembly GCF_028885655.2). NCBI lineage: Eukaryota > Metazoa > Chordata > Mammalia > Primates > Hominidae > Pongo > Pongo abelii. The sequence goes on from NC_071995.2 coordinate 5,198,658, forward strand.
TCTGAAGGCCATCCCACTGGGATCTTCCCTGTATTTACCAGCGAGCCCAGCTCTGAGCTGGAATGTGGACACTCAGAGGATGGGCTGGGGGAACAGTCACAAGATGACATCTGATACTCAGCAGGACTCAGGGAGAAATCACCAAGCTGGGTGATAAAGTGGATGTAGTTTGCTTGTTGGCGTGAGTGGAACCCACGGCTAGGCATCTGGAACTCCCCACACCTTGAATCCCCTACTGACCTGTAAACAGTAGGTAGCAGACTCATTGGCACTGATGATCTGAGTGTGGTTTAGCACTACATGAGGTAGTTTAATAGAAAGATCACCGGCAGGGTAGGCAGGAGACCTGGACCTCTGTCCCAGCTCTGCCAGCAGCTTTTTTACGAACAGTGACCTTGGACAAGTCACTTGCTCTCTCTGGGTATCTTTATTTCATGTATAATTAAAGGATGGGACTGGATAGAATCCATAGTCTCTCCCAGTTTTGGTGAAAACATCTCACATGCCACTAATTCAGGAGACTCCATTGATCATACGCTGCTGGAGCTTGCTGGTATCAGAAGTGGGCACTGTTGGCCACTGAACCTCAGTTTTCTCAGCTGCTGCATTTACCAGTTTTATATGAAAATCTCTATTCCAGATAAGGGAAAATGAGAGAATGAAGTAAGGTGGGTGGAGCAGAGGGAAAAGTTAAAGAGGGAAAATGGTGAAAATACAAAAGTAGATACAGTGTTGAAGAGACAGGAAAAGTGAAAAAACTCAAGAAAAGGGTAGTCAGCTATGTCTGTGAAGGAATCACAGCACATTGACTATCAATGGAACACACAAGCCTGTCTCTTTTGTTTCTCTATCGTTCAGTGCAGCTGCATCTGCCCTATGCAAGTTTGATGGTTGTCAGTATGATAGATAAACATTAACTGAGGAAATTCCTCTGTGTTCAGCACAGTATTTGGGAAATATAGGGGTTCCCAGGAGTTCATCTAGGTTTTGATAAGCATAAGCTCACATGACTGCAGAAAAAGAATGTAAAAACTGTACATGCAGAATTAAGTAAAAAACATATTTATTTCACATGATGAAAGAAATCACAACAAAGTAAACATTTTAAAAAGCTGACATCTACAACAAACAATCCCAAATTCAGGAAAATAATGACATTTTCACTAATTAACTTCCAACACAGTGCTTTTTTCTCTACATTCTCTTCAATCACCTCCTCCTATGACAACAACTTTATAAAACCATTTTCTATATAGAGAGAGGAAAGATAATTCAGTCTTTCCTCAACTGAAATTTGTTTTTTTAAGAGCAATAATCAGGATGCACAAAACATTTGATTTCACACAACAAAAGGACTCACTGTTTGCAGTACTGTTAAGTTTAGGCCCTACAAATAGAGGAATTTTAATACATTTTGGTTTTGTCTGACTCCTGTCATAAAGGATAAATATATGTTGTACTTATAATGATACATTTGCATTGTCAAATGTATTTCTTATGGGAAAGAATTTCCATTTTGATGAGGAATCAATGAGAAAAGACCTCGTGGAATGCAACTGCACACATCTGAGCATCAGAGTAGTCTTTTCCACAGACTAGCTTTTGTTCCTTCAATTCTAATTTTGCTCTCACCCACTCCCCACAGTCTTCAGGCGAAGAAGCCACAGGATGTGTGCATATCACAATCTCACCTCTGGTCCTACAATTTTGGCCTCAGCAGGAGGAGAATCACACAGTGGGTAGGGCACATCTTCCTGGAAGCCATTCCTCCACTGGAGTAGCTAGGAACCCTGTAACTGACTAAAAGCACCCTTAGCTCTATCCTAAAAATGTCTAGGGCTACTCCAGTGCCCACCCATACGAAGGGGAGTGCGAAGGAGGGAAAGTTCGGGTTAGAGAGATGCAATATCTTAACAAATTGCAGTGAAAATATTTTACTCCTGCAAAATTTTCAAAACCATGCCACCATGTAAGAACATTTTTAGGACCTCTCCCTGGAAGGGTCTTGGAAGGGGCCAGTGAAATAAGGGTCCTTGAACTTGAGGCTTCATTAGCTTCTTGAAAGACCTGCCTCTGGGGTTTGGAGAGACCTATGAGACTTGTTCTCTGTCCTCACGTTCTGCAGTCATCCTTAGTCACTCATTCTGCTCCTAACAACAATCAATAGTGCATGTACAACACTCCAGCTTCATCCCTCCCATCGAACTTGAACTCATTCCATTGGACAAGGCTCTACTCTTCGAGAAGCCTGGTTTGTGATGGTCATTTACATGAACTTTACTGAGAAAACAGGTACATGAAGTGACTATATGGGCAAATTCACTGCTAAAAGTGTATTGTAAATTGATAAACTAAAAATTTGGCTTTAATTACATTTATTTTATAGATTTGAATATATCCTAAATGTCCAACAATAAAGAATTGGTTAATTATGCCAATATTCCACTAGCATATTTTTCAGTTATTTAGTGTAATTTTTGTGGACATGTATTGTTGGCCTGAAAAGCTTTCCCTTATAAGTTAAATAAATTTTAATAAAACATATTGTAAAGCCATAATTTCATCTTTAAATTTAAAAATACATATGTGTATTGATCTATCTATGCCTCTGTCTATATCTATATCTAAATTGCTGTAGGAAAAATTAAGAATAGAAAAATGTCTGGAAGGTTCTAGATCTTGATATGAGTAAGAGTGGTTGCTCTGGAAAGATAATAGTGAAATTTTCTTGCTTATTATTTTATTTTTCTGTAATGATTACATCGTTGTTTCTCTTTTTAAGAGTCTGTTGTCTAGGCTAGAGTGCAGTGGCTCAATCACAACTTGCTGCAGCCTTGATCTCCCAGTCTCAAATGATCTGCCCACTTCAGCCTCCTGAGTAGCTTGAGACTACAGGTGTGCATCACTATGCCCAGGACAATTAAAACAAATTTTGTAGGGATGGGGTCTCTCTATGTTTTCCAGGCTGATCTTGAACTCCTGGACTCAAGAGATCTTCCTGCCTTGGCATCCCACAGTTGAGATTACAGATGTGAGCTACTGCATCCAGCCTAATGACTATGTTCCTATTATATTGTAATAATAAAACTATAGATAGAATTTTTTAAGTGTATAGTATTTTTAAAAACTCAAGTAGCTTCTCTCTTTCCTTACTTAGACAGGTGCAAGTTGATAAAAGAATTCTGGAAATTGAAGGCCAAGGAAGAGTGACTCAAAAATAAGAAGCAGGCTGAAAAGTGAATGTGTGTATGAGAGGGGGAGAGAGACAAAGAGAGTGGGAGAGAATGTGTTTGTGGGGAGCATATATTCATCTGTGGGCTGTGTAAGTAGATATTCTGCATTCAGTCCTGACACCTAGTTTAGCTCTGCCCCTCACATCAATGAATCCTGCTGAATTGTCTGCAGCTTCCATTTTGATTCAGTGTCTCAGTCCATTTTACAAGCCACAGAGTCTTAGGAGGGGAGTCAAAAAGATCCCATCAGGATTCGATGGGGCACATTCCTCCACGTGAAAGTAGTTGCCTTTCTCTCTGCCCACTCTGAGGGTCTTTGGCGATAGGATGAAGAGCAGAGTCACCCTCGCTCTCCTGACGTCCTACGTGAAATCCTATGAAAGGAGGTGCTGCTAGATTTGAGATGCCAAAATGAAAAAGAGGAAAATGCAAATAAATGACTTCCACTTCCCCTCCCATCATCCTGACCCTAAACTCAAACCCCTTCTTGAGCGCCTTTGCCAGCCCAGGGAAGCCATTCAGTGTTCACTTTCTAAGAATGTCTTGAAGCCCACTCCCCCCAACACACATACACAACAATCCCTTCCCACATCCAGAAGATCCACTCCTGGAGGGCAAGTCCAGTTCAGAGGACAGGGCTATGACACGCAATGGGAAGCCCACCCTTCCCCTTCCCCAGGTGTCTATGGTTTCTGGCAGGCTCTCTCCAGAAAGGAAAAATGGAAGGTGTCTCCATCTGGAGTCCTTCCCCAGCCCTTCTTGTACCAGGCTGTGTTCTCCCACAGTGAGCACCCAGGACTTGGGCTGAGGCTCTCCTCACAGGTCTGCCCGATGTGTTGACCAGGATGTGTTCAACTCTGTGGGTTTCCCAGTTGCTGGAAGCCAGTAGGGTTTCTTCTGCCTTTGACAGTGCTGTTGGTGGGGATAGGAGAAATAATCCGAGTCTGGCTGTGCTCAGGGCTTTCTCAGTCACCCAGGGAGCCTTCAAATCATGGTGGTCCCTCCAGCCCATCAGCACATGTGCATTAATTCACAAAATAGTTGTTGAGTCTCTGTTCCACCCCAGGTACTGTACTTGGCCCTGGAGAAACAGCAGAAAACAACATAGTAAAGACTCTGTTCTCTGTCCCAAGGTTCCCCATTTGCTCTGTATGGATTGGAGGACACATGAGTAATGCTTGTTCCCCAAGAACCCTGTTAGTTCAAGGTCACCAGGTTCTCTCAGTCACCACCACCCTTGCTGGGGGAAGTAAGGTATGGTGATGGATAGGGGACCTTTTTTCTATCTTCATCACACTCCTTGCCTCTCCTCCACTGTCCTAGTGCCCTGCAGAATATATGAAGAAATTCTGGGACATTTAGCCAAGATTCCTCTCCCAAAGTGGGCAGCTACCCATAGCTACATACATAATGCCAAAATTATCCTTTTCTTGTGGGCTGACCTAAGTGGATCTTTTATGAAGTCCTCAGGTCAGAGAAGATGAGTTGGGTTGAAGTTTTAAGGGGATACTTGTATTATTCCCTGGATAGATGCTTGATCTCATCCTTGCTTTCTGCCAGATCACTCAAATTTCTCCCCAACAACTTTCAGTTCATTTCAGAAATTCCTCCTCCTCTGAGGAGCACTCTGGGACTAATATTCCAGAAGAAGCTATACTCTGACTTCACTTATTGAGGTTCACTTTCTGAGCCACCTTCTGCCTCTGCAGGCTAAGTGGGGGCTCAGAGGGAGAGACTGGCACTATAGCTATCTCCTTCATATTGGACTGTTCTCGCAGCAATTACAAATCACAACGAGAATGACATTTATCGGGATATGACACATCAGTTCCAAATTTCAAGAGGAAAATCTCAATACATTTAAAGTATTATTATTTTGTGAAAGAGAAGCAACCCTCATCTCCATTTTCCTTGAAGCTGAGGTCTGTCTGTGGTCAGTGACAGAAGAGTGAAAATCTTATATTGTCTGGTCACGTGGTGGTTTAGGGCCCTCAGTTCAAGTCAGAGTAGGGGCAATCCATATCTCACAGGGTGATTTGTAGAACAAATGTCTATCTGACATCTTAGAGTACAATTTTTAGAAGCTGCTGTTCTTTTTGCAATGAATAAGCAGGCCTCTGTTTTACCTTTTTGGTTTATAAAATATTTCTTTGGTTCATTGTAAAGACACTGGAGAATTCCACAAAGCATATATGCCAAAACATTTGCCACAATCCCCCACCTGAGATAATGCTTGTTGTGTTTATGCACAAGCACAGCAACTCTTTCCTCTACACACGTGCAGACATGTTAATTAATGGTAGGTCAAGGTCAAATCCCTCCCTTCATAGTTAAATTCACTTGCAACAGGATGGTTAGAACGGCATAGTAACCCGCCATGTGGTTATACCATAACCGAATTAACCATTCCCCTATTGTTGTTGACTTAGGGTGGCTTCCAAAGTTTCAATATTGCCAATGTTATAAATATGACCACTACAACCTTAAGAACAGATCTTTCTGAACAGCTTTGATTGTTTCCTTCAAATTCGTTCCTAGAAGTAAAATGACTGGGTCAAAGGGAATAGACATCTGTACAGCTTTGCACACATCTTGTGAAGTTCCAAGAGGCCCTTGTTTACTGTGTGTGTGGCAGCAGGGAGGGAATGAGATACAGTCAGCTCTGGAGCACTCCAGGAGGAAGTTGGGGTGGAGAGACACTGATATTGACCACCCTTTCCTACCAGATGGCCAGTGTCAAATAGGGCACTTGAGCTCAATGGAAGGTGGAAGCAGGGAAGAAACTAGCCGAGCTGCCCACTAAATCCCTCAAGAAAGACAGGGCTCTGGTTATGGCATGAGGCTTGGAGCTCAGACATTCTGAGCATTAGAAACTCCCAATCCCTGTGCTTGAACCACCACCAAGACACTGGGCAAGATCTTGAAAAACGTGGCCTGAGGGGGCTGCTGCACACATTACCACCTGTTAAATCCCAACAACCAGAGGTTCGGGGAGACTCTTCCCTGGTCCTGAGAAGCCAGAGGAACATCAGAGTCTTCTCTGCATTGCCTTGGCTTACTTTTCCCTGGTCACTCTCCCTCCGTGGATGCCACTCTAAGGATCAGCTCAGGGAAGGCATCGCTCTCTCTATTCCTCTCTCTCAAATTTCAGGCTCTCTTTGTATCTATTTAATTCATTTATCCAACAACATATATTGGACAGGGTCTGTTTTATACCAGGTACTGTGCAAAACCTAAGGGTTAGAAAGATTAATAAGAAATAATTAAGAGTCTATTGATAAATATCAACATGTTAGTTGATTTGCAGATCACTAAAATATAGTTGGTAATTTCTGTTTCTTTCACACAAATTCTTGGAGTAATACCTGGCAAGTTGTGGGCAGTTGAAAAATGTTCGATGACTGAATCATGCATTCATTGGGATGTGTTCGTTAAGTACAATCATCTAGGGGAACTTCACAAAAGCTTTATTTCAAGGTATAATTTATGTATTATAAAATGTATTAAGTGTATAATTAAATGGTTTTTAGTATATTTACAGAGCAGTGAAGCTATCACTGCAATTTACTCTTAGGACTTTCCATAACCCTCAAAAGAAACCTCCTTCCCATTTGCAGTTACTCCCATCCCCCACTGCCCCCAGTCTTGGGCTATCACTAATCTAGTTTCTATCTCTATAGATTTGCCTACTCTGAATATTTCATGTAAGTGGAACTCTACAATAGGTAGTGTTTTGTGCCTGGCATTTCCCCTGATCATAATATTTTTGAAGTTCTTCATGCTATAGCGTGTATTAGTATTTTATTCCTTTTAATTGTGAATAACATCCTGTTGTGTAACTAGACCACATTTTGTTCATTTGTTGATGGATAATTGGGTAGTTTTCAGTTTTTGGCTAATCTAAATAATGCTGCTATGAACATTCGTGTACAGATCTTTGTGCGGACATATGTTTTCATTTCTCTTGGAATTGCTGGGTCATATAGGAATACTTTTTGATCAAAGACTTAAGGAGACATTTACGGAAGGAAGACTTTTCTTGGCTAGATGAAACTAAAATATATCTAAGGTTCATAATAAGACACACATGTTGTGGCTGTCCCTGGCCCTTTCCTAATGGAGGCAAAGCCATGAGATTGTACCTCCCTTTTTCCATACTTCTCTTCAGATAAGAGACGTTGTATATGCTATTTTAATACCTATTTTTTCACTTAGTATATTCTGATAATTTTTCTGTTTTTATATTCTTTATATCTAATGGTTGTACATTCTTCAACAGTGATGATGAGTTTTAATTTATTTAAATTATTATCATTGGACATATTTATTTGTTCCCAAATATTTTCGCATTTGTTTAAAAATGTGCAGTGAGCATGGCTAAATTAATTTTACCCATAATAGTCAGAATTTTCAGAGAATATGTGAAAATATTTTTTCAAAAGATGTTTTGAGTGCTTTGGTTGATAATGACAATTGCTCTTTGAAAGTTTAACATAGAATATACTTCTGCCAGTTGTGTATGTGAGCAATTAGCCCCCACATTTCCAATAAAACTGGGTCTTATCATAAAAAGAAACAAATAAAAACCAAAATGTACCCATAGGCAGGAAATGGCATCTTTTGGAATTAAGCTATATTCTTTGATAATAATTCTGATATCAGCAGATGCTGATAACTTTTCACATAATCAAGAACTACTTAGATTTCCTTTTTTGAGCACCCACACCCACACTATTCTAGGGAAGCGTTAGGATCTTCCCTCCCATTACTCCCCCACCTGCTGCTCTGCCCAGCAGGCAAAACTAGAAACCCCTTTCCTTCACTAGCACCTCGGGTAGAGGGCTTGTGGAATGACAGGTGGATGCTGCTCCACCTGCCACTACAGTAAGACCATGAGGCCCACTCCCAGGGCATAGGAAATATCTTCTGCTGCCCACAGACTGCCTGGTACCCACTGAGGTTGACTCAACTGACATCTAAACCGCAAAGGTCCCAATTCTGTTGGATCGAGTTTTACGACAGGGTGAAAGTGAGGGCTTTGGAGCCCATGTTTTGGCACTAGGCTCCTTTATCGGAAGGGCCAGTATGTGGGTGGGGATGACCAGCTGTTCTTCTTTCCCCTTGGAAGCAGGGCAAAGGAAGCGAGATCAAATTATAACAGAAGGGATGCCAGTTAGACAACAGAAAGAACTTATTGCCAAGGAAGCTTGGGGAGTGCTGCACCTATGGAAATCTTTGATGAAGGTGAGCTCTCTGTGGTTTAATTGGATCCCTGCCTGGGGGTAGAGGATGAGCCTTGGCCTGGGCCTAAGGTGATAAGCTGTGGCTTAGCTCATGAGCACCCAGCTTCCTGCATGCCTACTACCACCTGGCAGCTTGAGGATCTTTCTTGGGACCATGACTTTAGAGATACAGCACACTTTGGGTCTCTCCACCCCATCTTAGCATAAACAATGTAATCTGAGATTAGGTTTCTAGAAAACAAACAGCAAAGGAGAAGTGAAGTTACATCTCAAGGCTAATTATTTGTCAGGCTCTGGGCTAGGTGCTTTAAAGACTATCTAAAATGTTTATAACGGCAGACAAGGAAACTGAGGCACAAAGAAGTATGACTGGCCCAAGATCACACATTAAGTTATACTGTTGCTGTCCACACCCAGACATGTTTTGGCTCCAGCGTTCCTCTCCACAGAACCATATTACTGTGGAAGAACCTTCACTGCCAGAGGGGAGGGTATTCAGGAGTATAAACTATGGACAACGGACAACCACCCAACAATTGTCTTGAACATCTCCGTCTTCCTGGAGTCTTAAGTCCATTTGACTGATTCAGGTGGAGCAAACTTTGCATGGGTTTCCTGGGGCTGGACTTTTTTCTGGTCTCCTTGTCTTTTCGTTTCTCAGCCCTAACCATTCTCTTTTCTAGGTGACTTTCAGCGCATTAGTAAATTTATCTCTGTGGCTCCATTTCTTCTTCTGTAAGATGGGGACAAAAAATATGGCATGTTTCTCACAGTTTGGTTATAAAGATTAATTAATAGGTTAAAGCACTTAAAATAATATCTGGAATAATGCATTCCAAAATGTTAGTTTTTATTACTTAGGTAGAAATCAAAATTTTTACATAGAGGAAAAAAACAGTATGCTTCAATTGGTATTGCCTTTCTACCTTCCTTCCATCTTTCTTTCCTCCCCTGTCTTCCTTCCTTCTTTCCTTTTGTCCCTCACTAAACATTTATTGAAATTCCACTACATGCCAGGAATTATGCTAGCCATCGAAATATGTGCTTTGATTTTTTAAAAATATTCTAACCCTGGTAGCTATCTATTCTTTCCTGCTAGAGACAGAGAGGGCTAGTGTACCAGCGTGAACTGTTAGCAGCTCTTTTGCTAGTATCTGAAGACATCAAGAGAGAAGCATTAACTGGAAAGTTAGAAATATAAAAAAAAGTATAGGTACTAGCTAGTGAAGCTTCTGGTGTCTTCATAGATGAGAAAACTGAGCTCTGAGGTGATATATAACTTCAAAATGTCCTATAGACAGTTAACCAGGGAGCCAAGACTCAAACCTGTGGTTTCTGGGTGTCTCACAATCTCTTTCCATAAATGCTCCTATTTTTTCTACCCAACAGCCTGGACAGAGTGCTTAGGGAGTGAGTCACTGATAGGCCACATATTGTCTCAGCATCTTGTGTGGTGCATTGCATGCCAAATGTTTCTGCTCAGCTTCCCTTCTCTTCCCATCTGCAAAATTGTACTCACTTATACTGTGGGCAAGGGTGGGGGATGGGAGGTGCACTGAACCTAGAACCGACAAAAGTCAAACTCCAACTAGCACATCTGGCTTGCAGGTGTTCCCCACACCCTCAGAGATGCGGCCTTGCATGGGAATGGAGACTTTTGTCCTCTGGCCTTAGCAGTCCTCTGAGACTCTGGCCATCTAGGACTGGTGACAAAGGCCTGGTCTCTGACCTCAGCTGCCCATGGGCTATCTCTCCCTGCCCCATCACTCTTTCTGGTCTGCTGACTTGCTGGCAAACCTGAAGCCATTTTCCCTGGAATCTAAGTCAAGGTTACAGCCTGTCCCTAACACATAGTCTTCAATTTTCCCAAGGGCTGAAGCAAGGATGTAAAAAGACCTCTTTCCTCACACTTAGCCCTGTTTTGGAATCGTGGCCCACTGGATTCTTATAGCCTGCCCATTTAAATAATAAAGTGAGCTCCTGGCATGGATACAGACTAAGAAGCCAAGGCCCTGGCCTGGCTCTGACACCTATGCACTGTGGGGCCCTCAATAAATCATCCACTTCTGTAGGTCTCAGTCCTCATTTGCAATAACGAGATACTTCACCCATCCTTCCCAGCTTGCAATAATGTGACATTTGTCTTTTCAGCATTCAACACATCGCCAGATATCTATTAACCACCAACCAGGTGTCCAGTACTCTGCTAGTGGATATAAGCAGAGCTCCCCAGCTTTTTTTTTTTTTTCATATAATGGGACACATGCAAAGTGATCTGCAAAGTTCACCAGAATAAATTAATGAGGCCACCTGCAGCCAGAGGTCATGTCCTGATACTCCAGACCCTACTCAGTGGTCCTGAGAACCGAGGACATCAGGGTCTTGGGACATCATAAAAAGGACTGCAGCACCCTGGTCAGGAAGTGCGGCTAAAGGATTCAGAGTTTCTCTGTGCTGCCTCTGTCACCCAGGAGTTTACAGTCTAGTCAGGGAAGTATGACGCTCAAAACAGTGTTGAACAACTAACATGGCACTTGCATTAGGGTTACAGTAATTCAAGGATGGGGAGATCAGTGTGGTGAAGCAGTCTGGGCAGGCTTCCTGGAGGAATGGCCCCAGAACAGAAGTGGTTGACTTGGATTTCATCAGCATCAAGGCAGGAGTAGAGAGCGAGAGAACAGACCACTATGGGGAGAATCAGGAGCTCTGAATTCCTGTTCTGACTCCACCTCTGAATCATTCTGCATCCGCTGTCTGTGTGTACCTCTCCTCTTATATTCACCAATGGCAGCTGTGGGATCTGCTGAGCTAACCTCAAAGGCTGCCATGAAATTCAAACAAAAGAGTGTATCTAAAGACATTCATCGGGAACTAAGTACCATGTTAATATCAGGGACAATCATTAGCCGTGGATCAGGAAAGCTAATGCAAACCTTATGATCATAGGACTTTTCCTTGCTGAGTTCATTGATGGATGGCAAGTGCTTAGGACAGCGCCTGGCTCACAGTGGAAACTTTACAAACTGTTATTGAATGAAAGAGAAAGGGAGGACTTGACCAGCTTCTCATCCTGGGCAAGATGGGGATGCAGGAGCTCGTGGCCAGCCTGCTTTCCTAGACAAAACTAGATTCTTCAGGGACCATCTCCCTGGATGCATGGCCTCAGTCCAGCCAGGAGTCCTTTGCTTCCCTTGGTGACTGCCTGCCTCAGCCACTGCCTTTCTGGGGGACCCAGGGCTTTCATCCCCCGCTACCTGCCGGAAGCCAGAGTGCTGACCCTGACCGGGAGGAGAATTTTAAAGAGTAGGCTCCTAAAGTGGCCTCCTTTTCTCAGGTGATTTATATGATCCAGTGTGCATGCTGAAGGAGAGCATTTAACTTGGATACTATTTAGAATTTTATTTTTCTCCGAGTTTTTGATTCTGTTCTTTCCTCCTTTGGCTTGAGATTGCAATAAAAGGCAAGATTACCTGGAATAAATACCAGACTGGCTGTATGTTTGGTGAGAGACTGAAGCCGATGAGATTGGAGCCAACAATGCAAGAGAGACAGCGTGCATGAGAATGAGGTGTCTGCCGGTCCTGCCTCTTCCAGGCTGTCTGTCCCCTTCCCCATCTGGCTGTTCTCTCGGTGCCTCAGTCTCCACCTCCCTGCCCCGTCTTCTCCTACGCCTCCTGCTCAATCCTCAACAGAGATGGGGAATGTGTCCCTCCCACTTAGGATGCTGTTCACTGCAGAACAGGATTCTGCTTTTTGGTTGCCCAGGCAGGCTGTCCAAATAGCCACCAAGACTATGCAGCAATTTAATCTCTTTCCAGGAAGTCTAGGCCTGTGGTTTAAGGTAAAAATGGCTTGTTCCTGTCTAGGAACACTGACTCTCACTTCAGAGGGCCGACTCAGACTTCCTTAGACTCTACAGAAGCTCTAGGAAGTCTTAATTGGAAGGGGGATTTAAAAAATGTCAAGAGAGGGGCATGTGGGCTTCTCAAGGGAAGAGACCAGAGGCAATATTAGACATTTCATAACATTTGGACACCTACTCTTCCTATTCTTCATATTTTCTTGCAGCTTTGAAAAGTGTTATTGTCTCCATCTTACAGATGAGGAGACTGAGGCTCAGAGAGGCTTATGCATTTGCCCAAGACTCTACAACTCCACAACTTAACAGGTGCCTCTAGAGCTGTCTGACTCCAAAGCCTCTGTTCTTTCTACTTTTCCAGGAGTAGGGTAGAGAAAGGTCTGGAGTCCACAGAGTTTCGTGTGCTGTTTATGATACCCTAAGGTGGCACTAGAACATCGTGACTGGGTCTGGGTGTTGCCCCAGGGACTCAAGCACCGTTTCCGATGGCCTCCCACCAAACCCAGAGCCTCACTCGGATTCTGAACCCTCAGCCTTGAGGAAAATGCAGAATCTGAAGGAGGGGCGGGCGGGGGGTGGGGTGGGGGTGGTTCCGAGGAGAGTTCATGAAAATGGCAAAACGATTGATAAAAATAAAAGGCCGGGCACGGTGGCTCACACCTGTAATCCCAGCACTTTGGGAGGCCGAGGCGGGCGGATCACGAGTTCAGGAGATGGAGACCATCCTGGCTAACACGGTGAAACCCTGTCTCTACTAAAAATACAAAATAATTAGCCAGGCGTAGTGGCGGGCGCCTGTAGTCCCAGCTACTCAGGAGGCTGAGGCAGGAGAATGGCACGAACCTGGCAGGCGGAGCTTGCAGTGAGCCGAGATTGCGCCACTGCACTCCAGCCTGGGTGAAAGAGCGAGACTACGTCTCAAAAAATAAATAAATAAATAAAAAATAAAAAATAAATAAGAGCTGAGGGCTGCAGGGAAATAAAGTGGGCATGTTGGTTGGGAAAAGGAACTGACTGCAGGGATACAGCCTGTGAGTTCGTGAAACGCCCTTCGAGCAGAGTGAACTATTCACGGGCGCTCCAGTAGAATGAATCTATGGCTGAAAAATGCCAATTTTGGACCAAGGGCGCTTGGGAGGTCTGTGAAATTTAAACAGTCCAGTGCCAGGGAATCTAGCTGGAGGGAGGGGAGGAGGAAAAAAAAAGCCTCTCAAGTCTCTTTTCAAGCCTGGGTTTGTGGAATTCTAAGATGTGCATTTGAGAACAGATCAAAGATAAGGGGGAGATGGATTTAACTGCCCAGTTCATATGGAATGAAGTTGGCTGTGTGTTCTTCTATTGATGTCAGGTGCCCAGACGTGACAGCAATAAATCAAGAGGGATATTTATGTAAACAAAAGAAATATAAATAGATGGGAGAGAGTAAACTAAATATAAACTCCCAGTTCAAATCACTTTGAGAACAGCCAATGCTATTTTCAGAGGGGGTGTGTAAGTGCGTGCAGGGTGCTATTTATGGCCAGAAGGTTGTATGTAAACTCTGACAGTCCAATGGCTGCTTTCAGTGGCGTGCCATTCAACTCAAGCTGAAGTGGCCTATTGCTTTCTCATCCCCACAGGGAAGAAAACAAGACAGAAAGAAAGAACAAGGAATGTTTTTCCTTTCGCCATGCACGTCTAGCTATGCACAGTCTCACACTTTTATCGCTTTCCTTCTTGATCATCACTCCTTAAGTCCTATGCATTCTCTAAAGCTGAGTTAAGGTGTCTTCTGCATGAGGACACCTTCAGGACCCTGATGCGCCCCCATCTAGTCTGTGTTCCCGGACACCCCTGTAACACCCAGGCACATTCACGCATGTTACATATATTTTCTCTTGGACTACCTTTCTGTCCCTCTGACTATACTGAGAGCTCCCCGAAGACAAGGCTATGGCTTATGTCTCTGAGTTAAGCAATAATAGGTGCTCAAATTTGGTTTGTTCACCCAATTAATGCCTGACCCAAGCGAAGTGTGAACTTGAACTTGTAACAGGAAAGGGATTTATTAGACAGAAGGAGATTTTCTTTTTGATGATGAGGGTGCTAGGAGACTGAGCCATGCTTCAGCTCTTGCTCAGAGGCTGGGGATGGCAGCAATAACCTCTTAAATCCGGTCCCTCCCTCTCAGGGATTTTTCCTGTCTTTGAAGGAAGGTCTCAATGGTGAGTCGATGATGAGTCTAATCCACATTTCCTCTTCTTTCAGGCAATTGCGTCTAGCATATAATGTATTGGTTATCCCCAGAACACGGAGCAGTGCATCTCCACAGCGAGAATTCCAGAACAGGTAGGAAATTCCTTGTCTTTGGGGTTTTACTTTTGCATGCTTCCCAGAAGGGGGCAGCATCTCCCTGAGATTTCTTCCCTTTGGCCGTATAATCCTTTCCAGCAGCCTTTAAGGAAGGGCAGATTCAGAAATCCAGAGAATTGCCTTAGTCTCTGCCATTCAGATTCACTAGAGGAGTGGGAATGGGCAAAGGGTGGCCTCTACACTGGAGAACAAGTGTCTTCAGAATGACGTGTGCCCACGGTGGTCCAAGAACACGGTCCCACCAAGAACATGGACCTGCCAAAGGCATCAGAGGGCTCAGGTCCTCAGTGTTTGTGAACCTACCAGAGTTTTTGTGCCCCGATGCCTGAGAGGTGCAAGATTTGAGAGTCAAGGGTTGCAGAGAGGGGGCTGTCTGGATGGGAAATTTTGCTGTGCTCTTCTCTCATCTATTTGGGCACCTGGAGGGCACACAGCTGCATCTGTGGCAGAGCCTTAGAGGGCAAATGGCTTATTCAGTGACTCAGCTAGTTACAGCTGGGACTAGCACTGAGGTCAGCCTGCTAGGATCTGTCAAGTGCTCTCCCAACCACCTGAGACTGCCAAGGTCAAGAGACATGCAATAATACCCGTTTTCCATGATTTTTACTTTCTGCAGTTTCAGTTACATGAGGTCAGCTGAATTTCAAAAATAGGTGAGCACAGTACAACAAGATAGAGACCACAATCACAAAACTTGTGTTACAGTATATTGTTATAGTTGTTCTATTTGATTATCAGTTATTGTTGTAAATCCCTCACTTAATTAATAAAGTGTCACATTGAGGGTTGGAACTGGCGTTCTCACTCAGCAAAGCTCTGACCTAAGTTTAGCATTAGGCCAGCCTCGCTGCACACCGCACCAGGAACGGCACATTCGCGGTGTGCACTGGGCGAGTGCACAAGGGTGTGCATTTGCTTCCCTTCCCGTTCCTGGCACCTGCGGGCTGGTCTCCTCCGCGTGTGCTGGGAAGTCATCAGAACAGCTTTCAAGCATTCTAAGGCCAGCCCGCACTCCCAGATTATATTTTGATACCCATTTACCTTCCACTGCTCTTCCGATCAGCATTTACTCTGCATTTCCTGCTCGTTGTGGTTTGTCAGCTCCTTCACCTTGCTTTCGCTTAGCTGGTGTGTGTGAGGATGAATGAAGAGAGTTAAAAGCCTCCCAACCTCTGGCGTGCTGGAGCAGTTCCCTGAATGTGGGGCTGTTGTGAACTGCTGTCATCGCAACTTCTATCAAAAACATCTCTTGCCCCCAGGACACGACAGACTTTTGAAAGTGTTTCTGCCCTACGTTGCTTATGCAGATACTTGGGAGAGAGCTTCCTCCATTTCTGTCTGGTTTTTGGACAAATTCTTCGGATTGTAAGATTTTCAGCATTCCGGGTTGTTTGACTATGGAAACACACTGCAGCTCTTGTGGTATAAACTCTAGCCCCAGTTCTATTGCCAATCTGTCAGGGCCCTAGCAGGCGTCACTGCTGTTCTTTAAGACTTAACTCTTGCCAACCTCCTGTTGCACCTCTGGAAACAGGACGAGAATGATTTTTTCTGCCAGTAAGTTGAGAAAAGTTGTCACACTGAAAGTACCAACTGAATAAGGTCAGAGAATCAAGGAAGCAAGTGCCTGTGGAGGTTGGTGAATCAACAGAAAAATATTACCATATTGGATGTCCACCTGCCTATGTTTAAATCTTCATCTGAGAAAGGGGTGAAGTGTTGGAAAGCATTTAAAGTCTGCAAAGATGGGAAATGAGATAATGACCTGGGTCCTCTGGGACAGGACATGCCAGTGCTGGCTCTCGAGAGGACAGCTGCTCCAACAGCCGGGCTCTCCAGAATATGCCGCCGTGGGCTTTGGCCTGGCACCAGGGCCCCTGGAGGAACCTGGTACCCAACAGGCACTCTGTAAATATTTGGGAAGTGAATGGATGAGTGACTGTCCCTGGTTTGGGCTGGTGCCATTTAGAGGGCAACCAGAGTGCAGGGGAGGGAGGAGCTTGGGCAAGAGGGACATTGCTGTCACTGGTTGATGGTGAGATGGCACTTAATGAGAACCTGGTCATTGGGAAAGCCCCAAGACTGCGTCTTGCTGTGATGCCTTCCCCATTATGAAGGGTCCATTGGCATGGGAGTGGGGAGACCTGGACTCAGAGAAGCAACAAGGGCAAGGGTGGAAAGGCATAGCTTCTGCAAGTTGATGCTGAAAAAGATCCAAGACTCATATTCAGCAGACAGCCCATAACCAAGAGCCAAGGAAAACTTTGCCTTTGCTTCTTCTACTGGATTCTCTTGGGCTATCCTTTCATGTCTTCATTTCTGTCAACATAGCTCTATGTTCCTTTCTTTAAAAATTAAAATATAGCAAAATTGACTTTCGGGGGTTTTATAGCTCTATGAGCTTTAACTTACATGTAGGATCATGTAACCACTACTATTATCAGAATACGGTACATTTCCATGACCCCAAATAACTGCTTCATGCTACTACCCCCTTTGTAGTCATACTCTCTCCATGTTTCTAACCCTGGCAACCAATGATCTTTTCTCTACTATTATATTTTTATCTTTTTGAGGATGTCATATGAATGAATTTATACAGCATGTAATTTTCTGAAACTAGCTTCTTTCACTCAGCATTATGCATTTGAGATTCACTCGAGCTGTTGTAGCAATAGTTTATTATTATTTATTTTATTTTTCTTTATATTATTATTTTTTATTTCAATAGTTTTTGGGGTGGATGAGTTCTTTACTGGCGAATTCTGAGATTTTAGTGCACCCATCACCCAAGCAGTGTACGCTGTACCTAATATGTAGTCTTTTATCTCTCACTGTCCTCCCAACCTCCCCGCCAAGTTCCCACAGTCCTTTATATCACTCTATATGTTTTTGCATCCCTATAGCTTAGTTCCCACTTATAAGTAAGAACATACAGTATTTGGGTTTCCATTCCTTGGTTACTTTACTTAGAATATTGGCCTCCAGCTCCATCCAAGTTGCTGCAAAAGACATTACTTTCTTCTTTTTTATGGCTGAGTAGTGTTCCATGGTGGATATATACCACATTTTCTTTATCCACTCACTGATCGATGCGGACTTAGGTTACTTCTGTATCTTTGCAATTGTGAATTGGGCTGCCATAAACGTGTGTGCAGGTGCCTTTTTCATAAAATGACTTCTTTTCCTTTGGGTAGTGTATTAGTCAGGGCTCTCTGAAGGAACAGAATTAATAGGATATATGTATATAGGAAGGAGAGTTTATTAGAAGAATTGACTCACATGATCACAACGTGAAGTCCCAACATAGGCCATCTACAAGCTGAGGAGCAAGGAAATCAGTCCAAGTCCCAAACCCTCAAAAGTAGGGAAGCTGACAGTGCAGCCTTCAGTCTTTGGCCAAAGGCCCAAGAGCCCCTGGCAAATCACTGGTGTAAGTCCAAGAATCCAAAAGCTGAAAAACCTGGAGTCTGATGTTTGAGGGCAGGAGGCATCCAGCACGGGAGAAAGATGGAGCCTAGAAGACCCAGCAAGTCTGCTATTCCGCCTTCTCCTGCCTCCTTATCCTAGCTGCACTGGCTGCTGATTAGATGGTGCCCACCCAGATTGAGGATGGGTCTGCCTCTCCCAGTCCACTGACTCAAATGTTAATCTCCTTTGGTAACACCCTCACAGACACACCCAGGAACAATACTTTGTATCCTTCAATCCAATCAAGTTGACGCTCAATATTAACCATCACAGGTAAATACCCAGTAGTGGGATTGCTGGATCGAATGGTAGATCTTCTTTTAGTTCTTTAAGGAATTTCCACACTGTTTTCCATAATGGTTGTGCTATTATTAAGTAGTATTCCATTGTATGGATTTACCACAATGTATGTATCCATTCATCTGTTGAAAGACTTGTTGGGTTTTTTCTAATTTGGGGTTATTATAAATTGAGCTGCTATAAATATTCATGTGTGATTTTTTTGTGTGAATGTAACTTTTCATATTTCTTTCAGAGCTGTCACAAGTAATATTATTTCTTTAAAATTTCAGCTTTCAATTGTTCACTGCTGAAATATGAATGATTTTTGTGTCTTAACCTAATGTCTTTTGGCTTTGTTAAGTTCAATTGTCAGTTCTAGGAATTTCTTGTAGATTCCTTAGCATTTTCTATGCAGACAATCATGTTGTCTGTAAAGAGGAATAACTTTCTAATCTGGATAACTTTTATTTCTTTTTCTTACTTCATTGCGCTGACTAAGAATTCTAGTACAATGTTGAATAGGAGTGATGAGAATGGACACCCTTGTCTTGTTCCTGATCTTACGGGGGAAGAATTTCATCTTTCAACATTGTCCATAATGGTAGCTGTAGGCTTTTTGTAGACATCTTTTATCAGGTGAAGAAGTTCCCTTCTATTCTTAACTTGCCGAGAGTTTATATTATGAATGGATGTTGGATTTCTACAAATGCTTTTTCTGCATCACTTGACACTATCTTGTGTTTTTATTCTTTAGATTTTTAATGTAATGAATTATACTAATTGATTTTGAATATTTCATTCCTGGGATAAGCCCCATTTTGTCATAGCGAATTGTTCTTTTCATACCTGTGCTCTTTTTACATCTTATTTTGGCAGCTATACTTTCTGTGATCTACCCAAAGTTTGGCTCTTAAAAGTATCAATGGCCTTCCTAGGCATGAGTCCCAGAGACGACTGAACTGAGAGTTCTCTGAGGTCCCTTTTTAGAGGGTATAGACAGTGCGATGTGCATATGGCCAAGTCAAGAGCTTCCTGTAGCATAACAGGACTCTTCTCAATGAAAGACCAGAAGATCTTGGCCATTTTATGACTCCTGTACCACAGTATTCCCATTCCCTCCTGGTGGAATTTCTTCCCTGCATCTCATTCCCAAGACAGGGACTTCATATGATTTTAAGTTCTAAATAAGGAACCTAATAGACTAACCTATACTCATTCAATCATTTATTCAACAAATACTTATTGACAACCACTTATGTATCAGACATTCTGTTCAATGCTATGTAAGTAAAGGTATAGTTCCCACCTTCATGGAACTTATAGTTTGGCAGGGGAACCAGACACAATCAAATAGACACACAAATGCCGATAGGAAAGAGCACTGGTGGACCATTTCCTGGCCATATATATATTTTTTTATGTTTTAAAACCAGCTTTATTTCTTGAGCACGTTTAAAATTATTCCAATTGTAGACAACTACAACATACCTTTGTTCTCAAATCAAAGTTCAGGAATAAAAGTCAATCTAGTTATTTTAATGAAGAGAATTGAATACAGGGAGTTGGTTCAATTGTTACTGCAGGACATAGGCAAAAGGAAGGAATGTAGTAACAGAAACAGTAACTGAAAACAGCCTCTAAACTCTGAGGCTTTGGGCAATGAAGGTGTTAGTGAAGTACATTGAACTTTCAGTATGATGAATCTTAGTAACAAGGAGTGAAATTACGTAATAGGAAAACTACATGGGCCAGGTGTGATGGCTTACGCCTGCAATCCCAACACTTTGGGAGCCCAAGGTGGGTGGATGACTGGAGGTCAAGAGTTTGAGACCAGTCCGACCAACATGATTAAATCCCATTTCTACAAAAAAAAAAAAAAAAAAAAAAAATTAGCTGAGCATGGTGGCCTGTGCCTGTTATCCTAGCTCCTTGGGAGGCTGAGACAGGAGAATTGCTTAAACTTGGGTGGCAGAGGTTGCAGTGAGCTGAGATCATGCCACTGCACTCCAGCCTGGGCAACAGAGTGAGACTCCATCTCAAACACAAGCAAACAATGACAACAACAGCAACAACATCAAAAAACCTACATGGGAAATAGAACATGGTTTTGAGAGTCCCAACCTGGCAAAAGATGAGTATAAAATAATGAGATTGAAACAGAAATACTATAGGTTAAGAATGAGCATAATGAGAACAATACAAATCTTATCTCCTTGCTATTTTGAAATATTCCATATTATTGTTAACAAAAATTTCTTTACTTTACTATTAAATACTCTAACTTAATTTGTCAGCTTGGACTTTTGGACCCATATACCAACTTCTCTTCATCCCCCTACCCATTTTTCCCAGTTCTGGTAGCCACCATTCTACTCTATGCCTTCATGAGATTAACTTTTCAGCTCCTATGTATGAATGAAAGCAAGCAATATTTGTATTTTTGTGCCTTCCCTATTTCACTTAACGTAATGACCTACAGTCCCATTGAAGTTGTTGCAAATGACAAGATGCCATTTGTTTTACAGCTGAATCAAATCTCATTGTATATGCATACACCACATTTCCTTTATTAGAAAGTAAAATAACACCGTTTTTAAAGAACCAGTCTCTGAATGGGCAGTTTAGGGATGTTGTTCTTTCCTATTTCTCTTTTTATGTATGCACAAGAAGGAAATATGAAAAAATTTATACGCATATAAATCTACAGTTGCAGTAAGATAAAATGAAAATTCTAAGTGGTGAAAATAACCCAGCATAATGACAATAGGTACAGTGTTGAAAGCAATGCATTTGAAGAAGATATTTGAAGAAATCACATTGCCTGGTGGTACAATAAACTCTTTTGTAACTTACATTTTTTAGCTTAATCCCTTTGGGAACTTCACCATCTGAACTCTCTCTGATGCTTTTTAATATTCTCATGCCCACACAGGTCTAAGTAAATCAGAATCTCTGGTAATGAGACCCAGGCATTAGCACTTGTAAACTCCCTGGGCGATTTCAATCTAACTCAAACTTGAGGACCAGTGACATGGATCTTCACATATAATCTGCCTAAATGGATTTCATACATACAGTGTGTAAATAAATTACAAATGAACAGTGAAAAGCAATATAAATGTGAAGTGCAGTAAATTCTCATTTAATGTCTTCAATAGGTTCTTGGAAACAACAACAATAAGAAAAATGATGTATAATGAAACCAGATTTTTTTGCTTAACAATTTTATAGCTAAACAATTTTAAATGAAATGACATTATTTGAGGACCTCCTATAATTCATTCTTTTTTTTTTAATTATACTTTAAGTTCTGGGATACATGTGCAGAACGTGCAGGTTCGTTACGTAGGTATACATGTGCTGTGGTGGTTTGCTGCACCCATCAACCTGTCATCTACATTAGATATTTCTCCTAATGCTATCCCTCCCCTAGCCCCCCACTGCCTGACAGGCCCCAGTGTGTGATGGTCCCCTCCCTGTGTCCATGTGTTCTCATTGTTCAACTCCCACTTATGAGTGAGAAGATGTGGTGTTTGGTTTTCTGTTCTTGTATTAGTTTGCTGAGGATGATGGTTTCCAGCTTCATCCATGTCCCTGCAAAGGACATGAACTCATCCTTTTTAATGGCTGCATAGTATTCCATGGTGTATATGTGCCACATTTTCTTTATCCAGTCTATCATTGATGGGCATTTGGGTTGGTTCCGAGACTTTGCTATTGTGAATAGTGCTGCAATAAACATACCTGGGCATGTGTATTTATAGTAGAATGATTTATAATCCTTTGAGCGTGTACCCAGTAATGGGATTGCTGGGTCAAATGGTATTTCTGGTTCTAGATCCTTGAGGAATCATCATGGCCATGTATTATTCCTCTACATCAGGGTCTTAAGTTAGGAATTATATCATATCACAATTTCATATAAATCCTGACTTTTAAGATCATGTACAGGGTAGAAGCACATGCTGGTTGCCCATAATATTGGTACTTCAACTTCCAGCTGACTTGATGATAAACTAAGGTGAAAATGATAGCTCCATGACTACATGAGACAGACCCATTCACATGTGACTGCTCATTCTGTAGAGCGTCTTCCGTTGACAAGATTTTCTGGAAGTAAAAAGACCAGGGACCTTGAGAAGCTGCAAGAAATGTGAGGGTGGCCTGGGGAAGTAAAAGGGGAAGTTTGCAGGCTAGGTGGACTCTGGAAATTCCAGTTCCTCCCACTTACTCATGCTGGGACCCCAAGTTGCTAAGTGACAGAGGAGAGGTAGGAGGAGTGGGAGGCAGAAAGTATGGTGAAAATGTACTTGGGAAAGGAGGATTGGTGATGTACCGCCGGTATTCAACACAGAGTAGAAGCCAAACTAGGTCACCTAAGGATTTAGGTATGAGGGTCCCTGAGCTTCCATGGGAGTAGCAGTTTTCTTGAATGTTGGGACTAGAAGCATCTCTAGGGGTCAAGTGGTCCAATCCCCTCATTTGAAAATAAACAAGTGAGACTGCAGGAGGGAAAGTGACCTTACCCTAGAGTCATCCAGCTAGTTACTGGCTGAGCTGGCACACAAACTCAGAACTTTCAGTCCCAGGTACTTTTCTAACTCTACCTCTTATTGATGGAAGTTGAGATCTAAACGTAGGGATAGGGTTATAGAATCACAGAAGCATTAAAATCTCTCAACACTAATGGAGAAAGAAAAAAGTTGGGAAAGATAGCTATCCCTAATCTGAAGTTGGAAAGTTCAAATTGCATACATTTTTAATTGACAATATAATTTGTACAACCAATGTTAGCTGAGTACTTATCATGTGCCAGACAATTTTCTACGTGCTTTTCATGAGTCAGCTGGCTGAACCCTTTCAACCACTCTATGAAATAGGTACTAGTATTATCTGTAGTTTATAGATATGAACACTAAGGCACATGGAAGTTAAATAAGCTGCCTAAGGTTGCACGGCCGGTAAATGGCAAATGTGGAACTCAGAGATAGGCAATGTAATTTCAGAGCAACCCACTGAACTACATGCTAAAATGTTCAATGCAGGTAGAATACCAATTAGGTGCTCCCATCTTTATTCCTCATATAGAGAACTCTACAATTGCCAGAACAAAATCTATTGCTACCACCATCAACTGGGTACCCGGACATCAGAAGATTTGAGCGTCCTGGTGTCTTGGAGGTAGGCCTAGGAACAAGAAGCCTGTATGCTCTCTTTAAAAGGGAACGTTCTGGTTGTTCTAAAAACCACTCATGCTGAAAAGAAAGCTGACTACTGACCTCAATCACCAGTGTTTTCTTCTCCCACTTACTCTACTACCCTGGGCAATGTGCCAGGGTCTATAAAGCATATTCATTCCCAATTCTTTTATAATTCTATTCTTCCATTGTTAGCCTTCTGAGTATTACCTAGTGCCCATAAGGCATATAAAATTAATTTCTGCTGCCTTACTTGACATTTATATTTGAGAGGCAACTCTGTGATGGGGCAGGGTGGTTGTCTGGAAAAATGCTAAGTTAATATCAAGTTGAGAGGTGGGTACCAGTTTTTTCAATTACACAAGGGCATGCGCCAATTCAATTATCTGATCATAACTGCCTGCAGTCAGTTGGGACAGCAACTCACTGCCCTGTCAAGGAATTACAGATAATCTGTCAGAAAGGCTTTCATCAAAGAAGATGGACTTGGAGAGCCTTCCTCCTGGTCAGTATGCCCACATCCCTGTTGAGTTCAGATAAAACAACAGGTAGGTTCTCTATACTCCCTTCAAAAAGGCCCAAGGAAAATAGAAAGTTCCAAAAAAGAAGCCACTAATAGCATCTGTAACCACAATTTCCGCCAAGTATCATGATATGCTTCCTGTAGCCACCAGCTTGATTTTATTTGATAGAGATCAACATTATTGGTTTGTCCCTTCTGAGCTCACCCTGACTCATAGGGGATAGGCACGGGATGGTATGAAGGTGAAAGAGGTAATGGGGTCACACACTGGAATAGTCACCACAGGCAGTTGATATACCTGTGATACTTTCCATTTCCATTCTTTCCACATTGCAAAGTATTTTTACATCGGTTGTTTATACATCTATTCACCAAACACTTATTGAATGCTTGCCATGTACCAGGTAGAGTACATATTCCCAAGCACACTCTTGGAATATCATAGTAATAAAAATAAAGAAGTCTGCCTTCATGAACTTACCTATAGTAAAGGTTATCTCAAAGGCTTTTCATTATCATCTGTCAGGGAAGTTAGACCAAGATCCATTAGTCCCATTTTATGATTAAGGTAACAAAACTAAGGCTCAGAGGAGTTAAATGTTCTGTCGGAGGGTGCCCAGCTAGATAGTGGCAGAGCCCTGGAGAACCCAGATCACCTGCATCCTTGTCCATTACTCTTTCTGCTGTACCAGCTGAAACTACACAGTGAAGACTGGATGGAACCTTCCGAAATCATTTCAGTCATCACCCCTATCCTCCACTCAAAGCCTCCTAGGAGAATCACATGGCAAGAGAAGCGGAATCCACATGTTTCTGAAGCATCCTTCCATTCCAGTGAATGATGTCTCTTACTGTTTTGAACTTCTGTTATGCCTTTAATTTAAATTCCTTGTGTTACAAGCTCAACACTCCCATCTTCTTTCATTCTCTTAGTGAAAGTGAAATGAGGCATCTTTTATGAACATATAGACGATTCCCCAAACTCCTCATCCTTAAACCATGGATGTATGTTTAAATTCAGTCCTGAATTGTTCTTTCCCCGTTGACAAGCAAAATGTAGGAGGGGTTAGTCATTTTCCCCCTATTTTCGTTCTTCTTACATAGTTAAAATGACTGCCTTATTTATCAGACCAAAATTTAATGGCTAAAACAAGATTTAAGAAGTAACTCTGGAAGCAGTTGGTAAGTTCATGGGGGAGGCTCCATGATTTGTAGTCAGAATGAGGTTTTGGCAAGCTTCAGTTCACTAAAACCATCTTTCAGAAACAAAAATGGAATAAGAAATGTTCAGAGCAGTTTTATCATGATGGAAAGAGTGAGATTTGAAGTAAACACCAGAGTCAGTCTCAGCACTGCCATTTAATAGTTATCTCAGGCTGATCACGTAAAACTTTCAGAGTATTCATCAACTTCATTGATTAAAAAGGCAATAATAATACCTTGACAGGTTTTTGTTAAAGAAAATGATAGAAAATTTGTAGAAGGGATTTCTCCATCCTAGAGTGTCTTGTAAATGTTACTTCTTAGTTATTTTCAGTGTTGTTAGTTGCAGAAGAAAATAAGGTGTTATGCAAACACTGTTCTGTCACAGTGTCCTTTTTTTCTTTTTTCTTTCTTCTTTTTTTTTTTTTTGACACAGAGTTTCACTCTTTCCCTTAGGCTGCAGTGATTGCTGTGATCTCAGCTCACTACAACCTCCACCTCCTGGGTTCAAGCGATTCTTGTCTCTCAGCCTACCCAGTGGCTGGGATTACAGGCGTGTGCCACCTGGCTAATTTTTGTATTTTTTTTTTAGTAGAGATAGGGTTTTGTCATGTTGGCCAGGCTGGTCTCAAACTCCTGGCCTTGAGTAATCTGCCCACTTCAGCCTCCCAAAGTGCTGGGATTACAGGTGTGAGCCACCACTCCCAGCTCACAATGTCCTTTTATAAGCTATTCTATTCTAGTCTGTTTGCAGACTTTGTTTTTGTCTTGCATCTCCAGAGTGCTGAAATTGTCAGCCCACGGTTCCTCCTTTTCTCATCCCTAATGTGAGAATCATACCTAGCCCGTTTCTCATGCAGAAAGCTATCAAAGCTCCAGCAGGTATCTCTATGACAGCAGAGATTGGTTTTTTTGCCCTATATCCCTAGTACTGGAAACAGCATCTTTCCTATAGCAGGTGCTCAAAAATATGCATAGAAAGGATGAATAAATCTGTACTTAGCTTCAAGGCCTATGGGAGAAAGAGATCAGTAAGAATTTTGTGTAAAGAAAATGCAATAGTTGAGCCTTTGAGTAGCATAGAGGTGTTGAGATTAATGCTATAAGAAACAAGGAAGGCCTTCTCTGACCAGGGCGGGGAATCTGGCTTTGGCTCTGAGGCAGAGAACCTGTGATGTCTGCTTAGTCCCAGTGTTCACCTGACTCCACTCCTTGTCCCAGAGTCCTGAAAACCGAACATCCATGATCATATGGCATCCTGGCAGGCAATAACTGTAAGGGCTCAGATGCCTGCTTTGCCAATCCTTTGCTGTACAGATGAGAAAGCTAAGGTGAACAGAGGGCCACTAAGAAGTAGAGCAGCAACCGGGATCCAGACATCCAGATTCCCTTCTCCTTCCAGAGGAAACATTCCATTACTTGAAAACTGAATGCTTATTTTTTGCTTGGTGTTTTTGCCTTACTTCACTCTTTTCAGTTGTGGGGGAAAATATATTTCTTTTAAAACTTAGTGATGGTCTTGATTATAGGGGAATGCTTGATCGCTTAGAGATTTGTACCAAGAAATCATTGGGTTTCCTAACCATGTCCTGGTTTAAAATATTACTGAGACAATCTCCTCATCCAGCCCATGTGTGTTTTTCCTTCCCTCTTGAAATTGTCAAACTGACATAATTAACTTAGCTGTTAGCTAAATAAATCATTGGATCCTAGTGAGAATTTTTCCAGAGATATCATTGCCCCGCACCACACTGCAAGAAGGACTGTCAACACTACACGATAGATGTATGGCAAAGGATTCTGTTTGGGAGACAGCTCTCTCTTTCTCCCTTAGCATCAAATACGGCTGGCAGGCTAAAGAACAGACGTCAAGGAGTACATGTGAGAAAACCACTAATTCCTTAGAGTGTTTTGATCACACATTGTTCATGGAGCCTGAAACAGCACAGGAACTTCAGGTTGAAAGTCCAGAGATGGACTTCGATTAGGGTGGACCTCAAACAAAGGTGTCAGTCTGTAGCCCTTTCAGCAGAGAATTCTGCTCTGAGACAGGGGGATGGACTTATTAACCTGCAAGTGTTCCTGGTTTCCTTTGTCATTCTGAAATACAGGAACATACTATTTCTGTTTCACTCCTATTTTAAGAATATTCAGGCCGGGCATGGCGGCTCACGCCTGTAATCCCAGCACCTTGGGAGGTTGCGGTGGGGAGATCACGAGGTCAGGAGTTCAAGACCAGCCAGGACAACATGGTGAAATCCCATCTCTACTAAAAATACAAAACAACAACAAAAACAAAAATAGCCGGGCATGGTGGCTCACAACTGTCATCCCAGCTACTTGGGAGGCCAAGGCAGGAGAATTGCTTGAACCCGGGAGGTGGAGATTGCAGTGAGCCGAGATCGCGCCACTGCACTCTAGCTTGGGTGACAGAGCAAGACTCAGTCTCAGGGAAAAAAAAAGATATTCATTTGTGAGCTCTTTAAGAACAAGGACATGTTCACTCTCTCGGTCTGTGTAGCCCATGGTGGGGCCCCCTGGTAAAAATATGGCAACGTTCTTTTGCTTTCCATTCCAACTTCTTTAGATTCCTGCAGAATAAAAAGAAAGATTGACCAAAGGCTAGAGATGTTTTAAAGGAGAGTCTTGTTAACAAGTGAAGCCTTATTTGAATTTCAACAGGTAACAAAACAGAGGCTGCAAAGTCAAGCCTGGGGTGGTCAGGAATTCAGAATATTGCTGCGCCAGCCCCTCAGGAGATGGAATGCTGCTCCCACACTCAGTTTAATTAGAAGCATGGCTAATGGCCAGAAACTTGGAAGACAGATTATAGATCCATTAATTAGGATCATGTTTACACCTCTATTGTCAACTGTAATGATTTGTTTAACCCAAGGTCTCCTTAGTTTATTATGATTGCTATTGTTTTGATCTTTACAGTTATGAAGGAGAAAACCATATGCAAGCCTGTATATTCCAGCAGGGGCCCAGTCTGCTAGTTTTTGTTGTTTGTTGTTGTTGTTGTTGTTGTTGTTTTTGAGATGGTGTCTTGCTTTGTTGCCCAGGCTGGCGTGCAGTGGTGCCATCTCAGCTCACTGCAACCTCCACCTCCTGGATTCAAGCGATTCTCCTGCCTCAGCCTCCTGAGTTGCTGGCATTACAGGTGTGCGCCACCATGCTCGGCTAATTTTGTATTTTTAGTAGAGCTGGGGTTTCGCCATGTTGGCCAGGCTGGACTAGAACTCCTGACCTCAGGTGATCCACCCACCTTGGCCTTCCAAAGTGCTGGGATTATAGGTGTGAGCCACCACACCAGGCCTGCTACTATGTTTTAACATAAGTATTATTATGTTAAATATTTGTTTTAATCATCAGTCATCTTTTATTTCAGAACTATGAACTGGGTCCAATCAGTAGATTCACTATTAGCTGTCTCTGTCTACTGACAGGTGACCACATTGAAAATATCAGTGGTGACCATAACTCGTAGCCATAACACAATTTCTAATATTCCAAGGGATTTTGGGACCAGTGGCTCCTATGACACAATTCCATGAAATCTAATTTGGTCATCTGAAAGAAGATAGCTTTAAGGTTCTCTAGAGATGCAAGGAAGGGATCTGGGAGGTGCCATGGGCAACAATCTCCCTCTGTTTTGCTTTCTGTAGTTACTTTGAGGAGGCTTTGCTGCCAATTCAAGGATTAGAGAGAGAGAGAGGCTGACTTGTTCCCTTGCCTTGTAATGGGGATGTCATCTCATAGGGGGCCATTACTAGGGGAGAGTGAGAGTAAACCTGTGTGGGTTGGGTCTGTTAGACCATGGTAGAGACGGAGGGAGAGCACAGAGGAACCCCATGGACCATTCCTATGGCCCGAGCAGCTCCAGCAGCAGGCTTGCAGGAAGCAGTTTGATTTAGGCATGGAGACAAATTACCCACACATCTGGGTATTTGCATTTCCCTGGACACTTTTACCCTGCTTCATGGATGCAATCTTCTTTGGTGAAGGCTAAGAAGACTCAGAGTATATATTGTATCGTATTATCATAAGGTCCTTCTTTCAGGGCAATCAACTTCTTCATTCAAGAGGCTCTGTGCTGGTCAACTGTTTCATGTCTGGAACTTGAGTAAGGGATCATGACTTTCATTGTGGAGTCCAAGCCCAGCCTCTGTCTGCAGAGCTGCTGTTTGTAAGTTACTGAAGCCCAGTTGTACTTAGATGGGCTACCTAGCTCTTTTGGCACTGGTTACATCATGATGAGTTAGCCATCACTTAAAATCCCTGTAGTTGGCCGGGCACGGTGGCTCACGCCTGTAATCCCAGCACTTTGGGAGGCCGAGGCGGGTGGATCATGAGGTCAGGAGATCGAGACCATCCTGGCTAACACAGTGAAACCCCATCTCTACTAAAAATACAAAAAATTAGCCAGGTGTGGTGATGGGTGCCTGTAGTTCCAGCTACTCGGGAGGCTGAGGCAGGAGAATGGCGTGAACCCGGGAGGCAGAGCTTGCAGTGAGCCGAGATCGCACCACTGCACTCCAGCCTGGGCGACAGAGGGAGACTCCTTCTCAGAAAAAAAAAAAAAAAAAAAAAAAAAAAAAAAAAAAAAAGCTGTACTTGAGACCATTCTAATAACTATGCAGCCCATGCTGTCTATTGTGATAACCACATCTTCCTTGGTGATCAACATTATCCGTGTGATGAGTAAGAGCTACTATTTGACCTTTTCCATGCCAGGATCTTCCCAAATCCATTGAAATTGGGAAGCACACTTCCATAGCAGTGTGTCTCATCAGTACCCTGCCTAAAGAAAACAACCTCTAAAGCTTTGATTAAAGATTCTGGCCTTTTCTTCACTAATGGACTGATTAATGTCTCGGTAAATGGAACGGTTTTAGATTACAGAATTAAGAAATTCATAGGCATCACACAGTAATAAATCTACTCCACCATTTTCATCTCTCAAATTATTCAGATTCTTTACTTCTGCAGTAGACCAAAGAATTGTTGGCATATGAACTTTATTTTACTTGAGGCACCATTTAGTCCAGATCTCAATATATCAACCCAAAACATAATTGAAATCAAGCTCAGGTATTAAGTCCTGCATATTGAATTCAGAATAAATGGTAAGTGAGCCTATATTCATATATTTATCCTAATCTTAAAAATTTATTCTTTTCTTCTTAATCTAAGACACTCAGAAGCTATTCTTTTGCCTGGCATTCAGACGCACCTAATGCAAATTAGGAAGGGTGTGTAAGACTTCTGGCTTTGATTTGTTATTCACTCTTTGGAGTATGCTGGGATCTGTTTATAGCTATAGGTCAGGAGATACTTGTGGGTAATTGGGATGAGACATGAAAAGAATTGACTCATCAAAGGAGTTATAGGGCTTTCAGGCAAAGCTTAACAGACTTATCAAGTAAGGGAGAAGGAGAGTCTGCCTCTGCTGACGGTAACAGGAATGACTCCAAATGTTGTTAGCGCTCCTATACAGCCTCATCCAATTCTCAGCTTCCCAGCCACTCCTAACCATGCCCTCACTCTCACATACGACACCTCACGAGGTTGTGAATTCAACTGTTGTAAATTGGCAGCCCATAGGATCAAACTGTGAAATTGTTTTTATCGGAGCCCTGTGCCTGCAAGACATGAGAGATTCTTTTAACAAGGTCACAGAAAGTGCTTGAGCTTCCTTATGTGCCTTGAGCAAAGAATGTAGGAATTGGATCTGACCATCATCTTTCCTTATGCTATCCAGAAGCAGCCACTACCCTGTGTCTTCCTTGATTTCCTCCCGTCATTTATTCTTTAGCAAAACAGTGTCCACTCAGTTTCCCAAAACCTTGCTGCAATGAGCACCGCGTTCTAAGTAACCACAGGCAATATTTCAATTCGTTGTTTCTGTGCTACAAGCCATGAATTGGTAAATTATCACTATTTAATATTTTTATTGCTTTTTGTCCCAACTGGGCCTAATTCCCCAGTTTGCCTATGCTCTGGGTAGCACTGACTGGTACTAATTTCTGTATTACTTAGAGTTTTGTTTACAAATAGCAAAAACTAAGTGTACTTAAATATTATAACGTTTTTAGAAAGACTTGTTGCAGAACACCAGAACATCACACAAAGCCCCTTGCTCAGTGGCTTTGGGTTTAATACTCTGCAGCCACCAGCTTGAAATTCTTCATTTTATCTTTTAATTTGTGTGTTGCAAGGGACGTCCCATGAGTCAAGGGATCAGGTGCCACGGACTTGGAGCTGTGGCTCACGGGTATTGAATGAATGAGCAACATGTGAATGCTGAGTGTTCAATCTTTTGGATAGCCCCTGCATTCATCCAGTCTGGAGAAATATTATTTTGTGGTCTAAGGAGGCTAAAGTAGATCCACCTGTGCCTGGGGGCACACACGCTTCTCAACAGAAAGCAATCATGTTCTGCCACCTCCATCATTCCTTCCCTTTGCAGGGTCGTGCCTGAGGTTTTGTAAAAAAAAAAAAAAAAAAAAAACCCAAAGGAGTTTCTCCTGAGGGCCCCAGAGGAAGCATCTCCTTGGACACAGAACACCTATAGGGGTCTGGTGGAGGCTGCTGCCCTCAGTGCCTCCCAGGCCCCCCAAACAAAAGTTTGTCCGCAGACGTTCCCCTCTTCAGGTGCCCTGGAAACGTATGACAATAAGCCCAGCCCATTGGCTTTATTTTCATTTTCTGTTTGCCTTTCCCTATGTCTTCAAATCCCCTTTATCTCCAGGCAAACACGTACGTAGGCATCTAATGAACTAGTACAAACCCTGCTTTGTTTTGTTTTGTTTTGTTTTGTTCTTTTTATTTTCAGGTTTCCCCGTTCCTGCAAGTCTTTTTAATTTTTTCTGTGCAGGAAGTCCAAGTTCCTAGTTGAACGCAAGTTCTTGTTCTCCTGACAAGTCCAGCCCTATCCAGTAAGATCCCTGAGCTGGGGAAGCAATGGAGGGGCATGTGGGGATGCAGTTAACTCTTTCGGGCCCTGCATGCGGAGGCCGTCCCCTCCCTGCCTGGCAGTTATGCAGTTATCATTTCATAGTCACCAATTTGAGCTCAAGGGACAGATCTTGCCTTCCTTATTAAGGACGGTGATTTCCTACCAAGCTCAATCTCATTTTGTGGTGATGCTTAGGGATAAGACTAAGATGTCTCAATTCTTAAGGTTTTCCCAGATTCACACATACAAGATCCAGCCCCTCATACTATTCCTAGAAACAATAATGTTTTTGTTAACATAAAGCATAAATAGCAATTCGTCTTTGGTTACTAATAATTGCATAAAATATTTACATCAACTTGCAATAAATCACAATATATAAAGAAATACAAACATCCAGTTACATCCAAGTATCCTTCTGACTGGTGGCTTCCTAACAAGGGATCAGAAACAAAGTAACCCTCGTGGAACACTGAACCTGAGTCAGGAACCAGCTTCCCTGGAGCTCTGGAACAAGCTTCAGTCTCTCCCCAGGCCTTGAGAGTGCCTTGGAGCAGAAGGTTATGGAGAGAGAAGCTCTTTTCCAGCCTTCTTCCCTCTCCTCTAGGTGTCAAACATCCTTGCTCTGATTACACTAGTTAACACTACTATTTTATTTCTCTTGCTGCTTCCAGGAAGCTAACGTATCTGCACTTTCTTCTTTTTGCAGAACGGGGCCAAGTCATTAATAAAAGAAAATCATTCTAGGATTTGCTATTTTAAATGTCCAAAAAATAAGAAGGGAGAAAAAAGAGAGGATAATAGGAAAGAAGGAGAGAAAGAAAGAAAAAGGGGAAAAAGGAAGAAATAAAATCTCCACAATAGACCAACTTCCAGAGTCTAAATCCTAGAACAATGTCCCGCCAATCAGAAATCCATTTCCCTGGTGGCTGAGCTCTTAAAACTATTCTCTCAGCTTATGTCTATTATTGCCTATATGTAGTGTATGCTATTCAGAATTCTGAAGATTTCTTGTTAGCTAATTCTGGCTTTTAGCCAAGTAGTATTTTTTAAGGAAATCCACCCCACTTTGTCCCTGAACACTTAAAAAAATTGAACAAAATAATTTTTAAATAAGAAAATTATAAAACCAGATTGTTGCAAGCCCAGTTTTTTAGATACTAGAAAAAAATAAAATATGACAATGACTTAGCCTTTTTCACTTTCACTAGGTTTGATTGCTTTAAACGTTGGGCTTAGGGGTAGAAGAAATATCTTACTCATTTTTATTTCCCTACTAGCGGCAAAGTATAGGCTCAAAATACCTGCATAGAAGTGAACATTTTCAAAATCTGTCTACTGCCCTTCATTTCCCATTGTCTCCTCTTCCATTTCCTCTCCTTATTTGGTAATTCAAGCCAGCCTGAACATCAGCCAATGCCGCAAAGAAATGCAGGGACAAGTAAGTGGCTGCTAGGTTGTTTTATTGGCTGGGCATCAAAAGCCTCATTTCCCACCATGTCTCTGAGGGGGTGATGAAATTTGTTCCTGATTATTAGATCAGTATAAATCAGTTTGTTACACTGGAACTAATGGAATAGAATCTAAGACAGGTGAGTTTGGGAAGGAAGGCTAGAGGATGATATATGGGCTCTTTGCATTTGTCTACTTGAGCTTTCATAACACAATATCAGAGACTAGGTGGCTTAAACAGTAGTTCTGGAGGCTGGAAGTCCAAGATTAGGGAGTCAGCAGGATCAGATCCCAGTATAGGCACTCTTCTTTACAGATGGCTGCCTTCTCATTGTGCCTTTCCATGGTGCGTACCTGGGGAGAGAGACAACCGTCTCTGGTGTCTCTTATAAAGACATTAATCCTATGGGGTCAGGACCCCACCCTTAGGACCTCATTTAACCTTAATTACTTTCTTAGATGCCTCGTTTCCAAGTATAGCTACACGTGGGGTTGAGGCTTCAGCATATAGATTTTGGGGGGATGCAAATGTTCAGCCCAAAGCACCCCGGACTCTAGGCATTTTGATGACCAGCATAAAGCATTTCTCACAAAGGGAGAGACAGCAGGAGTGTAGACATTTTTAAATTTTCAATTTTGTCTAGGAAGTTTAACTTCTTCAGTCACTGATGCCCTTGGAAATCAAACAAAAAATGAGAAAACAAGGAACATTTGATATGTAAGATTTTAGGCCTAATGCCTGATTTTCTTGCCTGTGTGTCCTAGCTCCTCTACATGCCCTGTGAATGAAGAGAATTTCCAGAACTGGAGCATTGACTCCAGATGGTATTGCTGCAAGCAGTGAGGCCTAGAGGGCTTCCTTGCTGAGAGACCTGGGCAGGGGAAGAACATGAAGCCAGCTTCACCATGGGATACTCAGCCGCAGCTCAGCTCTCCATCCGGTACAGGGAAGGTCCTGGTCACACCTTCTTCTCCTCCAGCTCTGCCATCATGACTGTGCCCCTTACCACATCCCATCTGCTCTTTCTTCAATGCTGGTCTTCAAAATAAGAGGCGCTTTAGACTCTCAAGGCTTAGCTGTGGAATCTGGAGTCAAACTGTGGATGATGTTGAAAATGCCTAGCAAGTTAAAAAACTTTCTCTGTGCAAAACCAAAACCAACTTAGCGAGTGGAGCCAGTCCCGAATCTTGTGCCTCAAGCAAGCTTCCTTCTTACAAAATGCACATTGTGGTCAGGAGTGAAAGACAAAGCGATCTTGCTATGACACCACAGAGCTCACCAACACTGCCTGAAGAACTGTCTCCTGAGGCCTGGCGGGTGGCTGGATGGTTTAGAGTTCCCAGGCTGGGAACTCAGACAAAGGAGATGGCATAAATAGAAACTCTCACTACCTTGTCATTAATCTTCTTTGCCCAGCATCAGACAAACATTCCATCGTCTGTGGAAAACCAAGGCTCCATAAGAGAGGAGGCAGAGAACTGGAGAAATTGGACAGATAGACAGAAGAGAGAGGGGCCTGAAATGAAGAGCAAAATGTTTCTACCTTTTCTACCCTTTATGGTTTTACTCATTTCTTCATGTAACATGTATTAATTGAGCACCTACGAGCATTGAACCAGATGCTGGGGAACAGTGGTGAGTCCATAGGGACACATTCCTTGCCCTCAGGAAGCTCTCAGTCTAGTGGAAACACAGATACTTAAAAAAAAATAAATAAAAAATAAAGAAGTTTTACAAGCTGGGTAAAGTGGAGTGAAAAATCCCACATGAGAGTATTTGCAAGACCTGATTTAGCTTGAGAGGATCAAGGAAGGCCTCCTTGAGGAAGTGGTCTTCTAAATTGCGACCGGGAGGTAGGTGCATCTTTGCAGAGTGGGGATGGCACATTCCAGGCAGAGGCAGGGAACATGGAAGGCCCTGAGGTGGGGAAGTGCTTGAGGTATTTGAGAAAGTGAAGAAAGACCAGTGTGGCTGGAGCACAATGGTACTGAGGTTGGAGGGGCAGTCTGGCGTTGGATTATGCAATACCTTGTGGGATGAGGCATTAACGTTAGGATTTTACCCTGAGCAAAATAGGGAGCAGTTGGAGGTTGTAAGGTGCTGAGAAATCACTCCCACTTTGCATTACAGGGAAGGACAAAGGGAAGTGGAGCTGTTGGCACAATATAGGTGAGAGATGATGGCGACTTGTGAGGGAGCCTGAGTATGGGAAGAAGTAAAGGCACTGAAGCCATTCTCTGGATGTAGAATCAATAGAATTTGGGCAAGAATTGGATATGATAGGGGAGCAAGAAAGAGACATCAAGAGCTTTTCCCAAACTAAATGGATAGTTGATGATATCATTTATTAAGATGAGAATAGAGCAGTTTGAGGAGGAAAATCAACAATTCACTGTTGAACATGTGAAAGTTGACTATGAGATGCATATGCAGTATCTAAGTGGAGATGTCAAGAAGACAGTTGGAAAAAATAGCTCTGGAAGTCAGAGGGGGGAACTGGGCAGGAGGTGTGAAAGGCATTATCAGCATACAGATGATACTTAAAGCCATGGGTTGGATGAGATGGCTCCCAAAGAGTGTGGACTTAGAAGAGAAGAAGATATAAGTCTAAATTGTAATAACTTCAATATTTAAATTAAAATGGCAAATACATGGTACAGTTACTTTCACTCTCTCTCCTTCATCTAGACAAATATTTCTAATGCATTATAGCTCTCTTTCCTACTGGGCCAACATGCAGGATTTGAATCATTCTCAGCACAACACTACAGGAACCTCTGCCAATAGAATCAGCTTTGGCAAAAAGAGATAAAACCTGATTGACTTTCTGGCTTTTGTTCAAGGGTTATAGAAATTTTTTAAGAGTGAAGATTTCTTTTTAACATCAAAATATTTAAACAAGCCCACATAATGGTAGTTTTACTTTTATTTATTCAGCCAATAGACTATATTTATTTCTCATAAAATGCCATAGTTGCCTAGTGGTCCAAGGACCTCCAGCTGGGAATTGTTCTAGTGCTTCGATTCTCAAAGTGTGGTCCCTGGAGCAGCAGCATTAGAATCACCTGGGAACTAGTTAGCAATGCAAATTCTCAGGCCCCATCCCAGACCCACTGAATAAGAAACTGTGTTATAACAAGCCCTCCACATATTTTTTTTGTTTGTTTTTTTGAGACAGAGTCTCGTTCTGTTGCCCAGGCTGGAGTGCAGAGGCGTGATCTTGGCTCACTGCAACCTGCCAGGTTCTAATGATTATTCTGCCTCAGTCTCCCCAGTAGCTGGGATTACAGACATGCACTACCATGCTCAGCTAACTTTGTATTTTTCGTAGAGATGAGGTTTCACTACTGGTTCGAGACCAGGCTGGTCTCAAACTCCTGACCTCAAGTGATCTACTGCCTCAGCCTCCCAAAGTGCTGGGACTACAGGCATAAGCCACCGCACCTGGCTTCTCCAGATAATATTGATGCAAGACAAAGCTTGAGAACTGCCACTCTAAAGGTTTCTAGAATTAACTGATTCATGTTGCTGCAGAGACATCAGGCTGATTTCTTCAGTCTGATTATTCTAAATTCCATCAGGAACCATGTCTGGGTTTTCCAAACTTCACTGTTTTCTTAATGTCCATTAAATTTTCTGAGAAAATCAAATATACTTAATAAACATGTGATGAAAAAATTACTGACTGAATGAATAACTTTGGAGCTTGCTAGAGGATCTAAGTAGGGCATGAACAAGATAGAACCTATGGCCAAGAAGCTTCGTCTTTTCTATGAAGTATTTCTTGGTGGCAAGGTCAAAAACAATTTTTCTATCCAACAATAACACTATGCAAATTATACTGTAATTTCATTTGATCATTAGGCGTCCCTTGGTACCAGACTCATAGGGATGAAAAGGACACTGAGATGGCCACCTCATCATCCTGTGGGTAAACCGAGCCCTGGAAGTGAGGTGGTTTGCCCACTGGCAGGCAGTCAGAAACAGCATGGAGTTCCCTAACTTGCCATGGCCTGTAGAACACAGTGATTGTGGAGCCAGACAGAACCCAAGTCCCCTGCTTATCAGTTTGGTGATCCTAAGCAAGCCTCCCTGGGTTTAAAGTTCTTTATCTGCAGAAGGTGAATAAGAATACTTTGCTGACAGACTGCCGTAGAATTAATATGAGATACTGTGTGCCTTACAAAATTAATATTAGTTTTTTGTCCCCACTGTGTGGGCTGAAAAAAAATGCCCCTTTCCACCCCCAGAAGATATATGCATCCAATTCCTAGAAGCTGTGAATGTTACCTATTTGGAAAAAGGGTTTTTGCAGATGTGATTTAAGTTAAGGATCTTTATTTTCCCCCAAAAAGTTACAGATCTTGAAAGAAAGAGGCTAGCCTGGATTACCTGGGTAGGCCCTCAGTGCAATCACATGTATTCTTGCAAGATACATACTCAGTGAAGACAAACACATGGAGGAGGAGGCGATGTGAAGACTGGAACACAGACTGGATGATGCCGTCACAAGCCAGGAAGGCTGGGGAAGCCACCAAAGCCAGAAGAGGCAAAGAAAGATTCTCCCTAGAGCACCTGGAGGGAGCTCAACCCTGCCAGATTTCAGACGTCTCACCTCCCAAACAGAGAGAACAAGTTTCTGTTGTTTTAAGTCACCAAGTTTGTGGCAATTTTACAGCAGCCTCAAGAAACAAAGGCACCTAATAAAAACAGAGCGATAGGAAAACTTCCCAGAAATAAGGAAGAGGCTTTGAAGCCCCTTAATCCTCACTACTGTCTTCCCTTTCTTTTATATTTTACCCCCAGAATGTCATGGCTGCTGTAAACTCAGAGATTAACTTCCAAACACAGTTAGTGGACTGCAAGGGGCCTCATGCCTTTAAAGAGAGAAGGTTAGAAGAGAAAAATGAACATCAGAGGAAGCTTGAATACGAGGACTGCCCCAGATGCCAAGCATACTCCTACCTAGCCCTGAGAGAATTTGTTCCCAGGACCAAACACCAGCAACAGGATAAACAGGGTTAGTCAGATATACATGGTCCCTCCACAGAGGAAGAGGCTGAGGGAAACACCCACCATAAACTGTGTGTAGCTATCAGAAGAATGAATGGAATCTCCTGAAGTCTAGCATGAATGGATTAAAGAGGGAATCACAGATGGCGTTATTGGAACTTTGGACGGCTCCTATAGCAGGGGGTTGGTAAGAGGCCAGGGTGGAAGGAAAGGTGGACATGGAAGAAGGAATTCTACTTCCCACCTCAAAGGAAATAAGTCTGGGGGTCCTTGGGGGCAGTACGAAGACCAAACTGCCAACTCAAGGTGGAAGATAAACAGGTTGATCTTTTGGGCTGACCATTTGCTCATTCATTCATCTGAAGCATGCTATGTAGTCACTGTAAGTTTTTAAGCACAATACACTGGATGTCTGTCTATGAATTTCTTGAATCTTCAAGATCAACATTTTAAATACATTGTTGTATCTCCTGCTTCTTTATTATATTCTTTTTGAAAACACGTCCTTTTCTATATCTCAACAGTGGAAAGGATTCCTCAGCTAATTCCAAGACTTTTCTCTCTCTTTCCTCAAAAACTATCCAGGAATCTTGCCAGGTCAACTGGATTGCGTCATATCTATACATATATACCCCTTGGTCTTTCCATCCTGTAAATGGCAGTCTTTCATGTCCCTTGTCCAGGAAAGAAAGCAATCAGAATTTGTGGAGAAATATAGCACCCTAGGCCCTTGAGTGTCTTCCTAGAGAATGAGTCTCCTTATCATCTTACAATTGTTTCTTTCTCGAGTGCAATTGTTTAATGCTGAAATATTTTTGTCTGTATGTTTTGTGGTTCTCC
This sequence comes from Pongo abelii, assembly GCF_028885655.2. Taxonomy (NCBI): domain Eukaryota; kingdom Metazoa; phylum Chordata; class Mammalia; order Primates; family Hominidae; genus Pongo; species Pongo abelii. The sequence goes on from NC_071995.2 coordinate 5,238,289, forward strand.
TGCTGCTCCTGGTTTCTGTCTCTGCCTTAAATTTGCTGGGGGTGCCTGCTCTCCACACTTAGACAATATGCACAGACTTTGAGTAGCCTGACCTCTACTATTTTGTCTTTTGCTTTTTGCTTTTTTTTTTTCTAGTGCGTAATGCTAGGCCAGCAAGAGATGTATCTGGTTTGCTTCTTGCATCATTAAGGCTACTGTCTCTTTCTTCCCAAAATATTCTGTTTTGGTAATTAAGTAGATATTTGGCCTCATATCCACTTTAAAGAATGGAAATGAAAGCCCAAGGAAGCAAAAATTACTTGTTTAAGATCATTTAATGAAAATCAGGGATAGAATTTCAGGAATTTGAGCTCTAGCTGTTACACTCCTCATTGATATCTTCTGCTAGGAACACTAGGGTAAAAAGTCTTTGTTAAATATAATTCTGCCTAAAATATTTAGATCTGACACCAGCCAAAGAACTTGACTCACACCAGGGAATGGCAATGCCTATAATATGAAGTTGTTTAGGAGGTACCCAACACCAGTGAATTGATTACATTCTGTTCTTATTGGGTTATATGAGTAGTAGTGGGGTTACAGCTGGGGCGAGAGAGGCAGGAGGGACAGAGTGTAAGGCATCTGAGAGTGGACAGAAAGAGTTTCTCTGCATGCTGCCTGCTTAGCTAGTCTAGGACTGCATGCTGTTTACAGCCTTAGCCTCCTGCTTGAAATGGACATTTAGGGGCTCTTTAGTTTAGTCTCTGGCTCCAGGTGGAAATGCATGTAATACAGCCCAAATTCGTGGACATTTCTCTTTTTTAAAGACACCCTGTGAAGGAGATGCCATATCACACTTGCTGATCCTGAGCAGTTTCCAACAACTCTATTATAAAGTACTTTTGAGCCAGGCACCTTGGTGCATACCTGTAATCCCAGCTGCTTGGGAGGCTGAGATGGGGAGATCCTTGAGCCTAAGAGTTTGAGGCTGTGGTGAGCTATGATCACGCCACTGTACTCCAACCTGGGTGGCACAGCAAGATACCATCTCTTAAAAAAAGAAGGTGCTTCTGATGTCTTTCCTAAATATCTCTTGCTACAAGATATCCCCTTCTATTTTGCCTTCAGTGGAAATGAAAACAATCTACCTTCTGAAGACAGCAGGAAATACTTTTCACTCAACCTTCAGCTGCTTTATCTACCCTGCGATGGAAAGCCACATGGCATTTTAATTTTCTTGTTATCTCTTACACTTCTCAGCATGTTTTCTATGGAAGATTCAGCACTTTGAAGTTTTCCATATACTCTTTTTGGAAGCTCACATTTCTATTCAGTGCTCCTAACACTCCTCTGGGTTTGTGACATGAGCTCTGCTTTGAAATCTGACTGCATTTCCTGGCCCCTGGCCTCTTCTCCAGCTCATCCTTGGTTTACAGAATTTAGCAATGGTTGCTAGGCAGTCGGCAATCTCCCTTTTCAGCACCCACCAAGGCTGGACCCCTTAGTCCCTTGTCAGATGGTTGTGAATTAGGAAGTTATGCCTCAAGATTTAGCTGCTTTTTGTGGCTGTTGGGCCTGGTCAGGTACCACCATGCCTTTGCCCTTGTTGTCGTCACTGGATAAGTCCTCCTTTTCCTATGCCAACCTCAATCACACCCATCTGACATGTAGCTCAAGACCATGTAACTGTGGCCCTGAGTAATCTCCATGTCCTCTGAATTCCTTATTATACCCTATAGTCTTCCATGGAATAATTCACTATATTAGACTGGCGTTGTACTCATGATGGTGGGGGCAAGGACAGTAAATAGGCTTCTCTTCTTGGGGCAATTCTGAACGATCAGCAGGGATTGCATGCAATGCTGTGATGAGAAGTTTTCTGAGGCAGCATCCTAGCTCAGTGAGAATGTCCGTCATGACTGATTTACTGTATCTGCTTCAAGGACAGGTAGGGGCAAGGGCATACATGTACCATGTATTTGCCATCTTTGTGTTTTGGTCTTTACAATAAAATTACATGGATAGTACATAACACGTATCTTTTGGATCTTTGTATGTTAAGTACAAGCAGGTACTCAGTAAATATGTATTGACTGTCTACTTGACATTTAGATGTTGGTGAGCACTGTCATTTAATGTCTTCAAGAGAATATGGCCCAGCAGAGTGACAGCACAGTGCTTTGCCAAACTATTCTGTCCCCATGGAGTAAAGGAGTTCCTTATATAAGAAAGGAAATAGGCTGGGTGTTAAATGCATCTCACTAGTCTCTACTATAAGCATATGTGAACCACTCACTGACGCCATCATTCTTCTCCCAGATTTATTACAGTTAAATTTGTTTGCTAAGTTATTATTCCTTTGCCTAGATTCAGAGCCAAGTTGTTGTAAGCTCAACTTATCCAAATAAAATGTCATAAGGCTGTGCTTCAAATGCTTAAATTGTCATCAATATAAACATACTATAATTAGACAGTTCTCTCTGAACCATCCTTCTCTAGCAATGCTTTGCTTCAATTCTCCTACCTTCTCACTTTCTGCTTTCTCGTTTCCTTCTCTACTTCTAAGAAACTTCCACTTGCTCTTTTTCTGTCACTTAGCAACTCACTCCTAGCTCCTTCCTCTTCAATATTATCATCAATCCTGGAAAAATAATTATCAACACACAATCCTGCTTCCAATCTCTCTTTAACATTTTCACAGACATAAGCAGCAATTGAGGGTGAAGCAGAACTGCCAACAGTTAGCAAGATGGCAGGAGATAAGAGTTAACTGTTGGCCAAATTCCCCAACTGAATGAACGAGTCAACATTATTGAGCTCATTCTGTGCACAATTCTGTATCGAGCATTTTCAGGGAAATGAAAGAAAATGAGAAGCTGACTTCTACCCTTAGGAAACTTAACAGCCTAACCAGAGCCGTAGAAGAAGCAGCATAATTACTTCAAAAATTGTTGATATCGGGGCCGGGCGCGGTGGCTCATGGCTGTAATCCTAGCACTTTGGGAGGCCGAGGCTGGTGGATCATGAGGTCAGGAGATCGAGACCATCCTGGCTAACACAGTGAAACCCTGTCTCTACTAAAAATACAAAAAAATTAGCCAGGCGTGGTGGTGGGCGCCTGTAGTCCCAGCTACTTGGGAGGCTGAGGCAGGAGAATGGTGCAAACCCGGGAGGCAGAGCTTGCAGTGAGCCGAGATTGCACCACTGCCTTCCAGCCTGAGCGACAGAGCGAAACTCCATCTCAAAAAAAAAAAAAAAAAAAAAAAAAAAGGAAAAAGAAAAAAAAAAGAATTGTTGATATATTTTCTAATGACAAAATTCATTGTAGCTTAAAGTTTAGGAATCAGGCTCTGCTCTGGAATCAGACTGCCTGGCTTTGAAACCAACTGTGTCTGTCCCTGGCAAATTACTTAACCCTTTAGAGCCTCAGTTAGGAAACAGACATGATATTAGTGCCTACCTTATAAAGATATTGTGAGAACTAAATGAGACAATGCAAGCAAAATACATAGTCTTACAATGCTACGTATACTCAATAAATATTATTAGTAGTAAATGAATTTTCATGGTAATCCAAATGACTGATTAGGACTTGTAAATCTATAGAGTCAGCTATTATTAGTTTGGTGCAAAAGTAATTGTGGTTCTTGTCGTTCGTTTTAATGGCAATTACTGTTGCACCAACCTAATAGCAGCTAATGTTGCTATTAGCCAACCAAATACAGGTGTGATCATCTGTCCCATGCTGGAAATTAGCAGGAATATGGCTGCCATAACCACAGCTGAACATCTATCTTAGGTTTGACTCTGAATTTATTCAGAACCCATACTTCCATAGGATATCCCAACACAATTAAAAGTAAAGCTCAAGATTAGGTACTCAGTCATCATCATTTCTGTAGTCCTCCTTTGTTCTCACTCTGGGGAGAACTCAGAGGTCCTTTAAATGAAGCACCTGGGTGCCCAAATGAGGGGCTTTGTTCCTGGATCTGACTTGGAGGATTGGCTCAGCCAGGGGCACTCCTGGATGGAATGTGTGAGCTTGCATGATTGTACTTCCCTGGAGTGACAGAATTTGTATCTCTCTCTCTCTCTTTCTGAATATAAGAAATCTAGGTGGTATCTCCACATTTTTAAGCAAATGGAAGTTGTGAAGCTGCCAAGTAACCCTCAAAGCTCTCTCTCCTTGAAAGGATGTGCTGCACCAAAGGGAAAGAAGGAATTAGTCAGAAACCACAAAGCAATTAATGGCCAAATCAACCCTAATGAAATATTGCCGAGTAAGCAATCCACTCCATTGTAGGTCAGTTGGGATGTCCACAGAAGAATGCACACTGCAGTTTACTTGGTTGGCCAAAATGAATCAAAACCCAGCACCCCCATTTGCTGTGTGTCTGAGTGTGTGTGTGTCTGTGTGTGTGTGAGAGAGAGAGAGAGAGAGAAGGAGAGAGAGAGAGAAAATGAGTTTTTCATTTGCGTATGTGAAATTGATTTTTCTCTAGTGGGGAAAACACTGTGTAAAATCTTAGAATAACTAACAAAGGAGACTGTGTCATTGTACTAAGAAACAAAAGTCTAGAAAAATATTTGCTATCTGTAATGACTGGTTTAAACATCTGCCTGAATAAAGACAAAGAGTCAGACAAAAATACTCCCGTTAGCTGGGAGATTCCGACTCCCTACTGCCCCATGCAAGGAATCTGCTTGCAGGACCCCTTGGAATTGTCAGAGTCTCCTCCAGCGTAGTCTTATCCCTCCCTCTAGGCAGAAGGGACTGCCTGAGCAAGGGAAGATGCAAGAAAGCACATGCCACAGGAATGTGAGTCTTACTGCAGGCAAATAGCATGGGAACCCCCAAACAGCAGGCTCTGAGGCTTGTCTTCTGCTTCCTAAGGGGCAGGCTCCCCATCTCCAGACCCCACTCCTGCCATCCTTCACTGCCAGGGTTACCCTCAGGATAGCGTCCCCTCTGATTTGTATTTGCCTGGTTCTACCATGCACAATGCACTTCCTTGATTTTGACAACAGAGGCTTTGACTCATTCTAGCCTTGTGTGTGTGCACATGCACGCATAAGCTGAGGAGACATAGATACATTTCATTGGCATACCTTTTATGATGTTGACACCAAGCCATATTGTCTCCGGTTGTCAGCTCCAACATCTCTGTTATGAAAAGCACACGTGGTAAGGCTCCCCTCTATTTCATACATTACTTATTCTTCAATGGGCCAGAAGGGGGAATCTTGACTTCTTAACTTTCTCAACCACAAACCCTGAAGTCTGAATATATTTACTAGGCGCTGTGACGAGAGCATTCAAGGAGGTTTTTTCCAGAGATGGAGATCAAGTGGCTTCCATTAATATCTATCATCTCCTCACAGCATCTCAAAGCTGCTGAAGAGAGACCTGTTGTAAGATCTGCACTCAGAGTCCTCCCTGAGACTGCCTGTTGTGGGAAGGACTTCGCCAGGACCATGACCCAGGTTTGTGACTTTTTCAATCAGGAAGCAGCTATTGATGATTCTAGTGAGTGACTTAACATTGCTGCTTTCAATGGGACCCTTGGCTTGCTAGTTGTATCACTGTGTGGAGGAGAACTGAATGCTATCCAAGCAGGGGTCCCTCCACCTAGGTGGAGGTCATATTAGCTCAAAGAAACTACAAAGATAGAACATTCAGGAGCTTGCTAGTAACCTCCTATGGTTCAACTCCCAAGTTTGGGGTAAACACTGGCTACGATGGACTCATTTTCTGGTTATCATGATCCAGTGAAAAATTCATTCCTTCCTTTAACAATTGAAGATTGGAGTAAGTTGGATCAAAAAAGCCAGCGCAAAGAGGTGTAGACTGCTTCCAGGAATGTGTCAACCATTTCCTTTATCTAACGGACATTTCTTTCCTGTGCTCACCAAGAAAAGAGGATCTCACTTTACCCCCATCCACACCCTAACTGGTGTGGGTCTCACTGTTCACACCAGAGCACCAGGCCTGAGGACTAGCCTTATTGCTCACAGTTACAAAACAATTATATTCTCCAGATGATTCTTGGGGGAAAATGCCAAAAGAAAAGAAATGGGGGAAGGAGAATTTCTTAGGCAAGAATCCCAAATTTTAAAACTCCACATAAGATGTCTCCAACTTTCATATCTCCAAAAAGAAAATTTCAAAGAATTTAGATTATTTTGTCTGGATAACAGAAGGCCTGGGGGTAGAAAGATTAGAACTGAAACATGATCTTCAACACTACAAAATACCTTTGTTCCCAAATAATGGTCTTCTTTGGCAATGAAGGCTGAACATTCAAGAGGCTGGGGGCTGGAACATTAGAAGGCATACAGTATTTTGGTAGGAAGTCGTAGATTTGGTTTCTCTGTTAAGTTCATGAAAGAAAATGAATGAATCTCTACAGTGGAAATGACTGGGTTGGGACCAAGTGAGCTGCACGGCTCCTATCTGCCCTGTGATATTTTCCATATGTGCCTCGATGGACAGACAGGTAATCAGGCCATTACAACAGTGGTGGGGAGTAATGGTAGCTCCTGCCCATGACTGTGAGAGGCCCTCAGCCAGCCTGAGGGTATGGGAGATTTGGAGGTGAATGGCTCCCTTGGAGTACTCAGTAAGATGTAGCAGAGAGCATGGGGAAGAGCAGGGGAAGTCACAGATGTGCAATCAAGGGGACAAGAGAGCATCTCCCTTCCTCAGCAATATTCTTGCAGCTCCACGTGGCAGGGCCTGGGGAAATGAAGGCAGGTGGAGAGACAGGAGGCTGGACAGTGAGCTGGTGCCGGCGGCGCAGGACTGGAGCCCACGCTGAAGCCACTAGCTCTACTCTAGGGACTGTGGGAAACCCCCAAGAGCAAACTCAAATAAACCTGGGCCTGCGCATGACCTCCCACACCCAGCAGGGAATTCTGGTCACTCTCCCCACCTGGTTAGAACCTAGGAGCTGGGTGGGTGGCTGGGGGAGGATGCAAGGTCTGATTTTTGCCGTACAGCACCCAGAAAACTCTCTTACAATCCTCTGAAGACTTTTTCTCCCCAAATTCAACTCATTCTGAAGGGCTGGGTATCTGCTATGTCATAATTTTGTCCCTGTCACAGAAGAGTTGTAAGTAGAGAATGAGATTTACATTCTAAAGACCATTCTGATGTCAGTACCGAAAGGGGCCAAAGGGAACTGTCGGAAACAAACGAGGAATTAGAAGGACATAGAACATCGTTCCCTGTGGGTGAGAGATTCCGGATCACGGCAGCAGAAAGAATTATTTTTTTCTGATATGAAAAATGAAGACACTGAAGCTCAGAGAAGGCAATGACTAGCCAGGCTTTCACTCCTTGTGTTGGCCCAGTATGTGGGAGTGAGGGTGTGGAGCAAGGGAGACAGAAGCTCATTGGCTAGAGTGACCCCACGGCATCCTTTGCATTGGACAGAAATATAATTCCTGTTCCAAAAAAAAAAAACTGTTTTTTTTTTTCTTTAGATTCTGCGGTCTGCGTTAAACCCCAGAACAATTTACTTTGTTCTTCCCACAAGCCTTGTTCAGCAAGAGGAGGGAGGCGGAAGGCACTGACCACTAGAGGGGGCGCTGCCTCCACCTGTCACAGACCGCGGGGTTGGGGGCGGGGAGGAGGACAGCCGCTAGGTGACAGGAAGGGTCGCACTGGGCTGCACTGAAGTGTTGCTCTATCAAAGGCTTTCTGAACACAAGATATAACAAACCTTAAACTCTGTGTTTATGCCCAGGGATGGGAAGGGAACGTGGGAAAGAAAGACAATATGGAAACTCAGATACCTCTGGAAGAACTGCAAGTAAAGGCAGGGTGCTCCTCAGAGGTTTCCCAGAATCCTCAGTGCATGTTTTGGACAGGAAACGCTGAAGGAAGAGCATGCAGTTAATCTTTTGATGAAGTGTTTTAGAACAAGTGCATTCAGATCAGATCTGATGCAGAGCCAGCTCTGCAGGACAGCTCCCTGTGTCCTGACAGGGGATGCTGGTTATCCTTTATCCACCGGGTTAGAGCGTAGTAGCTAAGCAGAGCGTTCTGAAGGTTGTACCTTTTCCCACTCGGCATAGCTGAGTGTGAGCAGGGACAGACTATGTTCAGAGATGTCGCTAGAGGCTTGCTGGTAGGAGGAGGAATGGCAGCAGGGGTGAGTTTTGGCTGGTGCTCCCTGCTCCATTGTGGGGTATTGTGGGCTCTGTGGGGTCACAAGGACTCACTCCTGGCTAGACTCACTCCTGGGAGGTGGCTGAGCTGATGCTGTGGTGTTCAGGATGGCAGCTGCTACCTTGCCTGGTCTCTTACCCAGGTTATTAGCAGACTGCTAGCCTCTGTTTACCAGGAAGCAAAAGTGTCCCTCTTATTCCTGAGACTACTTCTAAGTTACATCTCAATGATAAAATAACAAGAAACAAAATAAATGGGTCTCACTCCCACTGCAAACTACCCTCACCACAAACTATCCCCACTTTTAATTAGAGAGAGGAAATATGGTGGGGGCATAGGAACTGGAGTCCCGGTTATGCCTCCGCTCGGTGCCCACATGGCAATGCACCCATCTCTGGAATTCGGAGGCTCCCTGCACACAGCCAGGGTGTCTGAGGGAGTTCAGGGTCCTCTTGCTGCAACACAGAGCCCATGGGATTGCTTTTGTGCGTCACAGGGAAAACAGCCCTTCCTGTTGACAGACCCAGCCGTCATGCCCATGATGAATTGCATCTCTACGAGTGGACTGCTATTGTGGTTTTCACTTCTCTCGGAAGGTTCATCCCCAGGTCTCGTGGCACTTTAGAAAATGAACTGCTATAATCCCACTCTGAGCACACAGCCCTCCACAACCAGGCCTCTTCACTCTAATATGGCTGCTGGTTTTGTCACTCAGGAGGCCAGCAGCGGGTAGCCCTGATGGCTCCTCCCCATCAAGGGAGGTGCAGAAGCAAGCGAGGCGTTCCTGCTAGCTGCCTCTTAAAGAAGGACTGCAGATGCTGATATTCCAGGGAGCCAGGAGAAACTGCAAGCCCGAGGGAGTGTGGAGGGAGGCGGAGCCTGCTGCAGTCACAGAGGGACACAGCAGGACCTAGATCTGCTCCTGGAGCAGTACTTCCTCACTGGGCACCTGAACTCAATGCTATTTATTTTAGTTTTGGTGATCCAGTATCTCCAACTTTCTAGAACAGTTTGTCTCTGCCTCTCTCAAACTCACCAGATCATCCCCTGCTCTGAAAATAGAAAAAAGATGGTCCCTATGGCTGTAGGAGATTCATAATTTATCACTTCATGCTAATTCAATTTTATAATCATACATATGGTTTTCAGGTTATCTATGGCTGTGTGAAAAACTACTTTAAAACTTAATGGATTTAAAACTATAGCCAGTCTCTATGAGTCCTTTGTGGGTGAAGAGATTGAGCAGGATTTGGCTGGTCAATTATTCTGCTCCATGTGGCATTGGCTGGGGTCATTCAGTGGCATTCAGCTGGCAGCTGGACTGGCCTGGAGCATCTGACGACTTCACTCATTCACCTGGTGCCTTGGTGGGACAGCTGGACTGCTGGGCTCACCTGGTCCTTTTGCCTCTCTTTGAGCCCCAAAATGTCTCTCTAGCAATGTAGTTAGATCTTTCACAAGGCAGCTCAGGGCCTAGAGACCACGGCAGGACCTGCCAGTCCCCAAAGTAGCATAGCATCATTCCACCACACTCTGTTGGTCAAAGTAGCCACAGGCCACCTCAACTCAGAGGAGAGGAAATAGAGGCCATTGCTCAATAGCGGGAGAGTCACATAATTTGAAGCCATCTTTAATCTGCCACCAAAGTCCACTTATGGATGGAAATGATTTATCTCTATAGACAACGGGTGTTCTTTTTCTTCCAGGCACACTCCTAACACTCTTAACAGAAACCTTCTTTCTTCATTCCTGATGCATGGGGGCCAATTCATCAGGAAGTTTTCCAAACTGTTTGAGGAGGTGTGGGTTATGCAGTGATCAGGGTATACACAAAACAAAACAATACTGCCTTTAATACACATCAGAATTAACAGTAATTCTTCTATGTTTTTCCCCTACCTGGGTCATCCAGATGACCTTATCTCAGGTTACAAATTGCATTTGGTAATAATAAGTGTTTGCTTTTTATATCTAGTATGTAGAATTAATTCCCCTTTGGAGAGTTCCATATGGCCTGGCCACTGACCCAAGAGGATCAGTCTTTTTCAAAGACAGGATTCTCTGGTTTTCCTTTTAACTCTCTCCGTGAATGTTGACTGAGCATACATTACATGATGGTTATGGTGTGTGATTTTCTTTACACACACTTATTCTGTTATCTTTCAGGGCTTTGAGTGACCCTTGGTTCACTGCAGGTGAACCCAGGATATCAGTGCAGGTAGAGAACACACCAGGGCAGAACCCTGGGCCCTAGACTGTAGGAGGTGTTTGACAAAAATGTGAATCTCAGCAGCTGAACTACCCTGGCAGATGGCAAGAGGAGATTCTGTCTCATAATTCAGGCACCAGAAAGTACTACTCTTTAGACCAGATGCACCTAGAGAAAGTTTCTGACAGGTGTACCTTGCTTGCTGTGGAAATGCAGAAGGCTCTTCTCTCGCAGGTTTGGGAATGTCTCCTTGAGGGCATTTGGGCTGGTTTCAAGCTGTCGCGTGACATGGCCCATGGGTATCCTTGGCAGTTCCATTCTAAGTACTTCCAAAGTTCTCTGACAAGGCTAAAAACTCCTCATTCAACCAAAGATTCTTGCACATTATTTAAATAGGATGCAAATGCATGGTCTGCTCTGAGCCCTGGCAGCTTTCAATTTTTATATTTTCAGAACGGTGAGGCCTGCCATCAGTTCACTTGAAGTTCAGTCCAAGATGTGCCTGTCCCTGACATTTGTTCATTCTTTATGAAGGTAACATTTTGAAGAATTTAAAAAGAAGTCATCTTTGTACTCCATTCCCCACCACCCTCCAAAACAAATTTTAAAAAATATCAGACATTTGTTGCATGCATAATAGCTGGAACGTGACTAACTTCTTTCCCACCGCCTGAATTTCCAAGTTGGATTCTATAATCCCTCTCTTTGGCAATTCCTGGTCTATTTCTTTTCTGATATTTCAGTGATAGGAACTGCCTCTTTGACCCAAGGGATTAGGCTCATAAGAGCATGAGCAGATTCTGTCAGATGGTTGAGTCTGGCTGCTGTTGGGATGAATGGCAGGGGATCAAGCCCGCCAGTGACAATGCAGAGAGTGAGTGCAGAGGGAGGGACGATTCTTCCCTTTGTGCTCCTTCCCTCCTGTCACAGTGTGAGTCTTGAGCCCATTCACTCACAAGCTGAGCACACAGCTTAGAGCTGACAGAAGCCCCACCTTCTTTGCACCTGGGATCTGTGGGGAAGGGAGGCCTGCCTGAAAGACAAAACCACAGGCCGAGGAGCAGAGAAAGGATGGACTCAGGGAAGTACTGTGTGGGTGGCATTTCCTCTCCGCAGGCTGCAGGTGCCTCTCAGGCTCTTCCAATTCAGCGTGTGTGTGTGTGTGTGTGTGTGTGTGTGTGTATGTATGTGCATGTGTATACAGAAAACCATATACATATATCTATATGACTGTATATATACATAAATATATATATATGCTCTCTCTATACATACTGTGTGTGTTTATGTAGATATATACACATACATACACTTTCCATATTATGGCTAGTCCAGAGAGAAAGAAGAGAAAGGGATAAGGAAAATAAAGAAGTGAGAAAGGAAAGAAAAAGAAGGAAAAAGTATATAGAAGTTGTGGTGTGGCATACTGGTAACTGTTCCTCCAAAGCTCCAACATCTCTTTGCCCTTTCTTCCTGGACACGCATCCATCCCACTGGAAACTACATTTCCGAGCCTTTCTGGTGGTGAGGCAGGGCCTTGTGACTCAACTCTCACCAATGGAGGTGAGTGGAATTGACATGTGCAGTTCCAGCTTTGCCTGCCCAAATCAAAACCAGTGCCTTTGGAGTCTCTCCTCGGGCTCCTTGTTTTCTGGAATGCTGACTGTGTTAGCTCAGCTTGGGCCACCAAGAAGTATGAAAGGAAAGAAACCTGGGTCCCTGAGTGAGCTTGTGGAGCAAAAGAGCTGCTCTGCTAGCCAAGACTGGCACTAGACTGCTCCATGAGAAAGAAACCATCATATTTAAGTTAATTGTATTTTAGTATCTCTTTATTGTAGCACAGAGGGCTATGATCTGTAAAGAAGAGAAGAGGAAGAGGAAAAACTGAGCACTTACGAAAAGGAATTTTAATGTAGTGACACATAGTTTAGTGTCTGTGGATGACACTAAAAAACAGAGAGAATAAGAGAAAATGAGCTGGTAACATGGAGGACAATTGATGAGACGGCAGCTGCTGGAGGGTGCTGGGGAAATATTGAGACTGCTGCCCACTTCTGCCAGGCCTTACCTGACGACCATGCCGTCTCCTACAATGCTTTTAGGTTATTAGATCTTCCGTGTTTACCTGAATGTCTCAAAAGGATGAAGATGACCAAGTTAGAGGCATAGGTGTTGGTAAAGTAACAGTGTGATAATCGATTGTAATAATTCTCCAGTGGAACAGGTGGCTTACAACGCAACGAACGCCCATCTCTGAGTGTGCTCAAGAGAGGTTGCACGACCACTTCTTGTGGATGATCCCTATGTTGACTGGGCAGGCAGAGGTTGCAGTGAGCCGAAATCATGCCACTGCACTCCAGCCTGGCAACAGAGTGAGACTCCATCTTAAAAAATAAAAAGAATAATTTCTAAAGTCGTATCAACTTGAATAATCTCCAGAACATTTGAGTCAGAAAAGTTGAGTAACTTCTTTTTTTTTTTTTTTTTTTTTTTTTTGAGACGGAGTCTTGCTCTGTCACCCAGGCTGGAGTGCAGTGGCGCGATCTCAGCTCACTGCAAGCTGCGCCTCCCGGGTTCACGCCATTCTCCTGCCTCAGCCTCTTGAGTAGCTGGGACTACAGGCGCCCACCACCACACCCGGCTAATTTTTTGTATTTTTAGTGGAGACGGGGTTTCACCATGTTAGCCAGGATGGTCTCGATCTCCTGACCTCGTGGTCTGCCCGTCTCGGCCTCCCAAAGTGCTGGGATTACAGGCGTGAGCCAGAAAGTTGAGTAACTTCTTAAAGGCTATGTGAATTATTTTCATTTCACATCACTATTCACTTGAGCAGTGAGCTTTACACACTTATCAGCTCTTACGCTTGCTCTTTAAACATCCCCAATAACTGGCTGCAACTTCCTTTTTTCCCCATGTAAATCATAAGCTCATCATGAGCTGTCTTTTCCCTATATACTGTATCAAAATACTAGTTTCATGGTTTTGCATTCAGTGGCAACCTCAGATATGCTACCTGACAGGGTAAGGCCAGCTGTCTAAGCCTATGCAGTATGCTTTTAGACTTGCTGGGAGGTCCCCACTCATGAAAATATATTTCTCACCAACAAAATCACAGATACCCGAAATTCAGCCACCAGCATTAGTTCCTTTGTATTACCCAAGGTCCTTTCTGAGCAGCTCTTTCTGAAAACATAATTGCCCATTGACAGGGCATACATTCAGTGCATATATAGGAAAGTGGGAATGTTTAAAGAGGAGGTTGACAGTGGAGAAAAAAATCTCTATCTGTGGCTCTTCATCCCACAGCCATCTTTGTGTCTGCTGCTGATATATGAGAAACACAAGGCAGCCCCTCTGTGGTCTTTATTTTCTTTACCCCATGACTTCCAAGCACATTCATCTCCCAGACCAGTACATGATGAAGAGCTGATGGGAATGTGTGGCCAAGAGAGCCAGCTGGCTGCTTGGCTTGGCCAGACCTCCCTTTCCTTACCTAGAGATGCTCTGGGCCCTGGATCCCCACACATAATCTTTTACCTCTCGGTGTTCGACCAGTTGGCCAGGCCGGTGCTCCTCGTTCCTTTTATGCACAGGTCATCTGAGGAGAAAGGGGACTCAGGACAGGTAGTTTTTTCAGGGGGAGGAAAGGGGGGGTTAGACTGGATATGAAACAAGAGACTGTCTGGAAGGTCAGGCATTGATGGACGACCTGAATCACTTGCGATAGCAGAAGGTCACCTGGCAATTGACAGAGGGTGAGGGTGGGAGGCTGCAGGGAAAATACAAGAGGAGAAAGATGGTAAGCAATTCATTGGGATGTGCCTCAATATGGATACTAGGATTCAAACTTAGAAATGTCTATTTATACATTTTTAGGGCACTTTTGACTTTCTGTCATGATATTCTTGAGTCCTCAAAGCTGGAAGTTTCCTGACATGAGAGGAGGATTTGGTTTTATTCTCAGCCTCTCAAGATAATACAAAACTTTGATTTTATATTAGGCTGTCACCTGCCTCGCGCAGAGAAATAGGCAAGAAATACATTCCTGTTTAAAAAAAAAAAAGATTATAGCTTGCTCAGAGAAGAAGGGAAGAGATGAGAAGATGAGGAATCACAGCAGAATCCTGCATCTAAAGTGGGCGGGGGGAGGGGGGGCGAAGAGTCTGACAAAAAAAAAAGAAAGAAAAAGAAAAAATAAAGAGCCTGATACTTCTCAGGATCTAGGCTGACAATTCACAGTCATAATGCACCTTAAGGGCTAATGTGAAAATCTGGGTGTTGTACTGAAGAGGCTGAATTGAATGCATGGGACTCTCATGGGCTTGGTTCTGAAACTTGGCTCACTGGGGTCGGCTTATTACTGAGAAGGTGTTGAGAAGCCTGGCAGAACATCTGCCTGATAATTTTTAAGTCCATGCTTAAACTTTTGATCACCCAGTTGACTATGAACTCCTTGAGGGAGAAAATGGAGGACATGTCTGTTTATTTTGTCCTCAGTGCTTAGCTCAACATCTTGAACATGGTAGAAGCTCAAGGCAGGGCGAGTGCTACTTACCAAACATTTGCTCTTAGCTGCCCACGTTTCCCAGCCTCCATGTTGTTAGGTGGCGCCATGTGACTAATCCGATCAACCAGCTGGGGAGCAGAAGGGATGAGTGTCACTTCTAGGTTGAAGCCTAGCAGAGCTGATGAGAGACCCTCCACCACCAGCATTCACTTGCACACCAGAAGGTTGTGTGCTCCAGGCCTGTGAAGTTGTGAGATGGGGTATGGAGTGTTGCCCTCCCACTAACTCATGCTGGAAATGTAGCCTAAGTGACAAAGAAGCATTTGTTGTTCTGAATGTTTGCCACTTTGGAGTTACTTGTTACTGCAGGATGATTTAAATGATCCTGACTGCTAGAGTATTCAATAGATTTTGTTCAAAAATGAATGAATGAATGAATGGGCTAAGTTGATAAATGTAGAGCAACTGATAGGATTTTCTATTTGGAAACCCCACAGCTTTTTACCCTTTTTTCTCATCAAGGTCTTAGTTCTTTGGGAATTAACACCATTCTGTCTTCCCTAACAATACCATGAGGTCTTTTGGGGAAGGAAGTAAATGTTGGACATAATAAATTACACCAGACCCTATTGAACATCAATCATGTTTTAGACACTGCATTAGAACTGGAAACACAAAAGTGGATAAAACATGCCCTTGGAGGATTCCCAATCTAGAAGGGGAGGTGGATCAATAGCCAATTCATTACAATAAGTACTATGCCAGCTGTCCAGACCAGACAGCTGCACTACCAACAGCAGAGGAAGCCTAATTCAGGCTGGGAACTTTAGGCCAAGAGGGTTGCATACGGCAAGGCACAGAGATAAGAAACAGCAGGCCATGTTCAAGAAACTGAAAATGGTTTTAGAGAACAGGCTACAGGAGAGAGGTGGCAAAAAGGGTTCTAAAAGCTTGAGCAGAGGCCAGGTCATGAAGACCTGTTGTGCCTCATTGTGGAATTGGGCCTGCATTAGGTAGATATGTCTTGTAAGGTATGTGAAGAGCATGGTGTCCCCACTAGTCAGAGACTGTTATAAAACCATTAGGTTGGGTGTGCTGCCCCACACCTGTAATGCCAACACTTTGGGAGGCAGAGGCAGGTGGATCACTTGGGGCCAAGAGTTTGAGACCAGCCTGGGGTACACAGTGAGACCCTGTCTCTACAAAAACGTGTAGAACAGTTAGCCAGGCATGGTGGCATGCATCTGTGGTCCCAGCTACTCCGGATGCTGAGGCAGGAGGATCACTTGAGCTCAGGAGATCGAGGCTGTAGTGAGCTATGATGGTGCCACTGCACTCCAGTCTGCAGTGACAGAGTGAGACCTGATCTCTGAATAAATAAATAACTAAGATCATTTAACCTCTGTGTGTTGGTGACAGAGAGCTATTGAGATATTTGACTCAGGGGAGTAGCATGCTGGAATTTTCACCTCAGAAAGCTCATGTGGATAGTGGTGTGGAGCATGGATTGAGGTAGAGAGAGAGCGGAGGCAGCCCCAGTCAGCAGGAGGTCATGTGGCCCCACCAAGTGATAATGATGCTCTTTGGACCCAGCTGCCTGAGGTTTGGAGCCTTCCACCGCCACCATGGCAATCTGTCTTGAGCTTACCTCCCCTAACAAACATCCTGATTTAGCATGAGCCAAATCAGTATCCCATCTGCCTCTGGGTCCCAGCACCCTTTGGGAAGCTCCTTGGCATTTCTCTAGGAGGCTGGCAGAGGTCTTCCCTGGGGCCTTGGATGGTCTCAACATCCCTAGACTGCCTGCTTCATACCAGACATTTGAAGGAGCTCTTTATATATCCTGGTATTTTTCCAAACTCTTTCTTTCCCTGCTTCTATTCTCTATGCTCAAGATAAAACACACAACCATCTTAATAGACAGCAAAATTTCACTTCTGATACAGTTTGAATTGAATTGTTTTGCAAGTCTTTTACAAAGGGTTTTGAACACACAGGGCAATTGGTACTACATACATTTATGTAGTATTTTCTTGTTTGTTTTATATCAGGGTAAAAGTGACTTTCTGTGACAAATTGGGTAGCTTTCCATCTTTTCTCTATTTTTACTGCATAGTGAATACAAAAATAAATTCCAGATGGATTAAATAATTAAATCGTTGCATTCCTCAGATAAACTCATTGAACTGGATTCTTCTTTTAACTTACTGCATGCCTGAATTAGAGTCATCAGAAAGTCAGAGGATTCTCTCCTGGACAGATACATTTTTGGGGGCATGTGTTTTGGAGGGGTATAAGAAGAAGGTAACAAAGGTATGACATAATGTGCACAGCTTCAGTGGGTACTTCGGGGGCAGGTAATAACATTAGAGGTGACAAAACAGAACCTCTCTCTATGTGTGCACATTTGTGCCCATCCAGCATGGCTCAGCGATGCTGGAGATGGATTCAGCCTGCTTCAAAGATTTACCTCTAGAAGAAAAACCCAAAATGAGAGGAAAAAAAAACCAAAAAACGAAAACAAACAACAACAAAAAACAACCTGCCGTTATCCCATGTCTCTGATCAGCCTTAGGGCTGGGGCTAGGTCAGGCCTAAGAACGCTTCTGCCTCCTTCTCCTTCCCTAAAGATGTCAATGTGACAGGCTCCAGAGTTCAGTTTGGCAAAACCCCTCCTTCCCAGCATCATGCCCTGACAACCTGGCTCTGTCCTCCAGCCATTGCCATGGAGAGACATAGATCAGGCCCTTTGGAGACGGAGGGCTTGGAGCCAAGGCATTTATGCCCCCCAGGGCTCCCTTCTGTCATCCCTCCTGCTCTGCACGGCAACAGCACTGCTCCGCGTCCACTGCCTGTGGGCATGGCCTCCCTAATTTGACATTGGGGGCTCCTCGCATTGGTTTTCATGGGGGGTTGAGGCTGGCAGCAGGTAGTGTCCAGGAGGATGCTGATGCTGGAAGGCTGGAGACATGTAGGAGATGGGGTGACACTTGCAGTCTCTGCCAGAAGCCCAGTCAGCAGGTCTATGGCTCGCCAACAGCAGCCACGTGTGAGAACCAGCAGAAAGGCGGAAGGTGGGTTGGCAAGAACCAAGGGGGCAGCTTACAGATAAAAACTACTGACATCAGGGAGCCTTGTACATTGTACAAAGCACTTTTCCATTGTCATCTAACAACCCTGGGAGGCAGGCAAGCGAGGCAGACATAATTAATCTCACTTTACAGATGATGAAATGGAGGCTCAAAAGAAATCCCAGCTGAATAGAAGGTAGAGCTGGGAGTTGAACCCTGATCTTATGACTCAAATTTTCATGCTCCATTGTGCTAAGCTCCTGCCCCTCTTCTTTCTATTCTTTCCCAAGTAGCCTACTTCTTTCTTGAATCCACATTCCCTCAGGTGAGAAAGTCCAGGCTCTTCTCTTCTCTGACCCTCCCTTTTCTTGTACATATCTTTTCCCAATACAATCACAAAATTATTCATACTAAAATATGCATGGTTTTGCAGTGCTATTCCAATCAGAAATATTTACATTGTAACTAGCAAAGAAAAAGCCTTACAGGAAAAGTATGAAACACTAATGAGAAAGCTTTAAGCATTAGAAAGGATAATTTTGGGCCAGGCAATGGCTCATGCCTATAATCCCAGCACTTTGCAAAGCCAGGGTGGGTGGATCGCTTGAATAGGAGTTTGAGAACAGCCTAGATAATATGGCAAAACCCCATATCTACAAAAAATACAAAAATTAGCCAGGTGTGGTGGTGTGTGCCTACAGTCCCAGCTACTAGGGAGGTTGAGGTGGGAGGATCACTTGAGCCTGGGAAGTGGAGGCTGCAGTAAGTGGTGAGGGTGCCACTGTACTCTAGCCTGGGCACCACGGTGAGACCCTGTCAAAAAGAGAGGAGGGAAGGAAGGAAGGAAGGAAGGAAAGAAAGAAGAAGAGAAAGAGAGAAAGGGAGAAAGGGGGAAGGAAAGAAGGAAGGAAGGAAGGAGAAAGGAAGAAAGGAAGGAAGGAAGAGAAAGAAAGAAAAGAAAAGAAAAAGAAAGAAAGAAAGAAAGAAAAAAAGAAAGAGCTTTTGAGGGAACGGGGTCTTATGTTTCCTCCCAGACCAGGCCCAGGTTAATTGCTTCTCGGGCTGACCCAGAGCTACTCTCCATCTTCATCAGGGATCAGACAAGGGGTAGAGCCAGAAAGTTAGGACAGAAAGAAAAGAAAGGTCCCATTGCTGTACAGTCAAGCTTGCCAAGATATTAGGAGTTTGCTCTACAGCTCCTGGGGCACTTCTGGAAGATTCAGTTGGGGCCTCACTAGAGAAGTCCAGTCCAGGAGCACGGTGTGCTCCACTCTGCTCTCTGCCCTGTCTTCCTACCTCAAAAACCAAGGTTCAGAGAGCCTCTCCAGAAGCTGAGTCCAACTAGAGGGAGTGGCTCATCACCAGAGCTGAGCCCAGATCTGCATGGCATGGCCATTCCTACTCCAGGTCGGGCCCTTCATACACCACTGTGCCCACAGTTATCTGGCCTCAGAGACTGGGGATGCTGAGCCAGAGGAATTGCAGAGGGCATGCTGGCTTTGGGATCGATTCCTTACCCTGGGTGGTGATGGTGAAGGATATACTGGCAGAACTTTGCTGGGAAGACAACTGTGACCTGCTTCTTTGAAAGCTATCCCCTCTGTGTGTGTGCCATGTTTGTAAATGTGCTAATTTCAATGCCTCAGCAAAAGGTCCTGAGCATGCAACAGAAGAATAAACATGAAAAGATCTCCCTGAGTGGTCATTCTGTTGGTGAGGGGCTGCCTCTGGTTCCTGCCAGGCTTGTGGGCTGTCCTGCCTGGACTGTGTCCTGTTCTGTAGAAGAAGGGGAGGGAGCAGCAAGATACCAAATATATATTCTGGGCAACAACTTGCAAATGGTTTAATGTTTTCCAAATGCAGGGCTGCTGCGGAGGGCCTGTGTTTTATGACATGAGGCTATTTATTATAGGTTTGTGTTACGGGCCAATCATTTCCTGCTCCAAAATAACAAAGTGGGCTTGACCCAGGCACCCAGAACTGAAGCCAGAAAAAGAGTAAACAAAACCTTGTCGGGGCGGCCAGCAGAGGGCTTGGGATAGATATTTAGGGGTCCTCCAGGGCCATGTCAATTCTCCAGTTTTTATTCTTCTCAAAACTTCACCCACTTCGTCTTCATTTGACCTCAGACTCTTAGATCTTGTACCCATTTAGAAGAATAAACAGTTAATCAACCTGAAAAGAACAAAAAATTATCTTCTTCCATTATCCTGATGCCAAGTCTGCAGATGTGAGTATGAACAGAGTCGTGTCTGTAGCTGAGCTGAGCTGCTGGCATAGATAGTGCGTTGGCTGTACATTCTAGTTCCTGCAAGGAATTCTACTCTTTAGGTAAAAATAGCTTTCTAAGAAAAAGGTTAAAGGTAAATGTAACTTGCAACCCATGGTCTTCTGTAGTCTCTAGTACCCTGTGGTACATCTTGCTTAGACATATAGTCAGGACAAAATTTTCATTTTATTTCAATGTACAGATGAGGAAACTGAGGCTCAGAGAGAGAGAGAGACGAAGCAGACTGTTCCTAATCATACAGCCAGCAGGAGCCCAGCCTTGGTCTCTCTGATACCAAATCCCACAAACCATTTATTCCCTAGAGATTAATCTTTTCTTCTAATATGTTGCGGGGGCAGGGACAGGAACAAATTTGCTGTAGGATATAGAGCATTAAGAGGAGAAGAGAAAATAAACCTGAGTTAGGAGGAGGACTCTAAAACTGGGGTCTGGAGAGCAGCTTGCACTGCAAGAGGCAGAATGAGAGGTGAGTGATCCAGGACACACAAGCCTCAGTTGCAGTTTCTTGGGGCTGGTCTAGATCATTTGACATTAATACTGGGCATGGGTATAAGTGTCCTTTTTTTGCTTGTTTGTTCTTAAACAAAAGTAACATGCAATGTTGACATAGGAGAGCCCAGGGTCGTGAGTCAGGAAGCCTGAGTTTGGTTGTGGACTCTGCCAACAGCCTGCCATATGACCTTGAGTAAGTTAACAAGGGACCTCCATTACCTGGACTGGGGTGGGAAGGTCAGAAATAATCTGTGAAGCTGGAGCCCTCAGACTGTCTGTGGATCCCTGCTCCTGGCTGAGAGAAGAGGCCTTGGGGACAGGCATGGGCTCATAACTTCTACAGGGGAGAGAGAAAAGCAGTCACGGGGCTCCCCTGGTCACTTTGATGCACAAGCCCTGGGCTTGGCGGAGACAACCGGAGAGCTGTAAATAGCCCCGTGGGTCTCGAGGGATCAGCGGGGACTCCTCCGCAGGATCTCTAAATCGAGCAGCTGTGGGAGGTGCAGACTCACGCCCTGCTGGCAGGATGAGGGTCACCAGGGCTGAAGCCTGGGAAGGGCCCCGTGTCATCGATTGGGAAGATCATAATCTCTTGCATTTGTCTACTGCCTTCTTACCATCCCTTCTCCTTTGATCCACACATCCCCATCCTTGGAGGGGAGGAGCTAGTGGCGTTCTAGTGTCCTGTTGTGTAGTGATGGCCTGGAAAATATAATGTACGGGAGATGTAATGGTGACCCACCGACCTGGCCGGGATGCCTTGCTTCCCCTTCCTCCCACACCTACACACACGTGCACATGTTGACAGAGACTGAGTCAAGAGAGGGTACTCTCATTCCTGCTGGGCTTCACTTGGTTCTCAGATGGGATATCTGTAGTAGCATTCAGCCTCATATTCACCTTCACCTCTTACAATGCAGTTGAGAAGGAAGGTAGGCATGCCTCAAGACTTGGTGACAGTTGCAAGTAGAGGTTGACAAACACTGCTTACCTGGCTCTGGACAGTAGAGGAAACCCCAAATGCGGTTTAGTCATTTTTAGGACTTTGGGGGAGTTTGCCAAGGGCTGAGGGAAGCCAAACTGTTCTTTCCCACCTTTCTTCTTGTTTATTCCTCCTCCTCAGCAGAGCCTGCTCCCCCACCCCCAAGCATCACACAGTCCATTTTCTGCAGCACCCTAACTTTTTGGTTCAACGTAACCCTCACGACCCTCTTTCCTCTCCTCTGGACAACCTCAACCTAGAAGAAAACAGTTTACATGGACAGCCTGCTTATCCCCAGAATGAGGTGCCAGTCATCACTTCCTATGTTTGCTATAGTATTTCTCTGGAGGAGGAGTAGTGCCAGAAGTGCTCCATGAAGGGTAGGATGTGGGTTGAGGCAGCTGGCAACTCCTGGGTATCAAAGTATGAATGCTAAACATGGCCTGGAAGTATATTCAGATGAAGAAAATCATAGGTATAGAGTACTTTATGCTGCAAGGACTATTTTCTGAGCTCTGGGGGTAAAGGTTAGGACCCCAGGGAGACGTGCTCCAGCAACAATCGCTTCCTAGAGAGGGTTTATCCAGTTCCCAATGTTTGTTTACTTTGTTCTTTCTCAGCTTTCTTGCTCATCCTCCCTAAAACTTTCAACAAGAAGCCAAGGAACATAACCAAAATCTCAGGGCAAACTGCACCTTTGCTCATCAAGTGTCTCTTGCCAGACACCAGCCTCATTAATGATTCTGGGGCAATTAGTACCAACCAAACCAAGCAGTGTGGGGTGGACCAGACCTGCCACAGACTCTGCCCCCCCATCTTGCAAAGCTCTGGCTTGGCTGACTGGGCAGCAAGTTTGGGGTTGGAACAAGATAGCTCAGGGCTCAAGAGGAGGGCAGGCCTGCCATTGGGGGTCTTCATTCTCTGCTATTCCCTTCATAGCACACAGCTACTGCTTGAAGAGCAGGGTGAACACACGAAGAGCAGTTGTGTGCAGGGCACCTGTGATTAGCCTGCCCAGGGACACGGCCCACCAGCTCCACGTGGCCTTGACTGGGGTGGACAGAAAGCTCAGCATGTGATGGACAATTGCCTGAGTCCTCAGAGATTCTCTGGAAGCCACAGAGGGGAAAACAGCTTCTGAGTCACTGGTCTCCAGGCCAGGTCTGGAGCCTAGCCGAGAATAGTTATTTCTCAGTTAAAGTGTCTTAAAGTTTCTTTGTCCCCAGGTATTTCCCAACCAGGAAGGGGTCATAGGAGTGATACAACAAACTGGCCTGGAGCCCCATGATAGCAACCACTGTCCGTGGTTGTGCTATTTATCTCCAGAGCTGTACACCAGATACACATGCCAAGCCAGGTGTCTGCAAAAAAGGCAGAAATGCAGAGTCAAAGAAACGGGAATGTCAGGCTCTTGGAACAAGGGTGAGATGTTTCTATATTTTACATCCCTTTAGGGTAGCATCAACCCAGGAAGGCTTCTTAGAAGAGTGGGCCTTCACTTAAGGGTTGAGCAGAACGATATGTATGCCATGAGCAGTGCATGGTGCAGGTGGGATCCAGGGGATGGGGTGTGAGGGAGAAGCTCAGTGATGGGAAAACAAAGAGGTGGTAGCAGGGAGGTCTAGGCTTAGGTCCATGTGGAGAGGGCTGTGTTCTCACGGCTGCTGGTTCAGGGTGGAATCTGTGAGCAGAGATGTTGAGCATGTGTTCCAAGATAAAAGAAGGAACATCAGAGTGCTTCTCTTTGAAAGTGGGGTCCCTAAGCATGGATGAGACTTTCACTCCATTTGGCTGAATAGAAGGTGAGATCATCACACCAGCTACAATATTCAAAGCTCTCCCCTAGACCAGTCCTGTAGTCTTTCCTGGACCATCCAGTTGGCTTCCTTTGCTCCCATCTCGCTGAAGTGGAGAGAACATTTCTCATTGCAAATCTCCTCCTAGACCTGAAGGTCATTTTGAACTCAGTCCAGGTCCTGTTCTTCATGTGAATCTAAGCAGAAGTCTAAAGGCATCTTTGACCAGAATCAGGTTCCTCTGATCCTCCCTACTGCCCTCTAGTTCTTCCCACATTGATGGGATTGACCAGCTGGCTTCATGTAAGCAATGAGTGCTCGTCATTGAGAGGGGACAGTCCTCCTGCTGCCTATCCCCACACCTGACAGCTGGGCAGACTGAGTGGCACAATCAGGCCCTCCTCCCACATATAGTCTCCTAGAGAGACCCCATCTTGTCACTCTGGTTCCCCAGCCTGTTCAGGGCACCCTTGAGGCTCTCAGACCTTGTTAGGACATTTGGATTTTCAGCTTGGATTATAAACTCAAGAATATGCTATAAGTTTGGCTATTAGGGACTGCTGTCTTTGTATCTTTATAATCTTACCCAGATTTCTAAGCAGTTTGCAAAAGACTTCTCTAACACACCTTGGAAAGTCCCCCTCTGTGGTTGGGGAGGACAGGTCCTTTGCAAACCTTGAGTGTCTTGTTGATGTCACAAAATGTGTCACCTGAGACTCAGACACAGGAGTCCCAGCTCTCCGGCCTGATGTCCATCTACTAGAGCTCAGATCTCCACTGAAAGAAGTAGAACCAAGCTGAGAATGATGGCAAGTTCTTGGAGTATTCACAGGACCGCAAATCAAGAGATTATCATCTTGTTGGTTGAGCTCAGTCAGTAGATTCTTAAGCATAAAATCCAGTTTTCCTGCCTGCATGGAAGCAGACAGATCTCTCATTTTCTTTAGGGAAGTGAGAGAGAGAGAGAGAAGTGTCCAGATAGGCAGGCAAAAGAGTAGAGAGATTCCTTCCCAATGTTCCTTTTACCCTTCCTCGGCCTTTCTTGTTCATCTTCTCTAGAGCTGTCAACAAGAAGCTAAGGCGTATGGCCAAAATCTCACGGCAACTTTTATCTTTGCTCATCAAGGGTCTCCTGCCAGACACCAGGCTCATGATTTTTGGACAACTGGTACCAACCAAACCAAATGATGCAATGTGGACCAGTCCTGGCAAAAGGCAGACTTTGTCCCCTGCCTTGCTTATCGTCTCTGCTGATCTAGGAGTGCTGTCCGGCCTTGGAAGTGTGTCTTTGCCAACTGCCCAGCATGAGCGATCTCAGCTCCACCCCCGCTTTTCTCCTCGCGCCTTTCCACAACCCCTGGCCCTGTCAGGCATGCTGGGCAGTCGCAAGAGTTGCCAAATGGACTTGGCTTTGGGCCGCCAATGCCTCCTGATACAGACGAGATGAAATTCTCAAAAGCACTGAACTCAGGAGAGAAACAAGGCTGCTATCCTTTCGTAGTTTCAGCATACCCCAAAGTGGGCTTATTGAATTCTAACCTCACAAGATGTTTACAAAATAAACTCTATGTTAAACAACACCGGGTCCTCTACCCATGAATGACTCATTTAGCAACATAGGCAAACCCAACCTAGTAGGCTTCTTCAGGTAGGATGTGTAAATGTTGATGACTAAGTCCCCTTGATAGTATTACTGGTGGGTACTGGGGATGGGCTGATGACTTCTGAGCAAGCCAGAATGAATTACTAGTCTTGTGATGGCTGGGCCTAAGATAGTTTTCCAAAACTGCTGCTCTTCCATGCTTGTGGGAGTGGGATGGGGGAAAAGAGCAGCATAGATAAATAAGTTTGTGAATCCTCAACCATCCAGATAATGTGACTGATAGGTTTTTGGTCTATCAGTGCACTAGCTGTTGAAGGAGAGGATCTGTTGGGCCTTTGGATGAACACATTCCTGCTGAAAGTTCTAGTGAAGTCTGCAAAGCTTGAATAATGGCTAGAAAGACTGTAGGAAAAGAGAATCTTCTTATACTCTGTCTCCTCAACTTCAGAGAGCATCAGTGAACTCAGTTAAGAGGATAAGAATCAATTTTTAAAAAAACTACTGATACAGGCAACGAATGTGGGTTAATGTCAGAAACATTATATTAAAGAACAGGAACCAGACACACAAAGTACGGATGATATGATTTCTTTTATATGAAGTTTAAGAACAGACAAAACTAATCCACGGTGACAGAAATTGGAATAGTTGTTGCCTTTGAGGGACGGCGATTGTCTGGGAGGTGGCAGGAGGAAACTTTCTGGAGTGATGGAAAGTTCTTTATTTTGGTCTGGGTGGTAGTTACACAAATGCATTGAGATGGGTACTTCAAATTTGCACATTTAAAAATATGTAATTATACCTGGATAAATTACTGTTACCATGAAAATGAAAAAAGAGGATGGGATCAGGAAATACAGTGGAAGGTCTCTTAGCCAATCTCCACTTGAAGCACAGTCCCCTCCTAATGCTTGGTGAGGGCTGCCATGTCCACTGTGTGCTCCAGTCTGGAGGGTGGGCTGCTTCTTCGACCCCTGCATACATCTGCTGCCTCCACCTAGGAGGTGTGTCTACCAAGAGCCAGTTGTGTTTGCTATCACGCATGTTTATGTGGTTGTGCTTGTTTTCAAGTTTAATTTAATTGTATTTAGTACTATTTACATCAAATATATGTTTAAAGAGAATCAGTTTTTGTGAAAACCACATTTAATGCTCTGGAATGTCTCAATAAAGGTGAATTACTACAAAGAGTTATAGTCACTTAGATGTGGGATGGAAATAAAAGTAATAAAAATCAAAGTTTCTGGATTCAGATTCTTCAGACATGTAAGTTCTTGCTCTACTTTAAAGAAACTGAAAGTGGAAACTGCCAAGGATGCATTAAGAGTATGGTTTATGCAAAAAGCAAGAGAGATTGGAATACTCATCTTCAGATCCATATTTCCAGGCCTGTGACCTTGGCCCTACATATAAAGTTTCACAATAAATACACATTTATGTTTTGAGTTCGAATAAAGTATTTATCATAGTTGTGTTCTGTATTTATTGATTCTCCACTTGAGCCAGCCATCCAAGTTACCTACCTAGCCATGGAGAAGAAATAAGGAGGCTTCTACTCACACTAAGAAGTAGAGATCCAAGAAAATTGCAAAGGTTAAACTTTCCTAAACACTAGACCTTCATATATCCTCTGCACATTCAGAGAACAGGCTAATGAATCATTCATAGGCATTAATCTATGGGAACAAGACGGCCCTGTAGCACTTCATAAATCTTATTTCTATTTAGTGTTTAAATGTGATGCCTACACATAGCTCGGCGCGTTTGCACTGCATGTCTTGTATTGTTCCGTGTGATGCCCTGTCTGCCTCCTTCCTTGTGACTCCAGTGTGCCAGGCATGGCGGGAGACAGGGATCAAGTGGAGGCATCTGGCACTCACTTAGTTCTTATCAGTGGGCAGCCTGCTTAGAAATTGGGAGGGGCATACACTAGTGACACAGATTTGTTATTTTGAAAAAAGGAATTTATTCCCATTGTACTATTAGTACTAATACTTGCTCCCAAGGCTTCTCAATGTTATATTTAAAATCCAGTTTAGGCTAACAAAGAACCACTATTCACATATTCATCATTCACAGTCCAAGTTAGGATTTTCCTGAAAACTAGAATTCTTTGTTGGGATCAAGGGGATTAATCAGTACTAAGTATTATTAAGAGACATTATGCCTTACTCTCATGAGCTGGGGTGAATTGCAAAGGCTTCCTCTGAGCCTACCTTCACGGTGTCTTTTCCCCGTGGTGGTGAACCCTGAGGAGATATGTTAGCTAACGTACTCCTCCCTTGAGACAGAACCATATTCTACTCGGTACAAATAGGCTTGCTGTAAGTGCTTTCCAGCAACGGCCTCCTTTCTTTCTTTACTGCCTTTGCTGTATTAACTGCATCTTTTATCTTTTGTATTCCAATGCATTGACAACTGCGCCCTTGCCGATTCCTAGAGATAGTAAACAACTTGCCTGGGAATTCAAACCAAATGCAAACCAGCCAATCCAGAGCCCACACCCAACCACCTCTTTTATCAGCCTTATACACCCTGAGCCACTATCCGCCTGCCTTAATCATCTCAGGGCCTGGCATAAGTCACCTAGGGACAGCCCCTATGCCTGAGGACCTGCTGAAGTTATTCAAACTATACAATCCTAAGCGTGCTTACCCTGTGCATTCTTTCCCACAGAAACCACAATAAAGGCCTTTGTTCACAGTTCCTTCGCCTCGTCTGCCTCTGCCTCTTGGAACTGTGAGTAACAAAATCTTGCTTCAGTGGCAATCATCTCCTGATCTACTAGCCCTACTGTGCCTCCAGTTTGCTATGAATACACCACATTCCAAAACACAGACCCATGGCCGTAGTTTTCCTTCCTTGGCTCCGCCCACCCCCTTAAATCCTGTTGCTCACAACGCTAACAGCTCTAACCTCCTTGGCATCCACTCATTCCTATGTAAGTCTGTGCTATGTAAGTCTGTACTAAAGTGTCCATGTCATCCCACC
The DNA here is from genome assembly GCF_028885655.2 of Pongo abelii. Taxonomy (NCBI): domain Eukaryota; kingdom Metazoa; phylum Chordata; class Mammalia; order Primates; family Hominidae; genus Pongo; species Pongo abelii. Next base: position 5,266,382 of record NC_071995.2, read on the forward strand.
GGCCTCATTCATCAACAGGCTGCAGACAGGTCAGGCATCTGAGTCTAGAACTCCAAAAACGCACAGTTTTATTTTTGGTCAGATTTTGGTTTAGGACCAGAACTTTGGATGGAGTCTGTTGAGGGTGGAAACCAACCCTAGGTTGGCTATGGTAGGTGACTGTGAGCATCTAGCCAGCGTGGGAGCATCTGGGGAGCCGGGCAGAAGCAAACACACAGCTCCCTCTGGCTGGTGGACACTGAGTTTGTGGCCATGCATTCTAGGTGGTAGAGGGCAAAAGCCTGGAAGGGAAGGTGCAGGAGGAAGAAAGACAAGAAAGAAACACTCAGCCTCACAGGACCAGTGGGTGGAAAGGCTGGTATTTGAGCAGAGACCTACACACACACACACACACACACTATGTTCTTTCCTCTCTATCTCAAGGCCTGAGAAAGCAGATAAAATGCAAGAGACACTTTAAGGAAAGAAGCCACAAGAGGTGATGACTAGTCTTGGAAGCATAGGGAGGAGGTAGAATCAAAGCTGTTGCTCAGAGTGGCTGCGTGTGGGGAGAGGGCTGGGGAAGGGAGTGGATAAAGCACCAGGGGGGCCAACTGCAACTGGCGGAACCTGAGATGCTGCACAAGTGTCTTTGTTCAGGGAGTTTCCCAATCCTAGTCCTAGAGGAAGAAGTCAATTGATGTAGGCTAATGATGCCAGGAAAAAGGGAGTACAGTCTCTGCAGGGTTGCCGGGCCCCTGCTGAGAGGTAAAGCTGTTAGGCAAAGGGGCAGATTGGCTCTCTGTCAGAGGGTTTGTAATCCCCACCCCCACACACTGCCCCAGGAGACCTGGCTTTAGTGTCCTCCTTTCTGCCAGCCAAGGAGACCCCCTCCCCTGTCTTTTGTTCTTGTCTTTTCCAACCTCTGTCAATGCATACCTTGTTCAGCAGAGCCACTTCCCTGCCCTGGCTCCCAGCTACTCCTATTTTGGAAAACTGAACCAGCCTTGTTGAGGTTGCCTGAGGATATGGACCTTTCCTTACCTTCTCCACAGGCTGCTACCCCTGTTCCTGGCCTATTCGTGTCATCATTAGAACAATGAGATCCATAGATGGGAGAGAAAACAGTCTGCTTGCCCTTGGTATGAAGTATGAGGCTGTTTCTCAGGCTGGATATTCAGTTGGGCATGTCATCCATGGATTTCTAAAGGACTCTTAGGCATCTGAACAGTCAGTTAGGGGCTGAGTTATCAAATCATCTTTCTACAACCCAAAGATCTGGCCCTTTCCTCAGTTGGCTGTCCCCTTTTGCCTCTTCCAACTCAATGGAGCAACCCGGTGCCAAGCTCTTCCTCCTCCTTCCCTTCAACAGTGGGCTCTGGACATCCATGTGGGGGCCTCCACCATGCCCACACTCACAATTAAGCTACAGTGTGTGGCACTGGACACTGCCTATGCACTGCCACGTGTCACAACTAAACTACAGTGTGTGGCACTGGACACTGCCTATGCCCTGCCATGTGGCCCCCAGACCTGCATTATGCACCAGCCACTGCTGTGGCAACCAGCTTCCTGCAGGTATAACTGATGGGCCTTTATTCAGCTGCCGTGTGACATGGTTCCTGCCCCAAAGCTCACCAGCTCCATTACATGAGTGTCCTTCAAGAAGGAGCCCAGTGGGGAAGAGAGCTGGCAGACAAATGCCCCCCTCTTTTGTTCCCCAGGTGGGCAACTTTGAAGTGAATGCTTTGTGGCTCCTCCAAAAGTCCTAGCAGAAAGGAGTCCTCCTTGTTCATAGCCATGCCCCCTGACTTGATAACATGCCCTTGTTCTGGTGTACCCTCCTTTCCTGTTTCACTATCCCCAAGACCCCATTTCTGCTACTTGGGATTACTCCCCAAAATATATTACCTGCACACAAATCATTGCTTCTGGTGTCCGTTATTATGGGGCCCATTTAGAAAGGAGAACACTGGTATTTGGAGAAGTTTTATAAACACTCATAGAGCTGAATTTTGAACTGGAGTCTTCTCAGCAGCATGTCTGTCTTCTGTGCCATACTACGATGAGGCTCTTTGCCACCCCCACAAGGGCATGAAGGATGCTTCTGCCTTGATTGTCCTGGTCAAAGAAGGACGCTTCCACCTGGTCAAATTTCCTTCCCTTGACCATGTTTTACAATGGCAACTGGGATATAAATGAAGGCTTCTAAAACATCTAGGGGACTGTGAATGGAGGGGATCAGGGAAATGGAAATAATTGGGAAATGCCAACATTGGTGGAGGGCCAGCTTTAGAAAATAGAAACCATGGCTGGATGTATGTGACAAATTCTGCAGTGCTCAACAGGGGGCTTCCAATACAGATTTGGAAGCTTATTGTAGCAGAAATTTCTTGTCTGTGTACACACTCCCAGCTTCTGGGTGATTTGCTACTAATGGTTTGCACCTGTGCCCTTCCTCAGAGGCCCCTTCCTTGGGCTCCTGGCAAGAGTTGGAAAGGGCTAGAAGTTTACAACTCTCTCCCACATCCTCCTCCTAGGGTGGCCGCAGCCCCCTTGCCTCCAGGGAACACAAATTCTAAATTGAAATTTATGCTACAGAGATTTGTACAGCATCCCAGTGAAGCTAGGGCTTCCCCTGAAATCACACCCTTGCTTGGCTTCCTGTCCTCTTCTGTCTTTCTTGACATACTCTCTTAGCAGTATCTCCTGGGAGCACTTCCTTAAGTCATTAGTACATGGATACTCCTCTCAGGGTTTGCTTCTGCAGAACCTGACCTAAAAGAGCAATCACTTTGCTAAGTGCCAAGGATGCAGTGACTTCGGAATGCTCATTGTCTGTCAGGGAAGAGGGACAAGCAAATAAATAATTATAGCAAGGCCTAATGCACACTGGGATGAAGGTACACATGGAATGCAAGAGCACTAAAAGCTTTGAGCTTGTCTCCATGTAGCCCCAAATATTGGATCAGGAGGCAGGAGAATGGGCTTTGGAGTTAGAAAGGCCTGTGTTTCAATTCTGGTGTTGCCTCTTACAAGCTGGGTGCTCTTAGATAAGCTTGGCTTCTCTAGTCCTCCGTTTCTTCATCTGTAAAATGGATATAATTCCTACCTCAGTGAATTGTTATGAGGATGATCTCACTTACGGAATGTTAAGTTCTTGGCCTGGAACAAAGCTCATAATGAGGATCAATATTGGAAGCTCATTTTTTTGGGAATTGTAGCCTTCAGCATGATTTGGATGTATCAATGTAATGTCACATAGGTCAATGGTATGTTCCTGAAGGCCTCCCACACGCGAGCCACAAGCATGATGTCATTCCATCTGTTCTCAGAACTACGAATTTACCAGAGGTCTTCCTTGGTGAGAGGGATCTTCACACTCTTTTGTTTATTCCTTGCCTCCAAATCACTGGGGCCCACACCCCATTTACCCCTAGCTACCCTGTAAGCACTGTTCTTTCATTTGCTGATCCTGAGTTTTCTCCTTTGCTTAAATTTTTTTTTCTCTGTGAAAGAAAAACGTCATAAGCTGCCCCATATCTTTGCTGCCCCAGGCTCATGAAAAGCTAAATCCGGTCTTGGCTCTCCAAAAGAGAATAAATCCCAGCCTGCCCCCAAAGAAGTTGCTGTCATAATTACATCTCCTTTTGGAATTAATTTTGACTTAATCGCATTACAACTAGATTGCACCATTTCCTTGGCCAAAGTTGGTTCCAAGCTGGCTTTGCTATTTTCCTCCTGGTCCATAGATACATCTCTCTCTCTTTTTTTTTTTCTTTGGTTTGCAAGGAAAATAGGTGGTGGTTTCAAAGGAAGATCAAACAGGATGCCACAGGATGGCACTGATAACTTCTATAAGGTAACTGAGACGACTGAGCTCTCTCCTGAAGATCCCCATTGGGGCCACCATCCCTGTACCACTGAGGGCTTCTGGAGTGTACCAAGCTGTTCTCAGTCACTGCTTCTTAATTGAAGGTACAGGAAGCACCTAAGTGCATATTTTGGGCCCCATTTCTGCTCTCTCCCTTTAGTTTCCTTTCTCCTCACTTTATCTTCCACTCTCCTAGGCCACCAATACAGAATCTATGGGGTTTTCCAGTTAGCCATGCCCATTGTGTTGGGTCTTAGCATAATCAAGTTTCTCCTCAGTGTTGAGCATCATACTAGGCAAAATATGGAACATAAGGAGAGGGACAATATGGCCCCTGTTGGCTCAGGACAATATGGCATCCTTGCTACAGGGACTTTTTAAAAGGAAGAATGTAAGCCAGGATAGTGGAGAAGGCTCCCAGAGAAAGTGGACTGACTTCTGGTTGGCTTTAGAGAAGTGAGAGGAAAGGAAGGAATTCTAGACATAGGAAATGCCTTGAGGGAAGGCATGGAGACGTCCTCTTCCCGTCACCCTTCTACATGAGGGAAGGTAGAGAACTAAGGTTGGATACATATGATAAGATTGGATTACAGAGGGCTTTGAATGCCAAGGTGAGCTCTGAATCTGATTGTGATTTGGAAGTCCATTTGGGAGACACCTAGGATTTTATTAAGCAAGAATAGTTTTGTTTACTAATCCATTTTTCCTGGATTCCCATACCCTACCACTAGTGGACTGGGACAGCTAGTGGAAATTGGATGGTAAGATAGAAACTCTGAGAGGGCTTAGGTCTTCCCCTCCTAACGACTAGTGATTATTGAGCAGGGAATAACTCAGATAAAAAGTGTTTAAACTGGCAAGAGCATGTAGAATGAGGAAGATTTTATTATTATTGGCTGACATTCTCTGAAATGTTCCAACAGGCCCAGTCATGCCTGATATCCTTCATGGGTCGGCAGATTAAGCCCCGTTTGGGGACCCTTCACTGCATACTGTCATGCAAGTCTCCCCAGTCTTTCTAAGCATAAGCATCAACAAGGCAGGGCTTCTTCCATCTTCATCCTTTTCTCCTTCCTCAGCCTCTTCCAGAGAGCTGACATCACCTTTCTCTGCAACAGACAATCTCCACCAACAAGAAAGTCATTTTTTGTGTCTGTCTTTAATTAATTCACTCATTAATAGAGATTTATTGATGGTCCACATGTGTAGGGCAGTTGCCCCTTGTTCAGCTTACCCCACAGGACAGAGATTGTCCCCAATCATCTCCCATGGCCAAAGAGTCCAGCCCTACCCTGTGAGGAAGGCATGAGAGGGAACTGCCCAGGTGGGTGGGTGCTAGAAGGGTTTGAAAGTGGTTATTAATGGAGGACAGAGCAGTGATCACATGGGAGAGGAACTAAATGTGCTGAGGCCGCCGAAATTGAAAACGCCTGTTAATAGCACAAGTGACACATCATAGATCACTCGCTGACAGGCTGAACTGTGCGCCATCTTGAAGAACGTAGGCTGCATGCTAATGACGCCCAGGAGGAGCTGCGTGCTGCATTGTGGAGGCACCTCTCCTGCCACTAGCTTGTGTAACACTGCAGAGATAGTGGCCCAAAATTCTTCACCAATCCCAGAGCACTGGTAGAGAGTATGGAATTTGGAGAAAAAGGAACCTGTATTTGCACTCCCTTTCATCCACTTTATATCAGTGAGATCTGGAGTTGCAATCAAATGAGAAAATGAATGAAAGCGAATCTCAAAGCGCTCAGAAATAGGGAATCGAGTAGAATTGCTATGAAAATTTCCACCTGCCTCAAACCACAAAAATCAATTTTAGACATAAGTTACGAACACAGTAGCAAATGGAGTTTCTTTGGCTTCCATTCTTTGATGCCTCTTGCTTTTCTTTTCAAGAAACATATGTCTGGGGGATGGGAGGGTTCTTTTTAGTGCCTTTCTGCTTTGCAGAAGAACAATCATTTGAGCAATCTTTGGGGCCAAGGACTAGCTAAGACATTCGAGAAATGTGGTTTTGACTATTCATCACCCTTATTTTCCCACTCTCTTTGATGGTTCCCAAAGGCTCTTCCCAGGCTCTGGCTTCTATATCCACCTGGCAGGAGGGCCTTGCTCTCCTAGTGCACTGTCATCTTACAAAGGATCAAGGAGTGTCATCATGTTCTCCCCTAAAACTGCCAAAGTCTGAATCTGAAAGTTGAAGCTTAAGGAGAAATTCTAGCCACGCATTAAAAGAAATATCAAAGAGGTGCTGGAGGCTTGCTAGCCCCACTGAGAACACCTTGCAGGCAACCCCCAACTTCTGTGTGTAAGACCTCCTGCAAGGCCCTTTGACTTCCTACAGCCTTCTAATGGTAATAGCAATAACCACAATGATAATAACAATAACTACATATCATCATATCAGGCACTTTAGGCATGTTGTGATTGATATTTTAAAATGAGAAAACCAAAGAGGCCCAGTAAGTCTTCTCAAGGCCACCCAGAGCTGGGTGAGTGTCAAAGCTGGGATTCAAGCCAGACCCAGCCCAGTCTCCTTCCTTTCCCCACAGTGCTACCCTGGCCTCACCCTCTGCCACAGCCTTCAGGGGGTACCATGGTACCTGCTGCCCAGCCCTTCCTGGAGCTTTGTCTTCCCCAAGCTTGAAGTGTGAGTAGAGCCAGTGCCAGGTCTCAGGAGAAACTTAGCAGGAAGCTAAAAACAGCCTCCTCAGCCACCCAGAGACAAGACCTAAATGAGATTAAGCTGGTGCTTAAGACTGTCTCCTTTCAGGCCCCCACCCCTTCCAGCCAGTCCTCTGGAAAACTCTGTCTCTGATGGCTGGCCATTCTGCTTTCCTAAAGAGATGGGGGCGAAGTGCTGACTCAAGACATGGAGTTTTATGCATGCAAAGGCCTGGGGCTTAGATTCAAGGATGGCCTACAAGCGGATGAAACAGAGGCCTCATGAGCGATTTTGTGAGCAGTTGAGTAAAGGAATGAAGGAAGGAATGAGCAAACAGATCCATTTGTAATTCTGACTTCCCAGACACGGTGGTGGGCTATGTGCTTGTCTTGGTCAGCTTGGGCTGCTGTAACAAAATACTGTAGATTGAGTACCTTATAAACAAAAGACATCTATTTCTTACAATTCTGGAAACTGGGAAGTCCCTGATCAAGGCACCGGTAGATTTGGTGTCTGGTAAGGGCCTGTTGCCTAGTTTCTAAAAGGCTGTCTTCTCACTGTCCTCACATGGCAGAAGGGGCAAGGGAGCTCTCTGGGGCCTCTTTGATGAGGGCACTAATTTCATCATGAGGATTCCCCTCATGGCCTAATCAACTCCGAATGCAATCATAATGGGTCTGTTGCCTGATGTGCATGGCAAGTCAACAAACCAAGACACTAGGTTGCAGCAGAGAAAGAGGTTTAATCACAGGGAGAGATGAAGAGATGGGAGAAAACCTCATATCTTTCTCCCAAGGAATTTAGAGCTAGGATTTTAAGGATTTTGGAGTGGGCCAAAGTACAGAGACAGTTGATGGGTATATTAGTTTGTTTTCACACTGCTGATAAAGACATACCTGAGACTGGGCAATTTGCAAAAGAAAGGTTTAATTGGAGTTATAGTTCCATGTGGCTGAGGAAGCCTCACAATCATGGAGGAAGGCAAGGAGGAGCAAGTCATGTCTTACATGGATGGCAGCAAACAAAGAGAGCTTGTGCAGGAATACTCCCCCTTATAATAACCATCAGATCTCTTGAAACTTACTCACTATCACGAGAACAGCATGAGAAAGACCTGCCCCTGTGATTCAATGATTCAATTACCTCCCACAGGGTCCCTCCCACAACATGTGGGAATTCAAGATGAGATTTGGGTGGGGACACGACCAAACCATATCAATTGGTCAAAGTATAGAGGATGAAATCATGGAAGAGGGAGATGAAGAAACTGTACTCTCATGCTGATTTCATTCTGTGGAGGTCTTCAAATTGGATAGCATCACCCGTTCTGCTGGAATTCAGGATCTACTTGCAATTCTTAAAAGCCTTATGATTCTAATGTCAGAAATTCTTAAAAGCCCTATGATTCTAATGTCAGAAATCCTATCTACAGAAGCAATGGGAATGCAAATGGTCACTATCTAGTGCTATGTGACTTTCTACCACAAGGAAGTGGGTCAAAGAGCAGCCTGATTAATGCTTAATTATATTTCTGTCCAGAATCTTTTTTTTCTTTTTGAGATGGGATCTCTCTCTGTCACCCAGGCTGGAGTGCAGTGGCACCATTACAGCTCACTGCAACCTCCGCCTCCTGCTCTCATCTCAGCCTCCCAATTAGCTGAGACCTACAGGCATGCACCACCATGCCTGACCAATTTTTGTGGTTTTTTAAATTATTATTTTATTATACTTTAAGTTCTAGGGTACATGTGCACAACATGCAGGTTTGTTACATATGTAGAGATGCAATTTTGCCATGTTGTCCAGGCTGGTCTCAAGCTCCTGGACTCAAGCGATTCGCCTGTCTCGGCCTTCCAAAGTGTTGGGATTACAGGCATCAGCCACCATGCCCAGCCCTGTCCAGAAATCTTGTTAACCCTGTTAGGACAGCTTCACTGAAGGTCTTACCTCCAAATACCATGACACTGAGCATTAGGATTTAACATATGAATGGGGCAGAACATAAACAGTCTGTCTACAACAATGCTTAATGCACTTTATGTATTTTCATCCTGAACCATGTTGGGAAGTTGGGACTTTAATGTTATTTCATAAAGGAGGAAATGGAGGCCCAAGCATTTAGGAGATTTTCTCAGGCCAGCCGACAAGTTAACTGCAGAGCCAGTTGAGGACCAAAGCCTCTCACTCTTACATCTGTCCTCTTCCCACTCTGTCATGCTCTTGGAGCAACCTCCTTGACCCCTGTTTCCCCAAAGAGATCACCAGCACTAGTGTGTTCTACACAGACTTTATTTCCTATCATGGTGTAAATAGCCCTGCCAGGGGTAACCACAAAAGTTGTAGCTTACTACAAATGACCTCATCACATACATTCCGGTGGGCAATTTGGGAGGAGCCGGGAGAGAACATGGAGCCTCTATGGGGTCAATAAGCAAGGTTTAATCTAAGGGTGGGAAGCATCCAGAGAGAAGCAGTTGGGGATAGCACAGGCCAACTTGGGGGCCCCTTCAGTCCAGGGTTTCTGTGTTCTACTTTCCTCAGAGGGCTGAAGGGAAACCTCTCTCCCTCATTTCAGGCTTTTTCTCCTGTTTGGATGGTGTTTTCCAGGATTCCACAGGACTGCCATGACTGCGGCTTTTCCAGGGGTCAGACACTCCTTAGATAGAGGCAGGGCAGTGTGGTGATGACCTCCCCAAACCAGTGGCACTGCAAGGTTGATTCTCTCCCTCATCCCTGGCCCTTATAGTGTTCCCAGAGCCCTGCCTAATTGTCGTGTATAGATAATGCAGGCTGGGTAGTGGAACTGCTTCTACACTCAGCTCCTGGGGGACATCTCAAAGGCTTCAAGCAACTTGCATAACTGCTCAGGGGCTAAGATCTTTTCACAGGCTTTCATAAGGACAAGGTCCACTGGACTAGACAGAGGGACTGATGCACAGAGTAATCCCTATCTCCCCTTTCAAGACGTGGCTAAGCCCAAGAGAAGGGAGTAAGCTTACTAGGTCAGGGTTGGCCCTCACATCCTGGAGCAGATTGAGGATCTGCTGTTTGCGTCCAGACATCAGAGGCAAGCGGCAGCATGCCTTGGGAGAGAGTGGCCCTTCCCAGGCTATGCAGATGCTTGTTCTAACTCTTCATCATTTCTTACAAAAGAACTCTTCCATTTAGAAAAAGGTCCCTTTCCTTCTCTTTGAGGTTTGGTTAGGGCCTCTTTGTTCCTTTTTAATGATATGAGCCCCTGTCCAGGCAAGAATCAAATGAGAGAAAGGGAGAGCCATATCAGCAAGGCAGACTGTTGAGCTCCCAATGCTTTGGGAGAGGCAGAAACAGGGTGGGATGGTCCTTGCTGCCATGGGGCACATGGCCTAATGGGTCTTTGGAGAATGCAGGTGTCACCTTTCCATCTCAGTGCTCACAACTGCCCTGGGTTGTGTGTGATTCCTAGTGACATCTGTAATGGGGAGAGCAGGGTCTAGAAACCAAGTTATCTTCCTGACTCCACCTCTACTGACCTGGGTGGGCCTGGTAGTTTCTGTCTCTGAAGCTGTCTCCTCCTCTGTAATATGGATGCTGAGGGTTATGCACAGCTCTCTTCTTGGCTGTTTGGAGGAGCCACTGGGAGCTGGCAATGGATTCATATGAGAAGGCTGAATACCCAGCCTTCCTAGCCAGATGCCGGGGAGCCTATCATGTTCCCTTGGTCTTCGTGCCTCGCTTGCTTCTAAGAGGAGGAAACTCTTACCTGCCTTGTCTCTTCTTTATGGAGACCAAGTTGTTACTATTCCCACCAACAATATCGGGGTTTTGCTCCTCGTATACAGCTCACCTGGACTCTCCCACAGCTTTGCCCTTATCCTCCAGCTTACTGTTCTGCCAACAGGATCTGAGCCCCTCCTGTGAGCCCTACCTGGTGCCTTGGTGAGGTCTCGTTGTCTATGGACATGAGTGCAAACGCCAGGCATGGCTACACCAGCCTTGGTGTGTGATGGCTGGCTTGTCCATCATATCTCCCATTGTTCCCACTGAGACAAGAAGGCACCACCTCCCTCCCCTCTGCTCTACCCCAGGGTTCTATGGCACTTCTGCCTGCAGAGGCCCCCTGCCTACCCTTCTAGATCCACAGCTTCCCTGCCATCCTGCCATCCATCGAGTCTGAAATCAAATATAGCCTTCACTCTGCAACCTTCCCTTATAAGGATCCGATGGGAGTGAGCTCTCCCTTCTCTGACCCCTCCTTGTTTCTCCTGCTCTTGTGGACTAAATATGGTGACTTTTTGCTGAACTTGTACAATTTTTCTTCCTGTTCTAGGAGCTCAGAGAGGATGATATCTGGTAGTGGACATTTTTTCTCCAGTGCTTGGTTCAGTGCCCAGCCCTCAGGGGTGCCTGATTAGTGTTTGGGGAATGAATGAATAACTGGGATGAGACAAAGGCAGATACAGGTGCCATGGGACCCAATGCTTACATAAATATTGGCACTATCTCCAAGGAAAATAAATAAAAATTATGAATATAGAGTTGGATACAAGATCTCTGCATCGTGAGGCGTGTAGAGCTCAGGCTTCCTCAGCTCCCGCATCACTTCCCTGGGCGAGGGTGAAGGAGGTGCCTTGGTGGGGGTGCTTCTCAAATCCAGGCCTGCGCAGCGCATGCCACCCCACGGCCCAGAAGGAGCATCCAGGGGCACCCTCCATGATTGATAATTGGGGCTGGAGGGCAAATGAAGAAAAAGGAGCAAGGTGAGAAAGAAACAGCACATCAAAGCAGAAATCCTGACAGACCCCTGCCCTTTTTGCTAAGGGTGTTAGCTCTGCCCCTAGAGTTTCAACTAAGTGTCTTTATCAAGGCTTATAAATTCCACCCTCCATGCAGCAACTCTTCCCACCACCGCCCCCTGCCCTGCAGCCCCTGCCATCCCTCCTCCTCCCCTCACTGCCTCCAAAATCAATTTTCAGCAAGAGCAGCAGGTTCGGAGCCATCTGGGGCTGCTGGCAGCCTCAGCAGGATCTAAGCAGCTCAGTCTGTTTCCCTTAAACCAGCCCCCGAGTTTCTCTGCCATCCCCAGCCTGGTCTTCCCCCTCTTCCCTCTTGCAAGGAGGAGGAGGAAGGGTTGGTTCCGGACCTAAGTGTTCTTCTCCTGAGGGGTCCCCCATCCCTGCAGGGCATCCCTGGGTGGGGTGTCAGAGTCCGGCTGTGCTGGCCCCAGGCAGCCAGACAGCAGTACGGGCCACTTCCCCACCTGTGGGGAAGGACGGATGCACTAATTGGCAGGCAGAGCACCGAGTGGAGGGAGCTGGAGCCGAGCCATGTTCGCAGAGATGCACTTTTCCTCACCTCAGCCTCATGGAAGCTGTGCGGCTCCATCTTGACAAAAGTGCCATTGCATACACAAGGCCATTGTGTTTGGGGGCAAGGAGCAAAAAGTAGAAACTCCTTGTTTTCCCTAGGCTTGAGAGAAGACCTTTCCAGTCTGGAGCCCCTGGGAAGGAATATCCTGCAGAAGAGGGAGTCACACTAGAAGGTTTTGTGTGTGTGTTTGCTTTAGATATGGGGACCAGCCCAGGAGACTTCCTTCAGCTAAGCCTCTCGGCCACAACTCCCACTTACCCCCGACACACACACAGATGTGCTTTCAGCTTTCACCTGCTTTCACAAGTGTTTCTTAGTCTTCTAGTTAGAAAAGAGTGATTTTAGGTGACTTCAATTGGGGTGAAGACTCCCCCACAATATGTCTTCGCCTCCTCCCTCACGCTGCCCCCCATCTCCTTCCAACCTTGTTCTTTAGTCCCCGTGTCCTTGGCCAGGCTGCCAGGCACTACCTCTTTCCCGCAGGCCACCAGTTGAAACAGAAAACACCCATAGTTAAATATGGCCCCAGGAAAACAGAGTTAAAGGAATATTAGGTACATAGTCTTTGCTTCTGGAACTTTCTCCAAGTGTCTAGTAGAGGCAAGACCTCAGCCCATATCACCTGAATAATGGACAGATGATCTTCCTATTTGGAACAGCCAAGAACAATATTCTCAAGAGTATTCTCGTGGGATGAAGTGTTGGGAGACAGCAGCAGTGTCACGAATGAGCACTGGAACGGGAGACAGGAGACCAGAGTGCATGGACTGGCTCTGCCACTCTGTCTCTGACCTTGGGAAATTCCCACTTTGAACCTTGACGGCCTTCCCTGTAAAATAAGGAACTGGTCTTGACGATCATCTCACCATCAAGCGGAGTGCCAGCTGCAATGTGGGTGCTTGATCAATGCTTATTGAAACAGATGATCTTAGTCTGAGATTCTCGAATGGCAGAATCCCACCACAGTGCCTACCACACAGTAGGTAGTCAATAAAAGTGAATTTGTGTGAGTTAATTTTCATGTGACTACAGAAAACCAGTGCAGTGTGCTTGAATTAGGGATGTATTGTGCAATTCATAATCAGGGAGTTTGGGTGGTGCAGAGGGGTGATTCCAGGAACAGAGGTCCACAGACAGCCGTCTGTGAGAAGGGCTGAGAAGACCCTGGCACAGCTGGAGGGACAAACACACTCTCTTCATCCCACTCAGCCTCTTTCCTCGGCTCCCCTCCCTCATGGGAGTCTCCCTAACAGATACGCCCTAGGCAGAGGAGAAAAGATCACAACACCGGCCTGGACACCAGGGCTTTCAGAACCAGTGTGGGATGGGAACTCCCTTTTATGGTACAGTGGCCTCTGAGCAACGCTTCAGGGGAAAGCTGGGTGACCTCTGGATGCCCCTCAGCTTGCCAGGACAGTTTTGACATTCCCATAGCGCAGGTGGGCTGGTTTGAGGGACCCAATACCAGCTATAGCCAAATTTCTGGAGAAACGGAAAGAACATTCATAGAGTTCAGTCTAGGGAATCTCAAGGGTCTTTTGAGAAAGGCTTTGGAGGAGGCAGCACTTGCCTGAGGGAAGGAGAATGAAAGGGAGGAATTGGCTGGGCAAATGGTCCAGGCCCAGGCTCAGTGAGCACAGGTGGATGGACTCCCTGAAATCCCCATCACCCACCCGCTGTGAGAACGATAGTGCTGCTCTGCACTGTAACTTCCAGGGGAGCAGGAGAGTCCTTCATCAAATTTGTCTTCCCTGCCTCCACATAGATGATTGCTACATTTGTGCGTATTATTATTATTATTATTATTATTATATTTTTTTGAGACAGAGTCTCACGGTGTAACCCAGGCTAGAGTGCAGTGGCGAGATCTTGGCTCACTGCAAGCTCCGCCTCCTCGGTTCAAGTGATTCTCCTCCCTCACCCTCCCGAGTAGCTGGGATTACAGGCGTCTGCCACCACGCCTGTAATTTTTTGTATTTTTAGTAGAGATGGGATATCACTATGTTGGTCAGGCTGGTCTCAAACCCCTGACCTTGTGATCAGCCCGCCTCGACCTTCCAAAATGCTGGGATCACAGTCGTGAGCCACTGCGCCAGGCCTAATTTTTGTATTTTTAGTAGAGATGGGGTTCTCCATGTTGGCCAGGCTGGTCTCGAACTCCTGATCTCAAGTGATCCACCCACCTTGGCCTCCCAAAGTGCTGGCATTACAGGCGTGAACCACTGTGCCCAGCCCATTTGTGCCTTTTTAAAAATGGTTTTCCAATATATGTTGCCGAGGACACCATGCAATCCTGAGCACTTGAGCAGTGGAGAGGGAGCAGCAGGTCAGAATGGTGTGCTGGGCAGAGTGGAGAGTGAGGAAAGAGAAGAATCAAATGTGATGATGTTGCTCTGGTCGTAAGGTGTGGGGATATTTCCATTTCCAGAGCCTTGTTTAGGTTTAACTAATCATCATCTTTCATAATCACAGACCACTTTATGTTTTCAGAGCAGGCTGACACACAGAATGGTATTTTTTCCTTCACAAATTTTCTCTGCACAATAGACGAGGGGAATCTTATTATACTTATTTAAGAGATGAGAAACCTGAGAAAGACAGAGATCGTGATTAGCCCAAGCTTACTTGGTTAGGCAGCTAGGCAGTGGAGATGCAAGGCTAGGCTATACCCTTGTCTCTCTGTTTTCCAACTTCATGATTTTTGCCATGTAGCTTTGCCCCCTACACTACTGCTTATTATAAATATATGATATATAATTAAAAGATATAATTATTTTTATATGAGCAATTAAATATATATTTAATATTTATATGTTTAATCATTTAATATTTATATGTTCAAATATATTTAATATTTATATATTTAATTAATCTATTAAATATATATTAATAGATTATATATTATTAAATATATATAATCTATTAAATATAAATATATTTAATATTATACATTTATATATTTAATTAATTCGCTTTAGGAAAGTCTTCTGGTCCTAGGCCAGGAATTATCTTTGTAATTCTTTACTCTATTTGGATCATGTTTTTCTCTGTACATAGCATAGGATAAAAATGATGACAGCTAGCCAGCGTTTTTGAGTGCCTACGTATGTTATAACTAATACAGTCCTCCCAGGAGACAGGCCACATGGAAGGTTTCTGAAGTTAAACAAGCTCAAGGTCATACAGAGGGCATAGAGAGGAACAGGAGTTCATGGCCAGATCTTTCTGACTCCAAATGCCACATTGCCTGGCCTCTGGAACTTGACTGCCCCAGCACTCCTGTAGGGCCTGCCATCACTGAGGGTTTGCAAACCTCAGTCCAATACGGCTGCTGAATCCCCACCTGCACCATTCCATGTCCCATTTCAAATTCAACTATGGGCCCAGAGCTTTCCCTCTCTTTAATCCTACTTGTCTGTCCTAAGAACCAGGTGATCCCACTTGTCTGTCCTAAGAATCAGGTGGTTTTGGTAAAGGTGTTCAGAGACTATAAAGTCATGGCAGTTCAGTTCTCTATCTTAGCAGGCAGAGTACTAGGACAGGAAAGGGGCTCCGTAGGCCAGCATGTAGCCGTTACATATCCAAAGACCACCTCTGCCAACCCTAGGATCTCCTATGTAGAAAGTCTTATGAATGCCTCTGACAGTCAAAGTGGAGGGTGAGAAGCGCATCAATACCAGGGTACCATGACTGCCTTACCTTAGGCAGGTATATTCTCAGGACATTGGAATGCCCTGTGAAGTCCTCAAGGACTTGGGACACGATTGCTACTCCTTCTTCCCGGGGAGAGTCAGGGGAGAAAGCACAGGTTACTTCAGCAACTGTTAAGTAAGACACCCAAGTCTCCTTTAGAAAAAGTATTCTACTAAGTCAGATGTAGAGCTCCTCGATTAAAAAGAACAGAAAACTAATCCAATAAGTTATTTGCCATGAAGAAGGCTGCAAAGTCCATGAAAAATACTACTACATCTTTTCCTCACCACTAAAAAAGAGGGAGAAAAAAACCTTCACATGAGCTGACATGACATTGATTACCACTATAGGAATTTAGAACATGATCAGTTAGGAAGGGCTTGAACCTAAATCTAACCATGGATTATGCTTCTGGATCTTGAAAAAGAAACCAGACTTCAAAGCAAAGGTTAAGAAATTTCTATCTTGGAGGGAGTAGCTCCCAATCTAAGGTTGCCTTTAGTTGTTTTAAGCATCTTATAAGATAGCTTTATCTCCCTGGTTTCTTAGTAAATTCCTTAAGGTCAGACACAATCTCTCAAATTTCTTTTGTGTCTCACATCTCACCAGCAAAATTCAAACCACAAACACAGAAGCAACTCCATACAGAGGCCTCTGTCTCTTTGAAAAGAAATAATGGCAATGACCAGGATGGTCTCAAACCCTCCACTCTCTGGGTCTTTGTTTTCTCACAGTAAGACGAAAATCTCTCTTCAAGCTCCCTCTGGGTCTAGGTAGGTTACTTCTCTGGAGAAAAGACATGTGGCCTCAGAAAAAGAGCACTCAACTTAGAACCAGACAAGTCATTTGAATTCTTGCAGGATCACCTACTACTAAGCCTTTCTGTGCCTCAGTTTCTTTGCCTGTAAAAGGGAAAGATGATGCATGCCTTCCTTATTTCAAAGGGTTCTTGTAAAACATAATTCAGACAGCAAATGGGAAAAGAAACCATTGTAAATCATGGAGCTAAACTCATAGGGAAGTAGCTTTCTACAGTAGGATGAAGTAGTTGAATGGAGTTTTATATGCAGAGGATCCCACAAAGTTAAAAAAACTGCACAGAAAAAATAAAAAAAGGAGCGATTTCAGATGGCATGGCGTGGGAATGGGCAAGAAACATCTTCCACGTAAACAATGCAAGCTTTAGACTTCTTGGCTGTTAATTACACGAAGAGACCAAGAGACTTGTAAACCCATCTGCTGCATTGTAGATGATTCCATACGGTTGAAATCTGATTCTAGCTCTTGGAGAGTGGGTTAAGTAGATGCAATCAGGCAGGAGCACTGTGAATAAAACAATAGAAAGGCATATTTGTATTGTTCTTTACTATTTTCAAATCACTTATGCATATATTATTATCCCATTTCATCCTTATACACACGTGAAGTAAGTATGAGGTTCTTATTCTTCAAGTGAAGAAACTGAGACTCAGGGGAAGTAATTTGCTAAAAGTCACACAATTAATAAACAACTCCACCCAAACTCAGGTGTCCTGATCCAAAAGTCTCCGCTTCTTCCAAGTTTGAGAAAAATATTATGTGACTTATCTCAGTAGATTTATTGTGGGGGAAATGAAGCCGTCTTAGCTTTTTGGCAAAAGTGCACTTTGGTCTTCCTATTGCACCATCAAGCTTTGTTGCCTGCACTCCAAATCTTGAAAGTGTTTTAAAATATTAATGCTCATCATACAAATAGATTGCACCACAGATTGTAAAGATGCCTAGAATTAGTCCATGAATATAATGTCATGGAAGCACTATTGCCTTTGATCCTAAGCTTGTATCCCTGGGACCAGCCAAGCAAGGGGAGATGTGTACAGTTTGATCTGAATCTTGGATTTCTGGAGGAATCTTGGCGCCTATGTGTAAATGCAAGATTTGCCCCTAGGTATGGACATAGACCTGCAGCAGATCCCTATCCATTGGCTAGGATGCTTGAACAGGACATTGCTTTCTGGTATGCTATCATATCTCCATGTGTTTGAAGACAGTCACTGACCATACTATAGAAGTACCCTCTGTGTTCTGGGAAACATAAGGAGGAATAAATTGGTGCTTGGCTGAACATCAAAACAGGTCGTGAGGACAAGCCCAGCCTCATGCTTTCACTCTCCCTTGCCTCAGCACATACCTGTATCCCTCAAGAGTTAATTCTGTGGAAAGTTAGTGGTGGTTTGTCCTTTTGAACAAGAGGAATGACTCAAGATGAGCCAATGTTGTCATACTCTGTTAAATCCATTTCTCCTTAGATGTTGGACACTGAGTTGCAATCAAGATGGATTTAGGCAATGAGGACTCTCTGTTTTAAAAAATGCAACCACATAAATCAATTGACTTTGTTCAGTAGATTCACCTACTATGAGGCCAATCCCTATTCTTGTAAAATTTTCCCCCAATTTAGGGGTTTCTATACCTGGTTTACTGAGTGATATTTGGAAAATTACTCACACTCTCTGGTCTTGACCTCAAATTCTTGATTTCAAAGTATCTGGAGAATGACAAACGTGCCTACTTTTCCACTGAGCTTTCTATGAGAACTAATCAAGTATTGAGCAAGTATTTTGAATTAGCTGTTTTAATTAGTAGAAGAGACCAGTGAGGGGTGTAATCCAAGAAATCATCTAATCCAGGAACAACTAAAGAAGCAAGAATCAACGAGGCATAGGATTCTATCATGTTTTCAATTTAGGACTGGACCTAACATGAGGCACGAAAATCATCTAAGACACAATTTTTTGCACCAGTGAATTTATAATCAAGCTGTGAAGATAATTCCTTAAGTGAGGTCTACAAAGAATAGGACTAATTGAATTCCACATTACAATTGTCTTGTAAAGTTATTTACTTATTCCAGTGGTTCTTCCATTGCTCCAGACATTTCTGGCATCCCCTTTAGTTTGTTGATGAACAAATTTGAAAGGGAGAGTTGGCACCCACTTCTCAGTAGGAAGAATCTCCTCCCCATTCCTCCATTGCAAAGAATTTGGGCTGGGGTTAGATCAGAAAGCCCAGGTTATCAGCTTCTGGCTTCTGAAAAGAACACCTGCTTGCTTGTAGGTATCAGGTGATCTAGGAGGAAAAATACAAAATGGAAAGGATTGGTTTCAGGAGACAATGGGAGCAGAGGATCAAAGGGTCTAGGAGGCACCAGCAGGCCTGAGAGTGGGTGAACCTCAGTGACACACACCTGGTGTCACTTTCTAATGGAGATTCCCGATTAGCAGAGTCAGAAAACATTTGGTAAATGGAGAGTACTATCTCTTCCTGTGCAGCCTTCTGAACCATAAGCTGTGCAATTTGTTGTTCTGTGGGGGGTGTAGTGCCAGACCTTGTTTTGCAGATGGACAAACCCTTGGCTAAGCCCTAAAATCTGGGGGCTACCATTTATTTTGCTGATGACTTGAATCCCTCCCCCCCCGCCCCCCCCCCCACCCCCCACTTTATTTTTCCAAGAAAGGCTGCTCTTTAAAGATTGACCTGATCAAGTTTCAGGAAAGTTCGGTCAACTCTTGATTCCCACTTTGGATAATAGCCTGGTTAAATTTTAATGTTAGGCTGCCCTGTATTCAATTCAATAGCCCACATATTTGTTAAGTAACTACCCTGCAAAAGGACAGACATGCAGACATGCACCATAAAAGAGGAACCATGAATAATGCATGATGCTCACTCTCAGAGGCCTGATTCTCTAATAGTGGAGCTAAACAAATAACAACAACTGCAATAGAAGGCTGAACGTGTTAGCTATAGATGAAAAGTTCAAAGTCCTGGGGCATTTTAAACTGGGAGAGACCATATATGCACAGTGTTGGGTTAAGTAGGGAAGCCATGGCGTTATGACGTGGGAGTGACAGCTGAGATAAGTCTCAAAGGGTTCATAGAATTTTTCCAGTCAGAGATGAGTATGGTGGCCTTGAAGAAGTTGGTGGGGAGGCATGGGATATAACTGATACAAGAAGTTTGACTAAAAGTATGGAAAAAGGAATAGAGAAAGGTGGGCTTGAAAGAGTAGAGTGGGTACAGATTTTGGAGGCTCAGAATGCCAGGTTAAGTTTCTGGCACAAAGTAACGGGGAGTTGGGGAAGGCTTCTGAGCACAGGAATGGTCAGTGTTGTACCTTGGGAGAGTACTCTGATAGCAGCAAATAGGGTAAACTGGAGGAGAAGAAATAGAAGAAGGCCATTGCAATGTCCTGGAAGAGGAGGTGTGAGTGCCTGCCTCAGCGAGGTGGCAATTAGGAAGGAGATGGTGCCAAGGGAGACATGGCAGAGAAACCTCCTCCACACATCCTCTCCAGTGCAATCCCTGGGTTAAATGACTCCTGACACAATGCTTTGAACAGCCAAATAGAATGGACTCTGGAACTGTCTTGTTTCTAATTTTGTGCCTTAATGACCAGTTGATAAAAACCATCTAATGCCTGACTTAAGGAAGGTCCCAAGTGCTGGGACCCTCTCTGATCACAGTCCTCTGGCTACTTACGCAGGATATTTTGCCTGTCTACATTTATGGGAGTCTTGTTTTCTACGCTATTTAATGTGCCCTTTTCTGAAAGATTATAGGAGAAGAAGCCAGATATTTGAGGTCAGAGGTTAGAGCTTGACGTAGAGGTAGAAGGAAAGGAGGGAAATTTATAGAAAAACACAAAAGAATTTATTAAAGAAAAGAAATTTTCACTGGTTCAAAAAAGACAGCTAGGGCCAGGCGTGGTGGCTGACACCTGTAATCCCAGCATTTTGGGAGGCCAAGGCGGGTGGATCACCTGAGGTCAGGAGTTTGAGACCAACCTGGCCAACGTGGTGAAACCCAGTCTCTACTAAAAATACAAAAAAATAGCTGGGCGTGGTGGCACGTGCCTGTAATCTGAGGCAGGGGAATTGCTTGAACCAAGCAATCAGAGGTTGCAGTGAGCCAAGATTGCGCCACTGCACTCCAGCCTGGCGACAGAGTAAGACTCCATCTCAAAATACAAACAAACAAAAAAAGACAGCTAGGGGTCCTGGACCATCCAGAAATATAGACACAACATCCAAGATAATGGGTATACCAACTGATTTTCTCTATTAGAGAATTTTCCAATGATGGACATACATTGCAAGATGATTCCACAGGGAAAAAGGATGTATGTCTGTGTGTGTGTGTGTGTGTGTGTGTGTGTGTGTGTGTGTGTGTGTACGTAAACATTTGCAAAAAGCTGTTACCAAAGTTTGTTGCTATTTAGCTCACCATTTCTGATTACACAGCAACCCCCAAGAGGTTCCCTTCCCCCACTACCCTTGAGAGAATTAAATTGTTTTAGCTCCAAGACGGTAACATAAGCATCTGCCCATCTATCTCCAGTGACTTATTCACTATGACCTCTCCTTCAACCTGCAGCTCAAGGAGTCTCTGAAACATAAATATTTAGGTCAAGAAAAAGAGAGGAATTTATTTAATATAGTGGACTTTTTTCATTGTGCTCAGTGAATGTCTCCATGCCTAGTGCCTGTGCTATCAGAGGTTTATACGATTTAGAAAAAGCAATGTTCACTGCCACCTCAGACAAACCTTGACACATCGGTGGCTTAATGTTATTGCAAACATTTGTTTCTTGCTGACATTGAAGTCCAATAACCGGTGGGTCAAGAGGGCTCTCTGTCTCAGAGCTCTACCATCTGGTACATGTGCCATCTAAGGCCACTGTGGTGGAGGAAGAAAGAGCTGAAGGATCTTGCAGGCTGTCTGTAAGGGACATGCTTCACGCAGCTTATCTCACTGTGCTTATTTCATTAGCCAGAAGTCAGCAAGTGGAGGCTCCAACCTCATACAAGGGAGGCTGGGCATCCAGAAGAGCACATGGATCTTTGGTGCTGCAGAGCTTTTGCTCAAGGGCTTCCTAGTGGCCATGTGACACCCAGAGGATCTGTTGGCCACATTGACTAGCTCCACCCCAACGCTGCCCTTGGGCTTCCAGCATGCATTGCACCTCCGCCCCCCAACTGTGTGGTTAGGAGAAAGACTGCAAATGTCCTGTTAAAACCCGTGATAAAAGATATTGCCAAGTCCTGGATGTGGGATGAAGACGAGAATTCTCACCATGGGGTCTGCACTCTTGACTTTGGTTGTGGGGGGAGGGGAAGCAGAGGAGAAAGAGAGAGACAGAGACAATGGGAGGTGAAGAATGCACAAGCAGCTGAAACATTGCCTCATTGTGTTCCCAGATTCTGATACTGCATCACTGGCTTCCAGAGCGCCTGTGTGACCTCACTGGATTCCAGTCTCTATATTTGTTCACCATCAGTGCCTCTTACTGTAAATAATTGAAAGGAATATAATAGGGTGAGAATTATTGTTGCCTCCCCCTTTCGCCTTTCATAAAATCTTTTTATATCAGAGGGGTCTGGCCCCAGCCACTCCTAGCTCTATAATTAGTTCTGGGATCTGCGAGGACTGAGATTTAGCTAATGACATTTCACAGTTCAATCTTGAAGTACCTCAGGCTTTGTGATCTTTTTTGAAGCAAAGAGCTAGGGCTACAGATGAACCTGGGTAATTTGCATTAATAATACGTCAGTCTGTCAGCAGATTCCTAAATTTTACAAATAAGTGAGTGAACCCCACAGGCTGATGTGGCAGTCAGAGGGGCCTTCCCAGCCTTCATGCTCCCAAAGTAGATGAGAGTGGGTTTGGTTTCATTAGTCACAGCTGGTGGGTTTTCATTATCTTAATTCTGTCATGTCTGCCTTGGCCATCATTGAGCCACACACATCTTCAAGCAAAGTATTCTCTGCCTTGAGACACACTAGTTCTTGAAGTGCTCTAGACTGCAGGAGAACCTGAGGCCCCTCACAGAGCCTTTGGAGCACATGGCTATGAGGCCTGGGCACACAGCCAGATATGTGGTTGTCACTATCACCCAGTGCAAAAACACTCAGAGGGGCTCATGAGAATCCTGTCTTCAGAAACTGAGGCCCCAAGACATTTAATGACTTGCAAGTCTGTTCTTTCCTGTCCATCTTCTCTCTTCTCTAGCACACTTCCCCACTCTCTCTCTCTGGAAATTACCTAGATTCCCTCTCTTGGCCTCCAGACGGGTCAATATTTCCCTGCTTTTGCACATACCCTTACCTCTGATATCGTGCCCTTCTCACCTTGTTCTGCTGAACTTCCTCTCTAAGGCCCAGTGCAATCACTTCTCATCTTTGAAGTCTCCTTGACTTTGTCCTTTTGAAACTGAGTTTTCACTCCTTCTTTTATGCTGTCATAGCCTCTTATGCTTAGCTTTATTTCAGCAATAATCACACTGTGATATAACAGTGTATTAACTGTCTTTCTCCATCACGCTACAAGCTTGAGGGAATGCACTCTATCATCCTCATCTTAGTATCATCAGAGCCCGGGTGCTTTAGACGCATAGTAGATAATCAATACAAGTTTTGTGAGTGAATAAGTATAAAAGTGTTGACCCTTTCCCTATGCACAAAGATAACTTTAAGACTGAGAAAGACAACAAATGTAGAATGCTTGGGATGCTTTAGAAAAAGCAGGGGTTGGGGGGTCACTAATCAAATATTATTTTGAGACTTCGAGTCTCCATTTGTCCTTATCTCCCAGGACACACTGTGAGGACAGGCAATTGCAGTTTCATGCAAGGCCCTCCACCTTTCTTCTGCTGTTTACACTGGATCAGAAGGTGGGGCAAGAGTCTGATTGCTGGGGTATTTGCAGGGCTGCTGTAAAATAAAACAGTCTCCATGGCTGAGAAGCCCTGCGGCCAGGGTGAGCCACACTTCACCTCGTCCTGAAGCTATTGTGCTTGGATATTAATAGCCCCAGGCAGTGTTGTCTGTGTGGGCAAGTGCTGCTTTTTCCGAGCTGTGTAAGCCCCCCATCTCCCAGAGACAAAGTGCTCCACAAATAACTGCAGCATGTTCTGAATTCCTCTGGGCAGGGAGCTTTGGGGATAATTAGCAAGGCAAGGAGCAGCAGGGGTTTAGACAGAGCACCCATCACCAACATCTCCTGGCAGCCCGCAGCTTGGGGTGGGGAGTGGGTCAGGGCTAGAGTGCAAGGAGCCTGCGTAGGTAGAAAGGGTCAGCTCTTCTGGATTTCAAGCCGGCCTCTAAAAGAAGCCAGCTGGAGATCTCAAGCAAATCACTGAAATTCGTTCAGTCCTCCTTCTTCTGGATTGGGGTTCTGCTTATTTCATAGCTTGTTTTGATGAGCAAATTGAAGAAAATCTTGTGAGGGGCATTTATAGATTGCAAAATAATATATCAATTTCAGGGAAAACGATGATAATGGTGATGAGGATGGTAGTGGCTTGTTAGGAGAGCATGTCCTAGAAAAAATAGTGAGTCCTCTTCATGGTGACCATCTCTGGAAATCAGTAAGGAATAGGAACTAGGAATGGGGTTTGCACTCTGTTTTCACACGCCTCTCTCCAGGCCCAATGTCTTAGACCTCCCTGAACACAGCGACCCCACCCACACTTGGCAGAAGCTTCACACCTTCTCTAGAGGAAGGCTTTCTTTTACTCCTACACACACATTTTTTTTTAATAGGGTCTCACTCTGGTTGCCCAGGCTGGAGAGCAGTGGTGTGATCATAGCTCACTGTAGCCTTGATCTCCCTGGCTCAAGCGATCCTCCCATTCTCCCACCTCAGCCTCCCAAGTAGCTGGGTCCACCGGTGTGTGCCATCATGCTAGACGAACTTTTTTTTTTTTTTTTTGTAGAGACAGGGTTTCCCTATGTTGCCCAGGCTGATCGCGAACTTCTGGGCTCAAGCTATCCTCCTGCCTCTGCCTCCCAAAGGGCTGGGATTACAGGTGTGAGCTACTGAGCCCAGCCCACAACCTTTTTTTTTTTTTTTTTTTTTTTTGACTAGTAGGAACATTTTTCACTAAGAACTAGTTCAAAAGAAATCTTTTAGAAAAATTGTGATTAAACGGATCTCTCTGTACTTCATACCATTCTTTTTCTCTGTGTCTACTGGGCCAGATTGACATTTGCCCACTTCCTAGGTATGTAACCTTGGGAAGTGACTTCATGTCTTTGTCCCTCAGCTTCCTCATCTGTGAAATGTCCCGAATAATATCTATACATGGCAGTGGGAAGAGTGCCTGGTCTTTGGTAAGAGCTCAGTTGATGCCGACTGACAGTGTACACCTTCCCCCATCACCTGAGTTGATACAGTCCTATTGCCTTTTAGGAGGTCTGGTGTTGATTTTTGCAGTGGAGTAACTCAGAGTGACATGGATCTCCTGACTACTCCACTTGAAGGAACTAAAAGGAATGGGAGGGAACCAGGCCCTCTGCCGAGCCCTGCTTAGTGGAGCCTTCACTCTGACAAACGAGAAGCAGAAGGAGCTCAATGGCCCATGAGTGCACTCACACATCTCATTGAGGAAGAGCCTCAAGGTTCCTGTTCCTGGGGAACAAAGAGCATTAGGCATGCACGAGTTTCCTAAGTTTTCCTTAACAAAGGGCCTCTGACAGGGCAGCCTAAACAATGGGAATTTATTGTCTCACAGTTCTGGAGGCTGAAACCTGAGATCAAGGCGTAGGCAGGATCATGCTCCCTCTGAAGGGGCTGGGAAGGGTCTGTT
The DNA here is from genome assembly GCF_028885655.2 of Pongo abelii. Taxonomy (NCBI): domain Eukaryota; kingdom Metazoa; phylum Chordata; class Mammalia; order Primates; family Hominidae; genus Pongo; species Pongo abelii. The sequence continues at coordinate 5,291,576 of NC_071995.2, forward strand.
CCAGACCTCTCTTCTAGCTTCTGGGAGTTCCTTGGCTTTTAGTGGCATAACTCCAACCTTCACACGCGTTCTCCCTGATTGCATACACTTCCCCATGTCTAAATTTTCCCATTTTATAAGGACCCCTGTCATATTGAATTAGGATCCATCCTAATGGACTCATTTTAACTTGATTACCTCTGTAAAGACCCCATCTCCAAATAATGTCATATTCTGAGGTAGTGAGAATTAGGACTCCAACATATTGGTTTTGGGAGACATGATTTAGCCCATTACAGGGATGCCATCCCCTGGACCCTCATTTTGCCAAAAAAAAAAAAATAGAATCTTACAGGAAGGATGGACTCTCCCGTGTTATAGACAAAGAAACTGAATCCTGAGAGGTTAATGAAAAAGAAGCAAGTATGAAGTCTCAGGTCTCCAGACTAGAATTCACAGACAGAAAGAGCCCCCACTTCTGCTGTGGACCTCAGCATGCTCTCCACACCTGAGTGCATTTGATCACCTGAGGAGCTGGATGGAATTCAGATTTCTCCTGTTGTACACTACCCCTAGTGAGTCAGGAACTCTGGGGATAGGACTTAGATACATATTAAACAGGCCCACCAGGTAACTTCCTGCTCACTATGGTTCCAGAAACTTCCCCCTGGTATATAGGTAGTGGATCAGGGTCTTATCAGTGGCATAGATTGGAAATCAGAGTGAAACAGGGGAGATTAGAGGCAGCTGTGGCTCCCGGGGCCGCCTGTTGGATTCCAGCATCTGGTTGCATGAGAAGCCGAGTTCAGGCCTGCAGCAAAGCCCTAGATATTTTCCACTGCCACATTTTCTTGGTGGCATAAGAATGACAACTATGTGCAGTGACTGTGACCACAGATTTGAACTGAGGTTGGAAGAGTGTGGGAATTTTAGAACTAGACACCCTCTGCTGATGAACCCTTTTGGCCTCAGCTTTTGGGGGTCCCCTCCTCGGAGCTAAGCTAAGGCTGTAGAGGAACTCGGGTGTATCACAGGAGCCTGTTGATCCAGTGCTAGGTTTTTATTCTGAAAATTACCCTTTGTATTTGTGTGAGTACCTGTATAATGGGTATAAAATGATTTGTTGCATCTGAAGAAGAACCCGTCCAAGTGGATCATTCTGGGAAAGACAAATAAGGATGCTCAGGCATGTTCAGATACCTGCATCTGGAAAAGTAGACAATGAGGATGATCACTTGGCTCTGGACAAAAAAGGACGAGGGCTACTTTAACTTGATCCTCCAGGATCTCTAACTCCAAAGCAACAACGCTGCCTTGGGGAACTCCCCTGTCTAGCACCTTTTATGGCTAGGCTTCCATATTTCAGGATCAAAGCAGGCATACAGGAGAGAGTCAGCTGATGTCTTGCACAATAATATAGCTGTTTTCTGTCGTTGTAGAAGCTTATAATTCCCTACAGGGAGATTAGCTCCATTTTACTGAGGAACAATCTGCTAGGTATACAAGGCATACAGTAGGATGCTCCCTCTACTAATAGAATCAGGTGGAACTCTACCGACATAGTCAGAACTTTGGTGTGGAGAATCCAAGGCAAAGGAGAGACCAAATTGCACTGGCCTTGGGAAGCCGCATCCCTTTGCTTTTGTGTGTGTCTTCCTTTCACTTTGGGGGAAGTGGTAAAAACATTTAACTTTTCTAATGATGTGTGACTTTTCAATGCAGAACTAGTAGGAGGAAATGACTATGGGACTCAAAGCTTCTTTGGAGGAATAATAGAGTGGATAACCCATGCATGAGTGGCAAGGAGGAGCTGCCTGCATCTGTGCCAGGCTGGCTGTGGAGGGTACGGAGCAATGCCAGCATCTCTTAAGAAACTGCCTCACTGTGTCATCTCTGGGATGGACTGTTTCATGATACCAGACATTTGCCATGTGTTCTGTTGTCAAAGAGATGCATTAATAATAATAGTTAACCAGGATTGTTTTTGTTTAGGTGTGAATGGTCCGTTAATTTTCTGACATGCACAGTCATAGTGATTTTTTTAGAAGTACCAGAAGAAAGCCCAGAATAATCTCTGATTTACATATACAGAGCTGTTTGCTCAAAGACACACTATGGATTTCCCATGCAATTTCAACTGCAACAGAACAGTGGGGAAAGAGACAATAATTGGTATCATTTCTGTCTTATAGGCAGAAAAATCAAGGTTCCATTTCTTGCTGTGTAGGTCCATAGAAGTGGAAACAGAACTGTACTCTCTAGCATCTGTGTCCACCCTTCTAGGTCTTGGGCTCCAATCAAGGATAAACTGCAACAAAAATGAGGTACATTGGTCACCGGGAAGCAGTTTCCAAAAACGATCACTCTAGGACTCTGATTAAAGGAAGGTTATTGTTGTCACTGTTGTCGCTTTTAAAAATGTGATTATCAGAAGACAGGATGCTCACGTATCTAGGTTAGATGAGGCAGAGTCCAGAGGTGGGTTGTGGGGGAGGGTGGGATTAAATAACTTTTCCTGCGGTCTCTGGATCCTCTTACTCCACCATTCAGAATACAGAAGTATCCAAACCTTAGTGACCGCAGCCCCCTGAACGCTCATCATTAACATGATTAATCAGCGGGAATGCCTGTAGTCTTGTTTAGAACAGGGCCAAGCAAAGTGATTGATTGTTATCATTATCAGTAGCACTATTTGCAATTAGTAGCAATTGCATGCTCATCTTTGGAGATCTTTTGGAGGTAATTGAATCACGTCACTTAAGAATTCAGTCCCTCCTGTTCTCCCTCTTTCTTTTTTTTCCTCCATCCTCACCCCATGCCTGGAAAGCAAAGACAAGGCAGTTACATATTAATCAGGTCATTATGCTTCATTGAGATTTATGAAATAAAGTGTTCAAATACATGGTCACATGTTAGCTCTTCAGCATCTTTGCTATTGAGTAGCAGGCATATGCTTAACTCTTAGGGTTCCAGGTCAATTATTGGTTATGAACTTCCTACTTCTAGGAATATACTAGGTCTTTAATCGAGAACCATAAGCTGAAAAGATTTAACCCACAAGGTAACATGGAACTCACCTACATGTGTGGATGTGTGGATGAACCAGATTTGAAATTCTGAACTCTGGGCTCTTAGGCCAATACTCTTCCTGGAGCACCTCGCTACTTTTGCAAAATGATGCTCCAAGTCATTCACAGCACGTCGGCACAATCCTTCAACGTGTCCCTCTGTCACCAGCACCCTGGATGGCAAGCAGGATGTATTAACAGTATCTGTATTAACAACTTGATTACCTTTCCTATCAGGCATAGTCTGCTTTGAGAACCAACTTCTTCCTTACTAGCCCACTGATCAATAAGTACTTACTGAACACCTACTGTTTGCTTCCGCCTGAAAACATGTTTGGCACACCTACGGGGCATTAGGCATTATGCTGTATCCTAGAGCTATGAAGTTAATAAGACTCAGTCTCTTCCCATGCCAAGAATGCAAAGAGACAAGGACAAGCACATAGGTATGAACAAAGGCAAGTGCAATATGCATGGATGTGCCTGAAGATGAGCTACTTTAATAGTGTTATGTTAGAAACAGCTAAATCTACAAAAGTAGACAGTTTAATTAATTTCTTTTTTTTTTTTTTTTTTTTTTAGTTTTTTTTTTTTTTCTTTTATTGTAATTATTATTATTATTATTATTATACTTTAGGTTTTATGGTACATGTGCCCAATGTGCAGGTAAGTTACATATGTATACATGTGCCATGCTGGTGCACTGCACCCACCAACTCGTCATCTAGCATTAGGTATATTTCCCAATGTTATCCCTCCCCCCTCCCCTCAACCCACAACAGTCCCTGAAGTGTGATGTTCCCCTTCCTGTGTCCATGTGTTCTCATTGTTCAATTCCCACCTATGAGTGAGAATATGCGGTGTTTGGTTTTTTGTTTTTGCGATAGTTTACTGAGAATGATGATTTCCAATTTCATCCATGTCCCTACAAAGGACATGAACTCATCATTTTTTATGGCTGCATAGTATTCCATGGTGTAGATGTGCCACATTTTCTTAATCCAGTCTATCATTGTTGGACATTTGGGTTGGTTCCAAGTCTTTGCTATTGTGAATAATGCGGCAATAAACATACGTGTGCATGTGTCTTTATAGCAGCATGATTTATAGTCCTTTGGGTATATACCCAGTAATGGGATGGCTGGGTCGAATGGAATTTCTAGTTCTAGATCCCTGAGGAATCGCCACACTGACTTCCACAAGGGTTGAACTAGTTTACAGTCCCACCAACAGTGTAAAAGTGTTCCTATTTCTCCACATCCTCTCCAGCACCTGTTGTTTCCTGACTTTTTAATGATTGCCATTCTAACTGGTGTGAGATGGTATCTCATTGTGGTTTTGATTTGCATTTCTCTGATGGCCAGTGATGGTGAGCATTTTTTCATGTGTCTTTTGGCTGCATAAATGTCTTCTTTTGAGAAGTGTCTGTTCATGTCCTTCGCCCACTTTTTGATGGGGTTGTTTGTTTTTTTCTTGTAAATTTGTTGGAGTTCATTGTAGATTCTGGATATTAGCCCTTTGTCAGATGAGTAGGTTGCGAAAATTTTCTCCCATTTTGTAGGTTGCCTGTTCACTCTGATGGTAGTTTCCTTTGCTGTGCAGAAGCTCTTTAGTTTAATTAGATCCCATTTGTCAATTTTGGCTTTTGTTGACAGTTTAATTAATTTCTGCCATAGATATATTTATTAGTGTCAGCTGTGTCCCAGCACTGTACTAATTACTGGTAGTATAATACAAATGTAGTCTCTGCTGTTTCCCTCATGTATGTTATATTCTAGTAAAGAGACAGATCTCTTTACGAGTTCTTGAGAGAGGGCTGCAGAAGCCAACCTCTGGAACTGATGAAAAATGAACACCTAATGACCCAATTACTTAAGAATTTACTACAAAATAGGACTTACATAAGTAATAATAAACCTGTTTAATAATAACTAAGCATTCAAATTTATTTTGAAGAAAGATGAAACTACACAACACATTTAAATAAATGTGAACATCAAGGTTTAGCAAGGTGTAGATTGTGTTTGTCCCTTTTTTTTTTTTTTTTTTTTAGAGGAGTCTCACTCTGTTGCCCAGGCTGGAGTGCAGTGGTGCAATCTCGGCTCACTGCAAGCTCCGCCTCCCGGGTTCACACCATTCTCCTGCCTCAGTCTCCTGGGTAGCTGTGACTACAGGCACCCACCACCACGACCGGCTAATTTTTTTTTTTTTTTTTTGTAGTTTTAGTAGAGATGGGGTTTAGTAGAGATGGGGTTTCACCCATGTTAGCCAGGATGGTCTCAATCTCCTGACCTTGTGATCCGCCTGCCTTGGCCTCCCAAAGTGCTGGAATTACAGGCGTGAGCCACCTCACCTGGCCTATTTGTCCCTCTTCACGTTATCTTTTCTTTATTTGTTTGTTTGTTTTGAGATAGAGTGGTGACATGATCTTGGCTCACTACAACATCTGCCTCTCAAGTTCATGCGATTCTCATGCCTCAGCCTCCTGAGTAGCTGGGGTTACCGGCGTGTGCCACCTCACCTGGCTAATTTTTGTATTTTTAGTAGAGACAGGGTTTCACCATGTTGGCTAGTCTGGCCTTGAACTCCTGGCCTCAAGTAATCTGCTCCATTCTACCTCCCAAAGTGCTGGGATTACAGGCATGAGCCAATATGCCCAGCCAACGTTATCTATTAATAACTCTTACTATTAACATTTGTTGAATATATGAGAGACTGATATAAGATTTATTCTTACATCTAAGTACTATTTATCTGAGTGTCTGTCATGGTACCTGTTCCCAGGAAGTTTGTAGTCTGGTAGGAGAGGTATATACACACAAAAAGTAACAAAGCAATAAAATAACTGTAGCCTGTATTGAATGCATTAGGGAAACAAATAGAATGCTGTGATATGAGAGAGAACAGAGTGCCATTACTAAAAAGTGCTGGCACCGGAGCTAGGCTGCCTCGGTTTGAATCCCATCTCTATTACTTGCCAGCTGTGTGACCTTGAGCAACTTATCTAACTTCTCTGTGCCTCCATTACTTCAGTAAATAGAAAATATAGTTTCTCTGAGAACTAAATGAGTTAAGATTTGTGATGTGCTTAAAATAGTGTCTGGCCTAAAATAAGTATGATGTACTAGCAGACTTGATAATGCGAGGACTCATGTGAGTGAATTTCTCTCTTATGAAACTAATTCCTAATCTGACAATTTCGTGATGAGGGATGTATACTTTGAGGGACAATGATGTGCTGAAGCCAGCTTGTACTAGTCCACAAAAACCAATGTTTCTCCCCTCTTCTCCAAACGCTGCATTCAGTGACTTAAAACACTTCCCCCAGACTATGCATTCACTGATAGCTTGAGATTGGCCATGGCAGGAGCATTCATACCACGAAACTGATAAATGCTACCTGCCAATCAGGGCTTTTCTTTTTTCCTCAAAGAATGGATTGCCAAATATTTACCAGCACACCACTGGTAGGTACATTTAGTAGAGGGTAATGGGGAGCTGGAGTTCTTCCCAGTAGTTCCAAACTGATTACACCTATCATGATATATTTGTGAAATACACATTTGTTAAGAAATTCTAAAACATCTCATGTAAATGTGTCCATTATACCAGGCCCAAAGACACTGAGGCTCATTTGCCCAGAAACTGGCAATGCCACGGAAAGACAAGGCCGTGATGACTGCCATTAATCATGGGCCACAGACATAAGCTATTCATCAGCTGAATACTCTCTCTTGACAAAGCACGTGCAATTGGGGTAACTTCTGCACAGGGCAGGGATGCCTTGGGACAGGGCTGCAGGAGCCAACCTCTGCACCTGATGGAAAATGAAATACACATTGACCCGATTACTTAAGCAATCACTATAAAAATAGAACTTAATGTAAGAATAAACCTGTTTAATCATCAAGTATTCAAATTTATTTTAAAGAAAGGTAAAACTACAATAAATATTAAAATAATACTTAAATGTAAATATCTAATGAAGTATTAAAATAATATTTAAATTAATGTAAACATCAAGGTACAGATTGTGCTTTTTCCCACTTCACGTGATCTATTAAAAACTATTACTATTGGCCAGGTGCAGTGGTTCACTCCTGTAATCCCAGCACTTTGGGAGGCCGAGGCGGGCGGATCACGAGGTCAGGAGATTGAGACCATCCTGGCTAACACGGTGAAACCCTGTCTCTACTAAAAATATAAAAAATTAGCTGGGCGTGGTGGCGGGCACCTGTAGTCCCTGCCACTCAGGAGGCTGAGGCAGGAGAATGGCGTGAACCCAGGAGGCGGAGCTTGCAGTGAGCCGAGATCGTGCCACTGTACTCCAGCCTGGGCGACAGAGAGAGACTCCGTCTCAAGAAAAAAAAAAAAAAAAAAAAAAAAAAAAAAACTCTTACTATTTAACATTTATTGAATATTTATTAAATGTCCATCTTTTGAGTGTTTTATTATGTATTAACTCATTTAATCCTGAAAAAAACCCATAAGGGAGTTACTATTATTGTTCCCATTTACCAACAAAAAAATTGGGGCCCCCAAGAGATTAAGTAACTGGCTCAGGGCTTTCAGCTGGTAAATGTGCGAACCAGGACACAAGCCCGGAGTATCTGACTTCAGCACCTTTGCACTGTGCCAGTGGTGATGATAATGCCGAAAGACCCAATCCCGAAGGCCATAATCCCAAATGCTGAACTCCCAAAAGATCAAAATCCCTGAAGTCTAAATTCCTAAAGTCTAAAATCCCTACTTAAATCCCCAGACCATGACAGATTAGGAATTAGGTGCCACCAATGTTTCTAAAAGTACATTTCAAGGAGTTACCAATGAAGTCTGTTTTTTTCCATTTTTTCCATTTGCTTTTCGTGGAAAATTCAGTTGAGTGGATTGGCTATGTGATCAGGCAATGACAAAAACTTCAATTAAAAATGCATTATTTGCTTGGATTGGTATTCCTTCTAGCTGATGAAATTTCAGGAACTTTTAATGAATTAAAGCTGCATGCATTTGCCTGAAGAAGCCAGCAAAGTTACTGACAGGTTTGAAAATAATTATATGCACATTAGGATAAGAAGCCACTTACACAAAGTTGTTACTATTCCATCACCAGTATTGTTTCTGCCATATTTGTGGTGTGTACAGGAGTGCATGCAGAATGAATTTCCACATACTGAAAACAACACAGAAACATGGCATAAAGGATGGGTAAATTTAATAGAAAATGCTTATGTCAGTGTATATGGAATCATAGAAGAATTTCAAAAAGAGTAGCACCACGTAGACAATAAATGTGAACCTATTTCCCAAGGAGACCCATGCTATAAAAGATAAAAAGCAACGATTAAAGCAACACAAGGCTTCAAAATGTAGTTAATAATTGTGAAAGCCAACCAGCTCTTAAAGACTACCTCCTTGCAACTGCCATAATCTATCCCTGTAAGACTTTTTCATATGTTGAATTTTCATTTTTTTTTTTGATAGGGAGGGATGTTTTTTATTTTTGTAGTTTTTTTCTCCACTGTTTTATTTTATTTTATTTTTTGAGAAGGAGTCTAGCTCTTTCGCCCAGGCCGGAGTGCTGTGGCGCTATCTCGGCTCACAGCAAGCTCCGCCTCCTGGGTTCACGCCATTCTCCTGCCTCAGCCTCCCCAGTAGCTGGGACTACAGGCGCCCGCCACCACGCCCAGCTAATTTTTTGTATTTTTAGTAGAGACGAGGTTTCACCGTGTTAGCCAGGATGGTCTAGATCTCCTGACCTCGTGATCCGCCTGCCTCGGCCTCCCAAAGAGCTGGGATTACAGGCGTGAGCCACCGTGCCCGGCCTTTTCCACTACTTTAAATTGTCAGCATTACTTTTTACATTCACTTTTTACATACTTCTTACATTACATTACATTTTACATTCGCTATGTATTTCACTTTCGCATTGTTTCCAACACTGGAGGTATAAACGGTGTAAAGACATTTGGAGAGTTCTAATTCATTTTATGCATTTTTGGCAAATTTGACTCCACAAAAATACATTATCATAATGTTAACTTTGTGTGCAAACATTATGTATACACATAAGAATGTTGAAATTTCCTCTATAAATGAAGAGATGTCCTTTCTGTACATCTCCATGTTGGAGAGATAACAATCGGTGATCTGCTCTTTGGGCAACTGCATTTGCTGTTTGTGACCCATTGCAGTTTTTGATGGGTCTTGTCAAAAGGCTTAGGCTGTCCATTACAGTATTTCAGATGATCACATTTATATAAGCAATTTCTTTATGAATACGGTTCATGTGTTATAGATAGCCATTATATCCATACAACTGTCATTAGTATACCTGAGTGCTTATGCTTGCAAAAAATATGTATGTTATCATTACATATTTTATTGTATAAAATGGTCTATGAAATGTTCTGTCATGTTTTTATGTTTCTCAAATAAATTTCTGATTAAAATGTAAATATACATCTTTTAAAGAATTTTTAGGGTTACATTTTACAGTCATATTTTTGAGATTTTGATCTTTCCAGATTTCAACATTCAGGATTATGGCATTTGGGATGGTATCTTTCTGCATTATGGCCCAAACTCTCAATATGCAATACCACCTCTCAGATGCTTTTCTCCAGTGCAAACAAGAGAACAAATGTCATTTCTATTATTGTGATACAACTGGTATTGGAGAAATTATATCTGCAGGCAAGAGTACTTCCTAACACTGAATCACGGAACAGGGCACTCTTACCCAGACACAGGCAGTGCTGAGCAGGGCCTGGGCCACCTAGGGAGTAAGAATCAGGATGGTCCCCACCCTCAGGGTTGTGCTAGTGCAGAGTTGGCCCCGAAAGTGAGTGCCTCCTTAAATTTTGCTCCCAAGTCCTGGCCCTAGTGCTGGGCCACCACAGGCCTATTGGCCTCCTTGGTTTCATAAGCATACCTGCCAAAAAAGAAGACTATAAAAGCCAGAGAAAGAAAGAAGTAGAAGCCAATGGGCTGGAAAATCCACAAGCAACATTCCTGATAGCCAGCTGCACAACCAGAGGCCAGGGGCAGACAGAGGAGCCTGGGGGCGGGGCCTGCCCTGCTTCCCAGCTATTAAGCAACTCAGGCTGTTCTTTTGTTTTGTTTTATTTCTTTCCAGCTTGCTTTATTGAGGTATAATTGACAAATAAGAATTGTACATATTTAAGGTTTTGATATACGTATACATCGTGAAATCATCACTACAATCAAGCTAATTCACATATCCTTTACCTTACATAGTTACTATTTTTTTCATAGTGAAAACACTTAAGATCTAATTGTTTACCAAATTTCAAGTATGCAGTATAGTATGATTAACTATAGTCCCCATGTACTGTACATTAGGTCTCCAGAATTTATTCATCTTATAACAAACTGCAAGTTTGTACCTTTTCACCAACATCTCTGTATTTCCTCTCCTCTTTACCCCTGGCTGCCATCATCCTACTCCTGTATCTGAGTCTAACTTTTTTAGATTCCACATATGAGTGAGATCACACAGTATTTATCTTTCTGTGCCTGACTTATTCCACTTAGCATGGTATCCTCCCAGTTCCTCTGTGTTGTTGTGAATGGCAAAATTTCCTTTATTTTAAGGCTCAACAGTATTCCATTGTATATATAATCTACACTTCCATTATCCATTCATCCACTAATGGACATTTAGGTTGATTACACATCTTGATTATTGCAAATAATGCTGCAATGAACATGGGAGTGCAGATAATTCTTTGACATACTAATTTCATATCCTTTGGATATATACCCAGAAGTGGGAATCCTGGGTCATACAACAGTTCTATTTTCAATTTTTTGAGGAACCGTCATACTGCTTTTCATAATGGCTGCACCAACTTACATTCCCACCAACAGGGTGCAAGGGTTCTCTTTTCTGCATATCTTCACCAACACTTGTCATCTCTTGTCTTTTTGATAATAGGAATTCTAACAGGTGTGATGATATCTCATTGCAGTTTTAATTTGCATTTCCCTGATGATGAGCAATGTTGAGCATCTTTTTATAATCTGTTGACCATTCTTAATGAGCCCAGGAAAGGAACACCCCCCCACTGCTCACATGTACAGCTGCCTTCCTGTCATTGTCAGGCACCACTCCCACTGTCTCCTACTGCCAGCCTTCATCTCAGCACCAGCACTTTCTCTTCAAACCTTGTTCTCATAGCTCCAAAGAAGGAGCTCTCTCTCTTCCTTCTCCCCCTCAGGCCTTTGCAATGCTCATTCCGTTTCTATAAATTGTTCATTATTCACAATGGTCCCTGAGCTCGTTCTAAGGTCAGAAAAAGATTAAAGGCTGCTGAAGAGGGTGCATGAAGGCTGGAAAAGACCATGGTGCCATCTGTGAAAAATTCTTGCTCTTGGATGTAGTTTATTCAGCTTTTGGATAAAACACCAATGTTACACAGATATCAAAATAACACAGGAGAATGGGGTCACGGAAACCAAGGGCAATCAGCTGTATGGTCTTTAGTAAGCCACCTCCCCCTTCTGGGCCTCAGTTTCCTCCTTAACATAAGCAAGACACAGATGCAGCAGAAACTAAATAAACTCCAACCTTCCTTATAATTCTAAAATTATGAATCCTTAAGCCTAGATATTCTATAATGGATCTTTTAACTCCAAAATTTTGTAATTCTATGATTATTCTTTCCAAGAGAAATTTAAATGAGCCTGAGGGTCTGCATAGACAGCTGCCCTGGAGATTTGTAGACTCCTGGGGAGAATACAAATGCTCATCCTATCTGTCCATCATCAGATCTATCTCAAGGACCCATAAAGAATGGATGGTGAAGCTCCAGGTAATGCTGTGTCCTCCTTCTTTGGCATCCATAGCAAGATATTTACCTGCTACTACAACTTCCCGTCTAACTGTTCCTTCCTTCTTTTCTCCAGCAATTCCATATTGAATGCTCACCATGTGGCAGACACAGGGGAACAAGTGGACAATGAAGGAAGAAGTAGTCTATTTAGACCCTAGGCAAAGAAGCGCATGCAGGGAAGAGCTGCCTCCCTCTGTCCCTCTCTGGTTCCTTATCTCCTAAACACAGCTGCTCCTCAAAGAGCTGGCCCTACTCTCACTCACTTCACAAACTTTCATTGAGCATTTACTACATTCTGGGCATTGTGCTAGGCTCAGGCGACTCAGAGATAAATAAGGCTCCATTTTGATCCTCTCAACCAATCAACCTCCTGTAAAGAGGTGTTTGCTAGATATGGAAACAACCTAAGTGTCAATCAACCAAAGACTGGATAAAGAAAATGTAGTGTATATACACCATAGAATACTACTTGGCCATAAAAAAATAAAATAAAATAAAGTGTTTTGCAGCAACTTGAATGGAGCTGGAAGCCATCATTCTAAGTGAAGTAACTCAGGAATGGAAAACCAAATACCATATGTTCTCACTTATAAGTGGAAGCTAAGCTGTGGGTATGCAAAGGCATACAGAGTGGTATAATGGACATTGGAGACTCAGAAGGGGGAGGGTAGGAAGGAGAATGAGGAATAAAAAACTATATGTAGAGTAGGATATACACTATCCAGGTGACGGCTGCACTAAAATCTCAGGCCTCACCACCACACAATTCGTCTATGTAACCGAAAACCACTTGTGCCCCTAAAGCTATTGAAATTAAAGTATATATAAAAAAGTGTTTGTTGGAAGCCTATGGGGAAGTCAGGCAATTGAACAAGACAGGTATATAATTATAGTTGCTACTCAGTGCAATGAGAGCTGTAACGGAAGAGTGTTTAAGCAGGGAAAAGGTAAAGAGGCAGCACAGAGATGGAACAATAGGCTCTGCTCTGGGTGGACTGAGGAAGGCTCCTAAGAGGACATGGTTGGTTTTCCATAAGGGCAAGGAAGGGAAGAGAATTTCAGCACATCATGTACAAAGGGGTGAGTTAGTTTGGCAACTTCAGGAAAATGATAGAATATGCTGTGTGTGTGTTGTGTGTTGTGCAGGACTAGGTGACAGGAGGCTGAGCTTGAGGAGTGTGCAGGGCACAGCCCATAGAGCTACCTGGTGGGGCTGCCAGGGAGTTTGGACCTAAGCCTGTAGGCAACAGGGAACCTTATTCCCAGGGGAAGGGAGGTGAGATGTGTGTCTTGCCTCAGCATGTACATCAGTTTCCTAGGGCTGCCAAGACAAAGTACCCCAAGCCAGGTGGCTTAAAACCATAGAAATTTATTCTCTCCCAGCTCTGGAGGTCAGACATCTGAAATCAAGGTGTGTGCAGGGTTGGTTCCTTTTTGGAGGCTTTGAGGGAAAATCTGTTTCTTACCTCCCTGCTAGCTTCTGGTTTCTGACAGCAATGTCTAACATTCCTGAGCCCAGGGGAGAATACCTCATGGAAAGGGAAGCATGCTGACAATATGATCTGGGCAAGCCAAAGATATGAGGACATATAAGGGGCAAACAAGCCAAGAAAGCCTGTTTGTTGGTCTCTGTGATTGTTCATTTTATGGGTAAACCTCACTGGGTCACAGGGTCCCCAGATATCTGGTCAAAAATGATTCTGGGTGTGACTACGAGGGTGTTTCTGGATGAGATGAGCATTTGAATCAGTGGACTGAGTAGAGCAGATTGCCCTCCCCATTGTGGGCAGCCTCATCCAATCAACTGAAGGCCTGAATAGAACAAAAAGGCCGACCCACTTGTGAGTAAGAGGGACCTCCTCCTGCCTGACTGCTTGGCTTGGGATGTCAGCCTTTTCCCACCTTTGGACTCATACTGAAGCATTGGCTCTTCCTGGGTGTTGAGCCCGGGTTTTCATACTGGAACTTACACCATTGGCTCTTCTGACACTCCAGCTTGCCAGCTACAGATATTGGGACTTCTCAACCTCCATAACCACATGAGTAAATTCCTTATAATAAATCTCTTAACACACACACACACACATACACACACACACACACAACCTGCTAGTTCTGTTTCTCTAGAGAATCCTGACTAATACAGTTTTACAGAGAGAGAATAGAGAGGAAGCACAGGACTTTTAAGACACAGTTGAACCCCATGAACCTCCTTGAAATTCCTTACTTTTGGGGGCAGGGAAGATTCCAGATGAGAAAGCATTTGCATCCCCACTCCATTCTCTCTGTCCAACTATCAGGCTGGACTGACTTATCCATTCCCATATCAACTCCCTCCTCTCCCACTGCTGTCTTGCTCTGAGGATGCTGTGAGCAGATGCAGCCTCCAGCAGAATCCTTAGTGGGCAGAGACAAAAGAGTGTGTCCCCCCCACATCCCAAGCCACTGTCATCACCACTCTCCAAACGCTGGCCAATGGGCCATGCCATAAAGCAGCTACCGGCCCTCAGGATGAATCAAAAGGAAAGCTACTCCCTCCCTCGTGCCTGGGCCTTTGTCCTACCCCAAGTGGAGATGGCAGAATGGTTAAACCCAGCAGATTTCCTAAGACGGTAGTGCTTTAAGGCGACTTTCATGTGCCCTTTCCTTTACATTTTAATGGCACTCTAATGTTGAATTAAAATGGAATTCCTATGGAAATGTACAATGTCTAAATCAATACTTGCTGATTAGCGTCACGAGGATGAATATCAAAAGATGTAATAGCAATGTCGAGGCCCAAACCGGGGTGAATAAAGCCACCTGTTTCCATTAACTCAAGCCTGACTAATGCTAAATTACGATAAAATATCTAGGAAATTCTGGCCAGAGCCACTTTAAAGCCCACAAAATGTAGCCTAATTAGCACTATGATGACAAATGCAGGAGGAATTCATTATGCCCAAAGACTCTTTATAAAGTCCAATTTTACAAACTCTTCCTTTTTTTGCCAACACGATGCCTAGAAGGCTACGGGTGGCTTAAATACCACTATGCAACTGCTTTTCCAGGTGCTGAGCTAAGTCAGGCTCCATGTGGGCATCAGAGAGTGAGTAACAGAGGGAGGAGGGGGTTTGTAACTCCCCTTCTCTCTTAGTCATAGCAATCAATCTGTCTGTGCATCTCTATGTGTCTATCTATGTATTATGGTTTAATTGTTATGAGTGCAGACTCTCATGCCAGACATTCAGGCCTGCACTCTGCCTTTTTCTACTCAGGTAACCTTAGTAAGGTTACCCTGTACCTCAGTTTCCCCAAATGAAAAGGAGGATAACAATAATACCCTCTCATAGGGTAGGTATGAATATCAAATAAGTTATTACATTCAAAGGGTCTTCAGTAGTGCCTACACAAAGCAGCACATGGCAAGTGTCAGCTATTTTGTGTTCTATTTTTACATCTGCTTTTTAAAAAATTTACTACAGAGGCTGTAGGCTAAAAGAGAAGGCATTTAGACAACTCTGCCCTGCCAACACTTCCCTGCTCAGAATCACACAAAACCACAGGATGTTATAGAAGAAAGAAACCTTTTAATGGAGAACATGTAATTCAATCCTTCTCATTTACAGATGAAGAATCGGAGGCCCGGGTAGGGGAGGAGACTATCTAAGGGTCACTCAGATAGTTCTGTTCCATTTAAACATTTATCAAGTGCCTCCTGTGCCTAGACCATATGCTCATTACTAGACTACAATGATGAATTAGTCCCTGTTCTTAAGCAGCCTATCATATTGTGAGAGAGACAAACACATCCATAAAACGGGTAGATATAAGGTGGCAGGGAAAGTAAGTGACAAAGAGGGGCAGATATTAACACAGAGACTGTGAGGGCAGAGGAGACCACTGAGTCCAACCTGCAGATTTGGAGGAAATGTCTCAGAGAAGATGAAGCTTGAATTTGCTTCTGGAGGAGAATGAGTTAGCCAGGCAGTCAAAGGGAGAAAGATCTCATTCTGTGCAAAAGCACAGGTGTGCAAGACAAAGGTGAATATGGGGGAATCACCAGCAGTCTGACAACATGGGAACATATAGCACAAGAATGGGGAGTGTCAGGAGATAAGATTAGATAAGGCTTTTATGCCTTGGCAAAGAGATTGGAGTTATTTTTATAGATAACAGAGAGTCATTGAAGGTTAAGCAGGGGAGTAACATGTTTACATTTAATTGGAACATTCTGCTTTCATTTGGGGAGTGGATTTTGAAGGACTAATATGGAAAGAAGGATTTCAAAAGGTAGCTGATGTCAATGAGCTGTGTAAGACCTCATGAGGATCTGAATGAGGGCAGCTGAAGCAGAAGTGGAGAGAGGAGGGACAGATTTGAAAGCTGTTTAAGAGGCAAAGTAAGCTGGACTTGATTAGATGTGGAGGATGGGGAAGAAAAAGGAGTATAGGATGATTTCAAGTTTCTCACATGGGTGACAAGATGGATGGTAGAATTGTGGGTTGAGAAAGTGGGATGATAGAGGAACAAGAAACAGGATGAGAAAGTCAGGGAGAAAGGAAAGTTCTGCTATGACCAGAGGCAGCTGGAGGGCAAGAGTGCTCTCCGAAAAGAGATTAGGGCTGGAGAGAATGATCTCAACATGCATGGAGTCCTTAATACAGGGAGTTACCAAGACCTTTCAAAAAACATTTACCGGTCGGGCTCAGTGGCTCAGGCCTGTAATCCCAGCACTTTGGGAGGCCGAGATGGGCGGATCACGAGGTCAGGAGATTGAGACCATCCTGGCTAACATGGTGAAACCTCATCTCTACTAAAAATACAAAAAAATTAGGCGTGGTGGTGGGTGCCTGCAGTCCCAGCTACTTGGGAGGCTGAGGCAGGTGAATGGCGTGAACCCGGGAGGCGGAGCTTGCGGTGAGCCGAAATCGCACCACTGCACTCCAGCCTGGGCGAAAGAGCGAGACTCCATCTCAAAAAAAAAAAAAAAAAAAAAAAAAGCATTTACCGAAAGAATAATAAGGGATGAAGGCCTTATTTTTGAGGAGAGCATATTTAAGGGAGAGGTTGAGGTGTCTTCTGTGAACAAATCAAAGAGAGATCACTGGAGAGGTGCAAGCCAAATCAAAAGAGACAAGTCCCACAGACAGCAAGTGAGTAGATATCCTTGATCACAATGTTAAATGCAGAAACGATTTCTGAGAACAAAGGGCTGACAAACATAATGGGTGTGGAAGAATGAGCCTGGCCTCATATTGACCTTGACGAGGGCCACCTAAATGGACCAGTGAGGAAGATCAGACTGAAAGTGGGTTGAGGAGTCATTAGGTTGTGAAGTGGTGGAGACAATGAGTGTAGATATCTATTCCAGAAACACAAGATTTTTTCAGGAAGATGAGAGACTGGTTGTTGGTTGGAAGAGGATTTAGAGTCAACAGAGGGATTTTATGAAGAGGGGAGAGACTTAGGCATGTTTATTAGCAGAGGACAAAGAGCCAGGAGAGAATAAAAGGTTGAACACACAGTAAAGAAGGAGGCTGTTGTTGAAATAAATTTCTACGGGAGCAGGGAAGAATGGCATCAAGAGCCACAAGCATTAGGGAACTGGGAACCAAAAAGGGACAACTCATCTACAGACCCCAAAGGTAAGAAGCTGAACATAAAGAAAGAGTTGATAAATTTGAAGGAGTGTGGTAGTGGAGGGGGTAGGAAGTTGAAGATTTTATTCTCAAGGGCTTCATTTTTTAAGAAAGTAGAATCAAGTTTGTGGTGCTGCAAGTGTGGAGTGGGGTCTAGTAATGGACTTAGGGAGAGAAATCACTGGGTATAAAGGGATCATCAACAAATGCAGAGAGTCCAGCTGAGGTTAGTGGCCAAGCTGGGATTCAAGCCCAGTTCTACAGATTCTCAGAGGATGACAGCTCTGTTGCAGCATTAATCTTCAGGGTTTGTGATATTTTCATACCATCGGTTTCTAGTTCCTCTATTTCTCATCAAATTCCAAAAGAAGTCATTCTGTGTCTGCACAGCTTAGGAAAAATTCCCAGAACTGTTGCTGCCCAGCTCCTTGTTTGAACTTTAGTTTATGTCAAGTAAGGCTATTTTCAACCCTGTGTACAATGTAGATATTAAGTCTGAGAAACAGAAGCCCTCCATCGCCTCCGTGTCCCAAGATAAAATTAGCAGGCCACTCAATGTATCTGCTGCTCTGAAACCTACAACAACTCAAACTTCTTCACATCACCTCTTTTCCCCCACTTTTGCCATGGAATAGATCCCACCACGGAAAATCAGAGCCTGTATTAGGTCTCAGCAATCTGGGAGACCAGTGCACGTCAGGGCACAATGCCTGACAGTTGATTTATTAGCGGCACCCACAGAGGTTAAAGGCAACCCAAAATTCGTCTGTAAGCAGAGAGCCACAATTAGTGACTTTTCTCAAAGCCAAGAGACAGCTGGTGGTCTGCTTTCTTCCCTGTGGACTGAGATCCTGGGGACTGCAACAGTTTCCACAGCACACTGCAAGCAGAAGCAGGCAGGACACAGATGATGGTGCCCAATTCAGGGAGTAATTTCTGGGATTGAGGGGGATGTGGTGGAAGAATAAGAGTGAGTCCCCCAGAATTACTGTGACTTAGCATTTTCCTGATGGAGAGTAGAGAGGGAGAGAAGGGTCCTAAGCCCTGGAGGTCTACAGTGGTAGCTCCCATGCCTGTCTAAGTCTACTCTAGGCTATAGGTCTTTGGTTGTATTTATCTACCGAGTTTTGGTTGTTGCATTAGTAGGATCAGGGTGTCCCTTCGTGTCATTGTTTTTGATATTTATGCCATTGTTTTAGCAATGGAATATCCTATACCTTGCTTTGAAGTTGCAAGTTTCAAGCACTTCTTTAAAATATTCAGAGAGAAAGGGAAATGTGTAAAACATTTTTTTAAAAAGGCATATCGGGGTCAGGTGCAGTGGCTCACACCTGTAATCTCAGCATTTTGGAAGGCTGAGGTGGAAGGATTACTTGAGGTCAATCTGGGCAGCATAGCAAGACCCCTTCTCTACAAAAACATCACCTGGGTGCTGTGGTGTGTGCCTGTGGTCCCAGCTGCTTGGGAGGCTGAGACAAGAAGATCGCTTGAGCCCAGGAGTTCAAGGTTACAGGCAGCTATGATGGTGTCACTGCACTCCAGCCTGATGACAGAGAGAGACCCTGTCTCTAAAACATTTTTTTAAATAAATAAAGAAAGAAACGGAATATTGTGGGAATGGGAAGTATTTCAAGGTTTTTTTTTTCTTTCTTATGTGACAAACTGTCCCAAAATATATTGGCTTAATATAATAACCATTTAATTTGCTCATGATTTTGCAGATCCGCAGTTGGGACAAGGCTCAGCCAGAATGTCCTAACTCT
Source organism: Pongo abelii (assembly GCF_028885655.2). Lineage (NCBI taxonomy): Eukaryota > Metazoa > Chordata > Mammalia > Primates > Hominidae > Pongo > Pongo abelii. The sequence goes on from NC_071995.2 coordinate 5,310,862, forward strand.
GTCCTGCGTTAGAGGGATTAGAGGATCCAAGATGTCCTTGGTCACATATGTGGGCACATGATGCTGGCAGTCTGCGAGGACATCTTTATCCAGCATCTTTATCCACTCAGTCTCTCTTCCCAGTAGGTTAGGCTGGACTTCCTCACTTGGTGGTCGAGGTTCCAAAGGTACAAAAGTGAAAGCTGTCAGACCTCATGAGCTCTAGGTATAGAAGTCACGTGGCACAATTTCCACCATATTCTATCGGTCAAAACAACAACTAGACTGGCCCAGATTCAAGGGGGAGGGGAAAGAGACCTCACCTACTGATGGGACTTCTGGCAGGTCCAAATGTGGATGAGACTCCTGTAGAGATCTGTGAATTAAAAGGACAAATTGCCTGTCCATCACACACGACATGCGAGGGTATGACACGGACACTCCCTTCAAGGGGATGTTGAGAAGCACAAAGCATTCACTGATTCAGAGCAATCCTGAAATCCAGGCCTATACTGTCAGCTCCCCTGACTCCAGGATCAATCAACATTCCTTAATTAGAGTCCATTTCTGCTCTCTGGAAATGGTTCCCCAATTTATTGGCTTCCTCAGGTCTTAGATCTGCTCTCTGGACTTCACTCTTTGAAATACTTTTCATTTTCTATAAGAAATGGACTGTGTCCTCAGCGGAGCAGCTTTCTTAGCCTGCTTTCTTCCCAAAGAAAGTTGGAGGCCCAGAGACCTCTTTATTTTTGATGGCCTCTGTCCTAAAATACAAACTGGTGGGGCTTTCTTGAATACACTTCTCTTAAAAACTTCATAGATTTTTCTGTGAATCTTACGGAGATTATTTTGTGCCACTATGGTACATCGTCTCCCATGGCCACAATATTCCTTCCAATTTCACATGCACTTTTGAAATGTGACTTTGCCAGTATTTCCATCATGATTTGAGGTGTGTTACTCCTGTCACTGGATCCAAGCTGAACCAGTGACTTGCTGTGATTAACAGCATGCAACTGAAGTGATTGTGTATCACTTCCAGACCAAGGAAGGCCTTAAGAAACTTGGAAGCTTCTACTTTTGTTCTCTTAGAGCCGTGCAACGCCACAGAAATCAGACGATCCTGTTAGAGATAGAGACCAAGTGGAAGAGCACGAAGCACCCCAGGCTCCCAGCAGACATGAGTGAATCCAGTGATATCATGTGTCCCCTGAGCCCTGCCAGAATTTCTCATCTAGAGAATTGGGAATAGCAAAATGATTGTTGACTTAAGCCACCAAGTTCTGGAATGGTGTGATATACAATGGTAGATAACCAGAAGAAGAGGGCTGGTTGGCTTCTAAGAGCTTTCACAGGTATGTTGTCATCTTGTTAAACTCATTAAATTGTAAAGACTCAAAACTTTAGTCTTCATTGAGATCCCAGCATAGGTCAGAGTAGGTGATAATGACTTATGCTAACCAAACACACAGAAAATGATAGATAAATTACAATATCAATTCTCTCTTATACCAAGAAAAATGTTGCTGTTAGGTGGACAAGATGTGTGTTCCCATCTTCTGGCCAGTGAAGCATCTCATAGTGGAAAAGCTATTTGGGGCAACAGTGGATAATTAGAGGGTTATTTGGTGAAAAAAATCAAGAATGAGGGGAGTCAGGAACATAGAATGCCCAAATGCATGCAGCTATGGCCATGCCGTCCAGAGGGGTTTAACTTTCTTACTGTTTGAAGGGACAAAAAGGCACGCTGGCAAATACTTGGATGGGCACTTCACAAGTTGTCCCCTCTGCCCTCCCTCTCTTTATTTTTACATAGATTTAGATATTTAGTTAAAGTGGGGATTTGTAAGTTCTAAAGTCTTTCTTTTTAATTTGATGTTTCTCTATTCTAGTGGTTCTCAACAGAGAACAATTTTCCCCCCAGAGGAATGTTGGCAAGGTCTAGAGACATTTCTTATTGTCACAGTTGGGGGGGAATTGTTGATGGGAGTGCTGCTTTCTGCTAGTGAGTACAGGCCAGGGATGCTACTAACCATTCTGCAATACACAGGACAGACCCACAACAAAAAACTACTCAGCCTAAAATGACAATAGCACTGAGCATGAGAAATCTGCTCAATTCTGATTCATTTTCTGCTAGTTAGTGATTGAACTCTTAGAGTAAAATCTTATTTTTAACTTCTTCAAGTGATAAAAGCTATCATTGTCTCCCTTTTACTGCTGCTTATAAGAAACATTTTGCTCATTATTGGTCATTTGTATTTCTTAAATTCTGCTGATTTCTTTATAACTTTTATTTTTTAATTTATTATATTTGTATAGGATACATTATACCCTAGTGTAATGAATTACTTGCCCTAAATTTGCGTTTAAGTATTTTTCTTTAGTAAAATTACAGAGTTATGTGTCATGCCTTTGTAAATTCTAAACACATAGCATCATTTTTTGCCTAATTGTAGAGATGACATTTTCAATATTGACTTCAAACAAGTTTTTTTGGAGACCAAGATGGGGGTTCTTTAAAACAAAATCTTACCTTGTATTTCTATGCAGTGTAGCATAGCAACTAAGAGGTTTGCCAGACTTTTACAGAGGCATGCCTTACATTGCCGCATGGTGATGATCAGTTTCCCAGGACCTTGGTAAGGTGCTGACATGAGCATTCTGTGTCTTTGGAGGGGGGCCTCAAAAGGCCAGGTGACCAGGTGCTAGGATGATGGAGGCCTTCAGGAGGTTCCAAATATAGTTGCAAGGGGCTGCATGGTGACCCCAGTTAATTATAATGTAGTGTGCATTTCAAAATTGCTAACAGAATAGATTTTTAACATTCTCACCATAAAAAATAATAAGTTGGTGAGGCAATAGATATATTAATTAGCAAGATTGACTCTCTCTATGATGTATACATAGATCAAAGCACTACACTGTACTCCATAAAGAGACACAATAAAAAATTCTAAGAAGAGATTCACAGCCTCTAAATTAGATGGTGACTTGCAACCGCATCGTCTCTCTTCCCCTGTATCTAGACAAGGCGCTGGCACTGTCATCTAAGAGACGTTAATTGCTGACACTATCCAAAACTTTCCCACTCCTTGGCAACTTTTTCACACACTGAAAATTCCATTTACTTTTCCTCATCTCTTTCAAAACAGTGAGCAGGCCTTTCTATCAGTTCCTGTTTATCTCTATCTCTGCTATTGAAGAAGAGGACTGGCGTATATTAGGTTAGTGCAAAAGTCATTGTGGTTTCTGCCATTACTTTTAATTTAATTTTTTTTTTTTTTTTTTTTTTTTTTGAGACGGAGTCTTGCTCTGTCACCCAGGCTGGAATGTGGTGGCATAATCTCAGCTCACTGCAACCTCCACCTTTGTAGTCTAGGAGGTCTCTGCCTCAGCCTCCCGAGTGTCTGGGATTACAGGCGCCCGCCACCACACCCAGCTAATTTTTGTATTTTTAGTAGAGATGGGGTTTCACCATCTTGGCCAGGCTGGTCTTGAACTCATGGCCTCATGATCCACCCGCCTCGGCCCCCCAAAGGGTTGGGATTACAGGCGTAAGCCACCGCGCCCCGCCTTAATGTAATTTTTAAAAGTAATGACAGCGTGGCCAACATGGCCAACTAGAAGCAGCACCGTTTGGAGGCTCCCATGGCAAAAAAAAAAAAAAAAAAAAAAAAAGCATGTGAATTCTTCACTAGCAACCAAGGTATCCAGGTTCTCACATCAAAATTGACTAGAGGCTGGGCGCAGGGGCTCATGCATGTAATTCCAGTACTTTGGGAGGCCGAGGCGGGTGGATCACCTGAAGTCAAGAGTTCAAGACCAGCCTGACCTATACGGCAAAACCCCGTCTCTACTAAAAATACAAAAATTAGCAGGGCATGGTGGTGCATGCCTATAATCCCAGCTACTTGGGAGGCTGAGGCAGGAGAATCGCTTGAACCTGGGAGACAGAGGTTGCAGTGAGCCAAGACTGCGCCATTGCATGCAGGCCTGGGCGACAGAGCGAGACTGTCTTTTTTTTTTTTTTTTTTTTTTTTTGCATGAACCGCGGAGAGAAGGAAGAGCAGTGTGGTATGGCAGCCCACCTGAGAGCCACATGGGCCCACCCAAGAGCCACATAGGAAAGGAGAACCCTCCCTGCAGCCAAGGCAGGCGGTGAGTGAGTGCGCTACCCAGCCTGGGAAACTGTGCTTTTCCCACAGAACTGAGCAACCCTCAGATCGAAGATCCCACTGGCGAACCCACGTCACCCGGGCCTAGTGTCCCAACCCTGGAAGGTGCAGATTCTCAGAGCCTCTCAGCTGGAATCTGCCTAAGCCTACCAAACTCCGAACTCCAGGGGAGAGGGGTGACCATCAGCAGCTGTGGCTGCTTGCTGTCTAAGCCATTTGAACTCCTTGGGGGAGGGGCAGCAACCAGCACTGAAACTGCCTAACATGCTAAGGTCCGTGGGCGGGAGAAGCATGGCACCCATTTCTATGGTTCCAGGCTGTGCTTTTCCCCTGCTGGAGCTAGGGAAGCTGGATGACTTGGTCCCAAGACTTGTCCCCATAGCCCAATACACAGGCTGTGGCAGTCTGCAGCCAGAGTGCCTCTTTAGGTCTAACCCTGACCCATCCTTCCTTAGTGGGTGGGGCTTCCCTGCAGGATCTCCAATAACTCTAGCCAGAGGCTCAGGGACAGAATTCAAATCTCCCTGGACCTGAGCTCCTAGGGAGAAGGGTGGCCACAATCTCTTCAGACCAGCAGACTTACCCTCTCCTCCTGGTAATTCTGAGGAATCTGGGCAGCCCAGATGAGTGGGTTTCCCCTCAGTGAAACACACCCTCTCCGCCAAGGGAAAAAGTGCTTTGTTAAATGGGTCCTGCTCCCCGTGCCACCCAAATGGGTGAAACCCTCCAACAGAGGTTGTCAGACACCCTTTACAGGAACGATCCTACTGGCATCAGATTGGTGCCCGTCAAGATCAGAGGTCCCAGGAGAAGGAGCAGGAACCCATCTTTGCTCCTCCCCAGACTCCTTGAGTGACATCTCCAGGCACGTGAGTGAATCATATGAATAAGGCCTGAAGTGAACCCCCAGCAAACTGCAATAGCCCGACAGAAGAGGGACCTGTCTATTGAAAGAAAAACAAGCAGAAAGTGACAACAGCATCACCAACAAAAAGGCCCCACAAAAACCCCATCCAAGGGTCAGCAGCCTCAAACACCAAAACTAGACAAACTCACAAAGATGAGAAAGAATCAGCAAAAAAATGCTGAAAACCCAAAGGGCCAGAGTGCCTCTTCTCCAAATGATCGCAGCATCTCTCCATCAAGAGTGCAAAACTGGGTGGAGGATCAGACAGACGAATTGACAGAAGTAGGCTTCAGAAGGTAAGTAATAAAAAACTGTGATGAGCTAAAGGAGCATGTTCTAAAGCAATGCAAAGAAGCTAAGAACCTTGATAAAAGGTTAGAGAAATTGCTAACTAGAATAACCAGTTTAGAGAGGAACATAAATGACCTGATGGAGCTAAAAAAACACAGCATGAGAACTTCATGAAGCATAAACAAGTATTAACAGGCAAATCGACCAAGCAGAAGAAAGGATATCAGAGTCTGAAGACCACTGTATTGAAATAAGACGTGCAGACAAGAATAAAGGAAAAGGAATGAACAAAACCTCCAAGAAATATGGGACTTCATAAAAAGACCGAACCTAAGATTGATTGGAGTACCAGAAGGAGACAGGGAGAATGGAAACAAGCTGGAAAACACACTCCAGTGTATTATCCAGGAGAACTTCCCCAAATTAGCAAGACAGGCCAACATGCAAATTCAGGAAATACAGAGAACACGATTGAGATACTCCACGAGAAGATCAGCCCCAAGACACATAATCATCAGATTCTCCAAGGTCAAAATGAAAAAAAACTGTTGAGGGCAGCCAAAGAGAAAAGCCAGGTCACCTACAAAGGGAAGCCTATCAGACTAACAGCAGACCTCACAGCAGAAACTCTACAAGCCAGAAGAGATTGGGGGCCAATATTCAACATTCTTAAAGAAAAGAATTTTCAACCCAGAATTTCATATCCAGTCAAACTAAGCTTCATAAGTGAAGGAGAAATAAAATCCTTCAGAGACAAGCAAATGCTAAGGGATTTCGTTACCACCAGGCCTGCCCTACAAGAGCTCCTGAAAGAAGTACTAAATATGGAAAGGAAAAACCAGTACCAGCCACTGAAAAAACACATCAAATTATAAAGACCAATGACACTATGGAGAAACTGTATCAACTAGTGTGCAAAATAACCAAACAGCATCATGATGACAGGATCAAATTCACAAATAACAATACTAACCTTAAATATAAATGGGCTAAATGCCCCAATTAAAAGACGTAGACTGGCAAATTGGATAAAGAGTCAAGACCTATCAGTGTGCTGTATTCAGGAGACCCATCTTACATGCAAAGACACACACAGGCTCAAAATAAAGGGATGGAGGAAAATTTACCAAGCAAATGGAAAGAAAAAAAAAGCAGGGGTTGCAATCCTAGTCTCTGACAAAACAGACTTTAAACCAACAAAGATCAAAAGAGACAAAGAAGAGCATTACATAATGGTAAAGGGAACAATTCAACAAGAAGAGCGAGCTATTCTAAATATATATGTGCCCAATACAGGAGCACCCAGATTCATAAAACAAGTTCTTAGAGACCTACAAAGAGACTTAGACTCCTACACAGTAATAGTTGGAGACTTTAACACCCCACTGTCAGTATTAGATAGATCAATGAGACAGAAAATTAACAAGGATATTCAGGACTTGAACTCAGCTCTGGATCAAGTGAACCTATGAGATGTCTACAGAACTCTCTGCCCCGAATCAACAGAATATACATTCTTCTTAGTGCCACATGGCACTTATTCTAAAACCAACCACATAATTGGAAGTAAAACACTCCTCAGCAAATGCAAAAGAACTGAAATCATAACAAACAGTCTCTCAGACCACAGTGCAATCAAATTAGAGCTCATGATTAAGGAACTCACTCAAAACCACACAATTTCACTGAAATTGGACAACCTGCTCCTGAATGGCTTCTGGGAAAATAATGAAATTAAGGCAGAAATCAAGAAGTTCTTTGAAACCAATGAGAACAAAGACACAACATACCAGAATCTCTGAAACACAGCTAAAGTAGTGTTAAGATGGAAACTTAGAGCACTAAATACCCACACCAGAAAGCTAGAAAGATGTCAAATTGACACCCTAACATTACAATTAAAAGAGCTAGCGAGGCAAGAGCAAACAAATCCGAAAGCTAGCAGAAAACAAGAAATAACTAAGATCAGGGAAGAACTGAAGGAAATAGAGACACGAAAAACCCTCCAAAAAATCAACAAATCCAGGAGCTGTTTTTTGAAAAAAATAACAAAATAGACTGCTAGCTAGATGAATAAAGAAGAAGAGAGAGAAAAATCAAATAGATGCCATAAAAAATGCTAAAGGAGATATCACTACTGACCCCAAACTACCATCAGAGAATACTATAAACACATCCACGCAAATAAACTAGAAAATCTAGAAGAAATGGATAAATTCCTGGATGCACACACCATAACAAGACTAAACCAGGAAGAAGTTGAATCCCTGAATAGGCCAATAAGAAGCTCTGAAATTGAGGCAGTAATTAATAGCCTACCAACCAAAAAAAAAAGCCCAGGATCAGACTGATTAACAAGTGAATTCTACTAGAAACACAAAGAGGGGCTGGTACCATTCCTTCTGAAACTATTCCAAACAATTGAACAGGAAGGGCTCCTCCCTAACTCATTTTATGAAACCAGCATCATCGTGATACCAAAACTGGGAAGAGACACAACAAAAAAAGAAAACTTCAGGCCAATATCCTCGATGAACATTGATGCAAAAATCTTCAACAAAATACTGACAACCCAAATCCAGCAGCACATCAAAAAGCTTATCCACCATGATCAAGTTGGTTTCATCCCTGGGATGCAAGGCTGGTTCAACATACCCAAATCAATAAACGTAATCCATCACATAAACAGAACCAATGAAAAAAACCACACGATTATCTCAATAGATGCAGAAAAGGCCCTCAATAAAATTCAACACCCCTTCACGCTAAAAACTCTCAATAAAGTAGATATTGATGGAACATATCTCAAAATAATAAGAGCTATTTATGACAAACCCACAGCCAATATCACACTGATTGGGCAAAAGCTGGAAGCATTACCTTTGAAAACTGGCATAAGACAAGGACGTCCTCTCTTACCACTCCTATTCAACATAGTATTGGAAGTTCTGGCCAGGGCAATCAGGCAAGAGAAAGAAATAAAGGTATTCAAATAGGAAGAGAGGAAGTCCAATTATCTCTGTTTGCAGATGACATGGTTGTGTATTTAGAAAATCCCATCATCTCAGCCCAAAATCTCCTTAAGTTGATAAGCAACTTCAGCAAAGTCTCAAGATACAAAATCAATGTGCAAATATCACTAGCATTCCTATACACCAATAATAGAGAGCCAAATCATGAATGAACTCCCATTCACAACTGCTACAAAGAGAATAAAATACCTAGGAATACAACTTACAAGGGATGTGAAGGACCTCTTCAAGAAGAACTACAAACCACTGCTCAAGGAAATAAGAGAGGGCACAAACAAACGGGAAAACATTCTATGCTAATGGATAGGAAGAATCAATATTGTGAAAATCACCATACTGCCCAAAGTAATTTATAGATTCGATGCTATCCGCATCAAGCTACCATTGACTTTCTTCACAGAATTAGAAAAAAAACTACTTTAAGTTTCATATGGAGCCAAAAAAGAGCCTGTATAGCCAAGACAATCCTAAGCAAAAAGAACAAAGCTGGAGGCATCACTCTACCTGACTTCAAACTATACTACAAGACCACAGTAACCAAAACAGCATGGTACTGGTACCAAAACAGTTATATAGACCAATGGAACAGAACAGAGGCCTCAGAAATAACACCACACATCTTCAACCATCTAATCTTTGACAAACCTGAAAAAAACAAGCAATGGGGAAAGGATTCCTTATTTCATAAATGATGTTGGGAAAACTGGCTAGCCATATGCAGAAAACTGAAACTGGACCCCTTCCTTTCACCTTATACAAAAATTGACTCAAGATTGATTAAAGACTTAAATGTACGACCTAAAATCATAAAAACCCTAGAAGAAAACCTAGGCAATACCATTCAGGACATAGGCATGGGCAAAGACACTTCTCAAAAGAAGACATTTATGCAGCCAACAAACATATGAAAAAAAGCTCAACATCACTGATCATCAGAGAAATGCAAATCAAAACCACAATGAGATACCATCTCACACCAGTCAGAGTGGTGATTACTAAGAAGTCGGGAAACAATAGATGTTGGTGAGGCTGTGGAGAAATAGGAACACTTTTACACTGCTGGTGGCAATGTAAATTAGTCCAACCATTGCAGAAGACAGTATGGCAATTCCTCAAGGATCTAGAACCAGAAATACTATTTGACCCAGCAATCCCATTACTGGGTATATACCCAAAGGATTACAAATCATTCTACTATAAAGGCACATGCACACGTATGTTTATTGCAGCACTATTTACAATAGCAAAGACATGGAATCAATCCAAATTCCCATCAATGGTAGACTGGATAAAGAAAATGTGGTACATATATACCATGGAATACTACAGCCATAAAAAGGGATGAGATCATGTCCTTTGTAGGGACATGGATAAAGCTGGAAGCCATCATTCTCAGCAAACTAACACAGGAACAGAAAACCAAACATTGCATGTTCTCATTCATAAGTGGGAGCTCAACATTGAGAACACATGGACACAGAGAGGGAAATAACACACACCAGAGCCTGTTGAGGGGTCGGGGGAGAGGGGAGGCAACTTAGAGGACAAGTCAATAGGTGGAGCAAACCACCATGGCACATGTATACCTATGTAACAAACCAGCACATTCTGCACATATATCCCGTTTTTTTTTTAGAAGAAATAAAGAAAAAAATAAAAAAATAAAATGAATGGATTAAAAAAAGAAGAAAAGAAGACACAAATTACCCAAATCAAAACTAAAAGGATTTTAAGGGGATATTATTAATAACTTTATGCCAATAACTCAGACAACTTATATGAAACGAACACATTTTCAAAAAGTCACAATTAACACATTTGACCCAGGAAGAAATAGAACATTTGAGTAGGCATATAACAAATAAATGAAGTAAATTAGTAATTAAAAATCTTTCCACAAAGACAAATCCAGGCCCAGATAGCTTCACTGGTGAATTCTGTCTAATATTTAAGGAAGCATTGCTAGTCCTTTGCAAAGTTGTTTAGGAAGTAAAGGAGGGAACACTTCCCAACTCATTCAATGAGACCAGTATTACCTTAATACCAAAGCCAAACAAAGACATCACAAGAAAAAGAAATTATAGACAAATAGCCTTCATGAACATAGACATAGTAATTACTAACACAATATTATCAAATTAAACCCAGCAACATATAAAATGAATTATACACAAAGATGAAGTATCCCAGATTTATCAAAAATTTATCCCAGGAAAGCAAAATTAATTTCAGATCTGAAAATCAACCTAAAACAGGAAGGACAAATATCACATGATAATCTCAGTAGATGTGGAAAAAGCATTAGACAAAATATAATATCCACCTGGATTAAAAATTATCAGCAAATTAAGAATAAACAAGAAAAAACAAACAACCCCATTAAAAACAAAACAATCCCATTAAAAAGTGAGCAAAGAACATAAACAGACACTTCTCAAAAGAAGACATTCATGCGGCCAACAAACATGAAAAAACCTCAACATCACTGATCATTAGGGAAATGCAAATCAAAACTACAATGAGATACCATCTCCCACCAGTGAGAATGGTAATTATTAAAAAGTCGAGAAACAACAGATGCTGGTGAGGTTGTGGAGAAATAGGAATGCTTTTACACTGTTGGTGGGAATATAAATTAGTTCAACCATTGTGGAAGATGGTTTGGCAATTCCTCAAAAATCTAGAACCAGAAATACCATTTGGCCCAGCAATACCTTTACTGGGTATATACCCAAAGGAATATAAATCATTCTATTACAAAGATATACACATGCACACATATGTTTATTGCAGCACTATTCACAATAGCAAAGACATAGAATCAACCCAAATGCCCATCAATAACAGACTGGATAAAGAAAATGTACATATACACCATGGAATACTATGCAGCCATAGAAAAGAATGAGATCATGTTCTTTGCAGGGACATGGATGGAGCCAGAAGCTGTCATCCCCAGCAAACTAATGCAGGAACAGAAAACAAGACACTGCCTGTTCTTGCTTATAAGTGGGAGCTGAACAATGAGAACACATGGATATGGGAAGGGGAACAACATACACTGGGGCCTGTCAGGGAGTGGGTTGGGGGGAATGAGAGCATTAGGAAAAATAACTGATGCATGCTGGGCTTAATACCTAGGTGACAGGGTGATAGGTGCAGCAAACCACCATGGCACACGTTTAAGTATGTAACAAACCTGCACACTCTGCACATTTGCCCCAGAACTTAAAATAAAAATTAAAATAAAAGCTAATGGCAAAAACCGCAATTATTTTTGCACCAACCTAATAGACTCTCAAAAAGCTAACAATAGAAAAATTGTTCCTATTTGGGTTAGGAATAGATGTGGAGCGAAAGGGTCTTAATGAGTCTGATGACTTAAGGCTAAGTCATGGCTAATCACTGAGCGAGTACATAAACATTGGGAAATTCTTTGAATTTTTCTGGATTTAGTGTCTTCATCTGTAAAATGAGAATACTGTTTTCTTTCTGGGGTTTCCATGGCTCAAATGAGATAATACATGAAAATTCCTTATAAGTTGTAAGATGCTATTAAAATATATGGGGCTATTTTACTATTGTGAAGGTCCTATTTGTGCACTGGACCATCCGGCATGTGTAGGATTTGTTTTGAATCATTACACTTGACACTGAGCCTACGGAGGCCAGGAAAGCAGTGGAGTTCTTTCAATCATCCCCTACTGGTGGGCTCCTGGGCCGGCCCCACTGGAAAAGCAGAACTTTCCCCGTCTTAATTAACTCACTGTCTGGCAAGTTCATACCTCTAAACCACATCTTAGAGGAGGCTAGGGTGTTCTAATTAAGTGTTCTGGTGGAAAAGGGAGGCCTTACGCTGTCTCTTGCTACTCTCTCTGGGCCACAAGCTGCAGCTTGGAACAAGCGTAAACAAGTAAACCACTGCCCCTCCCCAAGATCTCCAGGAGATAAATTGAAATGTGAGTAATGAAAGGCCCACTGTTTTTCCTTTTGTAACCAAGGGAACTTTGGTTTGTGTACTAGGTTGAGAGAAACCCAATCTTAGCCCTCTAGAGTCACATAATGCGAAAGTATTAGTTTGCTATTATAGGACCCTATATGATAGGACATTTCCTAGCACCCATTCAACTTTCACAATTTGACTTTTAATGAATTGCATTCTGCTGGCAATTCCAGGAAACCACTTATGCTCCAGGAGACCCAAAATAGAGCACAATGCACCTTCCTGTGCACTCCACCCCCATCTCCAACCAGGCTCACAACAGGGAGCCCTCCAGAGCCACACCTAATTGGCTGCAGAGAGAAGGGAAGGGAAAGGTCTTCACCATCCCAGCCACAGGTGGACCTGTTGTAGGAGAGCCTCCTCTGGCTCTAATACAGCACTTACCACAAAGCACAAGGAGGCCCTACAAACAGCCGGCTCTGAGAGGCAAAGCGTGTATGACACCGGGTGCCCAAACTTACTGCTTGAGGCAGAGGGAGAGTGAGACGTGAATGAGGTCAGGAGCCAGGAACCATGACAACAGAACTCATTGCATCTGGGCCACCAGAACCAGACCCATGGACAAATCTGCCATCAAAGTGAACCAAAGAGAATGCGCCACCCAAGGCGAGGCTCTGCAGTGGGGTGAGCTCAGGGCAGGTGGGTTCTCTGAACAATTATGATGCTGGCCAAGAACAGACTCCCCTATGGACACCTGCAGCTGGCCTGAGGATGGGTCCTCTAGCGGAACTGGGCAGGGACCTCTCTCACTTATCTTCATATGCTCAGAGTCCAGTTGTCGCGTGAAACAGTGTTTGTGCTTAGTGAATGTTGAATGGATAAATGAAAGGGAATTAGGAAACTTGGGCTCTGCTTCCTGGATGTCCTTTTCCTCTTCAAAATGGGTTCTTTCTTTCATTCCCTCCCAGCTGATAACACAGCACAGTGGTAAACACATAGAAGGCACTCAAAGGATATTTTACCTCAATCTAGCAGACCCTATGCCAGTGTTGGAGAAAAATTCCTCCAAGGAAGAATTATTTTCCTGTCTTCCCACAGTACTTTTAAATAGCTATATTCTATCCTGTCTTCCCACAGTAATTTCATATAGCTATATTCTAGAAGGACATTGAGCATACTGGATTATACTTTTTTTTTTTTTTTTCTGAGGCAGAGTTTCTCTCCTGCTGCCCAGGCTAGAGTCCAGTGGTACGATCTTGGCTCATTGCAACCTCCGCCTCCCAGGTTCAAGCGATTCTCCCACCTCAGCCTCTTAAGTAGCTGGAATTTCAGGCACATGCCACCATACTGGGCTAATTTTTGTATTTTCAGTAAACCCGGAGGTTCACCATGTTTGGATTATACTTCTTTAAAAATGTGCTTGTTGTCCCTGTTACAGATGGACTGTGCAACAGTGAAAGCCATTCCTTACTTATTATCTTGGTGCTCCAGAACCTAATACAACTCTGCCTCTCACATGGTTAATAGGGAGTAAATGCACAGGAGGACATAGTCCAGATGGCAATCAAGGAAGACCCCACCCTCTTGCTTGTGGCACTGCTTTGCCCAAGTGTGGCACTGGAGCACAGAGACAGGTCTATGGGCTCCGGAGGCTCCTGGACCCCAAAGCTCTCTCCCCCTGCAAGCTCCACCTTTGAGGACCTACATTGCTTCTCTCATTTCCACCCATAGGGTAATCATCAAGAATGAAATGGCTTGGATCTGGTCTCTTCTCTTTGAGGAAGCAAGCAGGTATGTGCTTTTAGAGAACTGGAAGTTTTCAATAATTCCTCAGTCAACACAAAATCACAAACTATAACTCTCAGAGCTAGAGAGCACCCAAAATGGTCCTCGGGTCCAGAGCCCTGCCTTTGGGAAGATGAGCAATTCTTACAACCATTGCCATGCTATGAAATCCACAAAGTCACACCATCTTCCACAGGCATCATGTGCACACACATACATCCTGAGTAAGTATATGCGTGCACATGTGTGTATATGTGTATATGAACAGAGGCACTTAAGAAGATATGTATTCAGGCTATAGCTTCCCAACAAATATAAACAGAGTACAGTACACATTGCTGGAGAGTCTAATCAGATAACTAAACCAGACTATTGAAACGACCCTGCCACGGCTTTAAGAATTAAATAAGTGTAGACATAGGACAGTTGACCTTCATTTCATGACATAAGGAAGCTAACCAGAGAAATGGATTTGCTAATGACAACAAAATGCAGTGTAACCCTGTACTGAATGTTTCTCAGATCTTGCTTCTTCTTTCAAAATGGAAAGAAACCACCTTCTCTTGGGAAACAGTTAAAGGAGAGAGAAAGTAGAAATAGGCAGGCCTGAGTTCCAGGAAAACACACTTAATCATCAGGTGACCTTAGGCACATCACTTCCTCTCTCTGGGCCTCAGTAAAAAGGGCATAGAACTGAATGAAAGCAAAGGTCTTCCTCTCCTCTTACGTTTCATCCTCCTCCTTGTGGATTTTTTTCACCTCCTTGAAGACCCCAGAACTTTGGGAGTGCCATCCAAGATACAATGTGCGTTTCGTCATAGCTTCTCCTTCAAATGGTTAGTCCTTGGATTTACTAACTTCCTCAGCTTTCCCATTCCCTATCATTATGTAAAATCCTTCTTGTTTTTTTGTTTTGTTTTTTTTTTTTAGAGATGGAGTCTCGCTCTGTCGCCCAGGCTGGAGTGCAGTGGCGCGATCTCGGCTCACTGCAAGCTGCAAGCTCCGCCTCCCGGGTTCACGCCATTCTCCTGCCTCAGCCTCCGGAGTAGCTGACACTACAGGTGCCCGCCACCACACCTGGCTAATTTTTGGTGTTGTTGTTGTATTTTTAGTAGAGACGGGCTTTCACCATGTTAGCCAGGATGGTTTTGATCTCCTGACCTCGTGATCCACCCGCCTCGGCCTCCCAAAGTGCTGGGATTACAGGCGTGAGCCACTGCGTCCGACCATTTCTTGGCTCTTGAACCCACAGGCATGGAGGTGAGTCGGGCCATTGGAAGATTTCCTGTGGCTGATGGAGAATCCAACTCCAGGTTGCTCTTCTTTGAAGAGGCTTCCAGAAATGCTTAAGGTACATAGACCCCGGAGACTAAGGCATATCAACGGATTGTATTATTTTAATTAGTAACAAATGTATCTTACTATTTTGAGTAAATTGACTAAATATTTTATGTTTGTCAATCAAATGACAGAAATATACAATTCAATAATGGGATATTTTAGCTGGCAGGGACCTTAGAGATTTCTTAATACAACCTCTTGTTTTACAAAGAAGAAAAATTGAACTTAAAGAAAGAGAAGTGACTTGCCCAAGGCTAAATGAATTAATGGTATAGATTGAGTCAGGACCCAGTGTCCAGTGCCATATGCGAGAAATCACAACAGGAGCCCATCAGTGTGACTGAGAAGTTGAGTGGTAGGTGTCTGCTCTCTTTTCTAAATGTCCCTGGTGATCCATTTGGCCCAAACAGCCATAGAGCTGAATAGGGAGTTTGAAAAAAGGAGCAAAGAGTATCCTTGGCCTCTTGGTGCTCATTAATCTTCTTTATGCTCTAGATGACAGAAAGCTATTGACTATTGTGTCGCAGACCAGAGACCTAGATGCAGAAAGACAGAAAGGCATATGCAAGGTCAGGGCAGCAATACCTTCTCATGACTGGCACTTATTTATAAAACTCACCCATATCCTTCTAACCACCCTGAGGAATGAGTAGTATGACTCTGAGGCTGTTCATGGGGAAATTGAGGTTTGGAGGTTTAGGCAATGTAAACAATTGGCCCCAGCGGGATATGGAAGCAGAGTCCAGTTCTACATGAGTGAAAAGAAACGTACCTACAGGAACAGACACACACGGTGAGCCCACCTATGGGCTAGGTCAACCACAGGGCCTGGTATAAACTAGGAACCCAGTAGTTGAGGAACAAATTGAACAAGCAGAGGGGCTGCTGTGTTTGGCAGCCTTCTATGTGGGGCATGCCATGTACATCTGTCTGGAGCATGGATTAATCAGGCCTTAAGACACATAGTTGGCAACCAGCGAGTACTGTTTCACAGTACATGCTGACTGCTGCTGGAGTGTGTTCTCGGCACTGCAAATCTTGGAGCTTCTCAGATATTTCTTTTGTCTTTTTAAAAATTCATTGTGACACATGCCCACATGTTTTCTATGCTCAGTCTGAACCCATGCCATTTGTAAACCATCAGCTCACACACACACCCTGAGTTCCTGGGAGATGTGGTGCCTAACTCCATGGCAATCACAGCCCATGGAGATAAGCCAGAGATGGTGGGCTTTGCATTAAGAAAACTCAGTGATGCAACAACAACAACCCAATGTACAAACTCAGAAAATTTGGAGGTATTTTTTATTCTGTCAAAAAATTAGCTGCAATTTTTTCCCTGACATTAATATATGTCATGCAAGCTTCCACTTCCAAAAAACACTTAATATTTTGGGTGTATGCAGATGCTCCTGTATACTAACATAGAAAACATGTGACTCTCTGATATGAGAATCAGGGCACAGGTTTGGGAACTTCATAAGTTCAAGGCAATCATAATAAAACCATGTCATATGTTTAAAGTGCAATAGCATTTAGAAGCACTTTTATGTATTCCCTATATAGGAATAATAGCTGATATTTTTTGAGAACCTACTATGTTCCATTCTGTCTTACACATTTGTATTTATTTCTCTTAATTCTCACAACCACCATATGAGGTATATACTATTATAATCCCCGGGTTGAAATGTGGAAAGTGAGACACAGAGGTTTTAAGTAATTTATACAAAATCACACAGGTGGAAAACGAAAAGTCAGAATTCAAACCCATGGACCCAGGGCATGAAGCACAGCTCCAACCACCCTGAGAATGTGTTGGATTAACCCTATTCAACAGAGGAGGAAAACAAACCCAAGAAAGCAAGTAACTTTGTCAAGGCCACCTGACTAACTAGTGCTAGGCCTGGAACCCAAGTCTGTGACCTCAAAGCCAGCCTTCTTTCCATGAGGCGGCCCTTCCAGGAGCCCCCTGGGAGGGTGGCAGGGGTGAGCCCCTACTCTTTGTGCAGAGGGGTTTTAACTCTGCCTGCAGCAAGGGAGTCTCCACTGTCCCGGCAGTGTCAGGCACTTGGCCTCAGGCCCTCTGTTTGAGGTAGATGAGGAAGAAACAAAAAGCGACAATGGAGAAAATTGTGCTGCCTTTTGTCTCCAGCAGGCAGCTGGCAAAGCGCTGACCTTTAAGACTTCAAAAGAGGCATTTGCCAGTCACACATAGACTCCGCCTTTTGGAGCCTGGAAAAGGTTTACTGCTGCTCTTTGCCACTGCCCGGGTCCTGAGATGAGAAAGAGCCATGGCACCATTTACTTAATCCCGTTATGTGCCACGTGCTTCGCTAATCTCCTTAGGGCTTTGCACCCTCGTAATACTCTTTTGAAGTAGGTAGCACTGATATCACCTCCCTGTTGCAGAAGAAGAGATGGAGGGTCTGAGGGGGAAGTGACTTGCCCAGGGTCATCGAGCTGCACTGTGTGGTCTCTCAAAACTCAAGTGCAAACTGGAACTCCGGTTCTGCTCCCCTAATACGTTCATTCACAGCCTTCCCTATCTCAGGGGTGGCCTTTCTATCCTTGCAACTGCTCAGCATAAAAACCTTGGGGTCACCTTGACCTCATTCTTTCTCTCCCATTCCACATCCACTCTTACAGGAAATTTCATTGACTCTACCGCCAAAATACATCCATTCTGATATACCTCCCTGCTCACACTGCCACCTCCCTGGTCAAAGTTCCCATTACCCTGGGCCTGGAGTACCGAAAAAGTTCTAACTGGTCTCCCTGCTTTCACCATTGCTTCCCAATGTCCTATTTCCAATGCAGCCTCCAAAGCAATCTGTTCAGACAGAAGTTAGGTCAGGAGGCCCCCGCAACGATTCCTTACTTTCCTGGCAGGAAAGCCAAAGTCCTGACAATGGTCCACCTGACCCAAAGGACTCAGCCTCCCCCAAGACCTCTGACCTCCTTTCATTTCCCTTGTTACCTCCTGTCCACTCTATTCCACCACACCAACCTTCTTACCAAGACCTTGGCACCAGCTGTCCTCCCTGCGTGCAACGATCTCACCCCAGACACTTGCTGGGTTCATGCCCCCACTTCTTTCAAGTGTTTACTCAAATGTCACCTTCTTTGTAAGGCCTAACCTAGCAGCTTCCACTGAAAATTACAATCCTCTTCTGTGAAAGGCCCCAGGGTCTCCCACATCATTTAACTCTCAGCATCATGTAGCTTACTGTTGCCTTACTTATATTCAGACACTAAACACTCCACCAAAGACTCACCCAACAGAACTTAAGTCCTACAGGGAGGGGTGTTTATCTGTTTGATTCATTGCGGTACTCCCGATATCTACAACAATTCCTGGTACCTCGAAGGTACTCACAGAATAAGTAGAGTGAATGAATGAATGTAAGTCAAATGAATGAAGCAGTGAAGAAGGCCCTATTTCGACCCCAGGGAGAGGAGAAGCTGAAGGGGAAGCAGTACCAATATGTAGGGAGGTGACCTTAGACACAGTCCCCAGCACTGACCGCTCGGGCCCTGCTCCACCCCGTGGCACAGGCTCACCCTGGCTTCTCAGCAACTTCCAGGTCTGGGAGGCCTAAGGCCAAGGAGAACACGAGGTTCTGTGGGTGACACAGGTTCTTGAACATGTGAAGGCAGCAAGGTGAGCTCACACAGGTGCCAGCCAAGGCCAGGTCCTGCCCCGGCTGTGGATCCCAAAGTCCTCCCATTGTCAACTGGCAGCAAGTCAGAGGAACCAACATACAGGGCCTCGCAGCACTTGCTCTAGGAAAGGGATGCTATCCCGGGGACCAGAGCTTTCCTTAAGGCGCGTATGTAATCCCCTAGAGGGTGGGAGCCAGGCCAGGCTGACTGCCTTCACACATGCTAAGCAGTGCCCAAGTGCCAATCAGTATCACAAAAACAATTCTGAAAATTATTCCACGATTAATTTTACTACCTTTATTAATACATGCAAAGCAGGGATATTTACATTCCATCAAAAGTTTGCTGAGGGTTCCAAATTTTACTCTGTAATATAAATTCTGTAAAGCTATAGGGACCCCCTCTTTTACAAGTGGCTCCCAGAACTTCAGGAATGGCTTGGACAGTAGCTGTTCCTTTGCTCCAAGCCATTCAGACATAACTGAGACTGTTGGCAATCTCACCAGAGGCATCAAAGTCCCTGCCAAGAGCTCCTTTCCCAAACCCCTTCTGCATAGCTGTAAATTGACATGAGGAGTAATGTTTATTTTGGAGACTATCCAGTTTCAACCACTATTCACCTGAGAAGATAGGAAACAAACATGATTCCCATGGTGAACTGTGGTAAGAAGTATGCACCTTACTGATATGTTCTGGAGGTCCTGCTAAGGGAGACAGCTATGGAAAAATAGAAAGAGCCCTGGACCTGGAGCCAGGAGACAGGCATTTGGGTCCAGGTTGGGCCTCTTACTTGCTGTGTGTCCCCTTAGGCAACTTACTTCTTCTCTCTGAGCCTTAGTTTACTGGTCTAGAAAGGGAGATTTGTCATATATACCCTCTTCAGCTGCCTTGTTAGATTGCTCAGAAGTTTCCTGTAAATTACAAAGTTCTGTTACAACGTGAGGGTTTTTAAATGTTTTTAATAAAAATAGACCCAGCTCCATAAGGTGTTGGGAGGATGACATGTGGTGCTACAGAGGGGAAGGGAGGAGAAGTGAGCAGTGCCAGTGTTCACCAAGGCCTGGCACTAGACACTACTTGAAGGTACTTGCATTTGGGGCACCTCCCTCCCTCGGGCCCTGGCACTGCACTGGGGTATTATGTGGCCAGTAGAGATTAGTCATGATCTCCAGTTCCTTCTATCATCAAGGTTGCTAAAAGATTCACACCTCTTAACAATTCAGCTGGAATCACCCAGACACAGCCTAAGGCAGGTCTTGGCTTTGTTTTGGTGGCATCTCTCATTTATTTATCAGCTTCCCTAGGGAAGGAGCACGATGTTGTTTGGCACTGATGAGGAGAACAATGCAGCACATATTTATAGCTCTGCTCTCCCACCTGCAGGGGCTGCTTGTTTGGACTGTAGGAGCTTAGCTGAGCACCAAGCACCAGCAGGAATCAGAGAATGGTGGTTTCCATCCTCTGCGCACAGCAGCAAGGAAGGTACGTTAACCTTCAACTTAATTCCAAAGGTGCGTCATAAGCTATGGGCTGAGCCTGGCCCCTATGGGGACGAAGGGCCGCCCTAGGAAGGTGGAAGAGGGTCAAGCCCTGCCCTGCTCTCAAAAAAAGCCTGTAACTAAGTGCAAATGGGCTCTGCTCATCCAAATTCTGGCTTTGTCCTATATCAGTTACATGAACTTCCGCCAGACTCTGAAGCTCAATTGCTCATCTGAAAAACTATAGTAACAATAGTAAAGCCCACCACACAGGGCTTTGTGAGTTTTAAATATAACTATGTGGAAGCACCTGGCACACAATGAGTAGAGACGCGGTTAATGTTTATTGTTGAATCTTGTTAGAGTGAAAAGACAGCCACACGTGAAACAATTAAAGAACAATACCCGGCGGTCTACCTGCGATAAGGTGCTGAATTAAATATCACCAGGTGCCAACCTGTGTGGCACTGACAGCCGCCCTCAGCCCCCAGCCGAGCTAGAGGGCACTGACAATAGGGTGTCTGTCTGATTTCAGGGCAGGGGGAGGGCCTGCCACCCACTGTGGAGCCATTCTGTCTGGGCAGTGGAAAACTCCATCTTTACACGTGCCTGCCCTTGTCTACACCCTCTCAGCTGAGTCTGGGGTTGGACTTGTTTTTTGCAATTCACTTCAAGATTAAGTGCTTAGGATATAGACCTGTAGTACGTTTACACGAATACAAAATAGGTAAGGCACAAGGCCGCCCTCAAATAGCTCATAGAGCAATAGGAAGGCTGTGTGTGTGTGTGTGTACATGTGTTCAGCAGGTGTTTGTGGATATGAACACTATATATGTATGTGTATTTTATATGTAGAGAGAAAGAGACAGAGAATATAATAAGTCCTGTTTAATTGTTATAAACAAAACATTATAAAGTGTTTTAAAGCAACAAGAAGTTGGAAATCCAGGAGGTCTGCATGGTGGAGAGGGCATTTACACATGGTCTTGGGAGAGCTCTGGCTTGCATGTAGGACAAATATGGGCTCACCCTCTGCCTAAAAGATGCAGCCTTTCCTGTAGCATGCCCCAACACAAAATGGAAATGCCTATTCTGAAAAAGAGATAAAGCATTATGTCTTGTGACAGACACCAACTCCTGAAGTTCAGTTTCAGGCACAGGAAGAGAAAAAAGGAAATGTGAAACAAGCAAACAAGAAGAGAGTGACTTTGGAGGGTGGTTCAACCAGAAATCAAGGCAAGGAGCTTGATGGCTCCCCCAGGGGAAGGGCAGGTAGAGGGGGAAGGGGTGGGAAGCGAGGGACATGCCCAGGCAGGGGACGGCCCAGTGGAGTTGAAGCCTAAGATGGGGACCCATGCATGGAGAATCTTGTGTTGTTGGGGGAGCCTTTGGGCTTAATTTTGTCTCTGACCACGGAAGCGAGGATCAGAAAAGTGCTTGGAGAAGACTTTCTTCCCAGCATGAAGGAAGCAATAGAGTGAATAGATATGGAAGAGAAAATCCCTGCGGTTGCTCTGGAGTCAAGGCAAGAGGTGATGGCCGCTGGAATAGAAAAGAGACAATGAGATGTCATCCGCAGCTAGACTTGACCTGGCTTGGCAAGGGTTTGGATGTGCAGTGAAGGGAGGGCCAGCCTCCTCCTGTGCACTGGGATCACAGCCCCACCAGCCCCCTCCCTCCTCACCCTGCCAAATTCCCTGGAGAACGGGAGGCACCTGCCACCTCTGCTTCCTCCCGCCCACTCTCTCCCTCACATCCGGCAGTGCCCCACCCCACTCCTTTGCCCAGAAAGGGCTCTCTTGAAGGTCACCAAGGCCCTCCATGGCCAAGTCCAGCAACCTCTTTCCAGCCCCATTTTCTACACAGAATTTGATACTGTTGACCTTTTCCTCTTTGCCATTCATCCCTCTTGGCTTCTACAGCAAGACACTCTCGTGGTTCATGCCTTCTTTCTCACCCTTTCTCTGTGTCCATATTTTCTTCCTTTTGCTCCCCCAGCACAGCAATTTTCCAGAGAATCTGTTTTTTCCTTTCTCTGTACTCTCTTGCATAGTAACACCTCGTGTCTCTCACCACAGTGTCAACTACTGCATTTCCCTAGTTGGTGTGAAATCCACATTCCCAGTACAGGAGCCTAACTTTACAGTCCTGTGGGACTTTGCCTTTGTATATCCTGGATGACTTCAAACTCAATATGGCTTTCCTTCCAGGTCACTGCCTCTCCTTTCCCTGCTTTTGTTGCTAGACTGCCGTTCCCCTAGGCACCTATGCTCAACATTCCAGAGACATTTTAAATGCTTCTCTTCTCTCACTGTTCCTATCTACCATCCTCTTTAGTCTTTCTACCCCTGGATCTGACATCCATGGTTTCTATCCTCGCCCCAGCTCCAGCCCTACCTAGATCATCGTCAGGGCATAGCAATTGCCTCTGGGGACTCTCTGTCCAGTCTTTCATCATGAGCCATCCTGCATATGACCACCAAATCAATCTTCCTAATTATCGCTTGTGTTATACAAACTCTTTTCAGCATGTATTAAGTCCCTGTCACTAAAATGATTTCTTGGAAAAGAAAAATTAAGACGTACATATACTAGTTGAACAGACACACTTGAAAACCAATTATGATCAAAAAATAATGTGAGACAATAATACACATGTAAACACCCAGCTGTTAAGAGCATAAAGGAAGGAATTAGTAACTACCCAGGTCACGTGGGGGAAGTTTCAGAAGAGCTGACTTTTAAACTGGTTCTTTAAGGAGATACATAGGGGCTTAAAAAATAAAGAAAGAGGAAGAAAGTTGCATTCAACAGAAAGGGAATAGCAAGGACAGACGAAGGGGCATGAGGGTGCATGGCTTGCAAGAGGAATGGCAGCTGATGAGGTGTCCATGGTATACTGTCCATGGCTGGGGAGATGCTGGTGAGGTAGACCGTGGCCTTATATGTCACATTGAGGAATAATGGCTTTTTCTTATATGCAATGGAGAGTTGAAAAGGCTTACCAGCAGAGGATGCTATGGTAGTTTAGCCATGGGCGAAAAGAAGACCAGGAGTAGATCGTGGTCCAGTCTGGAGGAGCAGCAAGAGGCAGATGAAGGTGAACACCAAATCCTATTATGGAGTAAGTGGACCAAGTGTCAAAGTGAGGTTGGTGAACAGGTCACACCTGACCCTGAAGGTGCCAGGGACCCTACAGCAGATGCCTGAGGTCAAGTCCAGAGAAACGGTGAAGTCAGGATCCAAAGGCAGCAAGAACGGTTATGGCGATGAGGAAGTACCCATGACATGCAGGAGAGCGGGCTAAATTAACTCCAGCGACACTGTTCTCTCAGCAGCAGATCTGCGTCTAAGGGGCTGGTGCTTCCATTATACAGATGTGATATTCCAGAGTGAGTCACAGTGTGGGCTGGGATGCGTCAGATTGCTCTTCAGCCCGTTACTCTGGCAACAGGGTGGAGAACACACTAAAAGAGAAAGCAGGGAGCCAGGGAAGTCAGGAGGCTTGTCCCATAGTCTTGGTTGGGGATAATAGGGCCACATGGACAGAGATGATGGGATGGAATTGAATAGTCTTCAGGAATCCACAAGACTTAGTGACCTCCAGCACTTGGAGCCAGAGAGAGAAATAATCCAGGGCAATCATTTTATCACTTTGATTATGTCACTTATTTGCTCAAAGTACTCTTAAAAGTACCCATTTTCTAGAAATATTCCCAAAATATGGGGCATAGAAGATTTTAAATAACATACAGACATAGCACTGAATTAACCTTGACTCTCATTGTCAGCAAACTGCCTATTGGATTCTCTTTTGATATTTCTGATATAATCACCGGGAGAAACTATAAAATCCTGGTATGTTCGTAGCTCCTCTTTAACTCTTTTTTTCTTGAGGTTTTATTTTATTTTATGTTATTTTATACTTTAAGTTCTAGGGTACATGTGCACAACGTGCAGGTTTGTTGCATATGTATACATGTGCCATGTTGGTGTGCTGCACTCGTTAACTCGTCGTTTGCATTAGGTATATCTCCTAATGCTATCCCTCCTCCCTCCCCCCACCCCACGACAGGCCCTGGAGTGTGATGTTCCCTACACTGTGTCCAAGTGTTCTCATTGTTCAATTCCCACCTATGAGTGAGAACATGCGGTGTTTGGTTTTCTGTCCTTGTGATAGTTTGCTGAGAATGATGGTTTCCAGCTTCATCCATGTACCTACAAAGGACATGAACTCATCCTTTTTATGGCTGCATAGTATTCCATGGTGTATATGTGCCACCATGGAACATATATGATCCAGTCTATCATTGGTGGACATTTGGGTTGGTTCCAAGTCTTTGCTATTGCGAATAGTGCCTCAATAAACATACGTGTGCATGTGTCTTTATAGCAGCATGATTTATAATCCTTTGAGTATATGCCCAGTAATGGGATGGCTGGTTCAAATGGTATCTCTAGTTCTAGATCCTCGAGGAATCACAACACTGTCTTCCACAATGGTTGAACTAGTTTACAATACCACCAACAGTGTAAAAGCATTCCTATTTCTCCACATCCTCTCCGGCATCTGTTGTTTCCTGACTTTTTAATGATCACCATTCTAACTGGTGTGAGATAGTATCTCATTGTGGTTTTGATTTGCATTTCTCTGATGGCCAGTGATGATGAGCATTTTTTCATGTGTCTTTTTGGCTGCATAAATGTCTCCTCTTTAACTCTTGTCAACATCCTTTCCAACAATAGAAGAGCAAGCCCATAGCTTCCTACAAGCCATGGTATCTACCCACAACTTCAACTCATTGTTCATCACCTAAACATTTTTCTTTCTTTTTTAAGATTAGATTTCTAAAATTTCTTATAAGTGTTTTGGATTTGTTCTTTTTACTTGTTAGAGATGTTTTAGAGGCATTCCCTTTACAGACAAGAAGATGATAAAGACATGTTTATTATTGCAATTGTTCATTCAGCAGAGCACTAGCAGTCCTGATCAATGGATGAGTGACAAGAAAAGGAAAGGAGACACAAGAATCAGAAGGAAAGAGAAAAATCATAATAGATAAAATGATAATTCACATAGGCCAAGAAAATCAACAAACTACTATAACAGCAATAACCAACCAGAAAATGTCTTAGAAAATCGCATTTTCAAGATAATAAACTCACAGAGAATCTGAAAATGCAAATATCATTGAAAATGGGAATTAATAATTTTAAATCAACTAGAAATTAAGTTTAAAAATACACATGACCTATGTGGAGAGAAATGACAAAATAACTGATCGGATATAAGAGAATACCTAGAGAACTGCACTGCATTCATGAATGAGAAAACACGTAATAATTCCAACTCTTCCCACAGTAATATATAAAGTTTAGACCATTTTAATGTAAATCCTTGCTGAATCAGATAAAGCTGAATCAGATAAAATTTATGTAGAACAATAAAGGTCTTTGAAAAGATCATGTATTTTGAAAAAGAAGAACAAAAATACGATGCTTTTTTTAGCTATCAGATAGTACAACATGTTACAAAGACCAAGTAAAACCAGCACACTAGTATAAGAACACAGATATAGCAATTACACAGAACAGAGGATTCAGAAGCAGAACTCATATATATAAAGAAGCCTGGTTCATCATGGAAGAGAGCTCACAAATCAATAGCAAAGCAAAACTATGAAACTATTAGAAGAAAATTTGGAAACTATCTCTGTGTTCTTGTATTGGATAAAGACTTTTTAAGCAAAATGCAAAAGAATATAGCATAAAGGAGAAAAACTCTTCTGGATCTGGCCACACAAAAATGAAATATTTTGTTCTGCAAAGCTCTCTACACTAATTTAACAGTTACCAGGCGAGGAAGTATATTGCAAAACACATAACTGATTGTAATCTAGAATATAAGGAAAGGTATGCAAGAAACAGACAGAAAACCGAAGTGAAAAATAAGTCAAGAAAATACACGGGCAATTAATTGAAGGTAAAAGCTGACAAAATAACACAACTTTATTACTAATTAGGAAAACATGAAATCAAACAATAATTTGAGATATCTGTTTACATCTTGAAAACTGGCAAAAATAAGAAAATAAATCAAGTATTGAGATAATAGCAAGTACTAAAAAAATAGAAGCTCTCACACCTCTGTAGGTAGGAGGGTAAGCCAGTGCAGCTATTTTTGATACAAAATGTACAGTATTTGGTCAAGTTTCCAGGTACCCAATGCCCAGCAATTTTCCTCTGGGTATAAACCCCACAGAGACTCTCAAACAGACGTACAAAAAGACACGCACCCAAAACTTTAATAGTAAAGGGTTGGAAATAACCTATATATTCCCCCCAAAAGGAACATTAAAGTCTTTGCTCAGATGCCTTTCTCGGTGTCTCCTATCCTGATCACTTTCACAGCAGTTGTAGTTTGACTCTCACCCCAGTACTCCTGATCTCCCATCAGTTGTAGTTTGACTCTCACCCCAGTACTCCTGATCTCCCATCCCTGCTCTGTTTTTCTCCATAGCATTTTCCACCATCTAACTCAACGTATACGGTGTCTTATGTATTTATTTTGTCTGTGATCTGTTTCTCCTCTTTAGATTTGTAGCCACATAAAGGCAGGGTTTTAAGTTCTTTCTTCACAGCTGAACTCCTAGGATTTCCAAAATTAACCCACAGCACTGATGTGGAATTCTAAAGGCCTATTTTAGAATTTCTCCAAAAAGAATCCCTGAAGCCAACCAGTCAGAGCTGTGGCTTTATTGGATAGAATTTCACCTGTAATATCTGCTTAACTGCCTTCTATATGGCAGGAGAAGAGAGAATTTGACCCGGCCGTGAGATCAACACTCACCTCCTGTCAAAGATCCACAAGTGCTGCTCCAGGGGCTTCTCAGGTGGTTCTTCCAGGTCTGCCCCTTCCCAGGTGTCAAGCTGGAGAGAAAGTCAGGGTTCTGGCCTCCTGGCCTTGTTACCTTTCCATGCTGACTGGCCCCTGCTTTCCTACTTCCAGTCTATACTTTGCCCTCCAGCTCACTAGACAACTTAGTTTGTGAAGTATGCCCTCCCTCTCTTCACCTGTTGAATTTCTATGTATTTTTCAAAGCCCACCTTTTCTGCATATTTTATTAAGCTAATTAAATACAATCAGATATAATCAGATTAACTTATCTATAGGGACAGAGAGAGACTGGAGACCAATCTTCTGCTGTACTCTCCGAACTACATGGACTTCAGTTACAACGGCTCTTAACCATCCATTAATATATTTTTTTTGAGGAAGATGTTGATCTCAGTCTGGCCTCTTACTCCTGAAAATGATTCTGTGTCACCTATCCAATTATCAATTTGTTTGTGCTTTAGAAATGAACACATAGGACCTTTGGCAAGACATAATCAACAAATCTTCATTGAATGACATGCTAGAATCAGAAGAGATAGTAGAGATCTTACTGGCACTGGGTCCTGCTATGAAAACATGTAAGTTTAGTGAAGGATACAAGATCTCTAACACAAATAGCAATAAACGATATGAAAGCATCCAACTGACCACTACATTTTTTGGCAAAAGTTCAGAGATAAGGGCTTGAAATGGCCAAGACATTTTTGTTGCTTTTTTTTTTTTTTTTTTTTAAGATCATTAGGCTCAATCAATTAGCAACATAATGGGAAAACACTTAATCCGGGTCCTAGCACAAGCAATAACTTACAGGCAGGCATGAACGTGGGTAACAGGGAGTTTGCAGAGCATATTAATGCATGGCCCCTCACATACTCACATGCCAGTGCCCCCTTCCTCATCCCCATCCTCTCCTAGACTTCCCCACTAAGAAGCATTTCACCCTCCTGGATGACTTTCGGAATTTACATGCACTGGGTGGGGGAAATTTGAAAGGATTGCTAATGTGGAAAGAGTCTGGAAGGTAGAAAGGTAAAAGACGACTTAAATAAATCAGAGAAGAGAGAATGAGAGGCTGGCGAAAAAGAAGAAGTGGGAGAGAGACTGGGGAGAACCTGAATAGGCTGATGCAGAATTTTCAGGAGGTTGGAAATAGAGTCTATGTGTCTTTGGAGGCAGCTATAAAGTCTTAAAAGAGTGATGTGAAAAATACATTGCTTAAATTTTTGTTTTGAGAGTGAATATGATTTTACTTTAGACTTTGCAAAGAAGTCAGTAAAGATTAGTATACTTTACAAAAAATGTTTTGGTTGTTGAACAGTGTTTTTGGTGAATAGGAGTATTATTTTGGCTGGGCTTTTATTTAATCAATATAAGAAAAATGTGCTTTCTAATTTTCATGCATGGTTTAGATTGTGGGGCAGAAAGTAAATCAGCCAGGTTAAAAGAGGGCGAATATTTGGGGCAGTGGGGAACAAGACTATTTAGAAAAGAGGGAAAATTAAGATGGGCTTGGGAAACCAGACCAGACAGTTAATTTTCAAATTCAACCTAATGCAAAATGAGAGAAAAATAAAAATACTTTCTAAAGCTGAACACAAGTGGCCTTCTGGTTCATAACTAAATTGAATCCTTTCAGCATCCTGTTTCTAGAATAAGTAGTGGTGAATTGACTCCAGCTTGGTTTTAAAACTAGCCCTCTTATTTCCATGTTTTTCATTACAAAAACTGGGTTTGAAGAGTATCATAGACTAAATAATGACCCCAAAATTCAGAGGTTGAAGTCATAGTTCCTAATGTGCATGTATTTGAAGATAGAGCCTTTATGGAGGTAATTAAGGTTAAATGAGGTCGTAGGGTGGGGCCCTAATCTAATAGGACAGGTATCTCTATAGGACGAGGAGACACCAGGAGTGCACCGGCACTGAGAAAAGGCCATGTGAGGACATAGAGAAGGTGGCTTCTGTAAGCTGAGGGGGACCGACCCCCACATAACCCTGCCACCACTTAATGTTAGGCTTCTAGCCCCTAGAACCGTGAGAAAATACATATCTGTTGTTGATGCCACCCAGTCTGTAGCATATTATTATGGCAACCTGAACAAACTAATTCAAAGACCATCTGTAACTGACAGAAAAATACCAAAGATGGTTCTAACTAATGATTTCACTTAATTTTCAGTTCATCTTAGTAAAGACCACCATGTCAAATATATGCCGGTCCAATGCAAATTAGTGTTTGGATCTGAAAAACCTGTGCTTTGCTGCACTCTCCTCCATACCCTTATAATAAATGGAACTAAATCAATCTTCTCTATTTTTCAGATACATTGTTGTTTATTTGCACTCCTGTGCCCTTACAGGCCACTTACTCTTTCTCTCTCTCTGTGACCTCAGGTAAGACCCTTTATTTCTTCCAATGCAAAGCTTTTTGACAAAACTGTAATGTTGATTTGGAGTCAGGGTACAAGGCGGGATTCCAAAGTAATAAACAATAATCACTTTGAACAAGAACTTCACAAATTAGGGTGGCAGACAGTGGCACACACTTGTGCAAACTAGAATCGCAACAAAGACATTTATAAATATGTACAGCCTTACCTGTTCCTCCCCACGTCACTCCCACCTCCTAGTAAAATCCAAGGAAGATGAGGGCTGGGTTGGACGTGCGAATATCCATACAGAAAGCTTGAGCAGAAAGCTGCAATCAAAAGCTCATTTACTATTATGAGTTGTCTTCAGCATCTGAAAGGATTAGCATTTTGCACTAAGGTCAAGTTGCTCTTGTGTGAGAGATCGCCTTATATTTGGGTTCAGGCTCAGAAAAGAGATTTACACGGGCACCACTAGGCTGGGTGGGGTTGGTGCCAATGATTTTAATTAATTCATCTGGGAACCTAGAAGATCATAAAGAGTCATTTAAGGAGTATTTGAGGTGGCATTTGACAGCACCAACTCTTTATGAATGAGGAAACTGAAGTCCATGAAAGAGAAGTGCCTAAGGTCCCCCTGATCACACATGAGGGAGCTGGCACTGCAGACTGGTAGCCACATTCCTTCTGCCACCCACGGAAGCCACATTCCTTCCATACCCATTATGCACAGAGCAGTGCCACTTAATGGGAGACATGGAATGCTTCGTGGCGCTGATGAGTGAGAGATATTTCTTGGGAATTACAAGCTCTAATTTGTGCCTCCTAATCATGCATTAAGTAGTTTTACTTAAGGTGTATTTAATGAGCACTTGACAGGTGCAAATCAGAAGCAGTGGGATGGGGAGGAGCAGAGATTAGATACGAAGATGATCAGTGTGGTTCCTGCCCTCCAAGGAACATCCAGACTAGTTGGGAAGACAGACAGCTTTCCAGATAGCACAGGGGGCATAAGATAGCACAGGGGGCATATGAAAGGAAGAGCGAGGGTAAGAACTGAGGAGGGCTTTCCAATGAATGGAGTAGCCAGAGGTGCAGTGAGGGTGTGAACACGCAGTTTTAAAAAGCCCATCCTGTCAGTTTGTAAATTAGTTTAGAGTACTTCTAGGTCTATCCAAATATACACATAATGGCCGATTGGCCATGATTAATTATACTATATGCTTAGGTGGGGAGAGAGGTTTAAGAAGAGGAGAGAATAGAGTGATGGTATTGAGCCAAGAACTGTGTCGATAGCTTGCACAATGGGTAGGGTTGATGAAGGAAGGCTTCCTAGAGAAAGGTGGCCATTTACTACAATTCCAAGAAGGGGGATGAAGCTATTTGGTTGGCACTACATAAAGAGCCCACCTTTGGTTTTATGGCTCCCAGAATCGGGCCCAGCCATCAAAAGCCCAATGTGTGTTTGTATTTTTTCCTGCCCCAGGAAGACTGTGGTACTAGTGCCTGGGGAGCAGGCTGCTAGGAGAGGTTTGGTAGGCGTGCCCTGGGTTAAGGTGAAGAATAGCATCCTCTTCCTTCTGTTCTTGCTTTCAAGCTGTATGGACTCAGCTACTTTACAAGATATGGAAGACAGCTAGAAGGAGACAACCCAGCCCAGGAAGGCAGGTTGGATTCAAAGGCGTTATGCACGATAGGAAGCAGTATTATATAAACCTGCTCTGACCCACTCTTGCCAAGAGGGATTTTACAAATAGAAAACATTTTTTTGTGGAAGGCTCCAGAGGGAGACTGAAAAGTAAGCCTCAGCTGACTGGGGTCAGAAAATCCCCAGCAATTGTCAGGACATGTAGGTGACTCCTCAAATGGGCTGAGCAGTGGGAGGAGTACTAGGGGAGAGGAGGAAGGGGAGGTGGCTAGAAGCAAAGGCATCCCTTTTATTTTTTTCAATCAGAACCGGAGTGCTTATGGATCAGAGACTCCATTTGTCTGTCAGCCTCTTTTTCCAAAAGAGAGAGCCTGGTTAGATTATCTCTCTGGCCAGGTTCTCCATGAAACAGGCTCTCAGATGGACATTTGTGTTCTATAAGTTTAACGGGGAGTGAGGGGAGCAGAACTGAACAGAGAGAAGTTGAACGGTGAAATAGTAGCATCAGAGGCTCCAGCCAGTCCAGCAGGGCACTCTGCAGTTGGGACGAGTTTTCAGGGATGTGTGAACATGGGCAAAGAGCAAGCCTTTGTGCCCTTCCGCTAACCAAGCATTGGATGCAGCCTGTGCCCCGGGGTCCGGGTAACCCTGGGCAGGCTCTCCCCTGGGGTCTGGGTAACCCTGGGCAGGCTGTCCTCCAGGGTCCAGGTAACCCTGGGCAGGGCAGCTCCAGGGCTTTCTCCCTTCAGTCAAGAGCAAGGTCCAGCGAAGGACTGGGCTGTGAACCACCAGTAGCCAATACTCCACCCCTCACCTCAGTTCTGAAGGGGGCATCTGGGCTTCAGGAAATCGGGGCTGGAGTCCTAGACTGACACTTAGTAGCTATGTGGCTCTGTAGAAGTCACTTCCCCTACCTGGGCCACCACTTTCTCATCTGTAAATGAGAGTTGGACTGAATAATGTTCAATATCTCTTCTGACTCTGAGGCTCTTGGATCTTAACGGTTGCAGGATATGTATTGGCAGCAATAACCATCCTTCCCTAATTTCTATATTCGTCTTTTGTCATCCACATTTCCATGCAATTTTGTCTGAAACCTTTCATGGCCTCTCCATCTGTCCTTCATCTCCAAATTAATCATAAGTGAAAAGTAGAGTGCTAAGTACTGTGGAGGGCTAGAGAAAAGAATATATAATCCAAGGGCTGTGCTGTCCCGAGACAGATGATCTTCAACTGGGAGACTAATATAATGCCCAAAATAATTGGTGGATGCAGGATGGGAAACTGGGTAATAGCAATGTGCAAATCATTATACAAGAGTGAGAGCTGGAGGCAAAAACAAGAAGAAAGTCATTGAAGAGGGAGTTTTTAGAAAGAGGGTTGCCGAAGACTAACTCTAAGAACATGCATGTTGGGGAAGGCACACCTTGACATTTACAGGGCCGGAGGCAGGAGTGCCTGTGGAGGCCCACAGGCTGTCTAACTGTTTAAAAGTTAAAATCAAGATAACACATAGTTAGATTAAAAAGGTTCAATCCTCCCTTCCTAAGGCCAAAAAGAAAAAATACGAGTACCTACTGTTTTTGTGTGACTGAAATACCAAAGATGACTCAATTGAATTTAATTATTATTGTACATTCTGGAATGTTCTGGCAATGAACTGGCAATATTTAGATGAGTAATAAAATAAAAACAATGATTCACACACAATAATATGCATTACTATTAATATTTAACAAAACATACATAATTCATAAAAAACTATATTTTTATTCCATAACAGTGATTCACACATAATAATATGCATTATTATTATTTAACAAAACATACATAATTCATAAAAAACTATATTTTATTCTATAACAGTGATTCACACATAATAATATGCACTATTATTAATATTTAACAAAACATACATAATTCATAGAAACTATATTTTCATTCCATAACGGTTGTTTTTAAATTTTTTATTGCCTTTCTTTCAGCAAAATTGCTAATTATGTTCTTACAATCAAGATTTGTACTTAATTTGTGTTTTACTCATAGTGCAAATTACACAACACTTCTTGAGTCATTTTAGTTTCAGGACACTTATTAACTTAAATTTAAAGGAACTATGTTTTATAGATGTACTATCAATTATAATGTTAATAAAATGTTCTTCAGATAGTACTTATATTTGGAACTTTATATACCCTCTTCAAATATTATAATGAAATGGCATGTGATAAACTATTATTATAAACTATAATACAAAATATTTTAATTTTATCATTGTGGCTTATATTATAATGCCATCATCACTATACAGATCTTTACAGTAATGTTATACTTCACATGTGCTATGTCTAGGCCTACAGATACACAAATTTAAGGGTAATATAAAGTGTTTGCAATTGCAAAAAATAAATCCTCAGTTTCCAAGTACAACTGTTGGGAATGTCATGCTCTTTTATGAGCATTGGTGGAACAAAGAATTGGAACATGAAGATAAACAATAGTACAAATTTTTGACATTATTGAGAAACAACATCTCATTATGCAAGTGTCTATTACATTCAGGCCAGCATGGCCTACTTGGCAGGCTGAGGCAGGAGAATCACTTGGGCCCAGGAGTTAGCATCCAGCCTGTGCAACCTAGAGAGATACCATCTCTACAAAGAAAGAAAATTTATTACATTCCAACTGAGAAGAAGGATATTATCATTGATTTGTCTTTTCTTTTACCCAGCAGTTTCCACTGGTTTACTTCTCCCCACCTCTAAAGCAGTGTTGCTGTCTAATATTGGCATGACCCACAGAATTTTACCCCAGTTGGACATACTTGCCTTTCAGCCAGAGATGGAGAAGAAAAGTGTTTTCCTGAAGCCTAAACAACGTTGATCCCCATAGACAATTATAGGGTTACCATTTATGTTCAGCCAGTGCTAAAAACAAGTGGAAGAGATACCCAAATATTCTGTAATACATTGATTTATCCTGTGTTTATGATACTTAGAGCTCTCTAAAGCACAGGGCCTAGCACAAGAGCTCTTCTGTCCCATGTCTAATGGCAATGCTGTATGAGCATATGAGGAGGACATAAATGAAAAGATAACAACATAAACTTCCTCAGGGAATCTTCTAATTTAAGAGACACAGCTCTGTAACAAATGAAAACTACAGCCTTCGAAGTGTTCTCTCTGTGTCCACTTTTTCCTGGCTTTAAACTCCCCTCTCCATTATAATCAGTTATCTCTGTAAAGAATAGGTCTAAAGTCACAGCTTGATTTAAAACCCATTGATATGGAAAAAAAAAAAAAAAGAAAGAAACAAAAGAAAAGAAAAAAAAAGACCCACTGTTAGCTTCTTGCTGTTTTCAGGGCAATGCTCCAAACGCTTATCATGACTTACAAGGCCATCTGTGTCCTGGCCCCTATATAACTTTCCAGCTTTATCTCTGAACCTCCTCTGCCCAGCACTTTATGGTCCAAGCATCACAGCAGATTTCTTTTTTCTCCTTGAATATGATGTGTGCTCTCAGTACGGGGCCTTCATATGCAAGCTATTCCTCTGGCCCAGCACTTTTCTCCTCATACCCTTCAGTTGAGTCTCAGCCTGGGGACCCTTTCTGAGCTCATCCCCTTGTGAAAGGTGCCACATCGTGCTACCTCTGTGAAGGTTAGTTATTACTTAGCTGTCTGTCCTGCAAACTATACTGTATCTTCCCTGAGCATGTTCCCAGTGCCACGTACAGACAGATACTTAACAATGAACCACTGAATGAATAAGGTTCAAAGACATTGATACCTGAGAAAATTGTGTCAGAGTTCTGAGGCCAGGAGCCCTGAGACGCTGGGAAGAAGTTTGTGACTATTAGGCAAAGCCCAGGGGTTAGGCATTTGTGTTCAAGCTCACATTAGAAAGTACCTGGGCTTATGACAGTATGGAAAGGTTGCAGACGTAGACATACAAGACCTGCATTGAAGTCCCAATTCTGCTAATTCATAGCTGTGTAACCTTGGTCTAGTAAACTCCTTGAGTGTCTATTTTTCATTGGTGAAAGGAACAATATATGTTCTACCTAACTTTCAGGGTTATGGTACCAAGTAAAGAAAAAAGATTTATGCAAAATCCTATTGTAAAGTGTAAAAGGCAATATAAAATTTACAGACTGGGCATGGTGGCTCATGCCTGTAATCCCAGCACTTTGGGAGGCCAAGATAGGTGGATCACTTGAGGCTAGGAGTTCGAGACCAGCCTGGCCAACATGGTGGAACCCTGTCTTTACTAAAAACACACAAAAAAATTAGGCAGGCATGGTGGTGCATGCCTGTAATTCCCGCTACTTGGGAGGCTGAGGCACAAGAATCCTTCAAACCTGGGAGGTGGAGGTTGCAGTGAGCCAAGATAGCACCACTGCACTCCAGCCTGGGTGATGGAATGAGTCTCTGACTCAAAAATAAAAATAAAAGTAAATAAATAAAGTGACATATTATTAGACTTTGTCTATTTAGGAATGATGGCATGGACATCATGGATAGCACAAGAAGTTAAAGATTATCGGTGGCTTTAAATCAATTGGTCTCGGTGTTCTGGAAGTTTTAGTGGGTAAGCACCTAAAAGACAGGAGGTAGCTTTGTGTTGTTGCTTTGTGTTGAGTTTGATCAATTACTAAAATACGTCTTAGTAATTACTTTGTGACAGTAATCATAAAACCCTATACAATGACACTGAACAATATAGACATAGCATCTTCTCCAGTGTGAATTCTAAACACAAAGCACCTGTGGCCAAGCCAATTCCTAGTGAGGCATCACCATGAAGCTTTCTTGCACACGGGATTATCTTTTGGTTCTTACTGTCAGGTTTCAAAGACTTCGATGATGCATCTTCACCTTCCCAACCGTGTTCTTGCAGGGACAGCGGTTGTCTGCTTACTGGGTAGTGTTGTAGGCTGGGTATTGTTTGTGCTATCTTTTTGATCTGAAAGACAATGGACTGAGCTTAACCTGATCTCCAGGTTCTTCTCCAGTGTTGATATTCCATGACTATTGGAATATAGCCTAAGAATGAAAAATATAATGAGAAATTAAATATTATGAACCTTGATGTTATTACTTGTGTTTAGCTGCTCCTAAAAGATATGTGGCAGTCTGTGCTCCACAGAACAAAATTGTATAGCCATGGGAAGAAACAGAGGGACTTACTGAAAACTCTCTGAGGGTGTTGTGGTATGTAGACCTGGTATACTGCTCAAAAGCAGCATTATAGAACTGTACCTGATCTGACGGCATTGGAGTCACCCAGCTTATGGTGACCACAGCTTAGGGTCCCAGAGTCAATAAAAAGAACATAGCTTTAGATTAAGATTGCCCTAAATTTGTGGTCTAGTTCTACCCCTTCCTGGATATATAAGTTTGTACAAGTTATTCAATCTTTCTGACCATCAGTTTTCTAATCTATTATACAAAGCTTCTAAGAGTTGTCTTGTAGGGATGTGGTAAGGATGCTTAAGTTATTACTTGCTTAGTTATTAAATGAGGTAACATATGTATAAACAAAGCACATTCATATAATAATGAGAGCCAAGCTGGTAATCAGAAAAAAAAAGCTTAGTAAGGCAGTAGTGGATGCAGTTTTAACTGCACACATTGCTATAGAGCTGGGGTTGGATTGAAGCATGACATAGAATAATGTAAAATAAAAAACAACCAGTGAAGTTGTAGGAAATAATGATTTTGAGCAGAGAGAGATATTTTCAGGAATTTCTCAGACTTCTGATTAAAGTTAAGGAAGTTTATAGAACTTTCTTCCAGATCAAGCAGGGGAAAAAAAACGTTCCCAGGTAAGAACAGCAGACATACTTGTCTACTTGGAAGGGATTCTCAAGGTTTTGCATGGATTTATTTGTTAGCAGTAGGAGCAAAAATAGCCAAAACTATAGACCTATAGTTGCTGAGGGCTGTGTACCCAAAATCCTAACATTAAGACATGCAGAATGAGAGAGGGGTGTTGAGATCACTTTGCATTTATGAAAGCAGCTTTATAAAAGGAAACAACCACATAGACAAGCCCCAGTATGGACTAATCTGAGATGCAGAAACAGACTGAACTAAGCACTCAAAAAAGAAGACAAGACTGGAACCAGAAGACCCCGAATTGTCTTAGCTATACCAAAAGGGCAGGTTTGCTATGTATTGCCATAAACTTGCTAGATTTCAAACTGTGTATTGCTACATAAAAGCATATGCCCTGTTTGAAAAGTACCTTGCAAAGGGGCAGATGCGCAGTCAAAATTAGATAAGTGTTTCTTCCCTTTTCCCTAGTTCCTTTTTGAGAATGAAATTGTTAAAGGTAATAAAAAGAGAAATAAAACAAAACAAAAACAACCTTTGAGACCCATCGGTGAAGTGGGAACCAATTCAGAGACTGGCTCAAAGTTGGTGATGCATAGTGAGTGTGTTAGCTATTTTCTCTATCCAAATGTAGCTGGTAACATGTGTTTCAAGACTCTGCATATCTTCTAAAGCCAGGGTCCGGCAGACGAGTGAGCTTGAATAATGGTCTTTATGCAGAATGACGTTGCTTTGTTCTCCTTCCATGTTTTTTGTCTAATTCATCAACCATAACAAGCTGTGCAAATACAGACTAATGTGAACTCTAACTTGCTTGCCGTTGTGCAGGCCCATGATTGGCTTTCCATGTCGGTGCTTTGAGTGGTTCTGAGAGAAAGCTGCCTGAGCTGCTACCTCTTTAGGAAGAGACTCCAGACCATCAACACTGTTAGGGAGTTTGGAGAAACTCCATCCTAGGCATGTGTGTGAACTGGGAAACTTGCTCCTACAACCACAGGCTTGCAAACATCAGCTTCATTTGCTGCAAGTGTAAATTATTCTCAAGCCACTTCTTTGATCCGACCTTGTTTCCCAAGTCCCACAAATGAAACTGTTGAAAAGCTATTTGTCAACAATACCAGAGACTCTGTGGTGATTAATTAATTGTCTTTTCCTTCCAAGTGCTACAAATTCTGTAACAACAACCACAATAACAAAGACAATGATGATGACAGTGAGTAATAGTAATATCATCTGCAGAAATCCACAATCAGCTTGGACTGATCAAAGACAAACAAACACCAAGTGCCATAATTTCAGATGAAGAGGAGAAAATATTGAAAGGGTGTTTATAATGAGCCAGGAAATTTCCTATTCATTATTTTCACTACTATCGCCAAAGCACGGCAAGGTAGCTATTATTGATCTCATTTTATGGTGGAGAAAACTGAAAACGAGAATGATTAGCTAAATTGCTGAAGATACTACAGCTAATCGTTGGTACATCCAGGGATTCAGACCCAATCCATCACTATTAGATCTTTTTACCTGTGTGCCACTTTCTGTCTTGTTCATCTGCCTTGCACCTTAGCTGCCCTGTAGACTTGAACCATAGCTTGCATTTGGCCACTCCTTCCCAGAAGGCAGAGTCATTGAGGAGTCACTAATTGGGGGCTGGAGTTTTATTGGCTGTAGTCAGGCTACCTCTAACAGCAGCTGCCTGCAGCAGGCTAACCTGAACATTTGAGTGTTACCCAGCTGGGTCCCTCCATTGTATTTTACCCTGCTGTGGTGATGTGGATTATGACATTCTATGATTTGCTAATTAACCTCCTCGGCTAGATTGCAGAGTTGTTACTGTATTGTTGAGACTTTGGGCTGGGTCTGTCAATAACTTGGTCTTCAACACCTGCTTTATCCAAAATAGTAGACCTAATTCTGTTCTCTATAATATTGTAGGCAAGACTGATATCAGCAGGTAGGTACTGGTATGTACATCAACATATAGATGGTATATAAAGCCATAAGACTGGATGATTCCATTCATCAGGGGAGTGAATATTATGAATTTATGTTTTATTTTTGCCTATAATCAAATATGCACAAATAATGTGCAGAAATACTAAAGGGAAAATATGAGAAGAATAAAAATGTTAGAGTGAGGCATTTATACAGAGCTTCCTGGAAGAGACTTCAGAGATAGGAGGGTCAATGACCTGGATGAACTCTGAGAGAGGCCAAAGGTAGGTGTCAGGCAGAGTGAGTTCATGGAACCACACCTGTTAGCCAATCACCAGGCTCAATCCCTATGCCTTTCTCACCACAGTCCAGGTGAGTGAATTCCAAATCTTACTTACTAAAGCACACGTTTTCCATAAGACTTCCCAGGGGAGGGAGCATATCCCATCTCTTAGAAGACAGTGTGGGTTGCAAGTACTTAATTGGAGTGAGATTATGGAAGAAAGGGAATCTTGGGGAAGATAAAGAATGAGTGAGACCCCACATGATCCCCACATAAGCATTTGCCTGATAAAGTAAATTGTTCCAGCCTACGAAGACCTTAGAATGTTTATTGAATGCAGGGATCTGTTTTGGTTTCTCTATGGCTCTTGCTTTAGCCACAGTGGAACACAGCCATTTTTAGTGTGAACTTTAGAGGATGAACAAGAAGACTGTATGTGGGACTGTGTCCTGTCAGACACAGAAAGTGACAAGAGACTGAGATCCCATCCTAACAATGAGAACAAGCCTAATAAGGTGAAAAATATGGCTATTTGAGGACACCATCAGAGAGCTGAAATGCAAAAATGTCTAAATGAACTAATTCCAGAAAGGATGAGGACTTCCTAGGAAAGAAGAGACTCATGGCTGATTTTAGCCCTGGCAGAGCAATGGGAGAAAGAGGAATGTACCATAGATGGGGTAAGAAGAAATCAGCCAAGCTTGCAATGAACTTTCAGTGGCTATGGACTGGATCAAGGGATGAGAATGTAAAGGAGCCCCAGCCACAAAACCAGTCTACCTACCCCCTAACTCTTTTGTATAGACCTTTACCATGTGCTTTGGGGTAGTTCTCTGCAGGCTGTGGATAAGGAAGGAGAGTTGAGAGAGATTCCTCCAAGTTATTTCAGACACCCACTAAGTATAATGCAGAGACCGTCCAAAGGTTGAGGATAGGGCATGAGAACTGAGAGAAATCTCCAGAAGGTTCTCAGGGCCATTACCAAGTATGTAAAGCAAAAGAGGCACTCCAGAAACTTGTAGGATCTCAGATCCCAGCACCTGATAAAGGAAAAGTCTGCATCCCATTCCCAGACAATTCCAGAAAGACATGGTTTTAAAAAAGCAAAACTATAACATAATATTTTGAAATGAGCTAAGAGATGTTAATGTGATACAAGATATGAGAGAGCAACATAAACCAGACTTTGAAAAACTCAGGAAAAAGGTGACAGAAAAAATTAGAAATAAATTTAAAAAATCATTTTAGAAATGAAGACTAAACTAGAAGATACACAAGAGCAAATAAACACAACAAATGATGGCTTAAAAGAAATATAATGTAAAAAGGAAAAAAGCTTAAATCATAAAGAAATGAAGAGATTAAAAGTATTTGAGAGAAAATGACAAATATTAAAGATACCTAAAGAAGACCCAACACACCAATGTTAGGTGTTTCTGAAGAAGAAAAACAAAACAAGAGAAAAGAACAAATGTTTCTTGAAAACTCCTAAAATAAAAAAGCATTTGAAGCCATATATTGAAAAAGTACACAACGTACCTGAGAATATCAACACAGAATGACGATCACAAAGATGTATTCTAATAATATTACTAAAGTTTTTTTTTTTTTAAATTATATGAGCATCTAGGCAAAAAGAGCATATCACTGAGAGGGATTAAAAAATTATTTTATCATCAGACTTTTTATCAGACTTATACACCAGAAGAAAACAGAGTCATTTTACTCAGTGAAAGAAAATTGTTTTCTATTTTTATAAACTAATCTTTAAGTATAAATGCGCAAATACACTATTGTCTACATCAAGAATCAGAGAATTCTGTTCCCATGGTCCCTTCTTAAGGAAGTTACTAGAGAATGAGCTTCAGGCCACCAAAACGACCAGAGAGAAATAGGAGAATTGATAGTGGTTATTAAATATATATGCACTTGTAGCAAAGAGGTTAAATAAGCATAAAGCAGGAGAGATCTTAGTATGGAGTGGATATATGCTTTGACAATGTAAATATAGTACAATAAAAAATAAGTGGGACATTGAGGACAACATATATAAAAATTTTTTTTCTGCCTTGAGTAATAATAATCCATGGAGGTAGTATAATACTATTATTCTGAGACTCTTGTACGTGTAGTAAGCAAATAAATAATTAAGGGACAGTCTAATTCCACCATTCCTGGTATCCTTGAGAACCGAGATTGTAAAAATGAATGGGAGGAGATACATATGTAATTTAGAAGAAGTTGAGAGAATACCATGTAGTTATGAGTTTGAACTGAAAATATCAGTATGAATACGGAAATTCATTATATGTGTTTATAGGAGATTACAGTTATCTATCATCTGTCTATTTACCTATGACACATGTGTATGCACATACTCTGTATATACAACCCAGTAGCAATCAGTATCTCTGATGCCCTTGTGGTTTTGAAATACAGTTTCTCATTTTAAAATAAGCAAACAAAAGCAGGGATTCTCAAGAAAATATGCAAAATGAGTCTGAAATATCTTGCTGTACCAGACACTATGAGAGACTATTAGAGACATGTAAAAAGGACTTGGGAACTGACTTGAAAAGGTTCTCAGTTGCCAAAGAGAGGACAATTTCAGATTCAATAAGGCAAAGGATTGCAATGAATTAAAACCTATCAAATATTTCTAAATCCACAGACATATAATGATATTTGCAATTGATCACCTTCAGAGGGTGACAGGAAACCAATTCATAATCTTGATTCAAGCATTTATCCTGTCTTTCCTATATGAGCTGTACTACTGAGTAACAAAATATTGGATGAGGAAAAGTGTTTCCTTACACAGTTAGTCCAGCTATTAGATGAAAAATGAAATAATAGATTAAGATGTCACCAACTCCCTATGAATTGATGAATCTAAGAATTGAGCATCAATGGCTACTGACACCAAAAAAAAGAAGAATGAAAACCTAACATAATGCTTTGATAAAAGAACACACCGCCACTGTCTTGCCAGGGGGATCACATGTGAGTCTGGTCAGGATTCACATTCCAGCTGCCAATTTGCAGGAAACACAGAGGACAAAGGAGAGTTCAGCAAAAACTAGATGGCAAGTCAAATGCAAGGTTCATCAACAGATAAGTTGCAAGAAAAAGAGCGAGACAGAGAGAAACTTCAGATCAAAGAGAATGTAAAAGACAAATCATGCTTTTAAAAATATGCAAGATTAAACTACAACATATAGGAATGCACACTTGGGTGATAAAGCTATAAAGAAACACAAGGGCTAGAGCGAGAAATGGTGCTGTGACTGCAATGAGGTGTGTGGAGGGGGCCCCTCAGGTGGCTGCCAAGGCTCTCTTTCTTGATCTGGGTGGATTTAGGAGTGTTTCCTTTACGATAATCCACTAAGCTACACATTTGTCTTGTACTGTTCTGTTTCTCTGCTTTATTTTACAATAAAATGCGTACATAGGTAGGTGTATATATAGTAAACTGTACGCTTATTTCTCTGTATTTATATTTGTGTGTGTATCTGTATGTATTACATATCTATCGTCTACCTGTCTGTCTGTTTATTATGCTTTAAGTGAGATGTCTTGCAAGAACAATATCTCCAACATCGGGAAATTGTCCATAAATGATCAAAATAAACTTTTACATGCTGGGGTAAAATGACGCAGCCTCTACATCGATAAAATGAGAATGAAAACAAAGGCAGCCTAGAAGCTTAGGCCAGAACCCTTGATATTAATCTGTGACCATAGAAGCCATCCCTTGCTTTTGGTACTCCACCCTAATGTACTCCACTGGGGCCTGCCTCTCCCTTTGTCCCCAGCAATTAGCACAGTTTACACTTGAGTGATCATTGTTTTGACCCGCCCTAAGTCTCGGCATCCGGACTCCATCACCCACCATCTGTGCCCTGGCCAGGAGGACTTCTCAGCAGCTCTCCAGCAAGCACCGGAAGTGGGGCTTGGCCACAGGCCTATGGTGTGACGGGCGGCCAAGGACAGAGTCTTCTGTCACTCATGGTCTCGAGGACCAGAGCAGACCAAAACCAGGCACAGATTTAGTTGTCTGAATACTCTCTTTTATAATGAGAGAAGGGGAGACAGATTAGAAGAAAAGAAAAGAAGAGGAGAGCGACAAGAGGATGGTAGACCAGATGCCAAGAGGACAAATAAGAGAGAAAAATGTAAAGAGAAAAAGAACAAAGGAAAAATAAGAAAATAATAGGGAAAGAGAAGGGAAGGAAAGGAGAAGTTAGGAATGGAGTGTGGATGGTAAAGGAACATACATGGTCAGAGAGAAAGAACATTCCTACATTCCTTCTGCAGAGGCGTGACCATTGCCTGTTAACTTGTACTCTGTACTATAGCTAAAGACTTTCAGCACTAAATAAAATACACACAATTTTTGAGGGGGTTTGTTCCTCATCCTTATCTAAATATTTATTTGTGGAAGTGGTTTCCATAATAACCAAGAAACAACAGAAATTCCTACCGGCTCCACAAAAGACCAGAACAGAGTCACACTATCATTTTGAGATTCTGGGGAGCCAGTGGTCAGACTGAGGCAGCAGTGACATCACCATGCTGAGAAGGCAGCTCCAAACTTGGGCAGAAAAGTGCTCGGTCAGCACCTGGGCAGACGGGCTGGCTTTGGGCCTCTCAGCACAGGCACCAGCCATGGGGAAAAGCTGCTTTGGAATG
The DNA here is from genome assembly GCF_028885655.2 of Pongo abelii. Classification (NCBI taxonomy): domain Eukaryota; kingdom Metazoa; phylum Chordata; class Mammalia; order Primates; family Hominidae; genus Pongo; species Pongo abelii. Next base: position 5,355,126 of record NC_071995.2, read on the forward strand.
AGTCTGTGATTAGTGCCCAGGTTGGGGAGAAGAGGTACCTCAAACCTCCACAACACTGCAGGGCCCTTAACTTCTCCAAAGCTAAATGTAGGGTCTCTGTCACCTGAGATATCTTTACCAGGTCTCTAATCTTTCAGGATCTGCCAAGAGCAGTGAGAAGCTACATCAAAAGACCTAAGACCTTGCATCCAAACTCACCCCCTAGTGGGAGGAGATCGGAGATAGGTGAAGATAAAATTCTGTTACTAATGAGAAAGTACGCATCTTTGCTAGTGAGTTGTTTATTTTAGGTATAAATTGGAGAAGATCCAGGATTACGCCTAAAATAATGTCTCGTTCCAATATTTAGTCTTGGGTGACACAGAATACATTGACTGGGGTGAAGGTGTGTGGCACAGATAAATTAAACATTAACCCACTGCCTTTCTTCTTTAGAATTCAGCCTTTATTCAGAGTTTACCCTTGGAAATTTATCCGACATGTGCAGGTAACTTATTTTAAAAATTGACTAGAATTTAAACTCCATGAGAGCAAGGAGTTTTGCCTTCTTGACCCACTGCTAAATGTCCTGTCCTTAGAACAGTGCCTGGCTCATAGCAAGTGCTAAGCATGTATTTATTAGAAAAAATGAATTCATAAGCTCCGTCTCTTATGCATGGTCATAGAGCTGCTTTTTGGGACCTTGCCCTGGAAAATCTCTAAAAACAGAACTTGCCCAAAAATGCTTTCTTCCTTGGGTGGCTATGCCTCAGTCTCAAGGTTTCAGATGTCCTGCCTGTTGTGTCTGCTTTTGTCCCCTTGAGTGTTTATCTGAAACCTCTCTTGACTTCTGGGTGTTGCCTCATACTGCATTTCTGAATCTGCCTTGACCCCTGGCTTCTGTGTATTGCAGGGGTCTGAGACTGTACCCTTCATCCTCTCTCCATCTTTCCTGACCTCTGCAGTGGCTCATGGACAGGTCTTCTCAGTACACAGAGGTTAACAGCAGGAGCCTGCAAAGAGGAAAAGCACACTTTGGAGGAAGACTCTGGTGCTTCAGGAAGTGAGAGAAAATGAGAATTAGCTAACATTTACTTGGGTAGAGAGGGAGACTACTGTGTGTCAAGCATGCCCCCAAAGTTTTATGTGTGCTGATTAATCTCATCCTTATATAATAGTGCGAAGTAGATTTTCCTATCCTACCTATCTTTAGTTAAGGAAACTGAGGCACAGAGAAGTTAAATGAATTGCCCAAGGCCTCATAGTAAACTCTGGTGGTTTGCTGTAGAGCTGAGACTCATACCTACCACACTATGCCAATGCAGATTCCAAGAGTGAGTTTTGCCTAGTTAGGGTGGGTAGATGAGCAAAAGCACACTAGGATGGGAGATGGGATATAGGTAGAGCAATGAGAAAGAACAGAAAACCTGACCTTTCTTCCATCATTAAAAACTACCATCAGTGTAACACCCATCATTGAGTGTTTACTATATGCCAGGTATAGACTAGGATTTTAATTTATGTTCAGAATAAGCCCATGAGATATAAGATTGGGCTTTACAGTTGTTCAACAATTTTTCCAAAGTCATAGGTCTAGAACTGGCAAAAGTGAGATTTGACTGTGGTCTTGCTCCAGGCCTATGTTATAAAGCACCATGTTTTACCGCATGCCTAACCTCCAAGCCTCCACACCCGTTGTGAGGGGTGTCGGTATATCCCTCAGCCCTCACCTACATTCCCTGTGGCTGACTGTTCTTCAGAAACAGGGCATTAAGCTCTGAGTTCTGTATGCTTTAGCATTTGTGTAATAGTGGCCAAGGAATAGGATGACTTCATTTCATGTTGCAAATATGGTTGATTTTGATCTAAGAAAATTTTTCTTAAATTGACCTAAAATACAATAAATGTGGTCTGAGCTCAAAATAAGCCATATATAAAATTACTGAAAGTGGAAATACAGTGCAATGCTACAGACTCTCATCATTCAGTCACATTATAGCTTCCAAAATGTTGCCTCTTATACTCATCCCTTGAGACTTAACAGAGTTTAACTAGATTTTCCTTGACATTTCTGATTTTCCCTGTAAGGCAAGTGTTTCCAACTGTGTCTATCTCACACCACTTGGCTTTTCTGAGTTCTTTCCATATATTGTGACTGATGCCATTCAAGTAAATAAAATTTTATTAAGTGCCTGCTGTGTGCAAGACCTGGGCTCAAAGCCTAGCAAAGGTAGGCAGCCACATAGAGTGAGAAGTTTTGTAAAAGCGATGTTGAGGTGGTGTTTGTGGGGGAATCTACAAAGTTCATATTGCTCTGTTCTTTGCACAATGAGAAGATGTTATGGAAGAGAAAAAGTATAGTTTGTTGCAAAATCAGAGGGCATCATTATGAAGTCTCCCCTGGTGTATTGGGGAGACTCCCATGCTGAGAGTCTTGACTTTGGCACCAACAAACATGCAATTCTGGGTAAGCCATTCCCTGGGCCTTTATTTTCTTATCTATAAAATGAGGAGGTTACTGAATTGCCTTCCATGTCCCGTACCGCTTAACATCCTCTGAATGTGTTCTGAAGTAGCACTTTCTAAATCAATCGGCCCATCCAGCCCATTATTCTGCCTCTAAATGTTTCATCCAGGAATACTTCGTGGTGATTACCAATTCATGACATGGACCCGAGAAGGAAAGGACCTTGGGATGAAAGCTTACCCTGTTGTCTCCCCAGAGAGGTATGGCCAGTGACCAAAGTCTGGCAGCCGTTAGCAGGCAGATTAGGTCGATCACTCCTGTGCTGCCTGTTCAGTTCCTGGATTACTGGATGGTTTCTTTAGCTCGTGACTGTTTCCCATTTCAGATTGTCTTAGCACATCCCATTATGAATCCTGGCCTAATCACAGACATTTGCTTATGGCCAAAGTAAAAACAGGACAGGGTAGATGTAGGGTCATGGCGGCAACCGAAGGACATGATGATTGCCTTCAGTTTCCTATACTTCGTAAATTCAAGAAGGAGGGTGGTGGTTTCTTAAAATGTTCTGACTATTCAGCAACACCTCCAGTTTGAAATTTGTTGATGAGTTTCTGCTGAGTGACAGGCACATGGAATAGGCAGAGCCCAACAGGAACTTGCTGACAGCTCAGCTACACCAAAGAAGTCCACCACAAGCCAGAGAGGCTGAGTCAGGAAATTGTGCTCACTTAGCTCCCAGGCTTGGCTGGGGTCTGACCCATCCCCTCACCTTTTGACTCCTCCTTGCCCTCTCCAGTCTCTAAATTCCACTAATGGGGGCCATCCCCATGTAAGGTGCCAAGGGAGTCTCCAAAGTCAGGGATCTGAATGAGCCAAGAAGTGTTTTTCCCTTGTTCAGGCCTCGCGGGCCATTGCCACGGACGTGTCTCTGCACTGCAAACAAATACCAGGCAGCAGAGCGAGACAGCACCGCGGAGGCTGCCAACACTCAGGGCGGTGCATCCTTGGCTATGCATCTGTGGTAGTATAATGGATGAATTATTAATTATGATTTATCACCAGGATAAAGGAAACTCGTAGGCGATTCTCTCCAAAGACAAGAGTACAAAAGACTGTGCCTGAGGCTCAGGCTTTTATTAGTGGCACATGAACATTGGACTACAGTAATAGAGATGATGTTTGATAGTTTTCACATCACCTTTCAGCCAAGCACTTAATAAGCACTAATTCATTTATTTTCAAAACGACCTGTAAGGAAGGAAATACTATTGTTACTTCTTTTTCTCCCCACTATTTTAAAAGTTGAGAAGTGTAGACATTAAAGGTCTGTCTATCCCATCGCTTTAAAAAAAATTCTAAATAAACTGTCTGCTCTCTCAAGCACTATTTAATTTAAGCACAATGTCCCAGTTCAAACTATTTGTTTCTTCTAAATAAAGGGAAATGTTCATCATACCAGGAAATGTTTAAGACATGGAAGCATTTGTTTTGCTTCTGATTGTCAGAGCAAGAATGTTTGGTGACTCTTAGGAACTTGAATACTCCAGCAGCTTCCCATTTATCATTTTTCTAAAAACCCACTTGTTAGAAATAATTTCAACATCTTCACAGCCCCAAATGTTGTTGGTAAATGTTATGAATATGCCTTTTCCGGGAACTACCTACTGCATTTCCTAGAATTGAAAATTAATGAGCATTTGAACTCTGTAGACATAATCCAGTTTTAGCTACTTAATTTTAAGGGCATTCGCCACTTACCTGACACCATGTTGGCTGGTGTAGAGTTGTGGAGGAGATGAGAGGAATTAGGGAATTGGTGGCAAGGACCAAGATGAGAAGTTCATATTTCAGTTTATAGTTGTCATCATCATCATCATCAATGTTACTTGTTTACATCAGCTTGTTACATCATAATTTAGAACTATCTTCATAAAAATTGATTAATTAAAAATTTGAGAACCCTACAAGGTAAGTTTTGTGACCCTGTCATAGACCTTGCCTCCATAGAGGCAATGTAAATAACAATGACTTACTTAGGGGCTTGAGGGGGTCAATATGTAACACTCTTCTTTTCTCAGCCTGAATCCTGAACAAATCAAGATTTTTAAAAATTATATTTATGGGGTAAAATGTTTTCATTGTTATTGATAAGTTGTTAAGGAACATGGCTTAGAAGTGTGGCAACAGTGGGGTTCCTAACACCAAACTCCCAGTTGGGCAATCACCCCCACCTAGGCACACACAGGATGGGACAGTCACAGTCCACCACATCAGGGTAGGGACTTTACTGTGTGGCTCAGAATAGCTCAAGACATAAACTGCAAGCATATCCCAAAGAAGGATGAGATGAGCCACACAGGTTCAATTCTCCATCTTAAGCTCACCAACCAGAAAAGTCACTTCTCCTGTCTCAGGGAGGAATGAATGAGGAGTTGGAGGAAAACCAGATGTGTTCTGCTAATGGACACATATGGAAGGACATTTCAAGAGGAGGGAACACCACCACCACTTCCCGCCAATCATATGACTCCCTCCATCTAAATTTTCCCATCTTTTGTTTTAGTGATGATGCTTAGAGATAGTTTTGTTTTTGTTTTTTGTTGTTGGTGGTGGTGTTTTGTGTTTTTTGTTTGTTTGTTTTTGCCTACCCTCTGTGTTATGTTGACTGTTGTGTTGGCTGGTGGGAGATAGTTGGTCAGCGTGGGTCAGTAGAGACTGATGCAGGAAACTCTGCCAATGCAAGGGGTTGTGGAAGGTTGTCCTGTAGTTCCTTCCTTGAAGCACACTGCTGTCCTCCTTCTGCTACCAACAGAGCCACCTTACCATGCCTCATTTTTAGAAATAACTAGTTAGATCTCAAAGCACTTATCACTTGTCCTGTCTCAGAGCAGTCCTCCATCCAAGTCAGTTGTTCATAGTAAAGAAGATAAAAAACTGATTTTTATTGGTCTTTATTCCTCCAAATCACCCTCCCCTGATACCGGGAGGATCCCCATGCTGAATAACTCGTCTGCTGACAAATTTTCTTTATCTGTGTCTCAACCTTGACATTTAGATGTCTTTTCATCCCCATGTCCTCCTTTCTTAGGATCAACCATTCACACTCTTTTTCTCCTAGGAACATGAAGCTGAACCTTTTATATTCCAAAGAGGTAGGGGAAAATTGGGGTTTCTTTCTAATATCAGCGATCTAGGTATCCTGAAAGTCCAGAAGCCCACCACACTAGGAATTCTAAGTCAGGTAAGCAGTGGACCAACTGCAGAGGTAAATAGTCTGGAAGGAGCAGGTGGTGTCAAAGGCAACTGGAAAGGTGTCAAAAAGGCAGGGTCAACACCTGGGCAGAAGATGGAAGCCAAGCTAGCCCACACGATGTTAAGATGGACAATGATACCATGGTGAAGGTGGCTTGCTTCCTCTCTTCATTTAAGGTCTCGTCTCAGTTACCTCTGGATATATCATGAATTGAAAGGAATGTGAAAAGGCCAATAGGGGCAGCTAAGCCCAGTTTGTAGGCAGAGAAGATTCTTTTTCTTATATTGAAATAAATAAATTATAAAAGCCAATCGTGGGTTTTTCTTGTTTTGCTTCTTTGAGTGAAGCCTAATCCCATAGGTAGTATTTTGCTACAGATATTGTCCTTTGGGTCATGAAAAATAGCAAAACATGCATTATAAGGTGAGGGCAGGTGAGACATGAGATAGTCTACCTTAGGAAGGATATAGGAGGAGAGTAATGCTGCCTGGTGGTAGTGCTGACGTGTGGTCCATCCACCAACTCTGTGCTCCCTATCTAAAGTGAAGTAACTACAGAATTTTCTGTGGTAAACTGTTGGAAGCCTTCTGAGACTAAGTGCTTTAAATCCTTGTCAGAATTTTGACAGATTGATTTTATGACTATTGACTGTAATGATAAAGTATTTGGTTCATATTTTGGGAGACTTTTTTCCTTTTTCTAGTAATTTATTTTATAGTATTTTTATTAATAAATAAAGGTATCAGCCCATGAAGTGTTGTACATTTTAAAAAGGCTTTCTTTTGCTACAGATAAATAGGGACTCTTCTGTGGCACATTTTTCCAAACTGTTTTCTGATGAACAGCAGCATTTATTGACATGCTGAAAAACGTGTTGGTCAAATAACTATATGCACTAGCTTTTACAAAGTTAAGTTTCTTTATTGCAAGGCATCCCTGAGCTTTGAACATATTATAGTTATTATTAATCTCCAAGAGTATACTACACTACATTTTCTCAATTTTATTTGATGGGCTCTTGGGTTTTAAAAGACTGGAAAGGTCATCTAGGCAAAAACAGTATTTTGCTGAATATCTTAATTCTGTTACTCCAAAACCACTGACGAGGGACTATAAAAGGATGTCTTAACAAGTTCTTGAAATAAGGCCTTCTTGCAACATGAGAGTAAGATTTTGTTTTTAGCACAGGATTTGTTTCCATTTTGGATTCTGGACCATCATCGATATTGTACCCAGTTGACGGCCATCCTTTCGTGCAGTCTGTGTCTTAACCCTATGCCAACTTTGATGTTGATCTCAGTATCTCTTTACTCTTCCACTGCCAGCTGTCCTATCATATAATGGGAGAGACTGTCAGTTGCCTACGCAAGTATCCATTATTTCCTTCCTCCTGTTGTCCCCAACTGTAAGCTGAGCATACGGCCTCTTATATTAAAACCTACAGTTTTCATCCGTCCTTGCAGCTAGATGTAGTCATGTGAGTTAGCTTTGTTCAATGACAAGTAAATGTCACTTCTGGGAAACCTTAAAAGATAGCTAAGGCCGAGGTGGGTGGATCACAGGGTCAAGAGATTGAGACCATCCTGGCCAACATGGTGAAACTCCATCTCTACTAAAAATACAAAAATTAGCTGGGCATGGTGACACATGCCTGTAGTCTCAGCTACTCTGGAGGCTGAGGCAGGGCTTGAACCTGGGAGGCGGGGGTTGCAGTGAGCTGAGATCGCACCACTGCACTCCAGACTGGTGACAAAGCGAGACTCCATCTAAAAAAAAAAAAAAAAAACGAAAAAAGAAAAATAGCTATGAGTATCATTTGTTCCTTTCTTATTTGCTCGTTAGTCCATCCTGCCCTTGGAATGCCAATATAATAGCTGAAGTCTAGCAGCCATCTTAAGCTCAGAGGACATGGGCTACCCCAGGTATATTACATGGAAAGCTAGAAGGAGCCTGGATCTGATGTCCAGAGCTGTAATTCCAGTCCTGAAGTGTTTACCTTTGGCTTTCATTACATAAGAGAGAAATAAACTATCTTGTTTAAGTCACTGTGTTGTTGGTTTTGTTTTGTTTTCTACTGTTTGCTTTATTTTATTTAGATTTTCTGTCAGTTGCAGCAAAACATAATTCTTTTCAATAAATCTACCAACAAGACTTTGCCAAGACTGGGATATTGTATGTCTTAGAGCAATCTTCAACACCCAACCAGGCATTTTACAGCTCTGCCTTAGCCTTCACTTCCTGCTTATGTAGAGCCTCGAGGTCAGTCAGAGGTTAAAGCTTAAGGCCTTCTCACATTTTCTTTATGCATGTACAGAAGCCTGTGCATGCATATGACCTTCTAGATTTTCAGGAGTATGTTAGAGCTTTTGAAAGCCCTATTGACATTTCATTTCCCAGCTTTTCCCTTTAAGCTTCTGGTTAGTCTATACTTTGTCTAACTGTTAGCCATCACCTCATGCAGCTACAAAGTTAAAACACTTGCCTATAATTGTTTCAACCAGTGCTTTCTCTCTACCCTGGCAAGGAAAAGGCTTTGCACATACTTAACAAGCTCTGAGTCAGTCTCATAAGTGGAATGTTCTAAGGAACCACCAGACAGGTAAAATAATAACAATTCTTTGGGAATGAATTGAAAAAGTTCTAGGTCGTTCTGCTCCTACCAGTGGCTGCCACACTGCACTGGACCTGTGGGCTATCATTTTTTGGAGGCTACTGCAGAGTGGAAGATGGTACTAAAGAAAATTAAATGCCACAGGTCTTGCTGTTCTTACTGAGTTTCAGCTGGTTTATTTCCAGAGTTCTGAAAAACTTGATTTGGACCATTTTGCTAATTTTTAGTTATTTTGGTAAATGTTTACAAGTTCTTACTCTGTTATTTTTGCTGGCTTCCTTCCTCTTTCCCCTTTTTAAAATAAGGCAAATGATGCCCTGCCAGTTAAATGCCCAGGACAGTGAAACTTGCATCAATCTTCAGTTTTGAAGTTCTTCTCACCCCAATTTAAATCAGCCTCCCATAGCCTATATTGGAGGTCCATTGTGGGACTGAGTTTTCTATAGTAAAGAGAGTATTGGGTTAGAAGACTACAAAAGAGAGTATTGGGTTAGAGGATTATTTAGGCTGGGGTGAAAGAATCTTCTAACTTGAGGAAGATCCAATATTGGCTGGTCCTGTGTGAAGCAACTCCATCCTCCTGTTACTCTTTAGGTACCACCTTCATATCTTCTTGGAAACCACCATCATCACCATATAATCATCCTCTAGAAGCCAGATCAAAATTAGACCAGGCGTGGGACAGGGGAGAAAAGGTGTGTGGGGGGAGTAATCATTATCTGTTTGATTTGCTGTATTGCCCCTCCAATAAACCAGAGACCACACTGAGTTGACTACTATTCCATTATATTTAATAATACCCCTCTCTGCCTGCATTAATTTCCTGGATAACCTAATTTAGTCCCATGGTCTTGAATCCCAGTCTGAATGATGATGACTACAAAATCTGTATTGACAGTCATGACCCTCCTCTGAACTCCAAACTATGTGTTCAATCATCTGCTTAGAAGGTTCTTTTGGATGCTTAATGAGCAATGAAAACTTAATATGTCCACATTCAAACTCTTGGCTTCAAGCCTGATACTCCTTCTTAGTGTTCTCCATCTGCATAGCGACATCTAATTCACCCTCATGATCAAGCAAAAAAAAAAAGTGTGGTTTCATCTTGGAGTCTTCTCTTTCTTTCATCCCCTTAGCAAGTCCTATTGAATTCACCTCCAAAATATATACTGTGTTTCTCAGGGTAAACATGTTAGATGCCAAAATAAACACTGTATTTCTGAGTTTAGCATAAGAAAAAGTTGCCCAATATGGGTCAGGAGACCCTCATCTGTCTTTTGGCATGCACATACTGGTATCATGTCCAAGACTGCTGTGTAAGGGGAGGAGATAAATGAGGAGACACAATATCCATTAACTCCCATATTCTGGGAAGTGACATGTATCAGTTCTACTCATGGCCAGAAATAGTCAGCTGGCCCTAAGGTAATGCAGAAAGATTTGGAAAATTAGGGGAGTAAATTAAATATTTGGAACACTCTCAATCCAAGCAGTTCTTAATGTTTCCCCCACTATCATGCTAGCCCATTCCACCACCTTTGCCTGAAATACTGCATGTATTCTAACCAATCTTCCTGGTCCTAATCATGCCCCAATATGATCTATTCCTTCTTCCATTCTTGCTACCTCCAACTTTTTGTTTTCCAACTATCAGTTCAAACGGTTTTGTTAAATATGAAACAGATTTGCTCCAAACCTTCAAAAGCCAAGTTACTTCCTATGGCCTCTAGGCCTCTACACAATCTGGGCCCTGAATTCTTCTCTCACCTCCTTTTCTAACACTTCCTACCTAGGTCACTTTGCATTAGCTACACTGGCCTTCAGGCTCTTCTTAAGCATACCAACTTTATTTCTACTTAAAGCTTTCACATTTGTGTTTCCCTCTGCCTAGAATGCTCTTTCCTCAAATTTTCATATAACTCATCCTTTCATTTATGCCTCTGCTTGGCTATTACCCTCTCCCTCTTAGAGAGCTGTCTTTGACCACTCTGTATAAAAGAGTCTACTTCTAACCCCATCTTATCACTCACTAATCCTTTTCCCTGATTTTTCTTTCATGGGACTTGTGTGTTCCCAACATTTTATTATTTATTTACTTGCTTAGTTGTTTATTGTCTGTCTCCCTTACTTTAAGGCAAGCTAAAAAAAGCGCAAGGAACTTGACTTGAAACTTTCTGCTGTTTTCCCAGTATCAAGAGCAGTGCCTAGCACAGAGTAGGTTCTCTATAAATATTTGTTCAATAAATGAGTGAATTAATTAGTAAATTAGCTAAAATATGCCAAAATTGAGATGACAGTCTCCTGGCCCCAGTTCCCACCTGGCCACTCCCCAGGTCACAGGTCTGGCCTCTCCCCAGAGCTGTCTGGACAGCCTTTTCTGTGACTCCTTGAGGTTTCCTTGAAGCCCCTGAGAATATTTTGTTGAGAACACCTTTCGTATTGGCCCCAGTTCTAGTCAACTTTTTTTATCAGATCAGCCAACACCATTCGCAGGAGAAGTCGGAAACTGGAACAGAACCAATTTATGTAGCAGTTTTAATGAAAATATAATGGCAACCAAGAGAATCTGTTCTAGACCTTCAAGACCATCTCTGCAAATGAAGCTGTGATCTCCATGTCTGAGCTGTGTATCTTGGAATAGCGCCTATGTTTAAATGGAGAGGTAAGACCTGAAAAAGTAAAATTCAATCTTCACTGGTAATGAAATATTAAATTAGTGTGGACACAGTGGAGAGACTTTTACTCTTTTGCTGTCGCTGCTTCAGCAAGCTTGGCCTGTTAAATCCAAATGAAGTGTGGAAACCAGACATACTCCATTGCTCCATTTTATTCTTGCATTTTTCTAGCTGCAGCATGCCATTTGGCTTTCCCACTTAAACCTTCTTACTCTTACCCTTCTTCCCTGCAGGTGAATTGCTTGTAGACAGATTGAAAAAGTGCATAACAGCCAGAGTTTTCTTATATTGGACTCTCTAACAATAACAAAAAATTATTATTATATGTTGTCCCTTAGACAATGGGTTGCTCTGCACTGGCATGAAGTGTGGTAACATGGAATGCATAAGCTTGTGGTTCACACTGAGTGTACAAAATACATTTTCCCTGGGACATAAATCTGCTCTTTATTGATGTATCCAAGCTCCATCTCAAGTAAGAATTAGGTTAAGGGAAAAATAGACCCATTCATTGTGTACATTCACATAAAAGGTTTTAAGAAATCCCACTCTAAAGAAACCTATTCAACTTTGCTTAATCTGATGTCTCATAAAACTATGATCACTGAATCCATTTTATTTTTGCTTGACAAAGTGATACTCCACCTGGGCCATAGTGCCTGCCTCGTTGTGTGTGAATATCTGTGGGGACATTTTGGTCACAATATCTGGAGGCTCTATTGGCATTTAGAAGGTGGGGGCCAGGGATACTAAACATCATCTAGTACGAGGACCAGTTCTTCTACATAATGAAAAATTATTCCACCCAAAATGCCAGTAACATCCCTGTTGGGTACATACTAATTCACACTAGGAATTCTAATATACACCACTTTTTTACTGTACAGATGGAGAAACAGTCTCAGATAGAGGAAACGGTATGTGTAAGTCTCACAACCATGTCCATGGTCCAAGTCAGTACTCGAACGCGCTCTCTTTTTTCCTATTCTGTACTCACATTTCAGCACCGTATTGTCTCTATTATGCATATACTAGCACACTTGAAAAGTGAACAAAAGCTAAGTTATTCAAAAGCCTTAAAGAAAAACCTCCTTAGAGCCTCCAGAGTATCTACATGCTTGTGGGAACATTGACTGATGAATGAATGAAAAATTGAAACAACACAGGAGGAAAAGTTCGAAACTAGCTTTCACTTGGCAATTACTACATGCCAGGCCTTATGCACATATTGGCTGTTTTACTCTCCACAACAGACCAGTAACAGAAAGATTACTAACTCCTTTTATCCGATGAAGAAATTGAGTCTTGAAGAACTTGGATAAGATTCTCAAGGTCACAGAGCTCATAAAAAGTGATTGATAGAGCTGGGATTCAACCTGATTTTAGTGTGACTTCTAAGCCTGAGCACTTTCCTTCAGGCCTCTCAATAATCAGCCAAGGCTCTTGCTCTCAGAAATGGGAAACACAATGAAGAAGAAAAGGAAGACTTTTTTTTTCCAACAAAATTTGTTTTTCTGTTAATTACATTTCTATTGTTAAAAAATAACAGAAATTAGTTCAAGAATGTTTAAGCAAAAGTGAGCATTTTTGGAAGGATAGCGGAGCTCGTGAAATCTAGAAGTTGAACAATCCAGCTCTACAAAAGCATGTGGCAGCTGCAGCATGTGGACACACCCTCCAGAATAGCACTGTTGAGACTGATTCACTCCCAGCTCCCAATCCCTGTCTCAGGTCAATGCTTGAGAGAGATAATAGCTCTGATTCAACTTGAATCAGATATTCACTCCTGCTCCAACCAGTTGTGGCTGTGGAGTTAGAGTCACATAGCAGGAACACAGTTGCTGATAAGCCATTTTTGTGGACAGAGTGGGTATCCTTAAGAGTTACCTATGATCAATTCTTGGTCACGTTGTGAGGCAGTTGAAGTTTCTTTTGTGTCCTTTATATCCCCCTAACAACAGGGAAGTTTTAGCAGTAAATGCCTACAAAAAAAAAAAAAAGAGAGAGAGAGAAAGATTTCAAATCAACAACCTAATGAAGCTGGGCACGGTGGCTCACACCCATAATCCCAACTCTTTGGGAGGCTGAAGTGGGTGGATCACTTGAGGTCAGGAGTTTGAGACCAGCCTGGCCAACATGGCAAAACCCTGTTTCTATTCAAAAATACAAAAGTGAGCCAGGTGTGGTGGGGCACACCTATAGTCCCAACTGCTCAGGAGGCTGAGGCACAAGAATTGCCTGAACCCAGGAGGCAGAGGTTGCAGTGAGCCAGGACTGCCCCACTGTCTTCCAGCCTGGGCAACAGAGCAAGACTCTGTCAAAAAAAACAAAAAACAAACAGAACAAAACAAACAAAAAACCCCAATGATGCACCTCTTGCAAAAAAAAAAAAAAAAAAAGCAAGAACAAACTAAGCCCAAAATTAGTAGGAGAAGAAATGAAGATCAGAGCACAAATTGCCAAAATAGAGACTAAAAAATATACAAAAGATCAACGAAACAAAAAGTTGGAATTTTTTTTTGGAAAAGATAAGCAAAATTGACAAACCATTAGCTAGACTAACCAAAAAAAGAGAAAAGACTCAAAAGAGTTAGAAACAAAAAAGGAGACATTACAACTGATAACACAGATACGAAGGGTAATTGGAGACTATTACGAACAACTGTACAGAAACAAATGGGAAAACCTAGAGGAAATGAGTAAATCCTGGACACATACAACCCACCAAGATTGAACTAGGAATAAATAGGAAACCTGAACAGACCAATAACAAGTAACATCGCTGAAGCTATAATAAAAAGTATCCCAACCAAAGAAAAGCCCAGGACTGGATGGCTTCATGGCTGAATTTCATCAAACATTTAAAGAAGTAACACCAATTCTCTTCAAACTATTCCAAAAAATTGAAAGACAGGAAATTGTTCCAAACTCAGTGAGGCCAGCATTATCTGAATACTAAAATGAGACAAGAACACCACAAACAAAGAAAACTACAGGCTGATACCCCTAATTAACATAGATGCAAACGTCCTCAACAATATACTAGCAAATCAAATCAAAGTCAACAACACATCAAAGTGATTATACAACATAATCAAGTGGAATTTATCTCAGGGATGCAAGGATAGTTCACCGTTCACAAATGAATAAATGTGATACATCACATCAATAGAATGAAGGGCAAAAACTGTGTGATCATCTCAATAGATGTAGAAAAATCATTTGATAAAATTCAACATCCCCTCATGATAAAAACTCTCAACAAATTAGATGTAGAAGAAACACGTCAACAATAGCCATATATGACAAACTCATATGATATTTGTCATATATTTGTCATATATGACAAATATGAATAGGGAAAAACTGAAAGCCTTTCTTCTAAGAACTGGAACACATATGTTTATTGCGGCACTATTCACAATAGCAAAGACTTGGAACCAACCCAAATGTCCAACAATGATAGACTGCATTAAGAAAATGTGGCATATATACACCATGGAGTACTATGCAGCCATAAAAAATGATGAGTTCATGTCCTTTGTAGGGACATGGATGAAATTGGAAATCATCATTCTCAGTAAACTATCGCAAGGGGAAAAAACCAAACACCGCATGTTCTCACTCATAGATGGGAATTGAACAATGAGAACACATGGACACAGGAAGCGGAACATCACACTCTGGGGACTGTTGTGGGGTGGGGAGAGGGGGGAGGGATAGCATTAGGATATATACCTAATGCTAAATGACGAGTTAATGGGTGCAGCACACCAGCATGGCACATGTATACATATGTAACTAACCTGCACATTGTGCACATGTACCCTAAACCTTAAAGTAAAATAATAATAATAAAAAAAAGAGAAAAAAAAAACTGGAACAAGTCAACAATAGTCATACATGACAAACTCATATGATATTTGTCATATATTTGTCATATATGACAAATATGAATGGGGAAAAGCTGAAAGCCTTTCCTCTAAGAAGTGGAACAAGATAAGGATGCCCACTTTCACCACTCATATTCAAAATAGTACTGGAAGTCGTAACCAAAGCAATTAGGTAAAAGAAATAAAGAACATCCAAATTGGAAAAAATGAAGTAGAACTGCACCTGTTTGCAGGTAACATCATCTTATATGTAGAAAAACCTAAAGATTTCAACAAAAAACTCTTAGAACAGATAAATTTAGTAAAGTAGAAGGATACAAAAATCAACATACAAAAATCGGTAGCATTTCTATATATCAATAAAAAGGTAACTGCAAAAGAAATCAAGAAATCAATACCATTTAAAATAGCCACAGACTATGAATAAACTTAACCAAGGAGATGAAAGGTATCAACAATGAAAATTATAAAACTTTGATGAAAGAAATTAAAGAGGACATAAACACACAAAATGAAAAGACATTCTATGTTCCTGGATTGGAGGAATAAATATTGTTAAAATGACCATACTACTCAAAGTGATGTATAGAATCAATGCACTCCCTAACAAAATACCAATGACATTATTTACAGAAATTGAAAAAACAATCCTAAAATTTGTATGGAATCATAAAAGATGCCCAATAGCCAAAACAACCCTGAGGGGGAAAAAAAACCTGGAGGCATCATACTACCTGACCTCAAAATATACTGTAAAGCTATAGTAACCAAAACAGCATGGTGCTGGCATAAAAACAGACATACAGACCAATGGAAAAGAATAAAGAACCCAGAAATAAATCCATGTGTTTACAGCCAGCTGATTTTCAACAAGGCACCAAGAACATGCATTGGAGGAAAGGATGGTCTTTTCAGTAAGTGGTGCTGGAAAAACTGAATATCCATATGCAAAAGAATGAAACTAGATACCTATCTCTCACCATCTAAAAAATCAATGCCAAATGGATTATAGTCCTGAAACTATGAAAGTACTAGAAGAAAACATAGGAAAAGTGCTTCAGGACATTGGTTTGGTCAAAGATTTTATTAAAACCTCAAAAGCATAGGCAACAGACAAAAAATTAAATAAATGAGATTATATCTAATGAAAACGCTTCTTAAAAAGCAAAGGAAACAATTAATAGAAACAACCTACAGAATGGGAGGAAATACTTGAAAACTATTTATCTAACAAGAAATTAACATGCAGAATATGTAAGAAATTCAAACAACTCAACAGCAAAAAAAATTGATTTAAAAATGGAAAAATGATCTAAATGACAATTTTTTAAAGAAGGCTTACAAATGGCCAACAAGTATATGAGAAAACGCTCAACATTACTAATCATCAGGGAAATGCAAATAAAAGCCACAGTAAGATATCATCTCACCCCAATTAGAGAGGCTATAATCAAAAAGACAAAAAAATAACAAATGCTGGCAAGATGTGGAGAAAAGGAAACAGATATACTGTTGATGGAAATGTAAATTAGTACAGCCGATTTGGAAAACAGTATGGAAGTTTCTCAAAAAAACTAAAAATAGAACTAGCATACGATCCAAAAATCCCACTGCTGGGTGGATAGCTAAAGGAAATAAAATCAGTGTGTCATGGGATATCTGCACTCCTATGTTTATTGTAGTACTGTTCATAGTAGCCAAGATACAGAATCAACCTATGTCCCTCAACAGATGATTAGATTAAAAAATGTGGTATATATACACAATGAAATACTATTTAGCCATTAAAAAGAATGCAATCTTGTCATTTGCAACAATGTAAATGAGCCGGGAGTACATTATATTAAATGAAATAAGCCAGGCACAGAAAGACAGATACCACATGTTCTTACACATATTTGGAAGCTAAATAAGCTGATATCATAGAATTAGAGATTAGAATATTGGTAATAGAAGCTGGGAAAAGGGGAGGAAAGTGGGGGATAAGGAGAGGCTAGATAATGAATACAAAATTACAGCTACATAGGAGGAATAAGTAAGTTCTTTTTTTTTCTTCTTTAACATTTAAGTTCAGAGGTACATGTGCAGGATGCGCAGGTTTGTTACATAGGTGAATGTGTGCCATGGTGGTTTGCTGCACAAATCATCCCATCACCCAGGTTTTAAGCCTAGCATCCATTAGCTATTCTTCCTGATGCTCTCCCTCCCTACAAGTACCCCTCCGACAGGCCCCAGTGTCTGTTGTTCCCCCGCCAACCCATGTGTCCATGTGTTCTCAGCATTCAGCTCCCACTTATAGGCAAGAACAAGTAGTGTTTGGTTTTCTGTCCCTGCATTAGTTTGCCAAGGATAATGGCTTCCAACTCCATCCATGTCCATGCAAAGGACATGATCTCATTCCTTTTTATGGCTGCATAGTATCCCATGGTGTATATGTACCACATTTTCTTTATCCATTCTATCATTGATGGGCATTTGGGTTGATTCCATGTCTTTGCTATTGTGAGTGGTGCTGCAATGAACATACGTGTGCATGTATCTTTATAATAGAATGATTTATATTCCTTTGGCTGTATGCCCAGTGACAGGATTTCTGGGTCAAATGGTATTTCTGCCTCTAGGTCTTTGAGGAGTTGCCACACTGTCTTCCACAATGGTTGAACTAATTTACACTCCCACCAACAGTGTAAAAGCATTGATAGGAGGAAGAAGTTCTAATGCTCTATTGCACCTTGTGTGACTTCTTCAAAATGTTATCTACTATCTCTATTCTTTCCTTCCCATTATAATTCCCTTGGGAGAGAATTCTCCAATTTACTATAATACACATCTTACTGATTAGGTTTGATGCTACACTCCTTCAAGAGACTGCATTCTAACAGAGCAAAATGCAATGTAATCCAACAAATATTGATAAATCTCACCTGCATATTGAGAAGCCCTGAATGAAGAGTGGTTTCACCTTTCTTCAATGGAGTTCAAAGATGATTAAGACTTCTTAACCTGCAAAAGGATATAATTTACAAGCCTCAGCCAAATAAATGAGACTGTAACTATAAAAAGAGAGATTTGGAAAAAGAAAGTGGCTTGAAGGAAGAGCTCCTCAAATCACACCACAAGGTGACTGATTGTCTTACTTGTTAGGTTATCGCTAGGTTTCCCGTGGGACAGGGAGTAAGAGGCTAGCATTGCCACCACAAATTCAATAGATAACCTATGGTTAAGAGTAGGGGTGGTGTAGAGCAAGGGCAGCTAGTCATATCCTGGAAAATAAATCTTCCAGCCAGTAACCCTTAGGAAAATATTCCCTCTGGAGCCATTGGGTCCACGTCATGGAACATTGCATAGGAAAGGCCTTGTCTCTCATAGGGTACCTGCCAGGATATGTCTCAGTCATTCAGCTCCCCACTAAAGAGGCAGAGAAAAGTGAGAAAGGAAATCTTTACTCGGATCAGATCTGCAACAACACCTACAGTGGAGGCAAGAACCAGTTTTCTGACACTGGTCTTGCCCTTCCATTACACAAGTGGCCATAAGAAAATCATAAATTGCCCTGGGTCTGCAAGATTTGCTTGGTATATGTTTTTCATCATGTTATTTTACCTTCTTTCCTGCACTGTATCTGGATCTTCCTCTTTCTTTAATGCTCACTACTCTGAGCTTCTTCAGGGCATGTGCAGAAGCATCCCATCCAGGCTTGTTCTACTTCGATAGAACCATAATCTATATACTTTGATTTTTTTTCTCATGATCTCCATAAAAAACACATTGGTATATTAATGGCCTGACTTATTTACATCTGACAAAGTGGTTTACTCTAAAATGTTTATGACTGATGTTCACATCTCTTTTGGGGTTTAAGTATTTCATAATTACATTCCTTAACAAAATGTCCCCACAAGTTTAACAGCAGTCACCATGACAGGCAATAGGGAAGATACTGGGAGATGGAAGCTTTTTACTGGACATTTCAGAACACACCTCATGAGCAACTGCCTACTTTGTTTCTGTGACAAGGGAATTCTGGATCCTAGATGATAAGTCTTGGAAGGGTCTGTGGCCTTGAAGGAGTAAAAAGAATGAGACAATTAGTCTTGCCTTGTTCCACCTTAAAAGTCAGGAAGACAGCCCAGCTCAACACTTAATGACTTCAAGCAAATTTATTTCTGGAAACTCTCAACCCCTCCAATACATCTATAATTAGCTTTTTAAAAATTCTTAAAAGCCATTTTAAAATTTAATGTCATTGTGGTTGAAATCAAGCTTTGTGCGATTTGAACTCTCTTACATGTATTGAGACTCATTTTATGGCCCAAAACATAATTTATTCTGGTGGATGTGCACTGAATGTGTATTCTACTGTTGTTGGATACAGTGTGCTGTAAATGTTAATTAGAACAAGTTGGCTGATAGTGTTGTTTAAGTCTTCAATCAACATTTTGTCTACTTGTTCTGTCAATTACTGAGAGAAGAGTGTTGAAATATCTAGCTATAGTTACTGATTTTTTATTTCTTCCTTAAATTCTACCAGTTTTTGCTTTGTATATTTTGGAATGTTATTACTAGGTACACACACATTTAGGACCGTTATAAACTATTGAGGAAGTTACTCAAATATATCATTATTAAATATACTTCTTTGTCCTTGGTTATGTTCTTCCTTCTAAAGTTTACTTTTTGATATTAATATAGCCATTCTAGCTATCTCATGATAAATGTTTGCATGGTATATATTTTTCATCGTTTTATTTTACCTTATCTTTTATTTTACCTTATCTGTGTCTTTATATTTAAATTGAATTTCTTATAGAATGTATTTAGCTGAGTCTTATTTTCTTTTCCAATTTGACAATCTCTGCTTTTTAATTGTGGTGTTTACACCATTTATATTTAATGTGTTTAATGTTTGGGTTTAAATTGATCATCTTCCTATTTCTTTTATCTTTGTTCCATCTATTTTTTGTTTCCTTTTTTCTCATTTTTTGGTCTTTTCTTTTCTTGGTTAATTGAGTACTTTTATTATTCCGTTTCATCTATATTATTGGCTTATTAGCTTTACCTCATTGTTGTAATTTTTAAGTGGTGCTCTAGAGTTCACAATAATCTCTAAATTATTAGAGCCTACCCTGAAATACATCATTAAAACTATAGTCTAAGAACCTCTTGACAGTATGTTTCCATTCTCCGTATCCCCCCTCCAGTTGTGCTATTATTGTCATGTATTTTTGCTATATACACAATGAATTATCAGTTTTGATTTAAAAGTCAATCTTCTTTTAAAGAATAAATCTATTCTTTAATGTAAAATTTATCAATTTAAAATGTTAGCCACAAAGTCAGAAAAATTAAAAGCAAAGTTCAGGGCTCATTATGTGTAGATCAAATGACATTTATCTATGGTTAGAAATATTGTGTTGAATATATTATTCTACAACTTGTTTATTTCCCTCACTCCTATGTCATGTAGATTTTTACAATGCTACCCTCTCATTAACTGCTTAGTGTTTTTTGGATAGACATATCATGGCTTATTCAACCATGTTGATGGGCATTTAGGTGTTAGTTTGTTTTCACACTGCTATAAGCAATTAGTGGGCTGCCTGCCTTCTTAGATAGCCCCATCAGGGTCTGAGACAGGGGAACAAATAAATAACTTCTTCAAGTAGGCCTAGAAATTTATGCTTTGTAAGATAAGATCCCAAAGAGTCTAGTTTCACCTAATTAATGATAATTTATCTAATTCAATTATTTTTATAATTTCAAAAATATATAAGAAATGAAATATTCCTTTAGGAGTAAGCCTAGATGTCATACAATTCACCCCTCTCACATTCTGAATGGAAGGAAAAAAAAAAAAAAAAAAACCTGAAGCCAGAGAGAAGTGACTTGCACAGCTAGTTCTTACAAAATCGGATTTGAAATCCAGGTCTCCTGATTCCCAGGTCAGGGTATTGATTTGGAGAGACAATTAGCCCAAATACAAAACCTTGAGTTGGAAGCAGTCTTAGAAAGGAACTAGAAGTCAAATTTCATCTTAATTTAGACTACCATATCACACAGAAATCCTCTTGCTAGAATAGCTGATGTTTCTGAAAGTTTGGGTTTAAGTGTTTTCTTTGAAAGGCAGTTCAGTAACTTGTGAGTAGATACACACTATTATCGGGCAGCTTTAATTATTAGAAATTCTTACTTTTGGCCGGCCGCGGCAGCTTACGCCTGTAATCCCAGCACTTTGAGAGGCTGAAGTGGGTGGATCACAAGATCAGGAGATCGAGACCATCCTGGCTAACACGGTGAAACCCCATCTCTACTAAAAATACAAAAAAATTAGCCGGGCATGGTGGCGGGCGCCTGTGGTCCCAGCTGCTCAGGAGGCTGAGGCAGGAGAATGGCCTGAACCCAGGAGGTGGAGCTTGCAGTGAGCTGAGATCGCACCACTGCACTCCAGCCTGGGGGACAGAGCGAGACTCCGTCTCAAAAAAAAAAAAAAGAAAAAGAAAAAGAAAAAAAATTCTTACTTTTATTTTCTTGAAATCTGCCTTATAATTTTTGCCTCTTGAAATTTCACATTTTTTGCAGCATAGATGAATCAGAATCCAGGGTTCTCATCATTTCACCTTCTGCCACCTGAATACTCTCCTATTTGTCTCCCTTTTAGAATATGGTTTGCGGAAGAGGACAAAGTGATAGTCCAGCTATAGTCCACCCAGTGCAGGGTGCAGTGGGGCCATCATCTGCCTTGATCTGGTCTCTATACTTCTATAATAGAGCCTCTACATGTTTTACTTTCTTGGCAGCTGCATTGAGCAATGGGAATGCCAAGTGTCACTCTCTCTTTTTTTTTTTTTCTAACTGACAACTATAAAGTCAGGTCTCTTTCCTCTTCTGTTCATGTAATTGATTGCAGGAATTTATGTGTTAAAAATTCTACCTTTTACCTTTTAGTTAAACATTCCTGTTTTTTGAGAATAGTTGAATCCTTATGCTATTGTCTTTCTCTGTAATATACCTCACACAAATTTGTTAAATAACCATTGTATGCTTTTATAGAAATCACTGAAGAAGGCTGGGAGCAGTGGCTCACACATGCAGTCCCAGCAGTTTGGGAGGCCAAGGCAGGAGAATCACTTGAGGCCAGGAGCTGGAGACCAGACTGAGCAACATAGTAAGACACGCTTGCTATGAAAAAAAAAAAAAATTAGCTGTGCATGGTGGCAGGTGTCTGTAGTCCCAGCTACTCAAGAGGCTAAGGTGGTATGATGGCTTGAGCTCAGGAGTTCAAGGCTGCAGTGAGGTGTAAGATTGTGCCACTGTCCTGCAGGCTGTGTGACAGAGCGAGACTCCATCTCTTAAAGAAAAAACAGGCCGAGGCCGGTGGATCACGAGGTCAGGAGATTGAGACCATCCTGGCCAACATGGTGAAACCCCGTCTCTACTAAAAATACAAAAATTAGCTGGACATGGTGGTGCGTGCCTGTAATCCCAGCTACTCAGGAGGCTGAGGCAGGAGAATCACTTGAACCAGGGAGTCGGAGGTTGCAGTGAGCTGAGATTGCGCCACTGCACTCCAGCCTGTTGACAAAGCAACCCTCCATCAAAAAAAAAAGAAAGAAAAAAAAGACAGAAAAGAAAAGAAATTACTGAAGAGATAAGCAAGGCATCAGAGAAAGACACAAATGACATTTTCCAAGTTGACTGTAACTGTGAAGCCACATGCAGTACCCAAGTACAACCCTATTTCTTCAGGTTTTTTGTTTGTTTAAATATAGCTATCATGACAGGCTATTAAATGCCTTTCTGAAATGAAGATACTTTATATAGCTATGGCATTCTTCCGATTTACTGCCTGGGAACCATTTTAAAATGGGGAAATGGGGCTAGTTCCACATGGCCAGTCCTCAGTGAACCCATAAAGATTTTTAATGATCATCTCTCTAAAAATATTAACTTACAGATCTCCTGAAGGCAAATAGCTGGGGCATCCAATGCCAAAAATATAATGTCAAAGCCAGAAAATATATATATATATTTTGGAAGCAGAAGGAACCAATGTTCTTCCAACAACTTGCTGTTTAAATCTCTGTTGATAGAGAGTAATACACAGAATTGTGTTTGGGGGAGAGAAGATGGGCAGATTGTGTAAGTCAAAGGCTTTTGAAGGTCTTTGGAAGACAGAGTCAGTGGAGTCTTTGTGAATGATGCAGGCACCCTCCAGGAGGGCCTGAGACCTACTGTGACTTGCACCAGCTCTGTCCTTTCCAAAGCACCAAACTCTTCCTCCCTCTCACTTGTCACCATTCAGCCTGCAGCAGTTGGAGTCAACTCTAGCCTTTTTAATAAGACAGTTTGGAAGAGAGACAAGCCTTTTCAGTCTGAGAGATAAAAATAAAAATGTCAGTGATCAGAATTTCCACATATGGTCTCAAATGATAGATGAAATTTAAAGCTGGCAATTGTCCTGAGCTGGAAAGACGTAAGCAACAAAGGCTGGAAGGAGGTTTAGGGTTTTGGTTGCTTTTTCCCCCCCGGCTAAGTGATAATGGACTGTCCCCAAACACAGCAAGTTCTTTCCTTTTTAAGGGCAGTGAAGGTTGCCAGGCCATGTCCATTTGCAGCTGACCTGCTCAGAAACATTTTGCTGCCCTTCCCCCACTTCTGTGAATAGGTTTTCCCAAAATTCCAGGAGGGAGTCCTTTACAGACTGCCCATCTGTTCTTAGGCATGCAGGGAATCTGGGTAACAATTACATTTGGGAATCACCTGTTGGAGCTCCGGAAGAGAAACCAAACTTCTGCACCAAGCCCTTGGCGATTTCTTTTTCTCCAAGACAGTTTTGCTTTTTGGGTGCAGTTAGAGATTAGGAGGAAAGATTAGAAGGGGGAAGGAGAGATATGTGTCTCAGCTGACAAGGGTCAAAGTCTAAGAAAGGTTAGCTTTTGCCCTGACACAAGCAAGCGAACACATTTTCAAGGCCACGGTTGATGAGAGTGGTTGATCATACTCTAGAGTTCTGAATGTGGATCCATGAACCCTGGACTCAGCTGGGATTGCACCACAAATTTTTCCAGCCTCGATTTATTCACCTGAAAAATGAGGAGGGACAAACTAATCTTTAAAAAAGACTTCTTGTTGGACAATTCCATTGCAACATCTCATAGGAGGAATTCTGAGACTAAACTATAGTCTTGGCCAGTGGTTCTCAAACTAGAACATGAATCAGAAATATCTGGAAATCTTATTAAGAGCCAGATCTGGGGTCTCACTACCAGTTTCTGATTTATTGGTTGGTGGTGGTGGGGCCTGAGAATTTGCATTTCTAACAGGTTCTTAGGTGATGCTGGTGCTGCTGGTTCAGGTACCCATACTTTAAGAACCTCTGGTCTAGACCACGAAACATTCAGATGAACTCCCAGCAGGTTAATGGTCATGCTTAGGAAATACAGGTTGAGTGTCCCAAATATCTGGAATCAGAAATACTCCAAAATCAGAAACTTTTTGAGTGTCAGCATGATGCCACCTGTGGAAAATTCCACACCTGACCTCACGTGACAAATGGCAGTCAAAATGCAGGCACACAGCACACCGTCAATTCAGTGTCCCTAAGGGAAACAAGGCCCTCCCAGCCCCCTTCAGCTGTGGTCTTTTTCACACACAACCAAATTCTCACAAAGGGTAACAAGATAAAAACTTTGTGTCATGCTCAAAATTATTTAAAATATCATATAAAATCACCTTGAGGCTATGTGTATAAAGTATATATGAAACACAATGAATTTCATGTTTAGATGGATTCCACTCTCAAGATATCTCACTATATATATATATATATATATATATATATATATGCAAACAGTCCAAAATCTGAAAACATCCCAAATCTGAAACTCTTCTGGTCTCCAGCATTTCAAATGAGGGATACTCAACCTGTAATTATCTACAGGCCTGACTAAAGAACCTATTTAGCAAAAGATGACTTCAGGGGCTGAGCCCAGACTCACATGTGCTCAATGCTGTGAGGGTGAGGGACTTTGGAAGAGGAGCACTCAGGAGTCACAATCTGCACCTTGAAAGATGTCATTGGAATTTAAGAAAATCCAGCAGCTAGTAGGAGCAGTTGATAATGTCTATAACCTATATCTGGCCTTACAGAAGACCTGTTAAAGGGCTTCTGCAGCCATGATCTCAGCTTCTTAAAACAAGCCTGCAACACAGAGCACAAGGATAATTGTCCTGCTTGGGAGTTGAGTGGGGAATCACTTACCTTTGTTGACCCAGCAAAGACTCTACTGAGGAGTTGTTTTGCCAGCAAGGCAGATGAGTATATGTACAGCCATGTAGAGTCTCTTTCCAGAGGCCTTGTATAAGCAGTAAATTGATGAGATTCAAGATGCAGTCTATTCCCCTTTTTAGTTTCATTCTGACCATGGCCTCATTAATATTGTAGCATAAGTTGCTGAGCTATCTGGGTCACAAAAAGTGTTAACAAGTTGAGAAGGGCCATGGGGCTCTTAGATCCTTGAGTCAGGGTTAGCAACTAAATTCACCAACAGAATTACTATACAGCCAGGAAGCACAAACCTTTAGAGAATTTGTGCTTTCTAACCACTCTGCCTCCTGGTTTGAATAACATTAAGTCCAAGTTACTACTCTAGAAGGAAAAACAAATCCAAACTCAAAATAGGGGAAGAAGAGTAAATTCTGGTTTACTGAGAAAGATCTTAAGGTCATTTAACAAGTATCTACTGAGCAACCATCATTTACTAGGCAGTGGAGATGTATTGACAAATAAGACAGGCATGACTGCTGCCTGGATAGAGCTTACAGTTTAGGAAAGGGGACATAATTTAAACAAGTCATCCTCCAAATCTATAATTACGGTTGTGATGAGTGTCATGGTTGAGAACAAGGAAAGCAGCAGTAATAGACACCATGCTATAGTTTCCAAAACCAATCTGCCTCTGGGATACAGAAGTAGAAATCAAGGTTTTAACCTTTATTTTCCATAATATATCACATGGGGCCTTCCTTCATTGCAGAATCCTATGTGAGGAGCAACATTTTGTGCCTCAGTGTGGGAGGGCTCATGTCCCTATTTAAAATGGAAACTTGGTGATCCTACATTCGCCTTCTATCCTAGGGAGATCTATGTCAAACTCTGGGTTCCATGATCATCCAAGGAGAATGTGCAGTGAGGTCAGGAAGGGCCATGGAGAAGTTGAAATAGTTGGGAAAAGCGGGGAAAGAAACTTAAGACAGCTCAAGAAGTTGAGCCCACTGACTTGCCCTTTCCAAGTACGTGCCTCTTATTAGAAGATAGTGGCTTCTCTGCCCCAGCTGGACATGCAAATATGACTGGAGTGCCCTGGTCTGTGATGATAGGAGATTTCAGGGGTTAAAACAAGAATACACACACAATTCTAAAGTGTGGTTCTGTTTCTAGGGGACCTTAATTCAATTGGAGGGAAATACTAAATCTTGAAAAGGTAGGTGCCTTTAGTATGGAGAGATCCACACATATTTAAAAACATGACATAAGATTGAGCTCTTACATAGGAAGGGCACTGAGGAGGCTCACCTGGCTAACTGATCACCTCCATGCCAGTCCACCCTGACATTCCAGGCAAGGAGATGACACCACCTGCCACCCAGTGCACTGGGAGAATTTCCAGGGGAGCAGGGGTTCTAGGAAGGTCTCCGCCCCAACTTAGGTACTCTGAATGCCATGAAGAGAATCACAGGCTTATTCCCTTCATTCGGGGTTTTGTCTAAAGTTAAAATGCAAGGGTTACCAGAGGGGTGGCAGTTATGACTGTGTCTTAAAACAATAGGAGGAAGAACCTTATTAAATCTTTTTCAATCAGAGCTAGTGGAGAGCAAAAGAGAAAGGCCACAGACCTAGGAAAGTGTAATGTGGGAGAGAAAAGAAAGAAAAAGCCTTGGTAGGCTACATGGAGGAGCAGAATTCCTGGGTGATGTGCTGTGGAGTGCTGTTTTAGAGAGGCAGTGGTGTGCAGTTTTAAAGCATTTGCTGGTTTTAATGGTGTAAATACTCCCACCGTGGAAATTTCAAGCTTCCAATTTGATGTCAACTGGCCCACAGAATTCCTAGAAATGAGCAATTGGCTCATGTATGCTGCTGGGGAAATGCTGGCTCCTGCACACTGCGGAGGGCTCCACGACTGGGCAGAGAGACACCGAAAGGGAGCGGTAGGAAGTCCCCATGCAGGCCTGGCCCTCAGTGCTGGTCTGAGGTTCTCACAGACTGTGTTAAAATTCTCCAGTGTGGAGGGCAGGCGTAGTGGGGCCTGGGTGGCCCAGGTAAACATGGGTGGGACTGAAACTACAGACAAGGGAGCAGTTTGGTGGGCCCCTAATTAGAATGAATCTCCCATCTGCCTTTTGAAACCATCACGTAGAAAGGCAATCCCTGCAACAATAGCATTAAAGAAATTATTAAATGATGACTGCTCACATCCCCAAAGTATGCATCTTAGCATGGGGACACCCATTCGAAGACAATACCCTGGAATCACAGAGGAGAAAGTGACAATGAGCAGAAGGGAGGGTGAGGCCAGCTGTTCCCCTTTGTGGGGGAGGCAGGGACAGGCAGAGTTATTAAAAGCTCCATGACATACTTTGGCTTTGGTGGTGAGGTTATGTCTCAGCCTGCGGGATCACTCCCTTCAGAGCACATCGGGAAGACATCAGCGCCGGCCTGGTTGAGTTATTCGCGTCCGTGGGGCCTAATCCTGTTCCATGTGTTCTCTTTGATAAGGCCCTGCCTTCTGTCTCCAAGCTGGCCTTTTCAGTTCCAGTTCCAGACAGGGCAAAAGGAACGATTCCTCAGCATCTAGGCAGGATCATGAAGGGGGTCAAAGCTTTGTCCTTGCTCTCCCTTCTCCCTTTCAATAGACTTCTCCAGGCAACCTGAGGCCGGTATCCTCCAGCAGGGCCCAGGGCTCCCCTCTCCAGACCCCAGCTGTGCCACAGGACCTCTGCTCTTCCACCCAATGCTTCTGTGTTGTTTCTTATAGTCCCGTAATTCTTTCTTTCCTAATTTCGCTAATGAATGAAATTCCTGTGAACTATTTCACATGAAGGAGTTAATGACTGCTTTTGACTTAAGCAGTCAGTCTTTCCCAGTATTTGTAGTTTTACAAAGCTTTGACACTGAAGAAGGACTCTGGTACGGCATAACTTCTGCTTTCATAGTAGATAAATGGCAAGATGACCTGGGCAAGGTTTTTGGTGCTTTCTGAAGTCATCCCCTGTGAGTGAACATCTAATCCACTCATGTCAGTCCAACTCAGATATGCCTGGACAGCCCCTGATGTGGAACAGCATGTGTCACTCACCGGTAGGTACAGATAGGTGCATCATGCACATGCTATGCTGGCTCCTTTAGTGGGATGAAGTGAGGCCCCTAAAATGGCCCCAGCTGTTCTATTCAGTCCAAAGACCAAGAAGAGAGAGACAGACAGAAAGAGAAAGGAAATTTAAGCGTGTGACTGATGTTCCCAGTGTCTAGTGTTCCCATCCTTATGTCAGTGTGTAACAGTGCTTAGCTCCCACTTATAAGTGAGAACATGCAGTATTTGGTTTTCTGTTCCTGCATTAATTCACTTAGGATTACGGCCTCCAGCTGCATCCACAGTGCTGCAAAAGACACGATTTCATTCTTTTGTATGGCTGCATAGCATTCCATGGGTATATATGTACCACATTTTCTTTACCCAATCCACTGTTGATGGGCACCTGGGTTGATTCCATGTCTTTGCTATTGTGAATAGTGCTTTATTACATACCAGCACATGGGTCTTTTTGGTAGAATGATTTGCTTTCCTTTGGGCATATTCCCAGTAATGGGATTGCTGGGTTAAATGGTAGTCCTATTTTTAGTTCTTTGAGAAATCTCCAAATTGCTTTCCACAGGGGCTGAACTAATTTGTACTCCCACCAAAAGTGTATAGGCATTCTATTTTTACTGCAGCCTTGCCAGCATTCGTTATTTTTTGACTTTTTAATAAGAACCATTCTGACTGATAGGTGATGCTATCTCATCATGGTTTTGATTGGCATTTCTCTGATAGTGATGTTGAGCATTTTTTCATATGTTTTTTGGCCGCTTGTATGTTTTCTTTTGAGAAGACAGAGGGAGGGGGGCAAGGGTTGAAAAATGACCTATTGAGTGCTGTGTTCACTATTTGAGTGACAGGTTCAATAGAAGCCCAACCTCAACATCACACAGTATGACAAGTGACAAACTTGCACATGTATCCCCTGAATCTAAAATTTTCTTACAAATTTAAATTTAAAAAATTAAAGTGAATTTTACAATTTTTAAAAAAGATACAGTCTCGCGCTATCGTTCAGAGGGGAGTGCAGTGGTTTTACAATTTTTTAAAGAAAAGAGTTCTTTTCTGCTAGCCTTAATTTTGCCTGTTATACTGATGATCGTATTCGTTACATGAAAAGTTCTGTCATATTATTGCTATTTAAAAATAATGATGCTACAGATACAAAAGAAAAGTCTGTGACTGCTGAATTCTTTCCTGTGAGAGCAGCACACTGTGCAGAGTGGAAAGCAGGGTTTGCCCAGGCCGTGAACAACCCATGTGGCTCTGACTCGTCACTCGTTTTTGTCAGAGATTCTCCAACATGCTTTGGGGCTGAGACACACCCATGAAACTGCAATTTTCTCAGGATGTACATACCCGCTCTTAATCAACACAGGAGGCCAGCCACAAACGCAGACCTATCACCTCTTCTCTCCTCTCCCCAAACCCTATTCAAGACAGAACTTCTTGGGCAGGGCTGAGTAGGGTATGATGCTCCAGATGCAGTGAGTGATAATAATTGCAGTAGCTATGATTTATCATGTGCTTACTCTGCCCAGCTGCTATGCACAGGCTTTATACAAATATATGTGATCGCATTTAATCCCTGCAACCACCCAGTCAGTTTCACATTATTATTATTTTCAGTTTACAGATGAGGAAACTGAGACTCAAGCTAAATAATCTGCCCAAAGGCACACAGCTTATAAGTGACACAGTGAGGACAGAATACACCATGAATCCAAAAAAAGCTAGTTTCCCCCCAAACTCCATGCTCTAGAAGCTAGTTCCACTTCTCCATCTCAGCTGAGCTGGGGCATCACCTGTGCTCCCAGGGGCTGGGTCTACATGGCCATTGTGATCTGTAGCCAGATTCACAATAGAATCAAATTGGTCCCAAATCCAGAAGATAAATGAAGACCAGCAGATTATTTTTCCAGGCTTTATCATAATACTCCAAATGTTTCCATATCTGGAGGTAAATGCATTTGAAACATCTGACTCCCTTCTTACCTAAAAATTTGATTTGCAAAATGCATATGAAGACCATCAACATAGATGTGATGGAGCAATCTAAATCCTGCCTGAAGGACTCAGAAGAGCTCTGAAGTCCTTTTGGGTGCAATTATTCTGAGCACCAGCTGAACTCTCTATCACGCACTTGGCATCTTCAAGCAGGTGTGCCAGCAGGTAATAGGAGAAACAGGGGTCCTTTCTTCCTATTTTAATATAAATCTTTACCTGCTTCCTGACCTCTTATGAACTGTGCCTAATTTCTACTCAAGGTTAGAGTGCTCACCTAGCAGGAACAGAGATGAGTTGGTTCCTACAACCACAACAAAAGATGCAGTCTCTGGAGGGAACTGGGCTTTGTTTTCATTCTTTCACATGCCCACCAGCTGACTTCAACCCTTAGCAAAGTCTTAGAATGAAAAACTAAAAATTTAAAAGGCGGTGGCTCCCAGAAAAGGTAGAACCAGCAGTGGTATTCAGATTCCACCTGGTTCATTTAATAAATGCCTGTGTAGAACTTGACATTCAACATATTGCACTGGCTCTGGGTGAATGCTAAAACATACTGGGCACAGTCCTTATCTTTGAGGAGTTTATCACCCTATTGGAAAGATTTTTAAAAATTAATAATATGATATAAACATTGGTAATACCAACTAACTAAAATTCTACAAGGCACATGCAAGAGTGAGGAAAGCATGTTAAGATTTCCAAGAGTTCCAAGGTAGGAGGGATTTCATGAAAAAGCAGGGCCAGAGTAGGACCAGAGATAAAGGGGGTTGCTGGGGTAGAGAAAAGGAACAAAGAGAAGACCATAGGTGAAAGCAGTCTTCTGCCAAGCTCATTTCCTTATGCCAGCCATGCTATTTCCTTTGTGGCGTACACCGCACCTCTCCTAAATGGTCGCTCCTCTCTTCTCACCTTCCTCCCTTCCTCTTTCTCTTACTATCCTTTTATCATTTGAGTTACTGAAATCTTTTCCATCCTGTCTTACTTTAGCTCAAGTCCAAACTTGTTCTTCAAGCCTTTCCCAACAATTTCAGAGTAAGCTAAATTTTCCATTCACTTCTTTCTTACAATAAGTACAACGCCTTGGGAAAATTAATTATATGCTGCCTTCTATTGTTTGCTAATGATTTTGTTCTATGTCCCTAATGACACTTTAAGCTTCTTACAGGCAGGGTTGTGTATAGCATTTCTTGTGTACCCAGCACATTGCCAGATGTGTAATAGAGGCTCAGAGAATGTTGTTTGAATGCCTCACCATTCAGGGTCATTGGTTGACTGGCCTAATTTGAAGTTCTGCAGAGGCAAAAGTTCAGATATTTAATGACCTGGGGAATGTCTTTGTGCTCTTCCAAAATTTCTCCTGTTTTAGTTAAAGCAACTGCCTTTTACTTTTCATTAAAATCTTCCTGTCCTTGGAAATACTACTTTTCCTCTCATCTCTATACTTAATGTCTTTGGATCCCCTTGCCCATTATTTAAGTCATTGGGACATCTTAAAACTTCTGCATTGTGGACAGACATGGTGGCTCATGCCTGTAATTCTAGCACTTTGGGAGGCTGAGGTGGGAGGGATCACCTGAGGTCAAGAGTTTGAGACCAGCCTGGCCAACATGGTGAAACATCGTCTCCACTAAAAATACAAAAATTAGCAGGGTGTGGTGGTAGGCACTTGTAATCCCAGCTACTCGGGAGGCTGAGGCAGGAGAATCACTTGAACCCAGGAGGCGGAGATTGCAGTGAGCCAAGATGATGCCATTGCACTCCAGCCTGGGTGACAGAGTAAAAAAAATTCCATCTCAAAAAAACAAAAACAAAAACAAACAAACAAAAAACTTCTGCATTGCTCCAGTGAGTGTTGAACAGTTTCAAACAATTGATTGCACATGTCTTGGCCTCAGATTCCACATTGGTTAAAATCCTGAGCATAATTATGGCTTTGTCCTTAGATTCTATAGGATGGGAAGACTACTTCAAGCAAGAGAAACCACATTGATTTAGAATATGCAAAAAATAAATAAATAAAACAAACAAATACATAAAGCAGAAGAAATTATAAGAATGTGAGGGGAGGCCTGGTGTGGTAGCTCAAATCTGTAATTCCAACGCTTTGGGAGGGCAAGGTGGGAGGCTGGCTGGAGGCCAGGAGTTCAAGACCAGCCTGAGCAACATACTGAAGCCCTATCTCTACAATAATAATAGTAATAATAATTAGGCATGCTGGTGCATCTGTGGTCCGAAATACTGGGGAGGCTGAGGTGGGAGGCAGTAGAGCCTAGGAGCTCAAGTCTGCAGTGAGCTGTAATTGTGCCACTGCACTCCAGTCTGGGTGACAGAGTGAGGCCCTGTCTCTGAAAAAGAAAAAAAGAATACAGGGGTGTCCATAGAACTTAGGAACAAGAATGTAACCAAAACCAAGGAGACATTTCAACGAGTCATCCAGTATATCTCACTCTGTCTCCACCCCTTTACTCCTCTTCTCCTTTCTTCTCTTCTGCCCGCTTCCCTTGCTGAACCCTTCTATCTTGGCCCAGATGACCACTGTATGATTTCTGACTCAAGATCTGAAGATGAGATAACCAGAAAACAGTTGTCCTCGAGTGAGCAGAGCCTGGGCTTGGATGGGTAGAGTGCTTTCTTTGTGCTCACTTCTAGTGGCTCTGGGGTTAGACTTGGAGATACTGATTTCCTCACAGAGACCCTTCAAAGCAGAACTGCCATCTCCATTCTACTCCGTTCCATTCCTTTTCATCACTGCATTATCAAACATTCCCGACCAAACATTCATCTGCAGTACAGCAAATGGGCTGAAATAATTGGACCCAATGAGAAAAATGTAAAATCTGACATCTCAGTCCAAAAAACAAAAAAATGAAGGGCACAAGAGAAAAGATTGAAGGAAATTTTGCTAAAGGATCTCACGGAGAAAAGAGCATGTGGGTTTCCTAGATTGTAATAAGAATGTGAATCTCCTGTGAACGTGGTTGCCAAGAAAATGAAAGCAAATGTATACTAATTCATAGGAATTTACTGTAGAGAGCAACGAAGGTAAAACCCCACTCTATTCTGATGACTTTTCAGTACTGTTTTTAGTATGTAGAGAAGCAGGCAGTCTGGAATGTATTCAGAGAGTAACCAGGATGTCAGAGAACTTGAAACCAGGTTACACGAGGTTTTGATAGCAGAGCAGGAAGGATCTAGCCTGGAGAAGGGAAGCTGTCAGTGGCGCTGGGCCTTGGTCTTCAGACTTCTATCGTGTGGAAGCTATGGTCAGAGCACCCAAGGATACCAGTGAAGACTTGGCAACCTAACAACTTCACCTTAATGTAAGCACACTTTTTAGAACTGGCCAACTCATGTAGAGAATGGCCAATCATTTGTCAAAACCCTAAGTGGGTGTGTGAAAGTCAGGGGTGAGATCCAAGAGGAGGAAGGATTTGAAATAGACTGTGCTAGATGATTTCTAACAACTCTTGTGATTATGAAATTCAAGCAGGAAGGGAATCATTATTCCCATGTTATAGCTGAGGAAATCAAAGCCCAGAGTACTTAGGTGACTGTTCCAAGGCATGCAGATTGTCAAGATGATGACCTGAAGAGTGGCTCATGATGCCAAGTGAGGTGTTCTGTACAACCCACCTTCTAACTGCTATTGTTAATCTTCCCTATGAATAGTGCCTCCTCACTCGACTCCAGAATAGTCTCTTATTCCCTAAAGCATTCACAGAGGAGAATCAGTCACTTTCATTGCGAGTCAGAGACTCGCATTGAAATATTCCCATTCAATAGCCAACCCTTCTCACACCCCATCCTATCCTTGAAGGACACAATAAAAGAAAATCAGTCTCACCCACAACCTGCAGCTGAGAGAATCTCCAACATTAACTCATGTCACTGGCTCATTGCACCAGATTGTGCAGGAGGGATTCATTATGAGCTTCCTGCCAGGTTAACAGAGAGGCAGAGGTAAAAAGAGAAAGATGTGACAAGGACCTTAAAAAAGTGTCATGCTCATGGATAGGAAAAATCAATATTGTGAAAATGGCCATACTGTTCAAAATAATTTATAGATTCAATGCTATCCCCATCAAGCTACCATTGACTTTCTTCACAGAATTAGAAAAAAACTACTTTAAATTCCATATGGAACAGAAAAGAGCCCATATAGCCAAGACAATACTAAGCAAAAAGAACAAAGCTGGAGGCATCACACTACCTGACTTCAAACTATACTACAAGACTACAGAAACCAAAACAGCATGGTGCTGGTATCAAAACAGATATATAGACCAACGGAACAGAACAGAGGCCTCAGAAATAATGCCACACATCTACAACTATCTCATCTTTGACAAACCTGACAAAAACAAGCAATAGGGAAAGAATTCCCTATTTAATAAATGGTGTTGGGAAAACTGGCTAGCCATATGCAGAAAACTGAAACTGGACCTCTTCCTTATACCTTATACAAAAATTAACTCAAGATGGATTAAGGACTTAAATGTAAGACCTAAAATCATAAAAACCCTAGAAGAAAACCTAGGCAATACCATTCAGGACATAGGCATGAGC
The DNA here is from genome assembly GCF_028885655.2 of Pongo abelii. NCBI lineage: Eukaryota > Metazoa > Chordata > Mammalia > Primates > Hominidae > Pongo > Pongo abelii. The sequence continues at coordinate 5,389,932 of NC_071995.2, forward strand.
CAAAACTTCATAACTAAAACACTAAAAGCAATCGCAACAAAAGCCAAAATTGACAAATGAGATCTAATTGAACTAAAGAGCTTCTGCACAGCAAAAGAAACTATCATCAGAATGAACAGGCAACCTACAGAATGGGAGAAAATTTTTGCAATCTATCCATCTGACAAAGGGCTAATATCCAGAATCTATGAGGAACTTAAACAAATTTACAAGAAAAGAAAACATCAAAAAGTGGGCTAAGGATATGAACAGACACTTCTCAAAATAAGACATTTATGCAGCCAACAAACAGATGAAAAAAAGCTCATCATCACTGGTCATTAGAGAAACGCAAATCAAAACCACAATGAGATACCATCTCACACCAGTTAGAATGGCAATCATTAAAAAGTCAGGAAACAACAGATGCTGGAGAGGATGTGGAGAAATAGGAACACTTTTATACTATTGGTGGGAGTGTAAATTAGTTCAACCATTGTGGAAGACAGTGTGCCAATTCCTCAAGGTTCTAGAACCAGAAATGCCATTTGACCAGGCAATCCCATTACTGGATATATACCCAAAGGATTATAAATCATTCTGCTATAAAGACACATGCACACGTATGTTTATTGCAGCCCTATTCACAATAGCAAAGACTTGGAACCAACCCAAATGCCCATCAATGATAGACTGGATAAAGAAAATGTGGCACATATACACCATGGAATACTATGCAGCCATAAAAAGGATGAGTTCATGTCCTTTGCAAGGACATGGATGAAGCTAGAAACCATCATTCTCAGCAAACTAACATAGGAACACAAAACCAAACACTGCATGTTCTCACTCATAAATGGGAGTTGAACAATGAGAACACATGGACACAGGGAGGGGAACATCACACGCTGGGGCCTGTTTGGGGTTGGGGGGTTAGGGGAAGGATAGCGTTAGGAGAAAAAGCTAATGTAGATGACGGGTTGATGGGTACAGCAAACCACAATGGCATGTGCATATCTATGTAACAAACCTGCATATTCTGCACGTGTATCCCAGAACTTAAAGTATAATAAAAATAAAAATAAAAAAGTGCTAGTTTCGCCGCCCCTGTCAGAAGGGCCTGCAGAAGCTCATATTAGCAATGGCTCTTGGGTGGGCCTCAGTTTCAGAAAACCACAGATTTTAAAATCACAATATTGCAGAATACATCAATTTGGTGATAAATATATTCATTCACACTAAAAAAGGAAAGTGTTTTATGATGGATTCATTGTCTGGTTCACTTAAACTGCCCACTTTTCTTCTCTTGTGTGTGTTTGCCGATGATGGCTGTTTAGTAAACTATCGCAAGAACAAAAAACCAAACACCGCATATTCTCACTCATAGGTGGGAATTGAACAATGAGAACACATGGACACCGGAAGGGGAACATCACACTTTGGGGACTGTTGTGGGGTGGGGGGAGGGGGGAGGGATAGCATTGGGAGATATACCTAATGCTAGATGACGAGTTAGTGGGTGCAGCGCACCAGCATGGCACATGTATACATATGTAACTTACCTGCACATTGCACACATGTACCATAAAACCTAAAGTATAATAATAATAATAATAATAATAAAATAAAAAATAATAGCCTTTATTGAGATATAATTCATATACCATAAAATTCACTTTCTTAAAGTGTACAATTCAGTGGACTTTAGTATATTCACGGAGCCATGCAGCCATCATCACTGTCTAATTCCAGAATATTTTCATCACCTCAAAAAGAAACCCTGCACCCATTAGCAGTCCCTCTCCTTCATCACCCATTCCACCCAGCCCTGAGCAACCACCAGTCTACTCTCTATCTCTATGAACTTGCCTATTCTAGACATTTTTTATAAATGGAACCATAAATATATGTCCTTTTATGACAAACTTCTTTCACTTAGAATAATGTTTTCAGATTCATTTATGTTGTAATATGTGTTAGTGTTTCATTCTTTTTTAGGATCAAATAATACTCTATTTATGGCTATACTACATTTTGTTTATTCATTCATCAGTTGATGGACATATCAGTTGTTCCCACTTTTTGGCTATAATAAATAAATACTGCTCTGAACCTTTATGTAGAAATGTTTGTATGGACATATTTTTTCATTTATCTGTGTATACCTGGGAGTGGGATTGCCAGGCTGTATGGCAACTCTATATTTAATCTTTTGAGAAACTGCCAAACTGTTTTCCTAACTGGCTACATTATTTTACAGTACTTTCAGCAATGTAAAGGGGTTCCAATATCTCTACACCCTTGACAATACTTGTTATTTTCTATATTTTTTGTTGTTATAACCGTCTTCGTGGGTAAGAAGTGGTGTCTCTTTGGGCTTTTGATTTACATTTTTCTAATGGCTATTGCTGTTGAGTGTCTTTTCATGTGCTTTTGGCCATTTGTAGAACTTCTTTAGAGAAACGTCTAATCAAATCCTGTGCCAATATTTTAATCTGGTGACTTGTCTCTTTATTCCCTCTGTGCTTCTGAAATCAAAGTCAGATGATATAACTCTTTTGAGGAATGGATTCCATGTAACAACAGTATTCTCTGATCCAAACATGTTTGAATCATGAACAGGATGATCATTGGATGAACTGTGACCTTGGTGAGAGATGGGGGAATGAACTGTAGGTGACTGCCTAAGTGACTTTTCAGCCAAAGAGATGATGAGAGATTTATTTGCTTAAGACAAAAATGGGTATTTATGGAGAGGAAGCAGAGTAAGTCCAAAGGAAAGGAAATCAAGAACAGTGGGCTCTTGAGTGATGTAGTTCAGGATCCTCTAGGCCCACTAGGGCCTCTGACGTGAACTCAGTGTTGTAGGTTATCTCCTTATGTTCCAAATTCCTGCCTGCAGGAAGGAGCCTTGACAAGGAGTCAGTCCTTTGTCCTAGGCCCTCACCTTGCTGAGGGACACACATCACTTAATCTTCAGAGGTCTCAGCTTCCTTATCAATATGATAACTTCCAGTGCCAAGGTTCTCTCAGTAGGGGCAAGAATATTTTATCTCTCCAAGCTCTTAAAGAAGTACAGCAGAGCAGCCTGAAATCTCCATCTTTAGAACTCTTGAAGAAAACTGGAGAAAGCTATCTTCCTGGCACGGCTTATCCTCAGATAACCTAGAAGGCTCATAAACCCTGCAGGTCAATTTCTGGACTAGGGAGCTTTGAATGGGCATATCCTACACCAGGACCCTGGGAAAGCCTGGTCTCTGCTCCGAGGCAAATTTCCACACTAAATGGGTTACATGTTTGAAAGTTTCCAATGTGCAAGCACATTCTGCTTCCTATTACATACTGACCAACATGGAGCAATGGGTGCCAAAATGGAAAGAAGGAAAAAAGTTGGGTGAACCAAAAAATAAGTTGACCACAGCAAACTGTCTTGAGATAAAAAAAAGTCATCTCCCCAGCCAGTGTCCTAGGTACAAGTAGAGAAAAAAAAAACCCATGGCATGTGAGTTCTGATCAGGTCTGTACATTCCTCCCAACCCCAATCCTGGTGAACATTAGCTAGGTATGTGTGTTTGAAGTGGGTTTACTGTGGGAAATACTTACTTGTGGTTTTGCCTGCAGTTAACATACTAGAGAAGGGGATAGAATCCAGGGCTCAGGCACGCGCATTCCAGGCAGTCAGGCTGAAGAAGGACAGCTTTGGAGCTGAAGACGCGGAGAAAAGATTGCCTAGCTATGAACAGACACTTCTCAAAAGAAGACATTTATGCAGCCAAAAAGACACATGAAAAAATGCTCATCATCACTGGCCATCAGAGAAATGCAAATCAAAACCACAATGAGATACCATCTCACACCTGTTAGAATGGCAATCATTAAAAAGTCAAGAAACAACAGGTGCTAGAGAGGATGTGGAGAAATAGGAACACTTTTACACTGTTGGTGGGACTGTAAACTAGTTCAACCATTGTGGAAGTCAGTGTGGCGATTCCTCAGGGATCTACAACTAGAAATACCATTTGACCCAGCCATCCCATTACTGGGTATATACCCAAAGGATTATAAATCGTGCTGCTATAAAGACACATACACACGTATGTTTATTGCGACACTATTCACAATAGCAAAGACTTGGAACCAACCCAAATGTCCAACAATGATAATGTCCAACAATGATAATGTCCAACAATGATAATGTCCAACAATGATAGACTGGATTAAGAAAATGTGGCATATATACACCATGGAATACTATGCAGCCATAAAAAATGATGAGTTCATGTCCTTTGTAGGGCCATGGATGAAATTGGAAATCATCATTCTCAGTAAACTATCGCAAGGACAAAAAACCAAACACCGCATGTTCTCACTCATAGATGGGAATTGAACAATAAGAACACATGGACACAGGAAGGGGAACATCACACTCTGGGGACTGTTGCGGGGTGGGGGGAGGGGGAAGGGATAGCATTAGGAGATATACCTAATGCTAAATGACAAGTTAATGGGTGCAGCACACCAACATGGCACATGTATACATATGTAACTAACCTGCACATTGTGCACATGTACCCTAAAACTTAAAGTATAATAATAATTTTAAAAAGAAAACTAATGTTTTGTGACACATGAAAATTATATGAAATTCAAAGTCCATAAATAAAGATTGTTGGAACACACACACACACACACACACAAAAAAGAAAGATTGCCTAAAGCTGTGAGTAAAGATGTGTGTCCATCAAGGCCATGAAAGGCTGTGCCTGCAGCTGCTGCTGTAAGGAGCTGGGACGGCATCTAGTCAGCTCATGAATCATGTCAAAGGCCAAAAGGAATATGAGGTCAGATTCTCAGGTGCATGTGCCCTTGTGCGCTGAGAATGATAAATTTGGAAACAAATAGAAGGTCGTAAATCATCAATGGTATATCAGTAATGGTAAATCTAATCAATATCTCCCTTTAAAGATAAAGGCTCTTTTGCCCCAGGATAAACCATTCAGGGAATTTTGCATTTGGACTGCTCCCAGAGAGGACTGGTAAAGCTTTTCTCTTTGGAGGTCATGGGAGTGTGGGTGGCAGCAGGTTGGGGCAGGTTCTTACTGACCAAGGGATTGGAGGGACACAGCGGATGGTGTAGGAGCTTCCAGTCCCAGACTAGCTGTTTGACCTTCTTCCCTATTTCCTAATCTTTAAAATATGGAGGTGAAATTTAATGGTTTCAAAGTTTGCTTCCAGTAGTACCATTCTGATTACTTTATGAAATCTACTTTCCTCTCACCGCTGGGTACAGAGAAAGGAAACATGTAAATGGTCATGAGAAGAATTAAAGGAAGAACTCTCCAACTTTTGGGATCATGAATGAAAAAGGCAGGACCCTGAGAAAAGCTGTAGATCTAATTTCCCTAATATTTTAAATAATTAAACCTGCTAACTAAGGTGGAATATATACATTTAAAAAAAAAATTTTTTTAGAGTCAGCATCTCTCTCTGTCACCCAGGCTGGAGTGCGGTGTTGCAATTATAGCTCACTGCAGCCTTAATGTCCTGGGCTCAAGTAATCTTCCTGCCTCAGCATTTTGAGTAGCTGGGACTACAGGGGCATACCACCATGCCCAACTAATTAATTTATATTTTTTAATTTTTTGTAGAGATCGGGGTGTCTCTATGTTGCCCAGGTTGGTCTCAAACTGCTGGGCTCAAGCAATCCTCCTTTCTCAGCCTCCCAAAGTGCTGGGATTACAGGCATGAGCCACTGCACCTGGCCATGTGGAATATATTTGAGGAGGCTGGAGGCTGAGTGCCCCAAGTGCAGAGATGTGGCTTTCATCTTTAGTCGAACTCTTTCCTCCCTAGCTCAGCCTTCTCCATGGCTTTTTCTGCCTGGTCTCTTCCCTTTCCCTTCAAACCAACCCATATCAACTTCTTAGCACCTTCCTTCCACCGTGCCACTTTTTCGCTCTTCTCACAAGAGCATCTGTCCCTTATAGCATCATGTCTGAATTCCTCTTTCTCACTTCTAACTCCCCAAAACATGCCTCTGCTATTTATAATATTCCACTGCTGCAAATACTTTTTTTTTTTTTTTTACTAGAGCCTGATCTGTCCAGTAAATAGACTTGGAATCCAGGTCCTAGACCATTCCCACTGCCATGACTTTGTTCATTTTTGCACAAATTTTGAATGTGCTTCATGTCTAGGAACCCTATCTATCCTTCAAGGTTATGTGGAATTACTACCTCTTCTCTGAAACCTTCAACCTTCTCTGACTCATCCAGCCCTTCCTGAATGTTCTTTTCCATATACACAGTTGAGCCTCAAAGTTTTGGTTTGTGCACTTAATAATAGCTTTTAATCTCATCTCTACAAATAAATTGAAACCTAGTGTTAGACACACAGTAGCCCTCAATAAAGACTTGATAGATTTGAATTCACCTGGGCCTTTACTCTTCCATGATAACTTCAGGATTTACTGAGCCCAGGATAGGTTGTCAGAACAGTTACCTGGCTGGCTGGTGGCTCCTTTGTATGTACCGACCTATATAATGCCTGGGGTGTTCATAATATTTTTGGATACCTCCACCAAGAAAGGATCATTTATCAGTCTTCTGATTGCTTGATAAGAGGATCCTGACACCATGGAATTTTCTTGTATCTGGATCAATGTTTATTATTAGTAGGTCCATGTTAGGAACACAGCCTGAGTATGGCTTTGGTTCAACAGAGTAGATTAAAAGCCATTCTGGACCATAAAAAATAATTGCCAACTGTATGACTGAAAAAAAAAAAGCTCTGATTGAAAGTATGGGTCTGCTTTGTACCTTAGAGGGAATAAATCTTCCATCACTCAAGTGGGCAGTGTCAATAATGTAGATTGAAAGAGCACTAGGATGAACATCAGACAATCCGGATTCTGGTTAGGTTTCCCACTAGTTTATGAACTTGTGAGGTGATCTAGGAAAAAATACAGCATCCCTCATGGTCTTAGTTTCTGCCCATGTAAATAAGTTTGCATAAGATGGTCACTAATGTCCTACAAGCTCTGACGTGGTATGAATCCATGAAAGCAGTTGTTAGAACACTGCTCTCTATTCTTTGACAATATATGTAAAGAAAAGAGCAATGCCATGTTATAGACATGAGGAGGAGGAGCTGGAAACATAGTCTTAGGTCCTGTCCATCTACTCATCCATCCACTTAGGAAATATTATTGAATATCTACTATGTGCCAAGCTTCGTTCTAAGCACTAGGAATACAGTGAGCGGCAACAATAACAACAACACAAGGATCTTTATAACAAAGCCTAGATTCTAGTGGTGAGAGACAATGAAGACATCAAACAATATATACGTAATATGTCAACTAAAGATGGATTACCACATGCGGCTACACAGGCTACACGCTGCAAATGCCCAGGCGATACCTTCACATAGACTATGGTGACACTAGGTGGTGGTGAGTACTATGAAGAAAAGTAAGCAGGTTGGGAGATAAAGAGCACAGGGCATGTGCTAGAAAAGTACAACAAAAAGGAGAGTGGTGTGGGGCCCATCACACATACTCAGGAAGTCCATTTGTCACTTGACCTCAGCTCTCAGCATGGAGGGCATTTTCAATACCTGGTGCTACAACAGCTTCTACCTTTGGTTTTACCACATAGAGTTTTGCTTTTCATTTTGTAAAATGCTACATTCACTTACGTAAGACATAGTTCATGGGTGAGGATGATGAGGCAGCTTAAAATGAGGGAAGTCTCAATAACAATAAATTAATCAATATATGAATATTAGACCCTGAAGGAGAGATGAGTAGAATAGGGCCCTTTCCCCAGGTAGGAAGAAAAGGCATGTACATCACTATGTTCAGTGAAAGTGGAACATAATAAATGCTGCAAGAACATGCTACAGGAATTTAGGGGAAGAAAATCACTGTGGTCTGAGATGATTAGAAGAATATTCAGAAAACCTGGGGCTTAAGGATCTGCAGGATTTTGCCAAATAAAGTCAAGAAGATGAAAAGATGGGAATAAGACACACAGATGAGAATGCTCATGGCAAGTTCAAAGGGCTGGAAGAGGAATAGGCAGTCACACAGCATGAGAGGACTAGGGAGGTAGACTGGGGATCAAATTCCAATTTTAAAAGCTTAGGTGTTTCTTTTAGGCCTGGGAAAGTTCCAGCCACCATATTTAGAGGTTCAACTTGGGCAAAGGTGGGACACCACCCTCTACTCCCTCATCGTCAGCCCCATTAAGCTCTTCCATTCAAGGGTTTTGCTGTCAGCATCTCTCACAATAACAATAGCAACAACAATGCCTCATAATCGCACAGTCCTCTGCACATCACTAAGTGCTATATTTGAAACTTCATAAAGGCAGGGGTCATATGCTACTCTATTCAACTGTTTGAACTTGGCACAGTGCTTGCCACAGAAGAGACACTCAGTAAATTCTAATTAGTAAAAAAATAAGAGATCCATGCATCTTCTCATTTGAACATCAGAATAATCCTCTGAGGCAGTAAAGCCAAATATTCATATCCTAATTTTACAAATAAAAGAAGCAAAGACCAGAGTAGATATATGATTTGTCCAAGTTTTCTTAAATACTGTGCTACAAATTTTGTATTAAGAATTGCACTGAGCTAGGAACCGGAAGACTAGGAACCAGTGAAGTAAGAACTTGGCTTTTGCGCTTATCTGGACCTTGAAGGGTTTTTTTTTTTTTTTGCCCATTAAATATGCATGGAACTAAATTTCATTGGTTCCAAGATACACACACAAACACACGCAAATATTTATATTATCGTATTTTCATGTCACTGAAGTCAGGATGTGTCTTGCAATCAATGCTGTGCATATCTTAATTTGAGAATTTCTCTTAGAGTCTGAAATGTGGTAACCTCTGCCCTGCCTGCCTGCCTGCTAGAATATAAATGTGATAGTGTTTTGTATACTGGGAAGTGCTGTGCAAATAAGTAAGAACTAGTAAAACAGAAGTTGCCACTGCCTCCCTCAATACCTGGTCGTACAATTCTGACTGCTCTAGAGCAGCCAGCCACCAAGTAATTTCTGCTTAGAGTCCCTGAGCAGTCTTGGCTAGAGAGAGGATTAAATGGCATTAACCTGACAAGCAAATTTCTGAGACACCTGGTACAAATCTTTGCTATTGATTAAAGGAATTAGTGGTCTGAGAATCTATGAATAGACAAAAAGAAAGGAAATGCAATCCTTTTCCACAAGCCCAGACACAGATCAAACATTCACTGATTTCTTTTTTCCCTGTTTGCACATACCTGTGGTTCCATGGGGCTGAATTCCCGGAAGGAGCTCCTTTGACACAGGGACCCTGCTCTAGCAAGCAAATCCCTCCCCAGCAGAACTTCTCCCCCAAGCACTCCACAGCCTCCTTTGACCACAGCAGCCAGCGCCAGGGAGACAGTGTACGAGGGACTGATAAGAGGGCTAGTAATCTCTGCCCTGAGTCTGTTGGGGCATATTGTAATCTAGAGCCACTAAATTGCCTAAATTGTCTGCATATGGCCTCCACCACCCACACTTGTAAAAAACAAACAAACAAAAATGTCAGTATTTAGGGAAGAGATGGGGGAGGATAAAATGCATAACAGGGATAAGACTAGGGTAAGGCAAATTACGTAACCGGGGAGCAAAATTTAAGGAGGAACACACTTTCACTGTAAAGCACATAAGTTGCTTTCTAATATTCCTGGTTTGTCACTCATTCCTACTAGGTGTTGGACAAATTATTGAATAATCCTGGACATAAAATAAAGCACATAAAATAAAGTGGTTAATCAGTTTCATGCTGAATTATAAAAGTTTTTGCAGCACTTAATTATAAATCTTTCACACATTCTTTGTTATTTGTTCTTCCCTACAAGTGGGAGTTTATTATTATAATTATTATAACATGCTGTAAACAATCTAAAGCTAAGAGTGTAACTTGATCAAGAGGCTAGAGACTGGTAAGCAACAGGATGCCACTACCTAGAATTAAGTTGCTATAGAAATTTAGTTTTCGTTTTTATTCTTATTACCCATATTAATGCACAAAGTTTTAAAACAAAGATGACACTCTTGTCACATTACCTGGGTCTTAGAATGGTAGCAATGACTGTGCAGATTGCTAGCCAGGAATTGCATGTCTCCATCCCACGGACTATTGGTTTAAGAAGGCATAATTCAGTCAAGTCGAGATGGACCTTCAGTTTTCAGGAACATTTGAGTGAAAAATAGAGTGTCCCAACATGGGGAGGAGAAGAAAACAAAGAAGATGGTTTGCCATTATATCAGAGTCAGATTGAAAGGGGGTAGGAATTGATTTGAAAGGGTTACATTTACCAGCTTCTGTACATAAGTAAATTGGAAAATAACAACACCCATCATGATCCTTTGCAATGAAGAGTAGATGAGTTTAGAAAACACTTCTGGAAAGGTGGAGTAAGGACCTCTGAAAATATGCTCCTCCGTAAAAGGAATGAGAACACTTTCAAAATGATGAAAATCAATTTTTTAAACTCTGGAAATTAACCAAAGGCTTGCAACAACCCAGGGAGTATTTATTCAGGAAAATGGCTACATCTTGGTATGAAGAGTGAAATTGATGGTGTTTAAATCTGCCCTGTTTTCATCCCCTCTCCCTAGCATTGTGGTTGTCTTGAAAACCAACAGCTTCCCAATCATGGTGGCTATGAAGACCAGTAGCCTAGCAGCTGCTGCTGGAAAAAAAAAAAAAAAAAGAGTATAATGGGCTGAGAGCTGCCCCCAAAGCCCCATACTTAGGCAATTGTCACTATTTGATCTGTCTGACAGTTTCCTGGAAAAGCCCCATTCACAGGTCTTATTTTTACTGTACCTGACTCAGGACTAACAGCCCTATCCCCAGAGTGTTTTTTGGAAAAAAAAAAAAAAAAACAACCAATGACAATTTTTTTTAACATTAGAGCTGTTATAAGATGAGGCAAAGAGGTTTACAAAAAAGCTCCAAAGGAAATTCTGGGGAATTAGACATACGTAGAGGACATTGAAAAGCTCTGATTAGTTCTAGAATTGAATGCCACACTCGTGTGCAGAGTTGTTCATATGCCCAGAAAAGACTGGAGAAGGCCCTAATTTCTCATTTCTGGCTGACACTGTGGCTCTGTACAAGTAGGAGGTGAAGGTTAAAGCAGAGTAATGAACTACCAAAGCACAAAATCCATCCCCCAACACACAGTGAAAGCTGAAAGATTCATTGATTAAAGGCATTTAAGGATTACTTTGTCTAATTACCAGCTGACCACTAAACTAACCAATAGAGATTTCAATGGCCACATAGAACAAAGATACAGAATTTACAGAAATAGTGCGAGAGAAACACCAAGCACAGAAAATAACAAAAAAAATAAAGATTCATTGATTAAAGGCATTTAAGGATTACTTTGTCTAATTTCCAGCTGACCACTAAACTAACCAATAGAGACTTCAATAGCCACATAGAACAAAGGTACAGAATTTACAGAAATAGTGCAAGAGAAACACCAACCACAGAAAATAACAAAAAACAGAAAGAATAACATAATTTAGACAGGAGAGGAACCTGGTTTCCAAAGTTACCACATTCTATTATTTGAAATTTCCAGTTTTCAACAAAAATTATGAGACATGCAAAGAAATAGGAAAGTATCACCCACATACAGGGAAAAGGCATTCAATAGAAATCGTCTCTGAGGGAGCTGCGATTGGTGACCACTGGACAAAGACTTTAAATCAGCTACTGTAAGTATGTTTAAAGAACTAAAGGAAACCATTCTAAACAACTAAAGCAAAGTATTAGAACAGTGTCTTAGCAAATAGAGAATACCAATAAAGAGATAGGAAATATTTTTAAATATACACACACATACACAGGTACACACAGACAACTAAATAGAGATTTTGGAATTGAAAATCCAGTGAAATTTAAAAATTAATAAAGAAGCTAAACAGCAAGTTTGATATGGCAGAAGGAAGAATCAGTGAACCTGAAATTGACAGAGTCTCAAAGACCCGAGGGACACCATCAACATACACATAATAAGAGTAGCAGAAGGAGATGAGAAGAAGAAAGGAGTGTAATGGTCAAAATTTTCTCAAATTCAATGAAAAATTAATCTATATACCTGGAATTCTCAACAAACTTCAAGTAAGATAAAATTAAAGAGATCCAAAACTAGACCTACCATAGTCAAACTGTTGAAAGACAGAAACAAAGAATCTTGAAAAAGCAAGAAAAAAGTGACTTACTATGTACAATGGACCTTCAATAAGATAAACAACTGACTTTTTGTTAGAAGCCACAGGAGCCAGAAGGCAGTGAGATGATATATTCAAAATGTTGAAAGAAAGGGACTGTGAACCAAGATTTCAATATTCAGAAAAAGAATCCTTCAAAAATAAAGGAACAATTAAAACAATCCCAGATATATAAAAACAGTGAATTCATTACTAGCAGAAATACTAGAGACCTTCAGACTGAAATAAAAGGACATTAGATAGTGAGCAAAGTCAAGGAAAAGAAATAAACAGCACTTATAAGGTGCTCTAACTTCATAAGGTATATATAAAACAGTGTATAAATGTATTTTTTGTTTGTAACTCCTTTTTCTAGTATCTGATTTAAAAACACTACATAAAATGATACAAATCTGTTGATGGACACAATACACAAAAACGTCATTATGACAACAATAGCATAAGGGGGAGGTTGTAACTACAAAGGAGACTCATTTTTGTATACTATTAAAATTAAGATGATGTTCTAGATTTTTATAACCAAAGATGTTAATTCTAATCCACAGAGCATCCAAGAAAATAATTCAAAAATAAATACTAAAAGAAACAACAAAGGAATTAAAATTGCACATTAAAAATATCTATTTAACATAAAAAAGGGAGTGATGGAGGAACAAAGAAACAAAAAGACACAACACATGCAAAATACAAATAGCAAACACAAGACATGCAAAATACAAATAGCAAAATGACAGATACAAATCCTATCTTAATAGTAGTTAGATTTAATGTAAATAAACTAAATACTTCAATAAAAAGAAAGAAGCTGACAAAATGCATGTTTAAAAAATTATCTAACTATATGCTGCCTACAGGTAGATACCTAAAATTCAAAGACACAAATAGATTGAGAGTAAAAAGGTAGAAATGATATATCGGACAATCAGTAACCAAAAGAAAACTGGAGTAGCTATACTCATATTAAGAAAATAGAATTTAAGACAAAAGTTGCTACTAGAGACAATGAAATATATTTCATAATAATAATAAAGATTAATTAAGCAGGAAGAAACAGCAATTATAAACATATATACACCTAACAACGAGACCAAAATACATGAAACAAAATCTGTCAGAAAAGAAGGGAGAAATTGACAATGCAATGATAATTGGTAGAGTTTAATGCTCTATTTTCAATAATAGATTGAAGAGCTAGGCAGAAGACAATTAAGAAAATATAACACTTCAACAATAGTATAAACCAATTCATCTATAAAACTCCCCACCTAAAAATAGCATAATACACATTCTTCCCAAGTGCATATAGAACATTCTGCAGGATAAAACATATATTAGGCCGTAAAACAAGCCTCAATAAATTTAAAAGTGTTCAGAAAAATAAGGAAATTTCAGGAAGACACAAATATATGGAAATAAAATAACACATTTTAAATAGCCAGTAAGTCTTTTATGAACTCAATTCTGTCCCCAAAATTTTATGTGTTATGCCTCTAACACCCAAAGTAACTCTATTTGGAAAAATGATTTTTCAGCAGATAATTAAAGTTAATTGAGGTCATAAAGGTGGGACCTTAATCTGATAGGACTGGCATATTTATAAAAGAGGGAGAGACACCAGAACTCTCTCTCTCTCCACGTGAACACAGAGGGAAGGCCATGTCTGCAAGCCAAGAAGACATTCTGTCACCAGAAATCAACCTTGAGAGCACCCTGACCTTGGGCTTCTAGCCTCCAGAACTGTGAGAAAATAAAATTCTGCTGTTCAAGCCACCCAATATGTGGTATTTTTTTTGTGGTGGCCCTGGAAAACTAATATACGGTCAAAGAAAAAATGCAAGGGAAATAAGCTGACTGAAAACACATACCAAACATAACAAAATTTACAGAATGTAGCTAAAGCAATAAAGAAGAAAGATCTCAAATCAACATCCTAACCTTTTGCCTTGAAAACCTAGAAAAAGAAGAGTGAATGAAATACAAAATGAGCAGAAGGAAGGAAATAATAGAAATTTGAGAACAAATCCATGAAATAGAAAATAATAACAGAGAAAATAAACAAAACTTAAAGTCATTTCTTTGAAAAGATTTTAAAAATTGACATACCTTTAGCTAGCTAAACTGCCAGAAAGAAAGAAAAAAAAAGAGGAGGGAAGGAAGGAAGGAAAGGAGGGAGGGAGGGAGTGGAGAAAGAGAGAAAGAGAGGAAGGAAGGAAGGAAAGAAGAAAGAAAGAAGGAAGGAAGGAAAGAAGAAAGGAAGGAAGGGAGGGAGGGAGGGAGGGAAAGAAGGAAGAGAGGGGACAGGGTAAAGAGATCACTCAATTACAAAAATCAGTAATGAAAGATAAAGAGTGAACATCACTTCCAAACTAACAGAAATAAATAGTACTATACTACTGTCAGTAGTATGCCAAAAAATAAGATAACCTAGATAAGATGGACAATTTCTAGAAAAACACAAACTATCAAAACTGACTCAAAAGAAAATAGAAAATCTAAATAGTCCTATAACAAGGAAAGTGCTAGAATTAATCATTTGGAAACTTCCCATAAAAATACCTAGATGTAAATGGCTTTACTGATGAATTCTATCAAACACATAAAGATAAATTAACACCAACTGTTCACACACTCAAAAAAAAAAGTAGAGAGAATGAGGAAATGCTAACTCATGATACACAGCTGATATTGTCCTGATACCAAACCCAGACAAAGGTATCACAAAAGAAAGTAAAAGATCAATTTTCTTTATAAATATAAATAAAAAGAATCCTCAATAAAATGCTAGAAAAGCGAACACATAATGTATAAAAAGGATTATGCATCATAACTAAATAGGATTTATTCCAGGAATGCAAAGTTGATTTAATATATGAAAATCAATCAGTATAATAAATCCTATTAACAGGTTAAAGGACAAAAACCACATGATTACATCAAAAGACTCATAAAAAGCATTTTGCAAAATTCAACACTCTTTCATGATAAAACACATAACAAGTTAAGAATAAAAGAGAACTTCCTTAATCAAATAAAAAGCATATACAAAATTCCAGAGCTACATTATGTTTAATGGTAAAACATGAAATATTTTCCCTGAAATCAGATACCAAAAAAGACTCCCATTATCACCACTTATATTCAACATTGTACCAGAGGCTCTGGTCAGAGAAGCTAGGCAAGAAAAATAAATAAAATACATTCATATTGGAAAAAGTAAAATTATCTCTATTTTCAGATCACATGATCTTGAATATTGAAGAAGTCTAAGGAATCCACAAGAAACTGTGGTAACTACTGAGTTCAACAAGGTTTCAGAATACAAGATCAATATACAAAAATCAATTGGATTTCTACAAATTAGCAATGAACAATCACAAATAAAATTAAGAAAACAATTCTATTTATAATAGCATCAAAAAGGATAAAATAATAAGAAATGCATTTAACAAAACATGAGCACGACTTGTTCACTGAAAAATATAAAACATTGTGAAATAAATTTTCAAAAACCCAAATAAATGGAAGAACATGACCCATGTTCATGGATCAGAAAATTTAATGTTGTTAAAATGGAAATATTCCCCAAGTTGACCTATAGATTCAACACAGTCTAAATCAAAATGCCATTTGCCTTTGTTTTTTTGTTTTTTTTTTTTTGCAGAAATTGACAAGCTGATTCTAAAATTTCTATAAAAATTTAAGGAAACTTGAATTGCTGAAACAATTTTTAAAAGAACAAAGTTGGTGGACTTGCATGGCCTAGTTTTAATACTTACCTGAAAGCAACAATGATCAAGACCGTGTAGTATTAGCATCAATGGAATAGAATTGAGAGCCCAGAAGTAAATATGTATATCTATGATCAATTAATCTTCAACAAAAGTGCCAAGACAATTCAATGGGGAAATAATAGTCTTTTCAAAAAATGATGCTGGAATAACTAGATATCAACATGCAAAATAATGAACTTGAACCCCTTGCTTGTACCATATTCAAAGCAGACCATAATTATAAATGTAAGAGCTAAGACATTAAAACTCTTGGAAGAAAACAAATGAGTACATCTTTATGACCTGGGATTGGGCCTTGAATGGTTTCTTAGGTAAGACACCAAAAGCACAAGCAAAAAAGAAAAAAATAGATAAATTGGTCTTCATCAAAATTAAAAACTTTTGTACTTCAAGGGACACCACCAAAAAAGTGAAAGGGCAGCTCACAGATTGAGAGAAAATACTTGCCAATTATATGTCTGCTAATAGACTTGTATTCAGAATGTATGAAGAACTCTTGCAAATCAAAAACAAAATGATAAATAACCATGTTTTTTAATGGGCAAAAGATTTAAATAGTCATTTCTCCAAAAGACATATAAGTGGCCAAAATGAACATGTAAAGATATTCAACATCCTTTGTTATTAAGGAAATGCAAATCACAACCACAATGAAACATCAGTTCACATACTCTAGGATGACTTTAATCAAAAAGAGATACAATAGCCAATGTTTGGTGAGGATTTAGAAAAACTAAAAGCCTCATATATTTCTGGCATGATTGTAAAATGGTACAGCCAGTTTTAAAATGTGTTTGGCAGTTCTTTCAAAGGTTAAACATAGAATTACCATATGACTTAGAAATTCCTCTTCTACATATACCTAACAGAAATGAAAACATATGTCCACACAAAAACTTGCATACAAATATTCATAACAGCATTATTCATAATAGCTGAAAAGTGGAAATAACTTCAATGTCCACCAACTGAGGAATGGATAAACAAAATGTACTCTATCCACACAATAGAATATTTTTCAGCAATAACAGGAATAAAGTACTGATACTTGATACATAGAGGAAACTTGAAGGTATTATGCTAGGTGAAAGAAGCCAGACACAAAAGGCCACACATCAGTTGATTCTATTTATATGAATTGTCTAGGATAGGCAAGTCCATGGAGACAGAAAGTGGATTACTGGTCATTAGGATCTGGGGGGCAGAGCAGAGTGGGGAGTGAATGTTAATGAGTATAGGGATTCATTTTGTGATGATGAAAATGTACCAGAATTAGTGCACAACTCTGTGAATATACCAAAAACTGCTTAATTGTACAAAATTATTCTTAAAATCCCTGAAGTGCTTAGTATACATTTGTTGTATTTAGAAAGAATGGTTTATCAAGTAGGACTCTTTTGATTGCAAGTAACAGAAAATCCAATGTCAATTTGCTTAAGCAACAAAAGGGAATTTGTGGGCTTATATAACAAAAGGGTATGCTTCAAAAGTGACTTATCATAAAGGCTCAAATGATGTTGGCAGGCTTTGTTCTGCTCGTTATTGTGTTGATTTCAACCTCAGATCATCTCAGGTTCCAATCTGAAGGAGAAATTTCCCTGCCTTTCTCAGAAATCCCGGCAAAAATCTCATTCACTGAGATTGGGTCATATGATCATCCCTGAACCAATCACTTTGGCTAAGGAAGGCCTGCTTCATATGTGTTGCAGGATCATAAAAATTTAGTGACTAAGAGAAGAAATTCCCAGTGCTGTTACCAAATGGGAGAAAGTAGAGGAAATAGATACCGAGCAATGGATACGATAGCAAATATCCAAAACCAACAGGAAAAGTTTGCCAAAATAGGAAATCAATACAACACAGCTTAGAATCTTGGTATATGGAGTACTCCAAATACACAGCTTCTTTTCTCAATTTTAGCTCTTAATCCTTTGAATTCAAATAATGTTTGAATTACAATTCACATTTAATGCTTATACAGGCAAACCTTGGAGATATTTCCGGTTTGGTTCATGACCACTACAGTAAAAGGAGTATCATGATAAAGTGAGTCACATGATTTTTAGATTTCCTAGTGCATATAAAAGTTATTTTACACTATATTGTGGTCTATTAGGTGTGTAATAGCATGTGTCTACAAAAAGATGAATATACCTTAACTTAAAAATACTTCATTGCTAAAAAATGCTAATGATCATCTGAGCCTTTAGTGAGCCATAATCTTTTTGCTGGTGGAGGATCTTGCCTTGATGTTGACAGCTGCTGGTTGATCAGTGTGGTGGTTGCTAAAGGCTGAGGTGGCTGTGGCAACTTCTTAAAATAACACAACAATGAAGGTTGCCTCATTGATGGACTCTCCCTTTCACGAAAGATTTCTTTGCAGCATGCAATGCTGTTTGATAGCATTTCTCCCACAGTAGAACTTCCTTCAAAACTGGAGTTAATCCTCTCAAATTCTGGCACTGCCTTATCAACTAAGTTTATGTAATATTCTAAATTGTTTGTTGTTATTTCAACAACATTCCTAGCATCTTCACCAGGAGCAGATTCCATGTCAAGAAAGCAGATTTTTGCTCATCCAAAAGAAGCAACTCCTCCTCTGTTCAGGTTTTATCATGAGATTGCAGCATTTCAGTCACATCTTCAGACCCCATCCCCCACCTTTTTTTTTTTGTTTTCAAAGAAACAGGGTCTTGCTTCATCACTCAGGCTGGAACAGTGTCGCTGTGGTGAGATCATAGCTCACTGTAATCACAAACTCCTGGACTCAAATAATCCTTCTGGCTCAGCCTCCCAAGTAACTGGGACTACAGGTGCACAGCAAAATGCTTGGCTAATTTTTATTTTATATATTTTTTGTAGACACAGGGTTTTGCTATGTTGCCTAGGCTGGTTTCAAACTCTGGGCCTCAAGAATCCTCCCACCTCAGCCTCCCAAAGCATTGGGATTACAGGTATGAGCCACCGTGTCCAGCCAGGCTCCACTTCTAAGTCTAGTTCTTTTACCATTTCCACCACATCTGCAGTTACTTCCTCCACTGAAGTTTTGAACTCCTCAAAGTCACCCAGGAGGGCTGGAACCAACTTCTTCCAAACTCCTGTTAATGTTGATATTTTCACCTCCTCTCACGAATCACAAATGTTCTTAATGGTGTCTAGAATAGTGAATTATTTCTAGAAGGCTATTTACTTTGCTCAAATCCATCAGAGAAATCATTATCTGTGGCAGCTATAGCCACAGATATAGCCATAGCTATAGTCCTTTGAAACGTATTTCTTAAATAATAAGACTTGTAAGTCAAAATTACTTCTTGATCTATGGGCTTCAGAATGGATGTTGTGATAGTAGGCATAAAAACAATGTTAATCTCTTTGTAATTCTCCATCAGAGCTCTTGGGTGACTAGGTGCACTGTCACTGAGCAGTAATATTTTGAATCTTTTTCTAAGCAGTAGGTCTCAATAGTGAGCCTAAAATATTCAGTAAACCTTGCTGTAATCAGATGTGCTATCATCCAGGCTTTACTGTTCTATTTGGAGAGCACAGGCAGAGTAGATTTAACATAGTTCTTAAGGGCCTTAACATTTTCAGAATGATAAATGATTGGCTTCAACTTAAAGTCATCAGTTGCCTTAGCTCCTAACAACAGAGTCAGCTTGTACTTTGAAACTTTGAAGCCAGGCATTGATTTCTCATTGATTTCTCTGGGTGACAGAGCCAGGCTCTGTCTCAAAAATAAAAAATTAAAAATTAAAAAATTAAAAATTAAAAAGACAGAATAGGAGAAGACATGGAAGGGAATGACCTGTGAAGGTAGAGGCAAGAAATTGGAGTGATGCCACCACAATGAATGCTCACAGCAGGCAGAAGTTGGAAAAGACAAGGAATAGATTTGACCCTCAAGTACCCAGTATGAATGCCGCCCTGCAGACACCTTGATTTTGGACTTCTGCACAGCAGGGGCTGTGAAATAATACATTTCAGTTGTTTTAGACGACCAAGTTCGTGGTGGGTGATTTGCTAGGACAGCCCTAGGAAACCGATACACTCTGATATTACACTCTTATATTGATATAGATAGTAGAGTTGGAAAGAATTGTCTGCCAGGCGCAGTGGCTCACGCCTGTAATCCCAGCACTTTGGGAGGCTGAGGCGGGCAGATCACGAGGTCAGGAGTTCAAGACCAGTCTGGCCAAAATAGTGAAACCCCGTCTCTACTAAAACTACAAAAAATTAGCAGGGCATAGTGGTGTGCGCCTGTAATCCCAGCTACTCAGGAGGCTGAAGCAGGAGAATCACATGAACCCTGGAGGCGGAGGTTACAGTGAGCCGAGATCACGCCACTGCATGCCAGCCTGGGCGACAGAATGAGATTCTGTCTCAAAAAAAAAAGAAAAGAAAAGAAAGAAAGGATTGTGTCTGTTTTACAAACTTTTATTTTCAAAACATTTGAATAGACCTTAAGGATATTTTAGATCAGATATCATACTTTTTTTCTACAGGAGCAGGTAGATTAAAAGTCATTTTTCTTCACTCTTCCATATTCTTTCCCATCTCTAAAACATAACAAAGAAAAAATGGCAAATGAAAGTCTAGGAGGAAAAACCCTCTCAAACTTGGATTAATGTGAAATTAAAAGGGGAAAATATACACTGATATTTCAAGAAGCTTGTGAGAGAAGATGAGAACGATCTGTAGATAAAGGGGTACTAAAGGTAAAAATAAGTTATGTTTTATTTTTGTTTTTGGAATTGGAAAGAATTAAGCAAGTTTCAGACTTGACAAAGGGGAACCTATAATTAGAGAAGGAATGTAGTTATAGCCTGAATATCTCTCATTCTAAATACTTGGGACCAGAAGTGTTTCAGATTTCATATTTTTCTCAGATTTTGGAATATTTGCAAATACATAATGAGATATCTTAGAGATATACTAGTTAGAGCTTAGACCAAGTCTAAACACGAAATTTATTTATGTTACATATATGCCTTATGCACAAAACCTGATGGTAATTTTATACAATAGTTTAAATAATTCTGTTCATGAAATAAGGTTTGTATTAAGTACTTATTTGTGGAATTTTCCACTTGTGGCACGTGTCAGCACTCAAAAAGTTTTCGATTCTGCAGTATTTTTGATTTTGGATTTTCAGATTAGGGATGCTCAACCTGTATGGAACAGAAAGAGGGGGACTGATACAGTCAGGTTTGTTAAGGAGGCTGGAGGGAAAGAGCTACTGGCACGGGGAGCCACAGGCATTGTGAATAAAAAGATGGAAACCTTGTCATTAAATACTAGAAGAAGGGTGGTTAAGATGGCTGTGGCTGTGAAGAGATTTTAGATAAAGGTTAAACGGATAAAGACAATCACACCTAACATGATGATCTTATGTTTTTCTCTATGAAAATCTGTATCTTCTAAAGTTGAGGGGTGAGGAGTGAGTAGCGTGCTTGGGGGAACAGAGAGCTCTTCAGCATTGCTAAGGAGAATGGCAGAAGAGGCTCTTCTAGCACAGGTGGAGACTTTGAAGAGCACATCAGGCTGAGGGGCTGGCTGGACCTGGAGGTCCTACTTGGTGGTAGCCTTGTTCAGTTTTGAGATTGCTCCAGGATGGTGAAATAAGATTAGAGGAGGAGTCTAGAGCACTGACTTAGGGTTGGATTTCCAGTGTGTGCATTCAGGAAAGAGAAGGAATGGAAGTACTGAGGGCCTCTTGGGAGCACAAGGCAAGTGCAATGAGGGAGGATTTGAGTTGGAAGGTGACCATTGAGATTAAGAGGCAGGGTTAAAAATCTTGGAAACTGCTAGAGAAATCCAAATAAAGTCTGTCATTTGGTTAATAGTATTCTCCCAAGGTGAGTTTTGATAAATGTACCACAGCTATATAAGATGTTAGCATTAGAAGAAGCTAGGTAAAGAATATGCTAGAACTCTGTACTATCTTTGCAACTCTTTTGTAAACCTAAAATTATTTCAGAATAAAAAATGTTAAGTCATGGGTTTTTGTTTTGTTGTTGTCTTGTTTTGTTTTGGTTGCTCACTGAAATCTTGAAGAAGCATCATGGTCAATATTCTTCTTTCCATTGCACAGATAGGTTTCCTTTAACTACATGTAATGGCCATAAAGATGTATGCTATAAAATTCACTGCATCTACATTAGAACAGAGAAAGTAACCCAGAGACTTTGATCCCAGCCTAACACTGTAGCCCAATCACCTCCATCATCCCTTTCCTCCCAACCCAGGGTGGCCAACCACACCCCTCCCCAGCTGGTCAGCATTTCTCAGCAGGCCTAGCATTTTCAGAAGGTGCAGGAAAACCAAACAAGTGTAATATCTCTGTAAGGCAAGATTCTGGTAGCCCCAGATCAGAGGGTCTGAGGTCCTGCTGGGGACGGGGCAGGCCAAAGCTGGGGGTTGCTGTAAGCCTCTCCTTCTGGGACTCTCACCTGTGGCTAATCTCTGCTCTGTGTTCAAACCTTTGGATTACACCAAGGAAATTACCCTCATCTAGTCACGAGGCAACAAAACCGTGTTATCTCAACCCATTGCTACTAAGGGAAAACTTGTTCAGTTCCTCTCACGGGTCTCAAACCTTTCATATTCAACATCAATGCAAAAGTGAAGCACCTGGAAGGGAATACGCTCTAAGAGGCAGTGACACATTTTTTTGGTCCCCTGACCTGCATGGGAACTTGCAGAGTCAGACCTTTCCCTCAGTGGAGTGGCTACTTTGCCCTTGTACTAATTTCTGTAAAAAAAAAAATTAATCTTCACGGCAGCCTTATGAAGTAGGCATTATTTTATTTTATTTTATTTTACCTGTTTTATAGATGAGGAGCCTAAAATGCAGAGAATTTAAGCATATGCCCAAGGTGAAAGAGCTGGTATATGGAAGAACAAAAGAAGAGAAGTGCCCTTAGAACCCTGGAGGGAGGCTTGCCTTTTCAGGATTCCCTTTCAAGGTGATGGGGGGTCCCCAGGGTCAATGTGGTCCTCTCCTCCAGGAGGTGCTCAGCCAGTGTCTGTTTCAGTCTGCAGTAGTATGAGGACTCCTCCATCCATCCCTCACATCTGGGTGTCCAAGGCTTGTAGCAACGAACTCATGAGTTAACAAATTTGAGGTGAATTTCACACAAATGAGAGATATTTCCTTCTGGCCATTGTCTGCCAGTAAATGCCCAATGAATGGGAAATAATTCAGCATCAATATCAACATCGAAGATCCACAGGAAGGGCCTCAGTGAGGGGTCCACTCCCCATTTAAAAATGCATAGGCACATGGACAATAAATAACTTGCTTAAGATGATGCAGACATGCTGTGTGGAGCCAGGCCTAGAACCCAGGGCTATCTGTCTACTACTCTGGTGACTTTCAGCCACACTATGATGCTGCTTACCTGTGATTTTATATCTGCTGATGGTGCAAAGAACTGAACTTTAAGCATCACTGCAGGAGATATAAACAAAAGTAAAAGATTACCTCTCAGCAGTTCAGAGTCGGGGGCTAGAATGAATGAATAAATGAAGAGTAAATGGACAAATGAATGAATCCAGATTCCAGGGACTCAGAATTGCTGCCCCTCCCCAGACCTACTGTAGGGTCTAATCAGAGCCTTTGCAGCATCACTGATCAATCGCACACCCTCTAGATAATATAAGAATTGATTCTCAATGTGCCCTGACTGGTTCCTACACAGACCAGAAATCAGGAGGCCTGGGTTCTAGTCCCAGCCCTGCCATTGTCATACTGAGTGATGTGCGCCTTTATCACTGTGGCCCTGGGTTTCTTCAGCTGTAAGGAAGGTAGATTTGGCTAAACGATTGCTTCCCAGCCGTTTTGAGCCACCCTACTCTACCTACAGGGAGCATCCCCTAGTGTGGGAGATCTCACTGCACAGGGAGTATTGCAAGGAGAAATGTCAAGGTGTGGAAGGGAAGCCAGGAACTTGCCAGAAATGAAGGTCAGGCAAGTGCTGCATCCACTGGGGGCCGCCATTTTCACTCTCTTTTATATCATTCCATTTGATGGGAGGCCAGGACCGAAGCAGATGTTCTGCCGTTACCTGTTCCATTCTTCGTTCACAGCCTGGAGCCTTTGGAGTCCAGTATCAAGTCAGCTGCACACTAGGCCAGTAGGCCTAGGCTAAAATTGAGAAGTGGCTTAACTCAAAGCCAGATGCAGAGCAATGTAGTCAAAATAATTAAATACATATATGTTCAGGCTTGCTGACAAACAAAATAAGATAGCATCACTACTTCCAAGCAGCTGAAAAAACATGTAACAAGGAAGCATACGAAATAAGTGGCTAAGGATCCTTCCTAGGGTAGTTCAAAGAGCTGGGAGGAGTTTTGTAAGAAATAACCAACCAAGCCTGTGGGAGAGGCCAGAGTCTGGGGCTTGTTCTGACAGGCTGAGTGACCACAGCCAAGTCACTATCACATTCTGAGCACTTTTCCCAGGTGACCTCAGCAGTAGCTGGGGCACATTTTCCAAGATTATCAAAAGGGTTATCTGTAAAAGAAATGCAAAAAGAACTTGCCAAACATGGGAAGTTTTACTGATGAGCCAGAAGAGAAAAATGGATGGCTACTCCCACCTAAAAGTTACTACCTGCTCCTCCCCTCTGGCCCATCCCTCTGCAACCGCACCTGCAAGAGCTTACACAGAGGGCCAGGCTTAGCTCCCATGGAGAACCCGGCAGAATTGATGCAATTCCTTGCAAACCTGTTCTCTAAGCAGGCTAATTTTCATGAGCCAGAATAAATCCTTCCTGTGACAATGAGTAATTTTTATGGTCTTTCTGCACTCACCTAACTAATTGCACAGCTCACATTTTACAATTTCCCCTCCCCCATCAGTATAAGAGTAGTGGTTAGCAGTGGCCTTGGCTTCTTCTCCCTCAGAACCTATTCAAAATGGTTAGAGGGAGAAAATATATATGGCTAGGGTCTACTCAGTACAGTTACCCTCTTATCTCTTTCTCCTGTTGTTTTCCAGTCTATGTGGTTAAGTGAGCCGGTGGTGGTTGAGAGGTCATGCATGCTCTGAAGTGATGAAGTCCTATCAATGGCACAGTTAGCTCTTTCTTCCACAGCCTTCTGTTGCCCTTTTATAAATTTAATGCAGCAAACTTTATCAGTGGCTAGCTGGAAGGATACAGAAATGCACAGACACGGAGTAGGAGGGGAAGATGGATGCATAAACAAATAAATCTGCCTGTCAGGGAGATGAAGGCATAACTTAGCTAGACCATGCCACTCACTGGGGACCCAGAAAAAGAAGTCCTTTCTCTCAGTTGTCAAGAGAGGTGATGTTTGAGTTAAATCTTGAAACCTGAGTAGGAATTCTCCAGACAAGAGTTCCGAGGAAGTAGAATAATACATGCAATGGTTTACAACAGCCTTGCATGTTTGGGGAACTGCAGATATTACAAACACTGCAAATAGCATGCAGGGTGTTGGGGTGGGGGACAGAAAAGTGACTAATGAGGCCAAGGGTGTTTGGCAGAGCAAAGTTCATGGAGACCTTGCAGGCCACCCAGGGGAGTTGCAGCTTTAATCCGAAGGCAGTGGGAGAACGTCAAAGGTTTTTGTTGTTATTGTTGTTGTTGTTTAAATAATGAAGTAACACAGAATTTTGGAAGATAGCTGCCTGTAGTGTGGAGCAGGGCAAGCCAGAGGAAGGGAGAAGAGTGAAGGAGGTTGTTTCATGGAAAGAGGCACAAAGGATGGAAAAGAGGAACAAACCTCAAAGAAATACAAGTGTGAGAATCAACAGAGCTTAGTGACTGGTTTACTTGAGTGGTGATGGAGAAAGGAGGACATGAAATACTCTTAAGTGCCCCGAGGCATGACGGTACCATTCCTCAAGGTAAGGAACATAGGAAGTTTGGAGAGGGAGAGAGTGAGCACAATTCAGATGTATGAAGTTGTAAATGTCAATGACACATCTTACTTAATAAAAAAAGTTTTTTCCACTGATAACACCAAATGCTTCCAAAGATGTGGAGCAACAGAAACTCTCATTCATTGCTGGTGGGAAGGCAAAATGGTGTAAACACTTTGGAAGACAGTTTGGCGGTTTCTTATGAAACTAAACATAGTCTTACTATATGATCCAGCAATGACAATCCTTGGCATTTAATCAAAAGAGTTAAGAACTTACGTTCATGTAAAAACCTGCAAGAGTGTTTACAACAGCTTTATTACAATTGCCAAAAGTTGAAAGACACCAAGATATCTTCTAGTAGATTAATGAGTAAATTAACTGTGGTGCATACAGAAAATAAATATTATTCAACTATAAAATGAGCTATCAAGCCATAAAAAGACATGGAAGAACATTTACATGCACATTGCAAAGTGAAAGAATTCAATATGAAAAACTACATATTGCAAGACTCCTACTATATGACATTCTGGAAAGGCAAAACCATGGAGATACTAAGACTATCAGTGGTTTCCAGGGGTTTGAAAGGAAGGTGGAAGGAATAAATAGGGAGAGCACAAGGAGTTTTTTTTTAAATCTTTGTTTCAATAGTTTTGGGGGTCTAGTAGCTTTTGTTACACGGATGAATTACAAAGTTGTGAATTTTGAGCTTTTACTGCACCTGTCACTCGAGTAGTGCACACTGTACCTAATGGTGTAGTTTTTTTTGTCCCTAGCCTCATACTCCGCCCTCCCGCTTCTAGAATCCTAACACATGACCATTGGAAGAGGCTTTATACCAGTTGCTACATCTTAAATACGGACAAATAAGTCCTAGAGAGAATAATGATATGTCTGGTGTTGCCTAATGTATTCTTAAAAATTAAAAAAAAAATGTGGCACATATACACCATGAAATACTATGCAGTCATAAAAAAGGATGAGTTCATGTCCCCTGCAGGGACATGGATGAAGCTGGAAATCATCATTCTCAGCTAACTAAACTAACACAGGAACAGAAAACCAAATGCCACATGTTCTCACTCATAAGTGGGAGTTGAACAATGAGAACACATGGACACAGGGAGGAGAGCATCACACATCAGCGCCTCTCGGGGGCTGGGGGGCTAGGGGAGGGGTAGCATTAGGAGAAATACCTAATGTAGATGACAGGTTGATGGGTGCAGCAAACCACCATGGCATGTGTATACCTATGTAACAAACCTGCACAAGTTTGCCATGTGCATGTATCCCATGTATAATTTTTTAAGTATAATTTTTTTAAAAAAATTATACATATATCCCATGTACAATTTTTTAAAATCATTCGTCCAATTAATTGTGTTTGGTGTTGGAAATGATGGATGAGAAGCAGTGAGTAATATTAAGGTACTTATTGTGCAGTGGAGCAAACCAGCAATAACCAGAACATTACAAAGCAACATAATAACAACTACAATGGAGGTGATGGGGTGCGAGGACAGCAAATCCAGGGTTAGGCTGGTCTCAGTCATTAAAGTCCCGGTCGTGCATGGGGGCCACAGCAACATCTTTTCCCAAGGCTGTGTCAGGGCCGGAGTCCGGCCACTCAGTTTCCCTTTCAGTCTTTTTCCTTTTGAGCATGAAGAGGCTGATGCTGGGAGGTTTGTTGGGAAACCAAACTGGATGACCTGCGAGTTGTGAAGACAAGTGGGAAGGACTGGCTGACCTAGGTTTTCTGTTGCTGAACTGATACTAAGGCCGTATTTCCTAGAGTAAATAAAAGCATTCCTCACCGCTTGTTCACCACAGGTAATTCTGATCCAGGTAGCCACATAGCTTCCTCAAGTGTTCCCACAGCTTTCTTCTTTGTGGATTCCCTCCACAGTTTACCATGGAGACCAGAATCCTCTTCCCTGGGGATGCCCCAAGCCTTTCCTCCTGGGAAAGCCTTTCCCAGGCTGTATTGACTTGGCACAATGTCACCGATGGGGCTGTGTCCTCTGTAAGCCCCCACAAACACACATCCATCCCATCTGGGGAGAGAAAGCAGTTTTATCTACTTTTCCACTTGGCTTCAAAGAATCTAGAAAATCAGATATTTTGTATCAAGTGACAGGCAACAAGTAGAAATCTGAAACCCACTAAAAAGTCCTTCTTTTGATGAAAAATTTCTTCCATATGTTTGGAAACCAAGCTGCTTTCATATTAATTGAATATACTGAACACACACAAAAACAAACAATGTCTTAAGATCTTTCTTTTACAATACTGGGTTCAAAAGTTTTGGATTCCAAAATGTTTCCGACAAGGCTTTAACTGTTTTTCAGGCATGTTGCATGCTCCCGCCTGAAGCCGGCTCAGTGTTTTAGGCCAACCAACACAATTCATGTAACATCCTTGTACATTTCCACCATTTCCCACCTCACCATGCCTCAGAGGACTACAGGCTCCCCAAGACGGTGAGTGACGTGTGGCTAAGATATAGGAGTTAAGGTGGAATCACTGGCAGATGCCTGAACAGAAAGTCAGAATAACTAGATTTTTTTTTTAACCCAGCCCCCAGCACTGTCAATTTGTGACTCTGTAAAATACAAAATATCTGAACTGATCTTTAAGATTCTTTCAAGCCTTCATCACTTTGGGGCCTGAATAATGAAGAGTGAAGGCCTTGTGTCCCATTGTCTGGAATAAAAGAGAACAAAGGAGTTTAAGTATTTGAGAAGAAAAAAAAAATCCCACAAAGGTCTCACATGCTTTCTTGGATGCCAAGCCCAATGCTAGGAATGCGAAAAGTTGGCTGGGTGTGGTGGCTCATATGTGTAATCCCAGTGCTTTGGGAGGCTGAGGCAGGAGGATCACTTGAGGTCAAGAGCTCGAAACTGCCTAGGCAACAGCGAGACCCCATCTTTATAAAAATAAAAATTAGCCAGGCATGATGGTGCACACCTGTAGTCCTAGCTAGTTGGGAGGATGAGGCAGGGGGATCACTTGAGGCCAGGAGCTTGAGATTGCAGTGAGCTATGATCACGCCAATGCACTCCAGCCCCAGCAACACAGTGAGACCCTGTTTCTAAAATAAATAAATAAAAGTAAAAATCCAAAAAGTTCTCGAAGGTGAAGATGTTCTTCTTTCTCTGGCTCTCTCCACAGCCTGCACTGCAGATAAATGAGTCAGTATTACATGGGTAAAAATTAAGATTTAGCTTCATGAAAAAGTAAATATTTTAAAAATATACACCCACGAAAAATCAGGGAGCAATTCAACAGTGAAGTGCATGGTAATGATTATGAATGTTTTGCCATCTGCTTAAGCCTTCCCTCATATTCCCATCTCTGGCCATCCCTGCCCCAGAACCCCTCTGCAGCCACACCAAATAACCTGATGTCCCAAGAATACGCATCTTTGTACATGTGCTTCCAATTGCCTGGCATGTCTATCCTTACTCCCTGTGACCCATTCCTCGTCATCTTTCTGGATTCGAGTTAAAATCGTCTCCTCTGTGCAGTTCTCCTGATTACCATCATGAGTTAACAGCCCCCTCTCTCTGGTCTTCTAGAATCCTCAATGTTCTAATTCATGCCTCCATGAAAGTACAAACACATCATCACTATCTGTAACATATCTGTCATCCCCACTGGGTCATGAGGTCCTTAAAGGCAATGATGAAGTTATCCACTGTCATCTCCAGGGCCCCACGTGATGCCTGGCCCTTCACAGTTTGCTGAGTCAAGGCAGTGGTGTGACAGCATCCACTTGCACTGACACCCTGCACTGGCTTCTGAGAATTGATTTTTACATTTTCAGGAATTTTGTCAGCTGATATTAAAAATTACAGTATGCAAATTAACAAATAAAGTATATTTAAAACAAAAGTTAGAGGTAGTCCAAATTCATCCCTCGCTAATGATGTTACAACATTTTCTATTATCTATGCACTTGGAGGAGCTATTTATGTCTGTCGTACCTGTGTGGTGGAAATGCCGTGTGCACACATGCCCCTGCACGTCTCTTCCATCTCCACATTTAGTAACCTTATGTTGGTAGCTTGGAATCGGCCATGGTAGGACTATTTATACCACAGAAATTGGCAAATGCTACAAATCAGGGCTTGATTTATTGTGTTGTTGATTGTCTAGACTTAAAGTGACAAAGAAAATGTTAATGCAGACTAAATTTATAATGTCTGTAATCATTACATTGTGAATAACACACACACACACACACACACACACACACACACACAAACCCTGTATTTAAAAACTATTATCCTATTCAACCAAGAAGGCTCTCTTGTCGTTGATAAACAAGAGAAATTGTTACATATGTCTTTGTTGTTTTACTTTCATTTTATTCATTAAAATATCAACCAACGTTCATCCCAGAATAATACTTGTTTGTCAATTGCAGTCGTAGATTGGCTACAGATAAAAGAGTTTGACAAACATTGATGAAAGCATTCGGTGAAAATCATCTAGCAACATAGCACTTACAATAAAGCGTATTGCATATTTTTATTCTTATTTGTAAGTTGTGTACTACACATCCTTTACTTCAGTAACATGTGGAATAAGCTAATGTACGCATATTAGTGCATACATTTCTCTCCCTGGAGAGTCCGTTGTCAAACATCTACCAGCACATCACCAGATTCAGAGAGAAGGGACAATAGAGAGGGTGATAGTAGTCAGGGAGGGCTACATTTAAAGAGGAATTGAGACTTAGACTCGATGTAGGTGTGAAGGGTCAGAGAAGGAGACTCAGTAGAAGAAGCAGTGCAATATTTCCGCCAGGCTGAACAGCACAAGCCCAGGCACAAAGGTAGGAAAGACTTGGTCCATGGAAACAGTGAGAGGGCTGCTGGAACAGAGGTGACCATTGAGAGTGGTGGTGGGAGATCAAGCCGGACAGGCTGGGAGGGGCTGAGCTCCGGAAATCAGTGCAAGTGAAGCAGAGAAGTCGGATTTGATTTAGCAGGCAATAGGCAGCCACCTCTGATTCTTGAAAAAGAGTGATGAGAAGTGAGCAGTGATTTAGGAGGACTAATAAGGCCATGGTATTTAGGATAGATTGTAAGAGGGAGAGACTAGCTCTAGTCCCTCTGGAAAGCAAACTGAGATTATGAAGCAATTCGGGACTACAAGGATGAGGTAATGCAGCCCTCTCCTCCATCCTCCATGCATCGTCTCTCTTCCTTTCCCTCCACCAAGCTCAGACACATCCCCCTCCCCCAGGCTTCCCCTCCAGCAGCCCTCTTCTCTGGGGTCTATGATTAATTCTGTCTTAAAAGTATCTGGTGATAGATCCAAAGAGCATTTCATAAATTCTGCCTCATTATGTGAAGCCTAGTTTAAAAACTTCCTTTTGTCTAGATCAATTATGAAATAATAAAATCTGACCTGAACCCAAGCCTGCATCTATTTTTTCACTGAGAAAGGGATTCAGTGATGATCAGAAAAATCTAAGAATAGGTGAATTTGATTCTGTAGTTTCAGGACCCTAAGAAGTAAATAGTTAAATCAGCATTAACAAATTTTCTTCAAAATCGATTATATCTATTTCTCCTCAGTACCTGTGTGCCCTCCCCTCATGCACATGCACCTGCTCACACACACACATAGGCTCCCAGTACCTAGCAATCTGTCAGTCGGCTACCTCCAGCCCTGCCATCCCTGTTATCCTGGGCTACCGAGAAGAAAGGATGCTCAAAAGGGAGTGATCAAATTAAAAAAAAAACAAAACAAAAAACCCAGATGCCTGTGCCATGTACACTCTTTCCAAGGATTCTCGTTGCTTTTAGGGCTACTGTATGGCACCTAAATTATAGTGTGCTTCAGGAATTATATTTGCCTTTGCATGTTTTAGTGGCCCTGCCCCAATTATCATACCATCTCAGTGAAAACAATGTCTGGCTAGTAGTTCCATGGCACCAACATGGTGCCATAGTTGGCCAAGCATTTAATGGTCTATGGGTCATGAAGTTGGGGGGTGCTGGTGTTGGTGATGCACACACAGTTACTTTGCCCTGGATTCTCCCCTCTGTCAATGTTGACCTGCCTCTGTTTGCCCTAGGGCATGGTTGGGCAGGTACCGGATAGATGCTGTCACTGCGGCAAAAGAAAAAAATATCCAAAGTGTGTAATGTTTTCATGCTTTTTCTTTCAAAATATCTCTTACAAAAAATAGTATGCCCAGGCTTTCTTTCTTCCTATATTTTCTAATCCTCCTAGAAGCTCCCATCGTAGGCCCTTAAACACATTCTTACATACACACACACACACACACACAAGCAGTATTTCTATCCTGTCTTCAAAATGCCAACCCTACAAACATATCTGCCCAAATTCCACAGACACTTCTAATTGTTGCTTTCCTCCTAGTTCCCTGTTGACAAGCCACATGGGTTTGGCTTCCTAATTTTTCTCCCTACCAAGGACAAAAATAAAAAGCCATAAACGCCAGAAATTTCTAGGAGCTAACTCAGCTCCTTCACATAAGTGATTTTTTTTTTTTTTTGAGACAGAGTTTGCCCAGGCTGCAGTGCAATAACACAGTGTGGGCTCACTGCAATCTCCGTCTCCCAGGTTCAAACAATTCTCCTGCCTCAGCCTCCCAAGTGACTGGGACTACAGGAGTGTGCCACCACACCCTGCTAATTTTTTTATTTTTAGTAGAGATGGGGTTTCACCATGTCGGCCAGTCTGATCTCGAACCCCTGGCCTCAAGTGATCTGCCCGCCTCAGCCTCCCAAAGTGCTGGGATTATAGGCATGAGCCACCATGCCAGGCCCACATGGGTGATTTTTATGCTGGGCTCTGTCAGGCATCTGATACTCAGTCCCATGAGGTCTTGCTGGTGCCCACACCTAATCATGGAAAATCTGTCAATCCATGGCAATCAAGAAGCCCTTCTTTTTTGCGTTGAGCTAGGCACTTGAGAGCTCTGAAGAGTATAAGATGTATTTCCTGCTTTTGACAGAAAAGAAAAGAACACGTGCAAAACTCTCTGAAAATAATTCAGTGCTACCTTGGGTGGCAATCACCAGTAGAGACAGTGTAGTATTGTCATGAAGTGCTAGATTCCTAGTCAGAAATGTGGGCTCTTTCTAGCCTCTTCCTTTTCCCTCCATGACACACAGACCCACAGACCCATGGACACGATCTCTTTCATAGAAAGTGAGCCATTGGAGTGTCTAATCCAGTTCACTCTGTGCCCATACTAAGATTTCCAGAATTGGGTATTCAATAAGATTCAACATTAATGTGGGACAAAGATACTGGGGTTGTATTTCACAGGTGAGAGAATACACACTATTCCGGGTTTTCTTTTTCTTTTCTTTTCTTTTTTTTTTTTGAGATGGAGTCTTGCTCTTGTCACCCAGGCTGGAGTATAATGGCACGATCTCAGCTCACTACAACTTCCGCCCCCCAGGTTCAAGAGATTCTCCTGCCTCAGCCTCCTGAGTAGCAGGGATTACAGGTGCACACCACCACACCCAGCTGATTTTTGTATTTTTAGTAGACACGGGGTTTCCCCATGTTGGCCAGGCTGGTCTTGAACTCCTGACCTCAGGTGATCTGCCCTCCTCGGACTCCCAGAGTGCTGGGATTACAGGCGTGAGCCACCACACCCACCTGTTCTGGGTTTTCATATTCATGTCTCTACTTGTGAGGGTTGTGCCTTCACTCTGACTAGCGTGAACAAGTTAAGTTACACAGGACCCTGACCTCTGACAGGAGCCCAAAACTGGAGCATGAGATTTTGATTAGGTTGTTATATTGTGGGTTAAGTTGCTGGTTGGTTCATTTTAATCTACTCTCAAAGTATTTGCTTCTTCTAATTTGTGATTTAAAAAGGTTTTCAAAACACTCATCTTTCTGTAGTTTTTTTTAACATCAAAGATTCTCGTCAATAAAGTTTTAGAGTCTAAGGACTACATGAGGTTGGAAAGCTAATTTATTTGTTCCCCAAGACTTATTCTATTTTCCTTTAAAAAGAGCCCACAGTTTCTCTAAATCATCTTTTATAGTCTGTCATTGTTCAGTGTTGAGAAGTTGTCCTTTATAGTCCTTCATAGTTCATTTATATTTTGCTTACTACAGATTAAGCTCAGTTTCTTTTAAGATATTTTAAAAAGATGATTTGTTCATTCATTTACATTCATTCAGCAAATATTTACTGAATACCAACTCTGTGCCAACACTGTTCCACACTTCTGTCTAGGCACCATACTGTAGCTACTTCAACAAAATATATCAAGTTCCTGCTGATGCCCAGGTACTGAAGACAAAATGAAGAAGAGAGAACAGCCCCTAGCTTCCCCTTAATAGGCACCAAGATTGTACCTTGAAGGGGGTGACTGCACGGCTCCTTTGCTTGTGTGTTTATGTGTGTGTGCATATGTCCCACGAGCTCTGCTTATTAATGGTAAATAGACATAACTCTAAGGAAATAATGTTCACAGATTCCACTTACCAAGTCCCTACTTTTTCCAAGGCAATATACTAGTCACTCTACACACATTTAATTCTAACAGCAAAACTATGATGTAGGTACTATTACCATCCCCATCTTACAGATGAGGAATCCACGCTCAGGGAGACATGGCAGGTCTCCAGAACACAGACAGGCGTGTGTCCCTGTAGAGCACTGCGTTCCTGCACGCCGCTCTGTGGTCCCAGTTCTTTTATCTTGTATTTTACTGCAGTGACTGTAGCAGGCCTGACACAAAGGCTGCCTCAGGATTTTGAAAGATGTGATTTCTTGTATCTAATATTTAATGAGGTAATACATACCCTCATGGCTGCCTTTGACCTTCACACCATGTAGAGGCCACTTGCTGTGCCAGAGTGGCCTCCTTGCTCCTGCCTTCCTACAAACATTCTGCATTCCCTGGGAGGAGTGTCCAGGGAGAGCCCACAGATGAACTGGGAAAACTCCAAGTCCTGGTCCTGCCCATGGCTAGGCATGATGTGGGCATCATGGAGAGCTCTTTGCTTGGCAAGCCTTGCTGCCTACCACAAAATATGGTGGAGAGGAATTGGGTAGCAAAATCAGTGGGTTTCTTACCTTCAGGAGGTAACCTAGCTATGCCAAAAATGGTAAGATACTGTCCCTCTACCTTAGGTCACAGTTCTGCCTGTGCCCATCTGTGACCCCCATAAAAGGATTTATAGAAAAAAAAGAAAATGTGGTAAACCAAGAGAGTGTCCTGATAAAACCATCTAGTCCCAAGACAACCCCTAAAAGAAAACATGCAAATCACAGGGCCAGGATGGTGTGAGAGCAAGGATGGCATTCCATCCCCCAAACTCCACATCTGGCCAAAGAGCTTTATGAAAAACATAGGAAGGTGCACCTGGGAATCCAGGGCCCAGAAATGAAGACTCCCGCCTTGTACAATGCTTCCCTGAGGGCTGCCCACTCTGTGTGGTCAAGCATCCACCCTACCCCATTGTGCGCACATTTCAGGTGCCAACGTTTGCATACGGCATCTCTAATCTGCAGAGTAATCATGACTGTTCTCATGACTAGAGGATAAAGTGACTCTCAGAAGAACCCAGGGTCCCATGGCTGGCCTGTCAGGTTGTAGAGCCTTTGTTCTTCTGAGGATGCCATGTGCCCCTAGTGGGGGTCTCCCTCACTTAGACCGGGGAAATAAGCAAAAACATTAAAATCCAGCAAAAAATTTACTATCACACTCAAACAAGGAAAGAGATACAACCTCGAGCTAAAAACTGCCAAAGGCAGAACCCAAGGAGAGAAACAGAGAATTTTTTTTGCCATCCTCTCACCTCTGAAACAGAACTAGTGAGTCGACAAAATAGGAAAAATCTTACCAGAACTCTTGAACTTAGGAGAGGTAGATGAAGTGGGTGCCTCTGTATTTCTCCACTTCTGGCTGGGTGGGAGTAGATAGGCCTATTAAGGAGAGAAAGGTGAAAACGGAAATAAACAACATAATCTGACTTTCTCTGTTGGGAAGTTAAGGTCCTGGGATCTACTCTGAATTTCGGAGGATTTCCCCAGGACAGAAGAATTACACACCCCACTGGGGGGTGAATTCTGATAGAGGACATTAAAAGGAGTGGGCCATGCCCTAACTGACTTCTCCTCTAACCTATCAGACCCTCGTATAGAGAAGAAGATGAACTATAATTCTTGTTCTCTCAGACTTTGGTAAAGAGGGAAGTCACCTAAGGAAGGGAGAGAAGCCAAGCCAAAACCACCTACTGGTGTCAGAGCAACTAGAAGGTCTAGACAAACCACTCACATCAGGTGTGACAGGACACACAGAAATGGTGATTGTGTGCAAACCACAATGAAGACAACCATTGAAATAATGAAAAGTTCAGCGCAAACTTCAGCATGGAAGAAATATAATCCCAGAACAGAATCAAAACACTTGTGCTTCACGCTATTGAAACATTTACTAAGAGCTGGAACAAAATTTTAAAAATAGGCTGGGCACAGTGGCTCACGCCTGTAATCCCAGCACATTGGGAGGCCAAGGCCGGTGGATCACCTGAGGTCAGGCATTTGAGACCAACCTGACCAGTTGTTGAAACCCCATCTCTACTAAAAATACAAAAATTAGCCGGGTATGGTGGCAGGTGGTGGGAGTAATCCCAGCTACTCAGAGGCTGAGGCTGGAAAATTGCTTGAACCTGGGAGACGGAGGTTGCAGTGAGCCAAGATCATGCCACTGTACTCCAGCATGGGCGACAGAGTGAAACTCCATCTCAAAAAAACAAATAAATAAAATAGTTTAAAGACCAGATGACAAAACAATGAAATGAGATGTTTGCAAATTAAGGGCAAATTTTGAGGCAGAAAAAAAATAATACTATCATGGAACAATAAATAAATAAGACACAGCAAGGAAAAGAACAATTTTAGCCAAAAATCAAAGTACTAACACAGAAAACGCTCAAGATAATTCTAGCAAATACAGAAGAAAAATATAATGTTTGAAAATCAGTTGGAATATAATCGACGTGGAGAAGAGAAAGACAATTGAACATATGACTAATGTATATTATTGATTTTCCGGAAGTAAGGCATTCAACAAATAGGCCAGAGAAAGATTACATGTATCATATATATAATAGGGGGAATTTTCCCTGAAATAAAGGAATCAAACATTTGATTGATTTGAAACTTCCTTGAAACCTGAGACAACAGATTTAAGTATGGTGACATCTATGAGAAGCGGTTGGTGGTATAAAGAGACAAGTGTAACCCAATGCCACCCAGCATCCCTGATACCCACAGAGCCATCATCATCTGAAGCTTTGTGCAAGGCTGTGCGGAACATCCAGGCTGGAGAGCAGATAAACCACAACTTGGACTTGGCAATGAGTGGGGATGCAGATGAAAGGAAAACACCAGTTCCAACTCTCAAGATCATCACCAGTTCATGGAATTTTGTCACTCTTTCTCTTGCAAGTGACATAAACCCAACCCAACATGGCTTAAGTAAACGTATGAATTTATTGGCTCATGAAGCAAAACCTCAGGAGAGGTTTTGGCTTCTGGCCCAGCGGCTCCAGGTGCTCAAACGATATCTGTCTCTGTCCCTCAGCCCTGCTGTCTTCTGTGTAGACCCCATTCTCAGGCAAGGTTTCCCCATGTGATGGAGATAAGAAGTTCACCTGCTGGTAGTTCACCTGCTAGAAGTTCACCTGCTAAGTCCAGCAGAAAGATAAAGTCTTCATTCTCAGTAGTTGGATCAAAAGTTCTGGATTTGAGGCTAGGAAGGTTTAATTCTCAAATCAGCCAGAGCTGAATCACAGCCCTGAAGGAGATGGGGTCAGCTGTGACAGTGGGAGAGAGATGGTACCTAAAGAATACCAAAGTGTTAAAAGAAGAAGGGGAAGTGGATGTTGAGAGACCAAAAACAATACAGGTCCACAACACTGAAGAATAGGGCACACACATACACACTCATGGTTACACAGTTTCTCATACACCTAAAACTATAACATACAGAGAACTGCACATTAATATGATACAGAACAATCACCCAAGGCTTAAGAGAAAGAGGAAAAAAGAACCATCATTCAAGTGGAAAAGATTCTGACACCTAAAGTTTCCATATATCCACCACCACTACCGTCATCACTGTTAATAGAACAAGTTAAATCTCTGTGTTGCAATGGGTACCATGCTAATAGGATGCACTAGAGACAGTTTTCTCCCTTTAAAGACTCACCCTATAAAACAGGCAGAGCATGGAAGATCAGGTGTAAACAAGTGGAGAGCAGATAGAAAGTCATGGAGCTAATATGCTCATACACTCATAGAACATTGATCCATTCCCTCTACAGGTATTCACGTTGTACCTGCTGAGTGCCAGCACTGCATGCTCTAGGGATTCCATCCCTGCCCCTATGGAAGAGGGGTCAACTTTTCCAAAACATCATCTTCTAGAGGAAGAAGTTGAAGCCCAGCAAGGAAGAGTAACATACGAAGATCTCAGCAGAATGACGGTCATCTGAGCATCTATACTCTGGGGTTGCAAAAAGAACATGAACTTAGGGGTCAATGGATCTGAGTTCCAGGCCTGGCTCTGTCACCAGCTGACTGTTAGAAGCCCACCCACCTCCACCTTCTCTAGATCACATGTTTTATGGCTGCCTCAAAGGCGTGAAGCAGGTGAGTCGTGCTGCCTCTGCCGACATCTGCTTTGTGAGCCTGGAAGTATTTCACGGAGATGTTTCTCTCGACAGGTTTATGGCTGGTCTTGGCTCAGTGCCTTGAAAACACTCATCATGTGATGAAACGAGAATGTCATGCTGCGGGCCATCAATAAACCACACTGCCATTCCCACCCCCACCCTGACACTACTCCACCCACGCAATTTCCCTCCCCTTCAGCCTCCTCCCTCCCCACCTCCCAAAGATATCCAGACCAGACCAACTCATTAGGAAGTGACATCCACCAGGATTCTTGGCCCCAGTCAAAAGAGTGGCCAGAGCTTGTCTGTTGCTTGCAGATACTTTTCTGTTTTGTGTTAAACATTTGAGTTTGGAAATGAGCAAGAGCTATGTCTAAGGGAAACCAGACAGCTTGTTTGAAAACCCACTAAATGGCCATCGGAGGATCCTGCCAGATCCTAGAACAAAGTCTCCGTTATTGCCTGAAAGCATAAACTTTCAGGCAAGGCATCTTCTCCATGCTCCTCAGCATCTGCAGGGTAGCAGAGACTTGAAAGAGATGTGTCCTCTGGATCCCACGTCAGATGATACATCTTGGGATTTCCCCACCTGGGGGAAGAGTGGGTTTTCCTGAGGAAATTGCAAGTGGGCCTGAGTTTCTAGAGTGTGAGGTGAAATGGATGCCACTGTACTGAATTCTGACCAAAACTCTGGAGAGATGCTGTGAAGGAACTCAGCTTCCACTGAAAGGGTCAGTGAAGGCTTCAAGGACAGTATCAGAGCACTTTCCTATCACTTCTATAAAAATCACATCCACTTTTTCCCACCAACTTGCCCATTCTCCTTGTCTGGGACACAGGCCCTGGTACTTTACATTCAGGTCATTTCCAAGGGATAGAGAGAAATAGACAGAGGCTGAAAGAGTGATGGGGCCAGGAGACGCTGAGATCATTCAACTACCAATGCCATTCTGAACTAAGACTTTTTTTTTTTTTTTGAGAGAGAGTCTCGCTCTGTCACCCAGGCTGGAGTGCAGTGGCACGATCTCGGCTCACTGCAAGCTCTGCCTCCTGGGTTCACACCATTCTCCTGCCTCAGCCTCCTGAGTAGCTGGGACTACAGGCACCCACCACCAAAGACTTTCTTAAACCACACTCTCTCCCTGCCAAGAAAATGGGTATCATGTCCTTCATAACCCACCCTGAAAAAATGAAACTGACATGATGGCAGAGTGGTATGAAAAAGACTCTGAATTTGGAATTGAGGGACAAGAGCTCAACTGCCAACTCTCTTTATTCCCCCTGGGACATTGGGCAACTTAATTTATTTCTCAGCGAGTTGATCTGTCACTTGGGGCTAATAATACAACTTCTTATGACTACTTTTTAAAGCAAATAAAATGATATATTTGAGAGAATGCTTTATTAATTGCAAAACACTGCCCAAATTTTAGTCATTATTATTTCCTGTCTGTCTATTTCCATCTATCTGCATCCTGTTGATGTAACAAGGTAGCTATCTTCCATATGGTCTATCTCCCATTTAGATTGTAAGCCTTTTGAAGGAGGGCTGGTGTTTACTTTTGCATAATTGGTACTCAATAAAAGTTTTTGAATGAATTAGTGGAGAAAGAATGATGGGCAATCATGGGTTCCTGCCCTCAACCTGTTGTTCCCAGCACCTGGGAGCACTGTTCCATGTGTCTGTGTCAGCTCAGGCCTGGCTGCCCTGGGTCAGCCCTAGGGCACCAACTGGACAGGGCCATGCTTGGCTAGAGTCCAGCAGAATGCCTTTGCCCTGACTGCCCACCTGTTCTGTGACTGAAGCCAGCACTAAACTTAGCCATGGTGACTCATGGATATAGGGCTGCCCCAGGCCTCACAAGTCATCCTAACAACCCACCTGGCTGCAGTCAGCTACTCTCTCCCTCCCTCCCCCATCATCCCTAGGAAATGTGGCCCAGTCAGCCCTGGGCCAGGCCCTGGGGGGCAGGGCTAGAAGGCGGAGCTCACAGGGGCAGCAGCCCCATGTAGATACTGTCTTCTCCCAAATCATGGTGCCAAAAGCAGAGGTGCTCACAAAAGTCATGGAACAAATGCTCAGTGGCTCCTGCAGGGAATCACTTCTCATGGGAATGGTGGTGCTGATTAGTCACAGTGAAAAGGGGAGGGGACGGCATATGGGGCATGACGGAAATACTTAGTAAGGGCTGTATGTTTGTTCATCTGGTGTTTCAGTTCTGCATTCAATGCATCTTCTCCATGCTCCTCAGCATCTGCAGGGTAGCAGAGCAAAATCTCAAACAAAGAGAGGCCATGACTCCTTAAGTCAGAAACCAGACATTTATTCTGGTTCAATTCACTGCCAAGTGAAGTGGAGCTTCACCACTGCATACACTCACATGAGCTGCACAAAGAGGAGTTGGCAAGTGGTCTAGCCTGGGTGCAAGCAATAAGAGCGTTCATCAGCAGCAGAGAATTTAAGAATAATGATAAAATGAATGAAAAGTTGGCCTGCCTTTTATTATCACCATGAGCTAAAAATCCTAAAGATGTCAGTGATAAAACAATCCTTCCCTCTGGGGTGGACAGCTCCCTCAGCTCTCTAGCCACGTTGATATGCCACTGAACCACACTTTTCACTAATTCATGCTTTCATTAATACATTCAGCCAGTTGGTTATTCATACAGCAAACATTTCTGGAGCATATTCTATGGGAAAGACATTGTGCTCGAAGCTGCAGAAACAGACATGACCCACTATCTCTGGACATCCATCAGCTCAGTCTCACTTCTCCAGGCTGTTGCCCCTCCCTTGCACTGTTTTGCCCTGAATTCTCCAAGCCAGAACTGACTCTGAGCTGTTACACACTTATCTGGAGAGTGAAGGAGAGCATAAGAGATTACAATACAGAAGAGGAAAACCAAACCTTGGTATGGATGATTGCAGCTGCTTGGGCACACCAACCATGCTCCTTCCAGGGAGAACTTGACCAGATGCTGACTTCCTGCAGATGGTGTACCCCTCTTCCCTGCCTTCATTCCTGAGCCCTGGACTCAAACCCCCTCCTCTATGGTGTGGCCAGTGAAAACAAAAATGATTGACAGTATAATAATTTTTGCCTCTCTGGACAACCTATGCTGTATGATTCAGTTCCTCATTGTCATCATCTTTCCATTCCAGAATACTCTTCGAACTTTATCTTTTTATATATATTTAAAACCAAAGGCATAGTAAAGAGTTTTTTGCAATAGAAACACAGCCTTGGTGGGACTTCCCCAGACCTCTACTGTCATGTCTCCAAGAGTAGCAATTCTTAGAATTTCTTTGTGCATGGACCCCTTCGCAGTCTGGTGAAATCTATGGACTCAAAAAAGTCTTCTTAAGTGCATAAAATAAAAGAAGGAGATTAAAAAGCATACTAGTTTTTAAAAGATACAGTTGTCAACATAATAAAGAAACAATTTTGTGATCAATAATAATTGTGCTATTTTATAATATATTAAATATTAATAAAAAGCTGTATTAGTCAGCGTTCTCTTAGAGGGACAGAACTAATAGGAGATATATATATATACACATATACACACACATATATACGAGTTTATTAAGTATTAATTTATATAATCACAAGGTCCCACCCACAATAGGCTGTCTGCAAGCTGAGGAGCAAGGAGAGCCAGTCCAAGTCCCAAAACTGAAGAACTTGGAGTCCAATATTTAAGGGCAGGAAGCATCCAGCATGAGAGAAAGATGTAGACTGGGAGCCTAGGCCCATCTCTCCTTTTCACATCTTTCTGCCTGCTTTATATTTGCTGGAAGCTGATTAGATTGTGCCCACCAGATTAAGGGTAGATCTGCCTTCCCCAGCCCACTGACTCAAATGTTAATCTCTCTTGGCAACACCCACACAGACATGCCCAGGATTAATATTCTGTATCCTTCAATCCAATCAAGTTGACACTCAGTATTAGCCATCACACATGCTCTACAGGCAGGTCTAATAATCACTACGATTTTGAAGTAGGGAAGAGTTCCAACTATCTGCAAAATCTGTAACATAAATAACAAAAATACAGTATTGATTACAATGTCACAGGGAAGTTGCTCGTTCGATCTTGGCCTTCTGCCTATTTCATAAATGCTGAATTTCAATTAGAGCTTAGTGAAAACAAAAATGTCATTTCTACCAACCTAAGTTCACTGACCCCCTGAATTAGTCAGAAAAAGTTAGGAACTTCTACCCTAGAGCAGTGGGCACTAAATGTGGGCCGCTTTTAGGATGCCATTTTTTAGTGGAAACTGCTCCATGTGTAAGGGCAAGGATGGAGGTAAGCGAGGAGCCAGGTGTCCTGGACAGCCTGGATCCCCTAGATCTGCTCTCTGCCCTTCTCCACCCTTCCCTAAAGCACCCGGACTTGTTTGCCACAAGCTTCCTAATGGGTTCAGACAATGGAGGTCCTTGGAGAAACAAGAACGGAGAATGTCTTCCCCACTAGCGGAGTCTCTCCAGGTTGAGAGGACTCACTGGGCTCTGGTAGCACCCTTTTCCAGAATCAACCCACAGATTTAGAGTCAGAAAACTCAGGTGGAGTTCCAGCAATGAACTGGATATGTGGCCCCAGCACTAATCTCAAGTTCCTCATCTAGAAAACGGGCACAACAGCCTCTGTCCCACCTATTTGCAGGTGTCTTCTGAGGATTAATTTAGTGCACAAACACAAATGTTATTGTAAAGAAGTCAGGCAAATACAAGTGGCAAATGCAGGAGATAGTACTAGTCCTTGTGCAGTAGAAAGGCCTCTCTCTCTCCAGAGAGAGGGGAAAGCTACAACATAAATAGACTGGCCTTCTCACATCTCTTCTTTATCTCTCGTGGAGCTGCAGGTGCAATGAAGAAATTGTGCACAAGAACAAACTACGGTCTGTCCTCTATGCTGATGTTGGCAGCCTTCTTCTGCAGAACATGCTTGACTGGCTATCTGAGGACCATAGGGGAAGACAGCTGACCCCACCACTTCTGAGACCCTATCTTGCAGCCTTTTGAAAGGAGAAGTTATGCTTTATTCTTGGGGAAACCAAGGAATGGCTACACCAGTAAATTAGCCTTACCATTGACTTGGGACTCTTGAGAAGTGGAGATGGGGACAACAGTAATGGGGACAGATGAACAATGTCTCTTGCTTTAGGTTCAGCAGTTAGAGACCTAGGCACCAAGTGAGAAGGAACTCAGCCTACTGAAATAACTTCTTAGGTCAATTCCTGGATCCAATATTTCCTCAATGCCATCCATTCTACAGTCCAGATTAATCCTCCCTAAAAACCTTTCCAACATGCCACTGAAGTACTCTAATTGCCTCCTCCTGATATCCTATCAAAATGGGCTTCTAATTCAACCTGACTTATTTTACAGAAGAAGCTGAGGTCCAGAGAAGGGATAAGATGTGTCCAAGGTCATTGTGGCTGTTAGTACAAATGAAGTCTAGACTCTTTAGTCTTAGATTCAAACTTCAACAATTTCTGCCTTCCCATCCAACTTAAACAATGCACTCCAGTCAAGCTACTCTCTTTACCACCTCATTTGTCAACACAATGTAGCTATCCCGTAGGCCTTCTATTTTTCATCCCCTTATAGGGTGGTGAGTTGAATTAAAGTACATCTCCCCGAGCAGGCATTTTTACAATAGGAATAGAAGGAGCAGTAGCAATGGCCATCATTGGAAATGGTCTGTCCAGCCCCTTGGTGTCTCACCATGCTTTGTGGATGAACAATGCATGGGAGCAATTCAGAATGACCTTAGGGAAGAAAATGTCAAAAGAAGAAAAAAAATGCAGCTGACCAAAGACCATAGGAAGTCACTTGGTAACAGGCAACAACAGGTGTAGGAACAAATATTTCCTTTCTGAGTCAAAGAAAACTTTTTATGGGGCATCTGGGTTTAATAACAATGGCATGTTTCTGCATGATGGAGCTGGGATTTTC
Organism: Pongo abelii; assembly: GCF_028885655.2. Lineage (NCBI taxonomy): Eukaryota > Metazoa > Chordata > Mammalia > Primates > Hominidae > Pongo > Pongo abelii. Next base: position 5,434,545 of record NC_071995.2, read on the forward strand.
TATTTTCTCAATTTTCTCCAGATGTTACACACCACACACACACACACACACACACACACTTAGATAATCAAAGCAGTTGTATGGTTCAGGGTTGGCCCTTGGATATTAATGTGCGTTGCACATCCATAGTAATCATGCAACAGCAGGAGGTTCTGAATATTCAAGGCATTGCTATCTGCAAGTTCACTGGCTACAGCAGTGGCAGAACTATTATCATTCAAGATTTACAGGGCCCACTGCCTGGCAATGGGAGAAATGAGTGTCTGTAATGTAAAGAAGAATTCACCTTTGAAAAACTTCAATTCTAGAGCACAAGCCAATTAGAAGAGTGAAATACTGGATCCTATCTCCCCTAGAAAGAACTGACCTTTGCACACCCATGACTACTGCTGTGACTCTACATCGCACGTGTTTCTCCCATCCATCTCTTCTCTTTGGAGTGCATGTACAGTCCTCGCTAGGACACTGGGCCTGCTTCTCTCTGTATCCCACACTCAGTACTATGCTCCATGTAGTAGGTACTCTAAAAGTGCTGCTTAAATGAATGAGCAGAAACTTTAGTAACTCCATGGCTGATTATCTGGAACTATTTTCTTTCTAATAATCTTTGGGATCAGTTTTCTAATAGTCTTTGGCATCTTTTTTTTTAATTAACTTGTCTCCTTGCAGGGGAAACATGAACAAAGAAAACCTAAACTCAGTCTATTGGTTCACAAACCTCATCAAACGTTGTAAGGGGCAGGAACTGCCCATGGTTATATGACCCTACAGTTATGAGATTGCTGGTGAGTTTTAGGTTTACAGTTTACCTCCTCTCTTCCTTTACAGGAAACACGCAGATAATTATGTGTTTTCTATTGGGACACTGCCTCCAAGGTGAACAGATATTCAAATAGATTGATAATTCATTTAGGTCAAAAATCTCTTCAACTAAAAATTCTGATAAACAGAATAGTCACAGAACCAAGTTTTGTGTAGTCCTGTGATGTAAGAAGCAGCGTTCAGAAGAATGCCACTTGGTAATAATAAGACCTTTCTAAATTACCAAAGAAGTCTTTAGCCATTTCATGTAATTTTACTATCACATTCTTATTTGCTCTTACAATTCTTTAACTAGGCTGGGCACAGTGGCTCACCCCCATAGTCCCAGCACTTTGGGAGTCCAAGGTGGTCAGATCTTTAAGCCCAGGAGTTCAAGACCTGCCTGGGCAATGTGGTGAAACCCCATCTCTACAAAAAAATACAAAAATTAGCCAGGCATGGTGGTGTGCACCTGTAATCCCAGCTACTGGGGAGGCTGAGGTGGGAGCATTGCTTGAGCCCAGGAGGTCCAGGTTGCAGTGAGCCATGATTGTACCACTGCACTCCAGCCTGAGTGAGAGTGAGACCCTGCCTCAAGAAACAAAAGATGAATAAACTTTCTGTTAAATGGTATAATATAGATGGAGGCATCTAACACTGTGGCTAACACATGATAATTGTTCAACAAATGATTGTTAAAACAAACCCTTTGGGATAAATGGCAGCATTTATACTGATTGATTAATGGTTCTCATTTTTGCAAAAATCCAAATCCCCTGGAGGGTTTTTTAAAGCATCTCCTGCTAGCTCCCCCCCGCAGCGTTTCTCATGCAGTAGGCCAAGGTTGGAGCCCAAGGTTTTACATTTCTAATAAGTTCCCAGGTGATAATGAAGCGGCTGAGTTTGTGCCCATACTTCCGAACACGGCTGTTGACTATTCTTTCCTATCTAAAACCCTCTCCACCTTTGGCTCATTGGTGGAGACTGCTACCTATTGCCTATCCAATATCAACTGCCTCTTTTCCTTACTAATAGACTCTGATTTTATTCTAGGCAGCAATGTAAATACTATATTTCCCAGCTTCACTGCTGTGAAATGCAATCAATAATTCAGATGCAGGAGTTGTCTGATAGGACTTATAGGAGAATCCCTAAAGGCACTGCAAAATGGTGACACAAGTTCTTTGCCCTTTCTTCTTCTTCCATTTATGGTAATGCGGGCATGATGGTTGGAGGTACAGCAGCCATCTTGGATCATGAGGCCCTACATGAAAGATCATGGAACAGAAGCACAGAAAGAGCCAGGATCCTTAATGACAACATGGGGAAGACTTGCCAGCCCGTGGATTCTTTACCTCAGATTTTTCCTATGTTAAAAAAAAAAAAACTCAAAAATTTTAAACCACTGTTATTTTGTTTTTACATTTTCTACAGAAAACCTAATCATATGTGATTTAGCTTCTAATGCATTGTAGCATTCTTTTTGTCCTCTGGCTTCTCAAATTACTCCTCTCTGTCCCTCCTCTCCTTCCTTCTCCTCCTTTTCCTCCTTCTTCTCCTTCTGTTCTTCTTCTTTTTAACTTTTTTTTCTTTTTTCTGCCTTTGAAAACACATCTTCTCCAGGGATTTGACCAAATCATTCTTCTTTTCTCTACTCCATCTTCCCTCTTTTCTCTCCAAACTTGTTCTTGATAATCTCAGCCAGCTTCATAGCTCCAGCTATAACCTTTATTTGAGGACTCCCAAATTTGAATCTGTAATTTTTCATTTGCAGAGAAAATGCTGCTACTGTGCATCCTCACCCAGGTATCCTAATGGACCAGCACCTGCAAGGTTTCCAAACTGAATTTCTGATCTTCCCTACAAAATCAACTACTTTTCTTTTGTTTCTCAATAGACCACCTTACTTTTTATTTCACAACATTGAAACTTCCAAGTCATCTTGAACTTTGCCTTCTCCCTTGGCTTGATAAATGATCAATTATAAACTTATCTGTAATTGATTACCCAATTTAATATCTATAATAGAAAACTCTCCTCTCCGTCCCAACTTTGATTTTTGCAGCTCAGGTATTTGTCATATTCTGGGCCAATGAAATAGCCTTATACCTGTTCTTTCTCCCTCACTTCCACCATTTTATGTGTCTGTCTGTGAGTGTGGTTGAAGTACTACTGTAATCAGATTCAACCCCTATGTAGCCACAGTAATACACCAAATACAGCCTGCTATCTGATACCAACATAGCTTTCCAAATATAACTTCCGCTGCTTCTCATCATATGCTTTTTCTAAACTTCATTCATCCTATACTGATATGGTCTGGATCTGTGTCTTCACCAAATTCTCATGTTCAGTTGTAATCCCCAGTGTTTGGAGGTGAGGTCTGGTAGGAGATGATTGGATCAGGGAGGTGGTTTCTAATGGTTTAACACCATGCCCCTTGGTGCTGTCATCATGATAGTGAGCTCTCATGAGATCTGTTTTTTTGCAAGTGTGTGGCACCTGCCACCACATCTGCTTTGGCCATGTAAGACTTGCCTGCTTTCCCTTCACCTTCCACCATGATTGAAAGCTTCCTGTGGCCTCCCTAGAAGCCACTATACTTACTGTACAGCCTGAAGAACCATAAGCAAATAAACCTCTTGTCTTTATTCAGGTATTTCTTTGTAGCACTGCAAGAACAGACTAACACATATATGATTTACTTCTTTTAGTATTTGACCTATGATTCCCAGTTTCTACATCATTCATGCAGTTTTATTTGCCAGTAATCCCTACTACTTCTCACTTCCTCATGCCTGAATCCTACCTATTCTTTAGGGTCAAAAAAATGCCATCTCAAGACTCTACAAAGCCTTTCATGAGCTCTTGAGCTGAAAGTTCTCTCTCCATGCTTTCAAATCCTATGTCATTGTATGTATATCTTAAGGCACTAACTTTTTCCTTCCTATTGTAGTAATCAGGATACATACTTTATCTTGTGAATTAAACCTGTCTTGTTCACCTGTGGGTCCTTCAGATGATAGGTTCTCAGTAAACATACTTGAAGTGGGTAAACACTACTTTTTGTTGTTGAGTGCATGAATAAATACATATGTGTGAGATGTTTGAGTGTTCCATATAATCTATCCTCTCACCACCATGGTGACTACATGCTCCACATCCACCTTTCAGCCTCCACTACTTTGGACAGAATTGGCAACAAAAAGTGAAGAAAACAAGAAGGCAAGAAAACTCAGGCTTATGTCAATACATTCCTTTCTTGAAAAATACGTAAAACAGAAAAGAAAAGGTTAAGTTTAAATGGAACTTTGGTGGGTAAGAAGAGGGTTGTGAACGTTTTTTGCTGCAGGAAAGATATTTTTGCTCCTTTAAAAATATTAAGAATCTCATTGAAAGGGGTCAAGTGTACCTTGTTTGACTGAGCGTCCAACAATAGGGGCTTTCTATTCACAGCACATTTCACACTTGCTCTATTGCAACCCAACTGTTTTTCAGTGAAGCCATGTGCCTTGATTATATTATCACTGCCTTTTGAAGACTCTCCTGAGGCTTTTTTTGAGACAAAACCCCTCTCAGTTTCACTGCAACATGCAGGAGAAAAGGTAAGTGATGTGAATTCCATGTTGGGGTCATTAATATCACGTGCTGCACTGAGTGGGACTTCACATCCCTCCCTTGGCTGTGTGGACAGAGGGCTGCACCCCTGCCTGACAATCTCCCGCCCCAGAGACCATACAGGCAGGTCCCAATTATCCTCCTAGGAGCACAGACAGTCAGATATTGGGGAAGAGCACAGTTACAGGATTCTTGGTCATTTATTGAGCCTGCAATATCCTATTTATTTCACCAAGATGTGGTCAGTACCCTCCTCTAGTTCTCTTATCTCAGTTTTCTCATCTGGAATATAACCTGCATGGAGAATCCTTGTTTTCCATTCCACAGAGTATGATAGAAATTCAGAGAATTTCACTTACTTTTTTTCCAGTTGAGTCACCATCTGAGACACTTCTGCCACCTCAAAAGCCACAAAGAAGGTGTGGTTCATACCCATTAGATGACCCATTAGGGTTGAGGGTCATGTCAGGGATATTCCTTTATTTTGTTGTTTCTATAAACATTCTCTTGCCTTCCTCCAACTGAATATGCTCTGGGTCTCAATGAAGCAGCTCCCTACCGGAAGGGTCTGGTCACTCTCATTGGCTTTAGGAGAAGGGATGGGAAGCAGAAATCATCTTCCAACCTTCACCATTCTAGACCAATGATTGTTCACCCAGGATAGTTTGCAGAAAGCTATTAAACTGATCATCTTTCAGTTATTTTCTAAGCATCTATTAGCCCCTGGCCTTGCTACCTTCTCCTCTAGGTATCTCCCAAAGAAGTGAGGCATCCCATGCACAATTCCTCTTTTCTCTTCTCTCCAACTTGCTGTGGCTCTCTCCCTTTAAAGCCTCCTCCCTTTCGAGTCTCACCTCCCTTTTCTTGCCTAGGATGTGCCATCTTCCCAGTGATGAACCCCCATCCCTTCAGGCTTCTTATGCCTGAAACATCCACTTAAAATCCCAATGACTTTGTCTAATTCCTCCACTTCTGTTGCTTCAGTAAAAAGGAGGAACACGTTCTAATCTCAGTGCTGGCCAACTCAAATGGGTGAGATGGGTGAGGTGGGGATGGAGTTCTGGACTCCGTCCAGAGTATGGGGAGCAGAGGAAGAGAAATTGGGCCAAAGCAGGCTTTACTCTGGATTATGTCCATTTTTCTCCAGAAATAATCTGAAACCAGCACATTATACTTTCATGAGAATTAATACCATTCTGAAGACCTTTGTCTGGTCTTCACGAGAAATTTGTATTCCTTTTATTTAGTTTCAATTCTTGCAAGATAATAACCCTCATCTTATTATGTTAAAGGAGTATTTGCCCCTTCCCTGCCCTGTGCTTTATTCCAGTTTCATCACATTTGCTGGCAGGCAATGGTGTCTTGCCCAAATCAATTTTATTGAACACGTCATGGTCCTTCTCCAATTGTGGTAGGGAAGCGGGGGCATCCCCTTCACTATTCACATGTAAAACGCAGCTCTGAGCTCCAGGAAAGGTGATGGATTTTAAACCTATAATGCATCCATCAGCATTGTTAACGAGCTCCCAGATGATGGTCAGGTTGCCTATGGGTGCATTGTGCTGTGAGTACTGATGGGATAGGCTTCCCCGGTCATCGTCACCGAGACTCAACCCCTGAGTCTCAGAAGGGATGGAGGAGGGTGTGGAGGTTTGCTGCCATGCCACATTTCATGAAGAATATATTTTCCAGCCGTCACTATTTCAGGCCAATGATTGTACACCCAAGATAGCTTGTGGAAAGCTATTGAACCGATCATCATTCAGTCATTTTCTAAGCATCTATTAAGACCCACCATGTGCCAGAACATATTAAAGTGCCTTCATGGGAAGTGCAGACAGGGAGAGGCACTGGGAAGTCTTCCTGTCACAGAGGGATGTGGGGTTCTGTTCAAAGTAGGAACAAACTTTATTTCCTCTGTGTTATCAAGAGCCTCAGCACTGATGGTTCAGGTATGTTTATCTTTCCTTGGCTCTTTGTCCTGAGACACCTTGTTGGATGCTTTCTGGGCTTTAGACTGTGAAGAGGCAGCCAGGCTGGGATGATGAGAGCACTGGATTACAGGTTTGGATCAAGGCTGTGGCCCTGGCCCTGCCACTAGCATGTTACTCTTAGGCCACATCTCTTTACCTTTCTGGACCTCTGTTGTAACCAGGGTGCTTACATTCCTTCAATACATATCAAGAGCCAAACCCAAGGATCAAATAATTCCACTCCCAAGATTTTATTCTGCAGCACGTTTTTCTCAGCCTCATCATAACTGATTGACATTTTGAACTGGACAGTTCTCTGTTGTGGGAGAGGTCTTCTGCCTTGTAGAATGCTTAAAAGCATCTCTGGCCTCTACCTATTAGATGCCAATAGCAACACCTCCTCCAAACTTATGACAATCGAAGTCCCCAGACATTGCCAAATATCCCCTGCAGGACTACATCATCCACAGCGGAGAACAATTGTCCTAGAGTACCAAAGGAAAGATGGTTGTATCTGCAGTTAGGTCTGTGGCAGCATTGCATGAAAACAATTTGCATTAATAGCAGGAAAAGAGTTAATAGAATTATGATACCTTCGTCTGATGGCATATCCTATAGTCATTAAAGATAAAAATAAGAAATTGCATATAAACAAAATTCATATATTAAATTGTCTTATATATATAAGCAGAACATTACAACAGTGCAGCTGCGTAAAAATACCCTGGGTTGTAAAATCTGAGGATTGGAAAGAACCTTAAAGTTTAACTTACCAAACAACCTATTTTCTGATCCCCAGGTCCCTTAGGAGATGTCTTCACTAAGGGGGCATATATCTTCTGCCTAAACCCCTCTATATTCATTGCCTGTGGCTGCCACAAGAAATCACCACCAACTTGACAGTTTAAAACAACAGAATTGTTTTTCCTCCCATAGTTCTGGAGGCTAGAAGTCTTCAGAAGCCATGCTCCCTCTGAAGGCTCTAAGGGAGAATTCTTCCTTGACTCCTACACCTTCTAGTAGCTCCTGGAATTCCTTGACTTATGGCAGCATCACTCCAGTCTCTTCCTCTGTTTTCCCATGGCTTCCTTCTCTGTTTCTGTGTCTCAAATCTTCCTCTCCTCATTCTTTTAAGGTCATCAGTCATTGGATTTAGGGCCCTCCCTAAATCTAGGATTATGTCATCTCCATATCTTGAACTTAATCACATCTGCAAACACCCTGTTTCCAAATAAGTTCACATTCACAGGTACAGGGGAGTTAGGATGTAGACATATCTTTTGGATAAGGGAGTCTCAATTCAATCCACAACATAGGCTGTTGATGATTAACTTCGTTTCTGAGGCTGCATCTTCTACTCTTGGGCAGCTTTGAAGCAGAATGTTCTTCACATTGCGTGGACATCCTTCCATATGTGTAATTATTACATATCTGAAGAAATGTCAGTAATTGGAGTGGTTGGGTACAGAGATTGAAATAACTTGTTTTTATTTAGACATACATTTTTTCCAGCTAAAAGTAAAAACCTGCTTTATCTTTCCTCACAGGATTAAGTCACATAGTACCTGTGAAAGAGCTTTGTAAATTTTGGGCCGTAAAACCAATATAGGGAATCTCATTGATGATGGCATCTTCATTTTGCAGATGTGTATCTGTTTGGTGTACAATACCTGAGAAGCCTCTCTTTAAGCCCAGGCTTGGAGCATCTGTAAAGGAGGATCATTAAAAATATACATTTTTTGGAAGATAAAATTTGCTATTTTAAAAATATTATTAAGTAATATTTTCTACTTTTAAAAAGTCATCATAAAAATCAAAATTGGTGAATTTACTTTTAACTATTATTATTATCATTATTATTATTATTATTGGAATGAAGACTTTCCAGCAGGCATTTTTCCACATTTTCACCCAACCCTTTTCACTGCTTAAGGCTTCAAAGAGCCCTCTCCCAGTCAGTGGGATGCAATGATTAAAGCTGTCTGTTCTTATGAAGAAATCAATCAAGAGTCACCCCAGCTTCCCATCACACAGGACCAATAACTTTTTTCCTGCCCATTCATTCTTCTTTCACTTCCTTTTGTTTATCTTTCTCTGCCTTTCCCCCAGTCCTATTCCCTCATCAATTTCTTTCACTTTCTTTCTCCTCTTCTTCCTTCCCCTTCTTCTCCCCATTCCCCTTCTCTGCTCCAACTTCTGTCCTGTTATTCTCCCACTTCCCAGCAAACAGGTGTCAGACATCTGAGTCAAGCACAGAAAAGCAGCTCCTCAAACTTATAACAGGTAGGGCTGGTTCAACGTCTAACTTGGAACCTTCAGGGCCTCGGAAATACTCCCAGATCCCTCTCCTGACACATAAAGCACATTCACGCTAACGTGTGCCTCCTTCTCCACCCCCCAGACCCATCCAGTGACTACTTCCCAGGGGTCTCGAGGTGCCTCCTGCCCTGTGGCTGTACGGAGGGCAGCACTGGAACCTCGGGTTCAGAGCCTGTGTGGGTGGTTCACTTATGTAAGACATCAGCCGCCCTGAAAGAGAACTGGTGAGCCCTGAAGGTGGCTGGCAAGGCCAATCTTCAGGCGTCAGCAGCTCAGCATTCATAATTGTTGCACCAGCCAGCCAGGGACACCCGGAATACGAGAGAGTTGCCCCCTTCACTCTCTTAAGGCCAGTAACCAAAATTTTCTTATTGGCCAAGTTTATTCAAACATTCTTCTTGCCTTGCAGACATGGGACTGTAGACATTTGCTAAAGGTCTTTTAAGTTAAAGGTCTCTTACTACTGGGTGCAGGGTCAAAATTTGGGTAACAGGAAATTGGTCTTGACAGACAGAAGAAAAGTTGCTACGACTCTTCTAGATAGTCTGGGACCGGCAGCTGTTTCAGATGTTAAAGAAATCCCAGCCTCCCTCATCTGCACTTCCCCAACACACACACCACTGGAATCTCTGGACCACCAGCTGGAAGTCTAGTTCCAGTATTACTGTGAACCTCTGGAAGTCTAGTTCCACACTGCTGGAACCTCTTAATCACCAACTAGAAGTCCAATTCCAATATTACTGTGAACCCACAAGATAAATCTTCAGATGCGGGATCTCATTTCCCCATTATAGAGGACAAGCACCAACCCTTCTTTCTCCTTCCCTTGAAAATAAGCCCATGAGAAGACAGCAAGTTACAAGAAGACAATAGAACCATGGATGGTGGAGCACTAGAAGATGCCTTGGCCACACAGCATAAGAACTCTGTGAGTGACAGGAGGAAGCATGGCTCAGAGCCTCCGGTTTCCATGTAATTTTCACCAAGCTCACTATAGCTGAATGGTGGCCCCTATAAGATATGTAAACTCAGTCCCTGTGAATGTGACTTTATTTACCAAAAGGGTCTTTATAGACACATTAAGGTTAAGGATGTGAGGGTGAGACCATCCTGGATTAGGATGGGCCTCAATTCCATTGGCAGGTGTCCTTACGAGAGAAGAAAGTGGCAGGGCCACAAGGTACGGTCATGTGAAGACAGGGGCAGAGACTGGTGTTCTGCTGCCACAAATCAAGGCCTTCCTGAAGCCATCAGAAGCTGGAAAAAGCAGAAGGAGGAAACCTTGATTTCAGACTTCTGGCCTCTAGAACTGTAAGAGAATACATTTCTGTCATTTTTAAACCACTGAGTTTGTGGTCATTCATTATGGAAGCCATGGGACACTAATACACTCATTAAGAAAATATGACCTATTGGCAAACAATTTCTGTATTACTAAAACACCCCAACTGTTGTCACAGAAAAACACAGGTTTTGGAGTCAGAGAGACCTGGGTTTGAATCTCACCTCTACCACCTTTCAACAGAATGTCCTTGGGCAAGCTGTATAGCCTCACAGCCTCTTCTTGCCTAAAGAAAGGAGAGTGTAAGACCATCCTTCCCAGGGGGTTCTGGAGAGCAGATGTGGTGAGGCCCAGAGTCTGGTTTATGGCAGGCTTTGATGAAACGCTGGTATACAGCAGGCATGGAAGAAATGCTGGCTTTCTTCACTCTCCCTCTCAACTTCCTCTTCTCTTCCCCCCTGCACAAAGTGCTCTGGTGGTTCTTCCTGGAGATCTATAAAATCACATCCAAACTTCATAACAAACGTGGAAGACTCTTCACATTTTGCCCACCACTCACCCATTTTCCTTTTGAATCGAATTTCCATCAATTTTCCTCTAAAAACCTGTACTTTAGGTACTTCCTTATCCCAGAACCAGCCTTCTACATACTGATCCTAAATCTTTAGCCCTGCTCCCCACCCATGGTCATTTGACCTCACCCTCCACCTCCCTCGAGCATCCTTCCTGCATCATGTCTGTTTCTGTTAGGGCACTGAGCCATCCAGATTCAGCCACAGAGCACCAGGATTAGGATGATAAAATGATCTGTTTTCAGGGTCCTTGATTCCTTCACTCCTTATGCCTCCCTTTCCTATCCCCTGACTTGCTTTTCCCCAGTATTAACTAGCTCCCAACACCCTCCCTCTCCACTCCCCACAGCTCATTCACACTGTGGTACAAAACAATGGCAACAGCCTAAAATATTGCCTTCCACAGAGGACTTAAAATCCTAAACCTAAATAATGAATTGAATGCATCATCAAACATGGAAACACAGGGCCTTTCCAATGGCGCCCAGCCACCCTGCCGTCCAGGTGTGTCTGCCGTTAGGCAGGTGAGGCACCCCTCCCCTGCCAACCAACCAGTCCCACTGTTGCTGCTTGGCTTATCTGCCTGACTCTGAGATTTGAACACCACTGGGTCTTGTCTCCCTGACTCCTGGTCTCCTTCCCCACCCAGCCTTCTTCCTCCTGTTTCTTCCTGCTACTTCATGTTCTAATTGCTCTCAGGAGCGGGGGACCAGGGATCATCCATCTTGCTCACTGGGTATTCAATTAGAGCCGACTCAGCGCCCATCTTCTTCCCTCCGCCCTCCCTTCCTCCCCCAGATGTCGCCCTTCAGGAAGCAATATATAACACCCTCCTTCTATGGCAGCCTGCTGGCCACCCGCCATTTCCAACCTGAGTCCCCATTAACTACGCCAAGGCAAATGAATAAATAAATCTCTAAGGAGGGAAAGAAAGAGGAAGAAGTGCTGGTTCGGAGCTAATGAAGGTCATCTCCCAGCCAGGTCTCCCATTCCGCCTTCTACGAATTGGAGCCCAGGACTGGGGAGGCAGCTTCCTCCTCAGACAAGAATCCTGCACGTGTCTGTTTGCCTGTGCATGTGTGTCCTGGGTCAGTTCCAGGAACACACACCATAGTATCACAGCTTTGCTGTTAACTACTTAGATTAATTTGTTCTGCACATGTAATGACAGCTTAGGAGCAGAAAGGTACTGTGGTTCCTGTTGAGACAGACAATGCCTACTCAGATGACCAGTAAAATAATGTGCGGTATTGGTGGGGCACTGAATCAGTGGTCACTGTGGGCTTGATAGATGGGGCAGTATTACCATCATGTCAGGGACAGGAAAACTGTCTCACCCAAGATCTGAGATGATGGTGGAGCTCGATCTACTCATTCCTGTTTGAATTTTCATTTATTGACAATATTTCCCAGAAAAGGGGACATACACTGCTGGGAATGTTTGGCTTCGTTCCAGAAGGTGCGTGAAACCGTAGTATACATGAGATACTTCTTCTTGGATGGTCAGTTTTACTTGATTATAAGTAATTTGAGATAATTTCATATTAACAATGGTAATATTGTTATGTTAGATTGATATATGATGTAATATGTTCATATACATGCATATATTATGAAATAGAAAAAATGCTCATGTTAGCTTTCATGATTAAGCAGATGACATCAAAGTAATTTCTAGCTTGTTTTCTCTTTAACACTGGTTCCCACGGGGACACTATCACTCTCCCCTGATTTAGCAACGGCTCTTGATAGGTGCAGTTTGAGATGCTCTGTCCACAGCATCCCTGGGTTGATCTGATGAACTGACTCTAACCCAGGGATCCACTGTCTCACGTAGGATTTGCCATTGAGCCCTTGCAACATGTGAATAGAATGTTCACCCAGAGCAGGCCCAGCCTAAATCTGTTGTCTTTTAGCCACTGTACTTGTTGAAATCTTCACTAAGCCCCTTGCTTATCACCTTGATTCATTACTCTTTTTTAATTAATTTGTTTGTCATTTTTGGGGGACAGAGTCTCGCTCTGTCACCCAGGCTGGAGTGCAGTGCCACGATCTTGGCTCACTGCAACCTCAGCCTCCCAGGTTCAAGCCATTCTCCTGCCTCAGCCTCCCAAGTAGCTGGAATTACAGGCATGCACCACCAAACCCAGCTAAATTTTGTACTTTTAGTAGAGTTGGGATTTCACCATGTTGGCCAGGCTGGTCTCGAACTCCTAACCTCACTGATCTGCCTGCCTTGGCCTCCCAAAGTGCTGGGATTATAACAGGCATGAGCCACTGCACCCAGCCCAATCCATCACTTTAAACCCGTCCTTTTCCCTAATTCAAGACACCATCATTTCTCCTTGAACTATCGCCGACAGATCCCTAACTTTTATTTCCTTTTCACCCTCGCATTTCCCCTATCTCCTTTCCATACATCAACAAGAGAGATCCTACTAAAATATAAATGGATGGTTTCACTCCTGAAAGTGTCCCATTGTGAGATAAAAATGAAACTTCTTCATGCAGCCTCCAAGGCCCTAGGGGGCCTACCTTTGCCTTTCAAACATCCTCAGCTCCTCCTGGCTTCCTCCACCCGCTAAGCTCCAGCTAGTCTGCTCTCTTTATGATGCCTTGAACATGCCAAGTCCCTCCTGCCCCAAGGCCTTTGCAGAGGCTGTGCCCTCTGCCTGGAGACCCCTCCCATACTCTTTTCATGCTTCTTTTTCATATTTTACAGCACAGCTAAGATGCTACTTCTTTTTTAAAAATATATTTGTAACATCATTTTAATAGCACTACTTTCAACTCACTGAGAAGAAATACAATCTTTACTAGTTATGACATCTAAATTATGCACAAATTTTAATAAAGGCACATTTTAAAATATTTAGTATACAAAAATAACTCAAAAACAGTGGTTGTGAAACTTTGTTCCCTGGAGCCCTAATTCTTCTGAAAAGTCTTCCCAGATCACTCAATTTAAAAGAAGTGCCTTTTTCAATTGTTTTCTTAGATGGATTTTTCCATATAGCAATTACCATAATGTGTAGTTGTGGGATTATTATTATTATTAGCAGTAGTAGTTGTTGTTGTTAGATATTTAATGTCCAACTTCCTCTCTAGTTTATAAGCTCCTTGAGGACAAAGACCATGTCTATTCTGCTCAGCATTGAATACGCAATGATTAGCCTAGGACCTGCCACCTTGAAGGTGCCAAATATTGTTTTGCTTTATGAATAAATGAGTAAATGAATGAACTGTCTATAAATGCCACTTTGGATTGCATGGGTTTAGTCAGTGGGACAGCAATTCTGATTCCTTTTCTATATTAAGTCTATTTAACTGTGGAAGAACAGCAGTCAATGGATATTTTCTTTGTTTGAGTTTTTTAGGTTACCCAAGCCATCCTGTTAAACAGGAATTATTAGTTTTGAATTCAGATTTTAAATAATAAGTAAATATAGCATGAAAATTAAGACTGTGGGCTTTGGAGTTAGCTGGATTGGAATACCAGTCTTGATTCTGTCACTTACTAGCTGTATGAGCCAAGCCTTAGCTTTCCTATGCGTAAAGCAGGACTAATAATAGTACACCAGTTACAGGGTTATTTTGAGCATTAAATAAAACAGTATTCATAAACTACTTAGCACAGCACTTGGCCTTCAGTATGTGGTCAATGAAGATACACTATTCTTATTTTTCTTATTAGGCTCAGAGCAGTACCTGTTTTTTCAACCATTGTGCTAGATACTGCTAACTGCTCCCTAGGATTTACTTTCTTTCTTTATTTTAGTTGTATAATCAACACCACTATCCCAGGGAACTGTCAGCACACACACAAAAATTAGCTGGACACATTCCCACATAGTTACAGACTATATTTCTCAGGATTTGCACATAGACATAGCCCACAACTCGAAGTTCTTACCAATGGAATGTAAAAACAAGAGAGGTGCAATTTCTATGTCACTTGGTTAAAGGCAACTGCTTGTCTTCACTTCTTATTTAAAAGAGAGACTTATTCAAGACCAAATTTCTATCATGCAGAGGAGGACAACACCCGAGGGAATGAGGGAGACACAATGTGAAAGAAATCTGGGCCCCTCTATGACCTCAAGGAGCAAAGCTTCCCTGCTCTTCCGAGCCACTCGCCTCTGGACTGCTATGAAGTAGAGAAAACACTTTATCTTATACAAAAGATTATATTTCAGTTGTCTTGTTATTGCAAATGCTGCAATTTTTATGGCCTCTTCTTGAGATTCTTAGGAAAAAAACTGATTGCATCAGTATTAGAATCACAATTCTCTAACTCGAATTCTCTGACACACTATGGTGTTAAGGAATGTGTGAAAAGTGAAAAGTAGTAGCTGTTCTCTGTGATGTCAGCTTTGGAAAATGAAAATATGCATCCACTTTACTATCTCATCCTAAACCCATCAGTCAGACACCAGTCCCCACTCTATCACAGTAACTATGAGACTTTGGCCAAGTCATTCTAATTTCTGAGTCTCAGTTTCCACATCTTTAAGAATGGGTAATGTATTACCCTGCCAACCTTACAGACCTATGAGTATCATATAAAGTAAGCAGTAGATTGGAATGTGCCATGCACTGAGGAATGCTGCTGATGCTTTTCACCTCATTGCTTGGCTCCAGTCCTCAGCAACTCTGAGGGAGTCAACTCACCGTGTGTCCCAGCTGGGCTGGGGTGGCCCTTCTGGTTAGAGGAATAGGCAGATGTTTGTCTCTCAGTAAAGAAGATCATCTGTGCTTTGCACACTTGCCTTTCTTCTAGCTATTTAAGCTTTTTCTGATGAAGATGCCACCCTGGAGCATACCTTACTGTGAGCTTGTGAAGTGGCTCCTAGAACATATTTTCCAGCTAAGGTAGAAGATGTTTCCTGGGGAGGACACCAGAACAGGAGAAATAAAGACATAGAAAAAACAGTTCCTGGACCGGGAACCCAGGCCCAGCCCTGACACTGAGTCTCTCTGCTCCCATGGACCAGGCACTTGTTCTCTCCAAACCTGTAATCTAGGAAGTTTCTTTTCTAGTTCTAAAAATCTGTCATTCTAGGTACTGTGAAAAAAAAATAAG
Organism: Pongo abelii; assembly: GCF_028885655.2. Taxonomy (NCBI): domain Eukaryota; kingdom Metazoa; phylum Chordata; class Mammalia; order Primates; family Hominidae; genus Pongo; species Pongo abelii. The sequence goes on from NC_071995.2 coordinate 5,450,193, forward strand.
GAAGTAAGGGTAAAGAAAATGGAGTGGAACTCTAATAGACGGGAATTCATTCATTCACTTACTTATTTATTCATTCATTCTTCCTTTGTATCTTTTAGCAAGATGTCATGGAGCCCCTATTAAATGAGAGGCACAGACTGCTCACTCTCCCAGACATGGGAGTGAGAAAAAAAGATCACTATTTGCTAGCACCAAGTAAAGCCCACCGTTGTCCACTGTGCAGTTAATTCAGGCCAGTGCAGGTAGCCAGATGACAGACTGAGAGCTGGATTCACAGATTCCATTCACTCATCCCTATCTTTCACTGTGACCCTGAAGCAACAGAGGCTAAAATAAGAGCAATAGGAAAAATCACCCCTGTTTAAAAATAAATGATGAATACAAACCTCACACCATATTGGATTCCAAAGACCACAGAACCGCCATGCCAGAACCAAAAAGATAAGGCAGCAACATATACAGGATAGAGCTTGAACTAGAAATCTGGGTTGTTGCCCGTGATCTGTCACCAACTACAACACTGGTGTAGCTCTGATCAAGGTACCTTCCATCTCTGAGTCTTAGTCTCCTGTTCTTTAAAGTCTGGTCTGAGCTTAAACTGGATTTTCTCCAAGGCCTCTTTCAGGTCTGGTGTTACATGATTGGTTCCTGATATTATTCCATAAGGTAGTATTCCCTTCTAAAAACAGCAAAACACAAATTCCCCAAAGCCAAAGGCAACACCTTTGTTTCCTTTGCATGGCTGATTAAATTAATGCAAACCAAGCAGGCTTTCACCAGAGAGCCTGGGAAATTGCCGGATATTTGGGGAAGATTACTGAGGTTAGTGCACAGTTGTCTTTGGCTAGGATGTGCAGTCCTTCAGAGTTTTGTTTGAGTTTTGATTAAGCATAAAATAGAGAAGCTCAAGCTATGTAGACAACAGGCCTGAGTCTTTCTCTAACCAAAAATGCTTCTCAAGAAGAGCTCTTTTGTCACTTGCTGTAAGGGAGGTATATTTATTCTTTGAATCATTTTTCATATCTCCATTCCATTCTTTGTGGTTGCATAAAGCACACACATCTGTTTACAACCCTTCAAGGTGAGCACAATTATCCCCATTTTATAGATGAGGAAAACAGGACTAACAGACATGAGCTAATTGGCCCAAACTAGAAAGTTGAAATCCAGATCTTACTGATTCAAAAGCCTGAGCTTTTCCACAAAATCAATGGTTCCCAAGTAATTCATTCTAAAACTAATGCTTGAGACACATATGAATTTGGAGGAACCTTAGGAATCCCTGTATTAGCCACACAAAAGAATAGCAGGGCTTCCTGGGCCCGTGGAAGAAGGTGACAAAAAATAAAAGTGGAATATAATGTCCTTGCTACATCACATATGACATGCTCTGACTTACGACGCTTAAAATTGGGAGCCTAATTTTTGGTCTTGCTTCTCTAGCCCATTATTTCTAAAAACAACACATTTTTACTTTTCTATATTTCACAGGATATGGCAGAGTCTCCTTGAGAAAAACAAAGCAACGATGCTTTGCAAGTAAATATATGCTGAATGAATGAATTACCACAAGTTATTCATTCTCTGTTTATTAATTAATGTTGCTTCATTCATCAGCTGCATTGTCCAATTTACTTTAGCAGACCGGCTGTCATCAACTCCAGAGAGCTCGTGAAGGGTTGAGATAATTAGTCTCAATACCCTTAAGGAGAAGTGGAGGTACAGTCTTGCTCTCTTGAAGAATTGCACACTAAGAAACCACAAACAAGCATCTAAGTGAGTTATTGACTGAATATGAAATGATCAGATTGATGCATACTTAAATGTTGCAACTGCATAGATCTAGAAGACAATGTGTTTTCCAAAGTAGATGGGATTTTCCTTTTGCCATGCTAAAGATGTAGGTCTAATCAGTCTTCTCTCTGAACTCTTAGCAAGATGGAAATTCTGCAGCAGGCTGCCTACCGCCCAATGTGCCCAGCAGAGCCAGCTTAAAATACAGGAAACACCTGTGGTATATTCTAAGAGGACCCCTTCCCCTTAAAATAATCTCTTCTCCATTAGCCTCTGGCAATACTTGGCATGCTGCCATTCATTTCTTGTGCTGATAATTGTTTTTTTCCTGGAATAGGAGCGATTGACATGACAAGAACTGAGATGGGGCAGTTCTGACACAACTGACAAAGAATTAGCAGTACAGAGGATGAGACCCTGCATAAAGACAAATGTGAGTGAAGACACCCTGTCAGACAAGTGAAAGTTTGGCAGCCCATTGAGCCTGGTGTGCTATCAAGGAAAGAGTAAAGAATGGAGAATTACTTGTGTGCACACATGCATGTATGTGCACAGGGAAGGAGGCTAGTTGAGAGAAGTTCCCCAGTCAGGCTGCCCAACAGAGCTTTAGGAGGGCCAGTCATTGTTACCATCTTCCCTGTGGTCTACTCTACCTCTATATTTCCTCTTCCCCCAACCCCTTGTAAAATTTATTCAAGGCATATTAAATAGATCTCGGAATCGCTGAGCAAGCTAGCAAACCAGCCTCCCAAAGCAGGCAGTCTCAAATGATGGCTGGGCTGCCAGTGCTTAAACAGAACTGAAGTCAAGAGGCCTTGATTCCATTCTGGCTCTGCCAGTAGTGGGGAATGGCCTTAATTCCTCTCCAGTTCTATCATTCAGTGTTTGACCCTCTAAGTTCCCTGGGAGCATCACAATTCACTGTTTTCCCCTGTGCCTTAAAGTTGTAGACTGAGCCAGGTTGGCAGGCTCTTCAGCCACAGTCAACCAAGGATGTGTACAGAGAGCTAGTCAAGGTGTGTGTGTGTGTGTGTGTGTGTGTGTGTGTGCATGTATGAACAGGGTGGGGGTAGGGAAGAGAAGCTTAAGATCCGTCTTTCGTTCATATAGTACACAAACGTTTATAGAACCCTATTGGGCATCAGATACTAAGCTAGACAATGATACCTTAAAACAAAAGCTCTGTGAATATATTTCAAAAATACTCAGGAGTATAAATTAGAAGAACTCACAAGATTATGCACATGAAAATGGGATAAGTATGTAGGTGAAGGTACATTACAACAGGTAGTGTGAAACGGGAAAGTTAACCCCAGAAAACAATCTGGAAATGTTGTGGTTTGAGGAGAAAGAGAGGGAAAAGGTCACCCTGGGCATAATTGGGCTCCAAGATAAATTTTCCCTCTAGTGGAAGTTGGCTAAGGAAAAAGCAGCAGAGTCCTAACTCTTCCCCTAAAAATGGGCTGGGATCTTTACCCAGAGCACTATTATGCATTCGAAAATTCTATTACTATATTTATATGGGAAAGAGAGAAAACAATTCACAGCCACCACCCGCCCCCACCCCAGTTCTTTTTCTTGTCGCTCTCCATTTGTCTTTGTTGCTGGCATATTATTTCACTAGAGAAGAATGTCCTATTTTAAGGGGTAGAAGATGGTATGTGGGGTGGAGGTTATACTAATAAATTTGACATAAAAAAAAGGAGACCACCCCTAACTTCTTCATGATAAAGGAAAACCAAACCCAAACTCCTGAAACTCATTGTCATCTCAACGTGATAGGGAGAACTTCAGGAGAGAAGGGAGCTCTTCAAAGGGTAGCTCAGCATATGCCAGGCTGGTGGGGATGCACAGCAATGCCTTGAACCCCCTAGGATTTTATTAGTGCCCTACACTCTCAGGAATTTCCTAGATCTCCTCTATGGCTAGATGCCTCCTTTTACACAGAATGTGGTACCTACATCCCACTTCCCTTGGATAATGCCAGTCCCAGAGACCCTGTGTCATTGAATACACATTTATTGATTATCTTCTGTTCCAAGAAACTCCAAGTGCTAAGAACTTAAAGATGAATAAAATTTTCCGTCTTGCTAGAGTATTCATTTGCTAGGGCAGCCGTAACAACACACCGTAGACTGTGTGACTTAGACAATAGAAATTTGTTTCTTACAACTCTGCAGGGGAGAAGCCGAAGTGCAAGGTGTCAGCAGGTTTCGTCTCTTCTGAGGCCTCTCTCCGTGACTTGCAGGTGGCCTCCTTCTCGCTGTGTCCTCACGTGGCCTTTTTTCTCCATGTGCGTGCGTCCATCGTGTCTCTCTGTGAGTTCAAATTTCCTCTTCTTATAAAGACACTAGTTAGACTGGATTAAGGACCATTCTAAGGGCTCATTTTAACTTAGTCACCTCTTTAAAGGCACTTTCTCCAAATGCAGTCACTTTCTGAACTACTATGGGTTAGGACTACAACATATAAATTTGGGGGAGACACAGTTCAGCCCAGAACAGCAAGTCACCTCCCTTTACTGATGATAAAACAGGCATCTTAATCCAACTCACATGAAAAAAAAGCCTCACTTTGTGTAAAGGTCCAACAAGCTGAATCACAGTTGAAGCACTTTTGGTCACACTAGGTACTTCTTACAAGTCTGATGACTTGACCTTCTCTCAGGTGTATGGGGAAACCTCTACAATTTCAGGTTCTGTAGAGGTTTAACATGCAAAGAGAATTCTAGGCAGAGGGAACAGATGAAGCAAAAGCACAGGCATGGGAAGATCCTAGTGAAAAAGTTGCATGTGTAAGGTGTTGTCTTTTGGGGGAGGGTTAGGAGAGGAGAGAAAAGGTGGGTTGGACCCAGAGACTAAAATGCTGGACATATGTGCTAAGGATCTGGATTTCATCCTACAGGCCTCCAGTGGCAAGTGGTTCTTTTTAAAGGCATATGATTTTAGGTGGCTGTGTGAAGAATGGACCAGAGAAGGCAGAGACTCAGGGATTCCGCTTACGAAATGACTGCAGAGGTTTGGGACATTGTGGAACAGTGAGGAAGCCACAGGGTCAGGGGTAGAGGTTGCAGTCACCGCAAAGGCATGGGGCATCCCAAAAAGACTCCCAATGCCCTTTTAATCTCTCAGAACAGATAAATGCCAGTCAAGTCAGACTCAAGGGAAGGTCATTGGCCAGAACTTTTTTGTAAATGCCAGCACAATCCCATTGGTTTCCCTTGTACTTGAACTGAAACCATACTGAGGGAAGAAAGGAATGACATCAGAAGCTCCCGGAAGATATGTGGGGAATCTTGGTGGCCATGTTAGCTGCCACCAATTAATTTAATTAATTTTTAGAAAAGTGAGCTATAGCTTCTCTTTCTCATTACAGTATTCTTGGAAGAAAAACATGTGCCTTCTGCTAACTGTCTGGTGTGTCCAATTCTGAATGTCAAGGCCAAGTCCTGAAAACGGGTGCTGGGGACTACTTAAGAGGTGAGTCAAGGTGGGTCTCACCCACTGGATCAGAGGGAGCTTCTCTACCAGTGGGAGCAAAAACCTGTCTTCTACAGATGGCAGAGCAGAGAATGTTCCTATTTCAAGAAGGCCCGCTTAACTTGATTTTTTTCTTAAAGCTTTCGTTCCCTCACTCAGCATTTGTCAATCACCTTGTATGTGTCAAGATGGTGATAGGCATTGATGCTACAAAGATGGTTATAACCTGGTCCAGCAAAATCTCTTGCTGTCTGGTAGGGACCAGGCAAATACAAATGGATGAGTTAAAGTACTGCATAATGGATACCTCATTGGAACTATGAACCAATGACTCCAGAGAAAGAGCCATACCTGACTGCCTGTCATCTTCTGACAGAGGATGTCATGTTGTATGTGGTGTGATCATCTACCAAGATCCTAGGACCAATTATATGGCTCATTGACCTGCACGGTTACCTGGAACTTCAGCTCAAACATTTATGATAACCAAGTATCCAAAAGCTATGAAAACACAGAACTGGCAGCCAATCCATTAAATCACTCAAACATCTATTAACTACCTGTTGTATAAAATTTGCTGGATTTGAGCACTGTAAGGGTATAGAAGGGCAAATGAAGATCAACAACGGGAGAGGAAAGAGAAGAGTAAAAGAGGTAGCATCTGTTGATGGCCAGGCATCATGTTAAGTATTTCACATATATTATTTAATTCTGAAAGGATCTTTTGTGTAAGTTAAGAAGCTGAGGTGACATGAGTTGCTCAAGTTCACACAGACAGCAAGGGGTGAGCCATTGCAATGCAAAGCCCATTTCCAATTCCTCACCCCTTTACTCTAGCAAGAGTTCTGGGGGTAAGTTTTGTAAGGAGAGAAATAGAAGAGAGAAAATCCTTGACTCAAGTGAAGCAAAAGCCTGGATATCTGAATGGGAGGAGACACCATTGCAGAGCCCACCCGTCCTGATTTTCCCAGAGGCACGGGAGCAGAGCACGTCCCCACTGCACCTAAGCACCCGGAAAGATGTCCACAGATTACTGCATTTGTATTTTTACTGAGCCAGCATTGAGGAATTCCATACACACATATGTTGTGTACATACAAGGGCTATCACTTTTTAGGTGGAAGTACATGTTAGGATTATCGAAATAAGCATCCATTTTAAAAAATGATTTGAATTTGTACCTTTTTGTCATCATGAAAATTCTCAGTTAATGGATGTTAGAAAGTCAGTCACTATTCTGTGTAAAGCGTGATGACATTTTTGGATCTTGGCATCAAATCAGGAAACTCATTTTGGAATAGGATATATAGGCCAAAAGACAACAGAAATCTTATGGTTTCCTCTGGCTACTCTCTATCAAGTTCATACAAAGTGCCAAGACACTATGGGAAGAACTTTGTACATGATTTTACTTCAGCTTCACAGCAAACTCTAAAAGTAGGTAACAGGGATCATCCCGATTTTACAGACAAGAAAATCAAAGATCAGTAAGATTAAGTGACTAGATCAAGGCCAGCTGTTTCTATGCACTTTAACATATTAGCTCATTTAATACTCACAACACCTTTATGAGGTAGGTACTATTATTGTAAGCATGCTCTGCATTTTACAGACAAGGAAACAGAAACACAGAGAAACCCAAGATCACCCAGCTGGTAAGGCCTTGAGCTGCTCTTTGTCCCTGTGCTGGATTTGACTTGCAGAGCCCAGCTCTTAACTTGCAGAGCCTCTCTCATCTCTTTGATAAGCCACAATTGTCCTCTTCTTGATGCTACCTCAGAGAGAGATATGACTTCCCTGCAGAATCCAGCTTCATCCTGTGAGTGTAAAAAGACCCTTGAGCATGTCCCTTGGGTAATAAAGCAGCTTGCTTCCACAGCTTTTTTTCAGCTGCTGCTAAAATGCTTTTAAAGGAACTACTCAATAAATTGGGTTAATTTCAGTGGTGTTTATCATTCTAATGGGTTGGTGCTCTGGGTATAATTATGTACAAGATAAACTGTCCAGTAGAGAGAAAAGGAAACTCCTTGCACTCATAGCCAAGACAGGAAGATGAAATTCTGCCCTGAGACTCATGGGGACCCTTTCATTCATTGGTTGTGAGAGACTGCAGGCTTTAAGGACTTCTGCCAATTCCATCTCTCCCTACCTCCAACACATATGACCAGTGCAGTTCCCCGGGATTCACTTTCTCCAAATGAAATCTAGATTTCTTCCAATGCAGTCTCAGGTTGCATTTGCTTCTGCACAGAAGCGTCTCCGTCTTTGCCTCTGTCTGCATTCCACTGAACCTCTGCTCACTCCTGCAGAACTGCTCACTGTTAAGCCACATCGCTGCATCCTTAATCTGGCCGCATGGTCTTTTGAATCTAAACACAAGACTTGAAGTTTTTGTCTTTTTCTTTCATTTTTAATTTGAATTGCTAACTTTTACCCAGCTTTACAAATCTCCAACTTCTTCTGAATGTTATTTCTATCATTCATTGTATGAACAAATATTTCCAAGACTGGAGAAATCTACAAGTTTGGAAAGCATGAACTCTTGTCTTCTTCCAAGTCATTGATGAAAAGTGTGGAACGTGGATGCAGCTCTCTGTAAATTTTCCTTGTGACCTGACTACAGGTTGACTTCAACCTACTGAGACAGTCAAATTCCCTATTGGCCAGTCCAGCTTCTGTGACATGTTTTCAGTGAATGCTTCCTAGACCCTAGAGACCGTCACTTTCCAGTCTAAAAATTCAGAATCACCAATTCAATGATCTATTCTAAAATATAGACATAAATTAGTAGTATTTGTAACTTTTTCTCATTATAAATGGCCTCAGCATATTTAAATACTTTATAGATACTAGATATTCTAATATTCAAATGTTTTATAATATTCTAGAATATTAAATAATATTTAATATTGAATTCTAGAATATTCCATTTAATCTATAGTATCCCAAAGTCATCTTTCTCTCCTGTTTTGGAAACTAAAACATTTGACCATATCCAATATTTAATCCATTTTTCATGATATTTCAAAGGTTATAAACAATTGTCTAAGATCATAAATGATAATTCACTTAGTGGTTTAGTAGAGCCAGGAGGTTTAAATTTAGAAAGTGCCTCATGTCCTCTTGACTCCGCCTATTCTCCCATGGAGGCCACAAGTAGAAAAATTTGGAATCTATTTATTGCACCATAGACACACCTGTGAAAACCCCCCTCACTATCTGTTTGTCAAGAGATCAGAAAGTTCTAGTTATTCACTCAAGATCACAGGACAAAGAACAAGAAAGATGTCTCCTGAGGTCAGATGGCAATATCATGTAGTCATGGCATGTCTCCAACACATTTGTCATCTCAGAACCTGAAACTGACTAGCAAATTAAAAAGGACTGTAAGATTTTAGAACCTGAAGGAATTCAGAGATTATCTAGATAGCGCCCTCATCTTGCTGATAAAAAAATGAATCTCACACAAGGAAAGTTGCTTAATGAGTATTCCATGTTGTATCCATGATGGTGACAATTTTAAAACCTCTGTCTTCTGACCCTAGTCCTGGGCTCTTTCCATTTTACTGGATTACTTTTCTAAACCCTGAATGGCATATCAGACGAAACAGTTACCAACGGTGCAACGGATTTGGGCTAAACAATAACACAATTTTGAACAATTTTATTCAAGAGCACTATTTAAGTAAGGAACCAGAAATAGAAGAAAACACAATTCTCATAGATATTGCTTAGAACAGTCCCTATACCCTCCTCTCTGACATTCCCTTCACCCATCCTAGTTCTTCAACATAGTAATAACTGCAATTCGTGAAGCACTCATTTTATGGCAGGTGCTGTTTCAAAGTACTTTAACATACTAATTCATTCAATACTCACAAAACCTTATAAAACAGGTACTAGTATTATCATCATCATATTTATTTTATAGATGTGTAAACGGAGGCACAGAAGAGTTCAGTAATTCCTCTAAATTTGCATAGCTGCTAAAGGGATTTGAACCCAAATAGCACTGCAGAATTTGTGTTCTTCACTGTCAGGCAAAACTCTCTCTCCTGCTCACATATGGCTCTTGGGGGACATCATCCAGAGACAATGCCTTTGCATGAACTTAATTCAACAAACATTTTTCAACTACAGGCTCCATAAAGGATATATTAAAGATGTTCTCAAGAAAGTCAACTTTGCCCTTCCCATCACGTGATGGTGTCATCTGCCTGGTGTGTGGTGAATAATTAATTACACTGTGCCTGAGACACACAATATACCTTGAGATCACCTCTTCCCTCCTAATCCTTCTGCTGAAGCAATTAAATATTAAGACATTGCAGAGCTCATAGCTTTGTGGTGCCTACATTGCAGGCACACTACCAAGGGCCTCACAACTTTTATCCTATTTAATCATCACAGCAATTTATCTTACAGATGAGGAAACATCGGCTCAGAGAAGCAATTACATGCTATTAAAGGTCTTGCCCAAGTTCTCCAGCTGGAAACTGGCTTAAAAATGTTGAGATTCAAAACAAGTTTGTTTGGTTCTATAGCTGTTGTTTTCCTTTTTTTCCTCTTTTTTTTTAAATCATCCTATGTTCTCTCACATCTATTAGCCCATTTCAGGATAGAGGTCATCCAAGAGGGAGTGTGGGAGGTATTTTGTGGGAGCAGGATGGGGTTATATGCTAAAGTCACCAAGCTTTATTGGAAGTCAACTGGAATGAAGGCTAGATTTAGAGATGGGAGGCATGTAACATTATTTGAAACTTCTCCTGCTTGTGAAGTTAGAGGGTTTGGACAAGATGCTTTCTAAACTGTGATATGGCCCTAAGGGCAACATGTGAGCAGTAGGAGATAACTAGAGTCAGGACAGGCTCTCTTTGTCCCCAGCCTAACTGGACACCAAAAAGATGCAGAAAAAAACATGGGCTACGTAGAACATAAGTTGCTAGAAGTTCAATATTTCCCAAATGTTTGATTTTTGCAAACCACGTAGTGATTTTCCCAAATATGCATATCTCTGGGAAAATAGGCATCTTTCTGGGCTATGCAGAACATAACTTGCTAGAAGTCCGATATTTTCCAAACTTATGTCTTTTGCAAACCACATAGTTGTTTTCCCAGATATGCATATCTCCCGTTTTACTTAATTAAAGGAACATTTTCTTTTTATTAACAAATTATTGAAGTCTGATAGTCATGCAGAGAGGTGCCCCAATCACAAATGTATTACTTGGTAAATCTTCAAAAAGTAAACATTCCTATGTGACTATCACCCAGATCAAGAAATGAATACCAGTACCCGAGAAGTCCTTATTCTACCTCCCTCTAAATGCCTCTTTTCTCCTCTTCAGAGGTAATCACTGTCATAACTTCAAAAACCACAGACTAGTTTGGCTTCTTATAGAAATTTATTAAAAATGAAATTGTATATATGTATATCTTTGTGTGCATATACATATATACATGCATACTTGTATGTATACATATTTCTGTTTTTAATATGTGTATATATGTATGCGTGTATATGTACATGTATATATGTATGTGTGTTTGTATATACACACACATATATACACACATATATACACACACACATAGATATGTATTATATATAATATAGGGTCTCACTATGTGGTGCAGGCTGGAGTGCAGTGGCTACCGTAATCATAGTGCACTGTAGCCTCAAAGCCCTGGCCTCAAATGATCGCCCTGCCTCAGCTTCCTGAGTAGCTAGGACTACAGGCATGTGCCGCCATACCTGGCTTTTTGAAGTTAGATATTATGTAATCTTTTGTGCCTGGCTTTTCTGTTTCAACATATTGGTAGTCAGATTTGTCTAAGTTTGTTGCATGCAGCAGTAATTCATTAACTCATTTGCTGTAGAGTATTCCATTGTATGAATACACTGCAACGTATTCATTCATTCTACAGTTGAGAGCATTTAGATTGTTTCCAAAATATTGCTACTACAAACATTTTTTGCATATTTTTTGTGTGGAAGTATAACATATTTCTGTCGAGTATATATTTTGGAAGGGATTGCTGTGTCAAAGATAAGTGTATGTTCAGCTTTAATAAATACTGATAAAATAGTTTTCTAAAATGCTGTGCCAATTTATAGTCACACCAGTAGTGCATGACAGTTCCAGTTGCTCTACATCTTTATCAACATTTGCTATTGTCAGTCTTTTTATTTTTAGCCATTCTGATTTGGGTGCAAGAGTATTGCATTGTAGTTTTAATTTGCATTTGCATTTTGGCTATTGAGGTAGAGCACCTTTATATTTAGATAATTCTATTTAGTGAAGTGCTGGTTCAAGTCTTTTGCCCACCCCCTTTTTTTGCTGGGTCATCTTACTTTTTTCTAATTTATTTGTAGTAGTTATTTATATGCTCTGGACACAAGCCCTTAGTTTATAATATGTATTGCAAATAGCTTCTCTCACTTTAGGAATTACTCTTTCACTTTCTTAATGGTAGGTACCTTTATATAAACATTTTTAAGTTAATACAGTCCAGTTTGTCAATCTTTTTATGATTAGTGCTTTCCTTTTATCTTAAGAAATATTCTCTTAGCTCAGGGTCATAAGTAAATTTTCCCAATATGTTATATATGCTTTATTATTTTACCTCTTACATTTAGGTTTATCATTCACCTGTAGTTAGTTTCTGTATATAGGGTGAGGTAGGAGCAAGATTCATATTTTTTCACGTGGGATATATACTTTACTCAACCCAATTTAGTTTAAAAATGTATCCTTTCAACTTTCTCTGCAGAGTCATAAGTGCCCACATACTATGTGTTTGCTCTGGATTCCTTACACTGGTCCATTAGTCTATTAGCCTATTCTTGTGCAAATGCCACAGTCTCAATCAATGTAGCTTCATATTGATTCAGAATATCAGGTAGTAAAAGTCACATAACTTTGCTATTTTACAAGATCGACTTGGCTCAACTTGGTGGTTTTCAGAATAAATTTAATAATATAAATTTTAGAATCAGCTCATCAATTTCATACCTCAGTGCACACACACATACAAAAACCTTCCTGTGATTTTTGTTTGGCATTATACTGAACGAATAAATCAGTTTGGGAAGAACTGACGTGTTTAAGATATTGAGTCTTCCAATTTATGAACATGTTGTATCTCTTATTTATCTTCTTTGATTTCTTTAAATAATACTTTGTACTCTTCCAGGTAGAGGTTCTGTACTTCCTTTATCAAAATTATTCTTAGATACAAAATGTTTTTATTCTGTTGAAATGGCATATTTTTAGATTTAATTTTCTAATCATTTGCTGCTAATAAATAAAGCTGATTTTTGTGTGATTACTTTGTATGCAGTGATCTTACTAAATTCACTCTCTAAATACATTATCAGGAGATTCTTTTGACAGCTTTATATCCATGAATAATGGCAAGTTTATTTCTTCCTTTTCAACCAATTTATCATATAGGTTGGTGCAAAAGTAATTGCGGTTTTTGCCATTATTTTTAATTACTTTTGCACCAACTAATATTTCATTTATTTTGCCTTTTCATCCTGACTAGGATCTCTAGGTTACAGATGTCCTTGTCTTGTTACTGTTCTCAAGAAAAAAGCTCCCAATACTTAATCTTAAAGTAAGATGTTTGCTGTAGGTTTGTTGGTGTTGTGTGGGGGGTGGTGTGTGTGTGTCTCTGTGTGTGTGTGTGTGTGTGTGTATGTGAGTAGATACACTTTATCAGACTTGGGAGATTTTTTCTGTTTTTAATTTGCTGAGTTTGCTAGTTTTATCACAAATGAGAATTGAATTTCACCAAATAATTTTTCTGCATCTATTAAGATGATCATATGCTTGCTTTCTTTTGTGCTCTTCATGTGCTGAATTAAACTGATTTTTTCAATGTTCAATCAATCATGCATTTCTGGAATAAACACAAATTGAACATTATTTTATTCTTTCTTGTATCTCGGATTTTGCCTACTAATAATGAAAAATTTTGCAACTACATTTATAAGAGAGACTGGTATGTAATTTTCTCTTCTTTTAGTATCTTTTACAGGTTTTAGCTTCATAAATAATTTGGAATGTATTCCCTCATTTTATTCCCTAATAGACTGTGTGTAAGGCTGATGTTATTTCTTCATTAAATACTTATAAGAATTCACTGGGGAAGTTATCTAGGCTAGGGAATTTATTTCAAGAGGATTTTAATTACAGACTCAATTTCTTTAAAAGTAATTTATGTCATTTTTAAGAATTAGTGGTTGTTTTCTAGGAATTTGTACACTTTATATACATTTTTAAATATGATATAATTTCGTTCCCAGTATCCTTTTATATATCCTTATTTAAAGTCTTTAGGATCTGTGATTCCCCTTTTTTTATTCCTGATATTGTTAGTTTGTGCCTTCTATATTTTTATTGATTAGCTTTGCCAATATCAATTATATTTAATATCAATTATATTAGTCATTTATAAAGACATCTGAAAAATGTTAAAATTTGTGAATTCCTCTATGCTGTTTGTTTTCTCTTTCATTAATTTCTGCTCTTCTGTGCAGTGTTTTCTTACTTTTGTTTTCTTTGCATTCAATAAGTTCTTTATTTGCTAACTTTTTGTGTGTGATGAGGAGAACAGAGTCTTGCTCTATTGCCCAGACTGGAATGCTGTGACATGATCATCGCTCACTGCAACCTTGAACTCCTGAGTCCAAGCAATCCTTCCACCTCAGCCTCCCAAAGTGCTAGGATTACACTGTGCCTGGCCAATTTGCTAACTTTTTGAGATGGTATTTAGTTAAATAATTTTTAGCTTTTATTTTTCTCTAATATATACATTCAAGGATGTACAGTTTTCTTTAATCATGGTTTTAGTTGTATGTCACAAGTTTTTGTATATCATATTTCATTATCATCCAGTATGAAATGTTATTTACCTTGTGATTCTTTAACTTATGCATTATATAAAAGTGTATTGCTTAATATCCAAACACTTAGGAATTTGATTGCTTAGCTTAACTGTAGTCAAATTAAATATTTTGTATGATTTTAAACTGTAGAAAAGTTTTGATGCTTGCTTTATGAACCAGTGTGCGGTCAGTTCTTTTAATTGTCACTTGTGCACTTGAAAATAATTGTGAGGTTCTATATTAGTCAGCTTGGGCCGCCAAAACAAAGTACCATAGACTGGGTGGCTTAAGCAACAGAAATTTATTTTCTCACAGTTCTGGAGACTCAAAAGTCTCAGATCAGGGTGCCAGCATGGTCAGGTTTTGGTGAGAGTGTTCTTGTTTGCTCACGTAGCCGAGAGAGAGAGCGAGAGTGAGAGAACAAGAGAGAGAGCGAGAGTGAGAGAGCGAGCAAGAGAGAGAGAGAGGAGTGCAAGGTCTCTGTTGTCTCTTCTTACAAGGGCACTAATACCATTTCAAGGGCCCCCCCCCATAAGGTCATCTAAACATAATGTCTCCGTCAGTCCACTTTTTGCTGCTAGAACAAAATATCACAGACTTGGTAATTTATGTAGACAAGAAGTTAATTTGGTTTATGATTCTGGAAGCTGGGAAATCCAAGAGCAGGCACCAGTATCTGGTGAGGATCATTCCATGGCAGAAGGGCAACACTTAGCATGCAAGCCCAAGTTATCTTTTCATCAGAAATCCATTCCTGTGATAACTATTTCACTCCCAGGATAACAGCATTAATCCATCCCCGAGGGAGGAGCTCTCAAGAGCTGATCACCTTTTAATGGATCCACCTCCCAATACTATTACAATGGCAATTAAATTTCAACATGAGTTTTGGTGGGAAAATTCAAACCATAGCCCCTAATTAACTCCCAAAGGCCTCATCTCCAAGTACCATCACATTGGGTGTTAGGAATTCAACATATGAATTTGAGGGCACCTTAGGTTAGTCCATAGAAGTTGCAGTATTTTAAATATTTGTCATCAATAAGTTCAGCTTTATTTATCATGTTGTACAAGTATTTTATAATGTTATTAATTTTTTTCTACTTGATCTATTAGTTACAGAGAAGTGTATATTAAAATCCCCCACTATCATTTGGGATTTTTCTGTTCTTAAATGTGTGTCTATTATATCATATATGTAAAACATATGCACGTTACTAGGTAGACGCATATTTAGATTTTAAGTGTATTGAAACATTGCTATTAAATAGTCTTCATTTCTAGCAATGAGATTTGTCTTACTATTGATTTTACCTGTTATTAGTATAGTTGTACCACCTTCTTAAATTTATGTTTTAATGGTGTATATTTTACAAACCTCTTGCCTTCAACCTTTCTTTATGTAATGACCATGTAGTGGTCTTTTTAAAAATTCAGTTTGTATGCTTTAATTGAGTTATTTAATTACTTTATTTCTTTATATTTATTCATTAATATATACATAACTAATATATTTGGGTTTAATTCTCTACTACTTTATTATTGGTTTTGTATGTGCTTCATCTGTACCATGTTCAATTCTCACTCTTTTCTGGCCTTCTGTGGAATTAATTAATATTTTCTCATCTCCCACATTAGCATCTTAAATAAACATTCTTTTACCATTTATTTTGTGGTTATCACAGAGACTACAACATGCTACCTTGAATTTTTTAAGTCTACTATATATTAGTATTTTTATTACTTCCCAAAGAATGAAAGGTCCTTAGACTCCTTTTCCTACTTACAAATCACTGCCTTTTGTGCTATTTCTGTCATTAATTAATTCTACAATATATTTTGTGATTTTGTAAAGTTAATATTCATGCATATTTGCCACATATTTAACCTTTCTGTTGCTTTCTGTTGCTTTATTTCTCATTTCCATACTTTTATATTAAATTATTTTTCTTATGCAGGAATAACTCTTTGTAATATTTCCTTTAGTGCACATCTTCCAATAAAAGTTACCTCAAATTTTAATGATCTGAAAATAACTTTATTTGAGATATTTTTAAAGAACATTTTACTGGATAAAGAATTTGAAATTAACAGTTATTTTCTTTTGCACTTTGATATTCTCTTGTATTTTGACTTCCACAATTTCTGTTAAAAACTCATTAGTCTTGTTGCAATTGAAAGTAATGTGTCTTTTTCCCTCTGGTAATTTTTTTTTTTTGGTTTTGTCTTTATTTTCAGCAGATTTATTGTGACTCATCAGATTTAGTGTGGTTTTCTTTCTATTTATCCTGTTTCAGGCATGCTGAGCTTCTTGAAAATGTGGGTTAGTATCTTTCATCAATTTTCAAAAATTCTTCACATTATCTCTTCACCGATTGCTACTCATTATTCTCTCCCTTTTTTCCTGGAATGCTAATTATATATGTATTATAACTTTTTTATGTATCATATGTCTCACATTCTTTTATGCATTTTCCATTATTTTTCACTCCACATTTCTGCCTAGATATTTTCTACTAATCTATCTTCCAGCCTACTAATCTCTTCAGTTGCATTTAACCTGAATTCTTAAGTTTGTTGTAGGTTTTTAGTTCTAACATTTACATTTGAGTCTTTTAAATACATTGTTAGTCTTTCATGAAATTATTCCTTTTGCTATGTATATATTGAACATAGTAATTAGTTATTTAAAAGTCTGTGTCTAATAACTTCAATATATGGATATTCTTGGATTTTCTTTCTATTGTCTGATTTTTTTCATTTGTTTCTCAATCATTTGGACATATTTCCTCATAATTTATTATTGAACGATGGAGATACTGTATGGAGCATTGTACAAATAACTTGAAGCATGGTGTACTCTTTCTTCATCTTTCCTTTGCTTCTGTCAGTTAGGCTAAGAAAAAATCATCTTAAACCTATTGATTGAATTGATTGAAACATTTTTTTATTATTGCAAAAGTGATTCTATTTTTGGTTCTCTCTTACTCCTAAGAAGTAGCCATTTGATTGTTTGCAGCCAAACAATCCAAATTGAAAGCCCTTCTCCCTCAGTGAATCTTGAGATCCAATTTTTGTCTCTGAAGCCTGGAAAGATTACTAAAAGTTCATCTCCATTTTTTATCCTCTCAGCTTCCACTTACAAATCAGCATATGCCTCAAGAAGAACATGGAGCTGAAGATCAGTCTCACTCCTCTGTACTTCCCCTTTTCTCTGGGATCTTGTCCTCGCTTATTCATGCTGCTATGGATGAATTACTTCAAAAGTATGTTTTCCTTTTTACTTGCCATTTTATTATGGGAACTTTCAGATATAAAAAATAGGTTAAAGTGTGTTACAGTAAACAGCCTTATACCCACAGATCAGATTCTATAATTTAAATTTCATCCTGATTGACTTATTATATGTCTCTCCCTCTGTCCATCTGTCAATTAATCTTACTTTTTGATGAATTTCAAAATACATTAAGGACATGAGGACATTCCCTTTTAAATCTTTCAGCCTGCATTTCATTAACTAGTGTTTTACATTGTTTTATAAATATTTTTCATTAGACACAAAATTTAAATAAACAATTTGCATGAATCTTAAATGAACATAGACTGACAAGGGTATACGCTGTATAATCCAAGTCTCTATCATTCCAGGAAGTCCCCTAGTGCTTCTTTCCCATTATTCCTCACTCCTGCCCCATCCCCACAGAGGCAACTGTTATTATAATTTTTTGTACAATAGGTTAGTTTTGCCTGTTGTAAAACTTCATAAAATGGAATCATATAAAATGTATAATTTTTTGTAAGGCTTCTTTAACTGAACATAACATTTTTGAAGTTCATCCATAGTACTCTGTGTATCCATAGTTTATTCCTATTTAATTCTAAGGAATATTCTGTTATACAAATACACGACAGTTTGTTTACTCATTCTCCTTTGAGGGATACCTGAGATATTTGTATCCTTTGCCCTGTTTCTGATCTTAGGGGCAATGAATTCAACATTTCACTAGTAAATATTATATCAGTTTTATGGATGCTTTTTATCAGATTGAACCTTTTATCAGATTGTGGAAGTTCCCTTTGCATCCTGCTTTGCTCTGTGTGTGTGTGTTTATCATGAACAGGTACTGAATATTATCAAATGCTTTTCCTGAATCTATTGAAAAGATTCTATGGTTTTTCACCCTTATCCTTCAATAGGGTGAACTACATTGATTGATTTTCAATGTTAACTGACTGCGTTGCTGGGATAAACCCAACTTGGTCTATATATATATATATTCTATTCATGATATTTCATGAATATTTTGTGATACAGTTTGGTTGTGTCCCCTCCCAAATCTCATCTTGAATTGTAGCTTCCATAATCCCTATATGTGGTGGGAGGGACCTAGTGGGAGGTAATTGAATCATGGAGGTGGGATTTTCTCATGCTGTTCCCATGATAGTGAATAAGTCTCACGAGATCTGATGGTTTTATAAATGTGAGTTCCCCTGCACATGCTCTCATGCCTGTTGCCATGTAAGGCGTGACTATGCTCCTCATTCAACTTCCACCATGATTATGAGGCCTCCCCAGCCATGTGGAACTGTGAGTCAATTAAACCCCTTTGCTTTATAAATTACCCAGTCAGTCTCAGGTATGTCTTTATTAGCATTGTGAGAAGAGACAAATATAGAATTTCAGCATTTGTTTATAAAAGATGTCGGTCTGCAACTTTATTTTTTACTTATTTTTCTTAAGGAGAGTAATGTCTTTGTCTCTTTGCCAGGTTTTGGTATTAGGATTGTACTTGACACATATAACAACATAGGAGTTGTTTCAAGACCGATGCTATTTCTTCCTTAAATTTTTGGCAGAATTCAACAGTGAAAACATCTTTTTCTACTGTTTAGTTAATGGGAAAGTTTTTGATGATAAATTAATTTTTGCTAATAGATAAAGGCTATTCAGATTTTCTACTTGATCATGCATAAGTGTTAGTAAGTTGTATTTTTCAAATTATGTTTCCATTTCACCTAATTTGTCAAATTTATTGCCTGAAATTTTTCATGAAAGTCCCGTTTTCCTTTTAACCTCTGTAGGGTCTGAGATTTTAGATCTTTTATTGCTAAGTTTTTTCTCCTTCATATTTGTAGACCAGTCTAGCTAGGAGACTATCAATTTTGTTGATTTATCTAAAGAACAAATTTTAGTTCCTATTTTCTATTTCATTAATTTCATATCTTTGTTATTTCTTTACTCTACTTGCTTTTGGTTTGCTCTGTTCTTTTCTATTTACAAGCATTAAAAGCTAAAACTTTTCCTCTAAGCACTGCTTTAGCTGGATCACATAGATTTTTCTTTTCTTTTTTTGTGGAGACAGGGTCTCACTACATGGCCCAGGCTGGTCTTGAACTCTGACCTCAAGCAGTCATCCCACCTCGACCTCTCAAAGCTCTAGGATTACAGGCGTGAGCTACCATGCTTCACCTGAATCCCATAGATTTAGATATATTGTATTTTCATTATCATACAGGTCAGGATATTTTCTAATTTCCTATGTGAATTCTTCTTTCACCTATGTAATGCCTAAATGTGTTGTTTAATTTCCAATTACGTTGGGATTTCCGGATATCTTGTTCTCACTGACATATAATTTAACTCCATTGCAGTCAGAAAATATACTCTGTGTGATTTCATTTTTTTCAATGTACTGGGGCTTGTTTTGTGGCCCAGCATATGGTCTATCTTGGTAAATATATACCAGGGGTCCTTGATAATAAAGTGTATGCCACATTTAATTACTATTCTACAAATAGTGATTAAGTCAAGGTGGTCAATAGTGTTGTCTTTACCTTAACTGACATTTTGATTATTTTTTTCTACTAACTTCCTAAAGAGAGCTATTAAAATGTCAAGCTTTATTGTAAATTGTCTATTTCTCCTTCTATATCTGTAAGTTTTTGTTCTCTCATGTGGTACCAACTGTGGTCTGCCCTCAAGCTAAAAAATATTTTTAAAGCAATAAAACCATCTCTATACCCCTCCCTGTTTTGAAAAGTCAACTCGCCTTCAGAATCTGCCTGCATTTGTTCACTTTTGGGCCCCAGCATATAGTTTTTGTTTGAAAGAGAATTGATCTAGAAGAGCTCACTCAGCTGTACTATAAGTGGAACCTTCGCATGGTTTTTAAAAATATTGTTTCCAGGCTAAGCATGATGACTCACACCTGTAATCCCAGCACTTTGGAAGGCTGAGGGGCATATTACTTGAGCCCAGGAGTTCAAGATCAGCCTGAAAAAAACACGGAAACACAAAAAAATTAGCTGGATGTGGTGGCACACACCTGGAGTCCCAGCTACTCTGGAGGCTGAAGTGGGAGGATCACATGAGCCCAGGAGTTTGAGGCTGCAGAGAGCCGTTTTTGCACCACTGCACTCCAACCTCGATGACACAGGGAGACCCTGTCTCAAAAAAATTTTTTTCCATCTTTTTAAGGCATTTCTGATGGAAGAATTGATATATTACAAATTGGCCTGTATAACCATAAGTAAGGATCCCTAATAAATGTATTTTAAAGGAATTTTTGTATCTCCATAAATAAATTTGATAAAGTAAAACAAATTAAATACAACTATTAAAATGTAAAATGTTTATCCATGTACCATCAAAAATAATTTTCCATGTCAGTGGCAAAAACATTATGCTTTGGGAAAGTACATGCTTGCTTAAAGTGACCAGATCACTGATATGTGCAATCTCATGTTTGGAAGGAATCTTGAGTACCACCTATCCAAATCTGAAACCCCTACACAACAATGTTTCAAAGTGGTCTCATACCTAAGCTCATCCAGTGACAGAGAACAACTCCTCAGCTGTGGAGGCAAAGGATTCTATTTTTGGAAATTCTGCATATCAGAACCATCAACTTTGTCTTGACTTGAAATCTGCACCCCTGTAAATTCCACCCATCAATCCTAGCTTTACTCCTTGGAATCTTGCAGATTAGTCACACTTTCCATTTACTTCATGACCCTGTAGATACCTGGATCTTTTCTACTCCTATTTGTTGGATGTTCCTAGGCTCCTGGGATCCACAATGCTAATGCTAGATATTGGTATCAGTTTGTTTATGAAAAAGTAATTAGCAGGTAGATACAAGAGTTAAGAATTTATCCCAGGACTTACTGATACCTTTATCACAGGAAAAATAAAATTAAAAGTTCTAGGGGCCAGGCATGGTGACTCACGCCTATAATCCCAGCACTTTGGGAGGCCGAGGCGGCCAGATCACTTGAGGCCAGGAGTTTGAGACTAGCCTGGCCGATGTGTCAAAACCTCATCTCTACAAAAAAAAATACAAAAAATTAGTCAGGCATGGTGGTGCACACCTGTAATCCCAGCTACTCAGGAGGCTAAGGCACGAGAATATCTTTAATCCAGAAGGTGGAGGGTATAGTGAGCCAACATCATGCCACTGCACTCCAATGTGGGCAACAGAGCAAGATGAATCCGTCTCAAAAAAAAAAAAAAAAGTTATATCAAAGAAACATTTCCTCAGCAAAATAGATCCTTTCATTATCTTTAATACAAAGCAAAGAAGATAAAAAAAGCAAGAAAGATATGGAGAAAAAAGATTTCCTCAGGTGGGAATCTTATAAGGTCATCTATAATAGCATTATTGAAAAAGAGATAGAGTTCATCTATTTAATCCTGTTTCTTCAGAAAAGACCAACCTTATGTCATCAGAAATAAGAAAGTAGTAATTACACTTTTAAAGCTGTCTTTTAACCTCACCTGTGATTAAAATTCTTTTCTAGCTCCTACTAAAACGTTACCTTCTGCATTTTAAGTTAATTTTCCCTTGTGTGACCAGTGGTTCACAACAGGAACAAAACAAAGGAAATATTAAAATACACTGAAATAAGAAAGAGAGGAAAGAAGAAATGGAAGGGAGGAATTGGAGGGAAATTAAACGCTTCCAGAAAGAAAGCAGATGTGCCTATTTCTTGGGGGCCATATGAACAGAGTAGACAAACAGCAGCATCCTGGGAATCAGGTGCGTGGGCTCCACACTCTCACTGATGAGTCTGAGTATCTATGTGGTCTCTGGCAGGTATGCTCATTTTCCTGGGTTATAATTACTTCCTCTGTAAAAATGACGGGCTTGACTAAGGGAATCTGAGTTACCTCCCAATGAACAAATGTCCTTCATTCATTGCGTCTACCTAGCAGCTAGTCTGTTTTCCAACTTGAGATATGGGATGTGGACCAGAGTTCACAATGGGTATCTCCTACCAGTTGTGATTTCAGTCTCAACTTAACCACAGACTCCTTGCTAACCATGGGCAAAATACATTGTTTTTAGTTCATTAATTTCTTATGTCTAGAAGGTTATCTGCAACTTTCTTATGCACCTCTTTTATTTGCTTTATTTTTAAGGTATCCATACAGTCAGTTAGGGGAGATGAACATAGGTGGAAAGATAATAGTTGTTATCATTTGTAAAGTTATTCTCTCTATTCACTCCAGTGGAACTAATTTCTGGCTTTTGTACTCATTGTTGAAAACTTCTGATGAAAATTATTTTATGTAGTGGGAAAAGGACCAGTGGAATTTTCTCATCTTTGTTTGGAGACAAAGAGGCAGATATGCTGGAGTAGTAAAATGCAAATCCGGGCCAGGCGCGGTGGCTCACGCTTGTAATCCCAGCACTTTGGGAAGCCGAGGTGGGTGGATCACGAGGTCAAGAGATCAAGACCATCCTGGCTAAAACGGTGAAACCCTGTCTTTACTAAAAATACCAAAAAAATTAGCCAGACCTGGTGGCAGGCGCCTGTAGTCCCAGCTACTGGGGAGGCTGAGGCAGGAGAATGACATGAACCCGGGAGGCGGAGCTCGCAGTGAGCCGAGAATGCACCACTGCACTCCAGCCAGGGCGACAGAGTGAGACTTGATCTCAAAAAAACAACAAAAAAAAATGCAAATCCAATGCCCATAGATACTATCTTGACAGCAGCTCCAGATTTTAAAACTCATTCAAAGGCAGGTTTTGAACACTGGCTTGCCTTTGGAGTCTGAGGTCTAAACAACATTTAAGTCTATGTCTGTGTTAAAGGAAGAGACATTTGCATGAGTAGACATTTGTGCCTGGATGGGATTCAAATGAAACATAGGTAACAGAATATCAATTGCCCATAATGTTCTAATCCAACATCCTGTAGTTTCTGAGCAGGCATTTACAGAGTTAATACTTACTAGAGACTCAAGGCTCAACTTTTTTCATGTATATCTTGATATTGCAAACCCTGGTAGTTTTAATTAGCGGCCTTTTAATCTTTGGAGCAAAGCCAATGGCCTGTTCCCTTGGACAAATTTCTTAACAACCTGGCACTGAGTGGCTTTGTCTGCTTGTGGGAGCTCTTGTACCCAAGGCTGTCATAAAGAGTTACATAGGTTATGTCTGCATGAAGGAACCAGCTGAAGAGATGGGTGGGTGTTGAAATCAGTTCTTCTTCCATGTGCCAAGTGAGTGTCCTGGTGTGAGCTACATTCACCTAGAAAGGTGTGCACACCTAGCGCACACAAAGGCCTATGGTTTCACCTGATCCTATCCTACTTTCAGTCTCCATTTCCTTCCTTGTTTCATGCCCTAGGACAACCTGGGGTCCGGGAGGGCTGGCTCTGTGGATATTGCAACCTTCCTACTGCAGGTCTTGGCACTGGACTAAGGGACAAGAGACCTGCCTCATGTCTGAGCTCCTCTGTGTAATCTTAGGCAAGTTGCTTATCTCCTCCTGTGACTCAGTTTCTTCATAGGTATAAAGAGAAAAATGTCACTCTATCAAGGTTAGATGGTGCAGAGGGACAGACAGCTGGGGTTCAAACCTCTGTTTGCCACCCATTCACTACCTATGTATCCTTGGCCAAGTTATATAAACTTTTTATACCTCAATTTCCTTAATCTGTAAAGTGGAGCTAATAATAGTACCTACCTATATATCATGAGTCCTTACAAAAAAAGCCTACAAAGTAGGTGCCATTATTATTTCCACTTGACATATTTAATAAATTGAAGCCTAGGAGAAAACACGTAACTTGCCTAAGATCACACAGAGGAGCTCAGACATGAACCAGGTTTCTGTCTCTTAGTCTAGTGCTAAAACCAGTGCATGTGTGCATGTGTGCATGCTTGTATAGATACAGATATAGATATGTATGCTGGCATGGATAACACAGATATAGGTATAGATATCCATATGTACGTGTGTGTGCTGGTTTATGTATACATATGTATATGTATCTGTATGCACACACATATGTGTTTGCATGTGTGTATATATACCTTTATATATACACTTATACACACACACATGCACACAGTGCTTAAAACAGTGCCTGGCCTACAATGCTAAGATTATTAAGTACCCAGTGCTCAGTAAGTACTCAATAAATGTTACCTATCGCTATTATCTGTAGAGAAAGTTTCCACGTGCTAACATTCCCTCCTGTGCTGGGAGTTTGTGGTTTGAACAGACGAGAGCCCAGCATGGGAACCCTTGGCTTTTTGAGCATTGTTTGCATTCTAAAGTGGGGCCTGATGACAGCCTGCTCTCAGGGTGGGGACAGGAGCAGAACTATCAGCAAATTGACTGGTAAATATAGCAAATCATCCAATGGGTTGGCTGCACGGGGTGTGTCTGTCTGTATATGTTTGTGTGTGTTGGAGATAGTAGAGGTATGCAGTTAAAATAAGTAAGCTTATTTTAACTGGAACTCATATTTTCTAGCCCCTCCAAGAACTAATACCTCTTTTTAATGTTTCATGGGAACACTGGACAGAGGGTCTTTAAAGTAAAAACTCAGTGGCTAATTCTCTTTCTTCAGTTTTTCTGAACTGTTGAGTAGACAGAGGAATATTTTCAAGGAAACATGAGGAGATTAGGATGAACCTTCTTTGCCCCGCACCCCACCTCACCTGCTTTGTATCTATCAGTGGAAGGTGAGGGCTGGTCTTGGGGGCAGGAAGATGAATGAAGTGACATTTGCAGGATCCCCCAGCCTCAGATTCTGAGGGCAGGTGTATAGGAGGTGAGTCCTCGAGGGGCATTTCATCATGCATTGCTCTTAGGCACGGCTAGCCTGGATGGGTCTCAATTAGGAGTAAGGAGACTTAGGTTCCCATCCTGCTTGGTCTCAAATCCCTGTGAAGGCTGCACCTTGAGTTACTAGGCATTTACTTCCCAGACATTCCCTGCCCCTTACTACCAGTAAAAGTGGTAAATGGAGGGTGTGGCCAGAATGCTTTTCTAATCCCTAGTGCCACTCCAAGTCCCCCAACAGAGTTAAAGCCTAAAATGACTTCAAACCCAATGGAAGACATTGTGTGATGGAAACAGTTCCAGTTTTCCAGTTGGCTTTCTAGCCATGAACTTGTGTCCTGTGTCCTTTCTCCAGCAGGTCAGGGAAAGTGCAAAAGGCAGGCTTTACTCTACATTGACTGCCCAGTGCTCATGGGTAGGAGCACATCAGCCATGGGACTCACAGGGAAGCTTGCCACACTTTGAATATAGGAGTCACCTGGCTGTGTCTTGTAACCAGTTGGAGACTTCACTCACAGATGTCACTCTGGGGCTACTGAAAATAGAAGAAATCAGATAATACAAAATTTCTAACTGTATTCACATTAGTGTGTTCTTTGTTTTCTTATTTATATTCACAGTCATGAAAGAAAATGAGGTTAAGTACCTTTACACATGGTAAAACCAAGAAACTGAAAAGTTTAGTTACTTCCCTGAGCTCACAAAACAGTGACAAGACTCTGGATCTCGTTTCCCTATCACCCTGTCTCTAACCCAGGGATGATTCTCTGGATTGCATTGCGTGTCAGAATTTCTCTGTTCTTGCAGTGTAAATTTCAGCCTTAAGCTCCACCTACAACTTGCCATTTTTGTCCAAAGCATTCAAGATGTTCTTTTGCATCCAGACCCTCCTCCAAATGAAGAAAGCCGCAGTGAAAACGCCACTGAGTTGAGGGGTTGCAAACCAAACCCCCATAATTCAATTCTCAGGCCCCAGCCTTCTGCTAAGGCTAACAGACGCACTCCAAAATGTTAAGAGTCCACAGTGATCAAAAGCATCTGTATATCCTGAAACATGCAAATCAACCCTGTTTTTCACATTCATCTCAACATTTGGTGGAGGGCACAAGAGTCAGCTGGCTGCTGAGTGGACACAGCTTAGCAGATGAATGGAAGGGTCGAATCCCTCTCAAGATTTGTAGAACTGGATCTGAAACATGAAATGCCAGCATATGTGATGAGAGGGATAGTCCATCGAGTATTTTATCATCCAAAGATGGAATTAATGGCTATGCCATATCTATGTCAGACCCAGGTAATAAAACTTTATGGGTTCTTCCCCGTGAAATGTTTTGTTTATGTCACATGGGTCTCATTGAATGTTTTTTCTCTTTTCTTCACTTCCCCTCCCCACCCTTTTCCCTGCCCTGTTTGTCTCCTGAGACCTATTCCCTTTGGAAATGCATTAGTTACCTAGGAAACCTTAATGTCATTTTTTTATGAGTGGAGTTTGGTGCAGCATAAAGTTAATTTATAGGGTGGTTAGGAATTCATGTCATGACTGGTGAAATAGGAGACTTTATTATGATTTCTACATCCACCTGTGTGGTAGGAATACATACCTTCCCTCTATCATTACAGGTAATTTCTTGAAACATAATTATGAATATGTATGCCATATCACAAAATAAGTTGATTCACCGTTGTTCAATGCA
The DNA here is from genome assembly GCF_028885655.2 of Pongo abelii. Classification (NCBI taxonomy): domain Eukaryota; kingdom Metazoa; phylum Chordata; class Mammalia; order Primates; family Hominidae; genus Pongo; species Pongo abelii. The sequence continues at coordinate 5,477,138 of NC_071995.2, forward strand.
ATTCATTATATTGTTCAATGTAAGCCCTAGAACATAATTAGCAATAACAACAAACCAATAATATACCAGGCAATCTGTTAAGAGTTGAAGGATATGGTGGAATCTCCTTTTAAATGATGAGGTGGTTCTGGGTGAAAGGCAGAGAATGAGTAGGACGAGATTTTGAAATCCTTCAACTCTGCCTTTCATGCACGTTGAGGTCCACGTTAGGAAGCTATATAAATTCTAAATATGTCCACTACTTCATTCTGCTGATTTATTTCTGCATTTGTCCAAAGGGGAAAATATACATCCATAAAATTACATTAATGAAATGTGTAGTGGCAGACAAATAATAATACACAGGTCATTCCAGAGCCAAGCTTCTTTCTAAAGATAGCTCATTTCCCCAGTGGTGTGACAGTGTTTCCAGTGTAAGGACTAGCAGATTGGGATCGGCATTCACATTGTGCCAGGCACTGTGTTGAATGTTTTAAGTTAATTAGTTCCTTTGGTCCTCATATTACTTCTATGAGATTGGTGTTGTTTTCACCAATTCCAGATGGGTTCTAAGAAGTTAAGAAACCTGTACAAAAGCACATGGCTACTGAGTGGAGAAGGCAGAGGGGAACCTGCTTTTCTCAGGCACCAAAATCTACTCTGGCAGTAAATTCTAGGTCGTGGTCTGTTATTATGTTTTTATTTTTGTTTTTTGTTATTCTGAGTTTCCTCAGTTATTAAATGCAGAGTGGGGGACATAGGGGCTGATGGAAGTTGATCTCTGATGTCTGTATTCTGTGTAGAGAAATCAATGCTGGTCCTTGGAGCAAAGCTGTGCTTTCTTAAAATGATAGAAATTTGGGGGAAGACCTGGGCTTGTTAAATAAACATAAACAAGCCACTCAGTTTCTGTGGACAACTGCATGCAATTTGAAAGAAAAGAATAATGTTTCATAGATGACTCCAGGGCATCTGAGAGGAATTGCTATATGGCTTGACAGCCTGTAGCTGTTGGTTAATAATGCCAGTATATAGTAATGGGTGGGCAGCCAGGAATCTTTCAAGTGCGGAGGCACAAAGGTAGCATGAAGCCGCCTTTCCTGACCCTTAAGCTCCCAGTCCCTGTGCAAACACTTTTTGCATTCACTTTAATTGTTTGAAAAACGAAGACTTCCAGACTCCATCAGCTCTAGCAGCTGTCTGGGTGGATGGGGGTGGGGATGGAGGGGGTAGGGCAAGACCTCCCCACAGCGCCCTCCAGCAGCAGAAGATGCAACTTGCGAATACTTTAGGATCAGTGAGAAGTGTGGTGTTTATTTCAGTAACCTCAAAAGAGAGAAAAAGAAAAGCAGTGGAAGAGGACAGACATTCAAGGCTAGCTACGTGATCATGGGGAAAAAAAAAACAAGCTTGTCTTTGACACGGAAAGGGTCCTTGGAGACCGTTCGGTCCAATTCTCTCATTTCCTGGGTCAACATGTCACAATGAATTAACCACATACTGCCACTGCGCAAGACCCCTCCCTCACCACATGCTGAGCCCCCACCACCAGCACTCAGTCCACTGAGCTCAAACATAGAGGACATAAGTGCTGTTTTCACAAGATAAGGGCAAAATTCAATCCCACGTTGCCGTTTTGTTTCTGTTCAGTGTTCCAACCACAGAGTGGTGCTATTGCAAAAGATAAGGGTAACCAGAAGGCACGCTCTGGAAATTTGCTTTAGGAGAGAGTTTTAAAGGGGGTTTTCAAAAACAAGATCTGGTTCCTGCTCTCAGAAATCACTTTCAGGAGTCAGGGCCTTACTCTCAGATGCAGCAGGGAGAAAAAGAAAGTTCAGCAACCTAAAAATATAGTCGACAGATGGACAGCCAAAGTCATGGCCATGAAGTCAACTTGGAGAGGAGCAACTACCTAGTGAATCCTAAAAGATCTCATCCTGGATGCTTCCTTAACCAGCGCTATGTACAGGGCACAAGCTCGCAGCCAGCTTACTTTCCAGGCCTGATCTTTGCTTTTGCTGTCCATACCAATGGTATTTCTATAGAAAAGAAAAATCTCTATTTAGAAACATGGATTTACTTAGAAGTCACAATATTCTAGTTTAAAAATGGCTCTACATAGTATATAATAATCTTTTTATTCTGTCTTCTTAAAAATACACCTAATTCTTTTTTTCTTCCCATCTTCTTCATTCAGCACCTTGCCACTCCCTTGGAAGCCACAACCGAGAGCTGGGGGATCAGTCCCCAGTCTTAGAGGGAAGAAATCTTTAGGTCTGAAGTCTAAAGAAAAACAGTAAAGGAAAAGGCAGTTGGCGGTGCTCAAGGGAGATTGTCTGAAAGAGGTCTGCTACTCAGAAAAGAGCTAAGGCTCTCCCTTTGGGAAACCAATCCTGAGAAAAAGTGCATCTTTCACCCTCTGCTCCTGTCTGGGTCTCTCCCTCTTCCTCTCTCCTTCCCTCAGTCCCTCCTCCCCTCTCTCCACAAAGACACAGCACATATTTGGCAAGATTAAGGTGTCACCTCTCATATTACAAGGCCTGTTGATTGCAAGCAAAGACAGACCCACCAGCTCAGGACAAAACCCCTTGGAGCTGGAAACAATACAAACTCCTCCTGGGATCCCCGAAAGTCCTGGCAAAGTGAGGCGGCCAGCCAGTGCAAGGCATCTGCAGAACAAATCCAAGTCCTAAACGCACTGCTTGCTGCCTTTTCTTCTCCTTCGTTTCTTCTGATTTTTCAAGTTTGTTTGCCCCCCTTCCCCTCCTCCCTCCAGACTGCCAGGGACCTGGGAGCTGCCTGCAGATCAGCCCGCACATGTATTTAACCCCTTCCCTGCTGCAGCAGGAGCCAACCACCTCTTTCCTTGCAATCTTCAGGTTCCCGGAGGACCTGGAGCTTGAGAAAAGAATTCTGCCAGTGGATCTGAAACTGGGGCCTGAATCCCTCCTTTGACCAGGGCGAGAAGCTGGAGGAGGGGGGCAAGTGCGGGAAGTGGGGGAGGGCAGGGAGGCGGGCCAGATGAGAGGGAGAAAAGCAGAACCCGACAGAGCACGCCCAATCCAAACCTTCATGGTGCTGTGTGGCGGGGTGGAGGGAACGACTCGGCAGCCTCTTCTGGCCCTGAGGAAGACGTCGATATTTTGGCACGAGGGGAGCCACTGAAGGACGACCCTACCCTTGCGAGGGACCGCAGGAGGTGACGCCCCTGGGCCTCGGTGGGCGCTTCTGGCCGTTTTCGATGTGGCAACCCCCATCAGCCAGGATAATGATGAGGCAGGTACAATCTGTCTAGTACGCAGCCCCCAGACTCCCCCTCCCTTCCCACCTCCCCATCCAACCCCCCAGCTACTCTCTGCGGTCGGTTGGTCCTGAACTGGTGGGTGCAGTTCCGATGTTTAACCAAATTCTCAAGCAATTTCAAGGTATTTGGATTTTTTGAACCTGGGCCCTAACCGAAACACGGAACGGCTTGCTTATTAGACACCTCGAACGACAGGGCAGGGAGGAAACGGGATACTCGCTGCCCTCCCCAGTCGCGCCTGAGTCAAAAGGTCCTGGCAGGAGATGATGTGAGGAGCGGCTGAAGTGGCAGCGAGGAAGGGATGAGGGGCTTGGAGCGGAGGTCCACCACGCAAGGACTCGGGAAGGGGGCAAGAGGGCAAAACTCTGCTCCCGGGCTCTCGATTTCTCATTGATCACTAAGTGGTATTTTTCCCCCCTTCTCTCGATGGCAAATGGGCGAAATCAAGATGACTTAACTTGGTAAATTTAGAGCGAACGGCTCGGAGCAAGTGGGGTCTAACGAGCAGCTAAAATTATCTCCAAATAAGAGATTTTGACCCCCTCCCCCTATCCTTTCCTCGAATGAATCCACCGGTGGGGAAGTGAGCGTCATTACTTTCGGGGCGCCACGAAGAGGTTTGTTTGTTGCTCGCCTTTCCTGCTTCTCGCGCTGTCCCCGCGTGCAGACTGGTGGGTGCTGGGCGAGTGATTAGCTGCAGGGCCCCTTCCTAGTTTGGAAGGAAGGGGTTTAGAAGTTGGAGGATGGGTGAAATGCGAGGCTGCGATCCATCTCCCTCTCCCACACTCAAGCTCCCGCAAACACGCGCGCGCACACACAGCCCCTCCCTAGTCCCTCGGACCACCCGCCCCCACACCCCTCTACCGGGACCTCCCTTGACCGCCGACACAGCGTCCTGGGAGCGGCGAGTTCGCCGGGGAGCGATTGTCCTTGGGCGTGTTCGTGTTGTGGGGTGGGGGGAGGAGTGGCGGGTGGGCTTGGTAGGGGGTGGGGAGAGATCTGGAGCTGGAAGGGTCTAAGGTTTGGAGGAGGAGTTTACGCCTCAGACCTGATCCGCCTGAGGAAAGGGGCAGGAAAAGGCCCTGATGCCTTGTAAAGAAAATCTTGAAAGAAAAAAGATCAAAAAGAAAAATTTCAAGAAAAAAAGCAACTAAGAAAGGCTGAAGACACTAACATGTAACCTGTTACGATACATTTCATGTTTCGTATTTTCCTGGATCTCTAAAAGGGAACTCAAGGGTGGGGGTTACTGAAGAATACTACAAATTTGGAAGTTTTTGTTGCTGTTGTTGTTTTGTTTCTTTTTGTTTTTCAAGAGGGGCCAGGAGAAATGACCCCTTCCCCGCCACGGGTCCCGAAGTGAGGTCGGAGGGGCTCTGGGGCGCGGGCGTGCGCGGCGCGGCGCGGGCCGGCGGGGGAGGGCGGCGCGGCGCGGAAGGGGTTAAGGCGCTGAGCGAGGAGCCATCTGGCCGGGTTGGCTGGTTATAACCGCGCAGATTATGTTCACGGGACTCAGAGTTGAAGCTCCTCTCCCTTCCGAACAGCTCCGCGCACCGCCCCGCGACACAGCCCGGCGCAACTACTTTCTTCTCTCTCCTTTCTTTCTTCCTCTCCTTTTTCCCCTGCTGGGTAGTGGCTGCGGCGGGGTGGGGGAGACTTTGAATGACCGAGCTCGCGTCCACCTTTCTCTTCATGTCGACGTCCCTGGAAACGGCCACACGGATGCCATGGTTACTTTTGCCACGGTAAGGGGAGGCGGCGGGCACCTTGGGTGGGCAGGTTTGGGGATGGGGGTCCACGTGGGGAGGGATTTTCCAGTGGACTGGTGCGGGGGGCCCCAAAGCCACATCCCGCCCCACCCCCATCGCGCCGCGCTCACTCACTTTCCCGGGCTTGTGTCTTCCCCAAAGTTTGCGCCGGGATCTGCTAAGGCCGAAGCGCAACCGCAACCACCCCCCCACACACATACACACCACACACGCACGCACACGCACACGCACACGGACACGGACACCCTTCTCCACCTCCTCCCCTCTTGTCCCTCGGCTGCCCAAGAAGCTTCCCTCAATCTGGGAAAGTGATCATTTAAGGGACCTGGATTGGAAAAGGTGGGGGCAGGCGAGGGGAAATGGGGACGACGAAAGAGCAGGAAAGGGATTAAACAGAATCAACCACCCACCACCCCCAACCGACCCGCCTGCTCCTCCGAGAAAGCTCCTAGCGCATCCTATAACAAAAGGGGGTGGCAGACAGAACTCCGGGCGGGGAGGTGCCGCCGCAGCTCCCCTGAACACGCCCTGCACTCTGCCGGCCACTGAGCCTGATTCTCAGCTCGCCCCAGCACCACTCTGGCCGGGGCGTGGGCTGGGGGAGGGGAAGCGCAGCTCAGGACCCGGAACCTCGCGTTCCAGTTTTGGGAGTTGGGACTCACTGCCGCGCGCCGCGTACCTGCGTTGGAGTCCCCCGAAAGGGTTTTTTTTCAGAAAAGACCTCGCGCCCCGGGCTCCTCTTGGCCAGCGCCCACCCGGTGGCCACCCCACCCTGGGCCTTTGCGCAGATGTTGGAGCTCCGTACGCAGCCCGCACATCTGGGACCCCGCCGGGGAGCAGCGGGCACCCGGGCCCGGCCATCCCCGGGGATCTCCTCGCGGTATCGTCCAGCCTGTTCTCGGACTTTGAGCGGTGGCGTGGGAGGCCGGGAGACCTGGGCACCCGCGCAGCCAGCCAGGTTGGAGTTTAAAGGTCCCACGACGGACCGAACTGCCCCATTGCCCCAGAGCTTTACTCAGTGGGGATGCTCCTGATGAAATTTGGGACGCTTGGGAGTTGAAGGTTAGGGACAGGAGGGGCGAGGGCCGAGGGCATGGGGTGGGGGAGTAGGATTCTGCTTGTTCCTCTCCGCGGGAGTGGGTGCGCGTCCAGGAGGCGCTGCTTCTTTGCGGGAGTTTGGCTGCTGCGTTCATTCGTCGTCTGCGCTTCCGATGCACGGCACTGAGACCCCTGCGTCGAACGGTGTCGGGGCTGTGGACTAGAAAGGATCCCTTTTGCTGGAATCGAGGCTCGGGTGGGATTCCCGGTAGGGGAAACACCGAAAAGGTCGTCTGGCCTCGGCCTCTGGCGGCGGGCGGCAGGTTCTGAGTCCGAATGGAGGTTGCTCCCGGGAGCGCCGGGCTCAGAGCTAGAGAGCTCGGGAGACTGTGCGCCTGTGGATTTGTTTATGTGTGTGAAGAGGTGGGGGCGGGGGCCTGCTGAGAGGGGAGGGGAGCCTGGAAGGGGTGGGTGTTTCTCCTGGAGCCTGATGTTTGTAACTCAGCTTATTATGGAGTGTACTGAGCGACCTGCTTTTTAAATAAAGAGGTGCCCGCTCCTATCCCGCAAAACAGCGAGCGAGGAGAACATGGAAGCGCTGTGTCCTAAACGTCAGGATGGGAGAAAGTTGTAACATAGAGGAGACTTTTTCCAGCGGTCCTGTTTTCACAACACTCACAAGTTCTCCAGCATACTCAGCCTGCCTCCCGCCTGCCCTCAATTCCTTTCTGACATGTCACACAAAGAAAGCTGAGAGGTAGAATGTAGAGGATAAAATCCAACCCCCTCTGCCTTGGGCGCAAACACACAGACTTGGGTATCCTGTTAGGAGTTAAGGCGGTTGGAAAATAATGCAGGCTCCGGTAAACAGTGTTGAAGGGAGATGGAAAGTCTGGGGTATTTCCCCTAGGGAGAGTGTGTGGGATTTTGTGTTGGTGAGGAGTGGAGTGCAGCTGGACTTAGAGGGTTTGGTTGTGTGTGAATGGGATATGCTTGTCTATGGAGTGAGATAGTGACCATTGAGTGAGTGCTCAGGGAGGGATGGGGGTGTTTTTCCAAAGTGTGTGTGTGTGTGTGTGTGTGTGTGTGTGTAGGGGGAGGTGGCAAAAGAGCTGCAGTCCCATCCCTCTTTGGTGCCTGGGAGGTGTGTGTTTCTGGGGAGTCTGTCGGATGGGCATCTGTGTGCTTAGCGGGAGACAAGAGCTTGCAGGAACATAGGTGTAGCTAATGCGAAATCTGTGCCTATGAAGGGTGTCAGAGCAGGAGGAGAGGTGCAGCCTGTTGAAGACAGATGGCTTGTGCATGCCTGCACAAACACATGGAGTGGGTGTGGTGTAGGAGGGCGGCTGTGTGTGTGAGCGAAAGGTGGATGCATGTGGAAGGTTGGGCGCCTGAGGATTACCAAAGGGATGTGTGTGGGGGGTGGGGAAAGATTATCTGAGGAGCACGGAGTTTGAACTTCATGAGGGTGCACTGGGAAATTTGGCTGGAATGGCATTGGGGCTTGTGGGGGGTAGAAAAGTGTGAGCTCAGATCCTCTTTATGGAAAGACAAAGCATTTGCAGGGAAGGACACCGGGTTGAGGTTGGTGTTTGCCTCCCCCCTCCTTCCTCCCCAGAGAGAAGAGAATTGGAGGAGGCTTAGAATGAGGGATGTACATTTAAGGGGAAAAGTCCTTGTGCATTGGCACTGGGTGGGAACAGGAAGAGATGTGTGCATAAGACTGAAGTAAGTAGAGGAATGCACTATCCGTGCCTGGTGTCAGGGATGCATATTGTATAATGTTTTGTAATGGGTTTCTTATGTAATAGGAGAATTCACTATCACCAGTTCGTATTGATAATCAATTAAAGCTAATGGAGTGCCTACTGGATGCTCAGCCCATTGCTGGGTACTGGGGCATGGCACACTGCCCTGGAAAAATTCCTTCTCCAGGCTCAGTAAAACTGATGCAATTTTGCCAGAAATAGACAGAGCTCGACGCTTGTTGAGGTTTCTTCAAGGTCTATAATTCAGTTTCTAGAGATGTTTATGGATCTTGGGGGCCAAAGGGAAGCTGACTTGAAATATATCTCTGGTTTTGTAAAAAGTGAGGCATAAAGAAAGGGATGATGTAGACTTTTATGTATTGGGAAGGGAGCTGGACGGTGTTGTTGTTTCTTGTGTGGGGTGTGGGCTGGGAATTGGAGGGTGCTGCACTTCAGGTCAGAATGCAGGTCCAGATCCCTTTGAGGACTGAGTTTCTAAGAGTACACAGAGCCTCCTTCATAGCTGGAATGAGACTTGTTATGTGGAGCTGGAGAATGGTGAAGTCGTGATCAGGGAAGAGATGGACTGGGAGCGTTTGTTCATCTTTGATGTTTTCTGGGCTATGAATGTAAAGCTAACCTGAGTGTGTGTTGGGGGGGTGGGTGTGCGTGCAGGTGCGTGCACATGCACTTTGGCCTGGAGTAATGTAACTGGGAGAAAACCAGCGAGGTGGATAGGAGGGGTGGATATTCTGGCTCTTGTGAAGGGGGTGCCAGTATGTGTTTTTGCAGGAATTCTGTGTGTCTGGGGAAGGATAAAAATTGTCTTGGATACTCAGGTGTGCATCTTTAGCGAAAAAAGTTGTATACAAAAGAAGGGCCGTAGACTTTGGGGAATGAGACAAAGGTGTAGTTGATCGGGTCCATACCCTGAGATGACTAGTGAGGCAACTGGATAGGAACAGAGTGAAGGCTGTGCTTTCATGATGCACATATCTGCCTGTCTGGACAGGGCGATGGGGATCCCCATTTGATTAGGTTCTGACCACCGTTGGGCATATGTTTGGGAGGACTTTATTTGACTCATGACATTTTTCAATTCATGAAGTTACAGCTGTGCCATTTTAATGGTCTACCTTATTTTTGAGGGGGAAACTCATCTGTGTAAGAGATAGTTTAGATAGGGCTTGACTATTGGTCAGAAGACCGGGGACAGATATTTCTGAGGGCAGGGTGGTGAAGTGCAAGACTGGACTGGGAATGTCTTAGTTCTAGTTCAGTTCTACCACTTGGGAAAAGTGTGACTTTGGGGACCTTTTTAATCTCTTTAACTCTTCTGTTTCTCTTTTTGTAAAGGGGCAATATAATGACTCAAGGAGGAGGAAAGTTCACTCCTCTTTTCCCTCATCAAAACTTGGTGTGTTTAGTTGTATACAGCTATACAAAGATGAAGTGTAATTAAATACAGGTGCTAGCATGTATGTAGGTCATTGTGAAAACAGGATCTGGACCCCTTTCTCTTTACAATGCAACTTAATCAGTAATCATGATGCCCACAGCATCTCTACTGCTCACTCGTTGTGTAAATAAAACTTTTTATAACTGCCTCAGTTTACTCATCCAGAAGCTGGAGGCAGCCAAGCCTAGATTATAGATGATGGAAATCTTTAAGATCTTTGAGCTATTCAGAGGAAAGGTAGTCTAAGAATCAATGTTATTAATGATCAGAGACAGACATTTCTTTATTTTTTAACATCAGCTATGCAGACAACAGCACCAAAACAAATGTGACTTGGAGAACAGCAAAAATAATAATTGCCCTTGACATAGGCACCATTTGAATAAAAGAGGAGCAAAGTCTAGCCTGCCTGGTAAGAGGAAAGCCTGGGCTTTGGGTCTTTGAAATTCTTTGTGCCCAGTGCAGCAAGTTGGGTACAGCCACTTTCCCCAGAGATGAAGATGGAGACGCAGAAGGGCATGGAAACACACTGAAACCTCCGATTCCTCCCAGAAGTTAGTACATGCTGTCAACTCCTGGCTCAGAGTCAGGCTCCCATCCTTGAGTTCAGTGGCCATAAATAGTCAGGAGCTAAGCTATTTCCAAGAGGCACTAAACTAATTCTGTTGCTTTTCTTGGCGAGATTGGGCCAATTAAGTTGATTGGAAGAGGTCACTGCTGATGGGTCTCACATTCCCCAGGCAGGACAGGCCAGCAGAGTTTAATTACATAACATTTCCCATCTCTTCAGTTCCACTCCCAGATGTATCAGATGTTCAGGCCTCTCCTCTTTCCCTACATTCAGGATGCCTGACGGAGCAGGCGGCTTCTGCTGCAAGCTTCTCCAGACCTTTTCCCGAGCAGTTACAGCACTCCCACCCCAACTGGAGGGAATGTAAGTCTGTGCATTGCCTGGAAGTGAGAGAGGGGATGCGGGCTGACACAGAAGATCTTTAGAGCCCACCACCCTGCCTCAAGCCTCACCCACTGCTGTTTTACTCTTTAACGAGACAGGCAGTTTCTGGCGTTGGGGATGTTGAACTAATGACTGTTGCTAGGGTTTTAGATTTAGTTTTATTTGAAATTGAGTTTGTTGGAAAAGGACCAAATCTTCTACTGGAGACAAGCCTAAGCCCCGTGTGGTGCTGCTGATAAGGTCTGTGGATGTACTTTGTGCATGGACAGGCATGTGTGGAGTAAGAGGAGACCACAGGATGTGCATGCGTGCGTGCTGGGGGACACGTGAGCACAGGAGCTGCCCTGGGTAGACAGGGGGCATTTGTAGAGCTTATGTTATGGGTGGCAGGTATCTGGATGCTTGGCGCAGATTGGATTGTCATTGGATTGCTTCTTACAGGTGGGCCAGCCTGAGAAAAAAGTTGGGGACACCTTCCTTCAGATCATTTTTATATAGGCATGTTGAACTTTGAAGTATGAGGCCAGTGTAGATGTTACCTCATTCTTGCCTGGATGGATTTCTAACAAGATTGAGGCTGGACAAAAAAAAGTCTTTCAGAGGACTCATTTTAGAACCCGTGAGAACACATGTATATGGCTCCAGAGCGTTAAAGTATTTTTTGTTGTTGTTAATAGTTTTCCATAACTCAGTCTTTTGTTTTACCTAAAAATACTGAGAGGCTAGAGGTTGCACACACCCCCACATGCTCAGAATGCATTTGCTCTTCACATCCCCATCTATGCGGTGGTCCTTCTCAAATAGGATTAATTGGGAACTACGGAGAGCTTGCTGCAGCTTTGGTTGTCCTCACAGGACAAACCTATGACTGACTGTGACGTCATTGAAACAGAACAGATTTTGACATGAAATTTCGTGTGGTCTGTTGTGATTGCTCACTTTTTAGTAACATCTCCAGAGAAGACATTTGTTGAGCCCCATTTTTTTTTGTGGGTTTGTTCAGTCAGAGATTTTTGGAAGATTTAAGGTTCTCCAACATTCGAGTCCAGAGATTTTGGAGGAAACAGTAGCTAACAAGAGCCCAGGCCAGGGTGACCTTCAGTAGCCTGAGGCAGCAGGTAGCTGCCTGACTTAGAAGTGAAGGACCAGGTTCAGTGACTGGGCTCTGTCACTAATTAGCTGCTACTGTGTGACCCTGGACATTCTCTCTAGGACATGACTTTGCCATCTGTAAATGAAGGGCTTGAATTAGAAGATCTCCCAGTCCCATTCCAGCCCTGCCACTGTAGGAGTCCACAGTAGCCACATCCTCCTACCTAATCAGTGCGAATTACCTCACTTGGAGTGCACCCTGGCACGCCCTTAACGAGCTCCTGTTTTTATCTTTGGGGAATGGCTGAGTCAAAGGCAGAAAGGCAGGCAAAAAATTTGCCAGAGTGTTTCCTTTTGGCCAAGAATGCTCCAGACATTGGCTTAGCCTACACAGGGTGTGCAGAGCAGAAAGGGGTGGGATTTGGCTTTCTGGTAGGTCTGGTGCTAATCATTCAGCTTCCACGTGAATGTCTTTCAGTGGCAATGTCTCTGACTAAGGTAAGCATCCATCTTTAAGATGATGGATGATGATTATGATGACAGTTAATATTTGAGTACTTACTGCATGCCAGGCATTATTACAGCTATTACATGGCATTATCTCAATACTCAAAATAATCTCATTTACAGATGGGGGTACTGAGGTTATGTGAGGTTAAGGGGTATGCTGATGTTCTTGGCTTTCCAGCCTGAAGTCTGTGGCATCCCAAGCCCATCACCTGCCAGTCAGATTCTGTTTTTTATGTTTTGTGATGTCATCCAGATGGGAGCTGGGTCCATCTTCTTCTGCAAAGTTGGTCACCCCATAGGGTAACCTGCTCCCTACCCCCAGAAGCCTCCTTTTCATGTGCAAGACAAATGTTTAGGTTTTCTAGCCACCTGCTGGCAAGCATGTGTCAGTTCTGTCTCAGCTTCCATTGGCCCTCTCCCTTTACTTCTTGTTCTGTTGACAAGGGAATCTGCCCTTACAGAACACGATATTGATTTAAGCCACAATTGCCTCCTTGTAAACTCTATAAAATTGGAGCTGGACATCTGTTTTTGATCCACACACCCACGAGAGGTGGTAGGTCCCAGCATTCTTGAGTCCTGGAATTGCACAGAATCAAAGTGAAAAAGAATATGAATGGAGAGCATGAGGTATCTTTAAAATTTGGAAGATGGCTTTCTTTGATAGGCTAGGGAACTCACACAATTTAGACTGGGGCCAAAGTTAAGGTAGGTTTCTTGCTGGGAGGTTGGGGGTCAGGGGTCACTGCTAAAGACTGAGGTCCCCAGGCTGTGTTTGATGCAGAGCAGAGCAGCTGTAGAGCCCTCCAGCCGAGAATTTGCCACTGCACGCCATTCTCTGGGCAGTACCAGAAGTAGAGAAGCCAAACAGGTTCTTGGGGTGGATGGTGCCCTTTTTGAAGATTGTGACTAAAGGCTCATTCCTTCTTCCTCCACTGATTTCCCCACCATCACTACCACATATACATCATCAAGACAGTTAAGGACAGGTGACTTTGTTCTGTTGCTTAAAGATATTTGCATGTACAAATAAATGTTGAACACTAACCTAATGCCTATGAGACCATAGGTACTCAAAAATTATGTATTTACTTTGCTTAAAATAACTTTTCATGTGTAGGGTGATAATTTTTTTCTTTATATGGAGCATATAGCCTTTTAAAAACTGATAGCCAGGTTCTTGCAATTTACTTCCCCCTTCCCTCTGTTTCTAGATCTAAGACCCCAGCATTTAAAAATATCCTTCTCTGGCTCTAAGTGATCCCTCAGGGAGTTTGTTTCAAGTTCTCAGTCTGAGATTAGTTTCATCCCATGTCTAGAGGACCTGCTTCTAATGGTTCATAAGGTACTTCCACTGGGTTCAAGAGGAAGACACAGCTCTAGAAATCACTTGCTTTCCCAACAGGTGTGTCCCATGGTGGGGAAGAAGCCCAGTCCTCCTAATACCCACCTGGCTACCGCTACCTTAAATAGCTTGCCACAGTCTCCCTGCAGAGAGCCCAGACTAGCTGTGTGACTTTAAGCAAATCACTTTCCCTCTATGGGCCTCTTTTCCTGGAAAAGGGAGGAGTTGGACTCACTAGAGGGTCACAAGGATCCTACTAGTGTGACAGATCACATCTTCCATGACTCCACTGCTCCCTCGGCCTCACACTGTGGTCCATGCCTGAGATTTTCAGGTATCCCTGCTGGCCTAGAGGACTTACGTAGAGAGATTTGGAGGGGGTGGAGGAGGAAATTAAGTTATGTGATGCCAGATAAGTCATTGAACATATGGATGAGTGCATGTTTATGAAGCACTGAAGAAACAAGCTTGCCAGATTCGTAGCGGATCTTGGATTGGAAGTTGGGAGTATGGGAGAGTTTTATGTGGGATTAAAATTGTCTGTGGGTAGCTGAATTCAATAAGCTAAATCAGAGAGATCCCATACTCTGCAGAGAGATCAGACCCCGCCTCTAACTCCAACAGAGGCTAACTACAATTTTGGGAAGTCCCCGAACCACACTAGGTCTCACTTCCTCATCTATTAAGAGCTACTGGCTTTGATTATCTCTAAGGTCTTTCTTGACTTATCGTTAATTACATTGTGAGAATTGGGAGCTAGTAGAAAAATCTGGACAAATGCATGGATGGAGAAGGGGTTACCTCAAATGGCCTAAATATAGAGAGAAATGTTCTGTACAAGTGATACGTGTATTCTTGAATCAGAGATAGCATTGGAGGATATATTCTGTACATATATTGTGTTTCAAATGCTTACCCCTCCATCATCATCAATGATATTGAAATCATCCTTCACATATTTGCTTAACCTGGGAAGCCTCCCTGCATTTCCCCAGAGAGCCTGGGGCTCCCTTCCCAGCCTCCCGATGTTATACCACTTAGCAGCCTGTGTTTAATTTGCATTCCTAGAATATGAACTTCACAGAGAAAGGGATCTGTTGTTTTCATTTTTGTGTCCCCCAACACCTTGAATAGTGACAGCTACAGGAATGTGTTGAGTGAACGAATGCGTGACCGGTCATTGTGAGCTCAGAATGTGCAGTAGTGATGTGACAGTGCCAGGAACTTGGCTCAGAGAGGTAGTGTACCTTGCCAGTGCTTCAAAACAGTGTTACCTTTATCCCCCTTTTGGCCTGTCCCAAGGCTAAGGTCATGAATGCTCCATGCTTGATGGCCAGAAAAGGCTGTTCTTACGCCCTTTTAGAGACCCTTCTTCCCCATGTCTTAGCCTGCTTAGTTCTCCTGCAAATTGGGGCTCTTGGTCACAGGGAATTGGGTGTCATTGCATACGCATTAGGATAACTCCTCCTTAGACACTCAGAAAGCAACTCAAAACACACGTGTACAGATTATTCATTAAGCATTCTGTTGGTGGTCATGTGCTAAATGTTGGGGAAGATGCAGAGATGAATGTAGTGCTGCTGGCCTTGGGGTCTGAAAACTGGTGAAGGAGGCAGACAGGTTACAATCATAGTGCTCCAGGGAGAACAAGGGAAACAAGGAAGATGGAATACAGGGTTCCCACTTCAGGTGCTGTTTTTTAGTACAAACCATGATTGAGAATCCTCTTGGTTCAGGAGCAAGCTGGAGGGACCAGGAATGGTCTCCACTTCCACATGACAGTGGTTTTCTTGTCCCTGAATTCCCAGGGCTAGGGTGATGGATGCTCAGAGACCATCGTGATGGGAGCCCTTGGTTCTTGTGGGGAGAGTCGGGGGAACACGCATGTTGTACAGGTTTTGGGGCTTCCGGAGGTGTAGGTGTGCGTGCTCACCAGGGTACTTCTCGGAAGTATCCCTGCTCGTGGCATGGTGGGGGTGAGTCCACCTCAGGCCCCTAAGCTGTGGTTCTACTTCCTTTCTAATTACACAGCGTGTATTGGCTCTGTGACCACTTCTGACACAGGAACAGACTGCCATCTACTGTCCACTTCTGTCCTGAGTCCCTCCTGCTCAAGGAGGCATTTATTTTTTCTCATCCTGTTTTTAATAGGTCCGGACACCAGGAGAAACAGACATGGAGTCCTATTTAGTAATTTTTTTAGAATTTAGAAGGGAGCCTTTAAAAAGCATAGCACATCTGTCAGATGCTTTCCGTATCTGTTTACAAAGTATTATTGTAAGGGGCCACTCTGCTGCCACTGAGTCTTGCTGGCCGCTGTGCGAGGTGCCGTGTGGGATACCAAGAGATACAAAGCAAGGCCTTACCTTCAACAGCCTTGCAGTCTACTTGGGAATACAGGATAAGTTTGCAGAGAAGCAGACTACAGGATGTGGCAGTAGACATTTGGTAAGAGGCATCTGGGTGGTAGGGACTACAGAGGTTTTGGGGGTTTGGAGGAAGGAGGAGCCCTTATAGGCCAGCGGATTTGGGAAAGACCAGTATGGGTCTCCTTTTAGCAATCCCAGTGTTTAGGAAGAGGCTTCTAAGAGCTGCGCGATGTTGTGGGACAGGCTATGAACTGGAAACTCAGGAACCTGGAGGGCCTGATGTCTAGTCCAGCTTCTGTCAGTCCTGCCCTGTGACCCAGGGCCTTGGGTTCTGCATCCTCAAAGCAAGGCTGTTGGTCTTCTTGTCATGTAAGGGCCCTCCCATCCCCAACCCTGCATCATGTACCACTCTTGCATGCAGTGGGAGGTGGTTTCCTGGTTTCCAGCTTGTCAAGAGCAATAGAGTCAATTAGATCCCTTGCGGGAAGGATACCTGGATGCAGGGCCCTGTGGTGATAACCCCACATGCAGCAGGAGAGGGAGAATTTCCCCAGGGGAGTTTTGAGTGCTGTTAAAATACAAAGGGGGGAAATGTTCCATGCAGCGTCTGCATGCTGCTCCTCTCCAGAGCTTTCCTGGACTTTCCTTCCAAAAGTATATGTGCATGGTGCTTTGAGTCCAAGGTAGCTCCCCCAAAAGAAACTGTATTAGTATTCTAGCATTGTTCATAGCTCAAATCTAAGATTCCTTCACATTAGAATTCATTCCATGATTGTTTTTATGGAGGTTTTCTTTGAGTATTTGAGACTTTTGGTGGCCGTGGATTAAAATGCGGAAAAGATTGTTTTCTATAACTCATTTACTCCTTGTCTCTTTTTCTTTACTCCTTGTCTCTTTTTCTCTTTCTTAGCATTTAAACCACCACCAAGGAAACCTCCAGTGTGTTTATTGCATATTCTTGCCTTTTGATGTGTGTGTGTGCATGAAAGAGAGAGAAAAAAAAAAGAGAGGGAGAGAGGAGAGGCGAGAGAGTACAAGAGAGAAAGATATTTTAGACTGTGGTCTATTAGCAAGTCTAGGAAATCAAGTTGAATTTGGATTGGGTTACAGGTTGAGAGACCTCAGCTTGTCACAGTAATCCTCTGACATTTCTCTTTTACTTTTTGGCTCTTGTCTGAATCAAGAATACATCTTCCCATTCCCTCTTCCATGTTTACATCTCCTTTTGGGGCAGCTGTATAAAGTTACTGTCTGTCTACAGCAAGTCTCTTTAGTTCTTTTGGGGACTGCTCGACAGAGGCACAGTCAAGGATAGAGCCATTAGAGACGGTCAGCTTTTGGACAAAGATAAAAAAATGTGTTGGGGAATTGGAGAAAGGTTCCAATTGTCGATTATGTGTTTTCCTGTGGTATGCTGATGTCTGTGACTATTGTCCACAGAAAGAGAGCGTGAGCAGGGGGTGGGACAGAGATAAAAGGGAGATTCTCCCCAAACCAACCAATGTGGAGACAGAGCAGGAGTCCCCAGCAATAGACATGGAGCCAAACAACCCTGGGAAGTAACTAGGAAACTTCCTGGTGACCTGAGTTGTGTTTTGTAATCACTGGTGAAAGTAGGAGGAGATGGGGTAGAGGAGAGTTACAGGTAGAGAAGTTCCATGGGAGGAGACCCCAAGGTGAGGGAAAGCAGGGACTTAAAGAACTGAAAGAAGCCCAGGGAGGGGATGAACAGAGAACATCCCACATATTCAGTATCCCGTATGGTGGAGAGGTGGGCGGGAGCCAACTGGGAGCTTACTTTTTTTTTCCCAGGTGCATGGGAACTATGGAAGACTCTGAGGGCACAATTAAGCTTTTGTTTTTAAAAAGATCCCTCCAGCTGCAATGTGGCTCTAAATAAAGAGTTGTTCAATGAAGGAAGGAATGGCTGATGGTTGGATTGATGGAAGAATTAATGAATGAGCAAACAAATGAATGAGATGCAGAGGGAACGCAGCAAGCCTGATTTGATCTCTGGTTACTTTGACCAGTACTGGCTCCAGGGGCGATTATCTCAGCCTGGGAGGCCAGGGAGCAATGCATTGATTAGAATGGCTCTGGCTGTGAGGACACATGGATTAAAATATCTGATATTTTATGGTGGTTGATAGTGGGGAGGACTTCTGAAACTTTTTCCCTCTTCAATGCATTTCCATCCTAATTTGATTTCATTCAGAATCAAAAAAGAAGATGGCTTTTGAAATTACATCCCAGAAAATTTGAAACTATGGCAATGACTTGCTCCAGAGAGGGTTGCTTGCATGGAAGACCTTTTCATAGGCTCATCGTGGAGTAGGGACAGATGATAAAGTTTCTTGGGCATATGAAGGGGTCCCAGATTTCTGGACATAAGATCCACCCATAGATGATTCCTGTGGATTAAATGATGTGTGTGTGTGTGTGTGTGTGTGTGTGTGTGTGTGTTTGTATTTAAAGTTTCAAAATCTCCTGAAAATTACCAAGTGCTATTGAACATTTTTTTTGTCAGTAGTGGATATCTGGATAATTTCTTTCAAGGCCACATTGCTTAGCATGTATAAGGAAAGTGTGTGCAGCAGAGACCCAGATGGACAGCCGGCATGCCATCCGGTTGCTTGGGGAGTGGGAATACTCCTTGGTAAAGCCAAAGGGAGCCAAAGAGGACCTCTAGTGTCTTTGCTCTCCCATGTCCTGACTATTCCAATCTCACTTTGCATTTTGAGATCTTTTAACTTTTGCTAACAGTGATTGCTCAGGATGTCATTCAGGCCAATTAAATTTGAATGTCTAGGGTTGGGACAGAAGCTCACGAGAAGCAGCCATGTTGAGAACCACTAGCTGACACTGCTCATCTACTCTGCTCTCCTCCCTGCGTTTTGGCAGCTTTGCCATGATATCTGTCCCATCCTCACCTCAGTGTGCTGAGAACTCCTCACTTAGTTAAGGAAGTTCTTCTAAGGATGTTCAACTAATTTGAGCTAAGGCCTCCTATCCCCTAAAAATCCAGCATTTGCCTGAGAAATTGGACGCTAGGAGGATAAGACAGGTTCTTAGCAGATTCTGAAGCGCTCACCATCTCTCATCTGCTGCAGCGGGTATTGAGGATGAATGGTGGGGAACAGCAGGGAGAAAGACCAGCATCCACAGGGCAGTAACAAGGTGCAGACACCTATTTATATGTGTCATCGTAGTTCCCCCGACAGCTCCCAGAACCAGATATTATACCAGGCAGATATACCAGGCTTACAGGCACCTATTTATATGTGTCATCTCCTTAGTTCCCCCAACAACTCACAGAGACAGATATTATACCAGGCTTGAGGGCACAACAACTCACAGAGGCAGATATTATACCAGACTTGAGGGCATAGTTTGCATAATGCATTCATAATGCAAAGTGGCTTGTGATCTTGGAATGATCAGACTTCCTACACTGGTTCTCCCCGGTAATTTGCATATCAGCCAGATACCCTCCTCTAGGGTTAGCTATGATCAGGGCTGCTGATTTCTTGCACTGATGGCTCAATGGGAAGGAAAGCGCCTATCCCCTCTCTCTGTTCTGTGGGATTCAGCAATCTTGGGCTGGTCCTTCCAGGAGGCCCAACCTGAGGACATGCTTTAACCAACAGGCCTTTATATTGAGAAAATAGTAGTTCTCTTCCTTGCCATTTCCCTGTTAGGAAGCCATGGCTTGCAGGACAGCCAGGGAGTAGAGGTTCAGAGAAGGAGGCTAAAAAAAACAAGACCTGAAAAAGTTAAGTTTCCAACCATATATTCCCAAATTGTAGAGTGGACCATATGGAATCATTGCAATCCCTGGGTTTCTCATTTACAATTTTTGCAAAAGATATTACTATGTATGCTGTCAGGCATGCTGGAGCCGGATGTCTAGCACCCATTGCTAAGTGCATGCTTCGGTAAGAGCTTTGGATTTGGGATTCTCCAGACTGCTGAGTGACCTACGTGTAGTTTAGCAACATAATGCTTGGAATGAGCCATGCCGACCTGATGCGAGGACCGGATGGTAGCCGGAGAGAGCAGGCTGGGTAGTGAGACAACCGTGATCTGCAGAGGTGGGCAGGGGGATGGAGACAGGCTTCTTCTGCACAAAGTACTACTACGTGAACTGTACATCACGGAGACAAGCCCTGCCGAGAGCAGTGGAAGCAGAAAAACACAGGCCTATCTCTGTGTCTATCATGTAAGTAAGTCTCTCTTGGCTATGTGTACCTGCCACTATCACCCCATCCCACCCCAAATATACAGCATCACCTTCAGCTGTAGCTTTTGGTTTTTGATTAAGGGACAGTAATATTTCCAGGAGGGAGAAGAGAGATGAACAGAAGCATTTATGTATGGACACTGGGCAATTTATTGTTTTTCAAAGTCTAATCTAGATGTTTGCAAGAGACCGTGAATTGAGTAAAAAGTTTACTATCGTATTAAGGACTATTAGGTACAATGACGGAAGGAGGAGTTAAGAGTGATCCTTCAATAATTCCCCTATGGGATTATGCACATTGAAGGAAAAATGTTCTTCAGGCTATTTCTGCCTTAGAGCTAGGCATCATTACAGCGAAATACAGAGAAAACTAACCTTTAAGCAGAAGGAACCAAGTTCTAGTTCCATTTCTGTCAATCACTGTACGCACAACCTCTCAAAGCCTTAGTTTCCTCTTTTGCAAAGTGGGATAATAAACCCTACCTACTTAACACAATTAATGTGGGGTTTCAGGTGAGATGATGCATAGGATCATGTTTGGCAAGCTGTAAATCTGTAAATTACAAATATATGTTATGGTTTCAACTGGTACATTCCTAAGCGAGTAGCACATTGCTCTGTTGGGAAGACGGCTGTTCTCCAAGTCAGGCTGGGATAATGTTCCCTGACAAGACACTGCCATACCTAGGTGTTCCCCAAACATTGTTTCTGGGAACCTTGAGGAAGCACCATAAGACATGGGAAGAAATGTTACAGCGCTGGCTTGAAAGAATAACAATGTATCAGTCTACTTATTTCTGATAATGTCATCTTGGGATAAGAGACTCAGGATAGCCTTAGTGAGGGACATGGGCATGTGCTGCCCAGTAAAAATGGTGTCCAGGAAACCTGGGTTTATTTCAGTATGGGTTGCCCACACTTCTGCCAACTCAGTCACCTACTTCGCCCCCAGCTGCTCTTGATGGACTCTCTGCACACACTTGCACCTGCATCTGTGAAACAGAGCTCCTCCTCTTACATGAGAATGGATCTGGTTGCAAATCTAATGGATTCCCCTAACACAATGTCCCCTGCCTTTTTTGTTTACTTCATTTATGAAAATACCCTTGAAACATCCATATTTCCATTTTGTAGATATGGTGCTTCATGTCTTTGAGATTATTAAATACTCACGCTCCTTTCTGATTGCTGTTTTCACCTCTTCTTTAAGCTTGGGCGTTTCTATTGGTGGAATTTGCTGTTCGTTTTGATGGTGCTGGCTCTCCTGAGTTGGGTGGTTGCTGATTCTTATTGCCAGTTTATCTTCTGTGACAGATTCTCCGACATGCCTTGGATGTGGCTTCCGTGCTTGGCTTTAGCTTTTTATCTGGGCTCTCGTGTCCTGAATGTTTACCTTCTTTCAGGAATTTCTCACAGCTTCTAGCCAATGAAAGTCCCCCTTCTTATTGTCAAACCTAGACAGTTATAATTTTATTTTAAATGTACTTTTTGTTACATTGTTTTGGGAGTAGGGCTGGGAGGACTTGCTAATGGATGAGTGGTGGAAAGTGAGAGAAAGAAAGATATAATGGAAGAAGGAGCAATCAAAGCCCCAGAAGGAAGCTATTCCATTGTTCTTGGATTCCTAAGCCTGCCAGAAAGAGCTGACTTACTTTACAGTTTCTGAGAGAACTGTGTGTGTTATTACTAGAAGCACAAGAGAAAGAAAAATAGAATGTTCAGCATGCTTCATTTATCTAATATGAAAAATGAACTCTGCTCAGTGACTTAATGGGCATAAACTCTGTTTCTAAAAAAGCCACTCATTCGGCAACGCACTTCTGAGTTCTTGATATGGTAAGGTATTGTGTTCTGTGCTGGAGAGGAATACAAAACTGCACGGTTCCTCACCTCCAAGAACTTATAGTACATGTAGGGAAATAAGACAACCCCTACTGAATAACACTCAAGATGGAAATGACTAGGGCCATGGAGTGTAACACACAGAGGGTACCTGGAGTTCCTAAGACTTCTGAGGGGTGACTGAGGAGAGCCCTGGATCAGGTAAGCAATTTGAAGGGATAGGGATAGCACAGACAGCACAGGAGTGGAAACAAGCGTGGAGTGTCCAGAGCTTGACCAGTACGCCTGAAAGGGAGGGAATGTACACAGAGCATTAATAGGAGCTCTGTGTCGGGGCAGCTTCTCTCAGCCCCTCCCAGGGCATCGAGGTTTTGGGAGAAAGAGCCTATTGCTCACTCTCATGGCTTTTCTCCCTTTTTTCTGCTTTTAGTTTGTTCTTTGAACTTTTTGGAAACTTCCTCTGTTCTTTGTTTAACACTGTGCTTCATCTCTTGGGGTTCTACGTTTTGCAGGTTGTAGTGCTTGAGATCCAGCCTTCCCAAACGATTTCTCTAAATTTAGTATTTGGTATGGGTTTTGCTATTTTGCTGCCATCCCAGCCCTAGCAAAGAAACGACTTACCTGGAGTATGGTCAGGGCTTCAGAGAAAACCCCTCACATTCCTGACTCCCAAGTTTACAGAGCTCTGCCAAACCTGGCCTTATGGGAGTAAGAAAAGCACTAACAAGCCATCCTCTTTGGTGTCAAGTGCACACAAATCACTTAGCCCCTCTGAGGTCCTCCAACAGTAAGCTACCGGTTTGTGAAGCCCCAGGATAATCCATCTGATTTTAGTCCTGCATTTAGTCACTTAGAACATTCTCGCACATGCATTTGCTGGCTCATATACATACAAATATACACATATCTCTCTTTGTGCCCTTTCTTAGCCTCTGATGATTTCTTCTCCTCCAGGAGGCAGGAATCCAAGGCTTATAAATCATGACTTCTGGGAAGTTTTTTCTTCTGCTTAACCAGGATATCATTTTTTTTTTCTGCCTTCCCCTGGAGAATCATTGGCCACTGGCCTAGAGGTTGGGGCAAGGATCAGAGGTAGCTTGCATTCTGGGGTTTGTCCCCAAAGCCTCGGTTGGACTCTGCATTGGGGTCTGTAGTCTGGCTCCACTCCAGTACCTTAACTAATCTCTTGACTCCCAGATGGTCCAAAATGTGTGAATTTAGAAGAGCAACAGACAGCCATTCCTCTGGGCCTCTCCAAGAACACAGTTTGGTGTCTAAACAACCTTAGAGAAACATAGCAGAGGAAATCATGGTGGAGCAGCATTTGGGAACAGGTGAAACCCAGACTTAGTACCTTGTTAGATTCCATCCTGGAGTGGAGATACCATATTAAATGATAGAAATGGTTGGGGATTTCTCTGACTTCTTGTAGGGTTGGATAAACCCCAAAGTGAAGAGAATTTTGCTCCTTGTTTCAGCCATTAGGAAACTCAAGACCCTGCTACAGTGCTATTGGTTTAATTTTTCCCCATCACATTGCCTCTGCAACTTCTGAATGGTTGCAGCCATTTCTTAAAATTTCCCTGCACTGTCACTCAGACAACAAGAATAGATTTGGCCCTCTTCATCTCAAAATAATGGTCTTGATTAATAGTTATTGAACTGGGAACCATACTCAGCCCTCTATATGTGATCTCAGGAATCTTCACAGTACTCAAAGAAATAGCAATTTTATTATCTCATTTTTGCAGACAAAGCAACTGAAACTTCCACACATTTTCTACATTGCACCTAAGATCATCTGAGAAACTATGTTGTACTTATTTTTCTAATGTATGATCTGATTTTTCTATTATAATGTAAATTCTATGAGGACAGGGCTTTTTGTATCCTTGCTTCATTGCTGTATCTCTAGCACCTGGACTACTGCATGGCACCTGGTAGTTACTTAGTAAAGGTTTTTCAAATGACTGAGTAACTCATCCAAGGTTGAATGTCTAGGAAGTGGTGGCACCAAGCTTAGGATGACTCTTTTCTGATTCCAGAGTCCAGACAGTCCTAACCACTATCCCACACTACCTTCTTGTTTATTTTTAAATCATTTTCCTTCTCTTCAATCCCTCTCCAGTGCCTTACACCTTCTTGCTGTAATTTTAAGCATGGCCGCAGTGAGCTACCTCAAGTTTCTCATCTGTAAAATGGGGATGATATAATGAACTACCTTATGGGATTATACCCCTCTGCATGGTAGCTTTATCCTACTCTGCCTCCTAACCATGGCCTTTAAATCAGCAGGTATAGTTAATATATTTAGTTCTTTTAATCTAATCTGAAACACAAAGCATTTGCTTCCTTAATTCAAGATTTTTGGCTTTGCCTAGATTAAGCTTAAAACCAAAGAAGTACCACAGAACTGACTGAGGTTGCCAGAAGTACCACACTCTTGCACCCAGCAAGTGGAAAGTGGAAAGATAACAGCTAAGCCTTTGGGGGTCCTTCCAGAAGTAGTGATGACATACAGCATTCTTTCTGATCATGAAGTAAATATCTGTTCTAATGTATGTTCAACATAGAGAGTTAATGGGGAAAGGATAAAGAGCAAAACAATGACCAGAAATACCATCAATACCCTTTGACATTCCTTCCCTGTGTGTGCGTGTGTTTGTGTGTCTTTGTTTCTGTGTCTATACGTATGTATTTCCTTTATTTTTGTTTTTTTACTTTAATTTTTAGAGACAGGGTCTTACTTTGTCTTCTAGACTCGCGTGCAGTGGTGTGGCAATCATGGCTCACTGCAACCTCCAACTCCTGGGCCCAAGCGATCCTCCTACCTCAGCCTCTTCTGTAGTTAGGACTGCAGGCATGCATCACCATTCCTGGCTAATTTTTCAATTTTTGTAAAGACGGGCTCTCACTATATTCAGGATGGTCTCAAGCTCCTGGCCCGAAGCAATCCTATCACCTTGGCCTCCCAAAGTGCTGGGATTACAGGTGTGAGCTACCATGCCTAGCTCCCTTTTATAAATAAGGGGCTCACCATACAATATAAACACTTTTTACCTGGTATTTTCCAGTCTTTATTGCATTGTACATATCTCCCCATGTCTTTTTTTTTTTTTTTTTTTGACAGAGTCTCACTCTCTTGCCAGGCTGGAGTGCAGTGGCGCAATCTCAGCTCACTGCAACCCCCGCCTCCTGGGTTCAAGTGATTCTCCTGCCTCAGCCTCCTGAGTAGCTGGGACTACAGGTGCCCGCCACCACGCCCAGCTAATTTTTGTATTTTTAGTAGAGACGGGGTTTCACCATGTCGGCCCAGGATGGTCCCGATCTCTTGACTTCGTGAGCCACCCACCTCGGCTTCCCAAAGCGCTGGAATTACAAGTGTGAGCCACTGCGCCCGGCACTCTCCATGTCTTTAATTATTCTTGCATAAGATGATTTTTCACTGCATTAATGTTCCATCACGTACCACTCTTTAACCATTTTGCTTCTGTGGCAAATTTTCATTTTGGTCACACTTTTTATACTACAGTTGCCATCCTTTTACATACTTTTGAATACACATATCTGGCTATTCTCTCAGAATAGATTTCCAGAAGTTACCTTTCCAAGCTTGAAGATGTTAACATTTTAAAGCAAGATGGTTATTCTTGAAAGCCCTGACAGCTCTGAGTGGGGAGCCGGGGCTGATGGTTACCACAGGATAGCGGAAAGGCACACTGGCTGGCCCACGTGTACTCACGCATCCCCCCACCTAGGGCAGCCTTGGGAAGAGCACTCTGGATTATGAGACTGTCACCTCCCCTTTGCTTCATTAGCTGATCCACTAAGCATATGTGCTTTCTTGGTCTAATTTTCGGATTGGTCTTCTCCTATTTTCTCTTTCTACTCCCCACCCCGACCTTACAGCTAAGTGCACATCTCATGTAGTGCAGTGGAAAAGAACCGTAAGGCAGGAGCCAGGCTGATTTGGCTGTGAATCCCAGCTCCATCACTTACTGGCCAAGTGACTGAGTAAGATCCTTTACACTTCCATCATCCTCAAGTTTCTCATCTGTAAAATGGGGATAATAATGTAACTGCCTTATGGGATTGTATGAGGATTATATGACTGAACACATGTAGAATGCTTAGAACAATGCCTGGCATATATGAAGCATTTAATACATGGTGTATTAAATTAATTTGGAAAGAATAAATTAATAACAATGATGAACATTTTTGATGCCTATTTTTATTGTTTTGACTCTCAAAGCCTGTTGCAAGCATATTTAGCACTGTGGTGTATGTGTGACTTACTGCAAAGACTTTTTTCCAGTCCCTGGTACCAGCTCTGTCTTCACCTTCAGTGTTTCCTACCCTCCTGCCTCCCCTTCCCTAAGAACATTGCTGTTTTACAGAGTGTGGGCTTTCCTCTGGCTTCCAGATCTGCCCACATATGCACACTTCTCTTTCCCATCATTGTTGGACTCTCTCTCCTTATCTTATTCCAGTTGGGAAGAACTGGAACCTGGTCGGCAGCTTTTCCAGTTGGCTTTATCTGTGCGCTGCATTGTAAAACTGTTCTCTCTGTTGCTTAGAAATCTCTTTGATCCATGTTTAGCTGTATTTGTTCTTCCCACAGATGTTTTGGGTAACGAGAGGATTTTCTTCTCGCATTTGCCTAGTCTCATGCCCCTTCATGCTTCCCACTTGTTCAGGATCTTTTCACCAGCTGACCACAGACGGGAGCCATCTGTCGTGAAGGTCTCCCTGGCCCAGGAATGGCCCCGCAACCAAGACTTTCTGAAGGGCTTAGTGAGGGGGAGGAGGGAGGAAGATGTTGGAGAACTGTGTAGGGTAGAGTTTGAGTTTCCTAGACACATTCCAGGAGCTCTTTTGATCCAAGGTATACATGATTTGGCTTGTGCCCTGTGGCAGGTTAACAAAAACACAACCTTCCATTGTCTCCTGTAGACAAGAGAGTGAGGCCCTTGGGCATGGCAGGTAGCCTAAGACTACCCCTGAGAGTTGGGAAGTATATGAGTCTCCTGGGGCTGCCGTAACAAAGCACCACAAACTGGGTGGCTTAGCACAACAGGAATATATTGTCTCACAGTTCTGGAGGCCAGAAGTCCAAGATCAAGGTTGCGGTCAGGGCCCTGTTTCATCTGAAGGCCCAGGGAAGCAGCTGCCCCACACCTTCTCCTAGCCTCTGGTAGCCTCTGGCATTTCTTGGCTTATAGATGCATCTGTCAAATCCTGTGTCTTCATATGGCTTTCTCCTTTGTCTCACACTGTCTCCCCTCTGTGCATATCTGTGTTCAGATGTCCCTTTTTATAAGGATGTCAGCCCAATTGGATTAAGGTCTACCCTAATGATCTCATTTTAACTTGGTTACCTCTTTAAAGGCCTTATTTCCAAATAAGGTCATGTTCTGAAGTACTAGGGGGTTAGGACTCCAGCATATCTTGGTGGTAGACACAATTCAACCCATAATGGGAAGGAAAGATGTTGGGCACCTGTAACTCCTCCAAACACCCACAGAGTGCAGGGTGAGCTGTGTGCTAACACATAGTCAGTTCTGTTTGGGGTGAGGAGGCCTAGGGGCAGGGCCCCCATGTGGGGGTCTCTGTCCACGCCAGCAACAGTAACAACCAGGGAGGAAAGCATCTCATTTTCCTTGGCTCAATTCAGCTTTTTATGTTTTTAGCACAATGCCTGCCTTGCTCTTCCAACAATTTGGGAATCTCTAGGAGCTGTGCAGGGAAAGCAAGGAGGACAGTGGCAAGAAAAAGGGGGAGTAGATGGAGGGTCTTGGAAAGCAGAGGGCCTAGGAAGGCAGAGAGGACAGGAAGGTATAGCGAGCAGAGCGGCACATTGGTGGGGAGGTGCAGAAGGCTGCTTGGCAGCCAGGGGTTCTTGCCCTGGCCCTGCCATGAGGCTGCATGTCTGTGGCCTAGGTATTTACCTTCTCCGGGCCTCAGTTTCTCTGTAGGCAAGATTGGGAGGTGGATGGGTTCTCTCTAGGATCCCTTCCTGGCCAGAACAGCATTCTCAGCTGGAGCCTGACGTGTGGAGCAAATGGGAGCACTGGGCTCCAGCCTCCTGCAGCGAGCACAGCCCCTGTTCTTGTGGAAACATCTTCCAGTGGGGCTGCCCTGCCCACAGGGTCATGCGGCACGCATCTGCTGCCTGCCTGCGCTCTTGAAACAGCCTCCACTGCTCCCCTCCCAGCTCCTGTCTCTCTGCACACGCAAGCGTGCTACTCCTTTTCATGATCCCCATTAGTATTGTTTGACGGCATACATCTGTCTTTGATCGTTGTCAGCTCTGGGAGGCTTATGCCAAGCTTCTTGAGCATAACCCATGACTGCCTGGGTTAGGTGTTGTGAGCTGTCCAGGAGGCAGGAGGACGATGCATGCAAGTCAGGGCTTAGGGCAGAAGTGCCTGGGCCTGGCCTCCCCTTGGACTCCAGGAGTCTTGTCCTAACAGAGCCCACAGCCCCCTATCCATCTGGCCTCAGTAACCCCTCCCCAACACACACACACACACACACACACACACACACACACACACACACACACACATACACACACAGCCCCTGTGATTGAAGGGGCCCCAGTTCCTGTTCATATCCTCCAGGATAGCCCACCTGCACCCTCGACAGTGAGAGACAAAGGTCTATTCCCTGTTTAGATGGGTGCTGGGGACAATGGAAAGGAGGTGTGGCTCAGAGAAGTTCATGTCTTGCTCAGGGCACACAGCAGCTGATCGGGAACATGCTGCTGACTCCAAGATGCTGCCTTGCAAGAAGCTGGCTCTATCCTTCTTTTGGCTGAAGTGCCTTTCATGGATGGTGAGGGATACGCAGGGAGAAGTGTCAGGAGTGAGGGTCAGTGGTTAGAATCAGGCAGTCCACAGAGTCTGAGAAAGCAAGACATTCTCTGGCAAGCTGGGGGTCATGATCGCCCACCCCAGCCCAGATAACCCTCACAGTTGTGTGGGCCACTAGAGAAAAAGGAAGGCATGTTTGGAGCAGGAGAGGCAAATGTTTGCTTCTCTGTGACTTCTTCCTCCAAGCGTGCCGGGACCTCCAGTCAATGGTGGGCTGTCAGTCGTCAGCTGAGGTTGAGCTTTCCTTAGCAGGAGCACTGGTCACTCGGGCTGGGATGGTTCTTAGTGGTACAGGATGCACTGCAAGCTTTAAATGCCAGTGGCATCATCCCCTTCCAGTCACCATGGCAACCAGAAACATCTTGACACATTTCCAAGTGCCCTTTAGTAGGGCAGTGACAGCCCTTTTGAGAATCACATAGAATCTCATTGATTGATGAGTGAAAAATAAATGGATGGTAGCCTGCTTTTGTGATTTTTGCAGCGGCCTTTAGCTTCCTTTACCCACCCCAGAAATCAGTGGGACCCTGGGAGCCGTGTACCCCTCAGACCCAGTTGGAACCCAGCCAAGAGTATTTAATCCATCCCCACTTGTGGGGCCGACGGCACCTAACCACCTCAGGCACAGTGGACCTGGCTCCTCAGAGAGCTCTTGGGACAGAAGAGAGAAAGGGTCTGCATTCTGTTTGCAGCCCTGATTGTGAGCTCTGGGGGCTCTCTTCCACCCCCACCCCCACCCCCAGCCCCTGGAGCAGGCACTCAGCGTCGGAGCTCTGCTGAGTGTCTGGCTCTGGGAGGGGAGGTTTGGGTAAGATTCCCTCCCACAGTTCAGCACAGATGGGATGACATGGACCAGATTCTGTTCCTGGGCTCTGATATTTGCCAAGACTTTTACCAGGCTTCCTGGAACAGACAGGGAAGCAGAGCAAGCTCCCGTAGGTCAAGTGATTTGGGCCCGAGTTGACCCAGAGTCCCTAAATGACTGCTGTGTAGCTACCATGAGTGTGCTGAGTGGCCCACAGGGGCAGGTATGAGAGAGGTGCCGAGGGAGGCAGGGGGCCTGCAGAGCAGCCTCCCATCTCCACTGCCTGTCCTCAGGTCCACAGGCTCACAGAACAGACGTGGTCTGTGCCTGGGTTTGCTCACCCACAAGAGGAAGAACATAAGATCTCGCTCCTTTTGCTGCACAGGATAAAACGAGAACAAAGAGGAAACAGGAAGTGTTTTGCATTCCAGAAAGAGCAGCAACTGTATAAAGTCATGCATATTAGGATTTGAGGTATACATGGTCAGAAGTTAGAAACTAACCGAATCTTGTCATTGCCAGGAAGTTTCGGGGTTCTGTGACTGGTGGCCACTGATGTTCCTCTGTTCCTCCTTTCCAGCTCCTACCTTGACTGTGTCCTCCTCTTCACACCTAACTTCTTTAGTGAAGGCTCCATTTCCTCATTTCCTGTTCAATGCTTAAACCCCTTGCAATCTGGCTTCTACCATCTCCTTATCACAGACCCTTCTCTGGCTTTGTCTTGCCTGGCCCTTCCATGATGTCTTCTTTCTTGAAACTCTCTTTCCTTGGTAGGATATCACGGCATCCTGGTTTTCGTCCTACCTCTGTGGCTGTTTCTGCACACTTTCCTTAGCTGACTTTTGCTCCTTTATCTGACCTGGGCTCTCCTCTCTCCATACACGCTCCATAGCCTATTCTAAGCATCCCAGGTCTCTTATATCTTATATCTCAAATACACAATTACTTTGTGTTAGCTACAGACCTGTATACCCAGCTTCCCTATAGATACCTCAAATGTCTTTGTAGGCTCCTAAACTCAGTGTATGCTAAGCTGAACAGGGGCTCCTTTTGTGCCCCAAACTTTCCCAACTCCAGTGAATCTTCTCCATTGTTTTTCACCTTAATAAATGGAACCACCTGCGACTCTAGTGTGTGGTTCAGTCAGAGACTTGGAAGTCACCTCAGCTTGTCTCTCTGTCATCTGCGGGATCGGGCAGCCTCCAAGTCCTCATCATTCTAACTTTCATAATGCCTCTGGAGTTTGTCCAGATCTCCTCATCACCACTGCCGCTACGCTAATCAAAACCACCATCATCTCTTGCCATCCTCCACACTTTGCAAAGCTAATTGTGTCATTTTTCTACCTGAAATCTTATAATGGCTCTCCAGTGCCTCTGAGTCCTTGTTTATTCAACACTGTTCACACTCTCCCCACCTCTCTCTGACTCATACCCCATGCACCAGCCATCCTGAGTTTTGCTGTTTTTGTTTCCCAGAATGCACAATGCACCTTCTGGCCTCTGAGCCACAGCACCTGGATATTTGCTCCCACTACTGCAGCTTTCCTCTTCCCTGCCACCATGCCTTTCTTGCCTGACTGTTAGTATGCAGCAGTGGCCGCTTGAGCATGACTGCCTCTGGGAGGCTGTCCCTAGTCCTCTGTCATATTCTGGGGCTCCCTATCACACACTCCCATTGCATGCTGCAGCATCCTCAGCACCCAGCATTCCTTATTGTAGTTCCTGATTCAACACCTTTCTCAAGAGACTCTGGACTTCTTGAAGGCAGGAACAATTCCCACTTGTTCCTAGTAGCATTCCAAACCACACGTGACAGTGTCTGGCTTATAATAAGCAGCCAATAAAAAGTTGATGAATGAATGAATAAGTGAAAACCAAAGGTGTTTGCCTAGCAGAAATCTGGAATAAGATCAAAGATCAGAGCTGGGATTAAGGAAAAAACTTCCTTGGGATGGCACTATGAATTCCCAGAACAGGTGACTAACCCTCATTCACTTTGGCAAATGTTTATCCCATGCCACACAACCAGGCAAAAAGTTGAATGAAGTTTAATCCCTTCCCACACGGAGCTTATTCCTTCTTTGAAAGTCCTTTAAACAAGCTCTGAAATGATTTTGGCAGGTAGACAAACTGGTCCTCATTTCTCTGTGACCAATAAGTAGGGAGAGCGAGCACACATACACACACACACACACACGTGCACACACACATTGACAAACAACCTTGCTCACTCACATGGGCATGCCTAAACCCTTCTTCTATTTTATAGGATGGTAACTCACTCTTTAGTTTAGACTCCTAATGTGCCATGGAAAATCCCACTCACCCTAGAACTGGGGGCCGGGCAGGTTTGACTGTAACAACGAAGCCTGGAGCTTACTCTTTGCGGATTGGCTTTCCTTTCTGTCTCCATTTTTCCCCTGGTGAGCACTGCAGTTGTGTTCTCCTTCCTCCCAAAGGTAATGCCTGGTTTGGCTCACTAAAACCCGTTCTTTCTGTACTGAGAGCTCATCTTTTCTTCCTCTTCTGGATTCTCAAATGAGATGACGTCAGAGGATGGAGGCCAACCACACCCTTCCTCCTTGACCCTGATAAAGTTTCTTGGAAACCCCTATACCCAGAAGCAGCCAATTCTTGCCAGCGGAGGAGTGTCTGAGAAGAGGGCTTGAGAAGCTCAAGGCTCAGTGTCTGTCCCCAGGTCCCCCAGTTAAAGACACATCTGTCCTTCACTCTCAAAGATGTTGCCATTGCTCCCCTGCTAGGGTGATACACTGCACTCCCTCCTTCCCTTCACACCCCAGCAAGAGGCTATTTCCCAGGGGTCTTATAAGCAGATTTCATCTTCTCTTGTGCTGTTTTCTTATTTCAATTATCTTCAGGGAGGAACGTGCATATTGGATCATTGCCTGGCTGTGAAATTTCATTTCCATTTCTTTACACCTGCAGCTGCAATACGAGAGAGAAAAGGCCAAAGCTCAGCGGATGTCCTAGACGCAGGTTATCAAGGTGCTGTGGCTGTTGTTTCCCAGAAAAGGCCTTGGTCCCAGAGCAGATTTTATCAGCAGGACCTTCAAGGGGCTGTGTTCCTTCAGCTGTTTTCTCTTTGGGGTCTCTGGCCTCCAGTTCTTTCTTCTCTAGCATGTGAGATCTGTGCTTTTGATTCATGCCTTTAAGTCTGACATTGAAAAAATATCTGATTTGCCATTCCAGATGCTCGTCCTGATTTGCAAATTGTCCTAAAGGGCCAGATTGTCCTCTGGCCTTTTCCCTTTTCCTGGTCCCACCTCACCACCCTCCCACTGGAGCTTCACAGAGGCAGAGCTAGTCTCCTTTCATTTTTAAAATTAATAGTCTTTAATTTTTAGAGCAGTTTTAGGTTTGCAGAAAAATTAACCAGCTATTACAGAGTTACCATATAACTCCTTCTCCTCACTCCCCAGTTTTCTCCATTATTAACATGTTGCATTAGTGCAGTACATTTGTTGCAATTAATGAGCAAATATTAGCCCATCATTATTAACTCAAGTCTATAGTTTACATTAAGGTTTATTCTTTGTGTTATACAGTTTTATGGGTTATGACAAATGCATAATGTTATGTATCCACCATTATAGCATACAGAATAGTTTCACTGCCCTAAAACTCTCCTGTGCTCCACCTGCCCATGCCTCCTCCCTCCTCTGCCACCAATCCCTGGCAGCCACCAATCTTTTGACTGTCTAGAGTTTCGCCTTTTTCAGAATATCATAGTAGTTGGAATAATACAGTGTGTAGTCTTTTCAGACTGGCTCCTTTCACTTAGCAATATGCATTTTAAGTTTCTTCCATGGAAACTTTGCTTTCATCCTTTTATCACCACAAGGCCAGTCATCCAAGGAATTTCTCCATCTCTGTCTGTTCCTTTCTAGTTCTATGTGTGCCACTGCTTGGCATAGAATAGGTATCCATTTAATGAACATTCCCTTTCACCACCTGGGACACCTTCCCAGGGATAACAAAAATAAAACCAGCTAGGTCGATAGCAGAGCCCCCATCCCAGATTTAACCTCATTCTCCCTTCTTTCCACAATAAACTGGATCAGAACCAGCAGCTCTGTAAGACTGCATTTCTTTGCCTTAATACCAGGCCCCAGAGAGCATTTGATTCCTTGGCAGAAAGGTGTAGGCTTAATTAATTTTTCTCCTTTTTTCTTTGAACATCTTGGAACACACACACACACATTCGCATTTATGCACAATTGGGTGTATGAGAATTTTAATGGCAGGTGGTGTTAGCAGTTCTTTTCCTCCTGATACAGACCAGGGTTTTTCCATCAGGGCCTTTTAGCAGGGCCTATGAATATTGACTTTCTAACCATTTGGATTTGGGTGGAGTGTGCAGAGTGGGATTGGCGGGGAAGGTTCAAGGGAGAACTATACTTATGTATAAATCACATGTGAAGGGAGTTTTGAAGTCATTATTGCTTCAGGATGTGCAAGCCATAATTATTTTTTAAGGTCTTGATTTGCCCAATGAGCATTTCCCAGGGTTGCTGCTTCAAGCCTGACGTCCAAGCATGTGCTGTCAGGAGGTGCAGCATAGTCTGATACAAGTTTAATCACTTTAAAGGAGGCCCTGGGTAGGATCTGTTCTCTAGGTTCTCAGCTGTGGTCAGTCCTCCATGCAGCAAAACATCCAGATGACTTAGATGATTAAGACAGCAGACTTAAAGTGAAGAAGAGATTTTTTTCCCTTATTCTTTCTTTTTATTATTAGTTTTTAAATGGTTGGCTACATGGGCTGTTGGTCATTCTCCATGTTCTCTGTGCTCTCCTCAGCTCTGTGCTCAAGACAGGCTGCACCAGCCTGACTAAGCCCTGAAAGCGACCTCTCAGCTGCCTACTTTCTGCCTTTTCACCCCCAAGCCAATCCCCATCTCCTCACCACCCTCCCACCATGTCCTCATACACCTGCCTCTCCTTGACTTCATTCTTCATGCTCCATCAGCAACAGCCCTCTGTCAATAATGATTGTCCTGGGGGAGCGTATTCAAGGGTCATATAAAATATGCCCTCTCTATGTGTTGAGAAGGTTTTCTGTCCCCAAAGGAGCTCTCTGGATAATGAGGAAGGTTGAACTGGGGCAGCCTACAGGAAGAAGCCCTTAGAAGGGAAACCTGTGGCCGTAAACCATGCTGATCCACGACTCTTATTTTGGAATAGCTATTTAAAAAGAAATGTGAAGAACTCATAAGACTTGGAAAAGAAAACTAGAGAATGTTGAAAATGTCCAAGGGTTATGTGTATGATGTGTATGGGGAAATTTTAAAAGAATGTGGTAGAAAACTGGATTTGTGGTAAAATGTTGTCACAGGACAGCCTGTTCTTTCATTGAATTATGTCTTAGTGCAGCAATGACAAATAAATACAGCACCTGTGCTGCCATTCTCACATCTTTTCCTACAGTAGGCATCACTAATCAATTACAACATTCTTTTCCACTGTCATGCCTTTGCCCACAGCAGACATCACTAATCAATCACAGCACTCTCTCTCATTGAGTTTCAAAGGTTTTTTAATCCTCCACATAGGTCTCTAAGTAGCTATATGCCAATTAATTTGATTTAGAACTTGGATTACCAGTTTGCCATCTCTAGTTTAATGGAAAGAACATTAGGATTAGAGTCAGAATACCTGAATTCAAGTTACTGACCTACTACTTATTAATAATTAATTTTAATAATTCTCTAACCTCAGCTTTCTCCTCTATAATAAGAAATAATGCTTACCACAGAGGCTCAAGGTAAGGATTAAGTAAGATAATATATAACATGTAAGATAATTTGTGTGATGGTTCCTAGAATAGTACCTGGTGCATTGTAAGCATCCAGCAAGTGATAGCCAAGTATGAATTTGCAGCAGCATGGACACATCATGCCACACCCCAGATATGGAACAATAGATAAGGTTTCATTCACCTTTGCTTCTTTTAACATCCCCAGTGAAGGCAGACGGAGAACAGCTGGACCCTCTAATTCTACCTGACTTTAACTTCACATTCTTAAGATGCTTATTAAATCTCTCTTTCCTGAACTAGTATAATGCTTCCTTGTTACCCTGGAAGGACAGAGTTAACACTCATGTATTATGACATGATGGATGTTCTTTTCACGCACACTGCATGCATAGCCATGTGCCAAGGCCAGGCTTGCCTTAGCTTTTTGGCTCTCCAGAGCAGCTTCACTGTGACTGAAGAGAACCAGGGAAGAGGTCTTGGTAGAGCTCTTTATATGACTCTTTTCAGAATGTTTCCCACTGATGGAGAGGACAGAAAGCTAGGATGATTTGCAGGTAGGAGAACAGGCTTCTTTGGAAAAAGTTTCACCATAGATCACCTCAATCCAGGGTTGGAAGACTGGAAAGTGGTCTGCAGGGCATCCTGGGGGATGCCTTCTTCAAGACAATATTAGACTAGCATTGGACCCTGCCTCCAGACTAGTAAAGGGTTATTTTCAGAGCAGCAACACCAGAGAACATGTTTTGAGCAAATCAAATCCTTAAAATCATGAATTCATACATCCTGAGATATCAGTGACTTCAAAATGCCTTTCTCAAATTATACATATAGTGCCTTCTGAATCAACTATCTTTTTTTCTGTCCAACAGTATAAACATAATCTCTGCCCTCACACAGCTTAGAAACTGTCACGAGAGGTAAACAAATACACAAACGACAAGGTAAAATAGAAGAGCTACAAAAGAGATCATGAAAATATCCTGGGAGTTCGAAGGTGGCAGATAACAAAAGGCTTTGTGGAGAAGGTAGCCTTTGTGGCATTTGAAATCAGTCCTGCAGCAGGGTTATAGGTGGATAGGCAGAGATGGTTGGGGGTGGGCGGTAGGAGAGACAGACAGAAGGAACCACAAGAATGAAGATGTGGACAAAAAGAGCACTGAAGGGTGCAAATTATTAAGGATGGATTTATGTAAAGGATGTGGCCTAAGAAGAAGGATTCTTCTTTATGATGAAATTAGGTTTTAGAGGCAGAAGTCTGGTGCTTCCCGGTACTAAAATGACCCCAGTATGGTGTCTGCAGAATAGTTAGATAACTGCATAGATGGTTCGGCCATCTTTCCATTATACCACACTACTGGGTTACCAACTTGCTGTGTGACCTTAGACAAGCAACTGCCTCTCTCTGGGCCTCAGTTTTCATATCTATGAAATTAGGAGGTTGAATTATGTCTTGGCATAATAATGAAATAAATAAGTGATTTATTTTTATTTCTTTATCATTCCTCTTTGAAATGGGAGTGGGAATAAAGTGGTATTTGTTTCCACATGAAAATAAAAGCCAGGGGGCAAATTCTGGACTTAGCTTGAGCTGTGCTTTGTCTGTTTTCTGCACTGGCCCAGTACCCTTTACACTGGTGTAACTAACTGCCTGGAAAGGGATGCAGGTAGACAGCGTGACTGTTCCTTCCTATCTGAGAGGCCCCAACAGATTCTATATTGCAGGACCACCAACTTGGAATTTCAGCTCAGTTCAGCAAACACTTTTGACTGGTTCATGTGCTAGACATTGTGCTGGGCTTATGTGGGGTAGAGATGCCTGCCAATCTAAGGCTAACAGGAAGACAGAGAAGTGGTTTCCAGACCTGATGCTTATCAGAGTCACTGTGGAAGAACTTTTTAGAAAGCAGACAGCCCCCAACTTAACAGTGGTTGGACTTTCAATTTTTCAACTTTATAATGGTGCAAAAGTGACGGGCATTCAGTATGCTTCTCAACATACAATGAGGTTATGTGAAATAAACCCATCATTAATTGAAGATACTGTCAATCAAAAATGTACTTTTGACTTACAGTATTTTCAACTTAGGAGGGGTCATAGGTTGAGGAGCATCTGCACAGATTCCTGAGCCCCATCCCTTGATGATGATGATCCAGTGAGCCTGGGTGGGGCCTGAGAATCTGCATACTAACTGCTGAAGATGAGTGTGGTGCAGGGCCAAGCTTCAGAACCTCTGATCTAGAGAAGATGCTGTGTCATCACTGCTCAGGGTGACCATGTTCTCTCTTGCTTGCACTTACATGAATTCATATGAATTCAGTATTACATGAGTAAATTATGATTATATGAATTTATTGAGTATCCTAAGTGCTTGATATAGGTGTTTACATCCCAGGTTTGGGGGGTAGAGATGAAGAATATAAGCCAGACTATGTTAAGATCTTCACTTCTGAGCACCTGAACAACTGGCAGCCTCATTAGGAAGGCAAGTCATTCACATGTGAAATGACATCATGGTCGTCTTCTTCATTCTTCTCTTCAGCATTCATTTAAGACTCACATTTTATCACTAGAGACTGAAAAGAGCCACCTAACGCAGGCAGGTCAGGTGTTGTTATCTCTTTATTTCCAGATGTGGAGGCTGAGGCTCAGAGAGGTGAATCCATATGTCCAAGCTCACATCTCCCGCCCTCAGTCCAGGGCTTCTCCCCACTTCATGGGAGAAGCATCCTCCTCCCCAGAGCAGTAGGTTCTGGAGCTGGGAGAGGCCACTGTGGGCTGGGTTGTTGGGGACAGCTTCAGGGCGAGCCAGATTTAAGGCAATGGAGAACTTTGGCTGCAGGCTGTTGCCTAGAATAGGGCAGCTGACACACCTTTGATCTGGAATGATTCCTGCTGCTGAGAATGAGGTTTTTTATATCTGGATTCTCAGGTAGTAACACCACAACAACGTGTGTTTGTGCTATTTCATCTGCATAGCATTCATATGTAGCAGAGAGAAGGTAGTTTATTCCCGAGAAGTTTACCAGTGGGAAATTGAGGTCAAAGGTAGGACTTTCCTAAATGAAGAGAACTACTATTTATTGGATGCCTCCCATCTGCCAAGCAGTGTGCACAGCAGGCATATATCATGAAATGCCTCATTTATTCCTCATAATTGTAGCCTGATTTTACATTTGGCAAACCCAAGGCTTACAGAAATCATGTGGCTCACACTCAGACTGCTGATGGCCACACAAGGCTTTGAGCTTCTCTGATTTCCAGGCCCCCATCCCCACCACACTGTGCTGTCCAGCTCACCTGGTGGAACTGGATCCTCTGAGTTCCAGGCCAGGGATCCTACTGAGCTCCTCCATCAGGGAAACCATAGCAGTAGCAGCTCCACCAAGGACTTGGCATCTATCTTACTGCAGCATCCGTGCCTGTCTAATGGAACCATGTACCAGGAGTAGCTACCCAAGAAACATTTCCACCAGAAACTTCTCTTTATAGCTCCCCATCGAGCCTCAGAGAGCTGATAGGAATTGCTCAAGACCACCCAACTTGTAAGTGATAGAGCTGGAACTAAAAGGCAAGTCCCCCAACTTTCAGCCTCACTCGTGCCCAATGTGTCTCAGCCTCCCTGAAGAATATCAGATCAAGATGGCCAGAAAAGGAACCTGGAAGGGATGTGTGGGCATCATGCAGCCCTTGGCACAGTCTTCAGGCTGAGCTGCCTCCAGCTTGTCATCTCATCAGAGCTTTACATCCATCCTTGGGAGAGGCCAGCTCCATGACCTCTCAGTGTCATTTAGGAACTTCTTCCTAAATGGCTAACCCAAGTCTGTCCGCTGCATCCTACAGTGAGATGCACTGTGGTGAGAGCAGCTATTGGCATTCTGCTTCCGTGCTGTTTCCAGAGGTAAACTGAGTATAAACTGAGTATAAATGGAACTACAGCCTGTCCCATTTTGTACACTCGAGTTCTAAAACCAGCCTGCAAGGATAATGCTATAAAAATGTCCTGCCAGCTCCAAGGGTGTCTTCTACAACAAGTTCTTGTTCCCTCATAATTCTTCTGACAAATTCTTCTTTTGATCCAGACTTTCCTAGCCATCATTTCATTCCAGAAGTGGCATGTGTGTGCAAACACTCATGCTTGAGGGGGGACAAGCAAAGGGATAAGAGGAGAAATGGGAACTCGAAATCTGCTCAAATGTGGTAAAGAAATATATCCAGAAAGTACTGCCTACTCACCAAAATACTATTTGCTTTTTATATTCTTTCCTGAGTAGAATTTCCTGTTCAAACTTGAAAATGAAAATTCCTCCACTTCAAAATGAACAGGCAAGAAATGCTGTAGGCTGGGTTTCCTGGGGGGGACTGACAGCCATCTGCCCTGAGACTGACTGTCGAATCTGAACTCTGTGTACTTGTTAGCGTTGTTTATGGGAGGGGTGAGGGAAGGGAGGAAGCAACAGGGACCTGCTAACCCTATGAATTCTCCCTCGTACCCTTAAAAAGTCGGGTGCTTGGCCGGGTGCGGTGGCTCAACGCCTGTAATTCCAGCACTTTGGGAGGTGAAGGCAGGTGGATCACAAGGTCAGGAGTTCAAGACCAGCCTGGCCAAGATGGTGAAACCACATCTCTACTAAAAATACAAAAATTAGCCAGGCGTAGTGGCGAACGCCAGTAATCCCAGCTACTTGGGAGGCTGAGGCAGAGAATTGCTTGAACCCAGGAAGTGGAGGTTGCAGTGAGCCAAGATCATGCCACTGCACTCCAACCTGTACAACAGAGCGAGACTCCGTCTCAAAAAAAAAAAGTTGGGAGCTTGCAAGCTCGCTTTTTGGGGCAATGTGAGGAAAATTTTAAGAGCTGGTTTCTGTGACCTTTATCAGACCTCTTCTTCTGTCTTGTCCACAGGTCAGTGATGGGAATGATAGCATTGCATTAAAAGAGAAGTGATTCCCCAGATGTGGATATCTTAGTGCCTGGGAGGCAGACGTCTTTAGAGTGCTGGGTGTTCCTCCCCATATCTAATTTACCTGTTCTTAGGACATATTCCCTTGAGTGTCTTTTATTATTTCATTGATTGATTGAGGGTTACAAAGTTGTTACAAAAGCAGCAGAAATTTTGAAAGGTAAAACAGATAGAAACTGTTATTTAATTGGAGGCACAAAAGCCAGTTCCAGCTTGAGCATTAACTGGTTGTGTGGCTTGGGCAGCTCCCCTGCACTTTTGGGACCATGGTTTCTTCAGCTATAAAGTGAAAGCTGAGAGTTCCTCAGAGTGCTAAAATCTTGCTTCTCTGTGATTATTGTTTTTTAAATGCCACCGTCATTTCAAAACACGTACATGGGGATCCCCCAGGTGAGTGTGGCCTCTTGCTGTATCTGAGAGGTTTACTCATGCCACTCGGAAAGGCTGTGCTTCCTACAGCTGCCAGTGGCTTTGGCTAGCTCACAGGGGTGGGATTCTGAATGTGCCGGTTTCTTCTCCAAGGATCGGCCAAATGCCAGATGTTTCCATCTCCTCCTCTCACCCCTCGTCACATGGCTGTGTCTAAAGAGATTGTTCTGATGCATCCTGTTAGACCTGTCCATTAATCTTACCTCTTTCAAACCTACACATGATGAACGTCCATCCTTGAATTCCGACAAAGATGAGGTACGTTTCACTGTTCAATTTCCAAATCGGAGTGAATGTGTTTCCCAGCACTGCAGCACTGCAGCACAGCAACAGACACATCAGCCCTCCTCAGCTGCCTGTCCTGTTCTCCTCCCTCCTTCCCTTTGTCCCATCAGCGTCTCCCCTGGATTTATCGTGCTGTACTCCTTGGACACCCTTGAAAGTGGAGAGAGAATAATTCTCATTCCCTTTCCCCAAACTCTGTCCTGAAGCACCACTCCCCACCTCCCTACCATCCCTGCCCCTCCACCCCCCACATTTTCCCTCTGATGAGATTTCCTCTCTGAGGGAATATTTTGGTCCTGTTCTCTGTTCCCAAACAAATTCCCCAGGTCCTTTAAATCTGGTTTCAATCAACATAATCACAGTCTGTTCGATGCTATCAACTCTGCCTTGATTTGGTTGTGTGATTCATGCTGCGTCCTCCACCTCCTCAGGCTGTTTTATATATACACACTTAAGTGCTCATATATATGTGTATATATTACATAGGATGTATGTATATGATGTATTGAAAGAGAGAGATGTTTTCCACCATGCCCGTAATTACTTTTTATCTTCCTCCAAATCAGTATCTTAATGCATATCACCTAAACTGGATTCATTTTGAGAACACTAGGGCCTTTTTTTACTTTTCAAGAACAGCTATCTAATTCTGGGCCAAAAACTAGTTATCAAGTGAGGGCAGGTAATGGAGTTGTATCCAGTGAGGGGGCATTTGCTTCTCCATTTGATACACTCCTCACCAGTACCACGGTGTTTTCTCTTCAGTCTTCATGCCTATGCTGTTACAAGTCCTTTCTCGTATTTGAAAGAAAAGATATGAGGCAGCCCAGGGAAAGCTCTCATGGAGGCTATAAAGACAATATGGATGTAAACTAAAAAATGGTAGCTTAGAGCTTAATGGTAGCCTCTCAGGACACTCCCCACACACTGAATTCTACCAGCCTGATGCTGATGCTGATGCTGCCCCGGTTATGCTGGGATAGAGTGACACAGAACACCCTGCTGGGGGATAGGGATGATCTCCCCCCACCAAGTGGGTCATCAACACTCATCACTCAGAGGGGAGGAGGGATACCACCTTGAACAGAGAAAGCGGCTGGGCATGGTGGCTCACACCTGTAGTCCCAGCACCTTGGGAGCCCGAGGCGGGTGGATTGCTTTAGCCCAGGAGTAAGAGACCAACCTGGGCAACATGGCAAAACCCCATCTCCATTAAAAATAGAAACATTAGCCTGGCTTGGGGTTGCACGCCTATAGTCCCAGCTACTCGAGAGGCTGAGGTGGGAGGATCGCTTGAGCCTAGGGGGTCGAGGCTGCAGTGAGCCATGATTGTGCCATTGAACTCCTGCCT
Source organism: Pongo abelii (assembly GCF_028885655.2). Taxonomy (NCBI): domain Eukaryota; kingdom Metazoa; phylum Chordata; class Mammalia; order Primates; family Hominidae; genus Pongo; species Pongo abelii. The sequence goes on from NC_071995.2 coordinate 5,519,275, forward strand.
AGGAGACAGAGTGAGATCCTGTCTCAAAAAAAAAAAAAAAAAAGAGGGAGAAGTTGCTGAATCCATCTTACAAATCTGTAATAGAGAATTATGGCATATTGTGGCTTTTAATTGCCAGAGCTAGGCACTTAAGAGAGAAAAGCGTTTTTGTGAATTCCAAAAATGTAATTGCATTCATTGAATGCTGAAGTCAGGAGGAGTCAGACCATAATGACATGAGAGCCATTTTCCCAACCAGCAGACTAGAAGGGGAGGCCTTGGAGGGGTGGCGGCAGAGCTTAGACACCTGCTGCGAAGGGAGAGAAGTGGCGGCAGAAAGGTGGCCTGCGTAGAGTCCCATGAGAAAGACAGAACTGCACTGGAAGGCATCTTTAGTGGACCAGGTCACCATGGTGGGGCCGGTGGACAGTCTCCAGGGCACTGTGATTGTCACAGTGCACAGCCTAATGGGGAAAATTGCACAGCTTCACTTAAATGTAGGTGACATATGGACATAAGAATTCATGATTAATCTAGAACTAACTCTGACCAGCAAGGCCGATGAAGAAAAAAATGTAGAAACACTGACCAAACCTTCCTCGAAGCTCACAGATCTTAGGGAATGTGTCTCTCTTTCACATTTCAAAATAACAACAATTTTTGAACTATGTATTTTTTAATATTTAATTTTTTTATTTGGGGATAATTTTAGACTCATGGCATCCACTGTTGTTTTAGTTACCCACATATTTGATTCAGTAAGATTCCCTGTATTGATACAAAAAAAGAGGGAGAGGGACCCTGTTTCCCTTTGACACTGTTACTTGTTCCTGAGTTCCTGAGCTCGTTGTTTTTTTGTTTTGTTTTGAGACGGAGTCTTGCTCTGTCGCCCAGGCTGGAGTGCAGTGGCACGATCTTGGCTCACTGCAAGCTCCGCCTCCCGGATTCACGCCATTCTCCTGCCTCAGCCTCCTGAGTAGCTGGGACTACAAGTGCCCGCCACTGCGCCCGGCTAATTTTTGTATTTTTAGTAGAGATGGGGATTCACTGTGTTAGCCAGCATGGTCTCGATGTCCTGACCTCGTGATCCACCCGCCTCGGCCTCCCAAAGTGCTGGGATTACAGGCATGAGCCACGGCACCCAGCCTCCTGAGCTCATTTTAAGAGAGACTTCTGGCCTAGAGGTTTAAATGAGAAGAAGTTATACAGCTGGGATTCTTCCCTTTCTCTGATATGAGGACAGGAGTTCTCTCTCATCTCCACCAAGAGCAGGAAGCTGGATTAACTGCCACAAGCTCCAGGAGGGAGTGTCTAGAACATCCACGTTTTGCAGCAGGAAAACACCCCCTTACGCCGAAGTTTGATTCCTGAATCCTGTGTCGCAGTCTGAATGCTGAGGCAGAAGTGGGGACATCCGTGTTCCTAGGGCATTCCATTTGCAGTCTTGGCTGTAACCTGAGTGAGCCATCCATAAGTCTCCCCTGCTACCTCTTCTTCCCATGGCTGCAGGGCAGGGGGCCATGCCCTCCTCTTCATTTCCCGTCCCTGGGTGAACGTGCTCCCTGCCTTCTCCCAGATCTCTGCTGTGGCAGCTTCACGTGGGATTCAGCACTGTGTCTCCTTCCCCTCTGCTCGGCCTGCCCATACCTGTCCAGCAGAGCTGTAAGACCAGAAGACAGAGCATTCCCCTTACCTATGAAGTCAAACGCATGTGTGGAACATGCCACCCAGCCTGCAGGCTCTCTACAATAAAATACTGCTCATAAGACAAATGTGTAGCCCAGATGATTACTGATAAAGTCTATTATTTTGAAATACATATGTATGTCTCTCAGCCACTGATACCCGCAGAAGCTGCACATGTTGTCAACACCTGCTTTGAGCTCCTTTCCTTCCCACCCTTCCTTTTGGCAATGCAAGTTTCCATTCATTTTCTGCATTACTGGTCTCCTCTCTTCTCCCCTACTACTAGATCTTACAATAAACATTTGAAATAGTTTATTTGTCCACAGTGTGATTTCTGTTGAGAAACATGGGCTTTTAGGTCTCTTCTAACACTAGAAATTCCTCTGGTTTTTATAGACTATTTCAAGGGCTATTAATGTGGAACAGACAGCCTTTAGAAACAGCAATCCACAGGGGGCCCAGAGACCTGGATTCGTATTTCTCCTCGCGTCAACTAGTGGGTGACCTTAGAAATGTCACTTTCCTTGTCCGGCTTCAGTTCACTTATCTGTCATACAGAAGCACTGTGTGAGTTTGGGAAACCAATACTATGTTGAAATGTACAAAATAATAGTAAAGTACAGATATTCTGTTCCCTCCAAGAATACATCAAACAAAGGAACTGACATTGCAAGAAGATTTTGAGGAGATGGCTGGATGCACTGGAGCAGGGATTGCTGAGGGGAGCCAGGTCCTTACCTGGAGCGTCGCAGGAGAGGCAGCTTCGGTGCTGGCTGTTTATTGCAGGCATCTCTTTCTGTGTCTGTGCATTTAGGGGCTCTTCTTTGGAGATAAGAAAAGGGTTCTGGATGGAGGGCAGTGAAGAACAGTGAGAACTTGACATGAGGATGTTTGTATAGAAGGGAAGACTTCTGGACAGTGGCTGGACTCTGCTCACTGGGCATTTATTTCTGGATCTCTGTAGAATTCAGGGACAGATCTCCTCGTGCATATCCATCTCCCAGAGACAGATCTCCTCATGCATATCTGTCTCCCAGAGACAGATCTCTTCCTAGCAGAAAGTAGAAAGTGGGCTTCAGGCATCCTGGAAGTTTTCTTTCTTGGTGGGTGATAAAAGAGCTTGCAGAGAGAGGAGAATCAAATCTCCCACATGCGCATCATGCCTGCGAGTCTCATGCAGAGATGTCTTATGTTCAACATAGAAAGCAAGCCTGGCAGCCCCAAGACCTTCCTCTGCACACCGTCCATTTTTACTTGGTTTCATTTTGATAATTGTGTGGTCTGAGGTCCTGGCCAAGAAAGTATCACCTGGCAAGAAGTGTATTTGGCCAATTGTAAGGTTACCATCTCTGTGTAATTAGCCTCTGTAAAGTTTCATTTTAAAATTTATCAATGGGAATAATTTGCCATTCCTACACACTGACATTACCCTCATGGAATGGATAAGAATCTCAAGGCTTGTTGGGTGAAAGAAGGGCAGTGGTTGATGTGACGGGAAGGGAAAGTATAAGCAGGCAGCTCATGTACCTGAGCATTTGGGAAACAGAACAGAAATCATAGAATAGCAGGCCTAATTCTAGCTGTGTCACCTACTGGCTGTTTGTCATTGAACAAATTATTTACCCTCCCTGAGATTCAGTTTTCTTACATTTAAAATAAAGAAAATATTTGTCCTCATATTGAAATGAATTGGGCTACTATCATGATCAACTTGAAAATACACCGAACAGTATAAATGTCGGGAATTATACAACATTCGGGACCTCCACTGCCACCCTCACTTTCTCCCTCCAGTGGTCACTTACTCTCTGTCCCTCTTTCTGGGTCAGAGCTTCTGTTACTCTAGCCTGGGCCTGCCTCAAGTGGGGACATGCGCTGATCCCTCACAATGCCAGGTGACAAGGAGGGTTTTCAAGGCTGGCTTGACTGCCACTGCTGGTCTCTCTTCTCATTTGCACCTGTCTTCTTTTCCCTGGGCTCAGTGTTCCTGGGAGGGTGACACTGAGGGAGAAAGCTGTGGCAAGGTCAGAGACCACTGATTCGCAGGAGTTGGCCTCAGAACTAGCCTTTTTGCATTGTTCTAGGGGACCAGTGATCATAGATATCTATGTTGACGCCTGTGTTAATTTATCCCGACAGCCATTATTCAGTGAATCTCCTAAGGGGAAAAAATTCTCCAGTATTATTTTTTCTTTGGGCCAGGAGAGCACTTTCTCAGAGTTTTACTTGCAAGCTAGATATATTCTTCAAAGGCTCCAGCAGCAGAGTTCCCGTCTTGTTTAGTTCAAAAACAGCTCCTGGCCCCTCTCTAAATGGTCTTGCTAAAAACATCTCCTCCCACCCCTAGACCTGAACTTAAGCCTCAGACTGCTATCCTCTCTTTCTGCCACTGTGAGAGACCTATGCCTCTTTTCTCGTTGGCTTTTGCCTGCCCAGCCCTCCCCAGATCCTTGTACATCCCTAGGAAGTACATTCTTTCCACTCCACACACATAATTGTGCAACTTGTGCTAGGACCGCATTAGGCACTGGAGCTGTAGATAGCAATGAAATGTGGGCCCTGCCCTCAGAAACTTGAAATCCAGTGGTTACCTAGAGCTACACTGAGTTCCCTGATGTGGTAGGAAGCCCTCCCAGAGCCTTGTCCGTGCTTAGACGTTGACTTCACAGAGGTGGCTAAGGGGCATTTTTTCCGGCCCTAGTTTTTACAAGTCCCCTGGATGTTAACTCCTACTTGCTTTTATTTGCAGATTCTCCAGCCTTATGCATTCTCTCTTATTCCTAAAAATTTTCAATCCAGTGCTGATCATATGTTAGAGCTGTAGGTCCAGGAAGCCCTGCTGGGGGAATCATCATCTAGTAGGTGGAGCGTGAGAGAGAGGAGACTCAGGCCAGAGGGGCTTCTGAATTCTGGGCAAGTCCCTTCCCATCCTAGTGCAGCTATCCTTCTCCATGTGCTACTGAGCTGCCTTCCTTCTTGCCTCTCCTTCCCAAAGAGAGGCAACCATGCCATTCTGGGCAGTGGGCAAGGGCTGCTGGAATTGAGATTTTTATTTTTCTGTTTGGCATCTGAATCCTTCCTTTGCAGTTGCTGACATGCAGTTTTGTGTGAGATCACCCATGTCATCCGTCATCTTCAGGACACCCAGAAACTCCTCCTACCTCTCTCAGCCTCACACGCGCATCTTCAGTCCCCTTCTGATTCACCTTAGTTGGTCTATTGCTCTTGGCTCTGAATAAATATCTTTAAAGGGTACAGGTATCCATATGGAAGGCCTTCGGAGAAGAGTGAGCATGGAATTTATTATCCAAAGTGGGACACTCGAGAGTGAAAGGGTGAGCTGACAATAATGATGCCAGGACAAAAGCATATTTCAGGCTTCTTAAGAGCTTCATCCCTTTGATCCAGTGACTTTGTTTCTAGGAATCTTTTATGGAGTACCTACCATGAGCCAGGCACCATTGCAGGTGCTGAGGATATCAAAACACATCAAAAGAGAGCATACAGTTAAGTGGAGCAGACAGGCAAGAAAAAGGATGGTTGTAAAAGAATGCGGTAAGTGCTGAGAAGTCTTTCTCAGAGACGTGATGTATGAGCAGAGGGTCAGACAGTCAAATAGTAGTTAGCCAGGGAAGGAGAGGCAGAAATTGCCTTCCTGGCACAGGGAGTTGTCAGGGGAGCCCTGGCAGAGGTGAGAGTATACATAGTGTGTTTGGAAAACTCAGGTCCCTCGCTGAGGCTGCCGTGCACAGGGAGAGGAGGGCTGGCAAGAGAGGCGCCCAGGAGCCAGACGATGAAGGGCAGACGATGCTGAGGAATTTTAGCTTGATCCTGGAGGTTATAGAGAAGAACAGAAATTTCTCCAGCTGAGGAATGACCCAATTCCATTCCAGTGTGGGGAAGAAATGATAGGGAAGGCTGGGAGAGGGCAAAATAGGGTCTCGGAAACCATTTAAGAGTCTATTGAAGTAATCCAGGCAAAAGAGGTAGCATGGGCTATAGAGAAAAGGAGGGTGGATTTTGAGAAATGGGAGGAGGCAGAGTCTACTGGAATTATTAAAGATCAATTCAATGTGGGGGGCAGGGAAGAAAGGAAGAAAGAGGACTCAAACATGATTTCTGGTGCTGCCTTTTCCCAAGAGAGAAAATCCAAAAGGCTGGAGGAGGAGCAGGGTTTGGGGGAGGATGGTGACTTCAGCTTTGGATATAGCATCCTTGAGATTCCTCTGCAGTTCAGGTGGAGATGTCTAGTAGGCCATGGATGTCCCATGGATGTCTATGGGTTTGGAGTATAGGACTGAGGTCTGTGCCTGGAGATGTGAGCATAGACGTATCCACACATCAGCAGGGTGGATGAGATTGCACAATCATATCCTCAGATGAGAAGGGAAAGCAGAATGTCGGAGAAGAATATGGAAAGAATGCAGGGGAAGTGCTGGTGGTGGTAGGAGGAAGACCAGGAGAGGTGCCATCTGGAGGAGGGATCGGAGTGTCCAGTGATTCAGAGAGCATGAGGGAGCAGGGGCATGCCCGCCTGACTTTGAAATGAGGAATGATATTCTAGGTGGGGCTGTTTTTTTAGGGACCTGGTGCAGGTGGTGATGATGGACATAGGGAATGCTGCTCTCTGGGAGACAGCATGTGGCTGGGATCAGATAGTTACAAAGTTAGATGACAACTATTTTATTTCATTTCTCTAATACTGGCAACATCTGAACATTATCTACAGAGGAAGGAAAACCTTTATGGAGGGGGAGGTTGAAAATATGTCTGGACCAGGTACGGTGGCCCACACCTATAATCCCAGCACTTTAGGAGGCTACGGCGAGAGGATCGCTTGAGCCCAGGAGTTTGAGACCAGCCTGTGCAACATGGCAAAACTCCATCTCTACAAAAAATACAAAAAATTAGCTGGGCTTGTGGCGCATTCCTGTGGTCCCAGCTACTTGGAAGGCTGAGGTGGGAGGTATCACCTGAGCCCAGGAGGTCGGGGCTGCAGTGAGCTGTGATTACGCCCCTGTACTCTAGACTGAGTGACAGAATGAGACTCTACCTCAAAAAAAAAAGGAAGGAAGAAAGGAAAAAGAAAGAAAGAAAGAAGGAAGGAAGGAAGGAAAGAAAGAAAGGAAGGAAGGCAGGAAGGAAGGCAGGAAGGAAGGCAGGAAGGAAGGAAGGAAGGAAGGAAGGAAGGAAGGAAGGAAGGAAGGAAGGAAGGAAGAAAGAAAAAGAAAGAAGAGAAAATACATCTGGGATGGAGGCCCTGATGGAAGAAGGCTTCTGAGGAAATGGGTGTGGGTCCCAGAGTGTCGGTATAGGGCCTGTTAGAGAGTGAGTATGATAAGGTCAGCCCTGCCACTCAGAGGAAATTCTGGTTATTTTCACAGTAATCGCACTTCCTGGTTGACCCAGGACAGTCCTACCGTGCAGCCATTACCCCAACAAAATTATTGCTTACACCCCTTTTCACTTTTGAAAGTTTAGGTGATAAAGTATCTGGTCTCCTCAGAGTATACATCTAAGGAGATTTGTAGGTGGAGTTAGACAGCTGAGGGAGCTCCTACCTGAAGGACTCTGTGCAGCAGGAGGCAGGATCCTCTGTATGATGTTCCAAGAGGCTTGAGGAGATAGGAGCTGCTGTGAGGGGAGGGAAGACCTGAAATGAGAAAAAGAGCAAATTGTTGATCTACAGTAAGGGCTGAGCGGACCCTTGAGAACATCAGTTTGCTGGGGACCAAATAGTTCATAGGCCACATTTCCCCGTCTTTAGCAGCCTGCGTGTCTGCTGGGAGAACAGATGTATAAACTGATCTGAGGTTGGAGCTGCACAGGGCAGATGTGGCCAGAGGGTAAGGAAGTGGCTGGAGTGGTGGATCATGAGAATAGCACACCTGTAGTAAGCTTTGCACATGGAGATACCTGTTGCAGCATTGTTTATGGGAGCAGCGGATTCAAAATAGTAAATGTCCAACAAGGGGGTGTCATCCAGTAAATTACGGCAAATTAATGTGATGGAATATTATGTGGCCATCAAGATTTTGTTTAGGTAGAATTGTAATATAAGGGGAGAAAGCCTAGATTGTAATAGTAAGTGAAATAAGAAGGTTACAGAATGATGTATATTAAACCATCTCGCCTATAATGCATAGAGATTTTTTTATTTATTTTTAAAAGGTTGGGCACAAATATTCCATAATGATACCTGTGGGAGCTGATAGATGATATATTTTTGAATTTTTAAATTTTTCTTCAATAAGTTCATCATATTGCTTTCATAATAAGGAAAAAACATCTCTCTAGGAAAAATTATTTAAGGAAAAAATAAACGTAAAAAAAGGGTGTTTGTAATCACAGTTTAATTTGACCTTCTCAGAAAACCATTGTAGGGAGTTTCTATTCTCTAGTTTCCCCGGGATGGGGAAGATGAGCAGCATGGCCCTAGTGTTTGAGAACGTGGGTTTTGGTATCAGACATGCCTGGGTTTGAATCCCAGCTCCGCTAAGCTGAGCTATAGTATTGCCATGGTGTGATCTCAAGCGCTACCCTTATTTATGAGGCAGAATAATACACATCCCCAGTCTCTTCTTTATAATTCCAAAACCCAAAAAGCCCTGAAAACCCAGAGTCGTTTCTTAAAGTGACAGCAAATTCATTTGGCTGTAAAACCTAACCTGAATTGAGCTAGTCTTTATTTCACTTCAGTGAATATAATTTTTCAGTGGAAATAATATTAACATGTTTAATCATTGGATGTTCACCCAGATCTCACGGAGGGTATGAGATAATATGCAGGGTTCAGGTAAGTTGGGAACTACAGGATCTGCCTCATAGGGTTATTGTAGAATGAAGTCAGGTTGTGATTGCAGGGTTCTTAGCACAGTTCTTTCCAGAGAGTACGTACTGACAAAGTTAGTTATCATCACTATTGATTCTATAATTATTCGTGAGCCTTCACTAAGTATGGAGTGCATGATTTCTGCTTGCCCCTCTTCCCTCCATTTCTTCCTTTATTGGGATGTTTGAGAAGATTAAAGTATCACATATAATGAGAATTTAGGATGGCATTGTTTAGGACACAGGAGTGCAAAAATGGGAAGTTCCAGCAGAGATATTTTCCTGCTTCTTTTCTTATTCCAGATTTCTTGCTTTCTGGGAAATTAGCTGTGGGATATAATGCACATTAACAGGACACCCAAATACTTGAAGAGCTAATGGAGGAGTAAGCCTTACTCCCTTGATGACTGCCTTAGTCTCAAAGCACATGTGTTCATTATAAAATGGCAATGTATTTACACCATAGTTGCTGTACATTTAAAGGTTTACTGTGCTTTAAGCTAAAACTAGCTGGATATCAAATGTGTTTTTAATTGAAAAGTGGTTATTTACTGCTTTCCACAGGAATCCACAAGAAGATTTTTTTGTTGCAAACCCTCCTAGTATCCTTAAAATGCAATTCAATTCACAAAAATTGATTTGCATTCAACGTTTTTCAGAAGCCTAAATAGAGGCAAAATGAGGTCCACTTGCAAGATGACAGTTATTACTTCCTCCTTTTTCTTGGGAGCATCCATGCATTGCAAATTCTGTTAGTGTGGCGTCAGCCAACTACATTATAACATCACCAGGAGGAATTAAAATGTATCATGTTAGAGGATCAAAAGTTTCACATTCTGAATCAATGCCAGTATAAAAAGAATGTCCAGACCCTTCCGTCTGACTACAGTCGGCAGGGATCCCCGCCCCAGCAGCCATGTGACTCACTTCGCATTGTGGTGAGGGTCACTCGTGGCTCATACAGGCCTGTGCCCGACAGGCCTCCCCATGGGGCAGCATTTAGCCTTTTCAAAATCAGCTGAGGATCACAGACCCTCAGGTCTTGAAGGAACTTTTTGGAGTTTCCTCTATTAAACCCAGTTTTAATCTGGTCGTGTAGACCTGCATGTCTAGAAACACTACAGCATTGCTGGTAGTAAACTGAAATAAATCTTCAAATCAACGACTTTAACATTTTGCACATTGGTCCAGTGGCAGAAGAGCTCGTCTGTTGCCTTTTAGGAGGGCTCTAATCTTTTTCTGTTTCAGCTCATCCGGTCCTCATTGTCCCCTACTGTATGTGCCCAGCACAATGTCAGGGCACATTTCTGCACAATGTTGGATTCCGACTGATCCTCCTTGTTAATCCATTCGTTAGTGCCAAATTGCAGGGTTCCCTGCCAAGCCCGTCAGCACAATCAGAGCTTCTGAAGTCAGATACCTCAATTACATTAGTTCAGTTGTCTCATTAGCCCTCATGCATCATCCAAACTCATCATCAAACATGTTTTCCTTCATTATTGTTGTCATTTTCTTAATACCAGTCTTGTTGAAAAAAGATTGTTTTAGATACAATTTTGCCTGACTTGTTTGATCTCCAGAATACAATCCTAAATAGAGCCAAGATTTGCCGGAGAGAGGAGATAGCGAGTGAGGCTGGTGAAGCTTCCCTCTGGTTAGAATTCGAGAGAAGTGGATGCAGAACTTGGGCCAATAATGGACCCGTCCATCTCCCTAGTCAAGAGGACATTCTTGCAGCCAGAGGTGGTTCCACTTCGGAAATGATCTACTTTGTGTAAACCAGTGCATCACAGATACTGTTAGAGTATCTCACAGATACTGATACAGCATGGTCTGCATTTTGTAGATATGAGGACTCTCCCTTAGGTTTACAGCCGGATGAAGGAGCTCCACTTACCTGGTGATCACAGGCATGTGGTCCACCCTGCTGGGCTCTAGGACTTTGAAAATAGAGAAGGCTATCTTTTAGGAAGACTGTAGGATCAGGAGTCGGGAAGCAGGGATTCTGCTTGTAGTTTTACATCTCGCAGTAACAACTTTTAGCCCATCCCTCACCTACTCTATGCCCTGGATTTGTTGGCTTTAACATAGCAAAATCCTCTCTTTATAGTTTTCCTAACTCCATCTCTCCCCAAAAAGCTGGAGATGTAAGTTTTAAATTCCAGTCCTTGGCACATAGTAGGTGCTCAATCTCTCATCCTTCCGTCCTTCAAGATAGCTGATGGCTCAGCCATATATGTCCCAGACAGGTCTCCCCGTGTCTTTTGGGAAAGTCTTGTTGCTCTCAGACTGGCCTCTAGGCCTCACGTTTTCCCAGTTGCTCTTGCCTTCAGTGTTGGGTCGTGGGCTTGCCTCATTACCTGTTTCAAGGAGGCCTCTATTTCATCCCTGGAGCATCCCTGGGAGTCTGAGGCCTTTAAGGACTCCTGTGCTCTCAAGGAAAAAGAACTATAAGTAGTTCTCAGGCTCCCTTGATCAATTCAAAGTCATCTTCAGCTCTTCCAGTGCAGCCCCTCCAGAGCTGTTGAACGCCACCTTTTTCCTCTTTCGGGAAACCCACAAAACCTTGCATGGGGTTGTGCTCTGTGTGGCTTTCCAGCATCAAATTCACTCATCAAAAGATGCATCAGGAGGGTGGAGGGGGTGGCCCCTGGGGTGAGGGTCAAGCAAGGAAGGCCAGAATGCCTGTTTGCGTTCGCAATGGGAACATTGGAAGTTAGGGTGGAAAAACAATCCCACCGGCCTTTATTTACCACAGTGGGTAGCCTCGGGAGGAGGGGGAGCTGGGTGGGAAAGGAAGACAATAGAATGCTGTGTTGCCTTGCTGTAAAAGCTTGCTCTAAGCAAATAATGTGGCAAGCTCAGTCAGAGCCCTGTTCAATTAGCCCCAGAGCTTAAAGGAGGGTCTCCCTGCAGCTGTTGGCGGCGGGCGGGCTGGAGCAAAGGCAGGCGCACTCTGGGGCACTCAGGAGGCGAACCTGCAGGAATCTTGCATGGGAGTTGACCAGGGAGGGAGACCAAAGGACCCTCCAACCTGACCCCAGTCCCTGCTTCTTGAACAGAGGGCTATGGAAGGGGTTGGTGGGGCCACTCTGGGGAGAGGCAGTGTGGGGAGACCACGGAGGAGGTGACCAGAAAAGTGAGTGCAAACGTTTCATGCCGAGAGTGACCGACATATGGAACGTGTTATCCGGAAGGGTTACAGGCTGGAGGAGCTCCTAGAGTTTTTCAGGGGGTGGGGTGGGGGAGGGGGAAGCCTTCAGAAACTTAAGGTTTCTAAACAAAAGGAATTTGAGAAGGGTTGGAGAAATAATGAGAAATGCAAACTTGACCTAGAGTTTCTCCTTCCATCTCAGGCCTTCTCCCCTGCCTGTTCTCACATGTTTCCAGTTCATGGGGACCCAGGAAGGCCACTGGAGCCCTGTGCCTGACTCCACGTGCACCTCACTGGGGGTGTGGGTGGCGGGGTAGGGAGGACCCGCAGAGCTGGCTTGCTCCTCTGTGCTGAAAGGGACCCAGAGAGCGAGAGCCCTGCCTGGCTTTAGACCCCTGTGGACGACAGCAGGCTGCTAGCGCCGGGATGGTCTCTGGATGATTTACTCCGGTTCCTGCCCTTGCTGGAGGAGCAATTTGATGCCGGGCTGGGAGTGAAAAACAGACTTGCCCAGGGACTCTCAGTGGCCAAAGGGGAGGCTGGGAGTAGACACAGGCTCTTGATCCCTTCTGCTTTTTGGCATCTCCCCTTCTCAGCATCCCTTGCCCAGCACACCAAGCACACATGTACATACACACGCAGACACACACACCAAACAGATACACACAGAATAACACCACACCTACATGCACACATACACAGACATACATGCAGCACAGACACACACAGAATAACACCACACATACATGCACATACAAACAGAATAACACCACACACATGCACACACACACACGCCACAGACACAGACATAACACCACACACACATGCACATACACACAGAATAACACGATACACACATGCACATACACGACAGACACACACAGAATAGTGCCACACACACATGCACACATAGACATACACACACCACACACACAGAATAACACCAGAAACATGCACACACAGACATACACACACCGCACACGGAATAACACCACCCACACATGCACACACACACAGAATAACACCACACACACGCACATACACACACCACAGACACACAGAGTAACACCACACACGTGCACACACAGACATACACACACCACACACACAGAATAACACCACACACACATGCACACATGCATACAGACATACATCACACACACAATAACATAACACACATGCACACACAGTCACACCACACAGATACACAGAATACCACACACACACGCACGCACACAGACACACTCACAGAATACATATATGCACACACACACATACATACACGCACCACACAGAATAACACCACACACACATACAGACACACAGACATACACACACATGCACACACACACACCAAACAGACACACTCACAGATATACTCACAGAATACACACACGCACACACATGTATAGACATACACCACACAAGCAGAATAACACCACACACACACACCACACACACACAGAATAACACCACACACATATGCACACCATACAGAGACATACTCACACACATGCACACTACACACATGCACATGCACACACAAAAACATACATACACAGACATCACACATGCATACACATACACAACACACAGACACACCCACGGGCTTACACAGACACCACACACACATAGATATGCACACAGCACACACACACGCAGAGACAAACACACAGACACACTCGCAGGCATACATGCATGCATACACATACTATACACAGACACATCTGCAGTCATACACAGACACTACACACATAGAGACATACAACACACACACACAGACACGCATAGACACGTGTTGCGTGCTCATGCGTACACGAGCACGCGCACACACACACACACACACACTGCCTGACTTGTTTCCCACAAGACGGGTACTGGCTTGTTGCTTGTAGCCCTCCTGTCCCAGCCTGTGTTGGCCGGGGTGCCAGGCACTGCCACCCCTCTTGAGACAAGGTACAGGTGGCCTGTGTGATCACGGCCTGTTCTGAGAGCCTCTTCCTGAGCCAGGAAGCACTATGACACTGAGTGCCCGTGCCTTCATCTTTCCCGTGGTGCTGGGCCTTGGCCACCTGCTGCATCTACAGCACTCGCATGTTCACTTCCCTGGCAGTAGAAAGAAATGTAGGTTAGTGCAGGGAAGTCACTGGCTTTGGGGACGGTGGCAGGGTGGAGCGGTCTCTAATGTGAATGGAAGTGCACATGCCCTCTGGACCTACAGCAATGCTGGCTTCAGACAGGCCTTCTCTGCCACCTTTCCAATTTTCCCCAACCAGGTAGAAGAGCCACCGCCCAGAGTCTTGGGCTCAGCTGAAACCCCCTGTACAAGAAAGAGACCCCCCTTTCCACTGTGTCTCTTTCCTCCTCCCCACTCACTGTCTCTCTCTGTCTCTCTCACTCCCTGTGTCTCTCTCCTCTCTTCTCTGTCTCTCTGCCTCTCTCTCTGTTTCTCACTCTGTATCGCTTTTTTTTCAATCTCTGTCTCTATCTCTCCTCCTTTCTCTTTATCTCTCTGTCTCTCCCTCTGTCTTTCTCTCTGTGTAGTTTTTTTTTTCTGTCTCTGCATCTCCGTTTCTGTCTCCCTCTCTCGGTTCTGTATCTTTGTCTCCCTCTCTCCCTATCTCTGTTTCTCTGTCTCAGCCTCTTTCTGTCTTTATGTCTCTGTTTATCTCTCTCAGCCTCTGTATCTCTGTCTCTTTCTCTTTTTATCCTTTCTCTGCCTCTTTGTTCTCTGTCCCTCCATCTCTGTCTCCCTCTCCCTCAATATCTCTCTGTCTCTTCCTTTCTCTGTCTCAGCCTCTCTCTGTCTCTGTATCTCTATCTCTTTCTCTCTCTCTCCCAGTCTCTCTCTCTCTCTCTCTATCTATCTCTGTCTCTCTCTCTGGCACTCACTCACCCACTTACTTGAAGTCTCCATGAGCAGTGGGTGGCTTCGCCTTTCTGCTTCGCCACTTTGCAGTCCGACCTGTGGGGTTTGCAGACCCTCCGCTGGCGCACACCTTCAGGAGACCAACAGTGCCAGGGCACTCCCATGTTCTTCAGGGTTCCAGCCCCGAGTAGTTGGTAAACATCAGTAATCGTCCTAGAGATCCACTGTAGATTCCTCATCCAGGTACTGAATCAGGCCCTTCTGAGCAAATTTAATGGAACGACCTTGACCTTGGTGACATTACAAGATGATGCCTCACCTCCTGTAGTCTATTACTGATGGGCATTTAGGTTGATTCTATGTCTTCACTATTGTGAGTAGTGCTTCAGTGAACATATATGTGCATATGTGTCTTTATGAAAGAATGATTTATAGTCCTTTGGGTATATACCCAGTAATGGGATTGCTGGGTCGAATGGTATTTCTGTTTTTAGGTCTTCTTTGAGGAATCGCATTTGCGTTTCCAAACATCACGGAGAACACAGGTCTTGAGGATGTGCAGGAACATGGAGACCAAGGAATGAAAAATCCATCAGGTTGGAGGTGAAGTCACCCAGAGTGATTGCAGGTTTATGGACAGAAAGGAAAATGCTCTGATTCCTGGTGTCCATGAGGAAGGTGGATGCCAATAGATGGTGCTACACAGACACTTGTGAAAGGAAGAAGGGAAAGAGTCTGCCTCCATGGGCTGAGTGGGGCTGCTGGGGCCTCAGGCTTCACACATAGTGTGAGACATGCTGTGTTGGTCAGGCTCACCTGGGACCCCTGTGCCTCCCCCAGGAAACCCTATTGGTAGGTGTGGGCAGGCTTCCCTCCATGTGTCCTTAAATACACTGACTGCTCTGTGTGTGCCTGTGGATGAGCAGTGTAGGGCTGGTCATCTGGAGGGCTGGGCTTGGTTCCAGCTCTTGTACTGATTGATTGATTGGTTTTTGGGCAAGTCACTTCCCCCCATAACCTTTCCATTGTACCACAATCCTAATAGAGTTGGATGCCAGTTCCTGGGCTTCACAGGGACACAGAGAAACAGAGAGGACCAGAAAATTAGGCTGACAATAATAATTTCTTCTCTATTTGGTCTGGAGAAGACATGATTTAGGGTTGGCACAGGATAATAGAAGCACAGGGTATGTCAACTAGAAAGAGTCTTTGAAAATCTTTAGTTCAAGAATTCTAAATCTAAAATCTGTGGGACACTACGATGATTTTTATGGACTCTTTCAATCACCTTGAAATTTTTTGCAATATTTTTTCTTTATGGGCACATGTGTGGTTTTTTAGCAGAAGGATTCCTTAGCATTGATTACATTGTAAAAGGGCCAACGATCATAAAACAATTAATTCCCCAGCATCACGTTATGTGATTCATAACTGAGGGGTCTCCGCAGATGGCATTTGGAAATGTGCGGGTCCTTTTTTTCAGTTGTCACCATGACTGGGGTCACGATGGATATTTAGTAGGTGGGGGCCTGCGTTGCATGCCGGGGGGATTAAACTTAACAATAAAAAACTGTCCTGTTTGAAATCCCAGTAGCACCCCTCAGGAGAAGCACTACTCAGGAACTGAGCCCCCAAGATGCACAGTGATTCTCCCATGGCCACAAAGCTCATTAGTGGCAGAGTTGGTTTTTATTAACAGAACGAAACAGGGAATGTGCCAAGAGCCTACATTATTTTGTTTCTCATCATCAGCTGCAAATATGCTGCAATCTGTGAAAACAAAAGAATCAGAAATCTGTTCCACCTTCAACACTCCAGCCATTTTTAAAAATTAGTCTTTGGGTTCTTGGTTGTTTTTTACCATCAAATGAGAAAAGAGGAAAGGAATATTTTACATTTAGAGAAACTAAACCATAAACAATTGATCCCACTAGCCCCATATCACATAGATATGCTCTTCAGCTACTGTGAATTGGTGAGGCAAGCCTTAGACTGGAAATTTCCCCTTTATGTTTCAGAGGATCTGTCTTGAATGTCTCTTACTCTACAAAGAAAGAAACATTAATATACCAGCATGCTGCTTGCTACCTAGTTTACTGCAATGAAGTGGCAGGTGCCTTAGACTTTGGAGTGAAATTGAGAGATATTCCGCAATATTAGCTAAGAGTTAGGCCTGTGGGATCACAGAGACAGGGGTTTGTTCCCTGGCTCTGCCTCTCAATTGATGTGTCTTCTTGAGAAAAAGTACTTAATCCTTCGGAGCCTCAGTTTCCTCGGCTGAGAAGTGGGGATAATAATCGTATCCACAAAGATTAATTGAGATCATCCATGTGAAGTGTTCCACGCAGTCTAGCATATGGTGAGGCTCAATAAACGTGAGCTGTTATTACAAGCGATTATTATGACTTGTGTCTGTGATTAAAGACAGCCTGGGGTTCAGAGTGTTTGTGCCAAAATTGCTTTCAGAGGACAAGCTCTGGGTTGGTTTTTCAGTCTTGCCCAGCTGCCCAGAAAGAGTCACTAGAGTGTTTGGGGCTGGAGTCATAGTGTTTATTAAGTGCCTACTACACACTCCAGTTTTGATGGAAGATTGGTTTTTCTTCCTGTGTGCACATCCCCGCATCACTACATGAGTGGGTGAGAAGAGACTCAGAAAAGCACCAGACACACGTTTCTTCTGCCTCAGTTCCCTAGTCTGTAAAAGTACTCAAGAGCATGATGGTGGCCACAGGGAACAGAGGGGAGAGACACCTGGAGGAGCAAAAGACAGTCCCAGCTGTCAGTCTTCAGACACCATGGTTTTCTGGAGGAGGGATCCAGACCACACCACCAATCAATATAGCTGCAGACCACCAGTCAATATACCTCATCCTTGTGAAAGGCGGTTGTCTGTGTGGTGGCAGGGAGACAGGAGGGGCCATATTTGACACAGGCCTGCTGGCCAAGTCTAGAGGAGTCAGCCCGCCATCTGACCACACTTTCTGCAGCCAAGTCCTCTGCAGGCCAAATCAGTATGGTTTGAGTTTATCCCCGACTTGCTGCTATGGTTGATGCACACGAAAAAGGTTTGGCCATTGCCAAGCCAGCTGTGGTCTTGGTTTGGAAGAGGCAACCAGAGTAAGAATTGAATGGAAGGCATGCTTTGGGATTTCCCTTAGCCTTCAACCCTCAAGAGGAAGCCAGCTTCTTTATTCCACCATTTTGAGACTCATGCCTGTCTGGGTGGATAAGATAAATACTTTCATCATTATCATCATTATTATTAATTATAATTATTGAAAATCAATTACTCAGCAGCCCCTACCTTGTAATGGTATCACTTACAGTTGTATAGCATTTTGCAGACAACGTATACACTTGACCATAAACTCAACTCAAACATAAGCATAAATTTAAAACAAAAACGTTGACTTGGGCAGCTATTCTCTGAGGTCAAAGTTATTCTTTAATTCCAGCTGTACCTTCAGCTGCCTATGTAGCTGAAGCAACTTCCCCTTGTGTGTTTTCACACTTAGAGATTGGAGTAATCCAGACACAGAAAATGATACCAAAATTGAAACATTTCTGAACATTAAATGATTCAATAATTAGAAAATAGTTTCAAATTTTTCAAAATTCAAAAATTTGAAAATAGTTCGACTAGAGCCCATCCTCACCTCAGGTAATTACGTGGTGTGTGTGTGTGTAGGCACACAAACCCATGCAAGCACACCTGTATGCACAGAGGTGGATGAGTGTGAATTACCAAAACAAATACGACTAAATGCAGGATAACACCATGATGGCTAGTAGCTGGATTGACTCAGATTTTCTCTGCAGATCCTTCCTAGTCCACCCTCCTTCCATGACATAGGATTTTGTGATATGCAAAGGATGAAGTAAACCTGAGTTTCCTGGGGCTTGTGTCGGCATACCAAGCTCCTTTAAGATCTCTCTTTGCCAAGACGGGGCTAAGCCAGAGGATTCTTTGGCCTGGGGAATAACTGTCCTACCTTCCTCCCTGGAGCGGCTGGCGCACACTGTTTTGACATGTGCCGTGCCTTCCATCTTTCACGGCCTCGGGGCCAGAGGAGGGTATGCTTTGAACAATGTGAAATTCCTCTCCCAACAACTGTGCAAAGGAAACTCACAGATTTCTACCTCCATCTCGGTCCTCATAGCTTTCTTTTGGGATATAGGTTTCTTGTCTGTTCAGGGGTCCCTGTTCCTCACTTTCTGGCCTTCAGAAGGACAAGTTTCAATACTTCCTTTCTTAGGGAGGCAAGTCAGTCTTCTGAGGTTCTCTGTTTTATTTTATTTTATCCTAGAGTATGCCTTCACTGTTGACTGTGTGTCTTGTCTCATTTCTGCTGAGAAGCCAGCATCTTCTGAAAATTGAGGGTCTTGTCCTGCTTCAGATCTTGGGCCGAGGATTGACCATGTGTGTTAGTCAGTTTCAGAGCCCTGAGTTTTAAGTGCTAAGTTTTAAGGAGAGGAACAACAGTAGAATTAGATATCTTAAAGAACAGGATAGGAATCCACTTCCCTGCCCCTTCTCTCACCTAGTTTGACACTACATAGATACAGACCTGTCCAGAGTTCGGGGATTGTCTAATGAGGCCTCACCAAATACTCACAGAGAGACTAGCTGTTTCTCCTTGAGCTCACTGATGGCTTCTGGTTTTCCGTGATTTTAGAGCATGCACGTCAGCATGTTTTGGGGACCATCTCTGGCCTGCTTTCTGATCTTGGCTCTGTCCCTCAATTTATGTCTTTTTTGTGCTCCATAAGACAGGGAGTTTCATGGTTACCACTGCCCGAGAGGTGTGCTAAAGTGAATGAGGTAGAGGACGCAGAGCTAGGAGGGAAGAAGGTGCCGTGGAAACCCACACAGCTTTATTCATGTGAGCTCATTTCTCATTTACTCCTGTAGCAATTCCAAGTCACCCCCTCCCTTCATCCCTTTCCAAGCATTTCCCTCCCTTGTTGGTTTTGGATCCATCGTGCCCCCGGTGAGTTAACCTGCATGTTTTAGTTTGAATCTAATCATGCTATTTCCAGGTTGCCAACCCCCACGGGTGCTTCAGCCTAATTGGTCTGTCCTCACTGGTGTCTACAGCACCTTCCCTTTGAGCGTCATCTGTGCATTTTAATTAATCTGCCACTTTTTCCTCCCTCCTGCTTCCGGATCATTAATAAAGAGATTAACCAAAACCAGACCAATCCCCAGTGGAGGCTCCACCAGGATCTCTCTCTCCCAGCTCTCAGCTTTGTCATGGGTCAGAACATCATCATGTGGCCCCATTGACTAATTTTGAGGCCTCAAGACCTATGTTCAGAGCAAAGCCAGTGTGAATTAATTTCTCAATTAAGATTTGGGGAACAAGCATAGCCAGTCTTTTATATATGGCGTTAGTTTAATATTTCCACCACATTCCTTTCCCTTTTGTCATTCTACTTTAAATCTATCACTTTCCCACCTCTCTCCCTTTCCAGTCCCTGAACAAGACATTAGGGTTATCTGGCAGGATGTCTCCTGAGCCTGTAGCATTAGTCAGAGACCATGTCATAGCCGAAGAAATTCTCCAAAGAATCAGGCCCTTCTGGACACAGCTGGCCAGTGTCCTCTTTGACCCCAGCCAGAGAATCCATTTGCCTCCAGAGAGTATGGCTATACCAGAAATAATGAAATCTGTTGAATTTGCATATTAAAATTTTGGCAAATTAAAAACTGCTTTTACCTCTGCTCTCATGACTCCCCTCTGAGGAAAGCTAAAACAGAGCCTTTCTGCTTTCTTTGTAAGTCACCCAGATTTCTAGCGCTGGTCTCAAACCCAGGATGTGAGATGGTGCACTCCGTGTTCTGTCCACTACAACACAGGGCCTCTGCAGGCACAGGTGACCTGCAGATGGCTACACTGGAGAGCATCAGGCCCAGGAGGGACTAGGGTGAGGGAATTGGATTGTGTTTACTTTTGTGGGGGATGTTTTCATAGGGAATACAGGGAGGAGGACACAGGAGTGATGGCCTCAAATCTCTGCAAACTCTGCTTAGAGCTGAGGCTTCTTGGGGAAGGGCACAGCCTGCTGACAGCAGCCATCCTGGCTCCAGGCTTAGAGCTTGGGCTTCGCCTGGAAGTAAACTCTCTAGAATGTTTGAGAGCAGGGACAGATGGAGAGGCAGCAGAGTGTCATCATTAATAACATGAGCTCTAGAGCCAGAAGGTGCAAATCCTGGCTCTGTTGCTTGTTAGCTAGTTGTGGAACCCCTCTTTGCCTTGATTTCCCCATTCAAAATGGGAAATATAATAGTACATACTTCAGGATGGTTGTTACTAGGATTTAAGATTTATGTAAGCCGGTACCTGGCACTTTGCATTTTTATTCTTGGTGATCTCACCCCTAAGCAGTCTAAAAATTTACTCCACACATGTGCAGCAAGAGGGGTCTTTAGTTACACAGTTGGGAGGTGCTCCTGTGTAGGGAAACTGGTCCTGGAGAGGTGAATTGGAACCTGAAGGCTGCAGCCCCGTCTCTGCACATGACAGGGCAGACTCAGGTTGCTGGGGGCTCAGATTCTGTGCCACTGTCTACCCCAGCTTCCTTTTCCATGTCAGCTGCTTCTTGAATACCCCCAAAGCCCTCTGTGGATGCTGTAAACTGAGCCAAAAAGGAGGAGTCAGAAATTGCTCTCTTTTGAGTATTTTGAGGGATGGTGAAACCTTGTAGGAATGTTGCTCCAGGGACTGAGAAAACACCATATGTGGGAAAGCGTTTCTAAGTGAGGAAAATCACACATGCACGTCGGTCAGGATCTTGGAAAACTCTGAGCAGGGGAAATGGGCACTGGGGAGAGTGTAGAAAGGGGGTTTACTAAGGTCTTTAACAGGTCTTTTTCTAATTATAGCCAAGAAGAGCCTGGGGACCATGGCCGACTTCAGAGCCAGGGCCTGTATTTTCTTTGGGAAAAGAAGGCAGAGTTGATTGGCTTCCAAAACCAGGCTTGGCAAAAGCCCATGCAGGCTCTCCAGCCAGTAAGCGGTGCCTTGGGTAGGTCTCAATCGTAGCAGGCACTCATTCAGTAAATAGGCACTGAAACTCCGAAGCATGTCCAGCCCTGTGCTGGGAGTCAAGGATGTGTGGATGGAAAGGACATGGTCCCTGTCGTCAAAGAGGAGGCACACCAATAATAATAGCACAATATGACAATTGCTTAAATGAAGCTCTCTGCAGATGACAGTGACCCCTAGAGAAAGAGCATAGACATCCCCCTAAATAGAAGAACTCGCTGCTGTGCCTTGCCTGGATGGAGCTGGCACTGCCTTCCTGTTTCCATTCCCCACTCCAGGGAACTGGCCCACTGGGGGACTCCCACCCCAGACGTGGAGTGAGAAATGAAGGTATTGGTGGCCAAAAAGTGACCAGAGATCAGAATGCATCTATTCTTGCCCCCAGGGAATTCAGAAACACCACCTCTCCCTTGCCCGTGTTTGCTTTCATCATTTGTCTGTTCTCTGGGCTTCCAGTTCATAATATTCCTTTCTTCTCCTACAACCAGTGTAACTGGTCTGAGATCCAACCAGTCGGGCACCATGGCATCTGGGGGAAAGCCTTGTGGGGACCGTGTTGGTACAGATTGCTGTGAACCAGATGTGGAGGAGGGAGCTCGCCAGATGCTGGGTCCCTCGCCCATGTGCATCAAGGGCAGACGTGCATCATCTACCGTGGCCACAGGCCATTCAGGTTCATGTTCTCTAACATTTCTAGTGTGCTCACTCTGTGCCTGATACTATGCTAGGTGCTTCCATGTGGATTTAATTGTTTACCCCTCACAATAACTTTGATGGTGCACAAGCCATATGATTTTTGTTGAGCCTACGAACCAAACAGGCCCGTCACTCTCTGCCATTGTTTAGCAGTCTGACCTTAGACAGCTCACTTCACCAGGACAGCAGGCCTCAGTTCCCTTATCTGTATAAATGAGGAGGTTGTCTAGGGTCCTTTCCAGCTGCAAACCTCTGTGTTTTGGGGAGTTAGCAACATTCTTGGACTTGCTCTCTACGAAAAAAGCTAGAAGTCGATTATTAAAATGGAGTCCACAGGAAGCCTGCAGGGCTTTAAGACAGACTTCTAAAGAGTTTAGAAACACTCACCAGCCTGCAGATGACTTACTCCCACTACTTATTACAAAGTATCATGGCAAGTAAGAAAGAAATGGTCAGCCACTGGGAGAGCAGGCTGGGGTTGCGAGGAAGTAGCAGGTGCTGTCGTTGGGATCTTGGGGGAGCATTGTAGAATGGTCAGCTTTGGAACCAGGCACTGAAAAACAGGTGAAATTTCAACAGGAAAGGCAGTGCACGTGGGTCGTAGATTTGAGTAGCAGTGAGTGTGAACGGGGTTGGAGCAAGAGGGCTGTGAGCCCAGTCATCACATGGAAAAGGGAGGTGAGGGCTGGAGTGCAGAGAACCCCTCTCACTTTCCTCTTCTTCTTTTTCTTTTGTTTTTTTTTTGTTTGTTTGTTTGTTTGTTTTTTGAGACGGAGTCTTGCTCTTCAACCAGGCTGGAGTGCAGTGGCGCGATGTTGGCTCACTGCAAGCTCTGCCTCTCGGGTTCACACCATTCTCCTGCCTCAGCCTCCCGAGTAGCTGGGACTATAGGCTGCCACTGTACCCAGCTAATTTTTGTATTTTTTTTTTAGACGGGGTTTCACCTTGTTAGCCAGGATGGTCTCGATCTCCTGACCTCATGATCCACCCGCCCCAGCCCCTCAAAGTGCTGGGATTACAGGCGTGAGCCACCACGCCTAGCCTTTCTCCTCTTCTTTAAGCTGCATTTAGGTTGTCCTCACCTATAAGATGAAGGAATAAGATTAGATGGCCTCTTTATGTGGCTTATCTACTTCTAATAAACTTTGGTTCCATATTCCAGCCAGCACCCATAAAGACTCTTGCTTTTCCTCCTCAATCCATCAGCATCAGCCAGCATTCTCCCTCTCAGTGCACCCTGGTCATTACCTCACTCATCGGCACCTTGACTGTTATTCTACCTGGGACCTCCCGTCGCTAACCATACTTGATTTATTTCCTTAAGAGCGGATATCCTGTGTATTCTTAGCTTACAGTGGCTGAGCTTTTGGGAGGTTTAATAAATTGTTTTTCAATAGACTGTCAGTCCTAAATGATTTTATTGCAGCTGTATTATTCTTTTTGAGGGGAGTAGGGAATGTAATCCTAGTTGTATGCCATATTTTTTGTATTGTTCAAGTTGCATTTTGTTGGGCCTGTAATATTGAAGAAAATGTCACTTGTATGCAGAATAGGAGGGAGATTCCTTATGCTGTAGAGGAACCATTTTCCTAGGATAGTACAGTTCCTTAGAGTCATCTCTAAGGGTAAGCAGCAAAGCTAGAATCCCTCTCTTGGCTTTGACCTTGAAGGAGTCAGTTTTCCCAAAGACTAGTTCCCATGGAAAGAAGATGGTCTCCTTATCACAGCGGCAAGAGGAGGCAGTATGAGCAGAGTGCCTCACTGTTGTTGACCTCTAGGGACAAGCGAGCCAGCAGTATTTCAGACAAGCTGGGAAAGAGGCTCTCTGTGAGTCCTGGGAGCGAGTGAGCACTGGCAGGCTCAGAAATAGGTGCTGGTTAGCAGGACTGCTTTTCTGTTTCTTGTGTCGGCTTTGTTCATTTCCTCTCTATTTTCCCCCTGGACTTAGTACTAAGTCTTTCCGAAAATACCAAAGGTGAACCAGGGGAAGAGTTTTTATTTTCCATGTTTAGACAGAACTGTAAAGAGGAAATGATGTACCCCGCTGGGAGCCAGTGAGGTGGCAGCGATGGTAATTAAGGAGTGAATATCTCAAGGAGGTGGACGAATCAGGGAGATCACTAGCTCAGCTGCCCCTCTCCACCTGGAGCATCTCCTTCCAGCGCTAACCCTCAGAAGATCTGGGCTTTGCTCTAGTGAGGGAGAGACTAGCAATGAAGGTATCTTGAGATCAGCACTGTAATTCCACCAGGACTCCACAGGAGCCCAGTGTTAAGCTTCCACTACGGCAACAGAATGAGAGCGTGGATGGGCTGAAATAACCACTAAAAGGAACATTTTGTAGCAGAAATGTTAAAAATCTAAAGGAGGCAAGTGAATCAACAATGACTCTTCTATTCTGAGCAAGTCCAGCCCATTTATGTAAGGTGGTTATTCTGCATCTCTGTCTTCTGCAAGTAGTGCTGTGGCAGAGCTGTGTTTTGTGGAGAGGGTCCCTGGGGATGGAGCAGATCAGTTGATGATGCGTGTCTAGCAGAAAGCTCAGCAGAGCACCCTGGAACGCAGGCCCTCTCGCAGAGTGGGTAGTCGCCCTACATGTTCATTTCCAAGGGCAGGAGAATAGACTGCTCCAGCTGCGGCCTGGCCAGGGATGACCCCACATCTGACACTGCAATATGGGGGCAACTGAACCAGTCCTCAGCCTCAGTGTGTTCCAGGGGCTGCAGCTAGGGAGCAGTCGAACTCTTTCTTGAGACAATTACAAGGCCACCGCTGCTGCTGCTGAAGGGAAGTTACTCCATGTTCACAATTCTCAGGTTTGAAGTTTTCATGCTTTGCCAAGGTAGAGTGAATCATGCGTCTTTGCAGGCTCAAGGGATGTTTAAAGAAGCGGTAGGACATCGTCCACCCACAAGCAGAGACTGCAGGATAAAGCAGACATCGAATGTAAATACAACCCGCGCAAAAAGCAGAGTCAGCAGACCTGGAGTGCATTCCACAGTATTTCCCGGGGGTGGGGGAAAGAAATCACCTCTTCAAAATGTCCAGAGGGGAGTTGCGTTGCTTACCTGGGGGGCGGTACCCTCTCTCCTGCCCTCACAGGGCTACTCAGCCTCAGGTAGCTGGTGCCAGAATAACACAGACTCAGCTGCCACAGCCTGCTCTTAACACCTGTGTTTCCTTTTCAGCTCTTACAGGTGAACAAGGTGATGTCCATCTTGTTTTATGTGATATTTCTCGCTTATCTCCGTGGCATCCAAGGTAACAACATGGATCAAAGGAGTTTGCCAGAAGACTCGCTCAATTCCCTGATTATTAAGCTGATCCAGGCGGATATTTTGAAAAACAAGCTCTCCAAGCAGATGGTGGACGTTAAGGAAAATTACCAGAGCACCCTGCCCAAAGCAGAGGCTCCCCGAGAGCCGGAGCGGGGAGAGCCCGCCAAGTCCGAATTCCAGCCAGTGATTGCAATGGACACCGAACTGCTGCGACAACAGAGACGCTACAACTCACCGCGGGTCCTGCTGAGCGACAGCACCCCCTTGGAGCCCCCGCCCTTGTATCTCATGGAGGATTACGTGGGCAACCCCGTGGTGGCGAACAGAACATCACGGCGGAAACGGTACGCGGAGCATAAGAGTCACCGAGGGGAGTACTCGGTATGTGACAGTGAGAGTCTGTGGGTGACCGACAAGTCATCTGCCATCGACATTCGGGGACACCAGGTCACGGTGCTGGGGGAGATCAAAACGGGCAACTCTCCCGTCAAACAATATTTTTATGAAACGCGATGTAAGGAAGCCAGGCCAGTCAAAAACGGTTGCAGGGGCATTGATGATAAACACTGGAACTCTCAGTGCAAAACGTCCCAAACCTACGTCCGAGCACTGACTTCAGAAAACAATAAACTCGTGG
Organism: Pongo abelii; assembly: GCF_028885655.2. Taxonomy (NCBI): domain Eukaryota; kingdom Metazoa; phylum Chordata; class Mammalia; order Primates; family Hominidae; genus Pongo; species Pongo abelii. Next base: position 5,545,454 of record NC_071995.2, read on the forward strand.
GCTGGCGGTGGATACGGATAGACACGTCCTGTGTGTGTGCCTTGTCGAGAAAAATCGGAAGAACATGAACTGGCATCTCTCCCCATATATAAATTATTACTTTAAATTATATGATATGCATGTAGCATATAAATGTTTATATTGTTTTTATATATTATAAGTTGACCTTTATTTATTAAACTTCAGCAACCCTACAGTATATAAGCTTTTTTCTCAATAAAATCAGTGTGCTTGCCTTCCCTCAGGCCTCTCCCATCTGTTAAAACTTGTTTTGTGATCCGGCTCTCAGGAGTCACTCTGTAAAATCTGTGTACACCAGTATTTTGCATTCAGTATTGTCAAGGCCATGACTGTCATTTTAGTAAACTTGTTAAAATCAGATGATGTCAGAGTTGTGTATAAACACAGTTATATCCCTCTTCTGGTACATTTAATGTTGGGTTAATGAATTAAAAGAACTGTTATGGCCTCCACTGAAAATGATACCCTGTAGCTCTGGCCAGCAAGTTCTATATCAAAATCTCTGCTGTTAGCTTGGAAAATTAGAATTATGATTTGCTCCAATGTTATGGTCCTGGAACAATAACAACGACCCTGGCAATTTTAGTTTTGGAAGTTTCTTTGCAGCACATTTGTCATTTTGGGGTTTGGGGTCGTTTAAGTGTTGAATTTTTTTGTTTTGGCTTTGGTTTTTGTTTTGCTTTTTGCAAGTGGTTTCATCTTTTTAGGCACATAGGAATTTTTTTAAACTATTTGTAACAGAATAATTGCATGACTACCCAGAAGCAAACTGAAACGGATCGTGAATCATCTATACATAGAGGATAAATTTATTTATGGCTGACTGTCAGCCTGTGACCACCCCTCCTCACCTGCCAGCCCCTTCTAGAGACGTGAGCAGAGTTGGAAAGTGCTAGGGCTTTGGAGTCGGACCTGGGTTCCAGTTCCAGCTCCTCCCCTGTGAGCTTCTCCAGGTTTTAGAGACTCTCCGAGCCTGTGCTTCCTAGGGTCAGAGTCAGACAGGGGTCCTTGCCTACGTCCGAGGAAGGTTATAACCGCTGAAACTTTCTAGCATAGGGCAGGCATTCAAGAATGTTAGTCCCTCACCCATTCCCTTCCATCCCCCCGAGATGTAAAATGCCGAAATGGAAGGGACCTTCTTGGTGCCTTCTGAGTCCCAACAGGAGTCCATGACAGCCAAGGGGTCATTGTGGTGATGGCCTCACCTGTCATGCCCAGGCAGGACTGAGGGGACACCAGGGATGTCCGTCAAGGAGTTTGTTGATGCCCATTTCCCATTGAAAGCAGCTCATCCTCTTGGGGTTGGAACATAAGGACGCTCATCTCCCATCTTGGCGGAGGTACAAGGTGTCCGCTAATCCAGCACTGCCCTGAAGCCCCGCCCTCTGCCCAACCTGGATTGCCCAGCATTCATTAGGGCCCACGTGTGCTCTTACCTCAAGCAGCCTACACACTGACATCTCCTTAGCACACACCTGTATGGAATGTGTCCTTTATGGGATGTGAACTTTTGAAATAGACTCAGCAAATAGCAGTAGCCTTAGTTAGGAACATCATGACACCGCACTTGATCTTGGATGCCTAAACTATGGGGGAAGGAAATAAGGAATTGACCACGTGCCCATCATGGGCCAGGCAAATTCAAACCCTGCCACCATTAATTGTCACAAATCCTTTGAGGGAGCCAGTATCATCTCCAGTTTACAGGCGAGGAAACTGAGGCTGGTGGGTTCAACTAGCCCATGGTCATTTAGTAAGTGGCAGAGTGAAGATTGTAATCTACGTGGCAATGACGGCACAGTCTTGACCCCTCATCACCGGTCTCTCCCTTTCCCACATAGCAGCATCACATTTCAGAGTAGGTATTATAGTCCTAGATATATGAAAAGCACAGCCCTCTGCATGGGAACCTTTTGTCCTATTGTTTCACTGAGCCTTCATCAAGAACACAATAAACCAGCTGATAGGACAAGGAGAGTCTTAGGACTAGCCCAAGCCCAGTTATCAGGAGCTCATCATTTCAAAGTGACCATTTCCCTGGGCTTCTAGTAATCCCTCCACCCCTGAAACAGCAGGCTGAGGGATACTGCAGCTGACGCATGTCTATAAAGCTTGAGTCTCAATTGTTTAGCCAGCACTGCAGGAGCAACACAAGAATGTAAAGAAGCAGTTTTATGGCTCTGGTTAACAGTAGAGCCTAGAAAGTTGGAGAAACCTGCTGAGGAGTTGCCGCAAATGCTCCCTCACCTGCCTATTGTATGGCCATCTCTTCTAGCCTCAGGCCTACAGTTGAGGTGCCCTTAAGGTCCTCTTCTGGAACTTCTGAATGGTAGAGGGTGGTCTGGTTTATTAGGGAGATGGTCTTCAGTGACAGGACCCCAGAGCCCAGCCTTGCGAGGCACTGACCCTAAGGAGTAGAGCTGAGTCCTGAGCTCTGCCTGGAATGCAAGGAGTTTGCTGGCTTGTGCAGAGCAAGTCTGGAGCAGCATGCTTCTGGGCAGGTGCAGCTCTGAGGAGAAGAGACTTGGGGATGAGGCAGAAATATTCCCGAAAGGAACTCTGGGCTGCAGGCCATCTGACGGCTCAGCCTCACCCATTCGGAAGGCCAGGGCAATGCGGCATTACCCAGTTCCATGTCAGTAACTTTTTTCAGATGCTGCCAGAGTCAAGGTGTTAGCTCTGGGCCCAGGGCAGAGCCTTCTCTAGGTGGATAGGAGGCCTGTTTCTATCCAATGTACACATTTGCCATTGGGGTTAGTTGAAGATTAAACCCATCTCTGAGATAGGAGAGGCTTGGAGGGCTAGTATCTGGCTCCTGGAAAAACTCCACTCTCTCCTTATCTTCCTTTATTGCTTAATTTCTTGCAGGGGCTTCATTAAGCAGAGGTATATTGCAGTGTGAAGAACTTGAGTGCACAGGAGAAAATGGGTTGTGGGCCAACTTTATTGCCAATAGCTGCATGACCTTAAATAACTCCCTTGTCCTAACTGGGGCTTTCAACATCATGAGATTCTATTGCAGAGAGGGGCAGAGTCCAGATGAATAATCTTCACTTCCTTAATGAATGCTAGGGTGAGAAGCTCTGTTGCCTGTTGATGGGACTCCTTTCTGCCACATGGGAGTCTCTACAATTCTCCCCTCTTACAGACTGCAACCCTGAGCTTATTACCTAGCCTCTCTGAGCCTTTGTCTACTTGTCTGTAAAGTGGGGATAGTGGCTACTTCATAAGATTGTTTGGCGATCTAATAAAGTCGTCCATTTCCTGGCACATAAGAAGCCTCCTTCAGCGTTGATGATGATGTTTGCAAGGTTTGCAGGATCCCTCATTCTGTAATTTTGGTGGGACTTTCCAAGCTCCGTAGTGGAGGATTAGTCATAATTAACATGTATTAATCATGGACCTTACGAGAGGTGGACCTTAGGGTGGCATTTGCCCGTTTCCTTTCTGCAGGTCTCTTCAACAAAACTACGAGAGGTGGACCTTAGGGTGGCATTTGCCCGTTTCCTTTCTGCAGGTCTCTGCAACAAAACTACTGGCCCAGTCTTACTGACAAGGCCTTTAATCCTCAGTTGACAAACCAGGCAAGGTATTTCTAACCCTTCCAAGCAGTGAAATGTACTTTTTTGCCAGAAGTTCTGCCGACATGCTTCTCTGATGTGTACATGTGTGAGTGTGTGAGTGTGTGAGTGTGCATGTATGTTTTGTTTCCTCCTTGCAAACTATAGCACGGCTTTTCTCTTGTGTTTCTGCCTCTCAGTCTCTGTCTCTCTCTCGTGTTCAACAATGCTTCCTCTAGGCTGGTGTTGGTGTTTTAGGGTTTGGTATTTCTGAGGACTTTTCTGTTGCTGTTCCCTTTCCTGTGTTGTGTGTGAGCACATGTGTGTTTATATGTGCTTTATAGTTCATTTAGTCAATGTAAAAATCCTCCACTGAGGCTTGGAGAAGCCATCTGCATTTATTTTATTGCTTTTGAACATGTGTTCAGGAATGAAGGCTGTGTAGTCAGTTTATTGCTACCTGGAGATTTGCCTGGCTTCACCAGGAAGACGTACCCCCTGCCCAGGCTTCAGACTCTGAAGGACCTGGCAAAGCCAATGCCAGGTCCTCGGTGAAGCCTGGCTTTGCCTCGCTGAGCTCCTGCCCTGCTCAGCTGCACCATAGGCTCTGCCTCAGTGAGGGTGCTCTGAAGCCTGGGGAGCGGCCAACTGTCCACAACGAACACTCCACCCTCCACAGCCCTGGCCCCAGGGCCTCGCACATGCTCTGTTCCACAACTAGGAACAGCCGCAGTCACTGAAGACCACAACTAGGAACAGCTGCAGTCACTGAAGATGGATTCAGCTGGAAACTTCTCCAGCCTAACCTTCTTTCTCAAAGACCCCACCCCCAAATCTAAGGAGACCCAAACTCCTCACACATGCTCTGCCCATGTTACAGTGGGCAAGTGGGATTCTCAAAAAGCACACTTGTTTCACAGCAAGCTGAGACGCAGACGTCTCTGTGCTGACATAGCCCCCTGGGTTTCTGTTTGGTTCGGATGGAGATTGGCCCAGCTTGAATAAGCAGAGCCACAGAGCGGGTTGGAAGCACTCCAAGGGACTATGGGTTTGTTTCCTACAATCCTCAACCTATGTTTGGTTGCGGGCTATGGCAGGCCAATGAAACAAGCACAAATATGCCTGTTGTAGGGGCCAGGGATGGGAGGAGCAAGGAAGAGTGGAGAAGGGGAAAACTCCAAGGATGTCAAAAGCCTTTTCTCCTAGAAACTGGCTACCACCAATGAGTTGGGCTGGGTTGAATTGTTGCAGAGTTCAGTAATGCCGTTGCCAGGTAAATTATAGAAGTCTCTGTGGCAAGAAAACGTGAACGTTTATTGGGAAATTGTGAAACACAGCCTAATGAGTTTGATGATTTTCACGTGAGACATATGAATGGGTGGGCATGCATGCGTGTGTGTGTGTGCATGGTTGCTTTGATATCCTAACCACAGAGGCATTGCATTTTTTTAAGGAAAGTTAATGCCTGCAAAAGAATGCTCCTGAACACAAGGTTAACCTCTAGGAGATTGCACTGGGGGCCAGCTGGGGTGCATATGGAAAGTGAACATTCTTGGGGCTTGAAAACAGGCTGATGGGGTGGAGGATTTATAGACAGAAAAGGCATCCAGCGGACTCCAAGCAACCTAAACAGAAGGAGTTGGGTTTGTGGGCTCTCTGACTTGGTGGAAAAGCATTCAAAGCTGGTGCTGGGATTAGGGGTGGAGATGAGATCAGACCAAGGAATAAATAATAATAAACATTCTTATTGGTAGCTGCTTCCTCCAAGTTAGGCACTGTGTACACGTCTCCATGGGTACGCAGTGACAACCCTGGTAGATTTAACCCTTTTGTGCAGTTGAGGACTTTTGACTGAGGACTTTGGCCTGAAGTTGTACAGCTGGTAAAAGGAAATGCACAGATAGGAACCCAAGAGGCCTACATGGCTTGGAAGCACATGCTCTTAACTATGTGAGTAAGTGCTTCAGAGGGCCCTGACAGCTGAATTGCAATGGGCTGGAGGGAGTGAGGAGGGTGACATGCAATTGGCACACAGGAAGAAATCATAGGTTCAATGCCGCAGTGATAACAACAATTGTTCTACCTGAGGGAGATGCCAGACTCATGGGTAACTGGCTTACTGCAGCAGACATTTTCAGGAGGTTAGGGAAGAGGAATGGGTCTCTTATCCCAAACACTTCATTCCCCACCTAACAACTGAAGAATCTGTGCTAGGGGGAAGGTGGTTGTGCTTCTGCCTAAAATATAAGGATCAGCGCATCTGGAATATCCCTTTGGGGCTTTTGCAAATAGATAGAAGACAGAAATTTCAAATTTGGACAAGATCTTTGAGATCCAGTAACCTATCCTTCCTTACAAGGCAGAGATCTATTTTTATTCATTGATACTTTTTTTAAAAAAAATTGTCAAGTCCCTACTAGGCTCCAGGCTTTCTTCTCAACTCTATGGGCTCTGCACATGAGGAGCCATCCCTCCTGGAGGAGCAATGAGTAGAAAAGATGGGACCTTAAGGGATAGCCACTTAGACAATTCCCATGGCCTCTTTATAACCACTTCTTCCTCACCAGGCAGCTTGCTCTAATTTGAAACAGCTCTACCATATAATAGAAAGCCCCTTCCAATGTTAAAGCCACATCTACAGACAAAATAGCTATAACTAGGTTGTCAACAAAGTTCAACTAACTAAATGCTCGCCTGAGGCAGTCAAGGAAAGCCTCCTTGAGGAGGTGACCTCTTAGCTGGCTATTAATGGATGAGTAGGAATTTGGTAGGGAAAGATGGAGAGAATATTCTAGACAGGAACAGCCTGGGGTAAAAGTGCAGAATGGGGAAAGGGCCTAATGTATGCAAAGAAAAGTGAAAGGTTTGGGGTAATGAGGACTTTAGGACTGTGGAAAAGGGGAAGTTGAGACCAAGTAATTCAAGGCTGAAGGGAACAGCTATGAAGTTGGATTTGATTGTTTGGGAACTCCTAAATTGAGCTTGCATGAGAATCACCTGGAGGGCTTGTTCAAACCGATTGTGGGGGTGGGTGGTGGGGCCCATCACCTGAGTTTCTGATTCATTAGGTCTGGGGTGGGGCCAGAGAATTTGCATTTCTAGCAAGTTCCCAGGGATACTGCAGCTGCTACACACTTGGAGAATCACTGATTTATTAATCAATGAGGAGTCAATAAGGGGTTTTTTTCTGCATTTTTTAAGAAGATAATTTTGGTGGCAGTATAACTGATGGATGGACTGGGGACAGACTGATCAGATTGATCACAAGTGAGGGCCTAGACTAAAGAGAAGACAGTAGGAGTAAGGAGATATATTGGATTAGAAAAGTATTTTTGAGATGCAGTCAACAAGATTAGGTAACCAAGTGGATGTGGAAGGCGAAGGAGGAAGGCATTAGGAAGATGACTCTAGCACTTCTCAAAGCATGATGGTTCTAAATCAAATGCAAGAAGACAGCAAGGCAGTGGATAGGAAGACAGGAACTATATAGGAACTATAGGCACTAGGTGCGAGGTTCTCAGAGGACATCAAAGTAATGTTTGATGGACAGCTGGTTATTAAGATAGAAGTATGCTTGAAATTATGAAAAAACACCTCTTGTTCATTTGGAAGTAATCCAGCATAGATGAGCCATGTACAAATTGTTCTAGTCTAAGCTCAGTGGAAGCCCAAATCATAAGCTCATCAGCGAATCAGGGTGTGGGAATCTGGACTCCCAATGGGGATCTATGGTTCTGGCCTCCATTTCAGAAGGGTTATGTGCTCATCCACTTGATCACTTTGGAAGTTGGGGGAAAACATGCTTGGAGATTGCTGAGGAGAAAGAAATGACCATTTGGAGACTCACACCATCTGCATCTTCAGATAAGTGTCACAGCATGGCCGTAGGCCTTAGCAGCCAGCTTCAGACACCACCATCAGAGACATTTCAGGTTGTATTTTAAAGGAAAAAGCCAGCTATTGGGAAGCTGAGAGCTAAAGATTCTTGTCAAAAAAAGAACTTACTGTGGTTGTATTTTCTGGGCTAGAACTCTTCTCAGTTGTTAATTTGACTCCTTGAAAGCCTCTTGGTCTATTAGGAAAAAAGATTCCTCTTTCTTAAGAAAATCCTGGAAGTGGGCAAACACCTTTCTGCTGCAGAGCTTTCGGGCAGGAGTTCCCTCTGCCTTAAATGCTCTTCTTTCCTGCTAGGCTCTGTTTGTCTGATTCCCACCTGCTCAGCCTTCCTTTTCCTCAGGGGATCTTTCCTGACGCCTCCTCCTGAGTTACTTATGGTCGACCCTTCCTCACAATGTATATGATCCTATCACATAACACAACTGAAATTACAGCTGTGGGATTATTTGTGTCATTCTTGTTTGCCCTGTTGCCCCATTTGGCTGTCATCTACATGAGTCCCTAAGTCATGCTGATTTTCGTCAGAACTTTATCCCAAATGCTGAGCACAATTCCTATGCCATCAGTAGGCACTCAATAATGTTTGTTGTACAAATGAGTGAATGAATCCCCTTCATAAATGGGGATTACAACAGGAAGAAGGACTGGAGTCAAGCACCGGGGAGAATGGATTAGGGAGGAGGGAGGTTGGTTGCTGTTTACTTCTTTAGACATCCATGGAGAGTAAGGGCAGGCAAGAGGCTCAGCAGTATAGAATCATGATGTCTGTTCTAGTCCAAAGATTGGTGGCTCCATTATTCCGTTGGCAAAACGCTGGGGAAAGGACTCAAACTGAAAGAAGACTTTTAAGTGTAGTTATGGGAAACAAAATACAAGATCATGAACCAGGGCTATGCTTATACTTCTTAGATTAAGAACATCATGTCTTGTTTGAGCTGTCATTCATCCACTCAGCCATGCATTCGTTCAACTAATTTATATCAAAACCTACTATGCACCAGCCCTCTTCTCAGATATTGATTAGTACAATGACAAACATGGGCAGATGAGGTTCATGCCTTAATGGAGCTTACCTTGTAGAGGGTATGACAGGAAAAAAAAAAAAAGAAGAAGAAGAAAGAAACAAGCAAATGTGTAGATAAAATGATTTAGGTGGTGGTAACTGCCTAGAAGAAATACAATACAGTAAAAGGGTAGAGAATGAGTAAGGGGGGCTGGGCGAGGGCGGTGCTGGTGTTGCATGTTGTATATTTTCATGGTTAAAATGCTTGCTCCTGTGAAATTCGAGGCATGAAATCTCAGTATGCCTAAGGGAAGTCAAACACATTTTCATAAGCTCTGAGCAATTAATGGTTGTCATTAAAGCAGAGGATTTTTAGCCAAAAAATCAAAAGCCAAGTTTCAGCAATAGTGCACACAGGGCCCAATCCACAAATTATTTCTCTATTCTTCAGCACTAGGTAACATGTTTTATCGGAGACCTTAGACGTTACACCACATTCTCCCCATAACAGAGGCGGGCATTACGCAGAGTATTGCTTCTGTCTCTCCAGGGACTTTTCACCCTGTCGAACCTGTTTCACTCCAGAGGAATGAGATGCAGTCACTCTGTCCTGCTGTCAGGGGTGGGCCCTCTGATTCCCCTCCAGATGCCAAAAAGCCTGGGGGCTGGGGTGGTGGGGAGCAGGTGATGGGCAGGGCCACTCCCTCTGAATTCCAGTGCCTCTGGCTCTTGCTGGCAGCTCCCCAACAAGGAGAGGTGGGGAGGTTTGCCCAACCCAGGGCTGGGTTTCTGCCTCTGGCACCCCAAGGGCACTTTCTTTTCATCTTAGGCATGCATCAAGAAAACTACTCTTGGGACTTTTCTTGGGATTATAATTGAGTCATTTGTACTCTACAACCCTCCATCAGTTTTTCTTCTTTAAAAGAGGATATAAAAACATTTCTAATTTGACAAAACGTATCCTGGGAGCTCACCCCGGCTACCTTAAGAATGAGTGGCAAGGATGAGAGCTTTGCGATCATACACAAGGGGGGTCAAGTACAGAATCTGTACAATCAAGTACAGATTGTACAGAAGGGGTTCTGAGAATCCCCCCAAAAGGCCACTAGAACCACCTCCAAACCCAACCTACTAAGCCAGCTTGACTTCAGAGAGGTTAGGTAACCCAGCCAAGGCCACACAGCTTATATGTAGGGCAGAGCTGGAATGAGAACCAGATCTGTCCTCCAGTCCAGGACTCCCTCCATTATGCCACACTGCCATAAGAGACACCCTTCTACATGAAACCACAGGAGTGAGTGATGTGAGGTGTTCAGACACCTCCCGTGGGCCAGCAGAAGAGCTTCTGCAAGTGTCCTGCAGAACTCCCCTGGCATCTGCCAGCACCTGCCTCTACATTCCTAGGGACTTCTCAGAAACCTGGATTTGTGCACATGGAAGGTTTAATTCATGGCTGTCAGACCCTCAACCTCTGGAGGAGGTTGCATTCACATATTGTTAATCATGGAGTAAACATATTGTGATGTTTGTGATGCAGTGGCCAAAGTTAGGCAGACCTAGGTTTGAACCCTGATCCCACCACTGATAATCATGTGACCCGGGGCGAGTTCCCCAGTTTTGTTCCTTCTCAAGTTCACTATGAAATGGGGATAATAATATCTACCTCCAGGGGTGACAGTTACATTGTCTGTAGCTGTAACAAGTGACCTGGACACCAGCAGAGCATGGTAGGCTATAGCAGGTCCTGGGGTGCCTCCTCTGGGCCTTCATAAGGAATTTCTGAGGTCTCCAGGGGAAGGGCCAGGGCAGCCAGGTAGTAAGAGATCACTTAAGGGTTTTGGAGAGCAATGATCGCTAACTGGCCCACCTTCCAGCCTGACATCCAGTCTGCCTACTGCACAGGGAGGTTGTCAGGATGGAGGACAAACACGTAAGGCCGTTGGCACAATACTTGGCATCTAGCAAGTGCTCAGTAACATTGGCTTCCTCCCCCTGAGAGACGGGGTCTGTGCCTATAGCCCCCAGAGGAGGAAATCCTATGGCCCGCTGGCCCCACTGTGCAGACACATAGACACATGCAATACCTTGCTGCTCATGACACCTCCACTTCTAGGGAAGTTTCTTGGTTTCTTGCCTAAATTCATTACACTGTAGCCCAAGTCAGTTCTAGTGCTTTTGACTTTTAAGTCCAGGCTAAATCTGGAACTTTTCTTAAATGCTTGCAAAAATACCCTCTGCTCCAAAAGCATGGCACAAACTGGATGGGAAAGGAGGTTGCGAAGCAGAAGACTGTTGATTTCTATGGGTTTCCTTTGCAACATCAACCTTGCATCCTCCTGGTGCTCTGGCAGACAGTGACCTCAGCAGGGTGTAGGCCTGCCCTTACCACTGGGTAGGGCACTGCCCCCTGCTCTCGTCCTTTCAGTTCAGCTTCTCAGGGGCCCAGTCTGTGCCAGCCCCTGGTGAAGCCTGGGTGAGCTGATTGCCACTGGACTCTTTAATTTGCTGACTGCCCACAGACCCCATCAGCCACTGCAGGATAGCAAGAGCTGAGAGAAACGTCGTGTAGACAAGCAGGAGCCTGGTGCCCAGCAAGTGCCATAGATGTGAATCCTAGAACCCCAGTCTCACTGCATGACCTCACGTGAGTCAGGCATCTCTGGGCCACATCCATTTCCTTCTTCCTGGGCACCAGCTGTGTGTCAGACCTTCCCACCCTTCCCTTTGGGCATACAGATTGCAGCCCAGTCTCCTGGAGAGAGAGACACAAACAGTTATAATACAATGTGATTGATGCTTTAATTCCTTTCATGAAGGCTTGCTATTAGGGCACAGATAGGTGGTTCTTTGCCTCACCTAAGGCGGCAGGGGAGGGGAAGTCTCCCTGGAGCTAATGATGCCTGCAAGGAAACAAGAGAAGGATATTCCAGATACTGCAAAGTACAAGGGAGCCAACAAATATGTTTATATTGTTGGAACTTAAAGAGTGAAGAGAGCAAGCGTCAGCACACAGAGACCCATGTGCCGCGCTAGAGAGCTTGGACTTAGTCTTGCAAAAGAGAGGAAGCCTGGGCCATGCAGGAGTGACACGGGAGAGTGGCCTTGCATAGACAGGTCACCGTAGGCCCCAGTGGCTCTTCTGTCCAGAAGGGCTGTGAGCCTCTCTCTCCACCCTCTGGTGTGCTGCGTTATCTACACTTGCTGCTTGTTTGTGGCCACACCAATCCAGCTCTGCCTGAAGACAAGGGAGAAGACGTGGCAGCTCCAGTGCAGACCTCAGGATCCTCTGTGACATCTCCTCTGGAGAATGGACATGCTCAAAGTCAGATGGAAGGGAAAGACCTGGACAGGCACGCTGCTGTGTTGAAAGGCAGGTTTGGAGAAGGTGGGGCAGCTTCATCACTCCTTCCCCTCATCTGGGTGGGACTCAATGCTCAGAACCACCCTGAGCATTCACTCATCCCCTTGCCCTGGTGGAAGGACCAGCTCCGGTCCCTGCCCTTTCTGGTCTTTTGCAGCTGGAAATCCAGATGCTGGATCTTGGTCCCAGGATAATTGAGCTGTCCACATTGCTTCCTCTCCCTCTTATCCTGTCACGCTTCCTCCTGAACTTTTGACACAAACCCTGCTTTGTGTCAGTGTGACTGTCAACCCCCATGAAGTCAGCATCCCCGGGGTGGGTCTTGCGGCCTTGCTCAGCCTCCAAGCCCCACAGGCCCTGTTCCAGGCCAGCAACCATAATTGGCAACAACACTGCAATTCCTGAGGTGGCTGGGAAGACAGAACAGGGCTGCTGGCCTTAGGAGCACAAGGTTCCTTGCTGCCCCCTGTGTGCCTTTGTGTTGCACACCTGGTGGGGCTGGAGGTGGGATCTCACCCATCCTTCAGGAAGCCCCGGCATAGCTGACTTTCCTCTCTCCAGACCTGGCTTTCTAAAGGAGCTGAATGAGAACATTCCCACACAGGGATTTTCATCAAAGACCACTTTCATCAGGCCCCACCCCAATGCTTTCAGGAGTTCCCCACTGTCTACATACAGTCCTGGCTTCCTGGCTGGGCATTTGGGGTCATTGACAAAGTAGCCCCAGCCTCTTTTCTGGCTGTTTCTCTCTCACTGACACTGATAACAGCCCCACTGCCTTTCTCCATATTTCTCATACCTGACCTGCACATCTCCACTTCCAAGCCTCAGCATGGGCTGTTCCCCATCCTCCAGGGATCCTTTTCTGACCACAATCTTTAGCCCACACAACTGCTTCTCCTTACTGTGACTCAAAAGTGATGCACACCTACCAATCCTGAGTCTTGAATGTATGACTTTCCTCCCTTGACAGATGAGGATGCTGGACTCTAGGGAGAGTCAGTAACTTGTCTGAAGGCACAGCTGGGAAACAAGAGAGCTGGCATTCAAATCCACGCACTCCAGCTTCAGTGCTCAAACCTCAGAGTGCTCTCCATGAAGAGCATGTTTCCTTTCCCTCAGTAGAGGGAGACAGTGCTAAATGACACGTGAGCAGTGCTCCCTGACTCTTGCCTACGTGTCTCGCCACGTACTCCTCTTCCTGCTGGCCCTCCCTTCCTCTGAAGGAAAAGCCTTCTATGGCTAACTTAGGCTGTAACTAGAAGTTGAATCAATTCCCCTCCTCAGGACCAGCTATATAATTTGCAGGTCCCAAAATGCAAATGCAGGCGGGATCCCTTGTTCATAAATGATGGAGAATTTCAAAATGGTGGCAGCAAACATTAAACCCTAAGCTCCGGGTTCTTCTACACTCAGCACCCAGCGAGGCCACCCAGGTCCCATACCCATGAAGTGGCCCCGCCCCTTCCTGGGGCTTCCTCACCTGCACTCACCATCCCTAGCTTTCCTTGTGAAGCCCCAGGGTCAGCAATGCCTGGCACACAGCAGACCCTCAATAACGTGTGTGGAAAGATTTCTCGTAGACAAGAGACTGTAAATTTCAGAATAGGTGATTTTAAGAACAAAAGAGATACCCATGTGTCTAAGACGGTCTAAATTTTCTGGTGCTTGAAACAAGCAAACAAAAATTGTAGACTCCTCTTTTTAAACAAAATACTAGATTGGATACTGTGATGGGCAGAAATTATGTTTCTCCAAAATGAGTATGTTGGAGCCCTTCCCCCACTACTCAGAATGTGACTGTATTTGGAGGTAGGGTCTTTAAAGAAGTCATTAGAACGAGATTGTAAGAGTGGGCCCTAATCCAATAGGATTCATGTCTTTATAAGAAAAAGGAGGTTAGGACAGAGACAAACACAGAGAGACAACGATGTGGTAACACAGGGAGAAGATGGCCATCTGCAAGCCAAGGCGAGAAGCCTAGAACAGAGCCTTCCCTCAGATCCCTTAGAAACCAGCCCTGCCAACACCTTGATCTCAGACTTCAGCCTGCAGAACTGCGAGACAATAAATTCTTGTTGTTTAAGCTCCCAGTCCATAGGGCTTTGTTAAGGCAGCCCCGGCAAACCAGTACAAATACCTAGAGATAAAATAAATCACAATCAATTATAGACCTCAAAAGCTGATAGATACCACTGAAAAATCTGGAAATGTGGAAGAATAACATGATATTCATAGCTGCATTAACTGCCTGTCATACTTTACTTCCCATATTTTTGGCTGAATAGTCTTCATATGTGACAATAGTTTTATAATATTCTTTTCTATAGAGAGAAGAGAAAGATAATTTAACTTCTCTTGTAACATGGTTAATCAGATTTTTTTCCGATATGGAAAAGTCTGAAGTTCACAACTTATCAGCGGTAACAGCATGTACATTTTCAGAATTGGTACCAAATTTGGGAAAATGTCTATCAAGTTTCTTTCATAGATCGGCTGATAAATGTCAGGACATTTTCATTATCTATTAATGCAGTGATTAATCTTAAATGCTCTTTGAATTGACAACACTCATTAACCAGTCGGTCACCAATGTCTGCACCATAGTTATGCTATCCTGGTCAGTGTTCTGATTTTATGTTGAGTCAGCAAAAAAGGGAAAATCTTTTTTCCAATGTGAGCATATAATTCATCCCTTTCCTTTAACTGGGCTATATTACAATCCAAGAGCCTACTTATTACTTCCATTGGAAATGTATAATAACGATTGGAAATGTATGCCTTCCTCTTAATGAATTAATACTTTTAGTATGATCTAAGATTGTTTGTTACAATTTATTTCTTCATATGAGAATAATTTTAACCTTACTTCCACAGAACTGTTAAAACCATATAATAACCACGTGAATACCTTGCTAGGATGCCTTGCAGTCTTTGGAAGGACAGAGGAAAGTGAAGAAACCTGAAGCTGAAGCTCCATTAGCTTTGTGGCAAGTCAACCCTGGTCAAGGTTGGAGGTGTGGCTCAGAAGAACTGAACCAACAGATACTTCCAGCTGTACACACTCATCCCAGCCAGCGACACCCACTCTTCAGACCCATGGTCCCAGGCTGCAGCAAAGTTCTGAGACTAAGGTGAGAATAAGGTGAAATTATGCACATTTTCTAAGTTTGTATGTAGAGAAAGAGAGAAACAACTTCCTCAACCCGAGGTGAAGTTGTCTCTGGGCGACCAGCCATCTGGTTCACCAAAACAAGATTTTCTCTGATTTTGCATGTAAGTTGCATATAAGCTGTTTTTGTTTGTCTTTTTACCACTTTGGTCCTAAAGGGTTTATTTTCTGTTGTCCACTCCCCACAGAACCTCTGCATTCTGGGATGGAATGCGGGGTGATGGAATCCTTAGAGGTGGGTGAGAGGAATCCCACTGGGCCCCCCAGTATGGCCTGGGGCCCTCCTGGGCTTGGCAGTGCTTAAGAGTGTGAGCACCAGAACCAAACAGCTGGGCTCTGACACTGACTCCCTCCTACCGTAGTCCCGGGACAAACTCACCCTTCCGTTCTTCCCATTCTTCATCAGTAAAACAGAGGAAAAGTGATGAGCAGCACATGGGAGTTGTGGGAATTGAGTCGTTGCAGCTCAAGTGTTTGTACAGGGCCTAGCGCTTCATAACTGCTCACTACGGGAAAGGGAACATGTATATTAAGGGTTTGATGCACAGAACTGGAGGAAACTGGGAGGGGGCAAGGGCCCTGTCCTTATGCCAGGAACTCCTCCCTTCCTTTCTTCTCCAGGCCTCACTAGGAGCTGCACCCTCTGCTCCTCTGGCCTGGGAAACAGCCAGATGTCTTGTCTCCTGTTTCCCATCAGAGAGGGTTTCCTCTGGCTCCAACTCCTTCCTTGCAGTGTATGAGGCGGTTTTACCTGCCTCAAAGGTCAGCTAGCAAACACCTAGAGAGTATTCTAGACAAACTCTGGCTGCAATTCCTAGGCTTTCCCTGCTAAATCTGGCAAAATCTGCCCTGGGGTGTGCCAAATGTCAATCACAAGAAGGACAGGTCACACTGCTTCTTCCGAGAAGCCTCTCTAGATTTCACTGCCCTGCCTTGAACTCTGCCCATATCCTGTGTCTCCTGTAACCCTGGGCTCAGCTTGTCCAAAACTGTCCCCTACTAACCATGGCTAGTGTGTTTCTCGAATTGTGAGCCAAAAGCAAATGTTCAAAAGCACAGCCAGAGATTTATATGGCATAGGGGTGTATTTTCCCAGAGAGCTAAAAAAAGATTGTAAAATCATAATTATATCCACATTTTATGCATAATTTTTGCAATATACTAACCATATTTTGAACATATTCATTCATTTACTTTTGCTACAATTCAACATGCATTCACTCAACAGATATTTGTTGAGCACCTCCTAGGTACAAGACACCTTTCCAGGTATTCAGAATATATCCCTCGTGGGGTGCACAATCTAATAATAGAAGGAGATGGATAATGAAAAATTCACATCGTAAATGTTAGATGGTGAGAAGTGCTATAGGGAGGAAAAAAAGGGAGAAAAAAGCAGAGCTGAAGAGAGAAGATCCAGAATGCAGGTGGAGGGTGGAGTGCAGGTTGCAATTTAAAACGGGAGGATCAGGGAAAGCCTCATTGATACACTAAGATTTGAGCAATGACTTGGAAAGGAGGTGAGGGAGTGAGCCACGTGGAAATCAAGGAAAGGGCGTTCTGGGTACAGGGCCCTAAGGCGCGAACGTGCCTGGCATGCATCTGAACACAGCTTAATTGTGGTGAGCATCTGATTGTGGCTTCTTTGGTCTTCCTTGGGCGTGCCTAAGGACTCCTATCTTTGTCTCATTTATATTAAGTTCATGAGATCTGTGCTATCTACTCCAGCTTTCCACTCATCTTTATAAAACAGTAAGGACAAAATTAAATGAAATGTGCAAAATAACTGCACAAACTCTGTGCTGGAGACGCCGGGTGCCTGGTGACACGGAACCGTCGGCTGGCACGCTGCGCCCCCACGTGGAAGCTTGCAACGTTTGGCCCCCTAGGCATGGAAGTTCCTATCTGGCCCTTGGAAAGCAGCTCAGGGGGTCCAGGCTTAGTGCCCAAATGTTCACGCTGTGCAAAAGAGAAACTTATGAAGTCAAGGACCTCGTGGCGTGTTAGACAAGAGCCCGAGGGCAGGGGTGGGGGTGCAGTGCTGATGGGGATGTGGGCCACACCCGCTAGCTTTCCTCCCCGAGCCAGAGACTACGACGTTCCTGTCCTTGAACAAGAGAGCAGACAGTTCCCTCAGGCAGCTGTGTGCATGGGGGGAGGAGGGGGGTTCCGGGGGGGTGCTGTGCTACATGGCCCTCGACACAGATGTGCACTCGCTTGCCCTTGGCAAAGGTGCTCCGCGCACTGGATGTGCATTTGTTTTTCCTCCAGGACTGTGTTCTGGGCAAGGACCTCCTGAGGCACCCATGCTGCAGTTCCCAGAGGCTTAAGGACGGCTGCGGGACATGTGGGCGTCTGGGTTGGTGAGTCTGGGAATTGGGGAGGGGGCGTCTGCGAAGGGAAGCCAGCCCACTCCAGTCATAAATGCCATACTCTTAGGGACACGCAGGAGTATTTTATTGTTTCATTGAAAACTGAGCCCCCAGTGCAGCTGTTCTGCCCGTGAATTCCAGGGGGCAGGGACGGTGCGGGTAGGAGAATGAGGGGAGGCTAGAGGGAAGTGGGGACAGGGCCCGCTTGTCAAATCTATGAGATCTTGTTACTGGGGTTTGGGGGAAATTGGATGCGGTTCCAGGGTTCAAATCTTTCTTGCCCCACACATCAGGGCGCTGGCTCCACTTAAGGCATGGAGACGAAAGGGCCTGAGCGTTTATTCCCTTGTCAGCCCAGCAAATGGGTTCTGAGCCAACTCTGACAGTCTGTTTTCAAATAGGAAGAAGTGTTTTTTAAAAACTCTTTGTTTGGAGAGCAAAACCTGCTATGTGTTAGAGGTGACAAGCGAGGCTGTGCTGCAGACAGGACCCCCTCCCGGGTTGGCTCAGGGAGGCTTTTGCACTTGGCACCTCCTCAGATTACACCTGGCCATCGCCTCCCTGTCTTTCCACTTGCGATTTTAAGGGTCACCTCTCCAAGGATGCCTTCTCTGACCACCCAGCGTCGTTCCCCGGGCACTCCGTCACTGTCCTGCTGTAACCCCTTCCTGGCGGTCCTCTTCGCCTGCTATTTTTGTGCTCACTGATGGATGAGCTCTGCTCATGAAAATGCAAAGTCCCTTGAGAACAGAGTCTGTGTCCGTTCTTTTGGCTGCACTGTTACCTGCACAGAGAAGAGTGCCCAACCAAGAGTGTGCATTCAGTACGTATATTTTATTAGTTGGAATAAATGAATGATGTTGAAGACCTGGCTTGTGCATTTTCTTTAATGAAGAGATGGAGAAAACATAGCCTGCTGAAGGGAGATTGAGGAGAAGAATCTGGACCAGCAAAGAAAAAGAATTCCAGTTTTCCTTCCCTCAAGGACAACCTGCCCATAGACAAGCACCTTGAGACCAAAGCCCATTATGGTTGCTGCCAGGCAGCTTGGAGACACAGGAATGACCTCCAAACATCCCTGACCTCGGTTTTTGATACCTTTGTAAATCATATCCCTAATCTGTCTGCTCCTGAAATCCCTCTCTCGTTTTTAAAATGTTTTCCTAAAACCTAATGAGTTTGACTTGCTCCTTTGCCTTTGGAAAGGTTGTCACTTTACATTTTAAAAGTCAAAAAGAAACACTTCCTATCCCTCTGGATCCTCCTGAAGCCAACAGTAGCTATGTGGCCTTGAGCAAGTCACTTCCTTTCTCTGGGGCTCAGTTTTCTGTAGAGGGAGGAGGAGATGGTGCTGGCTATTGTCCAGGTCCATGCCAGCTCTAAAAGGCTGTGAGCTTCTGATGCCCACTCCCCCAGTGACACCCACAAAGGACCTGCCTTCCCCTCCAATGGGACAGCTTGTGGCCAAGCATTCCCGGGAAGGGCAGGGAGAAGGGGGCCTCCTTCCTAGCACCCAGGCCCTCATCTGCTTGTCCCCTTGTCATCCTTCCCCTGGAATATGCCACTACAATGCACCATGAGGACCTTAGATATCAAGAGTGGAAATGCAGGATTGTTCCCCAGAGTAAACAGACTACAGAAATGGCCCAGTTCTCCACTCCTGCATGCTAGTCCTTTGCCTTTTGAGTTCACACTCCTCTCAACAAGAGCTGGAGCCTATCCCCTAACTCCTGAAATTTGGATTGGCTTTGTGACTGCTTTAGCCAAAAGAATGCACTAAAAGTATCAAGGTGTAGGTGTGGATCCTGGGCCTCAAGAGGCCTTGCCCAACCCTTCTGTCTTTCCTGGACCCCTGTAGCTGCCATGAAGGAACACCAAGGCTAGCCTGTGGGAGGATGAGACACATGGAGCAGTGCCAGCCGACCCAGCCAATGCCATTCTAGATTAACAACAGCCAACTTAGCCAACTGAGCCCCAGACATGTGAATGAGTCCCAGCCAAGCCCAGCCAAGATCAGCAGGCCTGGCTCAGATCAGCAGAAGTGTGCAGCTGACCCACAGACTCCCGAGTCACGATCACCGATTGTTTCAGGGTGGTTTGTTACACAGCAATGGCTAATTGACAATACACCCTGGATCTACCCCCAGGACATCCCACATCTCCCTTAGTTTGCCTTCTTGAGCATCCTTGCACATGGTCTGCCCTTTCTGCCTCTGTACTGCCTAGTTTATTTCTTAAAAATATCACTTCCCTCCTGTAAGTCCGGCCCTGTGTATAGAAGCATACAGGCAATCGCTTACATGAGAGAATTTTATTTTTCAGGGTCTCTTTAAAACTGGGTGCCATAAAGTGTCAGCTACTTGGGCCAGCCACGGTATCTGAAACCGTGGCCGAAAGACTTGGTCTTCTGAATTACATCACACATAGTACACATCATATAGAGGAGCACACATCCTACCTCCTGTCCCAGTGGCATGATAGGTGAAGTGGAAATCGGGTGCAGGAATGACCTTTATGGGGCTGGGAAGGAGGCTTTGTGGGAACGCAGACCTGACAGAGTGCTCCAGGAGAGGCCTCCATGAGGTCACCGGAACTAAGCAGGGATTGGAAGCAGAGCCCCCAGGCATGCCCACACTCATAGTTTTGCTAAGAATTGACCCTGTTTTCTTGTGCAAGTACTTTATTTTTCTCTAATAAATTAACATTTATTAGAAGTCTATTGTAAATCAAGCAGGCACCAGCTAAACCCAGGAGATGACAAAGATAAATAATGAATCCCTGCCCTGAAGGCACTTACTAGTTCATAATCCTAAAGGTGCAAAATACCGCTACAAGTATATGCCAATAAATCATTAGATTTGAATTTAGCTCTGTCTCCTAAAAGTCAGGAGGTAAAACCAGATTAATCAATGACCAACAATTAGAAAAATCAATTAGGGTGATGTTTATATTACTTACGTATTTATAGTTCTTCAAGTTTTACTCAAATTATATTTCTCTTTGCAAATACTACTAATATTCAAAGCCAAACGTGATTTCCAGTCTTGTCCCCAACCGCATCCTTCCTGTCTTACCCACCTCTGTACATGATACACCTTCATTCACCTAGTTCTATACATATCTTATCCATGGCAAATCCTGTAGCATTACCCCCACAACATACACAGAATCCCGCCAGTTCGCACCACCTCCACCTCCACCATCCCGGTACAAGCCATCAGCACCTCTCACCTATTCTTTTGCAAAAAAATTGATAACTGGTCTTTTTGCTTCCATCCTTCTCTCCCACCTTCTATTCTAACCAGCAGGCAGAAAGATCCTGTTGAAACATAAGTCAGATTAGGTTAATCCTTAGATCACAAACCCTCTGCTATCTTCCCATCACACTTAACATAAAATCAAAGGCCCCAGATGACTTGGCCCTGACCACCTCTCTAACCCTGCTCTACTCACATGGGCAGTGTTGCTTTTCTTTACATTCAGCGGACATTCCTACCTTAGCACCTTTGCACTAGTGCCTGTTGCCTTCCTGACCCAGACCTTTTCATGGATCATTTTTTTATGGCATTTCAAGCTTTGCTCATGTTCCACCCCTTTAGAAAGAACTTCCTTGACCACCAGAGCCAAAAAAGCCACCATCACCACTATCCCACAACATCCTTCACTTTCTATCCCTTTGCCCTGCTCTAGTTTTCTTCACAGCACTTACCACTGCCCTATATTTTACCATGTATTTGTTTATTTACTTATTTGTTGCCATGATGAGATCCCTAAAGGCAGGGGTCTTGGCTGTCTGGTGTGCTACCATATGTTAAGTATTTGAACAGTACCTTGTTTTTGTCATCTGCGTAATAAATGTTTGTGGAATGAATCCCTAAGTGTTCACATTCATTCTGCTAATGTTTGTAAATATCTTATTTTGTAAAATAAGTGAATGGGCAAGTCTATCATATAGCTCAAACAATATCACTCTTGGAATTCAGGAAATGAACATCAAATCCCATTGCTTCTCTAAGAAAAAGAAAACAATTTGGACCACTCACTTCCCTTCTCTGAGCATTTGTTTTCCTTCTTCAAAGTAAGTAAAACCATCCCTCTCCCCTCCCAACCTAAAAGGTAAGTACTATAGTTACTTCCATTTTATCAATGAGAAAACTGAGGCCCAGAAAAGGTCAAGTCAGTCTTTGCGGTCTCAGGAAGAGGATTTAGAAGTTCAATTCTGCCCAGGAATTGAGGCCAGAGAAAATCACTCCGTGGATAAGTTTTGATGCAAAATCCAAGCAGGCTGTGTTCTCACTTCTTATAACAGAGGAAAGCGCCCCTCTGCCCAGCTGGGCCCCATCCCCTGGAAGGACAGGGTGGGACTTGCTTCCGTCTGTTCTGTGAACAGTCTCTGTGCATGTGGGATTACTAGAAGAACTTTCAGCCTCCAGGAGCTCCAAGGCCTGCACTTCCCAGAGGCTTCTCGTCAGGCACAAATAAACAGTTGTTAATGTCTTCCTGGACTTAGGTGCTTGAGGCCATCACAACCAGGAGCTCTGAAATTGGCACAGGCTGGGGTGCAGACACCCAAGGCCTCCAGGCTGACAGCTGCATGGAGTCATTTTCAATTAGAGAATGACTTGGAAAAGAAAAAAAATCCAGCATCAAAGCCTGTCCTGAAGCCTGCCTGCCCAAGGCCTGAGGACTCCCAGGTGGAGCCAGGGCCCTGTCACTCTTCTGCTTGCAAAGAAAGCAGCCCACACTATGCCCAGCCGGGAAGGCGGCGGGGGCGGCTTGTAGAATCCTGCCCCTGGTGCCTGGTGCAGGCTCTGCTTCTAGACAGGAGAAGAAACACAGGTGCCTTGGTAGGCCAGCTCACTTGGGGAGAGAGGCTCACTTTCTGCAAGCCCTGGTTCTCCCCAGAGAGGTCACAGCCCAGAGGAGTGAGCTAGAAATTTAGAATTATACAGAATTGAATGTGAGCACTGGCCTGGCTGCATGCTGGCAGTATG
Source organism: Pongo abelii (assembly GCF_028885655.2). Taxonomy (NCBI): domain Eukaryota; kingdom Metazoa; phylum Chordata; class Mammalia; order Primates; family Hominidae; genus Pongo; species Pongo abelii. The sequence goes on from NC_071995.2 coordinate 5,567,834, forward strand.
ACCTTAAGGCACAGGCATAGGGATGGTGCAGTGCCTTAGGGCCAGAAACAACAGGCACCAGGAACCAGGGCCGGGACTAGGATGAGACAAAGGAGGCGCTTGCTTCGGGTATACAATTTAAGGAAACTTCAAAAAACTCAGCAATCAGATAAATTATATTTTAAGGCAATATTTTTTAAGTTAAAATTTATGTTAAAAAAATCCATGATGAAGAAAATATCAAAATTTTAAATAAAAACAGGCTCCAACAATGCCTTGCCAAGCCATATTGGAGCCTGAGGCAAAAGGAAAAACTGTGCTTCCCTATATATGTGTATTTGTGCATTTTTAATGGTTACTATTTTCCCAGAACATTAAATGAGTTTTAAAAATATTGAGAAGTGTTTAAAACTCACATTATTTTAAATTTAAATATTTTATTTATATCAAAACCAGAATGTATTATAATTTTACTTTCCTGGCTTAAAATGGAAGCAAACTCATCAATACTATTTTCAAAACCTGCTTACTTACTTATGCCATTTTCAGTTGAAAGAATTGCCGTGTTTAACAATTTCTACAGCATACTGACCAAGTGACTACCTTAAATAACTGTTAATTAACTTTAGCTCACTTTCCCTGGACAGCACTGTAACTAGTATTGTTTAAAAAAGGAATTCTCAAGGCCATGTCCAGGTTTAGATAAGACTACACTAAGCAAAATTCCTGAATCTGTTTTAGAGATTCAAATCTAATGCTGATTTTGCATTGTAATTTATTGATATTACATGTTAAAACTATTTCAGATGAAATTTCAATAGGACTTAAATTGTCAGAATATTTAAGAGTCCAATCAATGACTGATTTTTGTAAATAAGATCTATTCATGAAAACTTTTCTGCAGTTTTCTAATTTTTCTACACTTAAAAATTCAAAATCTGAAGATATTTAATTTTTGCATGTCTATTTCAAATGTGAACTTGAGACATTTAAAATTTTGATTTCTATTTGATCTAAGCTGGTTTCATTGTAATTGATACTCTTAGCCATGAATCATATATTTCTAGTTTCCTCACTTTTTAAAAATTTATTTCCAAATTTAGGAAGCACGTTTATATCTCATGCTAAAGTTTTACTTTCATCCAGCATGTCAAGTTATTTATTCTCATTTGTTATAACTCACAACTTTCACTTGAAAAAAGTTGATCAAAGTGGATTTTGAAAGTATTATTGATGAATTTGCTTCCATTAAAGTGAGGAAAATAAAATCATAACACATTCGGTTTGAGATAAAATGAAATATCTAAGCTTAAAATAATGCTGTGAGTTTTGAGACATCTACTTCCCAGATTTTCAATATTTTTTCAACTAGTTCTGGGGCAGGGGGGAAACAACCATTATACAAACATGTATGCAGGGGCGCTGAGTTTTCCTGTGACCTCAGGCTCCAATATGGACCTGCAGCACACCGCGGTTCCCACTGTTCCCAGGGTTCCCAGCGGGAGGAGAGAGGTGTTTACTGGAAATGCAGACACAGCAGGGAGTGTGGAGGGGGCTCAGTGGCAGGAATTGAGACCTCTGCAGGGATAGAAAGAGCTGGGGGAGCATCCTGACCTCGCTGTCCTCCCTCCCTCACATCTCCTGCTGGCATTCTGCATGGGCTGGACCAATTGCATGCCAGCAGGCACTGGGGCCTGTTGGTGTGGTCCAAATGGGTCAGCCGGCAGCACCGAGCAGATGGAGAAGGGTGGAGAGTAGATCTGGAGCAGCAAACGGAAATTCTACAGGACACTCTTGGTCTTTGTGGATCGACTCAAAAACAGAAGGTGATAATAACTACCTTGCAAAGTTTTCCTAAGAGGGAAATAGGGCAATATATGTCAATTGCCTCAAATAGTTCAGCATCTCCTAAACCAGGGCTTATATTACAGCTGAACAGGAGTAAGCAACCACTGCTGGTGGTAGAGGGAGTGAGGGGGAAGGTGGGATGGGACACCTGATGTGGTATCCCTTGCTCCTCAATCAGCCTGAGCAGGACTGACCCCAGCAGGACCAGCTCTGCCTTCAGTGAAACAGAGTGGTGGGATGGAAGGCACTTTAATTTCCTGAGCGAGACTCAGTTTCCTAAGAGTCTGATAGTGATAGAATGATGCCTATCTTGCAGGATTTTGAGGGCTAAGAGAGATATTGTATGTTAAAGTACTTTGTAAACTATGAAACATGTCAATGTTGTACTTGGAGTGGGAGGGCTGGTGCTCATTTCATCCTCAAAACAGAAAACTACATAAAAGCTGTGGGGACATACTGTCTTCTTTACTATGAAATCAGAGGCAGAAAATATTTTCCTTACTTTAGGAGGCCATGTGTGTTGTCCTTGCTTGACAGACTATTGAGTGTGCAGAAGTAAGGAATTAAGGGATTCTAATACCAACTCTGCCCCTGTTTCGCTGAGATACTTTAAATCTGGGTGCTCCTTTTGTCTCTCAACTTCCCCGGATTAAAAACATGGACTGTGATATTCAGTAGAGTGCTTTGTGCCTTGCAGAAGATAAAGAGAGTCATCTTGACAGCTTAAGACTTTGTCGGCCTGAGTGACCTGGTACAGGAGGAACATGTATTCCACGGCAGAGTTCAGAACTACAGAAGAATGCAGACACATCTAGAAAGTTTCAAAAGTTGGAATGGAACATGGAATTATTTTCCATGGCCTGTTCTCCTGGAGGCAAAATTAGCTGGAAAGATCGCATACTTGGACCCCAATGGCAGAGCCCAGCACCAAGCCCCCTGGGCGGAATCAGAGGAAAAATGAAACTGCATGGCCACCCACCGTTTACAGATGAAAGATGAGACTTACAATTGCTACATGATCTCAGAGCCCAGCCCTGATGGCCACAAGCACACCCGTGCACAGGAATAATCTGACAAGCTGAGGGCAGATGCTTTGCAGGACAACAGAAGTGGGATCATGGGGCAGCAAGGGGAGCCAGGGGACCTCTCTGTGGGTTCATCCGGTCCTGTTGTGCTTGACCCCGGCCCTGAGTCAGTCACCACTCCCCATGGCCTTCATGCCTTACCTGCACAGTGAGAGGATCAGATGAGCGAAAAGGTTCCACAGTCTGAGTGCTTGGGAGAATGACCTGGGAGTCTTTTAAAAATTCAGTTCCTTGGCTTCTTATCCTGAAAATTCAGTCAGTAGACAAGGAGCACGACCCAGGAATCTGTATTTGTCACAATCAGCTGTAGTGATTTTGATAAGCCCAAGTGTTCTCTAGGGTCCTACCAGCCTGGCACTCTGGCACCCTCTTGCTCCATGGGTGAAAGCTCTAGAGATAATAGAGAGACAATCGGCTGGAAGAGAATTTCAGCGGAAGGGTGGGGAGGGAGGCAGAGCTTCTCAGGCACAGGGATGTGCAGCTGGGAGAGGTGCAATGACCGAAACTTTTTTGCCTATTCTCTGAGTCCTTGTTGGTTTTTATTACTAACATCATATGAGATTGTTACACTGTCTTGGCTGTGCCTGTGCATCACATATTATGCTTTCTCACCTAACCCCAGTAAAATCCCACCTTCATTGATCAAAACAGGTTGTAATCATATGGACGCTCAAAATATTTTTCTGCACCTTCTCAGTCTGCCGAGAATTCCCTGCAAACAACTTATAAGGTCCATGTGTTTGGTTCTAGGTTCTTCCTCAAACTGGCTGCTTCGTAGATAAGCAGGTGCCTCGGGGGCTGTGTCTTCACGTGAGTCATGGTCTGTTTTCCATGGGGAGGCTGCAAGAGCTAGGGGGACAGAGGTGACAATGCAGAAGATGGAACAAAGTAACAGCACAGTGGGAGCATGCAGAGGCCCAGGGGTAGGTCTGGGTGTTAGGAGGACAACCTGGCCCCACTGGGCAAGTCAGGAGGCTGCGGTCTTAAGGGGAGGGGACTGATACTGCAGAGACTGGCCCTGCAGAGGTATCAGGAGGCCTGAGGCACACATTAGTTGGGCTCCATCCTGAAGACAGGTTGGGAGACAGGGCTTCCAGGCAGCAGGCAGTGATAAGTGTCATTGCCCCAGCCCATGACTGGACACCAAGGTCTAGTCCCCCACATAAGGGCTGCTGTACCCCAGGCTCTATGTCTGGGCTTTCTGGAGAGGGAGGCCAGTGAGAGGAGCTCCCCTTAGCCAGTCCTACCTCATGAGATGACTGTGCTGCGCTGTTTTATCTTTTACAGCACTCTGAAGGACTGTATTCCCCAATGCATGGGGGAAGAAACTGAGGGTGGAGAGTCTCCAGGACAGAGCAGAATGGTGCTGGTGTTGAAATCTGAGACGATGTGACTACAATGCCTGTGCCCTTTGCTGGGAGGCTAATCAGAATCCAGGAACGAGAGGCTGGGCAGAAACCAGGTCAGGGTGCGTCCCCCGAGGCAGGCTGGAGTTGCTGATGGGAGGTAAGGACTCCACAGCAGGCGTGGGTCTCCTCAGCCTTCCAGGCCTTGGGTGGTGTTGGTTATGCTAAGACTGGGGGATTGGGGTAAGGGGCCAGAGCCAATGCTGATTCTTGATCTCTCTCCAGTGGGATGTGTGCTGCATCCCCAGGCTTGGTGGGGAGACCTGGGTGCAGGAAGTCCAGACAGTGGTGAAGCCAGCAGGGCAACATATGTGTCCAACCTCCCCCAACTACAGGTGAGAAAATAACCACCCAGGACCTGACTGAGACCCCATCTGGCATCAGTCCACATGAACCCAGTGTCTGCAGGGAAATTTTACAGTAAAAACCTGTGCAGTCTGGTATGAACCAAGGAATAAGGAGGCTGCTGGAAAAGCCATCATTTTGCTGGGCTATTGATGTTGGTGAGAGCTGATCACAGTTTGAAAGGTGGAGAAGGCCATGCCTGGCAAAGAGACAGATGGGAGACCTCTCTGGTTGGGGCGAGAATGCTGTGTGGGATGGCTCACGGTGGAGGTTAGCGAGCCTGTGCTTGAGCGGGGCCAACTGACGGTCAAATCCCAGGCTGCCGCGTGTCGAGTGCGGTGGCCATGGGTCCATCCATGACTTCTCTGAGTCCCTAGTCCCCTGCCCGTAAAAATGGAAGCAATAACACAGACTTCTTAGGTCGTTTTTTTGAGACATGAGATAGACCACTTGTGTAAGGCATTCAGCACAGTACTTGACTTGTGTAGGGCTCCCAAAGCTGAGCTATAATTGGGTAATTGCTGATGGTGCTCAGATTCCAAGGTGAAAGGAGAAGAGACACAGGGATGCTGAGGGGAAGTTGAGGAGAGGTTGCCACACAGTCCAAGAGGACCATAAACAACATCGCAGAGGAGGCACATGAGGGCTGCCTCACACTGAGCAGACAGGGCAGAGCAAGGGCGTGCAGCTGGCTCGCAGAGGTGGGCTTTCAAATCCCAGAGGAATGGGCTGACTGCACTGCCCGGGCTGGGGTTGCTCCATACTGAAGACTTGGGATACCCACCTGCCTCAGCTTCTTGGATGATCTCCAGAATGCCAGGCAGCCAGACGTGAGGTCATGCATTTACTGCAGGGAGCCGTGCAGCTGGGTGAGGAGAGGGGGCTACCAGGCAGAGGCTCTGCCTGCCTCAAAGTGCTCCAGAGGGGCTGGGTGGGCCCCAAAGTGTTCAGAGGGACTTGATCAGAGGCCCTCAAGCAAAGCATGCCTTAGGTGTAGGGTCAGGGGAAAGGGCCCAGCCTCTCTACCCTCCCATCTCCAGCCCTGTTTCCATCTCATGGGCCTGGGCCACACGGCCCCTCCTAAATGAAGCTCCTGAGCTAGGTGGATGTTGGTGCAGACACAACCGACCGGTCTGCCATGCACGTATGAGAACACAGGCTGCTCCATCGGCCTTGCAGTCACCCACCCAGCACCTCAGGCAATGGAAACCCCCCAGGAAATGGCCTTGTGTGGGAAGGAGGGCATGCCCCCAACCCTGGACACAAACTCCAGGGTTGAGAGGAGAGGCGGGACCAGGGAAAGGCTGCCCCAGCAGATTGGGCTTTGAGACGAGGTAAATGGAGTCACGGTCACAGAAGGGCTTCTAACCCAACCCTCTCACTTCACAAGTGGGGAAACTGGCCCGGAGAGGGCAAGTAAACAAACAGCATAAGGAGTTTGTGGTTGTGGAAGGTTGTGAAATGGCCCCTCAAAAGATATTCCAGTTCTAATACCTGGAACTTGTCAGTGTTACCTTATAGGAGGGAAAAACACGAGTCTTTGCCAATGTGAGCAAATGAAGAATCTTGTGATGGGAAGATTATCCTGGGGTATCTAGGTGGGCTATAAAAACAGTCACATGCATTGTTATAATCAGACGGCAAAGAGAGGCCTCCACAGAGGAGGCCCCAGTGTGGAGACCAGTAGAGAGAGGCTTGAGAACACGGGCCTTGAACATTGGAGTTGATGTGGCCATAAGCCACCGGACCCTGGAAGAGGCGTGTAACAGATTCTCCCCTCCAGCCCCTGAGTGAGTGCAGCTCTGCCAACTCTTGATGTTGACCCAGGGAAACTGTTTTCAGACTTCTGGCCCCCAGAACTGCAAGAGAATACATTACGTTGTTTTAAGCTACTAAGGTTCTAGTAATTTATTACAGCAGCCACAGGAAAATAATACAGTGTTTTCCCTGGACCGGGCCCAGCCCGACCTTGGAGCTGTGTCGTCCTATCAGTACCCTGGACCCATAAGAGGGAGGGATGGCGGGGGCGGAGAAGGCAGGGACTCCGTTTTCCATCACAAGCTCTCTCCACCAGCCTCGCTGAGGGATGGTGATGGAGATGTACCATGTCCTCACTTCCATTGCCTGAGGTGCTGGGCGTGATGCGGAGAAGCTGCAAGAAACCAACGGCAAACACGTGCTCATTCTGTCCCGTGTGTGCGGCAAGCCCAGGACGCAGGCAGGGCCCTAAACCCCAGCTTCCTGCTGTTCACTGGGCCTTTCATGTTGTCTGAACACAGTTCGGGGTATTTACGGTGGATGTGGCTACTGCGTGGCACACAGTATTGAGAGCATCACGTTCAGCATCTCCCTGTGGCCCGAAAGGGAGCTCCTGGGATTGACTGGGAAAGAGCCATTTGGGGAAGGCATTGTTAAAACTGTTTGGTTTTTCCTGCCTGCCAGCTGAGAAGGTCCTGGAGGAGTCCTGCTTCTGCTGACAGGGTAGGGTCCTGGGCCAGAGAACTGGCTAGAACTCAAGACAATAGGCGGAGTGTATTTCCACTCCCAGGAAGAAGGCAGGAGTCAGTCAGCCTCAGGGTATCTGAAAGCATGGTGATGTCAGTTCAGAAGACAGGAAATCAAACCTGCCTCAGCGGCCTGCCAGCTGTGTGGCCGTGGGCAAGGTGCTCCGCTTCCTGGAGGTGGGCACAGTGAGATGGAAAAGTGGACGTGAAAGGGCTTTTGTCAGCTGTGCAGGTCCAGACCGCCATGTGAGCATGTGGGTTTTCCTCCCCAGCTTCTACTCCACCCTGGTCAGGTCTGCCCATGGAGGGTGAGAGAGCTAGGACAGGAAGGTACTCACGGCTGTCCGTCTCATGACTGACAAACAGTGCCAATGTTATCCTAGGGCACACACACATTTTCAAGGAATTGGGGTGGGGGGGATGGCCTTGTCCCTTGAGAGCTATCAGTCTAGCAGGGGACACTAAACACATATGCAGGAAATGACCTTATTAGAAAGCAACACACTGAAAAGTGCCAAGTGACACAGCTCAGACTGAACATGGAAATGCTCGAAGCCCACACAGCTGGAGCACAGGAGCAGGCTAGACCGAGTCAGAGGACACTCGACACTCTCCTGAAGTCTGACCCCGTGAACGTCAAGGCCCAGGCCCAGGCCTGTGTGTGAGCCAGCGCAGGGGAGACGGATGTGGTGTCTGGGAGAAGACTCTCTTATCCAGCTTAGGGCAAAAAGCGGGAAGGGCATCTCTCTTCTAGTTACTAGGGTGGAAAGGAAAAGAGAAGTTCTGGGTTGGTGACACTGTGGTCCTCTGAGCAGGCGAGAGCCCAGCACTAAAATACGACAGTCATACTGCTGGGAGGACCCGGCTGAACTTAGCACTGGGTAGGTGGAGTAGAGTAGGCTAGGGCCTTGGCAAGGAGAAGCCATGCTCCCCTGGAGCACATCTCTGGTGGGGCAGAGCCCAGCATCAGCTCTGGCCACTGCAGACAGAGGCCGATACCCAGATGTGAGTCCTTGATCAAGCCCGGGGTTCGCCTTCTAGGGCTCACATAGCCAAGGGGAGCTCCAGCCTCACAGAAGCTACAGCAACTAGGCAGAAACCACAGGACTGGCCCATATGGCCAGGCGGCTTCAGAGCCATGGCCTGCTGTTGTTGGGGTCAGGGGTATGAACACTAAAGATAGAAGTCACAGTAACTCATACTCCTCAGATTGCGGTAAACTGTGTTTGTGCATAAGGCTGTTATGGTTTTATTCTATTCATCTTTGTCTCCTTCATTCTTGGTCACGAGTTCTCTTACCCAGCCCTGATGTGTTTGGTATAAATCTTTGAATGGGAACACACTTTTAAAAATACATTTTAAATGTTGTGTGTGTGTGTGTGTGTGTGTGTGTTTGTGTGTGTGTGTGACAGAGAGAGATCCACATAAATGACATTGTGCTATGGACTTTCTGGGTTTTTTTCCTTTTTTAAAAAACTTACATTATGTTTTAAAGACCTGCTTGTGATGCTGTATGACCCTCTAAGTCTCAGTTTTGACTGCAGCTGCCTGGTGTTCCATGGTCCACATGCCTCCTTTTGTCTTACCCACACCCGTGGGGATATGTGCCTCATCTGCACCCAATTTCTTGTTCGCATCCCCTGGTGACCAGGGCTTGGGTCCTCAGGTCAAAGCATCCTTAGTTGAGCTCAACTTTCCCAGGCTTATCTCCAGGACACCTGCACCAGCCTATATTCTGCCAGCAGGGCACGAAACTTTCTGTTTCCCTGGTCCTTACCAACTGCCAACAATCTGACGGATGCAAAGTTTCGGTTGTTGTGATAGTTACCTGTGTGGATTCAAGTTTCACTCCACCACTCAGCAGCTATATGACCACATAAAAGCAGATAAGCCACATCTATATGCCTCAGTGTTTGCATCTATAAAATGGAGATACTAATATAATTACCATAGGGGGTGGTTGTGAGGATCTAATAAATTAATGAAAAGTGTTCAGTAATTACTACTACTGGTAGTAGTACAGGTAGTACTTCCTATTGCTACTACTAACATTACCAGTTTTAATGAGGTTTACCACCCCTTCATACACCTGTTAGCCATTGGGTTTTCTCTATGGTGAATTGTCTAGTCATACCCTTTTCTCATTATTCCATTGGGTTGCCATGTTTTTGTTGCTGATTTGCAAGTGTTTGTTGAACATTCTAGACACTAATCCCTTGCTTATTTTTGGTTCTTGCAAACATCTCTCAATCCGTTATTGGTTTGTTAACTTTGACAGTGCTAACTTTTGTTGAACAAAAATTCTGATAATGTTAAATCTGTCTTTTTTTATATCCTTGTGCTTTGTATTTTTGGAGTATTGTTTAATAAATCTCTTTCCATGACAAAGTTACAAATATATTGTCTATTTCTGTTGTTAATATTATGATTCTACTTTTCATAAATAGAGCATTAGTCTATCAAAAGTTAACATTTAGTTTTGGTCAGGCAGGTATATAATTTAATTTTTCTCAATATATTTCTTTTTATCTTTATGATTTTGTAGTGATTAATACATGTGAATTAATGTAAGGAATATATAATACAAATATAATTAGCTTTTTTATCACTCAATTCTATTGCACTGATCTCATTATCTATCACACTGATTTTGTTACTACACTAGTATGGATTTGTAGAACTTTCATATTTTTGTATTGAGTAAGATGACCTGTCCTAATTGGTTTTGCTTTTACAAAATTTAACTAGCTATTTTGGAATCTTTATTATTTGATACACATTTTGGAATAAATGTGTCATGTTCCTTAAAAAATCCATATGAGATTTAAATTGAAATTGCAATGAATTTATAGATTATGTTGGGGAGAGTTGGCATCTTTACAATGTTAGGTTGTACATTCATGAGCAAAATACATTTCTTCATTTACTTTAAGTCTTTCTTACTTAATTGAATTTTAACATATCTACCTGAGGATCTTATACATCTTTTTTAAAAAGGCTTATTCTAGTTCTTATTGTTATTTTAGTTGTGTCTCACTTATTTCTATATGTTTCTAACTGGATTTTTGCGGAAATAATATAATCTACTGCTTTTTATTAATTGAGCTTCTATCTGTAAGAGTTGGTGAACCCTCTTGTTAGTGCCAACAGTGTGACAGATGATTCTATTGGTTTCTCTGTGTGGTTGATTCTACCACCTGCCAGTAGTGTAGTTTTTGTCTCTTCTCTTTCTATTGTTGTTTCTCATACTTTTTTGTTGTGATTTTATTGCATGGGCCAGTAATTTCAGTACATGTTAAAAAGTAGCAATGACAAGCATTCCTTATGCTGAGCCTCGGCTTAAACAAAATGTGTCTAAAGTTTCTCTCTTGGGAATGTTTATTGTAGAATTTTGGTATTATTCTTAATAAAGTAAAGAGATTTCTATTACTAGTTTTTTGTGAGAACTATTACTATTTTTACTATTACTCTAAAAAGTTGTTGAAATTTATTTATTTTTCTGCATCTATCAAAGATAATCATATTATTTTATTCTCCTTTAGTCCATTAATTTTGTGAATTACTTTGAAAAAATTTTTATATTGTTACTCTTTCCTGGAAATAACCACTTTAATCATGATTTAAAAAAATACAGAGTTAGATTCAGCTAACAAATACTTTTTGTGATAGGGAGTAATCATATATGTGTTCAAAAGTGAAATAAGTCGTTTGAACTATCATTCGCTGACTTTGGAATCAGGGTTATAGTAACCTCATAAAAAGTTGGGCAGCTTTCTCTCTTCTTTTTCCTGGAACAACTTGCATAAGATAGATATTTATATATTGTTTGAAGTTTAATAGCCCTCTCTTCTATAAAACTTTCTGAGTTTTGGGCTTTGTTGAAATGTGTGAATTTGGGGGAGCATTTAATATTTCAATTTTTAAAATAAATGGCTGGGCATGGTGGCTCATGTCTGTAATCCCAGCACTTTGGGAGGCCAAAGCGGGTGGATTGCTTGAGTCTAGGAGTTCCAGACCAACCTGGCTACATTGCAAAACCCCATCTCTACGAAAAATACAAAAAGTTAGACAGGCGTGGTGGCATGCATCTGCAGTCCCAACTACTCAGGAGACTGAGGTTGGACCTGAGCCCAGGAGGTTCAGGCTGCAGTGAACTGTGATCGTGCCACCGCACTGCAGCCTGTGCAACAGAGTGAGACCCGGTCTCAATAATTTTTTTTAATTATGACTTATTTATTTAACTTTTCTTCTGCCAGTTTTGCTTTATCAGGATTTTATTAATCATACCTAAGTTTTGAAATGTTTTTCTATAATAATCTATGATAGTCTTATTAAAAAAAAAAAAACTCCGTTGTGTCTTTTTTTTTCATTCATTTTATATTTTTTCATTTGTGTATTTTCTCCTTTTCTTAAAATTTGAATGCCTTGCCAGAGACTTATCAGAAATATAAACTTTTTCACAAAACCAACTTTGGGTTTTGTTTGTTTTCCACTTTTCTTAGTTCTTCATTTTGATGATTTCTAAACTCATTTTTATTTTCTCATTCCTTCTTAGTTATTTGGGTTCACTCAACTTCTTTTCTTCTAACTTCTTAAGCTAAAAGTTTAGATCATTTGTTTTTGTTCTTTCTTACTTAGTGATAAATATACTTAAAGCTATAAATTTCTCTCAAAGAAATGATTTCGTTGTGTCTCACAAGTTTTGACATAACGGTGCTTTTATTTTGTTCAAGTCCAAGTATTTCATATTTTTCCCTGTGATTTCCGCTTTAACCAAAGGATTATTCATTAGTATGCTTTTTAGTTTCCAGGCATATGGGATTTTCCTAAAGCTATCCTTTTGTTATCGACATCTAATTTTATAGCATTATGGCCAGAGAGTATAGTCTATGAGGTGATGTTGACTCTTTGGAATTTATTGAGCCTCCTTTGTCACCCAAGTTCAATGTTGACTTTTGTGAATGTTCCATGTTTTCTTTAAAATAATACACATTCTATATTTATTAGGTGTGAAATATATTTGGATTAGTTCAAGCTTACTAATTGTGTAATTCAAACCTACCATTTATTTTCTTTTTGTTAGTTTAATTGATTAGTTTCACAGAGAAATATGTTAAAATTACCAACTATAATAAATGATGTATCTGCTTATTCCTATAGTTATGGAATTAGTTCATGTTCATACTGCTATGAAGGAACGCCTGAGACTGGGTAATTTATAATGAAAAAGAGGTTTAGTGGACTCACAGTTCCACATGGCTAGGGAGGCCTCACAATCAACACGGAAGGCGAAGGAGGAGCAAAGGCACACCTTACATGATGGCAGAAAAGAGAATGTGTGCAGGGGAACAACCCTTTATAAAACTATCAGATCTTATGAGACTTATTCACTATCATGGGGGCAGCATGGGACAAACCCATCCCCATGATTCAATTACCTCCCACCAGGTCCCTCCCACAACACATGGGGATTATGGGAGCTACAATTCAAGATGAGATTTGGGTGGGGACACAAGGAAACCATATCAGTTATGTCTCAGTTTTTAAATTTATATACTTCAAGACTTTATTATTATGTGCATATATATTAGGGGCCATTGTGTTATCTGTAGTACCAGATACTATTTTACTGATATATAGTACCTTTCTTTGTTTCTTTTGATAATGTTTACCTCAAAATCCATTTTGTCTGATAAAACTGACACCCTGCTATGTTTTTGGTACATATTTGTTTGATATATATTTTTCATACATTTTTATATATTGAGTACATAAAAAGGTATTTCTAACATAATGAGGGTATAAAAATAAAAATACTCACAAAGCCACTACTAAGCTCAAGTAGTAGAACATTAGCTCCCCGTGTGCTTCTCCCTGATCCTATCACTCTCCCTCAGCTTTCAAAGATAACCTAAATTTTTATCTATCATTTCTTCACTTTTCTTTATGACTTTCATATATGACTATATATGAATATATAGTCATATATTCCTACACAGTAAATCATTCTATTTTTTATGCTTTTGAACTTTGTATGAATGAAAAAAATCATCTATATCTTTCTGTGACTTCCTTGTTTTGTTAATATTATTTCAATGACTTATGTTTATGTGTACAATAGTAGTTCATTAATTTTCACTTCTAGATGCTATTTCATAATCACAATATGATTTCTATATAATATATACATATAAAATAACTATCGCAATTTACTTATCTGCTTTTCTATTGTTTTTTAGTTTTGGTATTTTGGTGTTGTTGTCTTTGCTATTTCAGCATTGATGCCATGAATATTTTTGTCTGTCTCTCCTAATGTACAGTTCTTCTACCATGGTTGGGATTTGTTGGACTGACTAAGGCTTGGACTGTAATTGCTGGGTATGCAATTCGTCAAAGGTAAGAACATCCTCAAAATACCATTTGAGTATCCCTGATCCTAAATTCCTGGGACCAAAAGCATTTTGGATTTTGGAATTTTCTTTTTTATTTTCAGAACATTTACATTATTACAATTTTAGAATCGAGCATCCCAATCCTAAAATCTGAAATCCAAAATGCTACAATGAACATTTCCTGTGAGTGTCATCTCAGCACTCAGAAAGTTTCAGATTTTGGAACATTTTGAATTTTGAATTCTCAAATTAGGATTAGGGATGCTCAACATGTAGTATAAGCATTACAATTTCTTACTCCACGTATTTTGACCTACCTTTCCTAAATTGTTTTTGTCTCTCTATGCTTCATTTTGGAAAAATTTTGAACCTGCCTTGAGTCACTAATTCTCTCTTCAGCTGTCTAATTTACTGTTTTATCCATCCACTGAGTTTTAATTTTAATTGTGATATTTTTCTGTTTCTAAAAGTTATATTTGATTCACTTTTGAAATCTAGTTGGCCTCCTTTATAATCTTTGGTCTTGCTAATTTTTTAAAGTCAGATTTTCATTTATTTAAGCTTAGCAATTTTTTCTTTATAGGCTTCACATGATGATTCCAATATCTAAAGCATTTTCAGGTGTGATTTTGACTTTTTTCCCTGAGGCTGGAGATTAATAAAGAGAGAAACAGTAGTTTGCTGTGTGAGATTATTCCAAAGAAAAGAGCCCATTTCTTGAATGGAATTCCAGCCAGGAGGTGGAGGGGCTAATCCTAGGAACTAGGTTTGAGAAGAAGGTAAAAGGCCCTGACCTAGCCCTTTATGTCCTTTTCTCTTTCTTTATGGTATCTACATTGAAAAACACAAAATGGGAAAGCCATTTATCTCTCAGGCCACTGGGCTATGGCTCTCTCATCCTCTGAGAAATAGTCAGCCCTTGGAGCCCTGATTGACTCTTTACTGAAAAACTCAAAAATAAATGAAACTCATAGAGCCTGGGATCAATCTTATTTTCTGTTTGCAGAGTCACATGTGGAAGAAGTATGTCATTTTCATGCTGGCTGTATCTTGCCAGTACTCTTAGAGTTCTGCTAGAGAAATATCACATTCCCCACCTCTGCTAGCCAGGTAGCAAAAAGAACCAGGGGTGGGAGAAATGGAAGGTGTCTTAGGAAGAGCCAATTCTAAATGAGAATTGTACGCAAAGTTTATTTAATGTGTATCCAACAGCCATTTCTCCTTTGACCCTCCTAAAAGAACCTGACATTGTTCAGCTATCCACTTTCAGAGAGCTTATTCTTCAGGGGAGATCATGGTTGTTTCTTCATTCTTGACAAGAGATACAAGATTCTTCCTTTGGACATTGTCATTTCTGGATGGGATGCCTGGAAAGACTGCAGCCAACTTCTGACCACAAGAGGAATCAGCCTGAAGAAACAGCCAGCCCATGGAAGAGATCAGAGCCAGGAGAATCACAAGGAGAGGGACCAGGGTCCCCACAAACCAAGCTGGCTCTGCCTGCAACTTCCCATGTCAGAAAATAAACCCCCTTATTGTTTAAAACTCTTGAGTCAGGGTTTTCTGTGACTTGCAACCAAAACATCCTAATTGATTCAGAGGTAGGAGAGAACACTTTAAAATCAGAGCTGTAGAATGGAAGAGAACTAAGAGACAGGTTAACCTGCAGACTTTCCACATCAGGAAACTGAGACTGGCTCCATTGCTAATTCCTGTCACCACAGTTAATACTGGATTTGACCATATGACTGGTTTGGCCAATGGAAACCGATGTAAACATTTAGCCATTGTCAGCTGAAGTGATACATGCTACCACTGAGCAGGAACTGGAAGAACAAGTGTGTGCTTTCAGAACTGCCTTTTACCCTCTTCTACAAGAAAGAGGTGATTCCATCAACCTGGTTGAGAAATGCAAACTGATATAGAGGAGAACTGCAGGCTTCCTACTCTGTGAATGTCATGTATCTTGGGTAAGAAATAAACCTTTATACATGTAAGATACTGAAATTTTGGGGAGAGAGTGTTGTTACTGAAGCAAAATCCAGTGAAAGCTGACCTATACATTAAAGTTAATTAATAGGTCAATGAATTATTTTGTCTTGAACTAGTCTGAATTGAATTCTGTCATTTGCAGCTACAAGGTTGTCATTAACATACTCTCTTATGTTGTTCTCTTTTCATTTGTTTACACTTTGCATTCCCCTCCAGAGTTTGAGCAGAGACATCATCTTGCTCATCATTGCATCTCCAGGGCCAAGGATGGTATGAGCTCCTTACATGTCTGTGTTTTTATCCCTTGTTCCCTGCCTGTATAGTGAAGCCATTTGAGATGGAAGTAGGTGAGGGATCTTTCTGGCCTTCCATAACTCCACATTACAGGTATTCGTGATCAACTCTGAACATTCCACTCTGCCATTTTTGTCTCTTATCTCCACTCACCCAATCTATCTGATCGAAATGAAAAAAAAAAAAAAAAAACAGGAAAGATGGCTTCTCAAGTGGTTTCAGGTTGAGCAGTTCAGTCAATGTGGCCAGAGAAGTAGGGGTGAAGAGGGACAACGAGACAGATATTAGCAAAGCTTTCTGGGCTCTTCTGAAGCACCCATCTCTTTATATAGGGACCTAACAATTGACCAGTTTTCTACTGAGGGTGCCATATTTTGTTTTTCTAAGTGGAATGAAGTTCTTGGATCTAAAAAGAAGCTCAGCCCTTCTGTGAGTAACAGATGGGGAAAGATGAGCAAGTTCAGGGGGATAATCAGTGCCAGTGTGGTCCTGGTGAATGGATGATGATAGCACTGGAGAGATAGGCCCAGAGAGAAGGAGTCCACTGACCCAGCCAGGCACTTGGGGAAGGAGCCAGTGACGTCACTGTGGTCTGGGGACACTAGGGCACAATGGGCAGCAGAGTTATCCTTCAGGTCTGCTGACACCAGGCAACCTAGTTTGTGGCAGGAAGAAAGGATCAAAGTTTGACATGGAGGAGAGTGTTCCTGAAATTGGATTCATGGTTTGTTTCTGGGTCTGAACACAAGCACATCTACGTGTGTGTACAGCATAAACGTGTACACACACACACACACACACACACTCAGCACAGCAAACATCTACCTGTCTTCTTTGAGATGGTTTAGAAAACAGTTTTGAGCCATGGAGCACTCTGGCAGTCTGTTGAAGTCCGTAGACCCTTCTCAGTATGATGTTTTTAAAATATGTGGAATATATTCACACATACAGGATTAAAAATGAAACCAATGACATTAAAATACAGTTGTCAATATGACAGCAAAGTATGATTAAAAAAACCTATTTAGTAATGCATTAGATAACAACATACTGCAATGATTCTCTACAATTTCATTATTTCAAAGTAATGATGATTATGGATGATACTTTGAAATATCAGCAACAACTAGAATATGATATAGAACTATCTCCAAATTCTACTGCTAACAAAGACACCAGTGCCACAAATCATAATGTGATTTGTTACCTATATTCAAAATAGAAGTATATACTATAAGTTAAAGATCAGTAAAAATAAGGTTGTTGTTTTTTTTTCATTAGAATTTTTGGGCCCTCTGAATTCTATTCTAAGGTGCCCAGGGAGTCGCCAACTTTTGGATAAGAAATCTGGGTTTACAGATAATCCACCTGAATTTTTTTTAAAAAAAGGAAAATGTCATGTATTCTTGGGGTCACATCCTGCCCTATTAGTTCATACCTGAAAGACCCAGTTTCTCCGCGTTCTACTCAAGGAGGCAAGCTGTTACCTGATTTGTTGCTCTGGCCCGTTGTGCCAGGGAACCAGACCGGGCTTTGAATATGCATGATTTGGGTTAACGCTTGTCACTACTCCCAGTGCATCACAGAAGGCCTGGTGGCACAGATGGGGTCTGCTCTGTGCCCTCCAAATCGGCAGGCCTGGGATCCAGCCCAGCAGGAGCAATGGCACCAATCCCTACCACTACCCCCATCTCCAGCCCTTGCCTAACTCTGTGTCCCCCACCTACTCTTGAGTCCTTGAAGCCATATGTCCATCTGAGGGCCACCAAACGCCTGTAGGGATGAGAGAATGTGTGGGCGAGGAATCAGTACTTATTTTGCACCTAATATGTACTGGGCATTGTGACAAGCACTTTGTGTACGTGGTTGCCACGACCCTGTGGCATGACGGATAGTACCCCATCTTGCAGATGAGAACACACACGCCATGGTGAAGTATGTTGCATATGGCAAATCCCAGGTCATGGTGAAATATGTTGCAGACGGTGAGTCCCAGGCTATGTATGGGATTGCAACATACCATGTATGTTGCATACGGTTAATGGAGCCCAGATTTCCCAACATAATGCACAAATTCCCAAAAGTGAGAGCACACCGGCTCTGTGAAACAGCTCATTCCACCTTTGGGTAGCTCTGGCTCTCCAAAAACTCTTATTTATTCTGAGCTGTAGCTTTAGGAGAGGGATGGCTGGTACTAATGATTAGCTTTAATTAATGACAGAGTGCTCATTAATGTATAATTCATCCAATAATGTGTGTGAGTATTTATTAGGTATAGGCACAGGAGATGCAGAAGAGAAAAGCAAAGCCCCTTTCCCCTTGAAATTCACATGCCAATGGGGAAAGACAAGGAACAAAAAATAAGCAAGTAAATAAATAGTATGCCAGATTGTTGGTAGACCTCTGGAGAACAATGCCCATAAGGAAGATAACAGTGTTGGGGATGGTCTAGTGGCCACTATGGGCTTTTCTGAGGGAGGTGAAACTTGAGCAGAGATCTGCAGAGGTGAGGGATAAGCCTAATGGGAGAGGAGCCTCCCACAGAGAGGGACACCTGTCAAATGACAGTATGGAAGCCACCGGGGCAGGAGTGAGCACACAAGGAGGAAGCTGGTAGCAGCAAGGCTGGTGTCCAGCCAGGGTGCACCTATGTGGGAATACTAACCATTGCACAACTGACAAACTTCCACACTGGCTGGAAAATAGCCACTCTTCTGAGCTCTCATATGCCACACCAGCCCTTCCCCCAACAAGCTTAGACTACTCATATCCCTCAGCTATAGGACATGATGTTGTGAAATATATATTTGGTCTTCATCCCATTTCCTAACATACCACTCCTAACATCCTTGGACTCTCCAAAGTGATTTCTTTTTTAATACTAATGAGTTGACTGAGGGCTGGCAGCTCCTGGGTAGCTTCAGGTTGAGGCTGATCACAGGAAAGACCAAGGCAGGACTAGAAGTTTGAGACTCTCAGCTCCACTCTTCAACCTTCGGGAAGGGGAGAGGGGCTGAAGGTTAAGTTGACCACCAATGGCCAGTTGTTTAGTCAACCATGTCTATACATTGAAACCTCCATAAAAAAATAAATAAATAAGGAATGGCTTCTGGGAACTTCCAGATGGTTGAATACATGGAGGTTCTGTGGAAGATGGAGTCCTGGAAGGTGGCGTCCAGGAAGGGCATGGAAGCTCTGTGCCACTTCCCCATCCCTCACCCTATGCATCTTTTCATCTGCATCCTTTATAATATCCTTTTTCTTCTTCTTCTTCCTCTTCTTCTTCTTCTTCTTCTTCTTCTTTTCTTCTCCTCCTCCTCCTCCTCCTCCTCGTCCTCCTCCTCCTCCTCCTCCTCCTCCTCTTCTTCTTCTTCTTCTTCTTCTCTTCTTCTTTTTTTGAGATAGAGTTTTGCTCTTGGCATCCAGGCTGGAGTGCAGTGGCGCAATCTTGGCTCACTGGAACCTCCACCTCTTGGATTCAAGTGATTCTCCTGCCTCAGCCTCCCAGGTAGCTGGGCTTACAGGTGCCCGCCACTACACCCAGCTAATTTTTGTATTTTTAATACAGACAGGGTTTCACCACGTTGGCCAGGCTGGTCTTGAACTCCTGACCCCAGGTAATCCGCCTGCCTTGGCCTCCCAAAGTGCTGGGATTACAGGTGTGAACCACAGCTCCTGGCCTGTAATATCCTTTATAATAAACTGGTAAATGTGTTTCCCTGAGTTCTGTTAGCCGTCCTAGAAAATTAATCCAACCCAAAGAGGGGGCAGGGAATCCCAACTTGAAACTACAGGTCAGAAGTTCAGGACAGAGGTCTGGGACTTGTGATGTGTCTGAAAAGGAGACAGCCATGGGGACTAAGCCCTCAAACTTGAAAAACCCATATATATTTGGTCACAGAAGTCTTTTGTGTTGATTGTTGTGATGTGAGAACAGAGGAAAAATGGTTTGTGTTGTTTCCACACTCCCCCATGGTAATGCCTGGCAGAGTTAGAGTGCTTCAGAACCCTCCTCAAGACCTGTAGTGGGTACCGGTTTTGAACTGGTCAGTGCCCCGGCCATAGCATTTTGTGCTGTTTAGCATTTTGAATATCACCCAAAGTCAGAGAGGGAGCTGGGATCCAGATCGGGTGGTAAGGTGTGGGGAAAAGAAAGACAGATCAGACTATTACTGTGTCTATGTAGAAAGAAGTAGACATAAGAGACTCCATTTTGTTCTGTACTAAGAAAAATTCTTCTGCCTTGAGATGCTGTTAATATGTAACCCTACCCCCAACCCTGTGCTCGCAGAAACATGTGCTGTGTGGACTCAAGGTTTAATGGATTTAGGTCTATGCAGGATGTGCTTTGTTAAACAAATGCTTGAAGGCAGCATGCTTGTTAAAAGTCATCACCACTCCCTAATCTCAAGTATCAGGGACACAAAACACTGCTGAAGGCCGCAGGGATAACTGCCTAGGAAAGCCAGGTATTGTCCAAGGTTTCTCCCCATGTGATAGTCTGAAATATGGCCTCATGGGAAGGGAAAGACCTGACCCTCCCCCAGCCCGACACCCATAAAGGGTCTGTGCTGAGCAGGATTAGTAAAAGAAGAAGGCCTCTTTGCAGTTGAGATAAGAGGAAAGCATCTGTCTCCTGCTCGTCCCTGGGCAATGGAATGTCTTGGTGTAAAACCCGATTGTATATTCCATCTACTGAGATAGGGGAAAACCGCCTTAGGGCTGGAAGTGAGACATGCTGGCGGCAATACTGCTCTTTAATGCACCGAGATGTTTATGTATGTGCACATCAAAGCACAGCACCTTTTTCTTAACCTTGTTTATGACACAGAGACATTTGTTCACATGTTTTCCTGCTGACCCTCTCCCCACTATTACCCTATTGTCCTGCCACATCCCCCTCTCCGAGATGGTAGAGATAATGATCAATAAATACTGAGGGAACTCAGAGACCGGTGGGTCCTCCATATGCTGAGCGCTGGTCCCCTGGGCCCACTTTTCTTTCTCTATACTTTGTCTCTGTGTCTTTTTCTTTTCTCAGTCTCTCATCCCACCCGATGAGAAATGCCCACAGGTGTGGAGGGGCAGGCCACTCCTTTAGTAAGGATGTTGTTCTTCCCCTTGAACAATCAGGGAAGCCCCTCGGAAGTTGTGAGCAGGGGCACAGCTTGGGGGCTTCCATGTCAGATGGCCACCCTGGCTGCCAGGAGGAGAATGCAGAAGATGGTCTGTAAGGGAGCAAGCACTGAAGCAGGGAGGCTAGGCAGTGGCCGTAACAGTCCTGCAGAGACAGCGAGGGCTTAGGTGGGGTACCACTGGTAAAAAATAAATTAATTAATTAAATAAAATAAAAAATAAAAAGTCAAATTCTAGATATTTTTTGAAAATAGAGCTGACAGAATTTGCTGAACACAAAAATGCAGAGTATAAAGAAAGAGAGGACGTAAGGATGATGCAAAAGGTTTTGATGTGAGCAACTGAAAGGATGGAGTTTCCATCAACAAGCATGGGAAAACAGTGGGTGGCCTTTCTAGCTTTGTCTGGCATTTGGGCGAAAGACTGGCCCTTGGACTGAGAAAGGCATTACAGGGTTGAGACAATTAAAGGTTTTTGAACTAAGCAATTGGAAATCAGAGTGACCATTTGCTGTGATAGGAATCCTGGGGGAGGAATTTGGTTTGGGACATATTAAATTTGAGATCAAAAGTAGATATTCATAGAATGTCCAGTAGACAAGTTTCAAATCTGGAGTTTGTGTTTAAAACCCTGAAACTGGATGAGAAATAATGGAGTAAAGGTAGGGAGAAAAAAGACCCAAGGAATAAGCTGTGGGGCAAATTAGGAAAACCTAGGAAAGGAGATAGAGCAGGAACAATCAGTGAGGAAGAAGAACCAAGAGAGAGATGCTGTGGTGGCCAGATGAAGAAAGTGTATCAGGAAGGCAGAAAGGGCAACCAGCTGTCCCACATGCCATGCCACTGGTTATCCACTCAGACAGTGGCCTGCAACCTCGACAAGGGCTGTTTAGGGGAAGTAGTGGGGATACATGTCTGATGGGTAAGAGTTCAAGAGAACATAGGAGAAAAATTCTTCCCAGTGCAGACAATTACAATTTAAAACTCTGCGGGTGAATTTTGCTGTAAAGAGGAGCAGGTAAATGGGGTCATAATTAGAGAAAAAAGGTTTTCTACATTTTTTATTTTAATATGGGAGATATTAGAACTTCTTTGTATGCTGATGGGAATGATCCAAGAGCCAGAGGAACCTAGTGATGCAGGAGAAGCGAGGCGGCTGCCTCCCAGAGAAGAGGGATGTGCAATCTGGTGTCGGGGAGGGTCCCAGATAGGACCATGGAGAGGACAGGAGGGCAGGCTGTGCAAGCTCAGGGGCAGAGAGGCTGGAGGATTGGGGGCCAGAGAGGGGAGAAGTTGTTCACTAATGGCTCCCACTCCCTCAGTGAAAGAGAATTGGGGTGAAGGAGGAGGTGCTAAGGGTTTCAAGGGAGAAGAGAGATAATGAAACTTTTACTCAGAGTGAATAGGCTAGGGAAACACACTGGGCCTAGGAAAGAGATATTTCCAACCTGAATTTCCAGGATCCATGGAGCATGGGAAAGGAAAAAAGCTGCCAAAGAAAGGAATGGGATAGGGGGCGGTGGAAAAGGGAAAAAAAACACAAAGAGGACTGAAGATTCTAGGGACTGTAGATTCCATCCATTGCACAGCTGGCCAGAGGCTGCTGCATGGGCAACATGAGAGTGTAGGCTTTGGAATCAGGTACAGACAGGAAAAAGGACAGGCTACACTACTTATCACCTTCAGCAAGACACTGAACAACCTCGATTTCTTCACCTGTAAAATGAAAACCATAAAACTTACCTCATGGCATTGTTATTAGGATTAAATGAAATCATGAACAGTTGACCCTTGAACAACATTGAATTGCACAGATCCACTTATTTTGTTCCGCATCTGTCACCCCTGAGACAGCAAGACTAACCCCTCCTCTTTCTCCTCCTTCTCAGCCTACTCAACTTGAAGATAACAAGGATGAGGGGCTTTACGCTGACCTGCTTCCACTTAACGAATAGTAAATATATTTTCCTTGTGATTTTCTTAATAGCATTTTCTTTTTCTCTAGTTTATTTCATGGTAAAATACAGTATATGATACATATACAAAATATGTGTTAACTTTTTTGGCACTATTGACTTTTTAAAGTTTTAACTATTTTTATTTCAATAGTTTTTGGGGAACAAGTGGTGTTTGGTTGCATGGAAAATTTCTTTAGGTGTCATTTCTGAGATTTTGGTGTACCTGTCACCTGAGCAATGTACACTGTACCCAATGTGTAGTTTATCCCTCAGCTGGCTCCCACCTTTTTCCATGAGTCCCCAAAATCCATTATATCATTATGACTTTGCATCCTCATAGTTTAGCTCCCACTCATAAATGAGACCATATGATGTTTGGTTTTCCATTCCTGAGTTACTTCACTTAGAATCATGGTCTCCAACTCCATCCAGGTTGCTGCAAATTACATTATTTCATTCCTTTTTATGGCTGAGTAGTATTCCATGGTATACATAATATATACCACATTTTCTTTATCCACTTGTTGGTTGATGGGCATTTAAGCTGGTTCCATAGTTTTTCAGTTGCGAATTGAGCTGCTATAAACATGCGTGTGCATGTGTCTTTTTCATATAATGACTTCTTTTCCTCTGGGTGGATACCCAGGAGTGGGATTGTTGGGTCATTCTACTTTTAGTTATTTAAGGAATTTCCATATGGTTTTCCATACTTATTGTACTAGTTTACATTTCCACCAGCAGTGTAAAAGTGTTCTGTTCCCTTTTCACCATATCTGCACCAACATCTGTTATTTTTTTATTTTTTAATTATAGCCATTATTGCTGAAGTAAGGTGATATCTCATCGTGGTTTTAATTTGCATTTTCCTGATGATTAGGGATGTTGAACAATATGCTTGTTGGCCATTAGTATATCTTCTTTTGAGAAATATCCATTCATGTCCTTTGCCCACTTTTTGATGGGACTATTCATTTTTTCTTGCTGATTTGTTTGAGTTCCTTGTGGATTCTGGATACTAGTCTTGTGTCAGATGCATAGTTTGTGAATATTCTCTCCCACTCTCTGGGGTGTCTGTTTACTCTGTTAATTATTTATTTTGCTGTGCAGAAGCCTTTTAGTTTAATTAGGTCCCATCTGTTTGTCGTTGTTTTTATTGCATTTGCTTTTGGGTTCTTGGCCATGAACTCTTTGCCTAAGTCGATGTCTAGAAGAGTATTTCCAATGTTATCTTCTAGAATTTTTATGACTTTAGGTCTTAGATTTAAGTCTTTGATGTATCTTGAGTTGATTTTTGTGTAAGGTAAGAGATGAGGATCCAGCTTCATTCTTCTACATGTGGCTTGCCAATAATCCCAACACCATTTGTTGAAAAGGGTCGTCCTTTCCCCACTTTATGTTTTGTTTACTTTGTTGAAGATCAGTTGGCTGTACAGATTTGGCTTTATTTCTGGGTTCTCTGTTCTGTTTCATTGGTCCACATGCTGATTTTTATACCAGTACCATGCTGTTTTGGTAACTATGGCCTTGTAGTATAGTTTGAAGTCAGGTAATGTGATGCCTCTAGATTTGTTATTTTTGCTTAGTCTCACTTTCATTGTCAGCTCTTTTTTGGTTCCATTTTAGGATTGTTTTTTCTAATTTTGTGAAGAATGATGATGATAATATTTTGATGGAAATTGCATTGATTTTAGAGATTGCTTTTGACAGTATGGTCATTTTCACAATACTGATTTTACCCATTTATGAGAATGAGATGTGTTTCCATTTGTTTGTGTCATCTATGATTTCTTTCAGCAGTGTTTCATAGTTTTCCTTGTAGAGATCTTTCACCTCCTTTGTTAAGTATATTCTTAAGTATTAAGTATTTTATTTTATTTGCAACTTTTGGAAAATGTGTTGAGTTCTTGATTTGATTCTCAGCTTAGTTGCTGTTGGTGCATGGCAGTACTACTGATTTGTGTACAATTGATTTTGTATCCTGAAACTACTGAATTTATTTATCAGATCTAGAAGCTTTTTGGATGTCTTTAGAGTTTTCTAGGTATATGATCATATCACTGGCAAATAACAAGTTTGATTTCCTTTTAACCTATTTGTATGCCCATTATTTCTTTCTCTTGTCTGATTACTCTGTCTAGGACTTCCAGTACAATGTTGAATAGAGGTGGTGAAAGTGGGCATTGTTGTCTTGTTCCAGTTCTCTGGGAGAATTCTTTCAACTTTTTCACTTTCAGTATAATGTTGGCTGTGGGTTTGTTATAAATGGCTTTTATTACCTTGAGGTATGTCCCTTCTATGCCAATTGTGCTGAGAATTTTAATCATAAAAGGATGCTGGATTTTGCCAAGTGCCTTTTCTGCATCTGTTGAGATAATCATATGATTTTTGTTTTTAATTCTATTTATGTAATGTATCATATTTATTGACTTGCATATGTTAAACCATCCCTGCATCCCTTGTATGAAACCCCCTTGATCATGGTGTATTATCTGTTTGATTTGCTGTTGGATTCAGTTAGCTAGTATTTTGTTAAGGATTTTTGCATCTATGTTAATCAGGAATATTGGTCTGTAGTTTTCTTTTTTTGTTATATCCTTTCCTGGTTTTTCTATTAGGGTGATACTGGCTTCATAGACTGATTTATGGAGGATTCCCTCTTTCTCTATCTTTTGAAATAGTTTCAGCGAGATTGGTACCAGTTCTTCTCTGAATGTATTAATAGAATTTAGCTGTGAATCCACCTGGTCCTGAACTTTTTTTTCTTTTGGTGATTTTTAAATTACTGTTTCAATCTCGTTGCTTGTTATTGGTCTGTTCAGAGTTTCTATTTCTTCTGATTTAATCTAGGCAGGCTGTATATGTCCAGGAATTTATCCATCTCCTCTCAATTTTCTAGTTTGTGTGCATAAAGGTGTTCATATTAACCTGAATGATCTTTGTATTTTTGTGGTATTGATTGTAATATCTCCTGCTTCATTTCTAATTAACCTTATTTTGATCTCGCTTCCTTTCTTGGTTAATCTTGCTAATGGTCTATGAATTTTGTTTAACTTTTCAAGGAACCAGCTTTTTCTTTCATTTATCTTTTGTATTTTGTTTGTTTGTTTGTTTCTATTTCATTTAGTTCTTTTCTGATCTTTGTTATTTCTTTTCTTCTGCTGGGTTTGTGTTTGGTTTGTTCTTGTTTCTATAGTTCCTTTGAGGTGTGACCTTGATTGTCTGTTTTTGCTCTTTCAGACTTTTTTATGTAGGGATTTAATGCTGTGAACTTTCATCTTAGTACCACTTTTGTTGTTTCCCAGAGGTTTTGGTAAGTTGCGTCACTGTTGTTATTCAGTTCAAAGAATTTTTTAATTTCCACCTTGATTTTATCTTTGACCCAAAGATCATTCAGGAGCAGATTATTTAATTTCCATGTATTTGTATAGTTTTGAAAGCTCCTATTGGAGTTAACTTCTAGTTTTATTCCATTGTGGTCTGACAGGGCACTTGATATAATTTTGAAGGAATCGGAAAAGTAATTCTGGTAATATGACAAAACAAGCTTCTGTAACACCCTCAAAAGAACACATTAGCTCCCCATCAATGGACCCAAATCAAGAAGAAATCTCTGAATTTCCAGATAAAGAATTCAGAAGGTTAATTATTAAGCTACTCAAGTAGATACCAGAGAAAGGTGAAAAACAACTTAAAGAAATTTAAAAAACAATGCAGGATATTGTTTAAAAAATTCTCCAGAGAAATAGGTAACATAAAGAAAAAACAATCACAACTTCTGGAAATGAAAGACACACTTAGAGAAATAGAAAATGCACTGGAAAGTGTCAACAATAGACTAGAACAAGTAGAAGAAGGAACTGCAGAGCTCAAAGACAGGGCTTTTGAATTAACCCAATCAGACAAAGACAAAGAAAAAAGATTTTAAAAAATGAACCAAGCTTCCAAGAAATTTGAGATTATATTAAACAGCCAAACCTAAGAATAATTGGTGTTCCTGAGGAAGAAGAGAAATCCAAAAGTTTGGAAAACTTATCTGGGGGAATAATTGAGGAAAACATCCCTGGCATCACTAGAGACCTAGACATCTGAATACAAGAAGCTCAAAGAACATCTGGGAAATTTATTGCAAAAATAATCATATCCTAGGCTCATAGTCATCAGATTATCAAAAGCCAAGGTGAAGGAAAGAATCTCAAGAGCTGTGAGGCAAGACCATCAGGTAACCTATACAGGAAAACCTATCAGATTAATAGCAGATTTCTCATCAGAAATTCTACAAGCCAGAAGGGATTGGGGTCTTATTTTTAGCCCCCTCAAACAAAATAATTGCCAGCCAAAAATTTTGTATTCAGCAAAACTAAGCTTCATAAATGAAGGAGAGATAAAGTCTTTTTCAGGCAAACAAATGCTGAGAGAATTCACCACAACCAAGCCAGCACTATCAGAAATGATAAGAATTTGAAATCTTGAAACAAACCTTTGAAATACACCAAAATACAACCTTATTAAAGCATCTCACAGGGCCTATAAAGCAATAACACAATGAAAAAAACCTAAGGTATTCAGGCAACAAGTAGCATGATGAATAAAACAGTACTTCACATCTCAATAACAACATTGAATGTAAATGGCCTAAATGCTCACTTAAGAGATACAGAATGGCAGAATGGATAAATATCCACCAATCAAGTATTTGCTGTCTTCAAGAGACTCACCTAACACATAAAGACTCACATAGACTTAAGGTAAAAGGGTGGAAAAAGATATTCCATGCAAATGGAAACCAAAAGTGAGCAGGAGTAGCTATTTCGGTAACAGAAAAAACAGACTTTAAAGCAACAACAGTTAAAAAAAGACAAAGAGTGGCATCATACAATGATAAAAGGATCAGTCCAACAGGAAAATATCACAATCATAAATATATATGTACCTAACAACAGAGCTCCCAAATGTATAAAACAATTATTACTAGACCTAAGAAATGAGATAGATGGCAACACAATAATATTGGGGGACTTCAATACTCTACTGACAGCACTAGACTGATCATCAAGACAGAAAGTCAACAAAGAAAAAACAATGGACTTAATCTATACCCTAGAACAAATGGGCTTAACAGATATTTACAGAACATTCTACCCAACAACTGCAGAATATACATTCTTTTCATCAGCACATGGAACATTCCCCAAGGTAGACTATATGACTGGCCACAAAACAAGCCTCAGTAAATTTAAGAAAACTGAAATTATATCAAGTACCCTGTTAATCAACTTTTTATGTTATCGGTAAGGCTTCTGGTCAACAGTAGGCTGTTACTTAAGTTTCAGGGACGTCCAAAGTGATACACAGATTTTCAGCTCTGCAAGGGGTTGACTTCCCTAACTCCCATGTTGTTCAAGGGTCAGCTTCATATAAAGTGAGCTCACAACACAAGAGCCATGCATCTACCTGAAGCCTCATAAGCCAAGCCTGGAGTGCCTCTGAGACTCTGAGCATGGCATCAGTGCTTGGTGTGACCTGCCTCTTCCTGGATTAGCAGGCTTACCTCCCACTAGCATTTCTGTCTCACTTACCCTCAAATTCAAGCTCGGCCTCTTTATCTTGTATTTAAAGGCCCAGGAGAAGTAGAAGGAAGGGGGCAGAGACTATTGCTTGCCTCTGCAAAATCTATCTTCCTCTTTCCTTCACCAATAGACCCCACCTTTGTAAGGTGATGGGGCAATGTGTCCAGCAAAGAAAACTACTGTTCCTAGACTTCCTTTTAGAGAGGGGTGGCTGTGTCACTAAGTCCTGGACAATAACATGTAGACAGAAGTTATCAGTGGGGCTTCCAGAAAATTCCTTCAGAAAGGAGTCTAACTCAGCAGGCAGTCTCCTGTTTTACTCTCCACTTCCTCCTTACTTTTCCCTGGAATGAAGGGATGACTGGAGCAGAGGTCACCTGGCAGCCCTGATGTGGCCTTGAGAGAGGAGCCAGCACCAGTACTATTTCTTGATCCCCGCCAGAGGAGCTGTGTGTTTGTTTCAGCTGCCTTCTAGCCATGCCCCTACCCACACAGTGAGAAGTACCCCCTTCTAAACCACTTTGCATATACCCAGGACCCCAGGATTTCCTGACTGTATGGCTCCAAGCCCATTTGCAAGGCTGTGTGGTCTTCCCTGGGTCTGTCTCCCCAATATGGACCATGTCTTCAGTGTGTGCACTCCTAAGTCCTAGGAGATACCCTGGGAAGATAGCCAGGGAAGACCTCTCTAAGAAAGTAATATTTGAGCAGAGAACCAAATAAAGCACAGGACCAGGCAATGTGAAGATCTCAGCAAAAGACCCTCGAGCACAGAGGCCATACGTGCAGGAGATTAGCATAGCTGAGGAAGCCATGAGGCCTGCCCATCTGGGGTGCTGGCACTGCAGGGCTCATCTCAGAACCCACCCCTCCTTCTTCCCACCCAAGCCAGCCCACACCCCTAGAGCTACTTCATAGTGGCCATGGAATTCTACTTCCTAAAAACAATTTTGAATCAAATAAATTCCGAATGTAAGTTCTAAATATTAGTCTTTTGCCCTCCTCAAATATTTCAAGTATTCTGAACACTGTTCCCACCCCTGCCAAGGTTATCATGATACTGACTGGAGGCTGGGGCAAGTTTGTGTCGAAAGGCTGGTCTGTTTTATCTGTTCCAGTTGCCATTCTCTCTTACTCAGAACATGGTTTCCTTTCATCTCAGACTAATTTCTTCCAGGCCCCGAGCTCATTTGCCCATTTAGTCTCTGTCATACCAGTCTGGGATGAGTTTGATAGGGTTCCTGGCCTGGAGGCAGGAAGATGAGTGAGGTAACCTCCAGAGAAATCCACAAGCCACTGGAATCATCGGTATCTCTGAGTCATGCCACGATCAACTGGGCCAGAGTTTGGCACATTTCAGCATCTTGAGGTCCTTTCTTGGCAGGAGGGAGAGAAGGGGTGGAAATGAATTAAGTGTAGTAAGGGAAATGCTGTAAGTGCTGTCCTCCCACTGCTGGAAACAATTTATTGCATGGAAAAGATAGCAGGTGTTCATTAAAGTGGGCTTCTCAGCATGTAAATCCATGATGTAGTGTTGAGGAAACGTAAGTTGCCATCAGTGCAGATGTATCTTAGCCACTTGGTAGCCCTTGGAAAAGATCCCAATTGTCTCCCAGTAAATGCACTGGAGCATAATAAAGGCAGAGGATCTCTAGGGCTCTGAGGCTGTAATTAATACATTTCCACAGGATTACATTACAAATGATAATTACTAGCATTTGGGGAGGTGGGATGGGGAAGGGGGGGGACATGAGGAACTGGAGACACACAAACTTTTGTCTTCACTCTAGCCTTATCAGGAAATCTGGAAGGTCCAAAATTTCTTGATAAGATTTCCACCGAGAAGCCAAGTTGACAGACACCAAAGATTTTCCCATCTTGGATCTAATTTATGTTCTGGAGTCAAAGCGCAGGTAGGCAGCTACCCCACTTGTTTCCTTTGGAATGAACTCAGGCACATTTCTCCTGGGTTTGTTTATGTTGACCGCCTGCAGTGACGTAAAAGCCTTGAGCCAAGAGGGGGCAACTCTCCAGTGAGGGGTGGGGCAGGGCAGAGGGCAAGTGGGAATTGGTGGGACTTCCAAGATTAGGTATCCAGGAATTGGTAGCTTTGTGTGTGGAGATATTTTAACATTTTGCACTTGGTGCACCTAAACTCCTAGCAATTAAAGGATCCAGAGCCCACCTGCTGTGATAAGCATCACTCCTTTATCTACTTCCAGGATCACAGAGGGGACGAGGGGGCCTCCAGGGAGGAGCTGGGATGGTCTAGGGGCACACTTGGAGTACTTGTGGGGTAACAGCCATTTACAATCTAATACCAAAGTATTTCCACATTCTTAGTCCCTGGTGTGGTCCTGCTGTTATGTGTCAACCAAATGTCAACTTTCAATCTCTCTGATGTAGCAAGGAAGAGAGATGCATTGAGCCTTGGAAGAGGAGAGCACTGTTGCTTTCTGACAAAAGCCTCATCATGGACCCACCTCCTAAATACTCCACAGCAACTCCAGCCCCACGTTTCCTCTTCCCTCCCTCCCTCCTTTCCTGCCTTCCTTTCTTGCAGCAACCAATCTTTACTGAACATAAACCATGTGACTGTGTTCCAGGCATGGTATCAGGCTTCAGACTCTAATGATAATGAATGTACACCCACTTCCCTTAAGGGAAGTCATGCAGATGAGTGGGCTGTGTGTACCTTTCCATTGAGTGGGAGCTCTGCTCTGAAGCTGCCAGTGCCCAGGCAAAGCAGCAGGGGGTTGGTGGAAGAAGCTTGAAGAGCAGGGAATGTGTGAGAAGGCTGTGTCCGAGTCTGTGAAATATGGTATAAAGGAAAGAGCCAGCTATTCACTGTGTGGCCGAGAAGTGAGCAGCCTTGAATGGGGAACCACAGGTCAGTGTAAAACCACAGGTTGGGACCTGGCAGCAAACCGGAGACAAGCACGCCAGATGCAGTGAAGGCACAGGGAGGGAAGAGGAGGCAACAGCGAAGGGTTTATGCAATTAAATAGTGGAAAATAGGGCAGGAAGAAAATTGGTAGCAGGCTGGCATTGAGGAAATGGCATGGCCTGTGAGACAGACCGAGGTTTCACTTCTGGCTCTTGAGTGTATTAGCTACCTGCCTGTGGGTGAGTTAGAGAATGTCTTAGAGCACCAGCTTTTCCATCCATAAAATTGAGTTAATGTTTAACGTATGGGTGTTGCAGGGATTAGAAATAATGAATATGATGTGCCTGCTATAAAACTGGTCCCAGTGAATTGGTCCCTACCCACCTTCCTCACTCTCACTCCACAGCCCTTCCAACCCCAGACCCACATTTGCTATGGAGTTCCCCCTCACAGAATGAAGAAGGTGATGGGGGAGAAGTTTATTGAGGGAGTTGGTGCAGCTCCAAGCCTGTGCCACATGGGCATGACCACAGCAGATCTGAAGTCTCCTTCCAGTCCTAAGGAGCACCAGGGAAGGGCATGCCCAGGGACAGGGGATGAGGCTGGCATAAAATTGTGGATGGAGTCCCAGGCATGAAGCTGAGGGAAGGGCACAGAGCTCAGCCGAGTGGGGATGGTACAGATGCAGAGGGAGGCCAGGCCAGGGGTGGGCACCCCATGAAAGCTGGGCACTGGGGAAGGCTCGGCGGCAGGACCCACAGCCGGTTTGGAGTGGCACTGCTCCTGCTGGAACAACAGGGATTGTGTACTCAAAGGGCCTAGCTAGATATTCAGCAAAGCAGTGTAACCTCTGTTGTTTTAGTGAACTTAGTGAATTGATAATCCTGTTGTCAGTTACCTGACACACTCAGTATAGTCTCTGATCTCTTTCCCTAGTTTAACTGTCCTGTTTTTGTTTATTTTTAGTTTAGAGATCAGGTCTTGCTACACTGCCCAGGCTGGAGTACATGGCAATTCACAGGTGTGGCCATTGTGTTTTACAGCCTTGAACTCCTGGGCTCAAGTGATCCCCCACCCTAGCCTCCCATGTAGCTGTATTTGGCTTATTTTAATAGCAACTTCAAAATTTATTATAATAGCAACTTCAAATCTCTTTTGAAAGTGGGTAATCTATAAAAAACCAGTATCTTCTGTTCTTAAAAATCTCTTTAACAACAAGATATGCTTTTATCTGATCCTTTGCTTTCAGAACCACATCCCAGCCCCTTCATATCCCACTAAAAAGGGGCAGAGAAATGCCTACGTAATATCTATCCAAATATAAATTCTTATTCGAGTTGGTGCTTTTTAAGGTGCATCTGATTCTTCACTTCCACCTTTACTAGGAATGGATTTGACACTGCAGACCCTCACTGATCAGTGGAAGACACTTGTAGGGATGTCAAGACACTCTTCCTCACTCACCAAGTCTCTCTCTACAGGTGCTTGGGCATTTTCCGACTAAGTGATCCTGGAATATAACTGCACCTGTGTGGCATCTGATATTATGGGTTAGATGTGTGCCCCTTCCAAATCTCATGTTGAAATGTGACCTCCAATGCTGGAGGTGGGGCCAGGTGGGAGGTGTTTGGATTACGGCGGCAGATCCCTCATGAATGGCTTGGTGCCATCCTCACAATAATGAGTGAGTTCTTGCTCTGACTTTACACAAGACCTGGTTGTTTAAAAGAGTGTGGCACATCCTCCCTCTCTCTCTCTCGCACTCTCCCTTGCCATGTGATACCTACTCCTCCTTCACCTTCCTCCACGATTGGAAGCTTCCTGAGGACCTCACCCAAAGCAGATGCCGGCACCACACTTCCTGTACAGCTTGCAGAACCATGAGCCAAAATTCACCTCTTTTCTCTATAAATTACTCAGTCTCGGGTATTTCTTTATAGCAATGCAAAAGCAGACTAACATAGCATC
This sequence comes from Pongo abelii, assembly GCF_028885655.2. Taxonomy (NCBI): domain Eukaryota; kingdom Metazoa; phylum Chordata; class Mammalia; order Primates; family Hominidae; genus Pongo; species Pongo abelii. The sequence continues at coordinate 5,601,194 of NC_071995.2, forward strand.
TCTAACAAGTGGTGTGTCTAGAGTCACCCTCTTGGTTTCTAGATGTGCCGTGAAGCTCTAGAGAGATCACCCAAAAATCAGTTGAAAAGCCAATTTTCTTCTGAGGGATTTCAGTCTTGATGATGAAGCATTTCAATACAGAAGTTACCCTCTCCCACAATAAACTCTCTTTTCTTTGGTCGATATTTATAAGGAGCCACTTAAGGAAACCACAAAAACCATGAAAAATTAGTTTAAATTAATGTATTTTCTGAAAATCATGGTCTAGTGACTGAAATTTATACTTAAGCACCACTCGATATGTTTTTAATGAAGTCAGTGCAATGTTTTTAAGAAACCACTACATATTTATTCGACGTCAAAGCAGGACATTTGTTTTAAAAGCCAAGGCATGTTAACAGAAGTTGGGGGGAAAAGACAATAATTATTTAGTGAATCCTGGACAGTGGCATTGCGTTTGAGGTCTTCCTCAATAGTTGACTCATCTGGAAACCCAGTCCTGAAACAGAGTTTAGCAAACATAGTGATGGCAAGAATACTAACCAGGCAGTGTCGTGTCCTCAGCAGAGATGGTTCCCGCACACAAATATTCCACTTCCTGGCACATACGCCCACCTCTTGGTCTGGCGTCACCTGGACTTTAAGTTCATCATTGGCTACAGTAGTCTCTATCAACGGATCTTATATTAGACATAAACTTATTTTGGTCATTGATGATAATGTTTGTCTTCTTCTATTTGCATGTGTTCATTACAGTACCTCCCTGATATTGATCTAGCGCTCTATGGCTTACCAAAGACAACCGTGAGAAGGAGGCAGGGAAAGGATTTCCATCCTCCAGATGGGGAAAGCAGCTCAGAGAAGTTATGGTATTTACCTCAATGGAGAGCAGGGACTAGGACCCAAGTCTGGCTCTGAAACAGAGAGCATTTTCCACTAGAGTAGGCTTCTTCATCACCATATGAAAACCTATTGCCACACTTTACCCAAACAGGGACAGCTTTAGAAATATGCCTTTCCCTTTTCTCCAGTGAGGGTCAGGAGCAGACTCTGGGCTGCGGCAGGATGCAGTTTGACTTCTGGCTCTGGTGTTCACTGGTTTTGGGTGCTTGAGCAAAGGCAGCGTTTCTCTGAGCCTCCATTTCCCCTCTCCTCCCACCCCATACACCATCTCTGCCCAGTCAGATGAGAGACTCTAGGTTCAGTGAGGGCTGACATTTACATAAATGTGGGATAATACATCACTCAGAGTGGAGACAGAGTGGGATCTTTTGTAGCTTAAGATGGGCAATTTCTTAGATTCATCTTGGTTTGGAGAGCTTCTTGCTGGGAAGGAACTAGACTGATTCTCCTGGACGCTGTGAGATACCCTATTCCTAATCCAAAATCAGTCTTTATCAGAGTGGATCCACCACAGAGGGGATGTCTCCACATGGAAGAGGAGTTTAGGCTAGTGAACTTGGCCTAATACAAAGAGCTGGGAGTTCCTGGGGAAGAGCTGAATTTGGCATGGTATGTGGTGAGGCCAAGACCCTCCAGGATCTCGTCTTTGTGGCACAATAGGGACAACCTTGGAGCCCAAGTGTGGCTCATGACTTCATTGTGATTAGAAATCTATTCATCAAGATGGGACCCAATTAAACTAAAAAGCTTCTGCACAGCCAAAGAAATAATCAGCAGAGTAAACAGACTACCCACAAAGTGGGAGATAATATTCACAATCTATGCATCTGACAAAAGACGAATATCCAGAATCTACAAGGACTCAAACAAAGCAGCAAGAAAAAAATAATAATCCCATCAAAAAGTGGGCAAAGTACATGAACAGACAATTCTCAAAGATATACAAATGGCAACAAACATATGAAAAAAATGTTCAACATCATTAATTACCAGAAAAATACAAATTAAAACCACAATAAGATACCACCTTACTCCTGCAAGAATGGCCATAATTGAAAAATCAAAAAATAATAGATGTTGGCATGGATGTGGTAGAAAGGGAATGCTTTTACACCGCTGGTGGGAATGTAAACTAGTACAACCACTATGGAAAATAGTATGAAGATTCCTTAAAGAACTAAAAGTAGATCTAACATGTGATCCAGCAATCCCACTTCTGGGTATCTACACAGAGGAAAGAAGTCATTATATGAAAAAGACACTTGTACATGCATGTTTACAGCACAATTCACAATTGCAAAAATATGGAACCAGCCTAAATGCCATCAACTAACAAGTGGAAAAAGAAAATGTGGTATATATACACCATGGAATACTACTCAGCCATTAAAAGGAATGAAATAATGGCATTCATAGCAACTTGGATGGAATTGGAGATCATTATTCTAAGTGAAGTAACTCAGGAATGGAAAACCAAACATTGTGTGTTCTCACTCTTAAGTAGGAGCTAAGCTATGAGCACGTAAAGGCATCGGAATGATACGATGGACTTTGGGGACTCAGGGGGAAGGGTGGCAGGGTAAGTGATGAACGACTACACACTGGGTGCAGTGTACACTGCTTGGGTGACAGGTGCACCAGAATCTCAGAAATCACCACTAAAGAACTTATCCATGTAACCAAAAAAAAAGAAAAAAAAAAAAAGAAAGGAAGAAAGAAAAGAAACCTGTTCATCAAGAGCAGCAATGTGGAGAGGGCAAGTGTCTCCACATGTGCCACATGGAGCATTTGCCAAAGAGGACTGAAGACTCTTCTGGTATTTCTTTAGGGGAGTGTCTGAAAACCTCCTCTGAATGAAGTATGCCCTGGGGAATTTGGATGAATCTAGGGCAGGAGACCTCAAGAGGGAAATGTGCATGACCTCTTGACCTAGCTTTGTGAAAAACCATGTGGGCTTGCATGTGATTAATGGGGAAAAGAGGGACTTTAATCCAAGTTGGTGGTATGGATCATACTAGGTAAGTGTAAAATGAGCAATACAAACTGTTCACAGGAGCTGGCGAAGGCTGAACGTGGAGATGAGTGGGGAGTTCTCAGCACAGAAAGTGGTTCCTAGTAGGTGGCATGGTGGTGGTATTAATATTATTACACCCTGTCCACTGGCATTTCTCCTTAGGCCTCCGGCAGAGAACACGGGGGGACACGTGCAGTCCAAGGTGGGCAGTATCATATTCATAAGCCCGGGCTGGAGTCTAAACCCCAGAGTGGAAGTCCTTGTAGCTGTGTGACTTGGGTTAAGTTGCTTAACCCCTCCAGGCTTCAGTTCAGTGACTATTAAAACAGAGTTAATGATGATGGGTAAATTTACAGTGAAGCTAGTATAGTTTTGACTTCAAGGCACCTTTCAAGGGTGCCCAGTACTCTAAGGATATATGGATAGTGGAGGGGAAACAACTTTCTTAGAGCTTATATAGGGAAAAAAAAAAAAAACAACTTGATAGACATTTTCCCAAATTTGACAGTAAGATTCACATGAAATTACCAATAATCAGGTGTGGAACCGAAAGAAAATTTTCTAAGTTGGTATTTTCTATCAGAAATACAAAGCAAATGTTGATCAAACTTGCTGGAAGAAAGACTGAATTATCTTTTCTTCTCCTGATTGAAAATATTGTTATGAAAAAGCAATCAAAGAGCATGCAGCCAAAGATGTGGAGGGGAAAGCATTGAAATATTATAAACATATGTGTCAGTTCATAAAAAGTGAAGTTATTTGTGTTTTCTGATGACATGTGTGATATTAGCCTGAAATTTCTATTTTGTTGTGATTTCCATTTTCATGCTAAATAAATACTCACAATTGCATCTAATTCTATTCTATAATCGTGGGTGCTTTTTTAAAAGAGTCTCTAAAATTATAGGATCTTCCATCCCCACAAAACCAGGATCTGCCTGAGTTAATGATACTACCTGCTTTTGACATAATGTACATGGAAAAGTGCTGTACCTCTGCTGTCCACATACGTGGAGAAGAACTTTACAGGGGTATCTGGAAGGAGATCAGGGACACTGAGAAGACAGATAAAATCAAGGAAGGAAAAAAGAATCAAAAGAGACAAGTGGATCTAGAAAAGCCTGGAGTTGGCAAATGAGAAAGCCAAGTCTGAAGGTGACAGGACAGGGAACAAGAAGAGTTTCCCAGAGAAGTAGAAATGAGGCCCATCGAAAAGGGATAGGGAGGCCTATGTTAGGGCCTCATCTGTTTCTCAACTAGCAGCCTCACCCAGACCAAGCAAATGTGGTTCTTGATAGAAGCTGACACATACTCTGAAGAATTTGATGCAGGCCAACCAGAGTCCATCATGCTGAGAGAAAACTAGGAGCAGGTTATGATGTGGGATCCATGTCAAAAGAATGCCTCTTTCCTTTAGGGTCTGTGGCTTCATTCCCCTAATTAGAGAGGACATCCTGGCTTGGAAGCCTCAGTCCTCCACTCCTCTCTCTGTTAGGACAACAGGAAGTGAGAGAAAGGAGGGGCAATAAAACAGGAAGGTTCCTGAACTCATGTGCAGAGCTGTCTTTTTGAATTCCCATCTGGCTTTTGCCTTGTACTTCCTTTCTGGAGATAAAGCTGTACAAGCCTTGGGAAGGTCGAAGAGTTAAGTGGGTTCCACCGGGTCAGGATGCAATTTCTGAGAATGACTTCCAGCCTGGTTCAGAAGGGATCTGTCCCTGGGAACACTACCATTTGCTGCTGTGGAGGAGAACAGGAAAGAAGAGGATGGGGGCAGGAGGCTCACCAGATGTGCAAATAGGGCTGCCTTCTTTTTATTATGATGAGGATTACTATAGCTTCTGGGGAACAGCAGGTGCTGTTTGGTTCCATGGATGATTTTTAGGTGTGATTTCTGAAGTTTTGGTGCACCAGTCACCTGGGCAGTACACACTGCACCCAATGAGTAGTCTTTTAACTCTCCCTCACCCTTTCCACCAAGTCCCTAGAGTTCATTATCTCATTCTTACGCCTTTGCATCCTCATAGCTTAGCTCCCGTTTATAAGTGAGAACATACGATGTTTGGTTTTCCATTCCTGAGTTACTTTACTTAGAATCATGGTCTCCAACTCCATCCAGGTTGCTGCAAATGCCATTATTTCATTCCTTTTTATGGCTGAGTAGTATTCCATAGTACAAATTTACCACATTTTCTTTATCCACTTGTTGGTTGATGGGCATTTGGGTTCCAGATTTCTCCAATTGCGAATTGTGCTGCTATAAACATGTGTGTACAAGTGTCTTTTTAATATAATGACTTCTTTACCTCTGGGTCGGTACCCAGTAGTGGGATTACTGGATTGAATGGTAGATATTTTAGTTCTTTTTATTTAAGGCGGAGTCCTGCTCTGTCGCCCAGGCTGGAGAGCAATGGCACGATCTCAGCTCACTGCAACTCCCACCTCCTGGGCTCAAGCTATTCTCCTGCCTCAGCCTCCCAAGTAGATGGGATTACAGGCGTGGTGGCGCCCAGCTAATTTTTTCTTTCTTTTTTTTTTTTTTTTTTTTTGAGACGGAGTCTCACTCTGTCGCCCAGGCTGGAGTGCAGTGGCGTGATCTCAGTTCACTGCAAGCTCCGTCTCCTGGGTTCACACCATTCTCCCACCTCAGCCTCCCTAGTAGCTGGGACTACAGGAGCCCGCCACCAAGCCCGGCTAATTTTGTTTTTGTATTTTTAGTAGAGACGGTGTTTCACCGTGTTAGCCAGGATGGTCTCCATCTCCTGACCTGGTGATCAACCCACGTCGGCCTCCCAAAGTGCTGGGATTACAGGTGTGAGCCACCACGGCCAGCCTACTTTTAGCTCTTTAAGGAATCCCTGTAACTGTTTTCCACAGTGGTTGTACTAGTTTACATTTCCACCAGCAGTGTAAAAGTATTCCCTTTTCACCACATCCACGGCAACATCTATTATTAATTTTTTAATTGTGGCTGCCTTCAGAGGAAACGTCGGCTGTGCTTTCCAGCTGAGCCGGAAGTGGCGGGTTCTGCTCTCTGGCGCCCTCTGCTGTAGCAGAGCGGATCAGATACTGCCATAGGCAGGGCAAGGCTGAAAATCACGGTCAATGATTACCCCCACTTACTTGGATTGGGATATCTGAGACACAAATGCCCAGGGCCTGAGTTGCAGAAGACGATGGCAGTGTGGAAGGTAAGACTGAGTCATCGACAGTGATCCACACTCTTCACTTCGGCCATACTGTAGAGAACCTGTTGGATTGTACTTGACAGAACAGGAATGAATGTTAGAGCTTATCCAGCCCAGCCTCCTGATTCGCTAGCCAAGGAATGTGTGTTGGAAAATAGACACTGTAGGTAAAGGTAAAGGCATCATCGGCAAAGGAAGTGCAGGTGAGTAGGGCTATGGTGGCTAGCCCTACTCTCTTCCAGAGAAACCGTGAGAGTTTCATATGAGCAAGAGCTCAGATGCTGCTTGTAAAAAACATAGTGGGGAGAATAGATTGATTCAGGGGAAGGGGACAGAGAAAAGAGTAACGTTGGGAGGAGTGTGCTTCTGAAGTATAGGGGAATGGGACAAGGACATCACATGTTGAGAAAGAAGATGGTGGGCTGAAGATTAAAAACTGGAGAACCAAGCTAAAACTGGAGTGTTTTCCCAAAGCAACCAAAACAGTCAGAATAGATATGCTGAGATCCGTTCCTGTACTGGAAGAATACTTTTCAGAGATGAAAAGTAAGTAACTGTGCAGACCAAATATGATCATTACATTTTAGGCACATTAAATAAAAGAAACTCACATGGAGACACATCCCAGTGAAATTTTTGAGTTACAAGAATAAATTTCAAAACCCTGCTAGCACCAAAGCAGTAGGGGAAAAAGGCTTACAAAGGCATATCAATCAGGCTTCTTCCAGAGGCTATTCCTCTGAAACCCTAGAAGAGTGTGGATTAATCGCCATAGCCACAATGTTTTGAAAGGAAGGATGGTGACCTGAGAATGGTAAATCCAGCCAAGTCATTGTTCCAACATAAAAGCAATTTCAGAGATGTATATGCTCAGAGAATATACCACCCAAATACCCCGTGTCTTAGGTCAGTTTCTCTGGAAAGCAGAGTCTAAGACCTGCAGACCTTGCATGCTAGAGATTCCTGGAGCATCTGCTTAGTGAGGGAAGCAGAATTAGGCAGAGGGAGAAGTTGAACTGCAATATGTTGCAACAGAGGCCTCAGCCAATCCCACAGAAAGCTCTGGAGCTGGAGTAGCATTTAGAGTTAGAATCAAGGCAAGGTGGGCCTTACACCCCTGCAGTGATGAGTCACTAGATGTGGGCTGCCCCAGAGTGGGACAGTGACAATGGCCCGGGCAGTTCCCTTACACTTGAGGCAATTCCAGAGTGACTCACCCGTGACCATCACCAGCTGGGGAATGAGCACCTAAGTCCTGAAGGACTTTGGTGGTATCTTTAACACCACCTTGTTAATTTTTTTTCAACCTGAAGGTGTACTCAGGTGAACTAAGGGATGGATATGACAATATAAAAAGACCAAAGAGTTTTCCGAATTCATTTTTAACCACAAACCCTGCATGGCTATATATTTCAAATCAGCTATGGGGCAAAGATTCGTCCCTTGGTTTCCCATCTCATTCTTTTCTTTGCTCCAGGAAATGCTTTCCACAGCCTGCTGGAATTGTTGTAGGAAAAAACGGGTTCTTGTCACATGCCCGGGATAATTTAGGCACATGGACACATTGTAGGGTGAGTAGGGCAGGGTTTATTGCGTGAAAAGGAAAGAATCTCTCAGCAAAGTGAGAGGAGTTCCTGTTAACAGACCCCCATCTCACAGACTGAATCCCAGGTCACCACCCAGGAACTGGAGAGGCTAGGCTCCTCCCCTCTGCAAACTGCTCAAACTTCCCAAGTCTCCACCCACTCCTCCCAGTGCAGGCTGGTGGAAGATTCTCCAGTGACTGTCCGCCTTATCTTCCTCCTGCATCTATCAGAATGTCCTATTACAATTTATGACCACTCAGAAGAGCAACTGGCACATTCCCTTTCTATTTTTCTTAACAATGACTAAACTACTTGCAAGGTTAGAATATTGTGCTGGGAGGATTAGCAAAACAAAAGACTGCCATTTCTCTTACTGAAAAGCAAAATTAGGCCATTGTATTGAGCAGAGATATAGTGGTAATTTTCTGCATCTTTAAAAGCTTTCTTGAGGATAGAATAATTCCATCATCACAAGTGGGATATAGTAGACCCTTTGGATCTGGAAGGGCTGTGAAGGAAAGCACGTGAAGGAAAGTCTCATCTCTTACTTTATACTATTCTTTTTCACAAAGAGCACATAAAGAAAATACCCTTAAGATTATTTATTTGAATCAACCATCAAGTTGATTTCATTTATTTTTGTTTTTCATAAGAAAAGAATGACAAAACCACTCAGTCATAGACAACCCTTCATAATAACGTCTACCTGGGGCTGGCAGACGTCTCTCTGTTAACTAAGTCTAGAAGTCAGTGTGTGTGGAGTGATTGCAATTGTACATGAAAATAAGTGAATGGAAAAAAAGACTGATTGCAAATTAGTTCTTGGAGGTAAAAATTCAGGTAATTTAGACTTTTTAATTGACATTTTATTTCTTGCATTTTCTAAGTCTTCTTCAATGAGCATGGATCCCTTTTATAATTAAACAAAATAAATGCTGTTACAAATCAATGAATGTTATTGTACATATACCATAGGAACACAATTAAACTGAATTATTAACTACTATTATTTCTAGAAAGGAGGAATTGGATAATGAGCAATTTCTTTTTCTTTCTTCAGTGTTTCAGATTTTTGCTCACAATTTTTTTTTTTTTTTTTTGCATGTCACAATGGAATAAAAATTTTTCATTATTTCCTTAAAGAGCTCAGGGAAGGAGTCTTTATTGTTTGCTTTATTTTTAAATTAAACATGCACCTACCATGTCTTCACCCAGGTTAGCAAGCCCGTTGGAAAGTTCTGTTTACTTAGCCTAAACACCTACCACTGCTGGGTAGCAAGCACATCTGGTGGTCTGGCTAGTAACATGAGTGCTACTGAGACTTTGGGCCTGGGGATGGGGGCAAATTATAAAATTCCTATATTCCTTCTAGTGGAAGAGGGGAAGAAAGTTGAATCCCTCTGGAGCATAAATCTGTCTATGGTCTGATATAGTGAAGTACACATTTGGTCTTCATCCTTGTTTCTTGACATATAATTCCTAAAATCAGTGGAATCCCAAAGTGAAACGTCATTTCGTATGCTAATGAGTTGATGGCTGGCCGACCCTGGGTAGCTTCAGGATGGGGCTGGTCACCAGAAAGACTGAGGCAGCATTAGAGGGTTGAGACTTTCAGCCCCACCCCCAACATCTGGAGAGGGGAGAGGGGCTGTAGGTTAAGTTGTTCAAGGATGGCCAATGATTTAACCAATCCTGCCTACTGACGAAGCTTCCATAAAAACCAAAAATGACTGGGTTCCAGAGCTGCCAGACAGCTGAACACCTGGAGGTTCCTGGAGGTGGCAGCCAGAGAGCTCGTACCCTCACTCCCAACACCCTTACCTTGCTCTTCTTTTTCCTTTTGCACAGCAGCGATCACCTTCTGACCCACTGTGTATTAATAGTTTGCTCTCACTGTTGCTCTGCCTTTCTGACCCACATACAGAGCATAAGCTCCTGAGGGCAGGAATCTGTGTTTTGTTGGGTGATATATCCAAAGAGCCTCACAGAGGCTGACACATAGTAGCAGCTCAGTGCACACTTTTTTTTTTTTTTTTTTTTTTTTTGAGACAGAGTCTCGCTCTGTCCCCCAGGCTGGAATGCAGTGGCGCGATCTCGGCTCACTGCAAGCTCCACCTCCTGGGTTCACGCCATTCTCCTGCCTCAGCCTCCCCAGTAGCTGGGACTACAGGCACCCGACACCACGCCCGGCTAATTTTTTGTATTATTAGTAGAGACGGGGTTTCACCATGTTAGCCAGGACAGTCTTGATCTCTTGACCTCGTGATCCACCTGCCTCAGCCTCCTAAAGTGCTGGGATTACAGGCATGAGCCACCGCACCCAGCCTCAGTACACACTTTTGAATGAATCTATGTTTATTGGAATAAAAGGACTGATGAGACACATGTAGTGAAAAAAGATGAGAAGACAGCACATATAGCATGAAAGGAAAATAAAAACTCAGGACCCCAAAGCAATCTGCCAAAAGGAAAAAATGAAGCTGAAAGCTGAGTCATGCAAGAAACTGCCTTTCCTTTTGCTCCTAAGCAGAGAGCGGCACAGAAAAGGCTAGATAGCTCCACAGGAAGCTACTCTATGTTCACCTTATCTTATGTAAAATGCCGATTTACTGAGCTCCAGAAAAACACACAATCGGCTGTTCTCCTACCGGCTCCTTTTCTCTTGTAACGTGTGGATTCAGTAATGAGATCACACCCTCCCTCTTACGCACCCCCAGCCCACTTTTTCCCTTTAAATAATTGAAGCCCTCAACATCATCTTCAGAAAAAGGCACAGACCACACAGACTTTCTGTGATTCCATGTTCTTTCCTTCTGGGGATGTCCTTCACCTTGGCAAAATAAACTTCCAAATTGATTGAGACTTGTCTCAGATACTTTTCTGCTTTAAAATAGCATAGCTGTGGTTAAAAGAAATTAGATGTGTCTGAGGGGGGATGAGAGTCTCCAAGACACAGCAAGTGCCAATGCCGATTATAGATTTGGGGATTGTGGGTGATTTTATTTGCTTCATTGTTTGTTGGACTATCTGAACATTTCTTGGTAGGCAAGCTTAACCTTTATGATGATACAAAAATGTTTCTTTTAATTTAAAAAAGAGGAAGAAAAACAAGTGGGTCCTGAACCAGCCATGAGCAGCCAGTGGGCCTGGAGATAGCACGGTTGGAGCCAAGTGGGTGTCTTGGCGGTGGAGGCAGCCCTCGACCCTGACCATGGACAGTCACTGCTTCCTACAAATGTCAACGCCACCCACACTGGCAGTCATCCCTGGGGACTGCTTCCTTTGATAGGCCTGGAATCTCCGTGTCATCAGTGGTCCTTGCAATAACATCTTCCTCCCACTGGTCACCGCACTCTCCCCAAATCAGGTAAAGCCTATTGTCAAATGATGCAATGTTCCACACTGCTGTAGTTTGAACCTCAGCTCAAGTGGTAAGTTTGCATATTAAGATGTGAGAGGCCGGATACGGTGGCTCACACCTGTAATCCCAGCACTTTGGGAGGCCAAGGCGGTCACATCACCTGAGGTCAGGTGTTCGAGACCAGCCTGACCAACATGGAGAAACCCCATCTCTACTAAAAATACAAAATTAACCAGGCATGGTGGCGCATGCCTGTAATCCCAGCTACTCAGGAGGCTGAGGCAGGAGAGTCGCTTGAACCTGGGAGGCGGAGGTTGCGGTGAGCCAAGATTGCACCGTTGTGCTCCAGCCTGGGCAAGAAGAGTGAAACTCCGTCTTAAAAAAAAAAATTAAGGAAATTAAAACTGGTTGTAAGATTTCCTGTACAGGAGTGGCCTGGTACACGTTAGCCTATTGCTCTCACTAAGAGCTGTATCTAAGTCTTATTAGCCCCACAAAAGAAGAAGCCACTTTCCTGAGCAAAGGTTGGCAGTCAGTGCAATTCTGCATGTTCCTAGGAGGAAACCAGAAAAGTGGTGGGCAGTACTGGTGACCAGCCAGCACCTACAGGCCCGCACATTGCCAGGTGTGCTCAAACAGCAGAACCATAGCTCTCATTTTTCCTCTGGAGTACCTTCCCCCCTGCAGCTTCCACTCAGGCATTCAGCTGGACTCTAGTCAGGCTGACCTGCAAGGAACTAGGATGAAGCGATTGTGCAACAGATTTCTGGGCAGCAGGTGGGCCTGAGGTGTATGAACGGCAATGATGAGTGATGTTTGGCCCGTGCTTCCAACTTTACATCACAATCTCAGCATGGCGCTCTGGGAAGCTGCTACCAATTGATTATGTTAGTATTGCAAGATGTAACCTCTTCGCCATCGGGGTTTGTCATTAATTTGTATCTAGAATGGTAAACCCCTTACCTCCTATGCCTTCACACTTCCTGTCTACTTGTCTTACCTACTATTTCTCCATAGCACTTATTACTATCCAAAACACTGTACATTTAGCTTATCGTCTGTCTTTCCCCAGGATGTAAGCTTCATGAGGCAGGGATTTTGTCTCCTTTATCTTCTGCTCTATCTCCAGTCTGAGAACAATGCCTGGCACATAGTAGAAGCTCAATAAATATCCAAAGGAAAGGAAGGGAGGGAGGGAGGGAGGAAGGAAGGAAGGGAGGAAGGAAGGAAAGGGAGAGAGAGACAAGGCACCAAAAGACAACAGATGCATCTTTATAAAGAATGTGTCCATTTATTTTATTATTTTAAATCTGAACTTTCATAAAATGATGGTTATCTGCATTTAGCTCCAAACGTTTTTGTGACGTGAAGTGGAGACAAGCCCAGGTTTGGTCCTTTGCACCTTACTATCAGGTCCAGCAGCTGCACCATTCAGCCCTGTAACTTAATTTGCATCTGCTGAGACTGTGGCAGCTCCACTGCAAGTGACTCAGTTTTCTTGTAGTGATAGTAGGTAGGGGATGCTGTGCTCCTGACTGCATTTCTCTTACAGCTGGCCAAAGTCAGAAATGATGGTGAAGTGCAAGAGGGTGCCCCAGGGCACATGGGAATGCTCGCGGTGCCTGAGAACTCTGGGGTGGAGAGACCCCAGTGGGGTTCCAATCCCTCAAAAGGATGCAGCTTAAAAGGGGACCTAAAAGAAACTTAAGCTTGAAGTTTCTGAGATGTAGCATCATTTCTCTTCCTTCCTACACTCATTCTCTCAGGCTTTCTTTTTACACACTACTCCCTCTTCAAGACCGCATCAAGCCAGGCCCCTGCAGACAGACAGCACACCATGTGGGTGTAGGAACATGCTTACGTGCATGTGCGTTGTCTCTGCTGCCATGCCCTCCTCGGCTGCAGGCTGAACTGCTCACACGTTGGTGTGCTGAGAGGCTGACGACATCATGCTGCCTGGCTGGCTTTGGCCTGAAGGTGCTGAGCTGGCTGCCCGGCTCCTGCTTCGATCCCTACCTCCTGGGCTCCTCAGGGCCGGCTCATCCATCAGCTTGAGCTTCTCGTGCTCCTCTTTCAGGAAGAAGTCCACTAATAAGCTCTTCTCTTTCTTGATCTGGTCGCTGATGTCCGTGGGGATATCTGGAATCATCCAGTCCACAAGGATGCTCAAAAACATCACGAGGTTCTGCAAAAAGCCAAGGAGAGAGGGGCTGAGTTGGAGAGGCCTGGCCTGGGGAGGTGGTGGCCCTGGAGCAGAATGCCTCCGTGTCAATCCTGGCTTTGCAACTTACCAGCCCAGTGATCACAACCAGTGAGCCTAACTCTACCTCGGTGTCCTCACCCATAAAATGGAGCGGAAACACTGCCTACCCTGGAGTGGTTGGTTGTCAGGATGAAATGGGTTAATACATGTGGAGCACCTGTGGCAGTGCCTGGCACAGAGCAGGACTCCGTCAGCAGTAGCTACTGTTTCTTCCCTTCCCCAGGACTTGTGCCCCTACACCATCGTCAGAGTGTTCCCATGTGTCCAGTTCTTGCTTCTTGGCCTCTAAGCCTCCAGGCCCTCCCTGGAGGAGTTCTTGCTTCTTGGCCTCTAAGCCTCCAGGCCCATTTTCCATTAGAAAATGGAAAGTGGCTTTCTAGCAAGTGGCCACAAAGCCCAGTGGCTTCTCCTGGGCTGTCACTGTGCCACTTGCTCCTGTCCTCCCTCCATCTGGCTCTCTCTATCCTCTACACTAGAGATGGACTTGAGGTTTTTGCATTGACTTCGGGCCTTCGCTGACCCCACCCACTGCTGACATTCACCTTATACCACTCTCAGTCACTGCAGCCACTTCGGCTAACCCTGCCTGTCTGGGAACCCCTGTGTCCAGCTTGCCTCGATTGGGTCTAGGCTTTGACGCACACTTGCAGTGGTCTTCCTTCTGGCTGCTAAGCCACATCCCTTTGCTGGTGCACACAGTAGGCTAGGACTACCTTTTCCCCGGAGCACTTACTGTCTCAGTGAATGAATACAGGACAACAATGCCTGGCATGGCTCAATGAATGCATCTGATTCCCATCCATTTTCCCAAGCCACGCTTCACCCAGCTTTACCCAACACACTCCTCCCATTGTGCTACTCTTCTCTGGCGGCCAGTTGCACGCTTACATGCCTTTTCCCCTCTGAGACTGGGACTGAGCCCTTGAACCCTACATGTTCCTAGGGGTTCAGGGGAAGTCGCTGGGGACCAACTGCTGCTTCCAGAGGCTCCTGGGCATTTTGGGTGCTTGCGAGCTGCTTCACCAAGTCACACATTCTTCCTCTGAATCCACTCCTTCCAGCGTGAATGAAATGTGACATGTGACATACGGGAAAGTGAGGAGGCTCCTGGGGGTGGGGCAGCAGGGGATGTCTGAGCGATCATTCAAACATATCGCCTCCATCTCTCCAGAGGAAGAATGGCTGTCTTCTTTAGGTGAAAGACTAGCCGATGGGCTTCTCCACTTTCTGGGCTGGGGTCTGGGGGCAGGATACTTTAGAGCCCCCCAGAGATCTGCCTTCAGGGAATACAAAAGCCTGAGGGAGCCAAAGAGAAAAGGATCTGGGCTCGTTCTCCAGCCCTGCTTGAAGACCGGGGGCACCCAGAGTGGGAATTGGGGGCCCTCAAGCTCAGAGAATCTCAGCGATGCAATTGGAGCTGTGGCTATTGTCCCAGATAGGAATCACTGGGCTCGAGTTTGCTATTCATTCAGGGATGGCTCGATGGCTCTGGGGGCCCTTCTCACCAGATGTCTTTGTGGCTAAAACAACACTAACAAAGGAGGGAGCCCAGAATGCAAGAAGAAAGGTTCCAAACCTGAGCTCTTTCATGGCTGCAGAGATGAGATGGGGCTGTTTGTCTGCCCCAGGCTGGGACTCTGGTTTCAATGGCGCTTTTCCTTTCTTTGCCTTAGGTTTAAGCAGGAATCTGTCTCTACCCTGCAACTTAGTCCACATCTGTCTTGTAACCTTACACTGTGTTTTATTCTGTCTGCAAAGTCCACCCGTTAAAGAAAGCCCTCTCAAGAGTCCTCCTGCTTCACCCAGGAAAGAAGCCCTCACTTCTGCCTGCCACACATGAAGCTTTCTTATGTCACAGAGTACCACGGGAACCTGGAGGTAGGTGCAAGCAATGAGTGCAGTGTCCTTACTCCTGCAGCCCAGATTCGAATGGGCTATTCCCTATCCCAGCAACTCACCTGGAAGATTATGACAAAAGCCAGACGGGCGGACAGAATAAACCAGTACTGTTTCGAAAACTCATAAGGGTTCGGGGCCCATGGCGGCTCTCGGTAATCCTTAAACCTGCCCAAAGAGAAATGTGGTGTTAAGATCGGGAGAGGATGGAGAACAGGGTGGTCATTCTCTGGGTGAAACCTCAAGGGCTGGCTGGAGCATCAGGCATGCATGCCCTTGGCGTTGACTTGGGAAATAGGGGGAAGTGGGGGGAATCTATGGCCTAACCAACAAATTTCCAAAAAGGACTAAAGTCCAAAAAAGCCAATGTCAGCCTAGAAATGTCCTAAAAAGATGTTTCTACTACCCTCTCCAATAGCTCCCAAAGCTTACTTTGGTGTCAGGCATCAACTCCCAAAGGAGCCCAGGGCGTCTGAGGGTAGTCCAGGCCAGTGGGTCCACCTGGGCCTTCCACTAGCCTGTGGTCTCTGTGTGAGTAGGGGAGACCCAGACACCCTGCATGGTGCTCTGCAGCCAGGGGGGTCGGGGAAGATGCAGACACCAGCAGGCAGTCTTGGGCTTCTTCTCCTTCCAGATGCTTCAGGACTATGGCCACTAGAGGGGCTGGCCTTCCTTCATGGCTGCCTTCTTGAACCAAAAAGAAGGCTGATCCAGACCAAGCTGGAGGCTGAGTGAATTCGGGATGGGAGGGTCATCAACCATCACAGTTGATCGGTATTCTATTTTGCTAATCATCTTCCTGATCTGTCCGCATGGTTTAAACTACAAAACGTTAATGCCTGACGTGAGCTCATGCCTCTTTCTCAGACCCATAGAGAAGCCTTGGGTTTTCCCTCACCCTTGCCTTTTCACCCCCATTCCAGAATGATTCATGTGAAAACTAGCTCATTTTCTCAGACTCTCATTTTTCTAAGCCTGGAAAAATGACAAGGGGCTGGTACCAGAACTATGACCCTTCCTGGAACAGTTTTCTCCATGGAATTCAACAAATCTTTGCTCGTCCTGAGCCAGAGAAAGAGGTGGGTGGCATCAGGCCACCAAGCAGTGATAGTGGCTGCCAAGGAAGGCAGGTAGGGACTCTGCCCTGGTCAATCCCTGAGCAAAGGGTTTTTCTGGAAGGTTTCACATTTCATCTTCATGACAACATCCTCAGGCAGGCATTGTTACCCCAGCATAACATAGGAGGAAACTGAGGTTTGGAGAAGTTGAAGTGTGTGGCCAGAGTCTCATGACCAGTAAAGGTGGAGTCAGGTAGGAATGCGAGTCTGGCTAAATCTGGGCTTTCTTCCCATTATCACAGGGCATCTTACCAACGGCTGCAGTTTAGGGGACATTCACAAGTAAGTGCTCTTTGGTCCCTTCTCCTGCCATAAATGAATTAGCTTCTCTAAAAGGCCCATGCAAAAGCCAGTTTGTTTTCCATTGTCCAAAGAGAGATGAGAGAAGAGAAGAGAAAAAGAGGAAAAGAGACGCACACACAAAGATAGAAAAGGGCGCAGTGATAGAGTCAGCAACAGAAAGACACAACTGAGAGGTGGACACTGGGGACTCAACTAGGGTTTGGCAGGAGGCCAGGAGCTACCCTCTCCCTGCCCGACTCCCTCTCTCCCAACAGCTGATCACAGCTGCCGCAAGCTTGGTTTGACATCCGGATGAAAAGCAAAGCTAACTGCAGCCCAGCAGAGCACCACGGGATTCATCATAACCATCCTCAGCTGAGGACAGAAACATGGCCAGCTTCAGATTATCCTTGCTGATGGGAGAGAGGGAGAGCGTGGCTAAATGAATAAGAACATCTTGGGGTGGGAAAAACCTCAACTCACCTATCCTCCTGTCGCCCCCAGACAGGACGCCATGGCAGCAGCAATTTATCTCACTCTTCTAGAGACTTCCAGAGGAGGGTGCCACACACACACACACACGCACATGTGTGCACACACGCACACTCCTTACCATGGGGAAATCCTTCTCCAGGTTCAGCCCAATCCCTACTGCTACAATGAAAGTCCATTTCTCTTGTTCTCTAGCTCCATCTCTGCAGGAACAGCTGCTCACTGACCTCAGTATGCGAGCCACTGCTCACCCCTCTTTTTTCCAGTCTGAAAAGAATCCATAAATAATCTAATTCTGGTTCCACCTCTGCTATTAACTCACCCCAGCTTTTGGAAATGTCACTTTGTCCTCCCTCAGTGTCTAAAACATGTTTTAAGTTTAACAAGCATATCCATCTAATTGAGGATCTGCAGAAAGATTAACACAGAGATCTGTTCAGAAAACTCTACTTGAAAATAGCTCGATGCAGATAGGCTAAGTGTGGTTCTGTTAGGAACTGATGGTAAGCCATGCCACAGAAAAGAACAGTGAGCAATTTAATATTCATCTGTTCACATTTCTTTCCAAAGCTAACTTTATAAAAACTATGGCCTACAGTGAGAAATACATTTTACATTCATGCACATACACAGACTGCAATAAAAATTACACAAAACATACTTTACTGTGTGCAATGCACTAGAATGCACTAGTATTTTCCTATTCTACTCTATCCGATCCTAACCCACCCTATGCTCTTTTTTTTTTTTTTTTGAGATGGAGTCTCGCTCTGTCGCCCAGGCTGGAGTGCAGGAGCATGATCTCGGCTCACTGCAACCTCCGCCTCCCAGGTTCACGCCATTCTCCTGCCTCGGCATCAGTCCCTCAGCTGGGACTACAGGTGCCCGCCACCACACCCGGCTAATTTTTTGTATTTTTAGTAGAGAGGTGGTTTCACTGTGTTAGCCAGGATGGTCTCAATCTCCTGACCTCCTGATCCACCCGTGCTGGCCAACCCACCCTATTCTTTAAAATGCCGATCATGACCCACTAAAGTGATTTCATAATTCACTAACGAACCATGACTCATAGTTTGAAAAACCTTGATTCTCCTAAGCCCCTACCATCAGGTAAATGACTTGTTGTTTACATTCCAATGTAAGTTCAGATTTCACAACTGTTTTTAAATTTTACCCTAAGAAGTCGGGCTTATCAAATGTTTCACTGAGTAACTTAGAAGACACTAATTAAACAAAGAGATAATTAGCTGTAAGAATAGAAGTGTTCATCAAAGAGAGTGGCTAATCAACCTAATTATTTCCACCACTGTGATGCTGAGTGTTTTGTTTCTAAACCCAGTGCTTAGCACTGGCAACAGTTTGTGCTTTGGAGGCAGCAGGTGAGGGGTTGAAAGCCCTGTCCAGCACTGTAGTTCTCTGTCCTCTTGCAAGTTACCTAACCTTCTGATGCCCAGCTTTCTCATCTATAAAATGGGCCTGAACTTTCCATCACAGAGTGGTTCTGAAGACGGAGGGGCAGCACCGAGTGCTCCGCACACTATCTGGCCCATCAGAGGAACCCAATAAATAGCAACTATTCTTTCTCTTTTCACTGGAGGTTACTTATGGAATACACCTTTTCTGTTAAAACAGGACAGAGCATGTAGACAGCGGCTTCCAGTTCCTCCTAGCTCTCCAGGAGGATTTTTGAACATGCAAGCACTAAATGCTGCAAGTTTTAGTGCAAATCAGGAGTCAGCCAAGGGCACAGCCGCACAGGGCTTCTCTCAGGACCTCTGTCCAGGTAAATAGCATGAAATGGGCACGTGCTGGCTGGTGGGGGGAGGCCGCCAGACAGCTCTACAACAGACCTGTTCCCATGGCTTGGGGAGCTCGGGTCTCCCAAAGTCCCACTGAGTTCCCCAGCACTGGGTGAGCCCCCACATCTGGTCAGCCTCCTGCAGCTGCCAGCCGTGGCCCCCAAAGAGGAGCAGAGTTTTATCCCCGGCATATTATTTTAGGGATGTTCCTGGATCTCACCCTCACCCCTCCAGTCCTCCTTCATTTTCCTTGATTTTCCTTGAGGCTTAACATAAATTTTGAGAGTTCCCCTGAGTTTTCTAATAAGGAGAGATTTCCAATAATGAGACAACTAGCCTGTCTAAAAAGCTAGTCTGCACCTGGAGTGGCTATGCCAGTTACTACCTGTAAGAGACCAAGGAAGTCATTCCACATTTCCAAACCTAGGTCCCTGATCTACAGAGTGGAACTCCCAAAATGTGTATCCCAGCGCTGAGCATAGAGGAGCTGTCTCAATCCCAGCCAGGAGTGAATAATAGATGTGTGTGCGTGTGTGTCTGCTTGTGTGTATACCTTGCATGTTAAAGGAAGACACTGTGAGAATTAAATAAGACGATCTATGTGAATATGATTTCCGGAGCTTTTGCAGAAAATGAACACAACAGTTTCTTCTGGGATAGAACAGCTGGGGTGGGGGCTGAGAAGTGACCTTTTTCTTCTTATATACGTACACAATATGTGTCTATGAAATTAATTACTTTTATAATTAAAAAGTTCAAAATGGTAAAAGATGAATGTAATTAATGGCAATACATAGTTGATTCAAGTAGATTTTTATATTAAGCTTTCCTGAGCAAAATTATAGTGTTAATTTGAAGAGACTCATATAATAAATGAAACTGATACAGAAATCAACATTATGTTTTAGCTTTAAAATTATGTTAATATTTTATCTAGATTGTTCTAACTTTGTGAAAAATCACATTGATTGAATTGAGTTTGTACACGACTTAAATAAGATTTCCATTAACTCAAAATATCTTTCATTATAAAACAAACCCATGAAACAATACCTTAAAAGTTCTACAAGTTAATACTAAGTTAATGCATAGAAAAATGCCTAGAAAACATTCACCCGTAAGTATCACCCTATTACTGTTGGAAGGATGCCTGGGGTTGGGCAGGGGTTAGGGTGGAGGCAAAACAGAGGTGGAGTGGTTACCTGTAATGTTTAGAATTTTTGTAGAACTAGATTAATAAATGACATGTCATTAAACCTGAAGTTTTAAAAAAAAAACGAAAAGAATCTTTGAAGATTTTTTATTCCAAAATCCCCATTTTTACAGATGAAAAAACTGAGGTACAGAGAGGAGAAAGACTCAGGGCTCAGATGTCCTCATCCTGTCCTCACTTGCAGGGTGACTAGTGACAGTGACATCTGCCACAATTCATCACAACACAAAATCACTGTGGGCAGGGACGGTGCTGAAGTCAACGATCAGTAACAGCTTTTTAATGAGCTTTTGTTATGTAATGAATCAGCTAGTAAATGCATGTCTCAACTCCAAATAGTGGCATGTAAGAAACATTTTAATAGCCCCAGTGGAAATTAATGTCATGTTAATGCTGAACACAACTACATACAATATTTTCGTACCATCTGAGCTACTTAAAACTGCCTTCTGGAATTGGCCCTTAACAAAGGAAAACAGTACAGGCAATTAGGAACTAATGAGTAGCATGTCAATCCAGTGGTTGATAAGAATCAGGAAAGGTGGCACCCAGAAAAGCTAACAGCCTCTGGCTTCGGTGGGAAGCAGATGGGAGGCAGCCATGGGTTGGAAGGGAGCACGCCTCTTCAAAGACTTTTCTCAGGATACGGGGTGTGCAAGCCCTTAGGACCTGCAGGAAAACCTGGCAGAAGCCATCCACAGAAGCTGCTGCTGGATGCTCAACAAGCACCTCCTAGCAGACCCGCTGGGTCAACAATGCCCAGGTAGGTTCTTCGAGCTCTGAGACAAGATATCTCTGCTCCCTTCCAGCTGAGCTGGGAAGTCAAGCCCACATCCGTCCTCCAGGACGTGGCAGCCCTTCGACCCTGTCAAATGCTGCTAATCATGCCTGCAGATTGATGTCACGGGACTGTTTACGGAGCAGCCCTGCCAGAGCAGTCAAATCACAGAGGCAAGCATCGCTCCAAAATGCTGGGAACGCATCTCAAACGGGCAGCTGGAGACTTGTCCTAACTTTTATTGCTATTTTTAAGATACCTCTATCCCTGGCGAGGCTGGGTTGGAGCCGGAGACCTCAGTTTTATTTGACCACATTTATCTCCAGAGGTCACTGAAAGCTAAGAATAAGAAGGGTCAACAAGTTCCCAACGCTATTTGCCAGAAAATCATGGCAAACCTCGTTTCCCACCACAGAAGCAGTTTTAACCAGCTCTAGGACTAGCTGAAGAGTTATCTCTGTTTCTCAAAATATTTCTCTATCATAGTCCCTTCTCCTCCTCCTCCCCTCTCTCTTTCTTCTCTCTCTCTCTCTCTTCCATGTACATATATATGTATACGGAATTATCTCAAGAATCTCAATTCCTGACTTAGAAAGACATCCATAGAGGTTATGCCTCTGCTTTCTAAATCTCCAGAGAATTGAGTGACCCAGACAAGTTCACACAGCAGGCAGTGGATAAGACTCACATGAGGCAGAGATTTCCATCAACAACCCTTATCAATCTAGGAAACGCAGCCCCCAGAGCACACCTATTTGACATATTATGTCTAGATCACATGCTGACCCTATTTTCTGAACATCTACCTACATTTCACAGTAGGGCATCTCTTTATGTTAAATGTAACCCTCGGTATAACCCAATAGTCTTCACACTGTAGGCAGAGACATAACACCAATAAAAAGCTTGATCTCATCACTGCCCTCTGAAACCCCTGCAGTGGTACCCTGTGGCCCTAAGAGAGCCTCCACGCACCTCAACA
The DNA here is from genome assembly GCF_028885655.2 of Pongo abelii. Lineage (NCBI taxonomy): Eukaryota > Metazoa > Chordata > Mammalia > Primates > Hominidae > Pongo > Pongo abelii. The sequence continues at coordinate 5,623,069 of NC_071995.2, forward strand.
GGACCAGCGTCCTCTCCTTAATATGGAGTTTGTTTTTTCTTTCAGCCTCCTCTCTCATAGCTTACACCTCTCGCCTGAGCCTGTCTCCCTGGAATACAGTGTTCTCTCGGAACCTCCGTCACCACCTGACACACCCCTTGCTGCCCCATGGCCCACCACCCTCCCCACCCCACTTACCAGCCAGGCTGACGTGGCCACATGAGTGAGGAGTTTCAATGTGATCCTCTCCATGGCCATTCATGTACTGTTCATTCTTCAGGTTTCATCTCCCTTGAAACATCCCCTAAACACTTAAGTCTGGGTTAGGTGCAGGGCCTCCCTCCTCAGGGATCCCTTAGCTCTCTGCTGTTGCCCTATTGTCATCATTAAAGCTATATTTTAATTTTAATTCCTTGTTTACTTACTTGTCTGCTCCATCTAGAGTTCTTGAGGGAGGCACTATGTCTTGCTCCCTGTTATACAACCAATGCCAAGCCTTTAGTAGGGTCTCAAAAATATTTGCCTAATGAACCTGTAATCCTCACTGGTACTGAGAGAGAGGAAGGAAAAATGACGGATGCTTCAAAGTCACTTCAGCTTGAACTTGGGATGATTTATTTTCTGCAAATAAATTTTCTTGGAAGAAATATAGAATGAAAGTGCACTTTCTATGCATGTGCCCACTGATATTCTGCCACTCAGTGTCAGATTTTTTTCTAAAACGGGCCACAAACAAGCCATAATCTTATCTACTTGCATGGGAATAATGGGGAGATGACTATCAGAGCCTTACAGCTGGCCGGAAAATCCAGTGACTCTGAAGGCAGATACAAGAATCTGATCCACACATACTCACAATACCTGGTGTCCTGGGCATTGGTTGTTTTGGCTGAGTAGCACCCATTTGCCTTACTTCTCACCAGAGTTCCTGGCAATCATATGTAACTTAAAAACACAGTCAACATTGACTGCAGTGGAGCTGGCAGGTGGGCAGAGACTGGATTTGGGCAGACTGGATTGAATGAAAACTTGCCTAAGATTAGACCTACCCTCAAATTCCCATAGGGACCATTAAAATCCCTATTGATTTAAGCCTGTTTAACCAGTGATATATCTGAAAAGCATATTCATAGGTGTTAGTGGAAAATCCGATGGTCAAGAGCAAGATCAGAGACCCCTGTGCTCTATGAGGACAAGTGCTTCTAGAGCAACTAAAGAAACAGATGATGTGAGCCTGGCTTTCCCACACAACAAGTCACACTGGTGCTGCCTCCCATTGGACATGGAGGTGGAGACCTGCGCTCTTAGATAGATGTGAGCTTTAGACTCTGCTTTGAGAAGACCTAGATGCTACTGGAAAGGCCTCGAGCTGGTCCAGACCCTCTGCGCTGTGGAACTATGTCGTTGGGGTCTGCAGACCCAAGTCCAGCACCATGGACAGACAGTCTAGCATGCCAGCCATGCAGAGGGGCCCCCAGGCAGTGCATGGCCTGGCAGCAAATCTGCCTGCAATGTGATTTTAGTATGAGAGTCAGACTCTTTATAGGCCCAGATGCAAAAAATCCTGAAACATCTAGGCTAATATAAATTGACACTTATGAGTAAATTTATTCATCCATTCTTGGGTCTGGTTCCTCATTTTTTATCTTTTCTTGGTTGACGACAGTGCAACCCTGAAGTTGTTGTTCCTGGAACCAGAATACCCTTCTATTTAAACCATAGATTGGTACAGTTGTTTAACTCAGCCACCCAGGTTGGGAAAACCTATTGGTGTTCTCTCATTCATGGTCTCAGACCACGAATCTGTACCTAAGTGGCTGTCTTACAAAAGGCTGGCCTTGGGCACCAGGGCCCCAGGTGGGAAAGCATGGCAGACATGCCCAGGGTCATCACTGCTGCCAGCATAACTGAAAACACCGCTTTTACATCAACTATTATTGGGGATGGTCTAAGAAAGCCCTATATTGGTCCCACAATACCTTCTCTTAGGTTTTTGTTATTGGTGTAATTAACTATTCTGATTTATATATATGAGGTAGGATCTTTGATCAAGTGCTTTATTGGGACTATCTTTTAACCAGGGTACAAACGGGTTGAATAAATTATTCCCCTCTGCTCTTATTCTCTTTATTTGCCCTTCTTGGGTAAATAGTGGAGAGTTTTCCATTTCTCGGCTTCAGTGACCCCTGTGCTGATGACCTTCAATCAGGGCTTTAAGCTGGACGTCTCCAGAAGTCCAGCTTAGTGTGTCAAGGAGTTGGGTGAAAATGGCCCCTTGGATTTCTTAACATCATTTTAAATGTAACATGATTGAAATCAAATTCATCATATGTAGCATAAAATTAGACTCTCTCAGCATATTCCCTCTCCCTATCAATGTAACCACTTCCCAGTCCTCTGACTTCAGTCCAAGCTTTGGAGATAATCCTAGCTCAGTCACTCTCCTATGTCTACTGTCACCAACTCTGCAATATTTCATGTGAAATAGCTCATCTTCTCCCCTTCTCTTAATTCCTCCCACCACCCTGCTTTATGCCCAGCACAGTTCATGTCTAAATGATGCAGCAGCCCAGCTGCCCTCCCTGGGTCCTACCAACTCTAGCCCATTGTCCTCACTGAGACCAGATCAATTTCTCTAAACCTTCCCTTTATCCTATCATTCCCTGACACTAAAAAAGTCCAGTGTCTTCCCATTGCATCACATTCTTATTCCCGTCAGATTTCAGGACTTCCCGTTATGTACTTTATCCCATCTATTCAAATTCAACAACCTTTTGGCTTATGCTGTTGTAGGAGTTTCTACATTTACTGTATTTCCTTTATTAATCCCTTTACTGTGTCTCCTTGCTAACCATATCGCCTAGCCCCAAGTCTTTATCCAACAGCCCACATTTGTCCCCACCCCATGACTTTGCCCATGACGACTCCTCACCTAGAATGCTTTTCTTTTCTCTCTTGCAACACCTAGCAGCCCCTCCAGGAGGCCCACCCTTTCCATTCTAGTCCCTCAAGTAATCTCCCTCTCCTCTGAGCACCCACAATGCTCATGGTCTATCCATAAGCTCACCAAATAACCTGCTATTTCCTAACTGTTCTGCTTATTTTCTTCTCAACCAGACCATAGCCCCCTTGATGGTGAGGACAAGGCTCTTTGTCTGCTCTATAGTGTCTAGAAAAAGGCAGCCCATAAATATTTTTTGAGTCATCAAAACTGATTTATAACAATTGATTTATAACAACTGCAGAGAGAGCAGGAGACAGAGGGAAAGGAGAATGATGTACAGTCGTGTGTTGCTTAACGATGGGGATATGTTCTGAGACATGCATCATTAGGTGACTTTGCAAATATCACAGAACATGCTTATACAAATCTAGATGCTATATAGCCTACATCACACCTAGGCTATAAGGTATAGTCTATTGCTCCCAGGCTACAAACTTGTACAGCATGTTACTGTACTGAATACTGTAGGCAGTAATATAGTGGTAAGTATTTGTGTACCTAAATATATCTAAATACAGAAGATGTATGGTAAAAATATGGTATTATAATCTTATGGGACAATCGCCATATATGTGGTCTGTTGTTGTCCAAAACATCGTCATGTTGTGCAGGGTTGTAATTCTAGGTCATCCCCATAATTATTTGGGTCTATTGCATCTGGTCCTCTGCTGCCCTCCTCCTGAAGATTACTTTACCTGCAGAACTGAACCTCCTGGTCAAACTGTGAGTTTTCTGGCTGCGTCCCCTCCTTCAGCTGGCTGACGTTAAAAAAGGAGAGGGTGTGGTTGACAAAGCCGTGCAGAGTCCCATTGTGACTGTAGGAGTACTGGTACACCAGGCGGGGGATAAAGTCGGAGGTGATCGCAATGACAAAAGCCTGAGGGACAGAACCATAAGCACTGAGTAGCCAGGATTGATGCTAAAAAGGACTGTCCACTCTTAGGCTCTCCATCAGAAGGAGCTGCTCTGACTGACACAGAAGCTCATGCAGCATGCTCAGGTCCCTGAGCTCATGCAGCTGAGTCACATGCCTTTTCCATCTTTGATGTGTATAAGTATAATAAGTCCACCAGACAGTGGCTGTCAAAAGAGCACACGTCAACCACTGCAGCAAAGGATGCTAAGTCAGTTTGGACCATTTGGTGCTGGAAGGATTAAACCACTTCTGAGATATCTAACATTGCTGTTGAGCAAGACAAAACGGCGTGCACGCTTTCCTGAAAAAATTACCTATAGTGATGAGGGTACTACACAAGTATAATGGGCAAGGAAATGGAATGCCCATGTAAATCTGCCCCTGAGTAGTACCAGAAAGCCAGAAATACCAAGAATATGATTCCACAGTTTGCTTAATTTGACCATTATCTCTCAACACTTTTTAGCATGTCATGTAATAGAAGTTATTCTTGTATCCATTTTACTTAAGAAAACGGAGACACAGCGGAGAAAGAAACAGGTCCTGCTGGATGGAGCCACACACACCCAACACAGCATCTGGCACGTCTAAGTGCTCTATAAATGTCCATGGAGCAAACCAAATGGCAAATGAATGATTGCATATTTGAACACGGAGGTACTTTCTGCAAAGAAATTCTTAAATCTGTTTGGCAGGTGTTTATACTGCATCCTGCACCAACAATTAAAGCCCTTTGCCAAAATGTAGTTCAGACATTGTTCTCTAAATGTGCATGTGAATGTGAACGGCCAGAACCATATTTGAGAACAAATAACATCATAATCATAGCTACAACTTACTGGGCACTTGTTATGTCCTTTCATCATGCCATTTAATTTCCCAAATGATCTTACTTGGTGGGTACTATTATTATCTCCCATTTGACAGACAAGTAAACAAGTCTTAACGAGGCCAGGGAGGTAAGACTGCACATCATTTCGTACTGTAGAAGGACAGTGATTAATACTCAGGGCCTCTGTTCTAGCAGACACAACTTCAAAGTAGCGGACTGATCTGTTTTCCAAATTGCACCTTATTTCTAAGCCTCGAGATGCGCACTTCCTACATCACAACGTTCAAAATGCAGTGGGCTGATTTTCTCTGCCTCACCTCACACCTTCCAGCCATTTTATGTGATCTGGGTAGGAAATCAGGTCAGAGTCAAATCACTGTTTGCCTCCCAAGGGAAAAGGGCTGTGGCTTTCTTTGCGTGCACTGAGCTGGCTGATATGTTCCTGGGAGGTGGGAAAGGAGGCCCTTCCTGGCCACTGTCCATATAGAATACAGCAGAAAAGGAGCTGGCTGGGGCCCAGCAGGATTTCCTCTGCAGTGTAGACACGTCTGGCAAGGGAGTTAAGGAGGTCACCACAGGTGGGACCCTTCTTCTATGTCCTATCTTAACCTACGCAGTGCCAGAGTCCACAGGGATAATTAAGATTTTGCACTGACAACCTGGAGGAACCGTAATTAGGGACTGTAGCCTGGGCAATGCTCCAGGTATTGTTTAACTCAGGAGTAGAATAAGAAAGGAAAGAGATGAATAGATACATGGAATTCTTTCCTCATTATTCTTGGCTCCGAGGAAAGATCTGATTTTGACCGTCAGGGCCAAGGTATGCATCCTGATGGATAACTACTTTTCTTTCTCTTTGTGAAATTAAAAATAAACCTACACAGCCTCAGCGACAGCATGATGAGTTACAAGGCATTTGTGAGCTGTTAACCAGAGCGCTGTCACCAATAAAGCTCCAAATGGAAAAGGCTGGGAGGTGCAAGGGCTGGCTTCCCACTTTGAAGACCTCAGCTTCTCTGGAAGACCTTCCCACAGAGCGAGTGTGTCACGAATGTAAGTACTTACGTTGCTGATAACAGAGAACTTGCCAATTCCAGAGAGAATGTCAAACCAGATTCCTACAAGACAGAAAAGAGAGCATCTGGCTCACTCCCACCCTCGGCCCAGTGATGACAACGCTGAAGCTCCAGGTGATGTTTTGCAGGTGAACTACAGAGCAGCTTTGCTGGGCCCCCCAGAATGGGCTTGTCTGGAAAGGCTTAGGTAGCCCCCCTGTCTGGAAGCTCAGATCACAAGTGGGGGTGGATAATGTGGTCTCAGAAGGCGTCCCTGCACTTCAGGATATGAGGATGAGGGACCCAAAGGGAAGAGGGGCTTTCCCAGCCCTCTTGATTCCTGGTGTGGTGTGACTGTGGCCAGAGGGGACAGAATGGCAGAAGGATGGGCCTGGTGGGACCTCTAAGTGGGGCACATACCAATATCTTTGGTTCTTACAGCATCCGGCCGTCTCAGCTCTGTAACAAACTTCTTTGCATCGAGCCTCACTTCAATGACATTGTTGAGGAGGGCAAACACAGGTGCCAGGGGAAAGGAGGCCACGAAGAGGGTGACGAAACCAAACTGGATGACTGCGAGAGAGAACAGCATGAGGGTTTCAGCAGGAGCAAGCAGGACTCAGGTCCCTTCTGGCTTGCAGCTACAGCCCCTTGTCCTTTCTTCCTTGGGTATCTTTCCCATATGGGGTAATTTTTAGTCTCCCTTTTCCTCCTGTGTCACATACACGGTATTTCTTTCTAAGTACCTGCAGGCCTGTTGGTCAATGCCATCACTTGGGAGCAAAGCTCTGGATTAGGCATGGTGGGGAGATACGAGGAAAAAAAAAGTCTTAATTCCTTCCTTCACCCTTTACCGCCAGTCACTAATCCTACTGATCTAACTCAGGGGTTGGTAAACTTTTTTAGTAAAAGACCAGATCGTAATAAACATTTTTGGATTTCCAGGCCATATGGTTTTGTCACAATGACTCAACTCTGCCATTATACAGTAAAAACAGCTATAGACAGCACATCAACAAGTGGGCTTGGCTAAGTTCCAATAAAACTTTATTTACAAAAGCAATATATAAAGTGGCTAGATTCAGCCCATGGGCCACAGTTTGCCTTCCCTTGATATAGCTTTAAAAACCACCTCCCAAATTTGGACTCTTCTTTCCATGTCTATAGTCACTGCCTTTGTTTATAGAAAGTTTATTTATCCATCATGCATTTATGGAGAGCATTTATAAATGTCAGGCCCTGTACCAAGTATTTAATAAGGCAAAGGTCTGGTCTTGCCTGCAAGAAGCTGGGTTTGAAAGGGGAGAGTTAAATGTATGCAAACACGTGCAACAAGGTTTTATGTGTGCCAAGAGAGAATAAAGAATGTACTAGTGATAGAGAAGGCCCAAATAGAGGGGAACATACATCGTTCAGGGAAGGGACTGAAGGGGGTCTCCATGCAGAGTCCCTGAGCACAGTCTGGAAAGATGGGCATGCAGTTTTCTTGAGGATTAAGTCAAAGAGACCTTCTAAGCTATTGAAGCAGTGTGAGCAAAAGCATGGTGGCACAGCCCATGCCCATGAGACAGCTGGAAAGAGTCCAGCCCTACCTGGACCATTGCAACAGCCTCCTGACAGGGTTTCTTGTCACCATTCTCCCAGGATGCTAGAGTCTATCCAGCACACAGCCCCTCTCATCTGATTCTGTTATCTACCTGCTTATAAAAATTCCTGTTGGCTCCACTCTGTTCACTGAATATAATCCACATTCTCTACCGCTGCATACAGGTGCTTTATAATCTGCCTCCAATCTGCCTCCCTAGCTTCATCTCCCAGCATCTCCCCAGCTTCATCTCCCAGCATCTCCCCAGCAATGACCATGGTCCTGCCTTCTCACCCTCCTAATTGTCCCCTGCCACATTAGTTCCTTCCACTCATTTGTGCACAAGCATACACTCTGGCTGGCAAGCTTCTAGGCATCCCTGAGATCACTCAAATGCCACCTCCTTGGCGAAGCCCCATCCCTCCTCCTCTGGACCCCACCACCCTGTGTTCAGGCTTCTGTTGCAGCCATCACTGTGTGCTTCTGTGATTGACTTGCTCACACATCTTTATTTCCCACTGAGAAGGCAAGGTCTCCGTCCCTTCTAGGGGTTCAATACATATTTGCTGATGGAAACACAACCCAGAGTCCAGGAAAGTTACAATGTAGTAGGACTCCCCTATGTACTAAGGGCAAATTATTAAAATTTTCTGTGCTTCAGGTACTTCAACTGTAAATTGAAGATAATAGTAATACCCACCCAATAGGGTTCCCAGAAGGGTAAATGATATTACATACAAAATATGTACAATGTACATACAATGTACAATATGTACAATGTCGGATACATAATAACTGTTTAATAAATGGTATCTATTATGTGTAATTTTATTCTTATTGGAATAAATATCAACATGTACAGATGACTGCAATGTATACTGTATACTTACATGCTAAACAGACACAAACTTAAGGTTTAAGCACTGAATGAGACAGACCCGACTTCTAGACCTGCATATGCTTCTAACTGGAGGTATGATTTTGGCCAAGCCTGTTTGTTTCAATGGGCATCAGCAACCTCATTGATAAATTGAAGGGACCGGTTTAAATTGCCTCCAACTCTGATTTGCTGTGATGCTATGGTTCGCATTGTCTTAGACAAGCTTCGTGAGTCTAGAATATTCAAATAAAGAATGAAAAAACATGACACAAATGGGAAAAAAATTCCGTTTCTACAGAGGGATAAGAGCAACCACAACAGAAGTTTCAGGAAAGGGAAGAGGCATGGAACTTTCCCCAGCCCAACTGCTTTTGATTTGGCAGTTTGCTCAGCCCACAGTTGTGGGTCACTGCTCTTGCTGATTCAACCCTGTCCACTGCCATTGTCCTTGGTGCCCAGTAGGTTCCCGCAGGCCGTAGGAGGCCGGCAGGTGCTGGTCGGTAGCAAGACACCTGCACCGGAAGATACAGATTTGTCAAGGTTGGGACCTTAGAGTGATCACCTGACTAGCTGGCTGGCCAACAAGGATTGGAGGGTGGTGGAGAAATCCCCAAAAACAAGCTCTGGGAGCCAATTCAAAATGCAGGATCTCTCTCATCTTTTAAATAAGGCTTTGCTGAGGAATTCACTTTGGAGTCAGGAATGGGGATAAGGCCAGGGGGGTGTGGGGATGAATGGAATTAACAAGGAAAGGAAAACAGATGTTAGACTAGCATTCTAAAACCTGTAAAATGCATGTCTGTGTTTAAGTGTATGGATGGATGTATATTTATGGAGTTATAAGCTGGTCTTCTTGATTCTAATGAGCTCAGTTCAGCAGGGCAAATGTTCTTATCATGAGTGACTTCCTCCAGCAGAAATGTGCAAATTCCCCAGAGCCTCCGCAAGGGTTTGGCAAGGAGACTGATGGGGAGGGAGAAGGGCAGTTTACTTCTGAGGGATTGCAAATGTACACAGCATGCCCTCACCACATTTGTGCAAGTGGTACTCTGAAATCTAACTTCCTTCCAGGGTTATAGGGAAAATGGGACTCTCCACTTCTTCTCTCTTCATATGAACTCCAGAGGCAGACATGAATGCTCTCTTCTAGGGCTTCCCTGCTGGTTTGCTTCTTTACCTTCACAAACTCTCCAGACATGGACTCTCTGGTGTCCCTCTTCTGTCAACACAAACATCTTCCAGTGCTGGCTCGATGCTCTCTAATAGCTCCTGTTAATTACCCCAGTCCCATAACAAAATGTCCCTCCTCCTTCCCCTCGCCATGGAAGTCTCTATGTTCAGCACTGGATGGCCTCCAGAGACTGGACTCAGCAATGCTGGACCTGAAGTGACAAGATCCTCCTGTCCCCTCCTCTGGTGTTACTCCACAGTATCCTGGGCCAAGAATAGGCCCTCTCTGCAGACATCCCATTGCTGCAGATGTCGCCTGCTCAGACTGGGTAACCTGAGCATTGCCAGGATTCAACCCAAAAAGGCAGAAACAAATAGGAAGTTTTGTTTTATTTGGGGGAGAATAAAACATAAAACCATAACTCTCTAGCATGCAAATTCCAAATCCCAGACTCGCTCTTTTCAGTCAAAGGTCTAAAATGCTGTATCAGATGGGAGTCCTTCTGGGCTCACTTCAGAGGATACAATGATACCAGCTTTTGCCAACACCAAGATTTGTTTCTAAAAGCAGCAAGCCTCCATTAGGATAAGAGCAACACCGGAAATCCTCCGTGCGCTCCATAATAGAAGCCAGCTCGGCCTGACCAATAACAGATTAAACCTGGCCAAGCCAATTAGGGAGGAAACTTTGAGTTGATTTTCAACCAAATCTTTATAAAGCCTGCTGTAAAATGCTCCAGTAATGCTGAGCTCAAAGGCTGGAAACCCCTCCATGCAAACCCCACTGGTTTTCTCTTCTCACCCTTCAGCAGCCAAGGATCTTCTAGAATAACCGTCAGCCCTACACTGCCTGAAGCTGGAGACGTTTCTGCATCAGTGATTTCCTGAGTTTAGGTTAAAATAACAAAGAGGAGTGGGTTAAATTAACCAAGACAACATTCAGCAAGGACGTTTCAAGACAATCTGTTTAGAGAACACAAACAGTATAGTAGATAAAATAGAACGGACTTGCCAGGATTGGTGGAGAAGATTTTGATGGAATACAATTCTGATTTTTTACTCATTTATTTAAAATTTTTCAGTGAACATATCCAGACCCATTTCCTCCCCACCAATGTTCTGTGCTAAGGGCAAATATTTAGCAAATATGTTGGAGATCAACTCCACCTGCCTTCCAACCATTCCAAAACCATTTGTACTTCCCCAAACTCACCATGACTTCTACATTTCTGAGCCTTGGTACACGCCACTACTGTCTGTAATTTTCCTTCTCTTCTGGTCTGCTGAGTGGGATGCTATTCATCTCTCAGGCTCAACTCAAACTTCACCTTCTGTATGAAGACTCCCCTCCACCTCCATTTCCCACCAGCACTGCAGGTGGAACTGGGTGCCTTAGGCATCTCTCATCCTCACTCCCATAATGCCTTGACGTGCCTCTCTGTTTATTTGACGTGCTCCCTAGATGGAAAGCCCCTTGAGACCAGAGGCCTTATTTGATTCTTTTCCAGGTCCTCACTCACCATCTTTTTGTGGTGCCTATCACATAGCAGAGGCTCAAAGATTATCCGTTTCATAAATCTGACCTTATTTTCACCAGTTGTGAAACACACACACACACAAGGCCAAAAATGAAAATGTGTGACCTCAGAGCACTGCACTTGATGATTGTGAAAAGAGAGGTAGACATGAAGTATTAACACCTCTACATCACAATTCTCATTGCTGCAACCTGCACAGAAGACTTTAAAGAAAGTTGTAGTAAAAACAGTTGGTTAGGAGAGTCCAATTCTAATGAAAATGATTATAGCTTTAAAAAAAATGCTTTCTATTGTTTAATAAAAGCAACACAGTCTGCTTAAAGAAGGTGAATATTGGGGGCTTAAGAATTCTGCTTTTTGAGTGTTGGCAAAGCAGGACTACCAGATCGGTTGTAAATGTCAGAGGTGGAGGAGACACTGAAGTGACTTCAGAGCCAGAGGGGACTGCAGAATATCACCATGGTGAACAAAGATGGCATTCCCATCAAGAGCACCATGGTCAACCTCAGCACCACACAGTGCGCCAGCCTCATGCACAGCTTCATCCTGAAGGCATGGAGCACCGTGCATGAAAATGACCCCCAGAATGATCTCACCTTCCTTCAAATTTGCTCCAAGAAAAATGAAATTATGGTTGCACCAGATAAAGACTATTTCCTGATTGTGATTCAGAATCCAAATGAATAAGTCACTCTCTTGGCTCCCTATGTCATTCCTTAATTTAATGACCACCCCCCGTCACCCTGCCGCAAGAATATTAATGTCGATCATGTCAACAGACTGGCACGTGGCAGTTGCCTTAGAGCAAGCAAACCAATCCAGTGACCATGTGTGGGCTGGCGGCTCTGCCTACCCCGCCAACCTTCCCCAGAGCTCCGGGAGGGCCCTTTCTCCTCACTACCAGGTTTTGGAGCAAGAGCTTGTGAGAAACCCACACCCAGCTTCCTTCTGACATTCAGTTCACTTTGTCACCCTTGGAGAAGGCTGTTTTTCTTTAATTAAAAATAACTGAAATGCTTTAAAAAAAAAGAATCCTCCTTCTTGTGAGCCATTAATGAGCAGTGCAAGGGAATCATGGACGGACACACTGGTATGAGCTTGTCTTCTCACTCAAGAGGCAGTAAGTGAAAGATTCCGCTAGAAACAGCCCATTAATACATACTTATGTAAGAGCACAGCAGGGGAAGGTCATCACTGTTTATTTCATCGGCCCATATTTTAAGGCTGTGCCCAGGGATCCCCTTTTCCCAAGAGCAAGGGAAGCCAACTATGCTTTGGGCTGACAACATCGGGCATAAAAAGAATTGCAAGTGTCGACTGAACACATAAATAGGAAAAGACAGTGAGAAGAAAAGGCACGAGCTATTTTAGATCCTCAGCATGGGCCTCCATTGCTTAGAAAAATGGTGAAGCCTTGACAGAAACATGAGAGAGTTCTCAACATCCATCACTTACTATCCACTCACTCATGCATTCATTCAGCAAGCATTTACTGAGCACATTCTATATACTGGAGACCATGTGCTTTGCTAAATACAAAGATGAGCAGATTACTGTGGCATCCTTCCAAGGGCTCAGAGCATGCTGTGGGGAAGATGGACACGGAAACAATCCTTGACAGCCTCACATGGTGAGAACAAAATGCCAGCATTAACGGTGCTGTAGAGTGGTAAGAGTGGGAAGAGGTAACTGACTCTCACCAGCAGACCCACGGGGGCTTTGTACCATTCATCACTGGGCTCCACGTGAAGAACAAGTAGAAGAGGCATAAGAAGATTTGCTATATGGTTGGTAGTTAAGGTCGTTCCTGCAAATTCACTGATCCAAATTCACAAAAAAAGACTTAGGAAATAAGGACAATATGTGGAATTCCCTTTCAGTCTGCATGGAGTCACCTGGGGGTTTACACAATGGATCAGGCCTGATTCAGAAAGCCTGGGAAGTCATAACAGGAAGGGACAGGCTTGAAGTCACAGCTTAGGTATTAAGAGTTTACTGCATGCAAAGCAATGCAATGCTGGGACAGATCAGCAAGGCACATTTGGCTCCGAGTTTTCTTCATTTCTTTGTTTAAAGGAGACTCAGTCCCTGCTTTTTCTCCAGTCCCACATCAAAGCTAGGGAGACTTGAGCTGGCAAGATCTACTGATTCACTTCCTGGAGGACAGACTGGTGAACTTCCAGTAAATATTTACTGAAAGAACAAATGAATGGTCTGGCTTTCTCACTCTTGTTTACATTATCCACCTGCAAGATGGGAGTGTGAAGGACAATTATTCATTCATCCTTCCTCCCATCCCTCCATCCTCTCATTTGGACTGTGGTAATGTAGTGCATGAGTTCTAAGGGTAATGAAACCAGTCATGATTGGAAAGAAGTTCCCAAGCAACAAATCATTACTGAGGACCTTTCTTTGCTTTATTCTTTTTCCTCTACCTCTTCCCAAAAGGTTTTTGCAAAAGTGAACAAAATGAAAATAAAATTAGGTTTATAGGATTTTAGAAAAAGGAAATAAGGAGCACAGAAAATAGGACAAAACAAGTAAGAAAACTCGGGGAACCACAAAGCAGCTATGTTTGAGCAGTAACGTTTACTCTGAGCTTCCTGGTTGTTAGAGCAAGAAGAGAAATGGGACAGCAGTACAGTTCTTCATCAGTTTTAAACTAAAAGACGGCCTTTTAATTTAATGGAGGCATTCCTTCCCTCCCTCCTGAAGCACTGACTGGGCATCTTCTGCAACCCAGAAGCCTTCTGTGGTACACTGAGGGCTGTGGTATCCAGATACACTTTTGCCTTTTTTCTTAAGTATGCATGGGGAGGGAGTCTAGTACAGATAACACCAAGTAATGTATGCCTCAGCAGCAAAAGGAGAGAAATGACCTGGGACTCAACCTACTTCCCAGAAATGCTGGAGCCAGCCCCTGGATGCTGCCTCAATTGTGTTTAAATGCCATTTGGAGAAGATGGCAGGAGCCTCATTATCCAGTGGAATGACTCAGTGTGTGTAAACAGGATGGCCCAGGGAAAGGAATTTCCTGGTTCTTTGAGCCATTGGCTTGTAGCACACATACACTTGGAGTTCTTTGTGACAGAATATGTGGGCCTCAGTGCTGATGGTTTCTCAGGTATTCTAGAAAATCTGATCACTTACATCCAGCCTCTGCTGGAAATTTGGAAATTACCCATTGCAGTCTTTACCATCCATGACCAAAGAATATCAGAGTTGAAAAGAATGTGGTGTCACCTAAGTTATCCTTCCATCTGAAGCTCAGGCCATTCTGCTCCTTTAATAAGTGGCCACTTTCGCCTGATCATTGTCAGGCAGGGAACTCAGTACCAGAGCCCGTCATTTTCATTGTTTTTGATTCTCTGTCTCCATTTTAAGTCACCGAGACTTTGGAGTATTTGCTATAAAGCATTATCATAGCAGTAGTTGTCTAATATATGGGGTAGTTTTCCCGAACTATCCAGATAATTGTATAAGTTCATCAATTTATGCTGCTATAGGAGACCTGCTCTATGGATGACAGCATTCCCTAATTACTAGCACATCAAAATAAGGCGACTTTGCACTGCAAGGGGTGGAGTAGGTTGTCCCCACTAAATCAATACCACAAGGATGTCTGGAGAGTTTTCATGAAAGGTAACGTCTGCAGAGTCCAACTGACAGCCCATCCCCACACCCACCGGGCCTAGAAGGTCCTCACTACAGGATCACTTCTTTCATTCTTCCTTCTTAAGAAAACATTCATAGAGCACTTACTGTACGCCAGGCCTTGTGGTGAAGTGCTGTCAATCAGTAAGACACAAATCTCACCCTCAAGAAGCTTCCATCACAATTTAGTGAGTATCATGACCCTGGGCCATTGGTCTTCAGGTGAGAAGAACCGACAATCACATCATTTATTTATCTGAATGAAATCGTGATAAAACTTTACCAAGAGATTCTTTTGGGACTTGTCACTAAACTCTTCCGGGATTAAACTTGGGCCTACATCTTTCTGATCAGGAGGAAAAGTCAAATGGCTGCAAGTGTCCAGAGAACTTAAGCTTGTAGCTCTTAAAGCAAATGAAGAATTTCCTCTCATCAGGCCCTGAGGAAAACCCCACGACAGGGCTGTGAGTGGCCTGCGGCAATGGAGCTTTGAAGCCCCATTTTGGGGTAGGGGACAGTGATGATTAATGTCATGGCCAATTCTTGGGCCAGTTTTCTTTCATCCCCTCCGAGATGGGGGAGTGGGAGACGATCCCTGAAGTCTTTCTTAGTAAGCCCTTCAGGAAAAGGTTTGATATTGGAGATTCCCTCAAAAGCCGGCTGCTCCCCTCCCAGGTTTCTCCAGCTTAATCCCTCCCTCTCAGGTTTCCCTTTGTCTGGAGCCAGCCCATCCCCACATCCACCGGCCTGAGGAGGCTCCCCACCCCCACACGCCTCCTCAGGCTGATCCCAGCCTCCCTTCACCTCGCGGCCCCTCCCCCAAGCCTGCTGGGCCCCAGCCCAGGTTCCAGCTCAATTTAGAAAAATGTAAATATAATACATCTCCCCCTGCTGCCTCCCTCCGTTGATGACCTGCCCCACCATTCCTACTGACAGGCCCAGAGTGGGCTCAGCGCACTTCCTGTCTGCATGGGTGGTCCTGGGGATCTCAGGGAAAGAGGCTGACAGCTGAGAGCTGGGCAGGGGATCACCATGTCAAGCACACCAGAGGCGGTGGGCAGCTTTGGTTTCATTGCTCTCATTTTTGTTCAAAGTCCAAGACATGGGCCCTTCTGGAATTGGGGAGGTCTAGCCAGTTGGGAAGGAAGGAGGAAACCTCACTTCATTCCATCCTTCCACAGAAGCCCAAGTTCCTATAGGTCTTGAAGAAAGTCTCCCACGGAATGGTCTGGAAAGGGGCTCTAACCTCGATTCCACTAGTGAGTCATCTGGGTGACCTTAGGCAACTCACATTACCCTGGGCCTCTTGGCTTTGAGGTGCATTGTTCAACTAGGATGTATGAACTACCATGTCATCACTGGAAGGCACCCGGAAGGTCAGCTGGTCTCGTGGTCTGAAACTTATTATTCCTGTCAAGACACTCAATGAAAAATGATGACCTGCACTTCCATTTGTGTATGCTGAAACGTCCCTTCCTCAAAAAACATCTAGAAATCTAAGAAAGTGAGGGTGGCACTGACTCTGTTTTACCTTGTATTTCTAAAACATTGGCAGTAGTGCATTACTTGTGACACACTGCACAATTGGTTTTGACCACAGACCAGTGGGTTGCATCACTGCAGGGAAAAACCCATTCTCTGGTCTAATTCCCTATAATTTCCAGGAAAAAGGGAAGTCAGGGAAATTATACAACGTCATGCCCTAGGGCACACTGCGAGATAGAAGCAGAGCTGGATTTGCACCCGAGTCTCACCTGACACCCTGGGAACATGGGAAGGAGAGACGCTCACTCGGCCTACAATGATCATGTAAAGATAAAAGAGGCAGCAGATGTGAAGGAGCTTTTACTTCAAAGACAAGGGTGCAGAGAAATCAGAAGTAATGATATGGTGACTACCGCCAAATCTTAGTTATCCATGGAGATGGCAGAAACTATTGCCCCCAACGAAGTTCTGACATCTGCTGTGGACTTCAGTCTTCTCTCCCACCAAGCTAGTTCCCAGAGCTGCTGCTATCTTTGAACTGCATGTGTGGGTTCACATTATACCTTCTCTTATTTCCCTGGCTTACTCGCTAGAAAGGAATGCTTAATAGCCTGGGATGGGGGAGGGGAGGAAGCAGAGGACGAAAATGGGTGGCAGGAGAGGGAGACAGGGAAGGAGGAAGAGGAGAAACAGAAATAAGGATAACCATCTCTCTTGATAATCCACTCACTGGATTATCAGCCCATAAATAAATGAGAATTGACCACAGCTCAGCATCACTAGAAAGTGAGATTCTGTTAGCCTAGGTAAGAGAAAGCTGAAGACATAAATGATACACTCATTTATTCAGTTACCCCCCTTTACAGGCTTACCCAATATGTTTTTAGTGCCTATGCCCTAGGGGGGGTGCTGGGCAAGGCCCTGCAATTTGAAGAATCGGCCCTTGGGAAATTAATTACCAAAGGCATCTCTATTTTAGGAGACAGCTTGTCTGAAATCCTGTGGGGCAGGGGGAAGGGGGAGGTGGTAAGGAGCAGGTGACACGAGAGCTGGATTTGGATGCGTGCATGAGAAGGCGCAGGCAAGTCCAGGGCCAGAAGAGCACTCAGGACAGACAGGGCAGGAGGGAGCTGTAGGGTGCGGAGGATTCACTTTCCTGGACCACAGGACATGGAGAAGGACCTAGGATTAAATAAAGGAGAAGGATGCTCTGGGAGGGCCTCGCTAGGAGCACGGGAACCCTGATGGTTTTGGACACCGGAGGGATATGACCAACACTACACCTCGGAAGGAATAAATGAGGCAGTGGCGAGACGGTGGTGGCTGCAAGTGGCTGTGTTGAGGATGTAGTTAAAAAGAAAGAAAGAAAGAAAGAAAAAGCACCAGGGAGGAGGCAGAGCAGACAGAGCAGATTCCTAAGATACCCGATGGCAAGCTTGTCCAACCCCTGGCCCATGAGCTGCATAAGGCCCAGGACAGCTTTGAATGTGGCTCAACACAAATTTGTAAACTTTCTTAAAACATAATGAGATTTTTTTTTGCTCATCAGCTATCATTAATGTTGCTATATTTTATGTGCGGCCCAAGACAATTCTTCTTCTTCCAATGTGGCCCAGGGAAGCCAGAAGATTGGACACCCCAGCTCTAGAGGAAAGATCGCCAACACAGCAAGCCCACTGGACGGGAGGCATATAGAGACGGAACAGAGAATGAGCAGTGATGTTGGATTTCTCAGCCAGGGGCCTGGAGGATGGTGGGGCCATTAACGTGGCAGAGAACTGAGAAAACAGTTAAGGGGATGAAGCCTGCAGGCAGAAAGGCTTAGAAATGTTTCCCCTGAAATGGATTCTCGACTGGGCCCTTCCCTGCCTTGTCTGAAGTCTCGAGACAAGCCTGGGGCAGTAAGTGGGAGAAGAGCCTCCGGCATCCAGTTCAGAGTTTGCTTGGCCTCAGTAGGTGGTTTCTAAAACCCAAAGACAAGGCCAAAAGAATGAGGAGAGCAGGCGATCTTCGAGAACACCTCCCTGCTGGTCAACCAGAAGCTGCAAAGACCTAGCCTCTGCAGCAAGCAATACTAGGCGAACTATTTTCTAGAACAGTAGGTCCTTTCTTGTAACTGTCTGTTTGCCCATATGGGGACCAATGGAATTTCCCCTTTGTCCCGGGAAGGTCTGCTGAAAAATCAAGTCACGATAAGGCAGATTAATAAGAGAAAAAACTAGCGGCCGGGCGTGGTGGCTCACGCCTGTAATCCCAGCATTTTGGGAGGCCAAGTCAGGCAGATGACCTGAGGTCAGGAGTTTGAGACCTGGTCATGGTGAAACCCCATCTCTACTAAAAATACAAAAAATTAGTCGGGCCTGGTGGGGATGCCTATAATCACAACTACTCGGGAGGCTGAGGCAGGAGAATCGCTTGAACCTGGGAGGCGGAGGTTGCAGTGAGCCAAGATTGCACCACCGCACTCCAGCCTGGGCAACAAGAGCGAAACTGTCTCAAAACAAAACAAAAACTACCAATTTATTACTGCTATGCACACGGGGAAAATCACAGAGAGATTGGCCAGTATCCCAATGTAGTACAGGTGCTTACATACCCTGCTTCTTAGGGGAAAGAGCGTGGGAAGTGCGGATGATTTTAGGGGAATAGTAAGTGATTTCAGAGGAATTTCATGGGCTTAAAGAACGTGCAATGGTTTGGGGCAAAGTCTATTGAATCTGCAGAGCAGATAATGATTTGTGACAAAAGTCTGTCCAGGTTTGTTGACCGACTTTAGTCTTCTTTCCTGCAATGTGGGTTCAGTTCATGAAAACTCAGGGAAGGGATTGGAGGTAATTGTTCTTTTCTTTAGTAGGTCCAGACTTTTAGGCAGCTAAGGGAAATTCAGCCTGTGTTGAGAGAGGTAGAGGACTGAGAGAAGGGTGGGAGAGATTGTTCTCCTTGGTGGGTCCCACTGGTCTTTACATACATAGGAGGAAAATCTCCTTTAGCATTGTTCATCTCTAGGATCTTTAAATCAAAATACTTACTATGCCAGGGAGTCATACTTTGGGGTGAAGTTCCCTGAGCTCCTTCACACATCTCTCTCTCACACCAGACCCTGAAACTCTGGAGGGAACAGACATGTCTGTTGTCTCTGTGTCCCCAGTGTCTGGCAGCAGTGCAGACACCACAGCACTGCCCCGGGGGAGGGCAGGAGGGGGGTCACTGCAGAGGCAGGGATGTGGCTTTGGAGTTGAGGTCAGAGCCAAATCTGAAAGAGATTATCTCACCCTGTCCACTAACACTAATGACTTGACCCCTTAAGGGAAAGGAATAAATTAAAATCAGAGGTGACTTTTCTTTGAGGGAAACTCTGATAATAAACATGGTTCACTTTGGTCTTAGGAGACTAAAATTATTGCACATTAAAAATTACACAAATATGTCCATAGTGAAGAAGGTGGCCCACAGGTTATGGGATCAAGAGAAGCGGGACTTCTATTTCTCTAACAATGAAGGAAAAGGACTTAAGAGGCCATTCATTTAATAATTATTTCATTGAGTTATCAGGTTCTAGTACCCATGCTGAGTGTTGTGACTAGAGAGGAATGACATTGTCCCTGTCCCCAAAGCACTCACATTTTTGAAAGGATGCAGGTACAGGAGAAGAGGGGAAGAGAAAAACTGAGGATGGGAGAATGAGAAAATGGTGCCAAGAGCAAATGTGTCTGAGCCTGCAACACTCAGCAAGCAGTCACAGGTAGGCGACATGGCATAGGCAAATTGGACATGAGAGTGTGAGATAACCAGATACACACATGCGTGCCTGCAAGAAGATGCAAAACAAGAGCCAGCTTGGGATGACCTCATCTGCTGTACTGGGCGTGTGAACTTTATTTGAAAAGAAGTCAGTAGCATTGAAGGATTTTAAGTAGAAAAATGAAAACAGTCTGGTTTGCATCTTTTAAAAGCCATTCTAAAAAGCAAGAAGGAAAGGTAGAAGGAGTGAAAAAGAAGCAGGGAGTCAACTTAGGATGCACTTCCAGTAATTCCAAGGAGAAATGGTGAGGGTTCAAACAAGAATCCAAAATTCTCAGCAGAGGCAAAGTCAGCGAGGTAAGTATCCACAAATAGAAACTCTCCCCAGTTAGGGTTGATGCAAAGTCAGAAAGTAGTCATGGAGGTTAAGAGTCCACAGACGTTCCTCCTGAACACAGAAGCGCAGACTTGCCATTTCAGCAGACAACTGAATGTGGCCGCAAGAGCTTTAACGTCTGGTCTCCATGAGGAACCTGCCCTATGCATTTCCCTGGCACGGTGATTTCTACAGGCCTTGGTGCACACTTCCAGAGAGCAGGAGAGGCTGGGGGCCTCTGCCTTTCAAAATAATTATCTGGCTTTTACTCCAAATAAATGAATAAGTAAACATGCAATCACGGATGCACTTCCCTTTCTGTGAGGGTTTGACAGGATATAAGCTCACGACCAAGAAAAATAAGATCTGCTCTCATGACTGTGTGAATGAATGACAGAAGAAATTCATCTCATCTCCCACAGTAATAGCCCAAGGGCCTCAAAATTGTGGTTGCATTTAAGAAGCTGGGGGAAGGCTCTAAGGGAGATAATTGAATTCCTGAGGCAGGATTATAATAGCGATTATTTTTTGGATGACTAGAGGAACAAAAGCTTGTGGGTTTTAGATAAACAGATGACAAAAAGAGCCCATCTGAGAGTCCAGACTTGTCAATAGAGCCCTGAGGGCTTAGAGTTTACTGAAAGGACAAACACCTTGGAGTGTTTAGAGCTCAGGCTTCTGATTCTTAGGTATGCCTTGGGGTCTGGTACCCTCATTCTTTAACAGTTAGGGCACAGCCTACACTCACAGTACAGGAAGAACCTCCAGAGATCACTATATTCAGGAGCTTCAAACTGTTTTGAGTCAAAAACTTCCTAGATTTGAGAGAAACTGAACTCTGGACAATAACAACGGTGGCCAATGTTCATTGACAGTCTACATGTGGAAGCACTGTTTACCACTCTACATGCATCAACTGATTCCCAGAATAGTCCTATGAGGTAGGCGCTATTATCATCAAACTACTTTTCAGATGGGAGAATTGGACCTGGCTGACTTTAAGCCTCAAAACCAGAGTCATGTAGCTAGCATGCAGCAGGGTTAGGTTTGAAAGCCCAGTGGTTCAACGGCAGCACCCACCCCTATCCACACTTAGCTGCTAGATGAACTTTAATGAGGGTTATTCTGCAGCCCAGTCTTTGTACTTGAGAAAAAGTATGTCCTTAAAGGATTAAGAGGATAGTCCAGAGATAAAAGAGATGAATGAAACCTAATCCAGAAAACGCTGTCCTCACACTTAATAAAATATGAAATAAAATAGCCATGTCTCTAAAACACATCTCTTAAGATTGAAAGTCACAGCAAAATGGACTAAAGAATTCTGTGAGCCAATCCAGCTTGAAAAACCTCTGTATGATTCCTCTTCCAGATAAGATTGCATCAATATCAACTGAATTGTTGACTCAGTCAATATCAGGAACAACCTGAATTGCTGAAGAGACTGTCCTGGTCTCCAGACTTGCTCCTCCCTCTAGGTGCTTAACAAATGTCTGACGAATGAATTGATAAGTGAATTCTTGCACCTGTGTTTTCTGTTTTCCTCCTGAGCCTTACTATCCCTCCTCTGCACTTGCTGCCCAATTTCCCAAGCAAAGAGTATACAGTCACCACATTGGCCAAGATTTTACAACTACTCCATATGGTCTGATGTGAAATGCAAACCTGTCTGGTCTTCAGGGTTCCCCACTAATCCCAGGTCTGTATCTGAACCCTCCATACCTCAAAACTACCATTTGCTTTTCCTTGTCAACAGTTACTCGTGGCCGGGTGTGGTGGCTCATGCCTATAATCCCAGCAATTTCAGAGGCCAAGGTGGGAGGATCGCTTGAGTTAGAGACCAGCCTGGGCAATATAGTGAAACCTCACAGCTACAAAAAATCAAACAAATTAGCCGGGTTTGGCGGTGCATGCCTGTAGTGCCAGTTACTAGGGAGGCTGAGGTGAGAGGGTCACTTGAGCCTGGGAGGTCCAGGCTGCAGTGACCCATGATGGTGCCACTGCAGTCCAGCCTGGGTGACGTAGCAAGACCCCGTGTCAAAACAAAACAACAACAACAACAACAACAACAACAAAAACAGTTACTCATGGCCAGGAGACTCGCTGCACTTGCCAGTCCTTTTCCTTGGAATGCTCTTCTCTGTTCTCATCATCTATATGTAGATCTCCAGAATCAGAAGAGATCTTGGGATTACTAAATCAATCTCCCACCTACAGCTGGAAATCTCTTTAGAATATCCATAGTTCACCATCAATTAAGCCCTGCTTTGAAAATGTAAATCCTTTACTTGTCTTGTAAAGTTATTATTATAGAGTTAACTCTGTCAAGAAACCTTTTCTCATTAATTAATGCATGCATTCATTCATTCATTCCCTCATCTTTGTGTATCAGACATACCGAGTGTTTGAGTTGTTTTTTTTTAGAGATGGGGTGTCACTCTGTCACCTAGGCTGGAGTGTGCAGTGGCACAATCATAGCTCACTGCAGCCTCAGACTCCTGGGCTCAAGCAATCCTCCCACCTCAGCCTCCTAAGTAGCTAGGACTATAGGTGTAAAACACTACACTCTATTGTTTTTTTCTTTTCCTTTTTTTTTTTCCTTTTTGTAGAGACAGGGTCTCACTATGTTACTCAGGCTGATCTTGAGCTCCTGGCCTCAAGCAATCCTCCTGTCTCGGCCTCCCAAAGTGCTGGGTTTATAAGCATGAGCCACTGCACCTGGCCTGAGTGTCTGTTATATGCCAGGAAATGTGCTAGACTCTGGAGGCTGTGAAGATGAATAAACCATGGTCCCTACCCACTGCTCTTTAGAGTCACCCCTTGACTGGGTCTGTTGAAGAACACATATGTAAGCAATACTACCATAATTCAGTAAGATGCCATCAGCGTCTGTACCAAACACAATACTAGGACAGAAACAAATGATGATTTCTCTCAAGAGGAACTGGGGCTTGACCTGGGAAGACTTCCTAGAGGAAGCACCGTGTAAAACTAAGGTAAGGATGAGTCTAGAATATTCAGGTCAACAATGTGGAATGGAGTGGCGTAGGGGGCTGGGAATCCCAAGCTTCCTATACACTGATAATTCTTTCATATCACATGACTTCAAGATTCAGGATATTAAGTGTTTTATACTCACTGAAAGGGTATTCTCATATATTGCCCATGCCTGGGTGAATTGTTCTTATTCTTTCAGAAAGCAATTTGGTAAAATGAATCAAGAACCATAGAATGACCATACCTAATCACACCTATGTGAAGCTATCTGGGTGAAATAATAATATAAATAAAAGATTATATGCACAAAGATAGTGCTTATAAACCCAGCACTTTGGGAGGCCGAGGCAGGAGGATTGCTTGAGGCCAGGAGCTCAAGATCAGCCTGAGCAACAAAGATAGAGGATTAAAATAGGGAGAATTGTTAAATAAGCCTCACTGGAAGACAGGCAAGTGAACTATGGCACGCTTATTAAAGGGATTATTACACAGCTATTCATTTTGAAAGTTATGTGATAACTTAAAATATTTATCCATATAATGGGAAATAAAAAATAAATGTGTGAGTATGATCACAATTTTATTTTTAAATTCATGTACATACAAAAAGGGTCTAAGAAACAGCACCAAAATGGTTTAAAAAAATTAAAAGGTTGGATTTGGGAGACATGTTCTCTTCTGTTTTCAAGATTCCAGGTATAAGATTGTTTTATTAATTTTAAGGTGTGGGGTTTGGGGTTTGTTTTTCTTTCTGGTTTTTCAGTCTATGGTCTGAATCTCACTCTCTACAATCTTGGTGTGAATTCCTTCCCAAAGTCACCAAGTAAATCTTCTAGTTCTTTACTTTTTTTTTTCATTCTTCTCATTTCTTGGTAGCACCCAAGTTGAAACACATAATAACATGGTAGACGTGTATTCAATGGCATAGCCCTGACAAAGTAGAGTATATTTCCCTAACTCTGCCTTCCTCAGGCTTTAAGACCATTAAGAGGAATAACACTGGACACTTAATACACAGCTTTTGTATGTGTTAGGCCCTCTTCTAAGCACTGTATTAGCACTAAGCACTAAGACCCTCTTCTATTCACAAATACTAATTCATTCACTACTCATGACAATCCTATATTATTATCTTTTTTTAATAGGCAAGCAAATCGAGACACATAGGGGTCTTGATAAGGGCAAGTGGATAACTTACACAGGGTTACCCAGCTAGTTGGTCAAAAGCTGGGATTTGAGCCCAGGAAGTATGGTTCAAGGGTCTCTGCTCCTCTTTGTTGTATTTTAATGTTTTATTTCTCTTTTTTTAACTTCTAAGTTTAGGGGTGCAAGTGCAGGTTTGTCACATAGGTAAACTTGTGTCATGGGGGTTTGTTGTACAGATTATTTCATCACCCAGGTATTAAACCTAGTACCCATTAGTTCTTTTTCCTGATCCTCTCCCTCTTCTCATACTCCACCCTCTGATGGGCCCCAGTGTGTGTTGTTCCTCTCTGTGTGTCCATGTGTTCTCATGGTTTAGCTCCCACTTATAAGTGAAAACATCCAGTATTTGGTTTTCTGTTCCTGCATTAGTATGCTAAAGATAATGGCCTCCACCTCCATCCATGTTCCTTCAAAGAACATGAACTCATTCTTTTTCACAGCTGCATGGTACTCCACAGTGTACTACGTTTTCTTTACCCAGCCTGTCATTGATAAGCATTTAGGTGGAATACATTCTTTGCTATTATGAACACCACTATGTACATAAACTAGAAAATTTTAGGGTCTCTGCTCTAATCACTCAAAAGAGGAAGCTTTGAAATAGCTGAACAGACAGGTTGACAAGCATGTGAAAGCCATACAGCTAATTGGTGGCAGCGGAAGTGGGACCACTGGTGTCAGAGGGTGGAGGCAGACAGACAGATCTCAGGGGTTCCTAATGTAAGCCCTTTCCCAAATGGAAGTCCCAATCTCTGGCAGCACTTTCTTTCATTCTGGGTGAGAGGATGGCAGATGTAGAATGGCATCTGAAATATGAGCAATCACCTTTGTGTAAATACAGCATCAGAGAGGGATTAGAGGGAGCTTTTAGCCAAACATGAAAAGCATAAAAGGACTACACGTTTCCTTAAACCAGGTCTTGATATTTTCTTTACCTATTGTTTCTGAAGCAGACTTAATGATTGTTTCTTCTCTGGTGAGTTGTTTCAGATTACAAAGTTGAAGCTTTCCCTAGAATTGTAGACATCCCAGGGCTAGGACAATATTTCCATGGCCATCTGATCTAGACCCTGCCCATTACTCCACTGCTAACAAACACATGCAATTTCTTATAACAGAATAGGAGGAATGCCCATTAGAAATGACGAGTGAGGTATCCTGTGCACAAAAAGGTACTGACAGCCCTCTGCTACAAGTGACTAGGTGAAGGGAGCAGGAGCCATATGCAAACACAATGATAGGTGCAATGATACTAAGTACTGAATTAAACACTGAGTGATTTTTTTGATGGATCTTATTGATGGTTCCCCATTGAGTAAATGTTTACAATGTTTAGACATTATAGCTAAGATTTTTATTTATTTATTTTTGAGACAGACTCTCACTCTGTTGGCCAGGCTGGAGTAGAGTGACACAATCTCAGCTCAGTGCAAGCTGCATCTCCCAGGCTCAAGCAATTCTCGTGCCTCAGCCTCCCAAGTAGCTGGGATTACAGGTGCCTGCCACCATTCCTGGCTAATTTTTGTATTTTTAGTAGAGATGGAGTTTCACCATGTTGGCCAGACTGATCTCAAACTCCTGACCTCAGGTGATCCACCCGCCTCTGCCTCCCAAAGTGCTGGGATGACAGGCATGAGCCACTGCACTTGTCTTATACCTAAGCTCTTGATCTTTGGTATCCTATGCTTTTAATTCATTAGCCCCAAGTCTTGGAAAGAGGCTTCTCAAACATCCATCCCAATAGAAGATCAGGATTATAGTCAAGTAGCCAAGAGTGCAAAGGCAGCTGGCCTAAGTTGGGACCCTTCTCATAATAAAGAACTCATGGCTTCCAAGCCACATCTAAAATGACTGTGTTCCATCAGCCTGTACTACGTGTGCTCCTGCCTTCAAGCCTTATCCAAAACAACTAGAGGCTCTGCAACTAGAAATACACCTCTCACTCCCTACCGAAATAGACCCAACTTTTTGTTAAAAAGCTTTCATCTTATCCAGCCTTATCTGATCAAAATAGGGGACGCTCTTATATATTCTCCAAGTCAAAATGTAGATATCCTTGACCCAAGTGTCATCGGATACTTTCCATGAAGACTTTCATGGAAACTATATTCTTAAATTTCAGATTGTACTATTTCCCTTTCAGCTTTATCAATAATAGAAACCATGGGAAGGGGCCTGAGAGATCAAACTTTAGTTTATAGATGAGGAGAGGAATTACAAGGAAAAGAGAACATCATCTTAGAATTATCCACCAAACTGTTGACTGAGCTGCTCCAGGTTCTCCTTCCAGGTCTCTTTCTGCCCCATTCTTCTCAACTTTCATGTGGCACTGAAGGGAACACTGAATAGCCATGAAGCTCATGAAGAAGCAGAGGCTGTCCCAGTCATTTTCCCCAATCCCCTATCTTCCCCCTTCAACCCCACAGACCCCTTGTCTGAACCTGCCCCCAGTGGAAGGCAGGACCATGAGTTCTCACTCATTTCCATGTACTCCGGAGTCAGTCCTGTGTATGGTTCCAAGCTGTAGTCTAGGTCCCACTGCTCTGGATGTTTCGAATGGGCAGAGTCAGTTTCTCCAGCTTCGGTCTCATCTTTCAGCTTTCGAAATAGTTTCTTTAGCTTCCTGGAAAAGAAATGGATTAAGTTACAAAAAGCCTCTGGAGAACAGGGTTGGTTTTGCAGACAGAAAAAAGAAAAAGAACACAAAGTTTTGACACTAAAGCCATCTCTGATCCAAAAACAAGTAGAGATAGAGAGACACTAAAGAGACTACTTTTCTCCTAAAGACAACCTGAGGAAATCCTTTATCAAGATCGTGCAGACTCCCTCCACAAAGGATGAGGTTTCTTCAAACCCCAAAAACCTTTTGAATTCTTCCTGCTGTCTGACAAGCAACAAGAGAGTTGGCCCTTCCTGCCAATGCTGAGATGGCACCAGTCCTATTGTCCAACAGGTGATCTATCCACCCTCTTCATGGGGGATCACAGGAGTGTTCTCCTCCTAGGTGAAACATTTTTCAAGTCTCAATAACATTAATAGCATCATCTTTCCATTAAAGCCAAGCTAAACATTGCCCACCACTGCTATGGACTGAATGATGTCTGCTGAAATTCATTTGTCGAAGCTCTAATCCCCAATGTGACTGTATTGGGAGATATGACTTTTAGGAGGTAATTTAGATTAAATGAGGTCAAAAAGGTGGGGTCCTAATTCAATAGGATTGGTGGCTTTATGAGTACAGGAAGAGAGAAAGGGATATCTCAAGACCATCTGAGGACACAGAGAAAAGGCAGCTACCTGTAAGAAGAGCCCTCATCAGAAATTCAACCCTTTTGGACTTTGATCTTGAACTTTTCAGCCTCTAGAACTATGAGAAAATAAATTTCTGTCAGTTAGGCCTACGGCATTTTGTTACAGCAGCCTGAGCAGACTAAGACAACCACATTCAGGATTTTTTTTTGGTCTAGAATGATAAGAATGGCCCAATTTCTCAGGGTTGAAATAAGAATTAAGTGAAACAATGTTTATATAGTCCTTAGCACAATATCTGGACATAGTAAGCATTGAATAGATGATACCTATTATTATTTTTAATACCGAATGCTAAAATACACCTTCGGGTGGAGTTATTTCATACTTCCCATTGATGCACAATGTATAGGGAATGGAATTGCAGTTTTTGCAATTACTTTTTAATGGCAAAAACTGCAATTACTTTAAGCAGCAACCTAATAGTTGGGAGACAGTAAAATGGTAAGAATCAAAGACTTGAAGTGTTTAAACGGGATTTTGAAGTCCATGCTTCATCTGGATGTAGGAACCTCCCCATGTGCCCCAACATTCTTCACCCAAGACCACCCAACCCCTGTGTAGATATTTCCAGAGGAGCACTTCTGGTATGATTAGGCATCCCATCCTTGTTTGAAAGTGCCTCTAACAGCTAATGAAAATCTAATAGTTCAAAATAATGTTTGGATCAGTTTCTGGTCTAATATTCCTATTTCCCATCAAGAGGATGTAGTATAGTGGATAAAAGTCTCATCTTTGGTGTCAGAAATTGTATAAAACCAGATTTCACAAATCTCCAACTATATGTCCATGGGAAAGTTATTACAACTCTATAAGCTTCAGTTTTCTTATCTTTAAAATGGAGAAATAAATATTAACTTGCCCATAGGGTGAGTTAAAAGACAATCTATACAGCATGCTTCATTTAGGGCTTGATACATGTTAAGAGCATGTACCAAGATAGATGCTCTGATAGACATTTATCAAGATAAATAAAGATAGACAAATATATCTATCATTGTCCCTATTATCATCTTTATCACAGAAGGATTTAAACAGTGAGCTGAAATTCTTTAGACTTTCATAAGAAAAATTTCATAGTAAAAAATTTCTAAGAAAAAAGTAAGCAATAATTCTGTGATAATAAAAAAATTGAAAAAAAACTAGATGGAGCCTACAGATTCTGAAGCTAAATATGTGGGCTGGTTGTGATCCTGTCTGTGAGTCAGAACAGAAGGAGAGGATGCAGGAAAAATCAAAGAGAGAGAGAGAAGAAAAGAAGAAAGGAAAGTGAGGGAAGTCTAGAACCAGAACTCAAAGTGAGACTTCTTCTCCAGGAACAGTAATCAGATGACCTCTTCAAATCTTTAGTAAAGAATTAGTGGTTTTGATTATACATAGAAAATTGAATACAAACATATATTTATCCACTTCTGAAATGCCACTAAAATACCAATGAATGAATTTAAAAATGTATAAAACCACAAATTAATGAAAATAGTCATGAATATAGTAGTGTGTGAGGAATGTTGATGAATATCTTGGAAGACTGACAGCGTACGAGGGAGTCAGCAAAGCTGTGTGTCTGATATCAACTGTTCACAGTGGAAGATGACAGAGAGAAACAAGCCAACTCATGCTATAAAATCTCAGAAAGGCTCAGGAGTTGGAGGCACCAGGTATGCCCACAGCAGGGGGTGGTGACTGGTCAAAGCTCTGCTTAAGGAATAGTAGACGCCAATGTCTCTGTACGCATGTTTCCTAGGTGACTAGCACTTCCCAATACCAACAGGAGCAAGAAGTTTATTCTGAAGAGAAAAATGAACCAGGAAAAATCTAGATCCAAAATGAATTCAATAAAATAACAGAAAGATTAAAATCAATACTATCTCTCGGAAAAAAAGTAGAACAGGCATAGAAATGGACAATAGGAAAGAAAAGATTAAAAAATTAATTGACCTAGGAACTCTTTTTTTTTTGAGACAAGAGTCTTGCTCCATAGCCCAGGATGGGGTGCAGTGGTGTGATTTCGGCTCACTGCAACCTCTGTCTCCCAGACTCAAGCTATCATCCCACCTCAGCCTCCCAAGTAGCTAGGACTACAAGCATGCACCACCAGGTCCAGCTAATATTTTTTGTATTTTTAGTAAAGTCAGGGTTTCACCTGTTGCCCATGCTGGTCTTGAACTCCTGGGCTCGCATGATCCACCCACTTGGGCCTCCCAAAGTACAAGGATTACAAGCATGAACCACCACACCCGGCCTGAAACTCCAACACTTAATCAAAAAGAGAAGATAGAGAAAATGGTGGGGAAGAAAGTACAAAAGAAATATAAGAAAATGTCCCAGAGGTGAAGGACATGCATTTTCTGATTGGAAGGACCCACTCAACATAATGGTGAAAAAAAAGCCTCCAGCAAAACATATCGTCATGAGATTTCAGAACTCTAGGAATGATGGAAAGGATTCTAAAAACTTCCAGATCCAGAGAAACAAACACAGATCCTCTGCAAATAATTGGGAATCAAAAATAGGTTGCAATTCTCCAGATCATCCCTTGACACTAGAAGACTCTGCAGAAATGTATTTACATTCAGAAGGCAAATAATTTTCAGCATACACTCCCATACCCAGCCAAAGTATACATGAAAGTCAAAGACAGACTAAAGACACTTTTAAGTATGCAAGGTTTTAAAAAAATGAACTTTCTATGCATGCATCCATTCTCATGAAGCTCCTGGAGGATGAATTTCACCAACCAAAGACATAAAGCAAGGAAGAAAACATACAGAATCCAGCAAACAGAAACCCCATAAAAGAAAGTAGGTATTGAAGCTAACTCAGATTGATAGCTCTATAGAAGGTTTAGTGAATGAGAAGCTCCAGTTTGCACGGGAGAACAGAGGATTCCTAGAAATCATCTCCAGGAAAAAAAAAAATGTGACTAATAAGACAGGTGATGTGTTTGATGAAGTAATCTCACTGGCAATGGGGACATTTAAACAAGAGTGACCAATAATGACCAATAAAACAAGAGTGACCAATATAAGAGTGTTATAAAGGGAGAAGTTTAGGTGATTATGAGAACATAAAATAGAGTCCTAACCTGGCCTAAGGCAGCAAAGTTCTCTTTGAGGAAGAGATGTGTAAACTAATTTAATTCATTAAGTTAATTTATTAAATAAATAGTTTACTCTTATTATTTAAGACTAAATAATGAAAGATGGTAGAAGAAGAAAGAGAAAGGTGAAGAGAGTGTGAGGGGCAAAGAGGTTATTTTAGGCAGGGAGAATTATTTATGCAACGGCCTAAGGCAAATGTGAAAATGGCTCATAGAAAAGACTGAAGGGAATGCAAAATGCTTGCAGCATAGAGTACAATCAAGAAAATGATGAAAGGTAGTATAGGCTTATGGCATCAAAGGCCTTGTACACCATATTATGCAGTGGTTCAGGCAAGAGATTACGGTAGCAGAGTCTGGGATGATAGCAACAGACATGAAGGGAAGTAGATATATTTGAGACATGCATAAGAGGTAGAATTAAAAAGTGGATGGTGGATTGTACACAGAAGGGAAGGACAATGAGGAATCAGCGATGATTCTCATGGTCTTAGGGCATGTGTGTGGATGGCGGTGCGATTGCTGTGATAGAGAACACAATGTAAGAGGCAGTTTTGATGAGGTTGAGGAGGAGGAGGAGGAGTTGTTCTTGCCATATCTACGTGGAGAAACCCACGAGACAACTAAGTAGAGATGTCCAGTAGGCAACTGCATATCTGTGCCTAGAGCCCTGGAACAATCTGGGACTGATGGAGATCTGAGAATCGTCGTGGAAAGAGTGGCGGAAGCCCTAGGAACGAGCAATGTCAACTATGGATAGAGCGTGCGTCAGAAAAGTTATGGGATGAGGTAGAGGGAAAGGAGCCTTCAAAGGACAAGGAAGGAGAGTCATGGGAACAGAAGGCAACTGTAAGACTGTGTGGCAAAGGCAAGGGAAGACACAGGGGCTATGGGAGGGGCTTTGTGGTCAAAGTCCCATCGAGTGTGGGTAGGTCAAAACAAATGCAGGGGAAAATATCCACAAATAGTCCTGTGAATTTATCATTCCCAGATTTCCTCCTGGATATCTCAGTGACCATTAAAAAAATAATAATAAAGAAAGTCCCTCCAGAGCAGAATTTAACAGGAATCCTGGAAGTTGTATAACATACAGATAGGCTTTTGGAAAACTTCAGATTATGATTCCGACCGTATGATGCACTCACTCATTAAAATAACTCCTTTGATGTTACCTCCTTGCTTTTCTTTTTTTTTTTTTTTTTAATTTGCTATTTTTCCGTCCTTTTTTAATGACAAGTCTCAGAAACTCTTTCCGGAAGGCTCAGAGCATTCTCTCTGCCTGTGCCCCACAGAATCACCCCAGGACCACGGTGAGTGTCCATCACACCTTGGGCCTCCCTGCAGCAGGAATCTGGGCCCTAGACAGGTCCCTACAGACCTGGCTCCACAGATCTTTAGCCTCATTAAATAAAGAAGGCAGAACCTAGCCCTAAATGACCAAAGATGAGGAACACATCGACTTCTAAGCTATGTATTCCTATTCCTTTTCCTGATACCTGACAAGGTTCAAATTTGTTCCTTAAACTTCTGATTTATGGCCAGATTCCACTGTATTTGAGGAGAACACAGACCTCCCTCCTGTGATGGCTTTAAAGAGAGCCTGTTTTATGTCTGGAAATATAACATTTATCACATTTACAAAAAGAAAGCAGAAAGTTTATGAAATCTTACTAGCTGTGTCCAGGGGTACATTTAACAGCTATTTTTGGATATGATCTGGAGCTTTTAGTCAGAATAGAGATGGCGAGACATTTTGACCGTGGAAGTATTGATCTGTCTATCTGCTCTTTCTGTCTCAAAGCATGCCCAGGAAAGAACGTGGCACATGAAAAAGGTGGCATTTACCCTTTCACCAAAAACCCATCTCTCTGAATGAGAAGAGCCCATCTCCAATTTTGCTTCGATGTGGACCGGAGCTAAATTTGAGATGGAATTATTGCAAAGAGTTGGGCTGTGGTGTGGCATGTGTTTCGGGGGCACTATGCATTCTGGATCCAAAGTCTATTTTGCATGAACATATATGGGAAAGGCAAGGTGCAGGGAGGGGAGGGGGGAAATTCCCATCCATGGATTCAGATAATAAATACCACAGGATCAGATTCAGCCACGCTGCTCGCCATGTATGAAGTAATCTCAGAAGGAGATGCGTATGAACATCATCCTGGGGCCCAAAATGTTTAAAACCATCCGATCCTCTCTGGGAAGCATCGGCCACAACTGTGTCAGGCCCCAAGAGCCTGGGGTTGTGTGAGTGGGGGCCATCCAAAGCCAGATCACACAACCAAGTTTTATCTATTATTATGGCATTAGTCACAGAGCTGCCTTTCAAGTGCTCGGTGACCCCATTTTACTGCCTTCCTTTGAAGCATTTTGTTTCCCATCTCCAGGGTCTCTGAGCCAGGCCTCGCAATGGTGGGGGTGGCTGCTGCCTGATGGAAGATGCCTGGACAGAGAGTGGGGCTTCCACAGTAGTCCTGTCTGGGGCACCTGCCAGAAGTAGAGGTGGCAGTTCATGCGACCCTTTGGAAGATCCTGCACTTGGCCTTGCATCTCATTAGAGGCCCTTGGGAAGGAGTTATTTAGTTATTTCCTTTGCCGATCTTGTTCAGTCTCTCTCATTACCACCAAGAAAAAAAATCTTTGGCCTGCTACTGGTATGCCTTTGACAACTCCCAGGGTTTGCACTCTCATTTTTTACAAAGAGAAGGCAGATCTTAGTCGGAAAGCCTTGGAGAGGAAATAATGTCATTGATTGCTTAATAATAATGGTTTGTTTTTGTTGTATTTCTTTTCACATCATTTCCTATTTATGGAAACTGATGGTGTTAGTTTTCCAATTTCAGAAATGTGAGGATTTTAATTAAAAAGCGAGTTGGTTTGGTGGAAACTAATATGCAAATAGCTGTTTGCATAGATAATGGGGGGAAATTTAAAAGTTGATTCAAAAATGACTGAAGAGTGGGAAGCAATGTTCTAATTCAAGAAGCCTGCTAGATTGTAAGATTCTCAAGGCCATCAAAATTATGTTTTTTTTTCAATACACATACATGCACACACACACATGCATGTTTGTGCACACGCACATACAGAATCTAATGAGAATGTTGCACCTTCAGAGAAAGAGATAAATTATAGCTGACTACCTGGCCTACTAATAAGGGTCAATTAGACACTCTTAAACATTTAAAAATTTTCTTTGGAAGAATCTTAGAAAATTGCTTTCAGAAGTAAAGGATCAACTAAAGATGATAAATCTTTTAATTGTAAATTCTTATTACAATTTTATTCCCAAATATTCTTATCCAGCACAATCACCCACCTAATTCCCCAGACTTGCCTCTATTTAAAAAAAAAAAAAAAAATCTGGTCTTTAAAATGAATATGTATCGCCTTTGGGGAAAGAATTCCATGTAGACTCTGAAGGTCCATAAGAGCTTACTGGCCACTAAAAGCCATTGAGCCAGGAACAGAAGAGAAAACGACTGTCCCTGAGTTGTTCTCTCCAGTTTCACTCCCTGGAGTCGCAACACTTCCAAAGCATCACCATTAAACATAAAAGCCTACACCACATGGTAAAATGTTGGCTACCTGGAAACCCCAAGAATGGTTCGTTTTTCCTCAGATGTCCACATTTTATGTTTTCTAGATAGCTAAGCATTTATCCAAGCTGGTTTTTAGTTTAGTTTTGTTTTAACGTAAAAACATTTTTTTTTAAGTTAGATGGAAATCTTTCTAGAATAACTTTGCCAAGGTGAGTATACTGTAAAGCCTGGATTTAAACCCAGATCTGGTAGGCCAGGGATCCCCAATCCCTGGGCCACAGACCAGTACCCGTCCTTGGCCTGTTAAGAACTGGGCCACACAGCAGTAGGTGAGTGAGTGAAGCTTCATCTGTATTTATAGCCACTCTCCATCCTCATTCACACCTGAGTTCTGCCTCTTGTCAGACCGGTGGCGGCATGAGATTCTCATAGGAGCGTGAACCCTACGTGAACTGTGCATGCGAGGGATCCAGGTTGCGTGCTCCTTTTGAGAATCTAATGCCTGATGATCTGTCACTGTTTCCCATCACCCCCAGATGGGACTGTCTAGTTGCAGAAAAATAAGCTCAGGTCTCCCACTGATTCTACATTATGGTGAGTTGTAAAATTATTTCGTTATATATTGCAATGTCATAATAATAGAAATAAAGTGTGCAATAAATGTAATGCACTTGAATCATCCCAAAATCACACCCCACCCCTCCAGTCCATGGAAAAACTGTCTTCCAGGAAACCTGTCCCCTGTGCCTAAAAGGTTGGGGACCACTGTGTTAGGCCACCAAATCTTTGCCCTACAGATGTGTTAAAAACTACTGGGTCTAATTTTTATAATTTACATGACTCCTTCCTCACTGGCAGGCTCAATCATCATTTCTCTTCTGACTATGAAAGACTTCTTTTCTTGTTTATGTTTCATCTGTGTCATCCATGCCAGGTACTTCAACTCTGAATTGAAGGGGTCTGATTTATTGAGAGTGGAAGATCCAGTAATCATAATCACAGTGATCTCGTATGACCAAACTCAAAATGCAACCTTTATAATTATACAAATTATAAAGAACTTTGGAGATAAAAGACCCTAGGATTTGGCAAAAGAATTTTTGTTCTACATCCTTGAATTTAACTACATAATTATGTTGTACACATCCTCTGGCAGAGTAGAAATTGAAAGGAAACTCTTTTGAAAGGGAGCGGTGTGTATTTGGAATCAGCAGTGACCAGCTTTGCTCATTAGAGAGAAGTTCATAGGGTGTTAGAGCTTGAAAACACCTTACATATGTTTTTAATGCCACCATATTCATCAAGAGATGAGGACAGTTAGACTCGGAGAAGCAGCTTGCCCATGGCTTTATGAGTTACTGTGCAATGGCCATTGTTTAAAGGGTGGCACATTTTAAAACATACAAAGTATTAAGCACACATCAATCATAAACAAGAAAATTTGGCCTTCAAGGCATACACCATGTGCTATTTTCACCTGTTATGGAGTGGATGGAGTTGAGGGGTAGAGACACGCCAATGTGTTGTCCAAACACATGCCCGAGTTCTTGCCTCTCTTGTATTCTACAAAAGCCTTCTGGGTCCAGAGAGAATGAGCTAAGTGGTAGATCAGATGACCAAGGATGAAAAAATGGGCATTCCATGCCCACAAGCTGTAAATAATTCTACTCAGAGCAAAATAACAATGTACTGGGAAGGCTGGTGTTTTTCCCAGATGTTTGAATGGGGATGAAGACTTTTCTTTGTAGCAGTTGTGGAGGGGCTGGCCTCATGGTTTCAAAGGGGCCAGATGTGGCTTTGGTACCATCTGCATATTCTCTGGTTGTTTTTCCATAACAAACGATGTCTCTCTAAGATGGTAAGCTCCTAGAGAACAAGTGTCATCTGCCTGGAACAAGAACAAGCATCATCCAGCTTTGCTTGACTTTATCCCTAAGTGACTTTCTGTCAGAAAGCAGGGAATGGGGCACAGCTTCAGAGGCTGAATTTCTCAAGGTTGCTGACTTCCTGACTGATGACTAGAGGCTGGCTTAGGCAGGAGGTGGAGTGAGGCACCCAGACACCAATGATCCCGCCAATCCTCCCCAAAGAAAACACATGCCCAAGTACCCTCTGAGGTTGTCCCAGTACAAGGTCAGAAAAGCACCCTGCATGCTTAGATGACCCAGTGTCAGAAGGGAATGTTGTGGATTCTCATTCCTTGAAGCAGGGCTCTCATTAAAAATGATATTCTTTCCAGGTAAATTACATTGTCTCCATTATAACTTTAGCTCTACAAATATATTTTTGAGGAAGACCAAAAGGGAGCCTTCTCTGAGGACCAAGGGAGCAGGTGGCTCTAGTATAATTTTACATGGAATGGGGGATTGGGATATACATCCTTTAGTGGTTCCATTCAGCCCAAGGAACCTAGGACTCCACAATCTTTCAATAGATTTAGGGAGATTCTGGGCTTTTGCCCTTACCAGGTCCCTGACATGCCCCAAGACCCTGGTCAAAGAACTGCCAGCTCATTGGGCCTTACCTTCTCCACCTGTAGCACCAACTGGGTCATAGGTGTTTGTGATAAAACCAGAATTAGTCTGTTGCTTGTTTAGAAAATGTGTATATATGTTTTATACATATAAAAATTTGTATATAAATTTATATCTATATGATATATTTATATATTATATAAAAATATTTATATTTATACATAAATGTATATATACATTTTATAGAATATATCTATATTTCATATAGATATAAATTTATACACAAATTTGTATACGTGTAAAACATATATATTTATATATGTTTTATAAAATATATATAAAACAAATATATTTATATATAAAAAATATATTTATATATTTATATATAAATCTCTGACCAGGGTCTTGGGGCATGTCAGGGAACTGGCAAGGGCAAATACATGTATGTGTACATATATATATATGAAAATAAATAACATGGAAAAGGCCCAGTCTATCATGTTCATGGCCCAGCTGGCCCAGCCTATCAGAGTTGTCCGTACACATACATACACACACACACACACACACACACACACACACACACACACACACACACACACACACACACACACCCCCCCAAGGGAAATTATTTCTTTAAAGAAAATGATTACAGCCCATCTTGTAGCATATGATGGTGGCAGTCTTCTTTCAAGACAGACGCATCCTGGAAGAAACTCTCTGCTTTTTTTTTTTTTTTTTTTTGAGCGGAGTCTTGCCAGGCTGGAGTGCAGTGGCATGGTCTCAGCTCACTGCACCCTCCACCTCCAGGGTTCAAGCAATTCTCCTGCCTCAGCCTCCTGAGTAGCTGGGACTACAGGCACACACAACCACACCCAGCTAATTTTGTATTTTTTAAGAGAGATGGGGTGTCACCATATCGGCCAGGCTGGTCTCAAATTCCTGACCTCGTGATCCGCCCACCTCAGCCTCCCAGAGTGCTGGGATTACAGGGGTGAGCCACCGCACCTGGCCAGAAACCTCTCTGCTTTTGAAGACTTCTTTGACTGCTCCCAAACTCCTGACCTTTACTTATTCTGAATTCTGAATTCATACACAGAATATGCAGTTATATGTGGTCTATTTTGTCTCCCAGACTAAAAAGTTAAGCTCTGAGAAGACAAGGGCCGTTTCATCTACATTTTTCTTTTACTGTCTTAGCCATATGAGCCACGAGATAGAGGCAGTGGTATCCCCTGCAAGTCCTCCTGCAGTGTAAATAGTGTTTTTCCTGGTTATGTAGCTCAGGGCCTACTCTCTGGCCTTTAAAGAATACAATATTCTCTGTCAGCCACTTTATTCTGAAACAAATGCTTTTGTTGCTTAAAGTAGCCACACTGAATTCCAACAGCTGCAGCTAAGAACCCTGGGCAAACATGAAGAAATGTATTTGGAAAGAAAGGGATTTTAAAAGGTTCATTATTGGAGGACTTCTCGAAACAATTAATGTATCTCTAAGCAGATGAAAAGTGTGTCACAGAATCTTACGGGTCCTGTCTGACGATTACATCCATCCCAGAATGGTCATCTTTAAAGTGATTTAGGAAGAACCCTGGGCCTGGAACAAGCTGTCCCTGTCCATCCTACCCTCCTAAGCAGAACTGGCCCAGCCTCTCGGTTACCCCTGGGCATCTCTGTCATTCCCTAGTTCTCTGATGCTGGGCTGCCTAAAAGCATCCCCTGAAACAGATTCTCCTTCAAAACTACAAGGCAATAGGAAGGAAA
Organism: Pongo abelii; assembly: GCF_028885655.2. Taxonomy (NCBI): domain Eukaryota; kingdom Metazoa; phylum Chordata; class Mammalia; order Primates; family Hominidae; genus Pongo; species Pongo abelii. Next base: position 5,661,673 of record NC_071995.2, read on the forward strand.
GGCAGAGGGGGTTACATTTTTCTTTGACCTGTAAGCATATTTTAACTTGCTCCATCCTTCTTTTACGTCCAGTACAAAGTGAGTCCGTGTTTATTTTCGTGACTATCTAAACGCAAAACCTGATTGAAAGAAGTCCTATGACATTTTCATAAAACCCTGGGGAGCATAGGGGGGAATCCACATGATAATAACTCATTCACCAACTATTCCACCCTCCCCTCCTAAGATTATGTATTCCACATTTTCTTCTTAGAGATTGTCCTAAATGATTCCATTACATTTCAATAATTCACATTCATCTATCCACCATACTGAACGTCTCTTTTATTCACTCACTGAGAGGACAAATAGCATTAAAATATTATGCACTCTGGGGGCCAAGACATCTGACTCCTGGCTCCGCTACTTACTAGTTATGTGTACTTAAGCAAAGGGTAAATCTTTCTGAGCCTCCAACATCCCAAATCAGATTGGCAAGCAAAGTTTGCCCCATGGGGAAAGTTATTGGCAAACTGACAGAGAATTAAATCACCAAGCTGTCTAAGAAGAGGAAAGGCCATAGAAAACCTGCTGAAAGGCTGGTACTTCTGGGCTAACCCCTGGCAGCAAGGAGAGAGGTTAGAGGAGTTCATTACGTACGGGACTCCAATCTCAAAGATGTTGTTCTGGATCAACTGCTTCCCCAACATGATGATGCTGAGCTGAATGCAGAGCTCCATGAGACAGCCCCCTGGAGCACACTGCAGGGAGAAGATAAGGAAAGGACCGGTTAGAATAAAGGGGAGCTCTGAGAAGCAGGGGCGTGAATGAAGCCATGCTGTGCTGGAGATAAGAATGGGGCTGGGTTGGGGTGCCAGGCATGAAACACCAGTGGCTGTACTTGCCTCTTCCATGCGGTAACCATCGAATACATAGACGTAGCTTCCAGGCCTGCCCACAAACCTGAAATCAAACAGTGTGGGAAGAGTTAGGGGAAGAGAAAGCATGCAGGGTGGCTTGAGGACATGTCTTCTGAGGGGAATACCACCACGACTGTCCTTTTCGAAAGCACTGGTCAGGGTGAGTGCTAGATCACTCAGGGATAGGAGTGCACACCATTATCAACAAGTAATCCCCTATAACACCTGGGGCTCACTTCTTAACCCAGTCAAATGTCATAGGATAGGAATACGCTGGGCAGAAGATGAAGCTGGGCCTGGTGTGTGTGTGCGTGTGTGTGTGTGTGTGTGAGCCTAAACATGCAGTTTGGATTATCTCTAAGTGCACTGTCGTCACACCTTCTTCCCTAGCTAGTGTCAAGAACACAGCTCTGGTTGCAACTCCTTAGTAAGAGTTTCTGATTCCCAGGAAAGTGAGGGTGAGATGGACTAAAGTTGCAAACAGAGATTCCTGGGGTCAGAAAAGAAAAAATCTTGACTTCTTGCTGAAAATATTCAAAGGAATAAAAGAAGCTTGTCTCATTCCTCTTCTAAGTAGAGTCTATTTTATTGGGGGATAATAAGACTGTGCAGGTCAGGGAAGCAAAATGGTAAAAGCCCACCACGGAACCAGACAGACAATCAGAATAACCCTACTTACTTGCAGTGTCATCCCCGTGTTCACCTGTTGAAATCCTACTCATCCATTTAAGGCTCAGTGTAAGCCTTTCCTTTGCTGAAGTCTTCTTGTTGTCTCCATTCATAACTGTTCCCCCAACACTTTATACCTCTTATTATATCACTTACTGGATATAATCACTTACTGGAGATTACAGTGTGCTGTTGCTAAGACTATCTCTTCTGGTATAGCACAGCTCATCTAAGGGTCAGGATCCTTTTTTCTTGCCTAAAACGTCATATGCATGTAATTTGCTATTGCCACTAAATCTACATTGAAAGCACCAATGAAGTGTATACTTCTTAATATGGACAGTCTCTCTGCTTCCATAATTTCATGACAGCCAAGGGAAGAGGTCCTGAGAAGGGGGCTGTGGTTTGGATGACAAACACCTCTGTAAGAAACTATCAAGTGTGGATGATGACAGTTCATGCTATTAGTGCCTGCTTAATTAGCTTTTAGTTCTAGGGAAGCTTTCCTGATGTTATTGGTTGACGCCTATTGGGAAATTTCCTTGTAAGTAGCCAACTGGCTTGATCATCAAAAATATTTATCAAAGTGATTTTATATCCAGACTGATTGTAAAATAAAGAATTTCACTGGCCTTTGTCCCTGGTTCCTGCAGGAACATCTAAATCCTTGGAATTTCCCTTGATAGGAGCGTCTTTGTTATTCCTGGCAGACCCCTAGGACTACACCTAAATTTATGATAATGAGATTACTCAGGATGTGGGCAGGCCATGCCAGAAAGATCAATGTGATACTAGCAATGATTGATAGAATCACAAATGATTGATAGAATCACAATCCAGTGTGCCAGGAGGGTGACACATCCTGAGGACATGGAAGCTTCATGATTAAGAACCTCCTAAACCTAGCTCTATATGTCTCTTCCATTTGCTGATTTGGATTTACATCCCTCTACTACTATAAAACTTCAGTTGTAAGTATAACACATTTCTGAGTTCTTTGAGTCATTCTAGTGAATTATTGAATCTGATGGAGTAATGAGAGCTCTGGAATTACAGCCAGTGGGTCACAACTGCCAGTGGCCTGAGAATCCCAGAGCTTGCCACTGGTATCTGAAATGAGGGAAGTCTTGTGAGGGGCTGTGCCCTTAACCTATGAAATCTGTATTAACTACAGGTAGTTGGCATCAGAATTGCATTACAAGACCCAGGAGCCACTGGCTAGACATGCAATTCCCTCCTGCCTCATCCTCAAAGTTGAGAGACACAAATTCTTTCAAAACTCTCTCTTCAGGGACCACAGCCAAATCCCTGTAAAGTGCCAGGGTCATCAGAGTCTGAAGATGCTAATTCAAAATGATTGCCTGCTAAAATTCCTTCTCCATGGGAAGGCAGGTGAAAGTGGGGTGGAGAAGGGGCTTACGCTGAGTGGACAATAGGGACAGGCTGACCCTATTGTCCTGACAGTAGAGAACTCAGTCTTAGTGGCAAATTGCCTTTCTACACATGACACCATTATACTCACCTCCCCTTGAAAAAGGCCACATAGAAGATGGGGGAGTAGGCATTGACAAACTTGAGCAAGAAAGCTTTGAGGATCAGGCGCTCTTCGAAAGTCTGTTCTGTTTTCGGAACCTCTGTAAGAGAAGAGCGAGGCTGATGAGATTGGGGTGAGATTTCTCACCTCTCCAGAGTTTTGACCTAGACACGAGCTACTATCTCTCAGCTAACTCCTTCACAGCAAAAATCACGAGACCCATCTCTCAGGCACATTAGAACTGAAGTCATCTGGGAGGCCCCAGGTGGTCTGCCAGGTAATACGAAGTTACAGAAGGGTAAAAAATATAGGATCACCATTTTTCTCCGTCCACCTCCCTCCTCCTGTCTACTCAAGCAGTGGTTTCACACTGCCCTCCTCAGAGGGCCATGAGCATGCAGAGCTTGCAACCACCCCCTTTTCTGCACCAAGGGGAATTCAGTTTTCACCTGTGTCATTTCCACTTCCATGAGATTTTACTTGAACCAAGGTCCCTGGTCAAAAAGCTTATTAGCCACTGAACTAGAGTTACAAGGGTACCATGACTTGATTCCTCTTTCTCTCCTTCATTTCTAGCAGAAAAAATGCTGAATGAATTTGAGCATTAATTTGGATGAATGTAGGAAAGCATTCATCTGCATGTCCTGTGGGGAACCTAAGACATTTCCCGGTCATACACTCAAATGATGAAGGCTTGTTATAGACAAGATGAGTGAAACAAACAGCTTGAGCCTAAGGTCTCAGACTCGTAGGTCACGGGCCCAGGGTGTTCTATCAGGTCCAAGCAGAGGAGTCAGCTGGCATTCCCAGAAGGACTCAGAGACACTGAGCAGAAACCTCATAGGTGCCTTCAGAAGACTAGAGACACAAGAAGCTCCAGTGGACAACGGTTCAGGACCCTTAGGAGGGACTCCACAGACCATGACAAATAGCATGGCAAGGACAAGAGGTGACAGGGTGTTCTTAGTCCATTTGGGCTGCTATAACAAACTACCATAAACTGAGTGGTCATGAAAACCTGGCTTTACTTTTCACATTCTGGAGGCTTGGAAGTCTGAGATCAAGGTAGATTTGGTGTCTGGTAAGGGCCTGTCTTTTGGCTCATAGACAGCACCTTCTCACTGTCCTCTCATGGTCAAGGGGAAAGGCATCTCTCTCAGGCCTCTTATATAGGACTCTTTCCCATGTATGTGTGGTCTGCCCTCATGACCTCATCACCTCCCAAACACCACACCTCTTAATACCATCACCTTGGCGGTTAGAATTTCAACATAGAAATTTTGGGGAACACAAATATTAGGCTTATAGCACAGGGCCACAGTCTTCAGAGGTAGAAGAAAAGCACTAACACTACATCATATGGACCAAGAAGCACAGCCTGAAAGTGGGCTGAGCACAGATACATGATGACAGGGCCATGCCAGCTGAGGAGTTCTGTGTCCAGATGAGACTAGTGTATGGGCCCCCTAACTTGCCTGCTCCACAAATTCACATATAGCTTTTGTAGGAATCGCTGAAGAAATGGACAAAAAACCTTGTTTCTTCCATGGAATACCCTTCCCTCACCCATCTCCTTATGCAGAAATCCTTTATATCCTCTAATATCCAGGTGAGTTACTACCACACTCTCCAGATCAGACTGTACAACACTCTCCAGATCACACAGTACTGCATCCTCCAGACTACACGGTACCACAATCTCCCAATTCACACCATACCAAACTCTCCAGATCACACAGTGCCACACTCTCCAGATCACACCATAACACACTCTCCAGATCACACAGTACCGCATCCTCTAGACCACACAGTACCACACTCTCCAATTCACACCATACCAAACTCTCCAAATCACAGAGTGCCACTCTCCAGATCACACCATAGCACTCTCCAGATCACAGTGTACCACCTTCTCCAGATTACACCGTACCACACTCTCCAGATCACACTGTACCACACCCTCAAGATCACAATGTACCACACTCTCCAGACCACAGTGTACCAACCTCTCCAGATTACACCATACTGCACTCTCCAGATGACACCATACTGCACTCTCCAGATCACACTGTACCACACCCTCAAGATCACAATGTACCATACTCCCCAATTCACACCATACCAAACTCTCCAGATCACAGTGTACCACCCTCTCCAGATTACGTCGTACCGCACTCTCCAGATAACACTGTATCACAACCTCATGATCACACCATACCACACCTTCTGGATCACAGTATGCCATGCTCTCCAGATCACACTGTACCACACCCTCAAGATCACAATGTACCACACTCTCCAATTCACACCATACCAAACTCTCCAGATCACAGTGTACCACCCTCTCCAGATTACATCGTACTGCACTCTCCAGATAACACTGTATCACAACCTCAAGATCACAGTGTACCACACTCTCCGGATCACAGCGTGCCACACTCTCCAGATCACACAGTGCCACACTTTCTTTCCGGAAGCATTACTACATGCCTTCAGCAGGTAGTTATTTTTTTGTTTTCTTCCGTTATGCTTTATATGTCCCTGTGTTAACTACCCACACCCATGCCCTTTGAAAACTGACAATAGTCATTATCACTGATTCCTCAGTCCATGTGTTTGGATTCTCTCTAAGGCAAGGATTCAGGAGGAAGTAGTTTATTTGAGAGGGGCTCCCAGAAAGCTTTGTGAAGGAGTGGGATGGTGAGAACGAGGAGAGTGGAAACCTAAGATAAATGTGCTCATGAACAGGTTAATGCTGCATTAACTGGGGTTCAGTCCCACTGGAGACCTCCTAAGAAACTGTGTGAAGCACACCTCCAAATTTGCACACTGAAAGGGGAGACCAAACAGGAGCCCCTCCCTGCCTGAAGGTCACTTTTGGGGCTAACTCCCTGGCTCTTCCAGCCTGTCCTATGCACGGGTGAACCTGCTCCCACAATCAGAGAACACCCATAGACAGAGAGTGGCAGGAAGCCATTGGTGCAAAGAGTAACCATCTGAAGGTCACCTCCAGGGTGGGCCAATGGGAGGTGGGTGCTGCACAAAAGCGTCTGCTCCCAACCTCTGTGTATGACAGAAGGCATCATACACAGGTGTGCACTGTCATTATCTCACCTAATCCTCACCTCCCTGGGTGAGGGAGGTATTACATTTCACTTCTGTAGATGAAGGGAATTGAGGCCCAGAGAGGTTACAGCCTTGCTCAAGATCACACAGCAGATAAGTGACAGATGTAAGATGTGAACCCAGATCTGCCTGCCTCAAAAAAGCTAGTTTTTAACAACACCACTTTTTGCAATCAGAATGTTTGACCCATTATTGTTTTCATTAAACACTCTCTTTCACCTTCCCACCTTCCACTCCCAGTCTAACCTGATGCGCCTAAGAAATATTTGTACTTTGCAGGTCACATTCATCAAGCACCAGCTGTGTGTCAGGTGCCAGGCCAAAATGAATAAAGTTTTCCCCTTCCTTCAAGGAGCTTCACTGAGCAAGGTCTCTGTGGAGAGGCTTTTGCTCACTGCCAAGTCTCTCCCAGATTGACCTGTCAGCAGCAGACTATCATCTCCCGTCTCATGGCAGAAAGAGTCTTAGGGAAAGGCTGCATTGCCTTGTTCCAGTTTCCCACACAGCACAGTGAGCCCTTAATTCACTGCCAATCCTACAACACTGTCTTGAATATTAGGAGATGATGCCGCTGGCAGCGATGACTGCTCTTACTGGTGCATTACCAACAACCCTCTCACACTGCACAACTGCATGTGCAAAGATGGCCCTTTAGAGGAAGATCAAAACACCTAGGCCTCCCCTGAGTCTTGGAGAGCCTCTAATGTGTCAAGGCTTGAAGACCACCAATGTAGGGGTCTCTGTGTGGGGACTAAGCTGCCAGAGAAAACTCAATGGGATTGAGAACTGTAGTGAATAGGATTACTTTGCTGAGCATCTTCAACTGCGTAATGCATTGTTTAGGAAATACCATATTTGGTAAAAATGTTGTAAAAGATTTAATAAAAATATGGGTAGACACATACAGATTTTAATATTAAAAATTCATCTATAGCAAGGGTTATTGCAGGAAGAATAACTCTGGAGGACAAGAGCAGACCCCCAAGAGTCCTACTTGTGCGAGGCCTCCCCAGCCTCCTGGGTGAGATAGGGAGGCAGAGATTGGCCAGGGGCTCATCACACGCGTTCCCTCCTCCTGGATACACAGCTAGATGGGGGCAATATGAAGGAGCTGTGGACAGAGAGACATGAGTGGAGGTGGCGTGTGATGCTTCCAAGCCTGGGCTTCAATGTTTCCTGTGAGGTCCTCTGCTCTCTCTATCTCTCTTCCCTCATCTCCTGTGGAAAATGTCAATAGTACCACTGGAAAGAGGAAGCCCAGATTCCTGAATTGCCATGTGGAGGGCTGTCCTCCAAATGTCTGGCTTAACTACAACAGGAGCAAGAACTAAATGTTGGAGGCTTACAATATTTCTCCTGAATGTGCACCAACATTTAGATGTGCTGAAACTGAACTACTGCAGCTGGCGAGGGAAACTGGGACAGGCAGGTCCTGAGGTACCACTTGTAACTTTCCTAAATGAAGAGAAAGATTTGCCCCAACTCAAGGCCTTGTAAAGTATGGACAGCGTTTCTGAGCAGGCCCAGAGGTCACTGAGGGTGGCTAGAGCCAAAGTCCAAGGCCTATATGCCTGTTGAGCCAGTGTTCAGTTGTAGGTGAGGAGAAGTATGTTTCAGAGAAACAGTGTTTGAGTGTGACACTCTAATACCGTCTAGTATAAATCACTGGGAATTAATGCCAACATTATCCAAACAGCACATCCTCCAAAACTGAGCAAGTAAAACAACATTTTGGGGTTCTAAGAAAGACCTGCAGTAATTCAGAGAGGAAATTTCTAAGCTGTAGATACAGTAGTAAAACAGTATTAGTGGAGAATGGCAGCAGAGCCAGGGGACCCAACAGCATCTGTCATAGTCCGAGCTTGATCAGAGACCTATTAAAGAGACAGGCAGGGGTGAGACCCTAGGACCCACGGGCCCAGGGAAGGGACTTGAGAGTGGGAAAGCAAAGCGATACTTTGGCACTACTTTGCAAAGAGCATTGCCTGCTAGGGAATCTGGAGACAGCAGCGTAATTCTACAGGGGTTGAATTGGAATTCTACAGGAGTTGAATTGGAATTCTATAGGGGTTGAATTGGAATTCTACAGGAGTTGAATTGGAATTTTATAGCAGGAGTTGAATTGGAATTCTATAGCAGGAGTTGAATCAGAATTCTATAGCAGGAGTTGAATTGGAATTCTACAGCAGGAGTTGAATTGGAATTCTACAGGAGTTGAATTGGAATTCTATAGCAGGAGTTGAATTGGAATTCTATAGCAGGAGTTGAACTGGAATTCTATAGCAGGAGTTGAACTGGAATTCTATAGCAGGAGTTGAATTGGAATTCTATAGCAGGAGTTGAATTGGAATTCTATAGCAGGAGTTGAATTGGAATTCTATAGCAGGAGTTGAATTGGAATTCTATAGCAGGAGTTGAATTGGAATTCTATAGCAGGAGTTGAATTGGAATTCTACAGCAGGAGTTGAATTGGAATTCTACAGGAGTTGAACTAGAATTCTATAGGAGTAGGAAAAGCCTTCCATGATATTCCTCTGCTGGTAGAAGGCTTTGTGGTTTTCTCCTTCCGGTCCTGCCTGGGTGGGTATGGCCCCCTGAGATAAAAGACCTGGGTGATCCTGCACTGCTTCATCAAATAATCATCTGGGTAATGATTTGTGCTCACCATTTACAGCTAGCACTGCTGCTTCTGTCATTTCTTCTATAGTTAAGTATGTTAGCAAATGCCCAGTAAGATCTTAAGCTTCTTAGGCCTTTCCCCTCTCTGCCACCAAGAGGCCAGGTCCTCCCTGCCTGATTTGTGCATATCAGGTCCTCACCTGCCTGAATGTGCCACATCCCCATCTTCGGCCTGATTCTCATTCCCCTTAATACAGGAGACAACTCTGAGGCCCAGTGGAAGTGTCTGCCATTGAAAGGTCACTTTCGGTTTCGAGATCTCATCACTCTGCACCCTCATATGACTCTGAACCCTCACGCTCGCCGCACTCCCACTCTGGCCCCACCCCCGCATACAGTTTGGAGGGCTTTTCTCCATCAGCAAGGTCCCAGAGAGACATCTTCCAGGCAGACCCCAGCTATTGCCAGATGTGCTCTACTATGAACATGCATTGAATAAATAAATGAGTGAATGAATGACAGGAAAAATGTGTTCGGAAGAATGAAAAAAAAATTTGTCCCACATTAAAAATTCCCCTTCATATTCCAAGGAGGACAAATTCTAAGGAGGGACTTTTTTTCTGAGCAGATGACAGGTGTAACCATATGACAGGAGCAGCCAGAAGACTCAAACTCACCGACCTAACATAAGAGGCGGGGGTGCTGGAGTTGGAGGCAGGACCCAGAAGGGTGAGGGCCAGTGCGATGGGAGGGGAAGGGCAGAGAGGAAATGGACTGACAAGTGCGGGGAGGGCCCGCTGGGAATTTTCATTGAGTGCTGCTGTGAGGTTTGCAGCGTGACCTCTTCGTGTGCCTCTCCACATAATCTTCAATCATGATTCCTTGAAATTGTTCTGGATTCGCTCTTGGGGGACTGCTGAAGGACTGGGTTCTACTTCAAGATGAGCATGGGGAAGGAGCAGCGACTGATCTGGATAACAAATGAGAGAGATTAGGGAAACAGGCAGACACCGTGGAAGGCAGAGGAGGAGAAGAGGAAGAAGAAAGAGAAGGGAAGAGGGAAAAAGAAGGAGGAAGAGGGAGAAGGGATGAAAGGAAATGGAAGGAAGAAAGGGAGAACTTTCCAATAGGATGTTTTTCTTTTTCTTTTTCTTTTTTTCAATAGGAATTTGAGCCTCTGTCCAGTGTGCCTGAGGCATCCAATTTAACAATAACACAACCACATCTCATCTGTTTTAAATATTTTGGGGGCAAGAAAATTTAAGCCCACGTCACCTAAAAAAATAAGTAATCAGATCTGAGGGTCTGAAGATTTGGAAAACATATCTAGAAGGTGATCGGGATGAGATGTGGAGTGGCACGTGTCTTTAATTTTATTTTATCATCCCCTTTGAACTGTGTGTCCTCAGATCTCCCAGTCCCTATAGGAATTTCCTCCAAGTTCCCTGCAAAGAGGATCTAGTCATTTCAGAGGCCTTTCCTCCAACTGGAAATAAGTGATTCCCTTCCTCCATACTGATAAATCATAAGCCTGGCTATTATTTATGAGTTTTATTTCTAAAAAACAGCCTGTGCCTGTGCTTTAGGGCCATAAGCCACCATAAATAAGGAGCATTTCCAAGAAACGATCCAAATCCATGTGACAGGCCACAAAATCAGCTTGGCGCCCCAGCTTGGAGCAGCTCTGAGTCACAGTGTGTGCTTGGCCGAGACTTCTGGGAAAGGGGCCTCAGGCAAGCACCTCCCAGTGAGGTTTGAGGCAAGGAGGGATGCCACAGCCTGGAGCGCCACTTTGACTTTTGGATCCCTTTCACAAGCCAACACAGAGGGCCTCACCTGCCTAAGACAAAGACTACATGGCTAAAGAAATGGAGCAAGTGGGCAGGTGCAGTGGCTCATGCCTGTAATCCCAGCACTTTGGGAGGCTGAGGAGGGCAGATCACTTGAGGCCAAGAGTTTGAGACCAGCCTGGCAAACATGGCAAAACTCTGTCTCTACTACAAATACAAAAATTAGCTGGGCGTGGTGGCGTGCAGCTATAATCCTAGCTACTCGGGGGGCTGAGGCACAAAAATCGCTTGAACTCAGGAGGCAGAGGCTGCAGTGAGCTGAGATCGTGCCACTGCACTCCAGCCTGGACAACGATGCAAGGCTCTATCTAAAAAAAAAAAAAAAAAAAAAAAGGAAGAAAAGAAAGGAAGGAAAGAAAAGAAATGAAGAAATGCAAAGGAGCAAGTGTTCCCAGAGGCCAGGTGGGGTGGGGTGACATCTGAAGGTCAGGAAGGGCTGTCTGCATCTCAGGTCACTAGGCAGGATTCTTCATAAGACAGACTTCTGGATGGGTCTGAATGTCAACTCCATGAAAAAACGGTCCAGCCCTGGGCTTTGAACAACTCCAAATAAAGTACCTTTAGATTCCATGGCTATGGGGATACGATGGAGGGGAATCTAATGGAGAGAGGGTGAGGAGGTAGACAGGCAACCTCTCTATTATTCATGTGCCCCTAACATAGCACCTCCACCGGGAAGCACCCCAGGTTGATTAGAGGCCATATGAAAGTTTCACCTGCTTCCGACCTGTGGAGCAGGATCCCAACAAAGAGGGCAGACTCCACTTCCCGCCAGAAAGGACAATCGGGAATTTCTGTGCAGAGCCATTCCCACCATCAGCCCTTTTCTTTTAAGTGTTAATCCTCTGCTGCATCATGTCATGAAAAAATATGAGTACAAATGACTCAGCTGTAAACTGCCTTGGAAAACAATTAGTATGAAAGCCCAGCTTCATCCCAGGGGGCCAGCTCAGGACTGAAAGTCCCCAGAGCTCCATCCTAATCCTATGGAAACAGCACGGCCAGGAGGGGACGCCAGCTGCAGGCTCTGAATCTTGGAAAAGCAGCTCCTCCTGACTGGTGTCTTCGACAGCCCAGCTAGCAAATGCATAATGATGGCAGCAAAAAAGAACAAGAAGATGCCCAAGCAAAAGTGCCTGCTCTTCCCCTTACCTCTCCCTAAGGCAGGTCATGCCTTTGCAAACAGCAATGTTTGCTGACAGCACAACCATCTGGACTGCCCTTCATTTGGGAATGGGGGGCGGGTGGAGGGACTTTCTGCGTACCTGGTGTGATGCTGTTGCCTTGGTAGTGCCATGGGTAGGGTGGAAATCACCCTAGGAGAAGCCAGCCAGCTGGGTAATGAGGCAGCCAGCACATGACCTGAGGGAGCTGAAAGCGCCTGAACTGGGGATCCAGAGGGTGTGTCTGAGATACTCTTGCGGCCCTGGAGAGCATCCTAGCACAGGGTGCCTGTCCCTCAGAGTCAGGAAGGTAACTCTTGCCCCTATGCAAAGCAGCATGAGACCTACTGTGCTGGCTAGCAGCCTAGGCCAGCGTGACAGTGCCCCCGGCATATCTCCTTTTAAGAAAAAAGGGACCTAAACAGGAAGGGAGCACTGGAGAGAGAGAGAGAGAGAGAGAGAGAGAGAGACAGACAGACAGACAGACAGACAGACACACGGACAGACACACAGACAGATACGTATTCTGTTACAGGCCAATCATGAGAATCCTCCTATATCTAGCACCTACTATGTGCCAAGCACCACACAAGCACTTGACAGCTTCCCTAAGATTTTTCTCCCTGTGGCAAGGACAGGAGTGAGGCGAGAGCAGGAAGGTGTGCCCTGTCCCTGATCACAGACACCCCCAACACCCCTGCGTCATCTGGCAAATGCACACACTGGTCCAGAACCTGAGGGAGGAGGCATATCGTCAGTCCATCCTCAGCCCACCCCTCATGTCTTCCCAGAGGAAAACAACCCACAGGAAATTCTCCTACCTTTCCCACCATTATCTTTTCTCATTCGACAAATATCTATTGAGGATGATCATGTGCCAGGCATTGGGCACCAGGTGTGCAGTGGTGGACAATCCAATAAACTCCTGCCGTGTGGAGCTCCCAGTCTAGAAGGGTGAGGGAGACAACTGCAACCGTTTTAGAGAGCGGTGAGTGTTGAAGGAATATGTAGTGAAATGAGAAGCAGAAGGAAAGGGCGATGGGAAGGCTGTTTTGGTCACAGTGGTCAGGAAAGGCCTCTGAGGAGGTGACCTCTAAGCTGAGACCTGCAGGGTAAGGAGGAACCAGCCCCAGGGGCTGGGGAGAGCTCCAGGGGGAGGCATCAGCCTGGGTAAAGTCTTGATGGAGAGCCCCAAGACTGTGCAAGGAATTGGCCAGTCCACACAACACAGCCGGAGCATCCTGAGTCTGATGGAAGTACTGGGAGGGGGAATTGGAGAGGAAGATTGGAGAGTAAATGTGGGTCTCTGTGAGCCACAGGAAGTACAATGGGAAGCTGTTGTAGGTTTCTGAACAGGGGAAGGATGTGATGAAATTAAATTTTTAAAAAATCACAGAAAGTGAACTGTGTCGGGGGGAGTGCATCAGGGAGACAGAAGTGGAAGCAGACAGACAAATTGTGAGTGTGTTGTTGTCCAGGCACAAACCAGTCAATATGAGGATGAAACTTGTGAAGAGTGGTCAGATCTGGGATATGTTTGAAGGTAGAAAGAACAATACTTACCAGCAGACTGGATCCCAGGGGTGAGAGAGAGAGAGAGAGAAAGAGAGAGCCAGGATAGCACTTGGACTTTGAAGTGAGCATTTGGGTGGCTGGTGGTGCCATCTCCTGAGATGGGAAGAATCGGTGAAAGGCACCAGGTTTGGAGGAAAAATTAAGTGTTCAAAGTTGGACACATTAAATTCTTGGCCCCTGTGCTTCTCCTTGGCCCCTGTGATTCTGCTCCCCAAAACCCAAAACCCCCAAACCCCGGCTCATGACCCAAGGCCGTTAGAATATTGTATGAACCGAGAATCATCCTTTGAAGTACCCAGCCAGCTTGGAGGAGTCAGCACCTCAAGCAAATCCAAGCCTCAATGTCAAGGTTGGATTGGGTGATTTCCCCGGTCCTTCCTGCTTCTGGTCTTCTGTGCTCTACAATATGATTCACGAGGCTTTGATGGAAGAATAGAGGGGGACTCTGGGCTGGAAGTCAGAAGACCTTTCTGTCTAAGAGTCCCCAGATAAGGGAATTTATCTTTCTGAGCCTCAGTGTCCTAATTCATAAAATGGTACCTTCCTTCAACATTTGTTGGGAAATACAGCATGGAAAGCATCAAGCATGGTGTAAGGGCTCAAAGATTTGCGCTTATTATGATGGCACAGCAAGGCACTCCAGAGATTTGCACATTTGTTTCCACTTCTTAGTAAAAGAAGTGTTAGCAAGTTAGCTAAAAATCCCCTACAGAGCACTCTTAGAAAGTTGGGGAGTGCATTTTGGCATCAGTTGGGGTGGTGAGGTCCCTAGGAATCACTGAGGGCCAGGGAGGTGAAACAGGCAATCACAGGATCTGTTGCGTTTTGAAGATTGAAAGTGGCAAGCTGTGTGCTCCCAGGGTGGGTTCCCAGGGAGAGCAGGGGCCCTTGCTATGGGTCAGGGTGTCGGATGGCATCCTGGAGATGCGGGTGGAGGTAACATATGTGTCCTAGAAACAGGAAACCCTGACAGCTGCAGCCCCTTGACTGAGCCCACCCTAAAGGAGAAGAGTGTCCTCCCTGGAAGAGCCCATGCTGTCCAGGCCTGGAGTATGGAGGGGCCACCTCAGCTGCAGTCCAGCCTCTCCCATCAGAGGGGTGGGGCCGGTGTCCAGCAGCAATGTTCTGTAGGAGTGAGACCCAAGGAGCGAAGGGCAGGTTCTACCCAGGTATCTCCCTGTTTAACTTCGGATGTTGGCCTGACCCCTCTACCACCAAGGATTGCAGCAGGACACAATTCCCCTTGGATGGTTCAAAGGAAGTGACTCTAATGAAGCCCTTACTCACAGCAGTGAAGAGACGAGGAGAGGAAATGGCATGGCTGATGCCCAGGAAGAACCAAGAGAGAGAATTCATCCTGCAAGAGCTGCAGTTATGAAGACATGAATTTTCTCCAGAGATGTGGGAGGATCATGGAGAAGCAGAGGAAAACACCCCAATTCCCTAGTGAGGTGGAGAGGGGATCTGGGGAGAAAAGGTGCAAACAAAGGAGGAGCACCACAGCCCTTCCTTCTCTTCTGGATGCTTTAGTCCCTGGGCTCCTAGAAAATCCAAAGAGAAAGAGAGGAAGATATTGGACTTCTTGCTACCAGGAGAGATGAGTGCTGCAAGGACTTTGTAGGGAAATGAGAGATGTGTTCATGGTCACAGCTCATGTTTGGGAAGGAACTCTTACCAGTTATACTAAGTGTTCTAAACAGTAGAATTACTGACCATAGTCTTATATAACTGGTAGGGATGCTCCACATACTTGGGCTATAACCGTACTCACATCGTTTTATTAGTAGTCACAGCCTCCTGCCATCCTCTCTGTTTCCCAGACAACATTCAGAATAATCTAAGCCAACATCATGGAGGGAGCCCCCCAACAAGTATAGAATCCCCCCTGGCCACACTCTGGAAGGCTCTTTCTCCCCCACTGCCTGAGGCCACCCAGAGAGCCAGGAGCCCCAGAGAGCCAGGATCCTGGTGCAAAGCGGGAAGAGAATATAAGCCAACAGACCCAACTTTCAGGCCAGATTGCAAATGGCCAGCACTGTGGTGTCCCCGCAGCGAGGCATAGGCTCCATTCCCCTCTCCAGCCCACGCCGGCCAGGCCCTCCCATGTCCTGTGCTGGACTCTATCCCTGATCAGGCTCCACTGCAGAGAGCAGACCCCCCATCCCAGAGCACTGCATCCAATAAAGCCAACACTTTCACCCCGTGCTCCAAAAACAAACACTGTCCACATTTAGAAAATTAGATTCATATATGCTCAAAATATTCTTCTTTAAAGAATGCTTGGTGCCCGGCAGCTATTTGTATCTGTGATACTGATTTTTCCCCTGTCCTTTTCCTTTCCTCCTGCTCTTCTCTCCTCAGTAATAATATATTGTCTTTTGCTAGAGTAGCTTAGAATTGGAGGAAAACTTTAGACTCAAGACTTCCTGGTAGGGGCCAGGCACACTGGCTCACACCAGTAGTCCCAGCATTTTGGGAGGCTGAGGCAGGAGAATCACTTGAGCCCAGGAGTTCAAGACCAGACTGGGAAACAAAATGAGATCCCCTTCTCCACAAAAAGTTAAAAAAAAAATATTTACCCAGATGCCGTGGCACACACCAGTAGTCCCAGCTACTCAGGAGGCTGAGGTGGGAGGATCCCTTGAGCCCAGGAGTTCAAGGCTGTTGTGAGTTATGATCATGCCGCTGCACCCCAGTCTGGGCAACAGAGCGAGACCCTGTCTATTTTGGAAAACAGAGAGAGAGATTCCTGGTGGCCTTTCCAATTTAAAAAAAATTTATTTCTTTTTTAAAACTTATAAAGCTTGCAGGACCCCAAAGCCTGTGGAGCTCCTCTCTCTCTGTGCATGTGGGACAGGCGGCTGCACTCACAGCTTGCCTCCCTGCTGTCCTCCCTGCCTGGGGCATCTGACCCACACGGTTGTCCCCATCCCCAGAAATACTCGACCTCTTGTCATTCACATATGTGACCTCTTGTCATTCACTGCATTCTAAATCTTCTGGAGCCTTTGTGGTGTTTCCTGTTGCTCTCCCAATAAATTTAAACTTTTCTGGGGAACAAGGACAGCTACATATTAAAAGGCACTAGAGTGTCACGGTTTTAGCAAGGACAATGAGGCCAGACTCACCACTTATCAGTTCCATGACCTTGGGCCTCTAATTTTATGCTCTGTCTCTTCAGTCTTCCTGTCTCTAAAGGGGAGTATTAAGATTACCTACCCTGCTGGGGCTGTTTTAAGGATTAAACATACTGATATATGTAAAGTGCTTAGAACAATGTTTGGTACAGGGTAAGCAGTGTGTGTGTGTGTGCGTACGCACGTGCATGCATGTGTGTGTGCAAGTGTGTGCATGTGTGTGAGATATAGGGTAAGCAGGGTGTGCATCAACACACACTCATGCACACTACTAACTGTATGCTTCAGTCAAGTTTCTAAACCTCTTCAGCCTTCTCGTAAGTAAAATCAAAGAAATGACCCATTCCCAGTGTTACTGTCATAATGTGGGGCAAAGTATGCAAACCAGTATTGGTATGAGGTGGGCCCTCAATGGAACTCACGGCCTTTCCCCATCCCTCCTTTCACTCCCATCCCTGGCCCCGCTTCAGGAGCATCCGGGGCAGTGACGCTTCAGGAGCATCTGGGGCAGTGACGCTCAGGAGTGGGCTATCAACAATGTCTAAGCACCTCCCAAGCATTTTCATTAAAACCTTGACTTGACTAATACTCTTTTTTCAAGCAACTACAATGAGCCCAACCCTGTGACTTGGAGAGGTTGGACGGCAAGGGAGGGATGAAGTGCACCACCCCATACGCCAGCCAGCATTCCGCACAGAGTTTTGAAAGAAAAGACAAGAGGGAAAAGGAGGTAGCAAGCCAACAGCATTTTGAGTATTCAGCCTAGAAGCCTGCCATCAGCCGTGCCTCCTCCATCCTGCCTCCTATTTGAAGAATTCTCCAAAGCTAGAGTACAGACAGGCTGCCTTTCCAGGCCAAGCCTGACCACTGCCTATGTTGGTTAGGCTAAGATCCTATAGTTTTCCTGCTCCCAGGTGTAGGGCTCAAAGTCACAATACCCCCCTGGGTCCTGACCCGAGGAGGAAGCACACTTTGCACCAGTCAGCTCCATTGCTCTTTCTTCTTGCCTCCCGCCTTATCCTCCTACCATGCTGCAGCCCTGTCCTGTTTGCTGTTATGTCCAGAGGCCCAGTGACCTGCCCAGATTTTGCCTGCTTCCTCCCCTAGGACCTGGACCCTTTCTCTACAGCCACCACCTGTATCCCCTCCTGGAGTGAATGGATCACTGGGGACTAAGAGACTTTGTCCCACCCGTACACTGGAATCCTACCCCCGCAGCACTCAAACTCCAATACTGATGCTTGCTGACACTGGCAACACACTCTGTACACTGTGTCTTGGCCAGCCAGGCTCCCTCTAGGACACAGCTCCAAATGCATTCCCTAGAAAGCCCCCTTCCCACCACCCCAGGGTTCAGCTCAGTCCTGCCTCACCAGTGCTGTGTTGCCTCCAGATTCCAGCATGCCTTGCATCTAAGCTCCTGAGTATTGCTATGGCAGCCAGGGGGACAATCACTGTTTTTATCTGACACTGCTGCTAGTGGTAGATATCATTCTCAAGGAAATTAACAAATCTTGCCTTCTGTGATACATTTTTGCAGCAAGAATGGACCTCATTTAGGCCTGACACCTCAGCCTCTTGAGGGATGCTCCCAGGAAACTGGTCTTCCATTACTCAGCCCTGTGGGAAACACTTGGGGACTTATTGGGGTTATTGACACCAGCTGTTTGCACCTGGTGAGCAAAGCGCATACTCACAGCCTCCTCAACTATCAAGAGATCTGGGGCAGGAAGCCAAGCGGGTGTTAAACCCAGCGTGAGAATGGCAAAGGAAGTCTTAAGCCTGGCAGACTTCTCATTCCATTAGGTGGCATTATCCATAGCTTTATGTCCTTGTGGAGCCTGGGGGAACCCTGTAACCGTATCTCTGCCTGTGGGGATACTGCTGGGACCTACTTTGTGGGACCATCTCTGTTAGTGTGGGTATTCTTGGCCATTAAGGAAACTTCAAGTCTCCTGATACTCTTGGTGCCTCTTTCAGTCACTATCCCATTGTGTCAGCTTTGCATTGGCCTTATTCATCTCAATAAGATCACATCCTTCTGTAGGCAGACAAAAAAAAAAAAAAAAAAAAAAAGGAATACATAAATGCTCACTGTAGCCTCTACTGTGACTTAAAAGACACCTAGCCTATGGGCATTCCTTGAAAAATGTCTTTTTGCATGCATGAATGAAGAGAGAGATGTATTTCACCAATAACTGCATTGACAAAAATGTGCTAAGATCTGCCATGGGCCAGGCACTGTGCAGGAAACAAAAATAAACGAAAGACAGGGTCACTGTTCTCAAGAGCCTTGCAGCCTGGTTGGGAGCAAGTGACAGAGACTTTTCCTGCTTACAGAATGACCATGTACTTTCACACATTTTCCAAGTTCTTCATAATTAGGCTGATTCTAGCCAGTGATCTGTGAGCAGACGGGGTGAATGACGACACTTGGAGGCTGAAGCATTTAACAGCCCCAGTCAACTCTCCAGCTGTCTTTCCCTGACATGGTGTCCACAGCAGCCCCCATCAGTCTGGGTCCCTGAGCAATTGTGTGCAGCAGAGACCCCTGCCTGATCGCACTAGATACGTGGGCTGAGCAAGAACACAGATGACTTTATGTGATGCAACCAAGATATTGAGATGAATTTATTACCCCAGCAGAGCCTAGTCTATTCTAACACTGGGAACACACATATATGTGCGATGCGGTAAGATCGGACAGCACCTGATCAGCATCCAATGAATAGTGTGGATAAGAGTCTCCAAGCTTAGCCTTAGTCTGCAGGCTTTGCCTTTACTGTTCCATCTTCCTAAGAGTTCTCCTTCTAGATCTTTTTGTGGGTTGCTCCCTCCTGCCATCCAGGTCTCAGCTATAAAGTTACCACCTTGAAAGACCTTTCCTGACCAACTCCCCCAGAGTGCACAGCCCCAGACCACTGTCTATCTCATCACACCTTCCTCACATTCTGTGGAATGGCCCTGCTTGCTGTCCATCTTTCCCTGGCCACAGTGAAAGCAAAATGAGAGCAGGGACCTTGTCACTTGTCTTTGCTGTGTTTCCAGAACTGTGCCTGGCACAGAGCAAGCACTCCATCAACAGCTGATGGATGAACCCAGAAACAGAGGGTGTGTGCCAGGGGAGTCTGGAAGTGGGAGGATGACCACTGACAGCTGAGAGGCCAGAAGAAGATTTACAAAGGAGGAGCCCTCGAGAAGCCCTTTGAAGGAGGGTCACTGAGGTCGTTTTGGCAGTCACAGCAGCATGAGCAAGGCCGGGGTGGGAAAACACAGGGAGGCTAGGGTGACCATGAGCTGAGTGGGTCAGTTGGGGTGGAGAAGCACAGTGGGAAGAAAGTAGCTGAAAGATTGAAATGCTAACCATAGGTGCTCTAGGACCAAGGGAAGCTGTCTGAGGATGCTGACTGGGAGCAATGTCCCCAAACCCACTGTTCGGGACAGGGTGGCTGGATGGGGATTTCCAAGCTGGAGGCCCATTGAAAGAGGCTGAGGACAATGGCATAGGCATTAGGCTGTGAAAACCATCCAGACAGAGGGGATGACCAGAGGACAGGAGGAATATGATGAAGGAAGGATCAGGAAATCTTTGCCCAAAAAAGTTCCCTGATACCCACTGCCACACAGTTGGGGGAGGAGAAGGAGCCAGGTCTAGAGCTCAAAGCTTCTTTCCACTGGATTCTCAAATTCAGCGGTCCCTCTCTGAGCCCTCTGGGGTACCCAGTCTAAGGTAGACAAAAGCAATGCCCCAGAACAATGCTCGCTGGGGTTCCTGATGGAGACCCAACACACCACTTCAGTACAGATGGTGAGAAACTGACATCAAAGTCACACAAAAGAGATTCACATTTTAGAGGTAGAATTTGAGTCTGAACCTTAGTGAAGTGAGGGTATAATACTTCCCTTGCTGGCCATGCAGTTTTTGTGAAGATGAAATGGAGTTACAAATTTTATTTTAAGTTTAAAAATACTTTATGAGTATCACTCTCAGAGAGAGCAAAATGTACTTGTTAGGATTTTATCTCCTTTCCAGGGCACAGACTTTCCTATGGAGTCCTGGACATTGATTTAACAGCCCAGGGTAGCCGCTTTGGTCTGGGCAAGGAGGGTGTGCCAGTAGAAACAGTGAACACAGCTCATGATGTGAAAGCTCTGTTACAGCCCATTTTATTTATGGTTTTAAACAGAAGAGTTAAGGCCCCGCCTTGCATATGGGAAATACTCACTGAATACTTATTAATGAGTTTTCTATTGTTGCCAACTCTGTCTTTCATCTTTACCACTATCTAGAGCAATGCAAGAAAAGTGAGATAATGTAACACAAATGAACAGGAAGAAGAAAGGTCTACATCACCATTGACTTCTTGTCCCTCTTTTCCCTACTTCCTGCTCACACCCTCAGCAATACCCTTTACACTGGATCTCCTACCTCTCCCTATTCTGTCACATCCTATTTCCCTGCTAAGTAATTTTGCAGACAGCTCCCGTCAGGCCATACTCTTAAAAAAAACTTCAGTGGTGCCAGATCAGGACCACATGGAGCGGGTAGGGGACATTTATTTCTACTCCTGATGTTTCCTCCACGCGGTGGGAGCATAATTAGTTGTAAAGCCTCAGCTTGTCTTCCCCCAGCTCAACCATTTCTCCTCTTGGGTAAGAGAAGGAGGAGTAGCTTATCTTACTGTTGAGTCTGGAAGAGGACGCTGGCATTCCTTGCCTAGCCTCTTTTTCTGCCCTTCCTTGGAGGGGAGCAAACGGCCTGCAGGAAGCAGGTGTTCTTCTATGCCTCTCCAAGTTCTAAGTTCACAGGGCTGGCCCATCCACTGCTGCCTGCCACGGAGAGAGAATGTCTATTTGGCTCTCTTCCTAAGCTACTACCTCCCATGTAGCCTTTCTCAGTTTTACAGCTGATATTTTGGCTTTGTCTACTCTTGCCTTGATCTAATTTCTCAGCTGGTTCAGTAATCAGGCCAGGAAGATGCTACTGTTTATGGCTGAATGCCCCTGGGAACTGCAGCAAACACTTTTCCATTGTCTAGGAAAAAAATCAGAGTCCTCAGCCTGGCATTTTAGATTTACCATCAAAAAGCAAAACAAAACAAAAAAACACGTGCTGGTCAACTCCATCAGCCCAGTTTCCCACTCCATCGTGCCCTGGATGTGCCCTGGATGTAGAGCCCCGGCACTGGGCTCCCCTGGCATCCTGCGCATGCTTCATGCTTTCTTTCTCCCATACGCTGAGCTCAGCTCCTGCTCCACTGGTGTTTAGCTTGACCAAGACTCTCCCAACCACCCAAGTGGCTCATTTGCCACTTTCCTGCATGCCTTTCCTGACCCCAGGGATCTGATCACTCCCTTCAGTGCCGTGTTTCTCACTGGGTTTCCTTTGCCAGGACTCTTCCTCTCCTCCTGCCCATCCCCTCCTCCCTATACGCGTGCCTATCTGACTCTCACTTATCTCCGGGCTCTCCAGTTAAATGCCTCTCCCTCCAAAGCCTCCTGAGTCCCCAGGAGTGTTGGATGTTCTTCCAAAGTGCTTCCATAGAATCCTGTCTATCATTAAATATGCTGAATTAAAATTCTCTGCTTATTTTTCTCAAGATGCTTATGAAGAAACACAGACAACATTCATAAATATGCACATGCCTGGAAAGAGCAGAGCTGCCCCTGAGGATGGTAAGCTGCCGATAGCAACGCAGAAGTCAAAGCACAGTGCTCACCATGGATAGTGTTACAGTAGAGGCCAAGCAGGGGAAAGGCACAGACAGAGCAACTTTCTGGAATTCTCCAGTCATCAGGAGAAGGCTCTTGAGGAGGTGGTTATCCTATCAAGGGTCCGTGAATTAAAGACATCATACGTACCATGAATACAACCTCCATATGAGGTTAACAAGAAGCTGGGACTCCTCGTCAGTAGGGTCAGAGAGGGAAATCCCTACATTCAGAGAGTGAAGGGATGAATCCAGGCCACCCAGAATAAATACAATGAGACAGGGTCTTGACTGTCAGCTTCCCCCACCCAATAAGCATGAATGCCAAATGCCAAGATGTGGTGCTCAGGCAACAGTGGCTTGCAGCTCAAATGACACGTCTGAATATTGAGGCCATTGCATTTTTCTCACTGGCTTGAAGCTTGGGAAGTCTGATATGCCTCTTTGAAGTCTACTCAGTGCCTGGGGAATGTGTGGATTTTCTGGGGCCTCTGACAATACAGGGATAGATAAGACCAATAAGACCCTCTTGGGCTCAAGTATCAAGAGGCTTTCCTCAACTTTATAGATGCTGCTGGGAAAATGAGAGCTAAAGCTCTAATTTTTAACAGGAAGTCTTGAGTCTGCCTTGCTTCCCAGGTTAGGCTAAAAAGAACAGACCCCACGGTTTATCCTTAGGGGATAGTGAGTGTCCTGTCACATGAGGCAATCAACACAGGCCAGAGGACTTGATCAAGAACATTACAGGAAGGATTCCCACCTTTAGAGAAAGCCCTTTGACAGCCCTACAAATACACACACATTGCACTTCTCCATTCCTCTAATTAAAATGCACTGTACAAAGCATCCTGTCCCTGTCCCATTTTTTTTATTTTGGGTCATTATCACCAAAAGCCTTGCACACATTGACTTAAAGAGGGCCTAGGACAGCCAGAAGGCTCGGTGACACAGTACCAATTTTGGTGAGCCACTTGGCCACAGCGCCGTAGATCTCGTCCAGGATGAGGATGACCACGAGGTTGATGATGACTGCTGTTGCTGTCACTGTCACCCGGACATTGGAGCGTGTAGCCTTACTGAGAGACAGAGCGGCTGCAGTTGTTATTCGATACACAATCACCCCAAAGACGACTGAGAATGTCAGGGCAATCTGGGGAAAACAGAGAGAAGTACACATCAGCAGGCAATTACTGAGCACCTACTATTTGCTCTGCCAACAGTACCATTTGCTGTTATCAGATATTATTAATCTGGAATCTTCTGTTGGGTAACAAGGGATTCCAGATATTATTAGTCTGGAATATTTGGGTGGGTAACAAATTTTTAGGCAGAGTTCTGAGTGGAGGTGCATTTTCCAGGGGAGGATGTCTTAATTTTTGTCAGATTCCAAATGATTTGTCACACACACACACAATAAGGATGAACATGCTGGACCCTGTGGAGTGTTCAACACACACGATGCAATTTCTTTCATTAGGGAGCTTTTGATCTTCTAAAGAGATAACATGAACTCCTTTTAAATAAACCATAGTAAATAATGCCCAAGAATGTATTAAGTGCTAAATGAAGAGTATAATTGCTGAAGGAACTCCAAGTACACGGGAGAAAGTAAATTTGAGTGGTCAGGGAATAGTTTGTGGAGACAGTGGGATTTAAAATGGAGTTTTCATGAGTAGAAATAGAAAGCCATTGAAGGTATCTGAGCTGAGAAGGGATGAGTTACAGCTTGATAAGTAGAGGCAAGAAGGTTGCTCAAAGGAGAAAAGAGGGAATACATCAGGAGTGAGATTTTAGGAATCTCAGTCCTCAAGATGAACAAAATATCACTGTAAGATTTCTCTACTAGGTGACTTGAAATGGAGGACTCAGATTCCTCATTTGGTACAGAAATGTCTAGCTGCTGTGCTCCAAAAGGAGGGTTATGGCCATGTGACCTCTAAGGGTTCCCCTCATTTCCTCTCTCTAGAACCTAAGAATAATAAGGGATTCTCTTAGACCTAGATCTGCCCAACAGCCCCTCTTCCTTCTTCTGTCCCCATGTCCCCTCCTGTCCCCATTGTAACCAAGGAAGGATCATTTCCAGGAAGCACAAGGATGCTATGAGAAGCAAGTGCCCTGAGTAAGCCTCTTAGAGGGGATAGAAGAAGGAGAGACAACTGCTAGGTGCATGCCCCGCTCAGAGCAAATTCTAATTTGCTTCAGTCAAGTCAAGACTTCTTCAAGAAAGAAGCCTTCCTTCTTAGGACTCTTTCTGTAAAGGAAGCTGTTCAGGTCCTATTTCCTCTGCAGGACAGAGAATGGGCACTGGCTATGAAGGACTAAATAGAAAACGTGGGGAGAGAAAATGGCAGGTGGAAGGCTCCCTGAAAAAATAAGCTGTGCTGGACTACACACACACACTGTGCTGGACTACACACACACACACACACACACACACACACGGGGAGGGAGGCAGGAAGGGGGGGGTAAGAGGAGGGGAGGAGAGGCACAGGAGGAAAGGGGAGGGGAAGTGGGGGCCTCTGGCTTGGGCAGTGCTTTGCAAGCAGGGTGAATGACACTCTAGTGGCTTGCCAATGGGTTGCAGATGTGTCCAGGTATGGATGTTTTCAGACCTCTGGGGGGTACCTGGGGTGTGCTGGTGGCAGTCTCAGCTCTTTATCCTGGTGGGCTTCAAAAAATACCAGTAATTGCCCTATGGGCCATGTTGTGAAAAAGAAGCCCTTGGTAAGGAAGGCAGAAAGGTGGCATTCTCTGGGTAGAGGAAGGCTGTGTGTGTTTGGGTGTGTGTGGGTGTGGGGAGAGGAGAGGTTAGATGGGAAAAACACTCTGTGTGAGGCCCCTCTTCTGCTGCAGGGTGGGGGTGGGGAGCGGCAGAAACACCAGCCTTCAGGACTAAGTAGGGACTACTACCGTGTAACTGGGAAAACCTGGACATGACATCACCCCTCTCCAACAACGTAGACATTTTCACTTCCCATTCCTCTGGGATTGTCACTGCCAGATAGTAAGGGCCCAGAAAATGTGGTGTGAGATTCTTTTCCCCAAAAATCACTTTTGCAGTGAAGACCAGTGATGAAAGTATTGATGAGGCTGGGGAGGTGCGGGTATTGAGGAGTGAGTGAATGTGTGTGTGTGTGTGTGTGTGTGTGTACGTGTGTGTGTATTTGGGGTTGGGATTGGGAGACGGACTAGGGGAAAAAAAACAATGGCAAACACATCCTTTGTTTAGGGTCTTGTGGGAGGGACATGAAGGAAGACGTGGGGAGAAGATCAGCTTCTGTTCTTCTCTAAGAGGCCCAGCTGCTAAACTAGAGAAGGAAGAACATTCTTTGCTACTCAAAATGTGGTCCAAGGACCAGCTGCATCAGCTGGAAGCCTGACTGAAATGCAGAATCTCAAGCACAACTCCAGACCTACTGACCTGGAACCTGCATTTTAACAGAATTCTTTTTCAAATTCAAGGAGCACTGTTCTACTTATCTAGAAAAGCCTTCTTTCCCACCCTCCCTTCCTCCCTAGTTCCACCCCTGGCACACCTCACTTCAGCTCTCTGGTTCTTTGCAGGTTTACCTTCTCTGGTCTTAATTTCCTATCCCACTATAGAAATCAAGCTCTGAACCTCTCGTTTGGTGTTTCCCAGAGCATCTCAAGATTCACAGAGCTTTCGAGCTGCAGGAACTTGCAGAGCACCAACCCATTCAAGTGACCATTTTGGAGATGAAGAAACGGGCATGGAAAAGTGATGCGATTTGCTGAAGTCCATAAGGTGTGGACTACAATGCTACTCTTCTGGATCATGGTAGAAATTTTAAAATCTTAGCATTTAGGAATCATCTATGTCCAGTCTTTAGTCTCATACATAAGGAAACTGAAGCCCAAGAGGCAACAATGTGATTGATCCAAGGTCTGGAGGGTATATGGCAGAGCTGAGATGTTAATGGTGATAACATCATCAATACCAGCTGAACCATTTGTGCCTTCTAGATGTCTTTACTCGATGCATATCTTCACTAGCACTGATACTTTTTTTTTTTTTTGAGACAGAGTCTCACTCTGTCACCCAGGTTGGAGTGCAGTGGTGCGATCTGGGCTCACTGCAAGCTCCGCCTCCTGGGTTCATGCCATTCTCCTGCCTCAGCCTCCCAAGTAGCTGGGGCTACAGGCACCTGCCACCACTCCTGGCTAATTTTTTGTATTTTTAGTAGAGATGGGGTTTCATCGTGTTAGCCAGGATGGTCTCGATCTCCTAGCCTCATGATCTGCCCGCCTCGGCCTCCCAGCACTGATTCTTTTAACTACCATGCAAGATATGCCTTTAATAGATGAGATTTAATAATGATTTAGGATTTGAACCCTGCTCCATGGTTCCAAAGTCTACAATCCCATCTTGACATTAGAACCCAGGTTTTCCAGCACTAAATCTAGTACTATTTCCACCACTTGTGGTTACATTATTGATTTTCTTTTTCTTTTTTTGTTTGAGATAGAGTTTCACTCGTTGCCCAGGCTGGAGTGCAATGGTGTGATCTCGGCTCACCGCAACCTCTGCCTCCCTGGTTCAAGCGATTCTCCTGCCTCAGCCTCCCAAGTAGCTGGAATTATAGGCATGTGCCACCACGCCTGGCTACTTTTGTATTTTTAGTAGAGATGGGGTTTCTCCATATTGGTCAGGCTGGTCTCCAACTCTCGACCTCAGGTGATCCGCCTGCCTCGGCCTCCCAAAGTGCTGGGATTACAAGCGTGAGCCACCATGCCCGGCTCACATTATTGATTTTCTTTATTAAGTTCAATACATATTTTCTGGCCACTTATTGTGCAAACCACTGCGCTGGGTATATTCCATGTTTGTGGTCAATCTCTTCCAACTAGGTCAAAAGGAGGTTTGTCTTTTACCACATTCTGTGCCTTAAGCCACTTCACAGCAGCACCTCCTGTAGAACTGGTTTGGTAAAGATTCTCTGGTCAGCAGCTCTAGGGGATCTGGCTGCCCGGCACATGGTCATTTTACTATGGTTCCTGTTGCTTTTGGTGTTTTAATATCATAACTTTACTTCTGGGACATAAACAAAATGCAACATAACCCAGGCTACAAAGTCCAGAGTCCTACTTGACGCCAAGAAAGAGACAGGTAAGAGAGGGGACCTCTTCGCCACCCTCTGGAACTTGCATTCTGAAGCAAAGTTGAGAAAATCATTGCACACATACAACAAAGATGATCCTAGTAGCAGCTGGATGGAGTCACAGGCCTCCGTTCACAAGCTTCTGGTATGCTCTTAGCAGAGAGCAGGGGGATTAGTCAGAGAAAACTCCACAGAAAAAAGTGTTGGAACGGCTTCCTATGGGAAGGACTTAGAGGAAAGAATAAGAAGGAAGAACTTTCCAGAAAAGGGAAGAGGGAGCAAGTAGCAATGCACGAGGCACAAGTAACCCCTGCTGATCCCCAGCATGGCACACAATAGTAGCTCAAGTATAAAAATACAGGCGCACGCACACACTAGCAACTTCATCATCGACATAGTACGCTGCCTATGACATCCACCTAGTTTATTTACCCATTCAGTCATTCATAAAATGTGTCTTAAGCTCCTCCTTGTGCCAGTCTCAGTTCCAGTGGAAAAAGGAAACAGAAAGCACTACCCTCATAGAGTGGATCTTCTAGTGGGAAAACATAGACAATCAACTAATAAATAGGTAAAATATGTAGTACCTTCAGCATGAGAAATACCGTGGAGACAAAGAAGGCAAACAGGGTATAGGGATCGGTTGCAATTTAAAATAGGGTGGTTGGGAAAGAGATAGGTGAGAAAGTGACCTTTTACCAAAGACCTAAAGGAAGGATTTAAGGGAAGGGTGTTTCAGACAGGCAGTGGCTGACACTGAGTGAGCAAGGGGACAGGTGGAGAGGGAGATGGGCAAGCATCCAGGAGGGGGCCCTGTAGTGTGAGGATGTTGGCTTCCACGCCTCAGGAGATGGGAAGCCATCAGAGAGTTCTGAGCAGAAGAGTGATGTGAGTTGGTTTAGGTTTTAAAAGTTAGCATGCTGATGATCCGTCAGGGGCAGTGTGCAAATAGGGAGATCAGTGAAGGGGCTATGATGAGAATCCAGGCTGTGGAGGAGGATTTCTGATGGTGGACTCCCAATATCCAAGTGTAAGGAAATGACTATCTGGGGCACAGGAGGAAAGCTCAGGCACCTAGCTCTAGAGGAGGGACATTGCCTCTGACAATCCCCCGCTTACAAGTAGAAAACAGGAGGGCCCATTCAAAAAGGAAACTTTAGCTGAACACACAGGATTGGCAAAGAGAGAGGAAATTCGTCTTTGTCCATGCTGGCCTCTAACACAAGGAGGCAGATGAAATAGCACTGGGGCATTTCTTTGCTCTCATCACCCCATGAAAAGCATTCCCAACTGACTTGGTAGACTGGCATGCCTGAAACCTTCCTAATGCCCATGGTCCTGGCATCTTCTGCCTAGGTTCAAGCATAAGGGTGAAGAAACGAATGAGATGAGAGATACAGTAGGTGTCTTTGGCTTACCCTAACTTTATCACAGAAAATTACTTGCTTCTAAGCACCACCCTGACCCCTTCATCTCATGCTCCACACCTTGTTCTAGGGTAATGCTAAGTCCTTTTTCTTTAGAAAACATCAGAGTGAACAGGCAACCTACAGAATGGGAGAAAAATTTTGCAATCTACCCATCTGACAAAGGGCTAATATCCTGAATCTACAAAGAACTTAAATAAATTTACAAGAAAAAAACAACCCCATCAAAAATTGTGCAAAGGATATGAACAGACACTTCTCAAAAGAAGACATTTATGCAGCAAACAGACATATGAAAAAATGCTCATCATCACTGGTCATCAGAGAAATGCAAATCAAAACCACAATGAGATACCATCTCACACCAGTTAGAATGGCGATCATTAAAAAGTCAAGAAACAACAGATGCTGGAGAGGATGTGGAGAAATAGGAATGCTTTTACACTGTTGGTGGGAGTGTAAACTAGTTCAACCATTGTGGAAGGCAGTGTGGCGATTCCTCAAGGATCTAGAACTAGAAATACCATTTGACCCAGTGATCCCATTACTGGGTATATACCCTAAGGATTATAAATCAATCTACTAAAAAGACACATGCACACGTATGTTTCTTGCGGCATTATTCACAACAGTAAAGACTTGGAACCAACCCAAATGTCCATCAGTGATAGATTGGATTAAGAAAATGTGGCACATATACACCATGGAATACTATGCAGCCATAAAAATGGATGAGTTCATGTTCTTTGCAGGGACATGGATGCAGCTGGAAACCATCATTCTGAGCAAACTATCACAAGGACAGAAAAGCAAACACTGCATGTTCTCACTCATAGGTGGGAACTGAACAATGAGAACACTTGGACACAGGGCGAGCATCACACACTGGGGCCTGTCAGGGGGTGGGGGGCAGGGGGAGGGATAGCATTAGGAGAAATACCTAATGTAAATGACAAGTTAACAGATGCAGCATGTATACCTAGGTAACAAACCTGCACGTTGTGCACATGTACCCTAGAACTTAAAGCATAATAAAAAATTAAAAATTAAAAAATAAAGAAAAATTGGCTTTTTTTTAAGTGGGAAAAAGAAATGGGGACAAGTTAGTGTCAAATAAGGATTTTTAAAAATCAAATAGGCAGGAAACAACATAATGTATTGTCCAATCTGGAATACTTTTGAGAGTAAAGAAGAAGTGCTATTAATAATTCCCCCGGTCTGGAAGCTTAAGCCTGGACAAGCTTGAGCACCTGACTGTGAAGGGTGATGTGCAAAGGGGGCTCTCCCCATTCCCACCACTCTTCTCCCAGCTCCTGTCCACATGATTCAGTTCCCAGAACTTGCTGGTGGCAGTTGTGGGACCCCAGGCATAGTGAGATTCTCAATTAGTTATTGGTTCTGATACAGAATCTTGCATTTATATCAAGATTTGGAGTTGGGTGGGGTTGGGAAAGGGAAGATTTTACAAAGGAGAGATAGTTATGTATTATTTGTGAACAATAAAAATATTCCCACTTTCCAGTCTAGCTTTAGGAGGTATCAATGGAATTTTGAAAAAAGAAAAACCTTAGAACTTTGGCAAGATGACCCACCATTGAACCAGTTTTTAGTATTTGTTGAATGGTGGTCCAGTGATCTATTTGTTGTTGTTGTTGATGATGATGATGATGATGACGATGATGATGACGATGATGATGATACAGATTTTTCTCTCAGGCAGCAGATAAGCTCCTAGTTTCAGTCTTCTCCTTGCCTGACTTATCAGCGGCATTTGATACAACTGATTGTCCTGACCCTTTGAAATGCTTTCTTGACTTCTGGGACTCTCTATTCTCCCCTATCCGTTTTCAGTTCTCTTTTCTGTCTCCTCCTCATGCTCCCAAACTTCAGCACATCAGTGTCCTGGGACTTGGTCCTTGGACATTTTCTCTAACTATTCTCATTCTCTTGGTGATCTCGTGCAATCTTATAACTTTAAATGTCTTCTATAGTGATTAGGTCTCCAGCCTGGACGTCTTCCCTGAACTCCAGACTCATATCCATCATGAGGGCAACTGAGTTAAGGAATAACTGCAGATTTTGGGCTGCTCAGGACAAAAGCCTTAGAGTCATTCTTGACTTCTTTTCAGTTTTGTACCACATGATCAAATTCTTTCAGTCCAGCTTCAAAATAGAACCAGCATCTGAACACTCTTCAATCTCACCCTGCCCAGGCCACCACACTTCTTGCATTATCACAACAGATTCCTACTTGATGTCCCTCTTCCCACTCTTGCCTTTCTACCAGCATTTTCTTACCCCAGCAGCCAGAATGATCCTTTTGAAATGTATGTCAGGTCATGTCACTCCTCGCAAAACCTCCTATTAGGTGTTCTCATCTCACATAGAATTAGTCCATGTCCTTACCGTGGCCTCCAGGGCCCTACCTATAGGGCCCCTCGTTACTTCTCTCACTGTGTCCCCCTCTGCACTCCCCGCTGCAGAGTGCTCAGCTCCAGCCACGCTGTGGCTCTTTCTTGCTGTCCCTCCTGATGTCAGGTATTGCTCCCCTTGGGCTTTTTCTCTTGCTGTTTCCTCTGCCCAGAATGTTCCCCCTAGAATATCCATGTGGCTGGCTCCTCCACTTCCTCCAGATCCTTGATAAAATGTCATCTTACTGAGAACTTACCTGACCAACCTATTTAATATATGTATTTTGTGTCTTTTTAAATCTTATTGTGAACATGCAGAAAAATCCATTTTACACACACACACACACACACACACACACACACACAATGAATAAAACAAACACCGGTACAGCCCAGACCAGCACTGCCAGCGGCTCTGAATTCCCTTCTCCCCCATACACATACATGATCTCCCATCCCTGCTGCTCCTTTGGATCCAATCACTGTGCAGAATTTTATGATAATCATTCTCTTGCTCATTTGATAGTTTTAACACAGAGGTATGCATCCTTAAACAATATAGTTGAGTATTGTCTCTGAACTCTCTATGAGTAGAATCAAACTGTATATATTCTTTCATCTTGTTTTTTTCACTCTTGATGTTATACATAGCTATTAGTTTGCTCATTTTCATGACTGTGTAGTATTTAATTGTATGAATATGCCCCAATTTATGTATCATTCTGGTGGTGACAGGCATTTGGACTGTTTCCAGGTTATTATAAGCAGGGCTTCCATAGACGTTCTTGCACATGTATTTTGCTGCTCACGTACACAAGTTTTTCTAAGACAGACATCCAGGAGTAGAATTTCTGGGCCCCAGGATATATGTACTTTCAGTTTCACTAGATAATGCCAAACTATATCCAAAGTGTTTTTGTTTCTTCAACTTATACTCCCTGTAGTAGAGTTTAAGATGCTCTTTTGATCTATATCTTTTCCAACACTTGTTACTGACAGACTTTTGGGCATATATGGTATCTCATTGCGGTTTAAATTAGAATTTCCAGGATTACTAATGAGATTGGGTACCATTTTATAGGCTCATTGGCCATTTGGATTCCCTCTTGTGTGAAGTACATATTCATCTTTTTCCTATTTTGTACTGAATTACTGCTTTCCATGTTTTTTAACTCTTTATATATGTCAAGAAAAATTCTTTGAGAGTTATAGTTGTTGCAAATATATTATCCCATTCTGATAATTTGTCTTCTCACAGAGTTTATTAGGTATTTTATGAACTTAAATTCTTAATTCTAATATAGTCGAATTTACCAGCATTTTATTATGGTTGTGCTTTTTGTATCTTGCTCAAGAAATTCTTCCCTACCCCAAGGTCATGAAAATATTTTTTTCTTATATATTTAAAAACTCGATTGTTTTGCCTTTCACAGTCCATCTTTAAAATACACGTAGAATTGATGTTTTTGAGTGGTGTGAATAAGGCCCAGTTTTATTTTCTTCTGTATGGACACCCAACTGTCCCAGAAGCACTTACTGAGAAGTTCATTCTTTCCCCCACTTATATGCAGTGCCACTTGCATTAATCTGGTTCTTGGTTTTCTATTTTGTTCCATTGGTCTAATCATCTCTTCTCACAAGAATGTAACATTATCTTACTTATTGTAGTTTTATAATTAGAGTAACATATCCATCCTTCAAGAGTTTCTTGACTATTCTTAGCCTTTGTGCTTCCATATCAATCTTAAAATCAGTTTATCGACTGGACAATCTAAAGACCTTAGAACATTATTGTTCTATTTATTGCTCACCCAACTTACATAGTATTGTTGCATATAGTTTAGTTCTATCTTTTTTAACCTCATGAGAATTGGCATTATTATTTTCACAGTCAAGGTTCATATAGGTTTTCTCACATATTTACCACTTTAAAAGTTCTTCATTCCTTTCTAAAACCATGGTCTTCCATATGGGATCACATCCAAGGTACATTCTTAGAATTTCTTTTAATGAGAGATTCAGTTGATAGCAAACTCTCAGTTTCTATTTGTCTGTAAATATCTTTATTTTATCCTTATCACTACATGATATTTTTCTTGGGCATAGAATTCTTAGTTAGAAATTGTTTTGTTTTCAGCAAGTGAAGAGGGCATTTCATTGTATTCTGACTTCCAATGTGCTATAAAATATCAGTTGTAAGTCCAGGTGTCTTTCCATTGAAGGTAATTTGCCTTTGGATTTGAGGCTGCTTTTGAGACTTTTCTTGTGCCTTATATATTCTATAATTTCACTATGATGCATCTAGATGCAGATTTATTTTTACTTTTTCTGCCTGGGTTTCACTAGGATTCTTCAATCTATGGATTGGTGTTCTGCAACAAATTAGGAAACCACCAGTCCTTATATCTCATTCATTACCTGTTCTCTTTCAACCTGTCTTCCATATTGCCAATCTTTTTTATCGCTATGCTATATTATGGATAATTTATTCCAGCCTGTATTGCAGTTTACAAATTCTCTCTTCAGCTTTGTCTAATTTGTTGTTAAGTCTATCCATGGTTGAGGCAGTAGAATCGCTGGAACCTGGGGGGCGGAGGTTGCAGTGAGCCAAGAAAGCGCCACTGCACTCCAGCCTGGGCGATAGAATCAGATTCCATCTCAAGAAAAAAAAAAATCTATCCATGGTCGTGTGTGTGTGTGTGTGTGTGTGTGTGTGTGTGTGTGTGTGTATAAACATATATACACACATATATACATGGCATATAAAAATCATATATATAACAATAATATTTTTGTTAATTTCTATATATATTTATTTCTAGCAGATAAAGGTTTATTGGTTAGTTTTCACATCTGCTAGATAATTTCCAAAATAGTTTCTTATTCCTTGTATATATTTTTAAGGTTTCTGTTTTAACCTGTGACTGGTATTTTCAATATCTCTGGTCTTTGCTGTCTGTTCCCACTGGTTCTTTCACATGGTGCTTCAACTTCTTGAGTAATTAGTTGTTTTTGACTGTGTTCTCTTCATTGCCCTTGAAAAATTCTTTTGGGTGATTTTTTGAGGTCTGGCATAAATATGCTTCCCTACAGAGAGAGGTTGTATTTGCTTCTGCTGCGCACCTGGGAGCCCTACTAGTGCTGGGTTAAGTTCACAACCTGAGGTTCCCTGATCGTCTTATGTGGTGACCCAGGAGAGAAAGCCATAATAGGGATTGCCCCTGGCCACTTCTTAAGGACAGAATTTTGTTTCCCCTTTTCTGCTTAGATCCATAACAATTTTTTTCTGTAGTCTCATAAGTGGGAAAGGGTGTGTATAGTTCAGTTTCATCTTTACTCTGAACATAGCCCTTTGGAGTTCTGATTTAATTTGGTGAGGACATCCTGTTACAATCCCCATTTGGGGCCATCCATCATCCCTAATTTCTATCCTCCTTGCTCCCATAAAACCACCAAAACCAAAGCCTAGGTTTGCCTAGATGGGAAAATGTTCTCAAGGTAAAAGCAGCTCTAGTGCCCAGGTATTTGTTTCTTTGGTTCTCATTTTCTTTAGATTTTAGCCTGATATTACTTCCTATCCTGTCAGCCCTTTGAGGCTTTTGAGAAGATTGAAAAATATATTTATCCATTTTTTTCATAAATTTTAGCAAAATGGGATGTTACAAATATCCTAACCTACTACTACTGGAGCTAGAAGTCTATTTTACCTGTTTTTTTATTATTTATTTACTTATTTATTGTCTGCAAATTTTTTAAGAGAGGGATTATTTTGTTTTGTTTTCTGCTGTATCCCCAGTGTCTAGGAATGGTGTCAAGCACATAGTTTGACTCATTAAATATTGAATGAATGAATAAACTCTTTAACAATAATATGCATACTGTGGGAGGCTTTGAAGTGCTAAATTAAACCTTATATCATTGCAGCTTAACACACGGCAACTCACCACATCCTCTTGAATAAATTCCACATGCCCTGCACTTGTTAAGCAATGAAAAGAAAACAAATTTAGACTTCTAAACTTTGGCAAGGCACCCATCAACTCTGCACTTCATCTGAAAAATGAGGAGTTGAATTGGTGATATCTAAGTTTCCTTCACCTTTTAAATTTCTGAGACGAAAACACAATTCCTGTAGTTAACGGTCATGATGGCAAAAATAATGGTAGTGGTAATCTCAGGCCAGAGTCAGAGTTACAACAATTTCCAGACCAACTTTTGGAATAAGTGATCCCTCTTCCACCCTGCAACTAACGTGTAGGCCTACTTAGAAATGCTCTGAGCTGTGAGTACACACCCTCCTTTGTAAAGCAGTACCTCCAATCTTGAATACTGTAAGGAATATTTCCATAAAGAGATATGGGGTATTAGTAATCCTAACTTAGTCCTCTGATTTTTGCCTTCCCCAAGGTCCTCTAGCTTCAGGTACTGCGGTCTTGCCCATGCTGGCAACGAAGAACGAACTGCTACCATTTTATTGATCTAACTCAAATACGAATCACAGGGTTTTCCCTGAGCTTTCCCTGACACAGCTGAGACCATCTGGGTCTTGCAAAAGGGCTGTACCAAACTCTAAGGTAAAGCGCAAGGAAATAAACCCAGCAACTATAGGAAAGCTGAAGAATCACACTTACCGAGTCCAAGCTGGCTATCTCCTGTGGCTTCCAGACTCTGGTCTATCCACAAATGTCAGAGAGAGCCACCCCACAGTCCAAACAGGCTGCTGCAATTGCAGCCATCTTACCTGATTCCTTCTCCAAGTTTTTGGTCTGTCTCGATGCAGAAGCACCATCTCGCAACCCACTCCCTGGAAGTTCCAACTTCTAGCATGGGTGGTCAATGGCCTCACTATCAGACAAGATCCTGCCCCTCTACATAGGACTGTGGGAAAGCCCTTTACCAGCCTTTCATTATTTCCATAGCAGAATATAATACCCACAGTAGTCACATAACAGCATCTACATGCATGCAGTCACAGGCAAGTGGCCCCTCAAGGAAATTACCATGAATAAGATAGAGGCAAAGTTCATCAGGTAACCTGGGAAACGATCCTTCCAGGTCAGTTTATCTTCATCATCCTGGGGAGAAACGGGAGAGTAGAGACAATCAGGAGGCACAAATAATAGATATTAATTTGCTCTCAATTTGCATATATTTGCACATGATTGATCATTTTCACTCTATATAGATACATTTCTAGTCACTGATGCCTTACTCTCCATATCAACAACAGCCTTCCTAATTTTGTAATTTCTAGATAAGCTGGCATAGCCTGGAAAAACTACAGTGAAAAAACAAGATTTGATTTCAGCCTCACACTGGGCTGAATTTCTAGTTCAACCACTTATCAGCTGTATGATCCTAGATATGTCTCTTATTAACATTTCTGACCTTTTATTTTTTCATCTGTAAACTGGGCACGGTAGTGACACCTGCCCTGCCTACTACACAGGACAGTTTTCTTTGTCTTGTTTGAGTTAGAACCATGTGAATATAGTAAAGCAATGGACAAATGACAGATACAACCCAACCACAGGGCAGCACCCCATAAATAGATCATCTGTTAAATGAAACATCAACCACTGATCTCAGAGCCTAGTAATTGTGCAAATTACCCACAATTTTGTCCTCAAAGAGGCTCCATGTAGTATTATGTGCTCCCCCTTGTCACAAATCCAGACATTTTGAGGCACAGGTTAAGCTGATCCATTCAGTCAACTTGGCTGAGAATCCTATCCTTTTCCGCTTGGACTGGGTCCAGTTCGCCCAGGCCATTCTCCTGGGACAATCGTATCACTAACCAGAGTCCTCCTTCAGCATGCTCTGAGGACCCTCCTTTGGTGGGGGACAGGGGAGGGGCTGCCAACAGCTATGAATGGTAAACAGCTCTGCTAATTAAACAGCTCTGCTGTATAAATTTAGTTCAGGCACTTGATTTCTCTGAGCTGCAGTTCTATAAAATTAGAATTGATACAGCTGTCCTGCCTACTACACAAGGTAGCTGGGAAGACCATCTGAAGCCGTGTTTGGGAAGGTGCCGAGAATATGGCAGAGCACTCCCTGCCAGTAAGGCAAGAATCCAGGAGTACTTCTGCAAGGTGTCTGAATGGGGCTCAGTGGTGAGCGCTCCAGGGCCCCTGCTCTCTCTCCTCTCTCCTCCTCACCACTGATACTCAGAACACACCTGATTTGGTGCTAGCAACAGTGCCATCTAGCCTTTGAAAGCTTGTACTGTAAGCGAAGGACGTCCTTATACTAAAAGATTTCTTTCTAAAAATCCCTCTAGGGCCAACTGTGCATTGATCTTGGTGCCAGGCACAGTGGGAGACAGAAGAAAACTGACATGATCACTACTCCTGGGGGGCTCACAGGCTAAGGAAACAGAGATGACACCCACACACCGAAAGGTTTAAGAATCCCTGGTCAGTTTGGGAGTGAGGGTTATCTTGGGAGCCTGCCTGAGGGATCTGAGAAGAGGAAAATTCTCAGTGCATGCCTGGAACTGAGCAATGGGTCGAGTTGGCTTAATAAATTGTGGTGGAAATGAGTGTTATAGCTGAATTCACTCAGTAGTTATTAGCACTTGCATTTACAGATTATGTAAACAAGCAATAGATTCAGGTTTGCACAGACTTAGTGATAGAATCCGGTTGCTAGACTCTTAGCCCAACAGGCTTTCCATCACACAATGAGAACAAGGTAACTACATCTTGTGGCCATCCTGAAGAAATAGGAACATATGAACCTATTTCTGATGGGATTGGAACAAGACTCATTCATATTCTTCTAAATAAGGCCAAACATCAAGAGGGAGTAGAGCTTCTTTCATTTTCCTTCAGTATTAATTCTTAGTTTCACTCACACACTGACGTTTTCCATAAGGGTATTTTTTGGGGGGTGGGGATGGAGTCTCACTCTGTTGCCCAGGCTAGAGTGCAGTGGTATGATCTTGGCTCACTGCAACCTCCGCCTCCCAGGTTCGAGTGATTCTCCTGTCTCAGCCTCCCGACTAGCTGGGACTACAGGCACATGCCACCATGCCCCCAGCTAAGTTTGTGCGTGTGTGTGTGTGTGTGTGTGTGTGTGTATTTTTAGTAAAGACGGGGTTTCACCGTATTAGCCAGGATGGTCTCGATCTCCTGACCTCGTGATCTGATCTGCCCGCCTTGGCCTCCCAAAATGCTGGGATTACAGGTGTGAGCCACTGCACCCAGCCACCTAAGGGTATTTTTAAAAGATTTTTCTTTAAGCTGTTGACAAGGAAAACTGAGGATGGGCTGACGAATGACAACACTTAATAAGGATTCTGAAGAGAAATTTGAGGGGCCAGGGAGGGACTTTTCCTGAGCCCCCCTGGAGTCTTGGTTCAGTCCTACTCAACAAACACAGTCTGAGCAGTGCCAATGGGCCAGGCTCTGTGCTAGATATTGAGGACACGCTGAGGAGAAGGTTCAGCTCTGCCCAGGAGGAGCTCAGAGGCCACCAAGGAAACGAGAAAAAACACTTCTAAGCTAAACCTGATTAGGAAAGTGGCATTACTATTTTGCATAAAAATGAGACATAACTAAAAAGCAACCAAATTAAATGTCCTCTCAAAGCAACTTAAAGAAAAAATGCTCATTTTGATATAACATTCTACTGTATGTTGAAAAATCACCCCTTCTCATGTTTACATTGGTGATCTCTTTTTTCTGGAAGTCACAGCTCCCAACACACACACAGTGCTCATGCATTCAGATACTCCCAACATAAGAAGCCAAGACAAAGATTGCACCGCTGTCTTCCAAGCTCCCAAAGTCACTAGTAAACATGACAGTGAGTAAAGTAGTCTTTATAATAATCTGGCTCTAATAATGGAAGCCAATTAAAACTCTCCATTCACGGATACATTAACAATATGAAGACTTGCAGCAAAATATCCTTAACTTAAATACACTCTGCTTAAAAATCCTATAGCCAGCATATAAGACAGTACAAAGAGAAGTAGGCTTGGAACCAGGACATCCAAGTTTTGAACTCTTGGCTCTGGTACTTCTTAGGTGAGTGACCTTGGGAAATTCCCAGATCATCAGCTTCCTTATCCGTAAAATAATTTATGTGCCCTATCTGTAAAATACAGTTATATCTAGCACACCAAATTACCATGCATTTAAAATTACCCAACCTATGAAGCGGGTCAAGAGAGTGCAGGCACACAGAGGTATGAGAACTCTTAGCACCTCTCTCGCCTTTTAAAATGGAAATAACACTTGTCCCACCTAAGTGGCCCAGGTATTGTGTGGATCACATGAGTGCATGCATATGAGAGAGCTTTGTAAACTGGAAGGCTCATAAAAGTAAGGTCTAACCAGCTTCATGGTTATATCAAAAGCAGGTGACTATAAAGCACTTAGCTAATGCAATCATTGTTAAGACAGGAGCCTAGCTGTCCTCTGTGCTAGCTTCTTTGTCTCAGCTCTTTGTGTCTATGTCCCTTGATGATGGCTCCCATTCTGAGCCTCCAGACAGCAAGTAGCACAGTAATAAAACCACATAAGTGCCCTTTTGGCAAGCTAAACATTTGGAAATGAAATCACTGAAAAGGCAATAGGTGAGAGTGCTATTTAAACAAATCCCTTGAAGAATAATTTTGTAAAGTGGCAATCATCCTTGAGTTGTTTTCTTCTTTTCTTTTTTTTTTTTCTTTTTCTTTTTTTTTAGAGACAAAGTCTCACTCTGCCACCCAGGCTGGAGCGCAGTTGCACAATCATAGCAGTGAGCTCGAACTCCTGGGCTCAAGTGATCTTCCTGCCTCAGCCTCCAGATTAGCTGAAATTACAGGCATAGGACACCACAGATGGCTTCATTTTTAATTAAGATATAATTTACACACAGTAAATTTCACCTTCATTAGTGTTTACTTCTGTAAGTTTTGATAAATATATAGTCATACAACCACAACCACAATCAAGACATAGAACAATACCATCACTTCCCATTATTCTCCCATGTCCCTTTGTAGTCTATCACCTCTCCCAATCTCCAGAACCTGACAAGATCTGTTTTATGCCCCTCTGGTTTTATCTTTTCCAAAATGTCATATAAGTGGATTCATAGAGTATGCAGGCTGTTGAGTCTGGCTTCTTTGACTTAGCACAGTGCATTTGAAATTCATGTTGTCCATGAGGTTGCATGTCTTGGTAGTTTGTTCCTTTTTATTGCTGAATAATATTCCACTGTGTGGATGTAGCACAGTTCATTTATCCTTTCACTATTTGAGGGATGTTTGAATTGTTTCCAGTTTTTGGCAATTATGAATAAGGCCACTGTAAAAGTGGCTGTGTACTGTTTTTGGTGTGAACATACGTTTTCATTTCCCTTGGATAATTACCAAGAAATGGAATTACCAAGTCATAGGGTAAATATATGTTTGACTTTATAAGAAACTGCCAGACAACTTCCCAAAGTGGGTGTACCATTTTGAATTTCCATTAATAAGATATGGTATTTCCTTCCTCTATTTTCTTTCTTTTATTAAATAAATTTTTAATTTAGAATAGTTTTAGATTTACAGGAAAGCTTCAAAGGAGTTCCCATATACCCTGCACCCAGTTTCCCCTATTATATTAGTTAAGTACATTTTTCACAACCAATGAACCGATATTGTACAGTACTATTAAAGTTCATACTTTATCCATATTTTCTTATAAATATAACATAAAATCTAATATTACTTAAATTTAATAATATACCATTTATATTAGTTTTTACCTAATATCCATTTCCTGTTTCAGGGTCCCCTCCAAGAAAACACATTATATTTAGTCGTCATGCCCCCTTAGACTCCTTTAAGCTGTGATAGTTTCTCAGACTTTTCTTGTTGGTAGTGACTTTGTTAGTTTTGAGGTGTACTGGTCAAGTATTTTGTAGAATGTCCCTCAACACAGGCTTGTCTGAAGTTTTTCCCATGATTAGACTGAAGTTATTCACTCGGGGGAGGAAGACCACAGAGGGAAGGGGCCATTTTCATCACATCATATCAAGGGTACAGGCTAGAATATAACTGATCACTGATGATGTCAACCTTGATCTCCTGGTGGAGATAATATCTGTCAGATTTTTCTATTGCAAAGTTTCTTTTTTTCTCCTTTCCATACTTTACTCTTCAGAAGAAAGTCACAAAGTGCCCACATTTAAGGTGTGGGAATTACACTCCACCTCTCTGAAGAGGCAGTATCTACGGATTCTCCTAGGTTTTTAATCCAGATTTTTATATTTTGAATTTGCTTAAAGCAGGACTATAAAGAAGAGATACTCAGTCATACCAATGTGAAACCAGTGCAGCTTACTCCCAACCCTAAAAAGAGAATGAAGATGATAAATGCCAAGTGGCCAGGACTGGAGTGGAACTGGGTTTGGGCTTCAAAAGAAGCAGGCTGTGGTCCTCATTCTTTGGGAAGCCCACAAAGGACAGGAAGCCAAACCTTGCCATCCTCACTGGCAGCTTCATTATCATCATCTGCCTCAACCTTCCAGACAATAACAAGAGGGCCAGGAATAGGTCAGATTGGCTTCTATCAAAATGTTCATACATTGACCCTATGTTCTGGCAAATATTTTGGGGGCAGTGGCAAAGAGAAGAGAAATACAATGGATTTGGAAATACAGGACATGGGCTTCATTCCCTGTCTCCACCTCTTTATAAGCTGAGCAACCTAGGGCATATTGTTCAAATCATCTGTGTCCTCAAATCAGCATCTCTAATGGGGTCTAATGGGACAACTGGTAACTTTCCTTACTGAGCACTCAATGAGTATACCACATATGTGACAGTACTTGGAAAATTATAAATTCTGTACAATTGTGAGTTGTATTACTCTCGTTTCTATACAGGAGGCATACATTGAACATCAAATATGTACCAAGCGTCATGCTAGCACCAGGCACTAGGCATACATAGAAGAACAGCTCACATTCTTGGCCCTAGCTAGTAGCAGAAACCAAGAAAGATGAACACAAATTATGACATGATGTGACATACAAAGTGTCATGGAAACATAGAGGAGGGAGTGACTTCCAGCCCAGAGGATTAAGGAGAGACTTCAATGACTAGGAGACATTTCAACTGTGATTAAAGAATGATTAGAGTTTCCCGGGATGAAAAGGGGGATGAGGGTATTCCAGAGAAAGCACCATATGCAAAAGCATGGAGATACCGTAACACAGAGTACGATCAAATGGCTCCATGTAATGAGAGGTTAGTATTATACACAGCAGCAGGGTTTTAGATAGATAAGGTTAACTCAGATTCCTGACTACCTGGTAATCTATAGTGCATCTTTCATTATGACATGAAGGATCAAAAATCAGAACAGAATGAGACTTCTAACTAGCAGATAGCAAGTCATCTGATAGTAGGCTGGCAGGGGTCATAGAGGACAAATAATCCAGTCCCTTACTGATCAGATCAGTCCTGAGGTACAGGAGGAGAGGTGACACACCCATGGCTAGTCAGCGACTTCATTCCAGGCTACACCAGAACAGGGCCTCTGATATTTCTGCTCAGTTGTTGAGAACGCTGTTGCTAACTGGTTCCTTTATAAGGAATGGTTGCTTCTAGATTTTTAATTCTAAATAATATTCAGGGGCCTTTAAAACATGAATTATGTTTTAATGCCATAATAGTTGTTTTATTCTGATGGTGGAAAATATTGAAAGCAATTGCTTACTTGCATTCGGTTCTGTGTACTGTTTGAGGAGCGGAGCTGAGGTGCTGTCTGCCTATCACTTCCAAGCCTTTACTCTTCT
Organism: Pongo abelii; assembly: GCF_028885655.2. NCBI lineage: Eukaryota > Metazoa > Chordata > Mammalia > Primates > Hominidae > Pongo > Pongo abelii. The sequence continues at coordinate 5,704,698 of NC_071995.2, forward strand.
GTCTATGAGAGCCTCTCCTTTGGGGGGCACACCATTCAGCCATAAGGACTTGTACTTTGTGATTATCATCTGCCTCACTATCTTCCCCAATCCTGCCATCGTCACAAGCAACTGAGATCCAGAAACTGACTTGCTCCTCAATGTCCTAATGTCAACCCTACTTCACTTTGGCCAGCAGCTCCTCACCACAGTCCAAGTAATGCTGATATTTGGAACTCTTCACTTCCTATTCTTCCACTACTCTTAGTCTCTTATTTACAGTCTGGACCATCACTCCAGTCACACTAAACATCACACACATGCTTCTGTGCCTGAGTTCATCCAACAGAGCCACATAACAGTGCCTCATATTGAATCGGAGCAGCCATCCCACTTCTCAATAAGATAAGGGATCCTGAGTGCCACTGAAAAAATTACACAACTGCATGGATTGACGTCACTATACAGTCACAACTGGCAACATCAGGTGTGCCCCCGTTGCTGCCTGGCCATACTTTTCTCATTCTCCTATACACCCATCAGCTGTGTCCAAATTGCCCCTCTCTCTACACAAGTCCCCTATTCTTCTATCCCTTTTCTCCCACTCATTACATAACCTCACTTTTTTATTGGGAAAAAAAAAAACTCAAGATCATCACGTGAGAATCTCAACTTCTCCTTTTGCCACCTACAATTTTATCTTCGTTTTTTTCACATCTGACCTTTCTGTCTCATTTGGAGAGATGTCCTTCCCTCTTGTTGACTGCCAGTCTTTCCACACTTCCTTTAAATCTCAGCCTCTCTTCAAGGACTTTGTTCTCCTTTATCTTAAAACTGTTTTCAGACTTTTGCAGGTACCTTCAAAATCATCTGCAGGACTTGTTAAAACAGATTTCTGGGCTCCATTCCCAAAGATTCTGATTCAGTGGCTCTGGAATGGGGCCTGAGAATTTGCATTTTTAACAAGTTTTCAGGTATAGTGAGTGCTGCTGCTGCTGTACTGCTGCTAGTCAGGGAACTGTATTAACTCTCTTAAACCATTTCCTTCTGCTGGGTATGGCCAACCAGCCTGCAGACACACCAAAATATTAAGAGCCACCACTTTTAAATTGCTTGCAATGTGACTGACAATTGGCTATGTGCCTTAGACATATCCCATTTAATTACTGCAATAACTCGTGAGGTATGATTATTATTCCCATTCTATAGCCATAGGACCTGAAGGTTCCAGAAGGTTATGGAACTCGTTCACAAGTGAATAAGTGGCAGCTCTGGAATCCAATGTGTGTGAGTCCAGTGCCTTCCTTGTACTCCACAGCCTCTCATGTGGTGCAATGCTCTGTCGTCTAAAAAATACATGAACCATGAAGTAGCCAAAATATTGGAAGGAGTCAGAAGAGGGTAATGTGACCAAAACTCAGGGAGGGACATAGAGGCACAGCTCTTCTTGACAGAGTAAGTTAACAGCAGCAAGGCATCCATTAGAATTTGCCATTAAGATCATCTGCAACCTTTGTGGGGAAATTTCAAGGGAATAGTGGAAGTAAAACCAACACTGCAGATGATGAGGAAGTGGATGGAAGGTGAGGGGAGAGCAGATACAGTTTGCTTTCTTAAGAAGTTGGAGGGAACACAGGGTTGCAGTGAGTTTAATACCAGCACTTCCCCATACTCTTTTCGTAGCTAAAAATGACCACCCACATGTTGGGGAACCTCAAATTCTTATCACCAGCCCAGATCTCTCTGTTAAGCTGCAAACTCATTTGTCCAACTGCCTAGTGAGCATCTTCAGTGGAATGTCCTAAGCTCAAATGTCCCAAAAAGAATGGATCATCTTGTTCCTTAAACCTTCTTTTTTATCCTAACTCAACCACGTGAACTGAACCACGACCCTTTGAGTGGGCAACACCTGAAACAGAGGCATTCCTTTGGGTTATTTCCTCCCACACACTCACATTTGATCAGCCCCAGGTGTCGTGGGGTGCACTTCTTAAACCTTCTCCTGATCTTCCTCTCCTGTCCATTCGTACTTCTGATGGCTTAGTTCAGGCCCTGCACAGCTGACTCATTCCCCATCCACTGTACCTATTGATTTTCTTGTCTTTCCTCTTCATGAACTGTCAGTTCCAGGAGAGCAGAGGCCATATAGCTGGTGTCTAAGCATAGTGTCAGACACATAGTGCAAGCTCCTTAATTGTTTGTTTAACCAGTGTGTCTCCTATCAGGTGCTATCAGGACCTCAACTCTGAAAACAATCTTGGTAACATTTAACCAGCCTCACTTAGATCCCTCTCTATGTAAGGAGGCATGCAGGGCATGGCCTAGACACTATTAGAATTCACTGAGGCCAGTGGCAGGTAGAAAGAAAATGGACAGCTTCTCATCCCTGTCTTCATGGACACGCTGTCTGCCTTGATTTCCCAGGACGGGGGATCCAGACATTGCAGCAAGCAGAGGTCTTCTACGGATTGGGAGGTGACTGAAGCCAAACGCCTGTGGTCAGAGACACCACAGGGAACTGTGGATGGAGAGGGTTGGCAGGGCCGGGACAGGGTTTCTGAGGGAAGTCACTTGGGGGAGGCTGTTTCCAAGAATGACTTCAGTAAACCAGGGCAGGTTAAATTGCATGACAGATAGGAGCTGGTCCCAGACAAAAGGACTCATGGCAGAGTGGGATTTAGAGATTGACTTGATTGGGAGTCGGGGTGGCAGTGGAAGGCTAAATAAGCCCAGGTTCAACTATGTCTGAGAAAGAGTCAAATAGCAGTCGTTTGTTCCAAAGTCCTCATCAAGAACACAAGCTCCTAAAGTTGATCAAGCACCACTTATGAGATTCCTGTGCTGGGTGCCTCCATGACACATTGTGATTTGATATGGCTGACTTGAGGAGACATGAATATGTGGAGCACTTAGAAGAGGGAAGGTCGAGAAACAGCAAAACTCCAGAAAGAGAGGAAAAATGTGAAGAAGTGCAATATACTTTTCCATTTTTTTGTTATGCTTTTTTGAAATAGGATCTTGCTCTGTCACCCAGGTTGGACTGCAGTATACTTTTCCATTTGAGGGCCCTTGGGACATTGTCAGAGATGAGAATCAAGGAAAACCCAGGTGCTCCTGGGCTCAGGGAGGAGGTGCAAGTGGCCATCTGGTCTCACATGGCTGAAGGTCTCTGGTTAATGAGCTTTACGCATTTTTATGAGCCAGCCCACTGTGTGCATCAGTTGCCCTGGGTGTGGGGGATTCCCTAGTGCAATTTCAGGTGGAGGTTAATAATTCTGGCAGCCAATGCCATAAATTTAGCCTCTCACAGAATGGCATATGTTCAAGGGCAGAGAGGGGACTCTGGCTGCTTTCACAAAATAAATGCAAGCCATAAACTGAGAGGAGTTATGCTGTGATCTCCTGGCCTGTGACTTCAGGCCACCTTAGCCCTCCACACATATGTTGACTGAAACAAAGGAGAAAGAGATAGTGAGGTTCAGGGCCAGCAATCTGTGAAATGGGACCATAAAGTTACATTTGAGAAAAAATATTATTTGCTCATTTGTCTTTCTCTCCCTCTCCTCATCCCCCTTTTCTTCTTCCTTGCTGGAGCTGGGCATCTCACCATGTCCTGGGAATACTGCAGTATGGTCTAGCCTGGAGGTGGCTGCCTGGGTTCAATTCCCAGCTTGCACACTAATTGAACGTGTGACTTCAGGCATGTTACCAACTTCTCTATACCTCCACTTCCTCACCCATAACAAAGAGATTGAAAATAGTGCCAACAGTATGAGATTGCTGCTGTGGAGATGAAATGAGCTAATGCACGGAATATGCATAGAACTGTGCCTGGCACATAGTTAGAACCCAGTACTTGTTGCCTATCATCATCATCAACAACATCATCATCAACAACATCATCATCATCATTGTTATCATCATCATAATCATACCATCAAAATTAACATAATCATCATCATCATCATCATCATCATATCATCATCACTATCATCAACATCATCATCAATATCATCGTATCAAAATCAATATAATCATCAACATCAATATTATCATTGTCATCAATATCATCATCATCATCATCATTATCATCATTAAAATCATCATCAGCATCAGCATCATCATCATCATCATTGCTTTATCCACCAGGGACCCTGTGGCCCTAACTGATAAGGAAACCCAGTTAATTATGGGCAATGTTTTCTACAGCACAAACCCAGGGGCTGCTCTTCTTATCCCAAAGTCTCACAACTGCCTTGTGTGAACTCATTCCACCACCTGGTCCCACTATCCCCTCAGACCCAAGCTGCTCGATGCTCTCTCCGCTGGGCGAGCTTTCAAGGCCTCTCACAAACAGCACCTACTGTAGCAGCAGAGGTTCCCCCACCAACTTCATCATCTTCTTTCTCTCTTTAGGTCTCCCTCTTAAAATACTTCTTCCTCCAGGAAGCCTTCATGGCCTGACCAGAGGAGTGAGGCCAGTATTTGAATGCATATCTCTCCTTTCACTGAGTGTTAGCCTCCCATAGCTCCGGTCACCATAATGTCAGCCTGCAAAATGGTCTTGGTCCCCACAGCCCAAGCACACCCAGCCTCTCTGAAGCTGAGCCTCCAGGTCCCACCCCTCAGCCCCATGGACTCACCTATGACTGACCCTCGAAGCCTTCCAGCAGTAGAGAAAGACTTCAGGGACAGGGCCTCAGTCTAGGAGGGGAATCTTGGCAAAAGGGCATGAGGCAGTCATGTGGCACAGCACCTAAGTCTGCAGGCACGCCTAAAGCCCAGGACAGAACGCAGTGTAATTTGTGGCTAAAATGGAAAACATTCTTTATTCCTCCCACTGCTTGGTTTTCCTAGCAGACACAGAAAAACACTCTGGCTCCCTCTCTCCCCTCCTGGGGTCCAGCTCACTTACTCTGCTCTTTCTGGCTCCCCAGAGAGCTTGCAGCTCCACTTTCTTTTTCTCAGCTCGCTGCCTTGTCCTCCCTGGATTCCAGTACTGGGCTGAGCTTCTCTGTGGCCATTCCCTAAATCCCAGCTGTTCTGCTGTGTGCCCTGCCTGGATTGGGATTGGAGACGCCTCTCCCCAGTCACTCTCAAGGGAGGCCCTTTTATTTTGTGATAGTGGTACAATGAGTCTTTGATGGGTTGCTCCTAATGAGGTGGGAACGCCTGGGGCAAGCAAGTCGTCATCCCTTTCTGAGCCTTCTTGTCTGCAAAATGGAGAGGCCAGCCTAAAGCTATCAGCAACCTCCATTAGTACTGCAGAAGGTCCCTGACTTAATGATGGTTCGACGTACAATTTTTTGACTTTACAACAGGTTTATCAGGCCATTAAATGCATTTTCTACTTATAATATTTCTGACTTATGACAGGTTTATCCACCATAACCCCATTGTAAGTCAAGGAGCATCTTGACATATGAATCCTTGATATACAGCCTTTTCTATACCATCATACGAACATCTTAAGCCAAATGACTATGAACTTTGAATACATCTAAACCCTGTGCTGTGGCCTCCAATGCGTACCATGATCTGGGCTTTGACTCCTCTCCAACTTCATCTCTTGCCATGCAATCTTTTGTGCACTCCATCTCAGCCACACTGGCTTCCTTCCTGTTCTTAGAACACACCAAGCTGGCTTCCATAGCAAAACCTTAGCATGACTCCTCTCCTCTCTCTCCACCCAGCTCCTCCCTCAGCTCAGCCTTCAGTTCTCGATTCCAGCATCACTCCCACAATGAGAACTTTCCCACGCCCCTTGTCCATCCCTGGTCCTTGTTATTCTCTACCACAGCACTTATCGCTATCCAAAGTGATCTTGTTTATTTATTCATCTCCTAACTCGCTTTTTAAGGAAAACATCAGCTCCATAAAAGCAGGGAACTCCAAGTGTCACTCAGCATGGATCCAGCACTTGGATCACACTGATCACAAATTCATTTGCATGGATGACTCAGAGAGTGGATATCAGTTTGGAAACAATAGCTGGGCTCATTTTGGTGGTGCTCCATGCTCATAATATTGGGAATGAGTATTCAGTCGCTGGGTTGGTCAAATCTAGTTTTGCATAGGAAGAACCCCACAAAGCAATTTTGTGCCACTGCTTCAGGTAACACACCAGTGCCAATCTCTCACGGATCTGAGGAAAACCGATGGAAAAAATGCAAAAGGTTCACAGCAACCTCTCAACAGTTTGAGAAAAATAGTCAATTGCATGGTCCACAGACTTCAAGAGCAGCTTTTCTCATATGCATTGCAGCAAGGAGTGTTAAGTGACACCAGCTATGATCTGATCTACCCTCCTGCCTCTAGCGAGCAGGCCATGAGCCTCCTGTGCTGATCACAAAGACCTCTACAACAGCGATCCTACAGCCACACGTAGCTTCTCCGCCTAGTGTTTCCTGTCCCTTTGGGTAACACAGAATTTCTTAGTCTGAGCTCCAGGCCTGCAGCTTAATTTGGGTCCTTTTCTTTATATTCTAGCCCACAGACTGGAGAACGGATCCTTAGAGCATCCGTTAAAAGTTCTTGATGAAATCTCTTATTCTTATTTTCTTCAGGCTCAATACTCCTAGTTCCTACCATTAGTTTTCCTACTAAATAAACATGGAAGGGAATCAGAATCCTTTGCTCCTGTCTGTATCAACTCCCTTCTGTGCCTTGATGGAGCTCTAAGGGGTGCCCACAGCTTACTGTGCTGGGGGTGGGTGGGGACTTGAAACACAGGCCTTCAGCCCAGGAGGATGGGAAGAGGAGAGCTGGGGCTTGGCACTCAGTGACGCTCAGGCCATGGGGAAGACAGGCCACCACCGTGACAGGCAGAGGCTGGGATGGGACATGAGGGCAATGCCACTGGGTCCCACATCAGCTAATCCGTGGAATCACATGGGGGGCTTTTAAAAATACCCCGATTCCCGGCCCTTCCCTAGATCTGCCAACTCAGAACCTGGGGGAGGGCCAGGAATCTGTTTTTGAAAATGCTTCACGGGCAATGCTGGGAAATGCTCTTCTTTAACTGCCCCTCCCTCGCTGTTTTTGCTCCAGGGCCTGTACTCCTGTGGCTTGTTCCTCTGTGAACAGATTCTCTGAGAGGAGCTCACAGGGTGGAAATAAGCTTGGAGACAATTCCCTCATGCATGGTGTCAACACAGAATCCGCCATGTCAGCTGTCAGGCAGCCCCGCCAACTCGCCAACTGGCTCCCATGGCACCCCTCCCTTCTCCCCCACCCTCAAGCTGATTACAGGGCTAGGGCAGATGCTGATTACACTCAGTCCAGGGATGAACTTCAGACCCACTGCACTCCCTCAGTAGTTCAGAGAGTAAGAAAGGCAAGAACTGAAGGTGGGCGTGCCACCAGGCCTGCAGCCAAAGCTTGTTTTGATTTTCAAAGCATCTGCTTGACACACCAGAGAAGACCTAGACCTATGCAGTTACCTTGCATTTTGTGAATTTATTGGGTTTTAAAATTCCTCACCACACACGAAGCACTTTAACAAGTACCTTAGATCCTACACCTTAAGAGATGGTTGGTGTCCTCCACTCAAAGCAGAGGTGCCAGGCTTCTTAGTGTGAAAAAAAAAATGACATTTTGAAATGTGTTGGTAATTTTTATTTAAAGATTGTGCCCTTTGAAATCAATTTCACATGCACAATAATGAGTCTTGCCAACACTCATGTGTTCTGGTCAGAAAAGTAAAGAAACATTGTTCATTGTTTTGTTAGCAACATCAATCAGTTCTAGCCTCCACCTATGGACAGTCATCGCTCTTATGCCAGGATGCAGACAACATACATCTAAAATAGTGTTTGTTTTTTAACTAGGATGGCAGAAGAAACCATTTTCAGGAACTTGCAACAATAATAAACTGGCAAAAAACAGACGCTGCAATTGGCCCTCATCATGATATTTGATAACACTGAACTCCCCTAGCACGCAATGTTTGTTGGTTTGCTTTCAAATTTTGTTAACTAATAGAGAACGGTGGTTAGTTCTTCTTCTTTACTAAAATCAAGGGGCCAGAATAAATGGGATGGGACCCCAAAAAAGGCAATTTGGGTAGGACATGGGGAAGCACTTCCTAGACCTTCTCCAAACCTGGGAAACACCCTGAGGGACGAGTTCTCCATTACGTTTCAGGGGAACAGAATCATTTCCAAAGCTGGGCCCTGTGACTTCCTGCAGACACACTCAGAGCCACTATAACACATACTGCTCAGTAACCAGTTCTGAAATGAGTAAGTGAAATGACCCGTAAGAAGGATTCCTCCTTCCTACGTGGCCTGCAGGCGAGGAGAGACCATGCCCCACACATGCCTGCCTCTTCTCTGGGCCCAGTGCTCTCCATGTCCAGGAGTCTGCCCTGTCCTGCTAGGCTGAAGGCATCCTGGATAGAGCCACAGCTCAGTGGCAGAAGTAAGTCTGTGTCCTTGGCAGGAAGGGCTTCAGCCTTGGCATGAAGGTGCAGGGGCTACCGGACCTCCAAGAAGTGATAGATTTGGTCTCCAAGCTGACCCCTTAAGAGATGGCTGCTGCCCTCTGTGGGTCAACAAGCCCTGATGCAGAGAGGAAAAGTGGAGCCAAAGAGAGGAAGAAAAATCCATTAAGCGGAGGAAATGAAGCAGGGAATGGTTACACTGTGGGTGAATGAACAGGTAGAGTCTATTTCCTCCTTCCTCACTCTCACCCAAAAGGCCCAGGACTAGGCCCCATGCGCAGGGGACTACTGAATACAGCAATATATGCAGGTCTCAGCATGGGAGAGCAGACTGAATGAACTCCACAAATCCAACTAAGACTCAGCTCCTGCACATGATCACCCACCCACCATCCCATGTGGCAAGGAAGGGAAGCACCTGGGACCCAAGCCCAGGTCCCTGAAATGCTGAAATGCTCAGCCTATACCCTGAAATGCTGATGGCAGGAACCTCTGCACTGCTATGGCTCCCAGAACTCATCTCATCCTACTCTAGACACTAGCCCTGTCATCAGCCCCCTCCAACTCCCTAGTGAGTGCTGAGTTCAGAGGAATTTGTTTTGACCCTCAAGAGGGGTTAAGATACACTGATAGGCTGGTTGGGTCAGGCCTCTCAGATGTCACTGGTGCAGTGGCCCTACCTGCTTAGACAATTGAGAAGAATCATTTTACAATGATTTTATAAGCATTCATGGTGTTCCAGGGACTGGGCTGTGACCTTTGTGGTCCAGGATGCTTAGTGTTCTGAGAGAGAGAGATGGGTTATGAAACAGTTACAGTGCAGTGGAGTAGTTGTGATGTAGCCATGGCCAGGATATTATGGAAGCATGGTGGAAGAGTGTCTAACTTTTTTGTCTTTGGAAAATATTCAGGAAAATTCATGCATGAGTGCTTACATGTACTTATGCACATATGTGTGCATGCATGCACGTGCATACACACAAACTCATGCTTGGTGGTCTGGGTATGCGCTAGAACAATGACTCTGTCTAGCTAAGGTAGTCAGCCAAGATTAATCATTCCATCCATCTATCTACCCATCCTTCCATCCATCCACCCACCCATCTACCCATCCATCCAGGCATCCATCATCCTATCCATATATCTACCCATCCTTCCATCTATCCACCCGCCCATCTAACCATCCATCCAGGCATCCATCCATCCATCCATTCATATAACCATCCATCCATCCATCCATCCATCCATCCATCCATCCATACATGCATCCATCCATTTCTTACATGCTTACTATGTTATAGGCTCTTTTAAGGATTCTTTACATATCTGATTTCATTTATTCCTCTCAATAACTTTATGAGATACGAATTATTAGTCTCATATTATACATAAGAAAATTAAGACCTAAGAAGTTTGGTTGCTTGACCAGAGTTACACTAGTACATTAGTAAACAGCTGACCCAGGCTTCTCATCCAGATCTGAATAATTCCAATCGTATGTTCTTTTAATCTCTTCTGAATTCCCCATACTGTGTTCAGAGGAATTTGTTTCAACCCTCAAATGGGGTTCTGTTCTCCCCCATACTGAAAAACAGAAAACTGGATTTTCCAGGTACTAAGAGATATTCAATACGCATAGCCTCTCTGTCTCTTTTAGGGAATGTAATGGGCAAATTCATAGTAAAGGCTCGGAGAAGTCCTGTACTATTTTCAGTTTAATCCAGCATTTGCTGATTATGATCATCATTATTTGATCATGAAACTTTTTGGTGGCAAAATACCCAATTCCTTGACAGTTGGAAGAGTTCCTTTACCCCCTCATCTGACCTAAGACCAGAACAAGGACTTCTGTCCCTAAGAAAGGTCTTTTTTTTTTTCTTCAGGCAGCAAATAATGATTTGACCTTAAGCTAACCAATAACCCAACCCCTTGCAACTCCGTGACATTCTTCTTCCACATGCCCTTCAGCTCCGTTTCTTCCCTGAACTGCAGGATGTCTCTGCCAAGCGCAGAGGGTGCAGGGGCTAATGGACCTCCAAGAAGTGATGGATTTGGTCTCCAAGTTGACCCCTTAAGAGATGGCTGCTGCCCTCTGTGGGTCTCATCACTGCAATCTTCTCATCCAGTCTCCTGGCTCTGAGCCTCAAATGTTTACTAGCCCAGGGCAAGGACCCATTCCCAAGGTATTCTAGATTCATGCCATCTATCTCCAACTCCACTGCTGGGTGGCAGGACAATGGCTTTGCGTCTGTGCTTCATCCCGCAGACCCCAGCTTCTGCCTCAGGGAGGAATCCATCTGTACTTATTTCTCTAGATTCTTTTCCTCCCTCTTGTAGTTCTTTCTAAAAATAGAGACAGACTGGCATAACCAACCAGCAAGGAGCACTCCTGTGCCCGGAGGGATTTATTTGTTGCCCCAGAAAGAGAAACTGCTTCTCCCCACCTGGAGCCGGGACCCAGGAGCCAATGGTGACACAGTCATGCCTTCACCTGAGCGAGCCTCTCCACTCTGCAGCCTGCCCCACATTCCGGTCCCTAGTCCCACTCTGGTCCCGCCACGCCCCACCCCCACCCCCACCCAGGGAGTCAACACATCATCTCTTTGCACTCCAGGCCCTGACTCAGTGCATGGTTGGGGAGTGACAGCCAGGGAATCCGCAGCCTCAGTTGATCCAGCCAGGCTTCCTACTCTGCACCACAGGGTACAGAGCCACCCCTCTGTGCCACTGGCTGGGGGATTTTTTTCCAATGAGCTCAAATCATAACAAATGATTAACACACAGAAGGCGCTGGAGTTGGCCTCCAGAACACGCACAAGGCAACTCTTTACTTAGCGAACAAAATGCACAGCTTAATGTAAGAGCTTGCTCTCTCCTTGGTCTCATCATCATCACCCAACTGCAGGCCCTGGACAAAGGGTAACCAGGGCTCTCTGGAATCCTGGACATGCCAGGTCAGAATTTGTGGATGATGTGTTAGGTTTTGATTGTCTTCTGATACAGAAACAGAATAGTGAAGGTTGAAGCTGGGAAAGAGAAGGGAAACCTACCTCACTGAAAAGAGTAGGCAACCTGGAAAAACTACCAGGACAATGAATGCATAATAGAAATGAAGAGAGTCTTTCTCTCATTCCCACCCATCTTTGTTCATCATGCAGTAGAGAAACATTGATGGTAGGGAAGGAGTGAAGACAGAAAGGAAGGAGTGAAGACAGAAAGGAAGGAACGAGAGCCTCAACTTCTGCTCTTCCCAAAGGGGGCCACCCCTGTGTCCTCTTCTTTCACCCCTTATTTAGTCTGGGGAGGAAAACATTGGGCAGGTATCCCAGGACTGCCTGAGTCAGGGCTCACCATCACCACTGGTTGACAAGCACTCATGAAATGCACAGTGACCTGAGCTCTGCCATTATTTATCTGCTGTGTGACATTTCATGACCCAGAAGGAAAAAAAAATTGTTTAAGCTCCTCATTACCAAATTTTACCTTGAAAAAATAAAACGGTTTTCAGAACAATGCTCATTACTTGGTCCATCGCTTTTTTCCCCCTGGTCTCCAAAAGCTGGCCATTTAGATGTTCTCAGATGAAGACTCTTTGGTGGCTGTGGGGCAAAGAATTAACCTCAACCAAAGAGCGCCTTTGCAGCAGCTGGCCCCCGCCCTCACCTTCTGGGAAGTGATCTCCATAGAATGCCCTGCCTGATGGGAGTGTCTTTCTTTGCCTTGAGGCTTTGGCCACTGGACAATCTAACAAGATCTATGAAGGGGGTTTTGAGCCACATTGTATCAGGTCTACCCCCAGAAGGGCTGGTGACTGAAGGTCAACCATGCAGGTGGAATGTGATCCAGCCTCAGTAAAAACTCTGGACTCAAGGCTTGCATGAGTGTCCCTGGCTGGCAATACTCTGAACTTACTGTCACATGCTGATGCTGAGAAAGAAACACTGTCCTGGCTTGATGGAAGGAGGACACCCAGAAGCTCTGCGTTTGCTGCTTTCTGGGACCCCACCCTATGCATTTCTTCCCTTAGTTGAAGAAGGGACCTGCATCCCTTCCCTGTAATAAACCATAACCTTAAGTACAACAGACTTCAGTGAGTTCTATGAGTCCTTCTAGCAAATTATCAGGACCCTTGAATTTGCAATTGCTGTCAGAAGTGTAGATCAAGTTCCCAAACTTCACAGTTGGTTAGCTCTTTACAGTTGGCCTAAAATTTCAGTGTTAATACTGATTAATAGATAAGTAGATGGCACCTCTCCTGGTGTGGTCATTCTTAATCTAGTCATCTGGTACATTGACCTAATGAAGACTCCTAGTTCCTGAAAAGATTAAACCTAGTAGTCAGCTTCTAGGATTGTATAAGCGTGAGTACAAATTGCCATGGTTCCAGGGTCACAACTTTTGGAAGTATTGATAGCTCTTTTTAAAAAATGTTTAATTTTATTTCAAGTTCCAGGGTACATGTGGCGGATGTGCAGGTTTGTTACATAGGTAAACGTGTGCCATGGTATTTTGCTGCACCTATCAACTCATCACCTAGGTATTAAGCCCAGCATCCATTAGATATTTTGCCTAATGCTCTCCCTACCCTCTTCCATCTCCCGACAGGCCCCAGTGTGTGTTGTTCCCCTCCCTGTGTCCATGTGTTCTCGTTTGTTCAGCTCCCACTTGTAAGTGAGAACATGCGGTGTTTGGGTTTTCCGTTCCTGGATTAGTCTGCTGAGGACAATGACTGCCAGCTCCATCCATGTCCCAGCAAAGAACATGATCCCATTCCTTTCTATGGCTGCATAGTATTCCATGGTATATATGCACCACATTTTCTTTATCCAGTCTATCATTGATGGACATTTGGGTTGATTCCATGTCTTTGCTATTGTGAATAGTGCTACAATGAACATACATGTACATGTATCTTTGTAATACAATGATTTATATTCCTTTGGGTATATACTCAGTAATGTGATTGCTGGGTCAAATGGTATTTCTGGTTCTAGATCTTTAAGGAACTTCCACACTATCTTCCACAATAGTTTAACTAATTGACATTCCCACCAACAGTGTAAAGCGTTCCTCTTTCTCTGCAACCTCACCAGCATCTGTTGTTTTTTGACTTTTTAATAGTAGCTATTCTGACTGGTGTAAGATAGTATCTCATTGTGGTTTTTGATTTGCATTTCTCTAATGATCAGTGATGTTGAGCTTTTATTCACATGTTTGTTGGCTGCACAAATGTCTTCTTTTGAGAAGTGTCCATTCCTGTCCTTTCCCCACTTTTTAATTTTTTTTTTTCTTATAAACTTGTTTAAGCTCCTTGCAGATTCTGGATATCAAACCTTTATCAGATGAATAAATTGCAAAAATTTTCTCCCACTCTGTAGGTTGCCTGCTCGCTCTGCAATAGTTTCTTATCATGTGCAGAAGCTCTTTGGTTTAATTAGATCTTGTTTGTCAATTTTCACTTTTGTTGAAATTGCTTTTAGCAATTTTGTCATGAAATCTTTGCCCGTGCCTATGTCCTGAATGGTACTGCCTAGATTTTCTTCTACGGTTTTATAGTTTTGGGTTTTACATTTAACTATTTGATCCATCTTGAATTACTTTTGGTATAAGGTGTAAGAAAGGGGTCCAGTTTCAATTTTCTGCATACGGCTAGCCAGATCTCCCAGTACCATTTATTAAATAGGGAATCCTTTCCCCATTGATTGCTTGCTTTTGTCAGATTTCTCAGATCTGATGGTTGTAGATGTATGGTCTTATTTCTGAGTTCTCTATCCTGTTCCATTGGTCTGTGTGCCTTTTTTTGTACCAGCACCATGGTGTTTTGGTTACTGTAGCCTTATAGTATAGTTTGAAGTTAGGTAGCGTGATGTCTCCAGCTTTGCTCTTTTTGCTTAGGATTGTCTTGGTTATATAAGCTCTTTTGTTAGTACCATATGAATTTTAAAATAGTTTCTTCTAATTCTGTGAAGAATTTCAATGGTAGCTTAATGAGAATAGCGTTGAGTCTACAAATTACTGTGGACCATTTTCACAATATTGATTCTTCCTATCCATGAGAATGGAATGTTTTTCCATTTGTTTGTATACTCTCTTATTTCCTTGAGCAATGGTTTGTGGTTCTCCTTGAAGAGGTCCTTCACTTCCCTTTGTTAGCTGTATTCTTAGGTATTTTATTCTCTTTGTAGCAATTGTGAATGGGAGTTCATTCATGATTTGGCTTTCTGCTTGTCTGTTGTTGGTGTATAGGAATGCTTGTGACTTTTGCGCATTGATTTTGTATCCTGAGACTTTGCTGAAGTTGCTTATCAGCTTAAGAAGCTTTGGGGCTGAGATGATGGGGTTTTCTAGATATAGGAGCATGTCATCTGCAAAGACAATTCAACTTCCTCTCTTCCTATTTGAATATCTTTATTTATGTCTCTTATCTGATTGTCCTAGCCAGAACTTCCAATACTATGTTGAATAGGAGTGGTGAGAGAGGGCATCCTTGCCTTGTGTTGCTTTTCAAGGGGAATGCTTCCAGCTTTTGCCCATTCAGGATGATATTGGCTGTGGGTTTGTCATAAATGGCTGGAAGTATTGATAATTCTTAATGAAGACAGAAGCTAGGAGTTAAACAACCTTCCTCCATGCACCCTCAGTACTTGGTTCATGCTGTTGCCATTACGCTCATCACTCTCCACTCTATGTCATGTGACTCAGTGCATATGACTGTGAGCTCCTTGAGAGAAGAGATCTTACTCACCTTTCACTCTGACAATCAGAGAAGAAAGTAACTCACTAAGTGTCTGATGAATTGCTGATCCTTCGCAGACATAAGCAGTTGTGTCCATGAATACATGGTTATTACAACCCCATAAACAGGTTCTCTTTACACTGTGAGCCCACATAAAACTTTACAAGTCTGCTGTTCCTCTCTAAGAAGATATTCAAAAGGAAAAATCAACACAGAGGCAGCAGAGCATACTGCCAAGAGTACACGCATGGGATTTGGAAACCATGGTTCTAGGATAGCACCATATTCCTATGTGGCTGCATGATCTTAGGCAAGTCACTTGACCTGAGACTAGGTCATTTCATCCATAAGGCGGTGAGAAATATTGTACCCTCTGGCCATGCTACAGTAGGTAATAATTATAAAGCATGTACTATTAAATAGTTCAGATTCCACAAACATTTTCTAAGCATGTGCTATGTGTTAGATACTCTAGAGGGCACTTCCATGCCACTGTTCCACGCCATGAAGTCCTCATATTCTGGCATTGAGGGGTAATAATGGGAAGGGGCTGGGAGTGGGAATAGAGATGACACAAAACTGGGAGCTGACAATTACTGAAGTTGGATGAGAGAAAATGAAGTTTCACTATATTGTTTTCCCTATTATTTCACATTTTTGAAATGTTCCACATGTATTAATTTTTTAAATTTATTTATTTTAGAGATGGGGTCTCGCTCTATTGCCCAGGCTGAGTACAGTGGCACAATCATAGCTCACTGCAACCTTGAACTTTTGGACCCAGTTAATCCTCCCACCACAGCCTCCCAAGTAGTTGGGACTAGAGGCTTGTACCACCATTCCTGGCTAATTTTTTTAAAAAAATTTTATAGAGATGGGGTCTCTTTATGTTGCCCACGTTGATCTCGAACTCCTGGTCTCAAATGATCCTCCTGCTTCAGCCTCCCAGAGTGCTGGGATTACAGGTGTGAGCCACCACACCTGGCCAAAACATGTATTTTAAACAATCCTCTCAACAATTATGTGAGGTGGGTCTCCATGGTCTAACTTTACCCATGGAAAACCAAGGCTCAAAGCTACAGAAGCCTGAGGTTTCCACAGAACATTAGAGGCAGAGTCGTGTCTAGAGCCCAGGTTCCCTACCTCCACACAACTTCACACTTTCCACCTCCCTAGATTGTGATGCATGGCTGGCACCTGCCCTCTCAGAAGCACACTTGCCCTCGGAAAGGGGCTCCTCAAGGTGGAGGTTTGTGTCTACAAGTGGTAGACCACTGTAAGCAATGAGGGGAACAGCTCCCCACCTTCCTTTCCAGTGCTGGGACCTCTTTCTACACTCATTATGAAAAAATTCAAGAAATATGGGGGTTCCTCAAAGTCACTATCATCATCTGTGGACATCTGCTGAGTCCCCAAAGCACTGGGCAGGCATTGCTGAAGCATGCAAAGGTATACATAACACACAGGGCTTCCCACAGCAACCTCCTCCAACCCATTCACAATAAATATTTTAAAATGCATTAGCAAACTCTGCTGAGACAAAAAGATCATTGCAACAGTCTTTGTCCTCCAAAGGAATTGCTCTACAGTGGAAAGAAAGAGAGGTTTTCTCATCTCTTCTGCAAAGGAAGGAACTGTGTGTGTGTGTGTTGGGGTGGGGGAGTGGCGTGTGTGTGTGTGTGTATGTGTGCATCTCAGGGCAGAGGGGGCAGATTGAGCTGAGCACAGAGAGAACTACACTTTTCTAAAGCCACCCTAGGGACATGCCCATCTGCAGCTCTGGGGCTGGCTGCAGCTTGCACTTGTTTGGAAGTTCAACCCTGGGATGTATACAATTTTCCCCAAATAACCCCTTGGAGGGAAAAATAACACAGTGCAAATGACAATACTCAAAAGCCTAGAGATATACTCAGCCATTTTCTTTATGATGACCATATTTTGCCAAAGTCTGTGTCCTGGAAGTCTCTCCCCATCCATTAATGTAGTCACCCAATGGATTGCTTTCCCTTCCCATGTGTTAACTTTTCCTTGAGTTCTTGCAGCAACACATTGCTTGGCCAAACCAGAATACACCAGGGAGCTTGGAAGATATTGCCCAGTCACCTCTGCAACCTCAGAAACTCCCTCTGGTGCCTGTGGTGTGACACGCCACATCCACATAGCATTGCACATGGTGATCCCTAGGTTCTCGCTGAGGCCTGGAAGGGACAGCCTAAAGGTTTCATCCAAGTTTCCACCTTAAGCTCTATCTTGGTCTGCAGGTCAACTGACTCTTCAAGCCTCCATTCCCCACCGCACCAATTCCCCACAGCACTGCCAAGGTTTTTCACAGAGCCAAGAGATAATCAGCAGAGCAAAACCTAAACCCAAAGCCATGCTCTCTACCCTCCAATCCAGGGAAATGTAAAAATATATCAACTTTAAGTCCCTGGAAAAAAAGTCAAACCAAGCTCTATAATTATGGTCTGTTTACAAGGCATGCTGAGTTGTCGGTGCATTCTCAGAGAGGCTGTTCATGCCTCATGGAGCCGGGGAACTATGTTAATGGTAACAGAAGTCTTCATGTTCTGCAGTCTGTGCCCTTCTGAACACTCTTGGTTTGAAAAGCAAAGTCCTTAGGTTGGATTTTAGGCAAATTCACAAACGCCTCCTTCAGTTCACTTTCCTTCAGTTGAGTTTGGACCCAGAGTGTGGACCCATGGAGGTCAGCTACCTGGTTTAAGGGAGTCAGCTCGTGTGTGTGTGTGTGTGTGTGTGTGTGTGTGTGTGTGTGCACATGTATGTCTCTGTGTGTATGCACACATATTTTCATGAATAAGAAAGTAGAGAAAGCAGAAGAGATCCAATACAGTGAAAAATCTCTGCCCAGTGACCTGGCACTGAGGAATATCATCCACCCCAGGCAAGAGTCTAGAAATGAACAATTTAAGGATAGTTTGGGAGCACTTAGAAAAAAAACTAATGATTATGAAGAGCCAACATCAGTATAATAAAACAGGTAATGCCAACATTACTTTCTTTTTGTTTGGAAGTTCTACATAGTATTATGTCTGGATTTTAGGAGGCCCTTCCCACAAATTAAATTTTTAAATAGGTAATGTATTCCTACGGTTCAACAAAACCCAATATATCCATGGGGAGGAATATTCCTCCCATCTATGTCTCCATCTGCCCAGGTCTCACTCCTACCTCTTCACTCCCCATAGGTAACCATGATTATTAATTTCTTGAATAAGCTTATGGATGTCATTGTGAACATGGAAGCAAATACAAATGTGTGTGCATGTTTATTCTTATTTTCTCCCTTTTTTGTGCAAAAGGGGCACACTGAACCCCTTGCTCAGCAAGGCTTTTGTGGAGGGCTCATGCTAGTTTTGTGGACAAGAAATGGGGACTAGATGACGCCATGCAATAGCAGGCATGTGGCTAGTTCAGGGCAGAACCAGAAGTGGAATCTAGCCTGCTGACTTTTTGTCCTAGGTCCTTCCCACTTGTCTCCTGGATCTGTGTTTGCCCACACAAGGGAGTACTTAAGAAGCACTGGCAGGCTTCTGGGAAGCAGTTTGTCCTTGTAAGTGGTTTAAAACCTCCCCTTGGCAATCTTGCATATAGCACTCATTTGCTTGGTAAACCTTTTTTCTCATAGATCATGGAAAGGTAAACTTTGAGCCCTTTGCTCTTTAAGTGAATAAAATGGCCTAACTGTACTAAAGCTTTATCCCAGTGCTTGGTTCATAGTAGCCACTTCATAAAATAAACATTAGTTGAATCTGAATGATCACTACATTCCAATTTAATGGTACTTGGATTAAAGAGATTCATCCTAAAGAGACAGGGAATTGGATCATTTCAGAACCAGTCCCGTGATGGTTTACTTTGGTAGCACAGCCCTTCTCAAGCCAGTGGTCACTTCCTATTCTTCTGCCAGAGAAGCAGAAACAACAGCTTTCTTTGTATTCAGTATTGATTTGGGGGATCGCATGGGTCCTTACGACTACCTGCTGGCAATATTCAGTCCAGCCCATGGACAAAGCTGAGCTGGAAGAGCAGGGAGTCAAGGGAGGTCAAGAGACAGGGCAAGGCTTGGGGAAGGAGTGAGAAGTCCTCTTCCAGGGCCTACTTTCCCACTCCCCTTCTGGTTCTCTGAGACCAACCTCCTCCCCTTTTCATCTCTGAGGCATCCTTACCAACCAGCAGTTCCTCTGCTCTGACATCAGCTTGATCTTTAAGGCTTGCCTCAGTCACATGCAAAAGAGGGTGATCCCATAGTGAAAAAAATATTTAGCTAAGATTCCAAAAGTGAGGGCAAATCCCTGGGAATTTGCTGTTTTTGAAGTAGACTATTACCACTCTTCACTATAGGTAATTTTAAGTTTGCAGTAGCTAATGGGCAAAGGAAAGAAGAGTAAAATAAAATTGTCATGGGATGGTAACTTCCTACATTAACCTGCAAGGTATCCATCTTTTCCAGGCCACCAGAGAATCTAAGTTCAAGTCCCCAAACAGGGAACTGGGCTCTCATCCTAATTCTTCCTTAAGGAGCCAACACAGTCATTACCTCCACATAAACATGTCAACTCTCCCCACGTACAACCATGAGAAATCTCTCCCAGCCAGCCAGAATGGAAGGAACTAATAGCTTTTAGCAAGCAGCACGGCCTCACATACAGAAAGTGGCTGGCACGAGGCTTGCACTCAGGTCACAGCCTTCTATCAGCTGTTGTGGCCACCTCTTCCTAGAAGAAGCTCTCCCCAGGAAAAGCACAGAATTCTGCTGGGTCACAGAGCCCCTCAGGTGTCAGTTCCAGCCACTCCCAACACACTTCAGGTGGGCCACCTTGACTGCAGTGGTTATGATTGCTGGGTTTGAATCCTGTCTCTGTCACTTGATTCTGGATCATTATTTCAATTCTCTAAGCCTCAGTTTCCACATCTGTAAAGCCCTGTCCCCTGGGGAAGTTATGAAGAGTAGAGAAAATTATCTTTGCAAAATGATTAGCAGAGTATTGTTGGTTGTTAGTGCTGAATAAATAGTACTTATTTTATCATCGTTATTATGCCTCTTAGGAACCCACAGCCTGTGAGGTGGGAGGCAGTACTCCAGCCTGAAAGCTAAGGGATGGATGGTTGAGTTGCCCAAGGTCACTCTGCAGCCTTACCAGAATGAAAGCTCCACAGAATAGGGGGGTTGTCTGTTGTGTTCCCCAAACCTAGAACAGTTCCTGACCCTCCATCAATATAAGCTGAATGAATGAATGAATGAATAGATGGATGGATGAATGAATATAACTGAGAAGCTGGAATTTGAGCCTAGGTCAGTGTGACTCCATGGTCAGATGCTACACTCTTCCTGCTCCGTTTCCACAGACACACACACACACATACACACACATATCCTATTTGTCCTTGGAAAACCAGCATCTTCCAAGGGTTTTCCAACAACTGCAGCTCATCATACCCATCTTTTCCCATTGTGCTCCCATAATACACACAGTCTCTGCCACACAATATAACAATTTATTAGACCTCAAACTCTCTGGGGGCAGAGACCACTTCTTAGCCACTGGATTTCTTAGTCTCAGTCTCAGCTTAAATCAGGCTCTTAAGAAGCACTTTCTGGTTGGCTGGCTTCTTTTGGGGGAAAGGGAGCCAATTGTCACCTCCTCCAGACCCTCATATTTCCAAACCCTAGCCTTTCTTACAGGAAAGAGGAAGGGAACTCAACTTTACACTTGACATTTTTCACTGAGGAGCCACACTTGCCCTTGGCCTCCTAACCCAATCCCTCGCCTTGCTATCATCAGTTCTCAGATCTGCCCTAAGGTTGGGATATAGGATAACTCTGTCCTGAGAGACAGGAGATGTGGTTCCAAGATCCAGTTCTGTCATTATTTGCCATAGGAATGTTCTTCTTCTGGGATTCAGTTTTTTCATCTCTAAAATAAAGGTCTTGATAATCTCTGCATTCTCATCTGCTCTGGCCATTTGTGCAACTCATGTGCTTGCCCCAATCTCAGGGCCACAGAGAGTGGGACACATGTACTTCCAGTTGTATGGCCCTTCTGAGACTGGGAGGCCTGTCTAGGTCCCACCCCAGCCTCCTCCTTCCATTAGTTTCCACACTTATTTCTCTCCAGGCCTCTTCTGGACACAGGGCTCTGGACTCGGAGCCACATCACATCCTCCAGGCTGACAATTCTGGGCACCACTTTGTTCCACTTCCTCATCTGGGTTTCTGCTCCTCACCAGGGATGAGATATGCTGACCTTCCCAGTCACAGGATCAAGAGTAGACAAAGTTGCAGCAAAAGTCACTGATGGCCTCTCCTGGAGGGGAAGATGTTCTCTGGGCACCCAGATACCAAAGTAAGAAATATGTGTTTAGAAAGGCATCAAGCCACAGAAACAAGATCTCATGGACATACGGAGAGAAATGAAAAGAACACTCAGCCATGGCTTAGATAAAAGGCAAACATGCAGGGCAGTCACTTGAACAGGCAGGGGATGAACAACAAAAACATGCCCCTCTGTTTGGTTTTAGAAGCATCGTGCCAAAATGCCAGGCTAAGTATGGCTCCCTGTTCACAATAATTATTGAGTAGAAAACTCAGGTCACAAAATGTACAGTACATCTCGTTTTATTTACACCCACAAGCACACACATGCATGCAAGGATTAGGAGAAACTATACCAAAATGTTAATGGTGGTCAAATTCAAAATAATTGTTCTTTGCTTTTTTTCTAAAGAACTTATCGAGGCATTTCCTTTTTTTTTTCCCTGCAGTAAACAAAGCTTATTTTGTAAAGAGAAAAAATATAGTAACTTATTTTTAAATGCCCCTCATCCTAAGTTTTTGAAAGTAGAATACTAAAAATAAAAGGTTTGTCCCTTTACAACTGTACTGTAAAGATGACATACAATTAAAAAGAAGGAAACAGGCTGGGCCCGGTGGCTCATTCCTATAATCCCAGCACTTTGGGAGGCCGAGCCAGGCGGATCACTTGAGGTCAGCAGTTCAAGACCAGCCTGGACAACATGGTGAAACCCTGTCTCTACTAAAAGTACAAAAATTAGCCAGGCGTGGTGGTGCACACCTGTAATCCCAGCTACTTGGGAGGCTAAGACAGGAGAATCACTTGAACCTGGCAGGTGGAAGTTGCAGTAAGCCAAGATCACATCACTGCACTCCAGCCTGGGTGACAGAGTAAGACTCTGTCTCGAAAAATAAAAAAATAAAAAGAAGGAAACATAAGAGCTTCAGGCATAAGAGAAGAGACGGGGGTCTCAGGATTGGGGGTGGAGAATGATGCAGAAAAAGGAAGAGGCTCCATGATTCACATCTGGAACAGTGGCGTGGTGCTGGGGAGGCCTTTGGCACCCATGGGGAAGGAGAAGGTAGCACGAAGGATAAATTGCTGTCACAAACAGGAAATGCAAACCATTATGTCCCCAAAGGCAACAGTGTCAAGCCACTCACTATTTCAGAATATAAGCAAAGAAATTATTCTGTCCCTAAAATCTAGAGACCCAAAAAGGTAAAGTGGTGTTACCATCCATGTGGAGCTGATGTCCTCCTTCGAGGTAAAAGAAAGTTCACAGCACCCAAATCCCCTCTCTATCCCTACTCTTCTCCCACCTTAGCAAGAAACAAACTTGCAGAAAGGGGAGCAACAGATGTTCTGATTCTGCTGAGACCCCTGTGTACGTGCCTCTGATGAGCTGGGAAACTTCTCTATGCTGCTCCCCACTCTGAGGAGCAGAGGTCACGAGAATCCCACCCACCTCCATCCCTGACCATACCACTGCACCACCCATGCCTACTGGAGGTCAAGCACTGGGAGAGAGGAAGGCTCAGCTACCATACCCAAAGGAAATGACTACCAATGAGGATTTACACCTTTCAAAAGGTGCTTCATTCCTGGGAAAGAGAAAAGAAGCATTTGTCCCAGCTTTTCTTCAATGGAAAATAGGGCCCTCTTCCCTGCCGTTCCCACTGCCAGCATGGGGGCAATCTCCCTAGATGGCTCCCCTTCTCCCATAGGCCACATCCTCTTGGCATCTTTGGAAGGGATGAGCAGCAGAGTGGCATTTCAGTGAATGGAAGGTTGTGAAAACAAACCTGCAGTTTGGACAAGATAAGCAGGAGGGAAGATCAGAGAGGTAGGGAAGAAGTGTGCCCCAGGGAAAGAGTGAGAATGAGGGCACCCAGCTTCCCACCCTTAAGCCATCAAACCCCTCAGGTCTGATGTGGACCAAGCTTGCTCCTTTGTGAGAAGCGCTACTTTTCAGTCCTGATTCAGAGGTAGTAGTCCCTAGATAATTGATGCTGGCAGATTTTTACATGTAGGTTCCTGGGGTGGCCTTAAAGATGCCCTGACGCTGATTGAGAAAGACTTAGTTTGGAACATGGGCTGCATATGCTTGATGGCTATATCTCTACCCTCCACCAGATGTGACGGCATCATTTACATTAGGAATTCTGAAGGGCTGTCCAACCAGAGATCTGGACAAGTGCCTGGACACTGGCTCCAAGCCTGCCCACACTTGAGCCGAGATCCTCAGGGTGCCAACTGGGTGGCAGGGGTATCTCCAGGCTCCGGGTTAGGAAGCCAAATTCTCGGCCTTCTCTTTGCCAGAGGAAAGATGGACATATTTGGGGCCACAGTTTTTATGTAAAAAGATATATAAAGGCAAAGATTGGGGACTTAGTTCAAAGTTTTCCAAGGCATTTACTGGAATGCATTTCTGAGGGGGACTGAATGCCGTCTTCTGTGCTACGTGGAATTAGAAGGACTTGCAATTGGTGAAGTAAACATATCTAAAGAGTATTCATTAATGAAATGATGAAAGAAAATCCTTGACTTTCTTTCACCTTCTCCTGCCACTCTCTTTCACCTTCTCCTGATCAACATTTTTTATCAGTGATTTGGATAAAGAAAAATCAAGCTTAAAATTTGCAGATATCACTAGGTTGGAAAGCAGATAAAACACTGCTTGGCAGTAGGTGCATCCGTGAAGATCTCAGGTGCCTAGCAAGGCTGGCTGAACTTAACAAGGGACATTTGAACTGGTCAACTGTAAGGATCTACATTTAGGTTCAGAAAAGCATGCAAGTGGGTACAGCTCATGTCAATGGCAGCTCAGGTGGACAAGCCTTCAGGGAGCCAGTTGAATCTGAACTCGGCATAAACTAAAAGTGTGACACGACCTCTAAAACTCAGACAGCACTGACATATGTGTAACATTTGGAGCAAATTAAGTAAGAGTTCTCCCTTACACTTTGTACAAAAATTAACTCAAGATGGATTAAATACTTAAATGTAAAACCCCAAACTATAAAAACCCTAAAAGAAAATCTAGGCAATACAAGTCAGAACACAGACATGAACAAAGATTTCATGATGAAAATGTCAAAAGCAATGGCAACAAAAGCAAAAATTGACAAATAAGATCTAATTAAGCTAAAGAGCTTCTGCATAGCAAAAGAAACTATCATCAGAGTGAACAGACAACCCACAGAATGGGAGAAAATGTTTGCAACCTATCCATCCGACAAAGGTCTAATATCCAGAATCTACAAGGAACTTAAGCAAATTTACAAGAAGAAAACAAACAACCCCATTAAAAAGTGGGCAGAGGACATAAACAGACACTCCGCAAAAGAAGACATACATGCAGCCAACAAATACATGAAAAAAACTCAATATCACTGATCATTATAAAAATGCAAATCAAAAACCACAATGAGATACCATCTCATGCCAGTCAGAATGGCTATCATTAAAAAGTCAAAAAACAACAGATGTTGGTGAGGTTAGGGAGAAATAGGAACGCTTTACACTTTTGATGGGAATGTAAATCAGTTCAACCATTGTGGAAGACAGCATGGCGATTCTTCAAAGACCTAGAACCAGAAATACCATTTGACCCAGCAATCCCATTATGGGATGTATAACCCAAGGAATATAAATCATTCTATTATAAAGACACATGCACACATATATTCATTGCAGCACTATTCACAACAGCAAAGACATGGAATCAACCTAAATGCCCATCAATGCCAGACTAAATAAAGAAAATGTGGTACAGATACACACCATAGAACACTATGCAGCCATAAAAAGGAACGAGATCATGTCCTTTGCATGGACACGGATGGAGTTGGAAGCCATTATTCTCAGCAAACTAACACAGAAACAGAAACCAAACACCGCATGTTCTCACTTAAAAGTGGAAGCTGAATGATGAGAACACGTGGACACATTGGGGGAACAACACACACTGGGGCCTGTTGGTGGTGGTTATGGTGGGAGGGAAAGCATCAGGAAGAATAACTAATGGATGCTGGGCCTCATTCCTAGCTGATGGGATGATCTGTGCAGCAAATCACCATGACACACTTTTACCTATGTAACAAACCTGTATATTCTGCACATGTGCCCCAGAACTTAAAATAAAAGTTAATGAAAAGAAAAAGAATCCACTGCACCCACTTTTGGAGTTTCTATCTGGGACCTACAATTAAGAGGGATATTGAAAAAAAGGAAAGAGGGACCAGACTAGGAGAGGGTCTGGAAACATTGTTAAGTAAGGAATGGCTAAAATAAATGCAAGTGCTTTGGTAGGAATGGAAGATACTCAAGCAAGGCAGAACAGCTGCCTTCAAACAGCTGAAGAACGGCCCTGTGGAGCTGGCTCTGCCTCCTCTGTGTGGGCTCAGAGAGCAGCCTTAGGAGTCGTGGAAATTGTGGGCTCCCTGATCAAAAGGGGGAACAAGCTGCATCACAAAGTAGTGAATTCGACATCCCTAGAAGTATTCAAACAGACACTAAATGAGCACCTGCCAGAAATATGTAGAAACACTACTGAAAGCCCCTAAATTGTCCCTTCCAACTGGGACTCTATAAATTCAGGGTCATGCAATGATGAAAGAAAAGATCCCAGGGAACAATAAGAATCAGATAGGGGATAAGTGGCAGTTAGGCACCTGCTGGAATTCTGGTCAGAGGTGGATTAATGGGAGGTGACTCACAGGTGGTCTTAGGCTATAGGAGGGAGACAAGGTTAATCTTTTATAAGAACCAGCCTCTGCACGACAGACCTGCTCTATAGGGAAGAGCAGAAGAGTTCCTCTGCCCCAAGCTCAAGGCGAGATAAAAGCAGAATAAAGGGGAACATGGGTACTAGTTCCAGGCCCTGGTAATAGCAGTGTCCTCTCTCCTCCTGACATTGGTTCCTGCCACACAACCTGCACATAGGGATTTGCACAGAGCACTGCCTTCTGCTCCATCTGGGGAGGTGATTGCTAAGCAAGAAAGAGACTCCAGGTAAACCCAGAGCAACAGGCAGCATTTCAGGTGAAAGATCTGGGCCGAAAACAGCTTGCCAGCCATCTGATTGCAAGGAAGTCACTTCCACTATGTGGCCTCAGTGTTATCTTCTGTAAAGTAAAGGCAGGATTGGTGAAATGTAAGGTTGGTCCCTCTAGCACTCACATTTTTTATGAGTCATGAATTTCACTTTTGTCTCAGTGACATCAAGGTCACTGGACAGAAGATTTGGGGAAGGGCAGAGTGTCCAAAGTGTAGTCAATATCCCACCAGGATGAGGACAAAGTAGAGTGTCCCAGGAGACAAGGTCCTTAAGGAGTTTTTGGAGTTGGGGCCAGGCGTGGAGGAGACTTGATGGCTGAGAAATCCTGACCCCATTCATTTGCCCACTCATCCCTGGGAACAATGCTAAAAGTGCAAGTCGCATTAAAAGTTAATGAACAAATGCCCTACTGTTCTCTGGGTCACTTCCACCCTGGAGGAAATTTACTCTCTTCCTCTAACCTTTTCCTTCCTTATTCAGTTTCATATCTTCTTCTTATTCCCTGGAGTCCATTACTACTTATAGACCCCTGTGGTTATTTTTTGAGTCAACAGGCTATTAAGCTTTTACGTCTTTTCCTTGATGGCCCTACTTTTCTCTTATTACCCTATTTGACCCACAAATCTGTATTTCCCTTTCACTAAGCTCCCAAGAAACCAGAGGGTCTCTTGGAAGTTCCTTTCATGGGTCCAGAGGGTAAGAACAGATTCTGCTAGAAAACAGAGGGGTGGAAGGGATAATTGGGGAAAATTATGGAGAAAAGAGGTCCATTTCTTTCCCTTTCAACTTACTTTAAAAATGGTGCCAGTTTCTTCTCTGTAATCAAGTTTCCCTTTAGCCAAGGAAGGAGGGAAAAAATGAATGCATACAGATCCATGTAGATCAGTGGCTCTTGAATTCTTTATCCTAAGATCTGTTTCTCTCGTTCTATGCTTCCTATCCCACAGTTTGGCATTCTTAAATTTTCCCAACTCCTATATTTAACAAAAACAAAAAGTAGGCCAAAGATTCTGGTCTTTTGAGATTTTAAGAAATAAATGAGCATTTCTACTAAATTGAATTATAGACTTTTGATGAGTTATAAACTATATTCTCTGATCTATCTATCTCTTTCTCTCTCTCTCTCTCTCTCTCTCCCCCTCTCTCCCACTCCCCCACCCCCGCTCTCTCAGGCTGGAGGGCTAGGCAAAGGGTGGGGAATATGGGAGGTCAGTGGTGACACTGGGGCTGGAGGCCTGGGTGGTAATGGGTCTGAGATAAAAAGAACCGTGCTTATGGCAGTCAAGGGTTTGGGCTGGAGGCAAGGCTAAGAGCTCCTGCAGTTCACGCTGTTCAGTTCCAATGGCCTGGGAACTTTCTGCCCCCCAGCTCAGGTCATGTCCTGCAAGCCAAGAAATACCATGTTAGGCACTGGAAGAGCCCTGTATGTGAAGGCAGTTAAGCTCAGAAACAAGTGACAGAGAAGAACTCAGCCATCTCTTTCCCTATGTGTTAAGGATTTTTTGAGCTGCTGCTACATGTCTACCGCCATGCCAACTAAAGTGAGAAATGAAGGGATAAACTGTGGATCTGAACCTTTAAGGAACTAACCATCTAGCAGATATCTTTGAGCATTCAAAACAGATGCTTATCTGGGTGGAATGGGTAAAGTTTGATCTTATTTGGAAGCAGACAGAAGGACAAGATGATGCTGAGTTGTTCTTTTCCACACTCAAGAGAAAGCACAGAGGAGTGGTGACCATGAGTACTGGGGACCGTGGACCCCTTGAGTACTGGGGACTGTGATGATGTCACCAAAACCCCCAAGCCTGCCTCTTCTCTGCCACACCCTTGACCCAGTAGAGACTGTGTACTGTGCACTCTGTGTACCCTGTGCACTCTGAAGTAGACGTCAATCCTGGATTGTAAGACATCCTACCTCCAGCTCTGCCCCTATTATCATCATAAGTCTTCCATGTCTCTGTCTCTATTTAACTCCACAATTAAAGGTGGAAAATAAGAGCTCAGGTAAGTGCCTAAATTATCTTATTTTAGGGAAAAAGAAAAATCAAGAAACAGGAAAAAGATTGACGTGTCTCTCTCCCACCACCAAAAGCAGGGATGAACTGGCAGAGGTCTTTAAGAGACTCAAAAATACCAAGGAAATGCAATGTACACCCTTTGATACACAAAAAGCCCCCAAGGAACTTTAATCCAAATGAAGAGACAAGGCTTAGACAAATGAGTTAAAAAACAGACGAGCAAACAACAACAGATTTAAATAGGCAAATCAGACCTTGGAGGAGGGCCATGGAGTCATCTCTGTGTCGGCCACATACACTGTATTTTTCTGAACAGCATCAATTTTCACATCCAGTCTCATGTCACATCACATGTCCATGTCCTAATTTTCAGTTCAGAAAACAGTCGTCATACCGTTTACTTATTTTAATTTTCTCAAGAAATCTTAGAGGAAACTTGGTGCTAAAACCATGGTAGACTACAGAGTCACCAAAAAGTCAAACAGATGATTGGTGTAAGAGAACTTTAGAGGAGGGAAGAGAGAGAACTCAGTGAGGACAGGGCAGGGCAGAGAGGGCTTCCTGGAGGAGGCAGGGCAGGGCTTGAAGGATGGGGCAGTGAGCACACTGGGCTGACCAGGTAGCCTGGCTCTTCCAAGGCTCAGCCTCCAAGCTGTCTTGTCTCCCCTCCTACTTTCATCTCTCTCATGAGTCTACTCCATTTGGGTCCTTCCTGGGTAGCACAGTGTCCCAACAGCTATAATTCACCATGGCAGATGTGTGCAGGGACAGGAGGGAGTGCAGGGGTGACTGTAATCCATTTCACTCCCTACCACCACTGCAGTCACAGGCAAGGCATAGGCAGGCCAAGTATATGCCCTGGGACCCTTCATGCCAGGTGTCCCTCCCACACCTCCACCGAGCCCTGGGGCTCCTCTGCTCGCCATGTGGCACCAAGATCTGTCAGCAAGCAGCCCCACCAGAAACACCAGCTGTTCTCTGGTTTTTCACAGCCTGGGTCACAGCTAGCACCAGGACTGCTGCTCCTCAGAGGGATAGGGATCAGGGCTCCAATTTAAAAATATTCATTGAGTCCCTGCCATGGGCTTGACACAGCAATCTAATAATGAGCAGGAGAAGGTCTCTGCCATGGAGAAGTCAATCATGCAGTGGGGGAAACAGATGAGTACAAGAAGTCAGTGCATGGACCTCAGACACTCTGCGGGGAGCTGCCCTTCTCTGGGGGCACTGGGAGGACGAGTGGTCTTGGCTGAAAGTGAGCAGCTGTCCATCTAGAAATGTCAGTCCTCCACAGAGTACAACTTTTTCTTAGCAACTCTACTTGTCTTTGAGCAAGCCTTCAAAGTCTTGCTCAAAAACATCAGTTCATCTAGGAAACCCACCCCAACTAGCCATACTCCACTCTAAACCTCTGAGCATGTGGGACACGGCATGCCACACCCCTCTGCAGATGTTGCTGGTGCCTCTTTCCTATGTGCTATATCGACTCCCGTTCTGATCACGACTCCCTTGAGAATGCAGCCCATATTGTTTACTTGTTTTCTTCTTCCCTATAGAGATCCCAGAGAGAAGCTGGTGCTAAAACAGTGGTTCACAGCACAGGCATTGGAGTCAGGGGTCCTGGGTACAAATTCCGGCTCTACTGCTTATTAGCCTGGGAGACTCAGGCATATGACCTATTTTGGTGAGCTGCCATTTTTCCTCTATGCAATGTATGTCATTAACCTACCGTAATCACCTAATGTAGGTAAATGGTCTAGTTCTTAGGCACATAGTAGGTTCTCAAGAAGTCAGAGTTCTTTTTGTTCCAGACACAGCAGAGACTCATGTGACCCAGCAACATCGTATGCCCACCTTGGCTCGGGTATAAGGCACGAGTCCTGTCCACTCCTGGGCTGCTCAGTGGCAGGAAAGGCCAAGAAAACTCCAAGTATTTGCTCAGCCACTTGGAGAAGGGCCTGGTCCTCAGGTCATCAGGCTCAATGGGCTGTCTCTGAACCTGGCCATTCTCAGAGGACTGGGGAAGACTACTAGGGAAGCGGGGCTTACAGGGTAGCAATAAGACTCTTGGCATGGCCCCAGGGGTCTCCACGAGTCTCCATGGTGGGGAAGGATGGGAGGGGCAAGGTCCCAGGACAGCTTGGCCCTCCCAGTCAGATCAAGTCCTTTCCTTCACTCCCAGCACTGCCCTCACCATGCCACCTCTGCCCAACTGGAATAGAGAAGAGAAGTCACAGGAAGAGCCTGGGGCTGGGCACAGTGGCTCAGGCCTGTAATCCCAACATTTGGGAGGCAGAGGCTGGTAGCTCAGTTGAGCCCAGGAGTTCAAGACCAGCCTGGGCAACATGGCGAAATGCTGCCTCTACAAAAAATACAAAAGTAACTGGGCATGGTGGTGCATGCCACCCATAGTCCAGCTATGTGGGGAGCTGAGTCACTTGAGTCCAGGAGGTTGAGGCTGCAATAAGCTGTGATCATGCCACTGCACTCCAGCCTGGGCAACAAAGTGAGACCCTGTCTCAACAACAACAACTACAACAACAACAACAACAACAAAACAAAACAAAAAACAAAAAACCAGACTGCCTGCCGACTGCCTGGCTCGTCCAACAGAATGGTGACATAGGCTTCTCTCGCCTGCCTGGCTTCTGGAAATAGCTGCTCTGCCCACAGAGGGCTGGCCATTTCCCCAGTCCTACAGCTGGAGCAGCACTCCCCTCAAGGGCAGAAGAGAGCATTCTCTTAAAACCAACTGGCTGCTTCCCATCCTAAAAAGGATCAGCTTTGGTATCAGGCAGCAGAGACAAGCCAGCCCCCAGGCAAGGGAGATAACCTCCACCTAGCAAGCAGGTGGGAAACTCCCCCAGGAGCAAGTCCCAGGTAGCTCTCGAGAACAGTAAAGTCCCCTTCCCCTCCCCACTCTCTCCACTTCCCTCTGCACCCCCACAACATGAAAAGCATACTTGTGCTCTTACAGGCTGTCAGCCAAACATGTCAACCCTGCAGGACCACTACCCACATCATCAGCATCTTTCTTAAACTCCTATTTTCTGTGGTGCTAACTAGATACCATGGACAGGAATTTCCAGAGCTCCCCTTAGATGAACTTCAGCATATAAAATTCCTATATTCCTCTTTCCCTCCCAAATATTAAGCACATACTATGTGCTGGGTTAATAGGGAGACAAAGATAAAGCAGACTCAATTCCCTCCCTCAATGAGGGGAAACAGACTTCTACTGTTAAAAAGTGCCACAAACCATAGTTGGCTGTCACTCATCATAAAATAGAGGTACATTTAAGGACCACAGAAGCACAGAGGGGAGCAATTAATCCCAGTGAAAGTGTGGGGACATGTTAAGAGAAGGCTGGGGGGCCTTTACTCTAGAGGCCACCATCCCCTCCATGGGCCCCTCTGGGAAGCGGGCATGTGGCACCAAAGCAGGCAGCAAGCGCCCACCCAAGGACACCACCTGCTCTGACGTTCACCGGCTGGATCACAGCAGTGGTGGGAGCCGTGCTGTCCTGAGGACTCGCAACACCAGTTCCATCAATGCCCTTAGTTCCTTCCTCACACAGATAATGCAAACACTATGAGCCCACCTTGTCACTTAAGCCTCAAGTGCATCCACCAAGTCCCACTTAGTGCTTCTGGAAACCTGGGTAGGTTTTGCAAAACAGACTTGACAGCAAAGGTGAAAGATCCCAGCCCTAGCAGAGGACATACGGGTGTGCACGCACATGCCCTACACTGGATGGGGAGAAAGGGTGACAGACACCCCCTGGATGAAAAAGAAAGTGAAAACAAAAGAGGGATGCCATCTAGGAAATACAGAAAATCATTTTAACCAACTGAGTTAAGCACTTGGCACATCTTGGACTGAGAATAGTTGAGGAACAGTGTTTTAACCAACTGAGTTAAGCTAGGTTACCAAATGATCAGACAAGGTGCTGCCTCCACTTATTAGAATTACACACATTTCCTGTTCTACACTCTTGAGTTATTTTCCACCAGCCCCACAACTCCATAAGGATTGCACTGTTCACCACTTCATCCTGTGCCTGGTGAGAAAAGTAAGTAAATATGAACGAACGCCCTGCAGTTCTTTCACCCCATTGCATACAGGACAAAACGAAGTGAAAGTTAGTGCAACTCCACACTGAGAAGACCTCCCTAAAGGGAGGATTCTTGAAACCGTGGATATACTTCCAATGAAGCATGTGCAATTTCCTTGCTTAAGAAACTCTATGGATAGAGTTGACATCCATCAGTCTGGGCTGGTCAGGTGGGGTCCTGATGGAGGCTTAGGGACACCCAGTCCCTCTTGCACGTTATGGATGCTTTGGCTCTAGGCCAGATGCTAGCAGCGTGCAAGGTGTCCTCTGCATGAGGCCCGGTTTCCAAGAACTTGGAGTGCTGCACAAATACCCAACATCTGTGCATTTCCACAGCACCTTTCTCCAAGGAATTCAACATGCTTACAGACATGATCTCATTCATCCTCTCATTCCCTCTGAGGCAGGGAGGGGACCAGCATGATTACTTCTGTTCAGTATGTGGGGGAACAAGGCCCAGAGATGGAAAGAAAGTTTCTCAAGGTTACACAGCAAATACAGGACTGCCAAAACAACAACACCACCACCACCAGGAGGTCAGGTCCAATGTCCCACACTGGTTCCCTCTCCTGACTTTGCCTTGACCTTGTGTTGAGATTTAAAAGCATTAAAGAAAGGTACATATTATAAGGATTGCTGAATTAGCATCATGAACATCCTGTAAAATCTGACAAGACCATTGAAAAATTGTATTAATCATCACCCCACGTTCTCTTCTTCTTACAGGTTCCTAGTTCAGTCTTTAGGACCTTGTCGGGGGAACAGAAATGAAGAATAAAATGAAACCTAGAAACAACAACTGTGATGGAAAATATGCCAAAACTATACTCCGAATCGGGACCTGAGCAGTGGGGCTGAGCTCACCCATTCTCTTGGGGAATGGGATGGCTTTGGAATGTGCAGTGCTTTGGGAAATTAGCAAAGGGAAGGAAGCCTGGCCTGAACTGGAGACCGGGAGGCAAAGGCTGGCTGAGTGCTACAAGAGGCCAAAGCAAGGACAACCCATCGCCAGCAGAACTGGTCACCCCTCTCTACTCTAATCAGAGGGCTTTCTTAATTAATCCAAAGCCCCAGCTATAACCCTCACAAAGGATTTTCTTCCAGTCAATCCTTAAAGCCCCAGCTGTCTCCAAACAAAGGTTTGACTCTTGTACTCCCTTATGAGGGAGGCTTAAAATATTGACTAATCCTATCTGCATCTACTCAAATCCTTGGGAACCTAGATATAATGAGCTGAGACCCAAAAGGTGAAAATCTCAATTAGACACGCTGCTTTATCTAAACTTAAGAAACAATGACACACAGTTTAATCCAAATTTGCCTGTTACTCTGCAAACAGGTCAAAATGTAATAGGGCCTGGGCAGCATCCAGTTCATCCAAGTCTAGGGTGCCTCTAACTTAGGCCTTCCTGTTCCTTCACTTTGTTAAAGACAAAATCCTGAACCATGGGAGTATCCTTTTTTTTTTTTTTTTTTTGTCGGAGCTTCTCAAGTGCCAAGGAAGACTCTATGTCTCCTGCCTAACACAGGAGGATCAGCACACCTGCCTCCTATGTCCTTTTCCTGCTGTTGTGCTCAAGAAGTGCAAGTCTTATGATCTCACTAGGTGTGAAATGGAGAGGCATGGAGGAATGAGGAAAGAGAAGGTGAAAGCCACAGGATGTATTGATTAGGAAGATAACTAATTATTAATTAAGAAGGTAACTAGTGATCACTAGAGAGACCAGTTTCAGGAGATTTTGGGAAAAAAACAAATTGCGAGGTTACTAAAGAAGCCAAAGGAATGTAAAGAAACCAAAGTGGGAATTTCAAGAAGAATGATCTTGAGAAAAGGGAGAAGTTGGTACCAAAGGCAAGGGAACTTGAGGCAGGTACATATCTGAGGGAGAGTTTAATTAGGAGGGCAGAATCTTTGACCTAATTTTGGTTAGAGAACAGGAGATACAAGGAGTTAGAGATCATTAATGCAAAAGAAAAGAGATCATTTTAGAGCAAAAGCCCAGGAGTAGACAAGGAGAGATGAGGTTGTTAGCACAGAGACCGGCTTTTTATGGGAGGCATAAATTGGCTTCATTTCAGTGCCTTCTTGGTGAAATCTAGGATCTGCTGTTCTAAATGTGGGCCTGGCCTCTCAGCTCTTCCTAGACGTGACATCCAGGCCAGGTTCCCTGGTTCATTGATGGTAACCTGGTGAACGAGATCCTGCTTCCAAGCTCTCACTGACACTGGCTCGCCGCTGTGACGGGCTCTATCTTTCCTTCCAAACTCACCTAGGATCTCTGAATTTGGTGTACTTTTGTTCCATCCCAGCATAACACACAAGTAGGTGGACACGGACCCCTGTAGGGGAAGCCTACAGCACTGGATAGACTTAAGAAGTGACATCTGCCCTGCCACGGTCTTCGATCTTCCCTGTGGCTCAGCTTAAGATGTGGCCTTATTGAGTCCCCAGCCAAGTGTCTGGCACTTAGTAAGCACTCAAGAAATAGTTGCATTTGACTTCCCTTCTTTGAGTCTTCTAATGGGAAATGATGTCTCCCAAAGCAAGGTGGACAAAATGTTTCTTATGCAAGATGCTGACATAAGACAAACTCCTACAGTGACTGCCCCATGTGGGCAGTGTGAGAGCAGCAGTGACATGTGTAAGTCTCAGACTACTTGCAGAAACTGGCTCTCCACAGACCCTGCACAAGCAGGCACAGCAGGGCAAAGTCAATTCTACAGTGACTCAAGCAGATTTTGGTGCTGAGAAACAGTTGACTGGCTGGAGTTAATGATGAAGTCACTCCCTAACACAGGCATTCTCAACCGAGCTTATGGGATTGAAGGGGGACACCAACACACTAAAGGGAAAGTGGCAAAGGTCTCAAAAAAAACTCAGAATCCAGTCCCAAAGTCAGCACCAAAATCTCTGGCTTTGAAATTTCCCTCCTCTGAGCCTCAATATATTTTCTCACTCTGGATTCCCCTAAAGAAATATACTCTTAAAAAAACAAAGCCAAATAAGATTGGGTGCCCTGACACTGGGGGATCCACAGCTGCTACTGACTTTGGATCTTCAGGAGGAAAGGAGGCAACCAAAGCTCTTGGCCAGCTTCACATTAACACAACTTGGCCAGCTATGGATTCCTGAAAGTCTGCATCCTCAGCACAGTGCTCTGGGCCTGGGCTCTTCTGATTCCAGCTGAGGCATCAGCCAAGTCACCCTGGGGCAAGAGTTCCAAACAGTGATTGTCCAAGGCTTCCCAAGGACACCTTAAGCATCCCAAGTATCACCTCGTAATGCGGCATGGGTTGGCAAGAACACATAGGCTGGGAGTGGAGGGTGGGTGCAGCCTATGACTCTTCCCTTGAGAAAGACAGTCTCTCACTCTAGGTCTCAATTAACTCCTAAGCTCAGGAAGAATCACCTCCTTTCATCACATTTAGAATGTCACCCCATCCTGAGCATAAAAATGAACACCAACAAAAACAGAAATCTAATAAAAATCAGAAATTACGCCTAAAATAATTTTTCAATTTCAGATTGTCAGTCATCAGGCATTTATTGAACACCTACTAAGTGCTATGCACTGACACATACACGGAGCATATGACAATGACAAGTCCAACAGCCCCCATCTCACAGGAGCTTACATACTAAAATGGAGAGACGGCCGGCAAAGAAATAAGCAAATAAGGCCAGGTGCGGTGGCTCACGCCTGTAATCCCAGCACTTTGGGAGGCTGAGGCGGGTGGATCACGAGGTCAGGAGCTCGAGACCAGCCTGACCAACGTGGTGAAACCTCGTCTCTACTAAAAATACAAAAATTCGCCAGGCGTGGTGGCACATGCCTGTAATCCCAGCTACTCAGGAGGCTGAGGTAGGAGAATCACTTGAACTTGGGAGGCGGAGGTTGCAGTGAGCTGAGATCGCGCCATTGCACTCCAGCCTGGGCAACAGAGCAAGACTCCATCTCAAAAAAAAGGAGAAGACGACGAAGAAGAAGACAGACGAAGAAGAAGACGAAGACGAAGACGAAGACGAAGACGACGACGACGACGAGGAGGAGGAGGAGGAGGAGGAAGAAAGAAGAAGAAGAAGAAGAAGAAAGAAGAAGAAGAGGAAGAGGAAGAGGAAGGAAGAGGAAGGAAGAGGAAGAAGAAAGAAGAAGAAGAAGAAGAAAGAAGAAGGAAGAAGAAGAAGAAGAGGAAGAAGAGGAGGAAGAAGAGGAGGAAGAAGAGGAGGAAGAAGAAGAAGAAGAAGGAAGAAGAAGAAGAAGAAGAAAAGAAGAAGAAGAAGAAGAGGAAGAAGAAGAGGAAGAGGAAGAGGAAGAGGAAGAGGAAGAAGAAGAAGAAGAAGAGAAATAAGCAAATGAAAAAGACCATTACAGGTCCTGGTAGGTGGAATAAAGCAAATTCCACAGATGAAGGCAGGAAGACAGATCACTGCAGCCAGGGCTGAGATGGTGATGAGGAGAGGGCACAGTGAGGAGCAGGTAGCCAAAGCCATCACTGAGTAAGAGCCTTCCAGAACCTTCCAGAAGAAGGAAGAGCCAGTCAACGACCCTGGGGTGGATATGCACTGGTGTGTGTGAGGAACAGAAAGAAGAGTGAATGCAGGCCAGGCACGGTGGCTCACACCTATAATTCTGGCATTTTGGGAGGCCGAGACAGGCAGATCCCTTGAGCCCAGGAGTTCAAGACCAGCCTGGGCAACATGGTACAACCCTGTCTCTACTAAAAATACAAAATTAGCCAGGCGTGGTGGTGCATGCCTGTAATTTCAGCTACTTGGGAGGCTGAGGCAGGAGAATCCCTTGAACCCAGGAGCGGAGCCTGCGGTAGGCCGAGATCATGTGCCACTGCACTCCAGCCTGGGTGACAGAGCGAGACTATCTTAAAAAAAAAAGTGAATGTAGTTCAAGAGTGGTGAATAAGGTGAAGCATGGAAGGAAAGACAGATGGGCGCCAGATCTTGTGAGGCCTGGTGGGCTACAATGGGGAAAGTCTGTGGTGGGTTTTATGTGGGTGAGTGATGTGATCTGATTTATAGTTCAGAAAGGTCACTTCAGCTAATGTATGGAGACTAGACTCTAAGGGAATGAGGCTCCAGACACAGCAGGCAGGCAGATGATGCAATACTCCTGGAAAGAACTGCTGGGGATCTGGACTAGGTTTGCAGTATGAACAGAGTGAAAGATGTTCAGAGCAAGGATAGATTTTAGTAGGAGAGTCAAAGGCACTTACCAGTGGATTAACTATGGGGTTTGAGGGAACATAAAGAATCTAGGACGACTCCTACGTTTTTGTCCTCCTCACTTTCTTTATGTAAGATATTCAAGGAAGATCTATGTTTAAGCTGGAGATTTGGATGAACTTAAGTAAGATACTTAAGTTCTTTAAGCCGTTGACTTGTTTGTTGGTTGATGTCAGGATGTTAGTAAATGTTAAATTCAAGAATATGTATATACTCCTGAATTTGTTGCCACAAATTCTTGACTTCACATAAGCCCTTCCCCTATGGCCAAGGGCTTAAAGATCCTATGTCCATGCCTTGTCTTAGGCCATATTCAGGCTCAGAAAATGGCAAGAATCTAAGTTCAGGTCCTGGCGGCAGTTCACAGTGCCCAAGTGTGGGGTGCCATGCACCTGCCATGCAGTTTTCCTGCAAAACTCCTGCATCAAGAAATAGCCTGATTTTGTAGTGAGGTGTCAGTAGCCTAGGTGGTCTGGAGGTGTGATGGCACGAAGCTGTCCCCTGCGCCCCGTAGTAGGGCCTGAAGCTCATGAGGCAGACAGTGTGAGGGAATGCTTCCGCCAGGCAAAGGAAAAGAGAGACTGAGAACAAAGGAGATTGAAAAGTAATGTTTCTGAGGGCCAATCATCTTGTAAAATCCTTGTTTATTAACAACAATGGGAGACGTTAATAACTCCCTTCATCCTGAGACATGTTCCTCGTATGACCCCCTGGGACTCCACTTTATGTTGGTTTTCTTCTTATCTCACCGGCCACTTCTGCTTAGTTACTTCAGTGCATCCATCATCATCCCATCTTTAAACTTCAAACAGACATAGGGTTCATTTAGGGGCATCTCTCTTCTTTATCTGCATCTACCCATTTGGTGAGCTGAGAAGGTCTCATGGCTGAAAAATCATCTAAATGTCAGTGACTGTCCAGCTAAGAGATTCCCTTGAATGTTGCACGTTTCTACATGGATATGCAGCAGCTGTCACAAATGTCACATGTTCACAAGTAAATACCTGATGTCTTCCCTCACTGATATTCTTCAAGTTTATATCAAAATCTTGGCATCATCCTTGGCCTCTTTCTTTCTCTCATACCTCACACTCACTCCATGAACAAATACTGAATGATTTGCCTTTGAAATATAGTCAGCATCTCAACCTGTCTCACCATCTCCATGGCTCCTACCCTAGTTTGCGCCACTGTCACCTCCCCTTGGACCACTGCAACTGCCTCCACTGGCTCCCCACTCTGTCCCCACCCTCACGGTCTAGTCTCCACTAAGCAACCAGAGTGAGCATTCAGAAATGTTAGACTCATCCTGTGGTCTTCTGCTCAGAGCCCTGGTGACTTCCCATCTCATTCGGAGTCAATCCAAAGTCCTCAAAATATCCAGAGACCCCCCTCAATACCCTGGCCCAGACCCGCTCCTTCCTTCTTCTCCAGCCACTGCCTCTCTCAAGGCTGGTCTGGCCACACTGACCTCTTTGCTGTTTCTTGCACGAGTTTGCTCTACGTCAGGACCTCTGCATTTGCTGCTTCCTTTGCCCGGATTCCTTTCCCCTCACTGCCACATGACCAGCTCCTCCACTTGCATCCAGGTTTGCTCAGCTGCCATGTGCCAAAGAGATCATTCCCGGAGCAGCCCTACCAGCCTCTTCACTTTCTACTGCTTCACTCTGCTTTGTTTTCCTTCATGGTACATATTGCTAGTGAACATATTATCTGGTATTTATCTACTCATTTGTGGTCTGTATCTTCTTACTAGACTGCAAACCCCTTGAGGGCAGGGATTTGTTTTCAGTGCTGCAGCCCCAGAGTTCGTGCCTGGAACAGAGTGAGGCCTCCGTCAACATAGCAAAACTAGAAGGTGGACGATCTGGGACTTGAACCAGCTCTGTTTGATTCCAAAACTCTCCACTACAAAAAAATGTGCACCACCAACCTGCACCAATATCCAAAGCTTCGAGGATCTCTGCTTCAGTTCCTTAGCAGAAGGGTTTATGGGAGACAGAGAGAGAGAGAGAGAGAGAACAAAACAGACACAAATAGGGACAGAAGGAGAAAGCTAGAGGAGAGAGAAGGAGAAAGCCACAGGAGAGAGAAAGAGTGTCAGATACAGGCAGCCAACATGGGTCCTCTTTGGGGAAGGATGAGCAGTTCAGACCCACTAGCAAGTGGTGAGCCAGGCCTCCTAAGGCCCACGCTAGGATCACCAGCTCCCCAGTGTCCCCACAAAGAGTTTACAGAGAAGCAAGTTTCAAGGAGCCAGATTTTTCCTTCATATGCCACTAACTAGTGAACAAATCCCTTCCCCCTCTCGGCCTCAGTTTCCCCATCTATAAAATGAAGAGGGTAGCCTGAGAGTAGTTCTAAAATCTGGCTATTCATCAGAATATCAATTTCAAAATTTTGCCCCTGGAAAGAATTTAATTCTGGAAGTTTGCAGTGGAGCAAAGGAGTAGGTTTCTGGTTTTGTTTGTTTGTTTGTTTGTTTTTTAACTAGCATTAATTTCCATGTGGGAGGCAGCATCGGTGGCAGGGCTGAGAGCATGGCCCTGGGTCAGACATGGCCTGAATTCAGTGCTGATGATGCCACTTACCGTTTGTGAGCCCTTAGTCCCTAACCTCTCTGTGGTCCGGTTTCCTCATCAGAGAAACAGAGATAGTAACTAACTCTGTCAAGGCCTGGTATGAAGAGGAAGTGAGCTGGCACTTGTAAAACCACTCAGAACCGTGCCTGGTGCATACTTAAGTGCTACATAAGTGTCTGCTGAATAGTTCTTCAAGCCGCTAGTTTGCTGCTGGCTGTGGACAACTTTCAACAAATTTTTCTGATATTCCATGATTCTCTGCCCTACTGCTCCCTAGAAGAAAAAGGAAACAGTCCTCATTAAATTTTTGTGTTAGAGCAGAGAGCACTCCAAGCACCACTCCTGACTCAATACCGAATTGGCCTCAACAGGAATTAGGCCCTTTTAACTACGACTTTGAACAACGTGCCAGATCAGGCAGGGTTATTTAACATTGACATGGAACCACTGACTCGCCAAGTTGAAAAGAATCTTAAGATCATTGGTCAGCATTCTTTTCAAGTACGCATGGAACTTTAAAAAAAAAAAAAAAAAAAAAAAAAAGCACATTCCAGGTCACAAAGCAAATCTCAAAAGTACCAAAAAAATCAACATCATACATGCCACATTCTCCAAACAAAATGCAAGTAAATTAGAAATAGCCAAGATACAAACCTATCCACCCCTACATCAATAGAAATGGAAAACACACTTCTGAATAACTCATAGAGGGCTGGGCCCAGTGGCTCACGCCTGCAATCCCAGCACTTTGGGAGGCTGAGGCAGGCGGATCACCTGAGGTCAGGAGTTTGAAACCAGCCTGGCCTACATGGCAAAATCCTGTCTCTACTAAAAATACAAAAATTAGACAGGCCCGGTGGCGCGTGCCTGTAACCCCAGCTACTTGGGAGGCTGAGGCAGGAGAATTGCTTGAACCTGGGAGGCAGAAGTTTTGTTGAGCCGAGATCGCACCATTGCACTTCAGCCTGGGTGACAGAGCGAGACTCCATCTCTAATAAATAAAT
Organism: Pongo abelii; assembly: GCF_028885655.2. Taxonomy (NCBI): domain Eukaryota; kingdom Metazoa; phylum Chordata; class Mammalia; order Primates; family Hominidae; genus Pongo; species Pongo abelii. Next base: position 5,746,193 of record NC_071995.2, read on the forward strand.
TAATTAATTAATAAAATAACTCATAGAATAAAGAATTCATAATTGAATTTTTAAGATATGAAGGTAGGCTTTTTGACTATTTTGCTCACTGATGAATCCACAGAACCTAAAATAGTGCCTGGCACATAAATATGTGTTGAGTTATGGGGGGAAAAAATAGTAAATGAAACAGTTAAATGATAAAAAGTTTACACGCTTTTTTTTTTAGTGTCTGCAAATTAATGAGTTAAACATCCAACAACAAAGAACAACAGAGTTCAGTCCAAAGAAAGAAAAAGGAAGGACATAATAAATAGAAGAGCCTGAATGAAGGAAATAGAAGACAAACAATAGGAAGGATGAACAAAACCAAACACTGGCTTCTTGAAAAGACTGACAAAAGAGATAAAATAGATAAATATCTAACACATCGATCAGACCTTTAAAAAGAAAGAAACACAAACAATATTTAAAATCACAAAGGCAACATAATTGCAGATATAGCAAAGATGTAGAAATTCTTCAAAAGACAATTCTATGAAAAATTTCATACCAATAACTTGAAAATACATAAACAGGAAAATATAACAATATGGAATCAAGAAGAAAATGAAAACATGAATATAACAAAACCACTAAAAAAAAGCCTGAAATTAAAAATCTACTCACAAAACCCAGAAGTTGGCACACATTTTTTTTAAATGAGTTTTATCAAACTCTCAAGAAACACATAATCCTGCCTTTCTATAATGTATTCCAGAGAACAGAAAAAGAAGGAGCACTCCAAACTCATACTGTGTGGCTTGTACAATCTTGGCCCTGAAACCAGACACAAAATGCAAGAAAGAAAAACTCTAGCTCAACCTCACTAATAAAGAGAGATGCAAAAATCCTAAATGAAATATAAGCATACCAAACATAGCAGTATGTTAAAATAAGTACATAATGGCCAAGTTGGCTTCTGTCAGAAGTACATGAAGAGTTTAAGATTTGTATTAATGAAGTTCAGTACCTTTGCAGGTTAAAGGAGAAAAGCTACATGATTATTTAAATTGATGCAGAAAAAGCATTTCATAGTTTAGTTTAATTTAAATTATGCTAGCAAAATAGGAACAGATGGAAACTTTCTGTAATCTGAGAAATAGTATTAACAGAAAAACTATAGTAAATATCCTATTTGCCAGTAAAATACTAAAAGCAGTCCATTTAAAAACAGGAATAAAATAAAGATACCTAGCACCTACATTTTTATTCAACACTGTACTGAAGCCACTGGCCATACAGTACAACTAGAAAAGGAAACAAAATGTGAGAATTGAAAAGAAGGCTGGACGTGGTGGCTCACACCTGTAATCCCAGCACTTTGGGAGGCTGAGGAGGATGGATCACGAGGACAAGAGATCGAGACCATCCTGGCTAACACAGTGAAACCCCGTCTCTACTAAAAATACAAAAAATTAGCCAGGCATGGTGGCAGGCACCTGTAGTCCCAGCTACTCAGGAGGCTAAGGCAGGAGAATGGCGTAAACCTGGGAGGCAGAGCTTGCAGTGAGTCAAGATCATGCCACTGCACTCCAGCCTGGGCGACAGAGCGAGACTCTGTCTCAAAAAAAATAAATAAATAAAATAAAAAAATTAAAAAAATACAGGTTCCAAGATGGCCAAATAGGAATAGCTCCAGTCTACAGCTCCCAGTGTGAGCGACACAGAAGACGGGTGATTTCTGCTTTTCCAATTGAGGTACCAGGTTCATCTTACTGGGGCTTGTCGGACAGTGGGTGCAGGACAGTGGGTGCAGCCCACTGAGCGTGAGCCAAAGCAGGGCGAGGCATCGCCTCACCCGAGAAACACAAGGGGTCAGGGAATTCCCTTTCCTAGCCAAGGGAAGCTGTGACAGACAGCACCTGGAAAATTGGGTCACTCTCACCCTAATACTGCACTTTATCCAACAGTCCTAGCAAACGGCACACCAGCAGATTATATCCCATGCCTGGCTCAGAGAGTCCCATGCCCATGGAGCCTCGCTCATTGCTTAGCACAGCAGTCTGAGATCGAACTGCAAGGCAGCAGCAAGACTGGGGGAGGGGTGCCCCTCATTGCTGAGGCTTGAGTAGGTAAACAAAGCAGCCAGGAAGCTCAAACTGGATGGAGCTCACCACAGCTCAAGGAGGCCTGCCTGGCTCTGTAGACTCCACCTCTGGGGGCAGGGCATAGCTGAAAAAAAGGCAGCATAAACTTCTGCAGACTTAAATGTCCCTGTCTGACAGCTTTGAAGAGAGTAGTGGTTCTCCCAGCACAGAGTTTGAGATCTGAGAATGGACAGACTGCCTCCTCAAGTGGGTCCCTGACCCCCAAGTAGCCTAACTGGGAGGCACCTCCGCCGACTGACACCTCACATGGCCAGGTGCCCCTCTGAGATGAAGCTGCCAGAGGAACGATCAGGCAGCAACATTTGCTATTCTGCAATATTCGCTGTTCTGCAGCCTCCGCTGGTGATACCCAGGCAAACAGGGTCTGGAGTGGACCTCCAGCAAACTCCAACAGACCTGCAGCTGAGGGTTCTGACTGTTAGAAGGAAAACTAACAAACAGAAAGGACATCCACACCAAAACCCCATCTGTATGTCATCATCATCAAAGACCAAAGGTAGATAAAACCACAAAGATGGGGAGAAACCAGACCAGAAAAGCTGAAAATTCTAAAAATCAGAGTGCCTCTTCTTCTCCAAAGGAACGCAGCTCCTTGCCAGCAATGGAAGAAAGCTGGATGGAGAATGACTTTGACGAGTTGAGAGAAGAAGGCTTCAGACGATCAAATTTCTCCGAGCTAAAGGAGGATGTTCGAACCCATCGCAAAGAAGCTAAAAACCTTGAAAAAAGACTAGATGAATGGCTAACTAGAATAACCAGTGTAGAGAAGTCCTTAAATGACCTGATGGAGCTGAAAACCATGGCACGAGAACTACGTGACGCATGCACAAGCTTCAGTAGCCGATTCGATCAACTGGAAGAAAGGGTATCAGTGACTGAAGATCAAATGAATGAAATGAAGCAAGAAGAGAAGTTTAGAGAAAAAAGAGTAAAAAGAAACAAAGCCTCCAGTAGCCGACTCGATCAACTGGAAGAAAGGGTATCAGTTATTGAAGACCAAATGAATGAAATGAAGCAAGAAGAGAAGTTTAGAGTAAAAAGTAAAAAGAAACAAACAAAGCCTCCAAGAAATATGGGACTATGTGAAAAGACCAAATCTACATCTGATTGGTGTACCTGAAAGTGACGGGGAGAATGGAACCAAGTTGGAAAACACTCTGCAGGATATTATCCAGGAGAACTTCCCCAACCTAGCAAGACAGGCCAACATTCAAATTCAAGAAATACAGAGAACGCCCCAAAGATACTCCTCGAGAAGAGCAACTCCAAGACACATAATTGTCAGATTCACCAAAGTTGAAGTGAAGGAAAAAATGTTAAGGACAGCCAGAGAGAAAGGTCAGGTTACCCACAAAGGGAAGCCCATCAGACTAACATCGGATCTCTCAGCAGAAACTCTACAAGCCAGAAGAGAGTGGGGGCCAATATTCAACATTCTTAAAGAAAAGAATTTTCAACCCAGAATTTCATATCCAGCCAAACTAAGCTTCAGAAGTGAAGGAGAAATAAAATCCTTTACAGAGAAGCAAATGCTGAGAGATTTTGTCACCACCAGGCCTGCCTTACAAGAGCTCCTGAAGGAAGCACTAAAGATGGAAAGGAACAATCGGTACCAGCCACTGCAAAGACATGCCAAATTGTAAAGACCATCGATGCTAGGAAGAAACTGCATCAACTAACGAGCAAAATAACCAGCTAACATCATAATGACAGGATCAAATTCACACATAACAATATTAACCTTAAATGTAAATGGGCTAAATGCTCCAGTTAAAAGACACAGACTGGCAAATTGGATAAAGAGTCAAGACCCATCAGTGTGCGGTATATAGGAGACCCATCTCACGTGCAGAGACACACATAGGCTCAAAATAAAGGGATGGAGGAAGATCTACCAAGCAAATGGAAAACAAAAAAAAAGCAGGGGTTGCAATCCTAGTCTCTGATAAAACAGACTTTAAACCAACAAAGATCAAAAGAGACAAAGAAGGCCATTACATAATGGTAAAGAGATCAATTCAACAAGAAGAGCTAACTATCCTAAATATATATGCATCCAATACAGGAGCACTCAGATTCATAAAGCAAGTCCTTAAGGACCTACAAAGAGACTTAGACTCCACACAATCATAATGGGAGACTTTAACACCCCGCTGTCAACATTAGACAGATCAAGGAGACAGAAAGTTAACAAGGATACCCAGGAATTGAACTCAGCTCTGCACCAAGCGTACCTAATAGACATCTACAGAACTCTCCACCCCAAATCAACAGAATATACATTCTTCTCAACACCACATTGTACTTATTCCAAAATTGACCACATAGTTGGAAGTAAAGCACTCCTCAGCAAATGTAAAAGAACAGAAATTATAACAAACTGTCTCTCAGACCACAGTGCAATCAAACTAGAACTCAGGATTAAGAAATTCACTCAAAACTGCTCAACTACATGGAAACTGAACAACCTCCTCCTGAATGATTACTGGGTACATAACGAAATGAAGGCAGAAATAAAGATGTTCTTTGAAACCAATGAGAACAAAGACACAACATACCAGAATCCCTGGGACACATTTATTTATTTATTTATTTATTTATTATTATTATTATTATTATTATTATTATTATTATAATACTTTAAGTTTTAGGGTACATGTGCACAATGTGCAGGTTAGTTACATATGTATACATGTGCCATGCTGGTGCGCTGCACCCATTAACTCGTCATCGTAAAGGGAAATTTATAGCACTAAGTGCCCACAAGAGAAAGCAGGAAAGATCTAAAATCAACACCCTAACATCACAATTAAAAGAACTAGAGAAGCAAGAGCAAACAAATTCAAAAGCTAGCAGAAGGCAAGAAATAACTAAGATCAGAGCAGAACTGAAGGAGATAGAGACACAAAAAAATCTTCAAAAAGCAATGAATCCAGGAGCTGGTTTCTTGAAAAGATCAACAAAATTGATAGACCACTAGCAAGACTAATAAAGAAGAAAAGAGAGAAGAATCAAATAGAAGCAATAAAAAATGATAAAGAGGTTATCAAACTCCTGGCCTCAAGTGATCCACCCACTCAACCCCACAACGTGCCTGTAACCACTGCACGAGGACTCCTCACATCTGTTTGATCCTTACCTGACTTACTTGGGAACCATCTTCCTTCTAGTTTGAATCCCTAATTACAGATATTTCCTGTGACTGTATCTTTGCTCCTCTTTTTTCTTCCCTATATAATCTCTCACTGGAAGAGCACAGCCACTACCATGGCTCCAATTGCCTTTCAGATGCTCCCAAATCCATCTGTCTAACACTGATGTAGCATTAAACCAACTGCTTACAGGGTAAATCCTCTAGGATTCTAGCCATTTTCTTTTTTTGTTGTTTTTTTTTTTTTTTTGAGATGGAGTCTCGCTCTGTCGCCCAGGCAGGGTGACCAGGAACTAGTCACTCAAGCTCTCCGTTAATTTCCTCATCTCTGAAAAGCGGGGCCTAGAGATATCATTTCCAAGCTGTTTCTAAATTTCTATGAATTCATGAATTATTGACTCTTCTTGACATTAGCTATTTGTCCTGGATATCACTATTATTCTAGGCTTATCTTTGACTTATTTCTATTTTTGTGTGCTGCTTCCTAATCTGATGCCAAATTTTGTCATTTTTCTTATTGAAATGCCTCTCAAATTTACCCCATTTTATCCATTTCCTTGGTTTTCCCTTAGTCCTGGACCTAATAAGTTTAGACTTAGATTACTTGAAAGGTGTCCAGACAGGTTTTCCTGCTTCCTGTCCCCTCCTTCATTCAAGTCCTCTGACACACCACTTCTAGATTATTCATGAAAATATAATAAAAGTTGTCACACCCACTTAAAAGCACTCTTATTTAATTCTGTGTTATCTACTAAAGCAATTCCAATATCTCTGGCTAGTTTAAGACCCTCCATGACTCCATGTGACTGATCTCTCCAGCTTTCTCACCACTCCTTAGCACTTAAACTGCATTGAAACGGGTGTCATTGAAGTCATACAAGCATGTACCTAAACTCCAGCTTCTAAGCCTTTATTCATGCCAATTCCTCAAACTAAAATGGTCTCTTTTTCCTCTTTCTTCCCAAAGATGCGTATTTTTCAAGGACCAACTAAAATTCCACCTATTTAGAGCTTTCTCTAGCATCTCAAGTCCCTGTTAAACTTTCTTCTCACCTAAATACAACAGCAGCTAAAACTCGATTATGGACAATTGATTATTGCTTCTTAATTTTTCAAAGCATTGTTTGTTTTAATCTTCCAACCGAATTAAAATATTCCTAAAGGCAGAAAAAATAAAAAACAATAGAACTGGAGGTTAAAAAACGTGATTTTTATAATGCAAATTCCGTGAAACATGTTCAGACCTTCTGGCTTGGTGTATGGTCAACTTTCATAAATGTTCCATCATAGGGGAGATTTCAGCACAACACATTCAGTAATTGATAATGTAAGAAGACAAAAAAATCAGCAGGTATACAGATGGGAAAACCACAATTAGCAAACTTGATCTAAAAAACCAATAACACTACACTGACTGCTGCAGAATGCATATCAAGCCCATGTTTTACAAGTAAATTCCATTAAAAAAATCAAAAGAATATCAATCTGATTCAACATATGATACCACAGTCATAGTAAAAACGAGCCACAGACTGGGAGAAAATATTTGCAATTCATACGATTAACAATGGATAACATCCATAATATATAAAGAGCACCTATAAACCAATAAGCAAATGATGCAACAGCAAAATGAGCAAAAGAGAACAACAACTCACATGGCCAACAAACATGGAGAAAATGCTCACGCTTACTGGCAACCCAGAAAACGCAAAAAAAAAAAAAAAAAAAGACCATCATACAGAAAACAATGAAATTGATCTCTTCTGCACTCTATACACAAAAACAAATTCCAGGTAGTTCCAAGATTCATGTGGAAGAGCAATCTTCCAACATTTTAGGAAAATAATAGAATAGCTTTATGATCTTGCTGGATAGAGAGACATTTCTTAAGACACAAAAACGTACAAATCGAAAAGATCAGTACATTTGACTGCATTTAAGTTAAAATGAAATATCACTTCATAATCATCAATTGACAAAAAATTAAAACCTACTATCAGCAAGAACTGGTAGGGATATAGAATAAGAAGAATTTTCAGACAGTGCTGATGGGGGTATAAATTTGCTCAATTGTTTTAGAGAATAATTTGATTATATCCTGTAAATACATGCGTACTCCAAGAGTAATTCCATTCCTAGAGAAATTCTAACATAGACGCCTCCAAAACACATGTGTAAGAGGATTCATAACTGCATCCCTGGTAGTAGAAAATAAGGAATCAACCTCAGTGCCCTTAAACAGGAAACTGGGTAAATAAATGATGGCATATTAATCAATGGAATATGCTAATTCAGTTGAGATGAATGCAGGAGGCCTACATATATCAAAATGGATACATCTAAGAAACAACATTAAGAAAAAGAACAAAATACTAAATAATATGTATAGTATAATACAATTTAGATAAAGTTTACAAACACCGAAAAATATCATACAGTATTTAGTGTATGTATGCACAGTATAAGTACAAAAATATGAAAACAGTAAACACAAAGTTAAGAGCAGTGGTAACGTCTAGGAAGGGAAGGAACAGGGTGAGAAAGTAAGCGGCACCCACATGCTTCAATTACATTTGTAACAGCATTTTTCTTTATAAATGATCTGAAGCTAATAGGATAAAATGTTTTTTATGGGCAAAGCTGTGTCATGGTTCCATGGGTATTCATTAGCATTTTTATTTATTTATTTATTTTTGAGATAGGGTCTCACTCTACTGTCACCCAGGCTGGAGTGCAGTGGCACAATCATGGCTCACTGCAGCCTCTACCTCCTAGGCCTTGGGCTCAAGTGATCCTCCCAACTCAGCCTCCCGAGTAGCTGGGACTACAGGTGTGCACCACAACACCTGGCTAGTTTTTTTAATTTTTTTGTAGAGACAGGGTCTCCTTATGTTGCCCAGGCTGGTCTCAAAATCCCAGGCTCAGGCCATCAGCCCTTCAACCTCCCAAAATGCTGGGATTACAGGTGTGAGCCACCATGCCTGGCAGCTTATTCTTTAGACTTTTCTGTGTATACAAAATATTTCCCAACTTAAAAAAAAAATAGTATCAGTTTCCTCTAACCACCCAATGCAGAAATTCGTCACTTAATGTTTCTGACAATATCCGTTCACCTGTGTGACAAATAGTGGTCTATTTGATCATTTCCAGAATCGGGGAGCTCACTACAATAGATTACTTATTCAGAACGTCCAGGATCTGATCTGAAAAGGATGAGTGCTATTTTTGAGGTTTTTCACCTTAGATCAAAAGAACAAAAAGACTGGGGGTGGGGGTGGGGAAGAGGGACTCTTCAGCATAGAATACATTTGTAGAATTGCAATTAAATATTTCAAAGCCTTAGCTACTTGACAAAATGGAGAAATGTCTGGGACCCCTCACAACTCCTGCATTATGAAGGGTGCCATAATATCTGTTAGAATCTGCATCCACCCCCACCCACGTGGCTTCTGCAGCATCACCAACCAGTCACTCACAGCTCAACAGGTCACATACTCACCATGCACCCTGGTGAGAGTAACTCATTCTTTACTTTTTATAACAGCATAGTTTTTAAATGGGTGGGCATAAAAGAATGCTGTTTTTATAACAATCCTGTCATCGGAAGCTTCTGGTATTCTCAAAATCCTGGGGAGATGGGGGTGGGGAGGGGGAGAACAGCCTTTTACTGAACTTTGTAATGCAGCCAATTCTGTTGGTGGGCAGATTTGACAGTTAAAAAAGTTCTTCCCCAAAGAATTTGAAATCTGTCTTCCCTGAAGGCATTTGGACCTGATTCTGCCCTTGGAAGTCCCCACCGTGAGCTTCTTTAGTAAGAGTAAGTGCTTGGTGTGTGTGTGTGTGTGTGTGTGTGTGTGTGTGTGTGTGTGTGTGTGTGTGTGTGTGTGTGTGTGTGTGTGTGTGTGTGTGTGTATCCAAAACACAGACATCCTATACATATTTCCAATTGTGCCCCATATTTTCTAAGCTTTCTGACAAAATGTTTTAATTTCTGAGTCTGCCAAGATTCAGATATGAAGGAACTGCATGCAAAGAAATCATAGATTATAACGAGAATTATTTGAAAAATACATAGACCTTAAGGTGGTTATATTTTTAAAAACATAACCTACTTTAAGTAATTAAAACTGATACATCAATTGTCTGTCACTTCTGGGAAAAGTGTACCTTAGGGTCAGAAACATAATTTCACTAACAGATTGTACATTATTATGGTTTATCTATACAGTTGGAATCCAACAAGGGTTCACTGAAAAAAATTATGACACTTTATTTTCTTAAGAGCTGGTAATTTATGAAGACCGCTTAGTCGGCATATAGGATATGTTTTATGGAGAATGGAGATTCCACGATAACATTGTCTTTTAGGGGGTTTATGCTGGGTGTTAGCTATGTGGGTATTTAACTTTTAAACGATTATAAATCTAATAGAGAGCAAATCAAACATTGCTCATCTGCTCATGGCAAGAGAGGAGAAAAAAGAAGAAAAAATTGAAAGAGAAAGAAGAAAAAAGGAGAGCAGAAAGAAAAGGGGGGAAGAGCATGAATGCTATCCACTTTAAACAAACAGCAAAGATACAAAGGGCAGCAGACTTCTGTCCATGGGCTCCCAGACCAAGAATCACAGGTACACTTGCCCTCATCACCCACCAGGATCACGTGAATCTATCCACACACAGGGAAGGCCAGGCTGCACCCTCTGCCAGATGTACTCATCCATAGGAGCTGGTCCTCCAAAGGGAATGCAATACAAGGTCACTTCTGGGTACCTCAATGCATGTACTATTACATCTCCTTAATCCACATCTAATACTATACAAACAACTATGAATTCTTACAAACCCTAACACTATTGCTTTTGGCCACTCTATGGCTTCCTAACTAGATATTAATGGAGTTCTCCAAAACCTATCATAACTGTTGGTTTTGCCTCTTAAATCCTGATGTTTTTGCTTCTCTAGTCCAGCCTTCAGTAGACAAGGTCTGTATTTAATTTATGACAATCTCCTCTGCCCAGCTTCAAACTGCCTCAGACTGTTCCAGCTCCCTTCTTTCTACCCATTTAAGATCACAAGCTCCTGCGGTTCTTTCCAAAAGCCAAATGCTGCCAGGTCGACAAGGTTCACAAAGCCCTGTGGCTTGGGAATGAGGAAGAGTCTTTGACCTTGCTCAAGGGTTCGAGCTCTTTCTAGGTTGACATGGTGCCCTTCTGGGGGAGATTTGGGATGCCATGGAAAGACGGGTGGCCGAGGGTCAGAGAAAGTGCATTGTACGCTGGCTTTGCAACTGCCTGGCCTGTTATATGACCCTGGCAATATTCTTTAACCGAACTTCCCACTTCACAGAGCAATTTCATGCACATTACCTTATTTTCTCCTCACAAAACCTCCACCAACAGAACAAATACAATCACTTATGTTTCTGTATAAAACTCTGAAGTAGCTGTCCATCTCGCTCAGACTAAAATCCAAAGTTCCGACGGAGGCTGACGAGGCCCTACATGACCCTGTCTCCAGCTGCCTCTCAGACCTCATCCCCTCCCCACTCCCTTTTGCTCTTTCCCATCCTGTCACACTGGACTCCTGACTGCTACTCTAACACATCAGGAATATACCTGCCCCGGGGCCTTTGCACTTGCTATCTCTCTGTCTGTCCACTCTTTCCCCAGATATGCATACTTTGTGATGCTGTCTGCTCAAACATGCCCTTATCAGAGAGATCTTCCCTGTCCACCCTACTAAAAAGTATTGCCTTTCCCTCTAGCCACTGCCCCATTTCTCTTTGTCCCCTTACTTTGCTTCATCTTTCCTCAGAGTACTTATCACATCCTGATACATTATGTACTCATTTCTTTATCTCTGTCACTGTCTGTCCTCCTGCCACTGGAATATGAGCTCCTTGAGAATAGGCACTTGGCTTTGCTCACTGCTATAACCCCATGGTCTAGAGCAGCACCTGGTACATAGTAAATACTCAACAAACAGTTGTGACATTTGAGTTAATGGTGTTACCTCCTAAGTTATATGTGAGTAAATTGGGAGTCATGGAGGTTAAATAACTTTCCCAAGGACATAGAGCTACTAATTCACAGCCAATGCTCATGCTTCTCACTGAAAGTTGTAAGACCAGGATTCTACTCCCAACTTCTGCACTTGCCAGCCAGGTGAGCTTGGGACAATGACATCACTCTGAATCTTGAATTGTATTTAACAATATATGATATGGTTTGTCTCTGTGTCCCCACCCAAATCTCATCTCGAATTGCAATCCCCACATGTCGAGGGAGGGACCTGGTGGAAGGTGATTGAATCATAGGGACAGTTTCCCCCATGTTGTTCTCATGACAGTGAGGAGTTCTCATGAGATTTGATAATTGAAAATTGACAGTCTCCCCTGCACTCTCTCTCTTTCTCTCCTGCCGCCATGTAAGATGTGCTTTGCCTCCCTTTCACCTTCTGCCATGATTGTAAGTTTCCTGAGGCCTCCCCAGCCATGTGGAACTGAGCCAACCAAATCTCTTTCCTTTATAAATTACTCAGTTTTGGGCAGTTCTTTATAGCAGTGTGAAAACAAACTAATACAATATAGCTTTTCAAATTTGCACAGCTTTACAATTTACATAATTCCTTTAGGTCTATATCATGTCTGTTCTTTATAGTCATTACCACTTGGTGAGTTAGGTAGGATGGGTCCATAGTATCCTTTATAGAGAGGAGAAGTTCAGAGGACTCTAGGTGGTGCATTTAGAAAGCATCAGAAGCAAGTCTTCTGACCCAATTCAGGACTCTGAAGTCCTCTCCAGATCTAATGTGTTCCCAGCTTTCCCTACCCCCAGAGGCTACCCAATCAACTTTCTACAACATCAGTCCAATTTTCCAAATTAAACATACCTTCCGAGTTTATCTTTGAAACATTTCCAACATTTGAAGCCGGCTCAGCTTTCCCCTGGTCTCTCCTTGCTCTGAACAGATGGTGTATGTGGAATTTGTACCAGTCTATCTGGTGCTGCTAAACTGTCTTGTGTTCATTTTTTCTAAATGATATGTTCTAAACAATATTTGTTGACAGACAAGACATCCCAATATTGTCCACTCCCATGTGTCCAGTGCCATCTGAATGCTGAATTTCTATTTCTGGCCCAGACTTCTCTTCTGAGCTCTGGACCCAACTGCCTAAATGACTTCTCCACATGGATATTTTATAAACACCTGGATTCAACACATCCAAAATTGAACTCATGATCTTTCCCCCAGGCTGCTTCTTTTCCAGTCTTCCCACATCTTAGTAAATAAAATCACTACCTACCAGTTGTTCAGACTAGACACCTACACATGGTTCTTTTCCCTTCACCAAACCCAGTGAATGCTCTCCTGAGTAATCTTATCGTATCTACAGCTCCTTCTTATCCTAGAAGACACTGTCATCATCTGCTGATGGACTCCCCACTAATGTCTCTGAATATGGTGTTATATCCCCCAACCCTCTCCACAAAACATTTTACAATGCAAATCTGATTACGTAGGGCCCCTGTTGCTAAAATCCTCCAGTAACTTTCCACTGGCCTTAAGAAAAAGGTCAAATTCTTAGGGCTACAAAGCTCTGCATCGCTGCATGATCTAGCTACTCTTTGACCTTCAACCTCATCTGAAGGAACTCTCCCAACCCTTCCCTCCACCATGAAGGCATTCTCTCACCTCCTCCACCTGCTAAATGCACTCCCTGTTAAGAGTGACACAGCAAAGTGGTTCAGGGACTGTGCCTCAAAGTGGAGCTGCCTTGGTGCCAAACCAGGCTCTACCACCTAACGCCCTGTGACCTTAGAGCCATTGTTTAATCAATTTCCTTATCTGTAAGATACGGATAATAAAGGTGCCTACCTCATAAGCCCCATGTTATAAAGATTAAAACTGCTTCAAACAGGGCCCAGCACTTGGTAAGACATGCAGCATATGCTAGGTGCTCTCAAATCCTCTCTTCTGCCTTGCCAGCTCCTACTAAGTCTTAGTTAAATGTCAGTTCATCAGCACAGCCTTCCTCAACCCTTTAGACTAGCCTAGCTTCTCCTGTTACACAGGCCCACACCATTTGTGCCACTGAATAAAATGATGATATAAATAATTACTTCCTTTTTTAATGCCAGTCTTTCCCACGGACTGGAAGCTTCACGAAGGTGGGAACATATCTGTCTTATTCACTTTTGCATCCACGGCTGCTAGCACAGTGGCTGGCATATAGTAGGTGCTCAATAAGTACTTATTAAACACATTATTCAATAAAATGTCACCTGAGACCATTTGCAAATTCCCTTCAGGTTCACTTTTCCAAAAGCCGCCCCCTTATGTACTATACCGAGTACATGATCAACTAAATATACTGCCCCACAGAGCTTGCTAGTTGTTCCCCTCTATCCAGTTTCCTCCCTCATGGTGTTAGAGTTCCTGGTTTTAACAGGGTCCATAGCTGTCCAGAAGAAAAACTATACTCTCCACTATACTCTCCAGCCTTTCTTCCTGTTAGGAGTGGCCATTGCCTAAGTTCTGGGCTATGGAACACGAGATGTGCAAATTCCAGATCATGCCTTTGAGAGGAAGGAGTGTGCCCTCCCCTTCAATGATCTCCCTTCTCCTCAGTGTGTTTTTTCCCAAAATATTTCTAGCTCAACTCCTTCTAAGTACCTAAACCTCATCTCTACTACAATCAGAAAGAAATCAAATCCTGGACTGGACTCAGGTTCCACTTGCCCCTGGGCTTGGTGCCAACCAGAGGCCTTCCAGGTAAGCCATGGGAAGCAGGAATCTTCCTCCTTGGCATCCTCGCCCCTTAGGCTTCCCCAGCTCTTTATGTTACCATACCCAGCTCTGTGTTCATTCACAATCCGATCAATCCCTTTGAGAGTCTATTCATATTTTCTACAAGCGACACTTTTAGGACAAATGAGTGTGTCCATTGGCCTCACTCCTGCTCTCCTCTCCTTACCCTCTCCTCATCAGCTGTTCTGTAAGGACAGAGCATCTTAGGCCAGAAGGTCTTGGGGTCATAGATGAAACTGCAAGAGGAAATGGATAGGGGCTGGGAGATGGCCCAGGGATCCAGGACAGTGGTGGGAAATAGAAAAAATACAAAATGAAAGTGAAAATGGAGTTAGAGGGCAGGGCCTTGAACATGCTTTGGGTGAGTGAGCTGAGTTAGGTAGTTGGGGTTGAGGATTCAATAGGAGAGGAGAAATGCTAGCCAGGAGGCTGGTGAGTGAAGAAAAGTGTTAAGAAGCGACAAGAACTTAAAAGTGAGATTAGTGTAATTACAAGTTTTTCCTGCAGATTGGAAGACCTCTGTGAAAGCCCAAGAATGTAGAGACTTTGCTTCCAGAAAGCAGGGCCAATTGGTAAGAGGTGATTGCTGTGGAGAGAGGGGACAGGTCCTGGCTGCTGCAAGAGCAGCTCAGAGACACTAATGGTGTATTCAGCTCTACAAAGAGAAAGAGGCCTGAGGCCTGACACTCCGGTCTCCCTCTTGTCAGTGATGCAGGGCAGAGATGACCAAGAACATTTAAGCCTTTTGTAAATAGTTTACCCAGCACTGAGAATTAGTTTGCATCCCCCACCCCCACATTTCCAAAAGAACATTTGATTTAATAGATTGTTTCATATAAACAGGCTTGTTAATGACAGTTGGGATGGGGAGACCTCAAAGAATGGAGGCAGTGGTTAAACAGGAGCTGGAAGTCTCTTGCCAAATGCTTTTCACATTCGCCTTCTGTAAACAAAGATGAAAACCCTCTGAGTAATGTAAACTTCATGTTCCAAAGTACTATGAGATCTTCAAAGGATGGCTTTACTTATCCAGGCCCATGGATAAGGAAATAGCACACAGTAGGGCCACATGAATCATTTGGAGACTGACTGGTACATGGGAGTTCTGACTTCTAGGGAAAATGCTAACCACAAGTAGAGAGAGAGAATCAAGAAGTTGGGAGTCATGTTCTTATCAATTCTGTTTAAAGAAAAAAAATAAACTGAGGCTGATATAGTATGAATGTTTGTCTCCTCCAAATCTCATTTTGAAATTGATCCCTAGGCCGGGCGCGGTGGTTCACGCCTGTAATCCCAGCACTTTGGGAGGCCGAGGCAGGCGGATCACGAGGTCAGGAGATCGAGACCATCCTGGCTAACACGGTGAAACCCCGTCTCTACTGAAAATACAAAAAATTAGCAGGGCGTGGTGGCGGGTGCCTGTAGTCCCAGCTACTCAGGAGGCTGAGGCAGCAGAATGGCATGAACCCGGGAGGCAGAGCTTGCAGTGAGCGGAGATCACGCCACTGCACTCCAGCCTGGGCGAGAGAGCGAGATTCCATCTCAAAAAAAAAAAAAATTGATCCCTAATGTTGGAGGGACAGCCTGGTGGGAGGTGTATGAGTCATGGGAGCGGATCCCTCAGGAATGTCTCGGTGCCATTCTCATGGTGATCAGTGAGTTCTCACTCTATTAGCTCATGTGAGAGCTGGTTAAAGAGACTGGGACCTCCCTCCGCCCCATCTTGCTTCCTCTCTTGCCATGTGACATGCCCGCTCCCCCTTCACCTTCCACCATGAAAGCTTCCTGAGGCCTCCTCAGAGGCCAAGCAGACACTGGTGCCATGCTTGTACAGCCTGCAGAACCATAAGCCACATAAATCTCTTTTCTTTATAAATTACCCAGTCTCAGATATTCCTGTATGGCAATGCACAACTAATTCATACAGAGGCCCAGAGAATAAAAATTGCAGGTCTCATATATGTAAGACGCTTTAATTTACTGACCAGTTCCCCAAGACCTGCTCCTCTTTTTGAAATCCAAGCTCTCATTTGAAATATGGGGAATCCAGACAGTGCCTGTACATGCTCAAAAATGTTAAACTGCTCCCTTTCAGCCACTTGGGAACTTTAAAAATAACGTGCACGCAATCATCATACATTAGACAATGCAGACTAGAATGTAGATTAACGAGTTTGGGTTCCTCCCCATGATTTGTAATATTCCGAGGCCCTCCTTTGGATATTCCTTGAAATCAATTAGCCTAAAAATGTATTTCTGAAGCAAACAAAACTGCAGAAACAGACTTCTTGACTGAACAGGCTTTTCAGAGGTCATGGTGTCCAAATCCTACCTCCAAGCACACGTATATCAGCCCAAGTTAATGATAAGGACCTACTAATGGCCCTTAGGTAGTTATTTCTTACATTTAACCGAAACGTTGTGCCGAGCTGCAGTGAGGCCCTGTGCTAGAAGCCAAAGAAACAAGGTCAAACAGAAGCTCTCAAAGATAGTTGATCTTGAAGGAAAGAGAGGAGTATCAATTAATGCTTTAAAACATCTATAGTAAAATTTCTCCTAAAAGGAATATACAGGTTGCTACAGGGTAGTAAGCAGTTGAATTGTGCTCCACCCACTAAATGATAGCCCAGGTGCTAGCCCCGGGAACCTGTGAATATGACCTGACTTGGAAAAAAAAAAAAGTCTTTGCAAATGTAACCAAGTTAAGGACCTCAAGATGAGATCATCATGGATTTAGGGTAGGCCCTGAATCTACTTCCCAGTGTCCTTGTAAGAGACAGAGGGGAGAAGAGACAGACACAGGAGAGAGACATGTAAAGATGGAAGCAGTGATGGGAGTGGTTTAGCCACAATTTAAGGAATGCCTGGAGCCACCAAGGGCTGGAAGAGGCGAGGATGGATTCTCTCCTAGAGACTTCAGAGGGAACGTGGGCCTGATGACCCTTGACCTTGGACTTCTGGCCTCCAGAACTAGGAGAGAATGAACTTGTGCTGTTTTACACCCTCCCGTCTGTGGTCACTTGTTACAGCAGCCATGGGAGATGAATACAAGAGCCAAGAGCTGAGCCTGCCCAGAGAGTGAGAGACGACCTCCCAGAGCAGATGTCATTAGCCCTAAGTTTTCTAGGACAAGAAGGCGTGTGCTGGATAGAGAGAGGGAAAGCAGATTCCAAGCAAAGAGGCTTTTGCATGTACACAGCCACCGAGGCATGACACACCAAGAGACACTCAGAGAGCTGCCAGGAGCTGGGAAATGATTGGCAGAAGAGGCTCATGTCAGGGAGTGGGAGGTGAAGTTGGAGAGGTGGGCCACATAGTGCCTTGTGGGTAAAGCCAAGAAATTTGAAAATAATCCCCCAAACTCTGGAGAGCATGAGAGGATTTTAATCAAGGGAGTCACATAATCAGATCTGCATTCTGGATGGATCCCTCTGACACAGTGTGGAGAATGGATGGGAAGGGGGCCTGACAAAGGTGGAGAGACCAGTTAGGGGGTCACTGAAGTAGGCCAGGCAAGTGGTGATGAGGCCCTGAACTCAGGGAATGAGGAGGAAAGGGTAAATACCAGAGATGGTGAGTGGTTCAACCCTGCCATGGGGCTCGTCAGGTGTGGCAAGTAAAAGGAAAGGAACAATTCAAAATAGCTCCAAAGTTTCTGGTGTAGACAACTGGGTTGTTCAAAAGCGGTGTCATTTAACAAGAATGAACCACATGCATTTATTCTTGTTTTACTTCTTTATTTTAACTCCACGTATACAGATATGAGATAAACTTTAGTGTTTAAAGTTCTCTGTGGGTCTCGAAGTTCTTTAAACATTCCCTTCCAGAAAGCAGAGGGCTAAGTGATGGTTCCTGTTTGAAGGAACTTTGGCAGGTGGCTAAGGGCAATGCTAAACTCCCCTATCCTGGGTGCCAACATTGTCATCGGCATTGTGACAACACAGGAATTAAATAGCCAAGAGGGGTCAGTGTAAAGAGAGAAAGTTTATAGACCTTCCTGGAAGAAAGCTGGAAGATGACACATGGTGGGCTCTGGGGAACTGGGAACTCCTGGCTTGTTTATAGAACTGTTGTTACCAAGACTCAAACTGGCAGTCCAACCACCTTCCAGATTTCAAGTTGCCAGACCTTTCTGCTGAATCCAAAACAAGGGAAACTCAGTTAATCTTGAATCTTTTGTCTACCCAATAGGCTGAAAGTACTGAAGGGAATGAGTGTTCCCATCTCCACCCTTCCCCTCAGGACTCAGCTGGCCCAAAGATGCTAACCTCATTTTTCTGGTGATCCACCTCAGGCCTTCCCTCTATCTGCCAGGTCTCCACTTCTGCCAGAGACAGGAGACAGAAGGAGAGATGTTAAAACTGGAAGAAACAAAACCCAGTATCGGGATCTGGCCCAAAGCCTGTGACTCTGAGTAACTTCCCCGCTTCTCCTAGGCCTGCCTATATTCTCTTACACTGCCAATTGTCTAAAGTTCTGGCCCATTCTTTTCACTTTCCTACAAGTAGATTATCTGCCACTCTACCGGATCACTCCAGAGTTAACTTTGTCTGGCAAAGGCTTGAAGGACATAGAATCATTTTAGCCAAATTCACATTAGACCCCAATCTCTGCTTGTGTGTCCGAGTCTCTGAGTCTAAAGGAAGGTCAAGGGGGAAACTCAGATGGAACGCGCTCCCCTTCCTATCCTCCAAACATGGATTAAATTAGAACAGAGAAAGCAGGGAGACTAGTCCCAGCATCTCTAGCTGGAACTAAGGCCATAGCAGGTTATACACCAAGCACAAGAAACACCAGCCAAGCACCACGACTGACAAGCTGGGTGCCACTGCCACCTTTGTTTCCTGCCTGTGTCTCCAGAGAGCTAGAAATTGCATGCAACACTCCAGTTATGGGATAAAGGCTAAAAATATGCACAACTGGGTTTTGATATGGTGCTCACTGTGGTCCATAGTTACTGTTATTGTTGTAATAGTAGTTATTGCTGTTCCTTCTGCTCCTCTTTCTCCTCCTATTCTTTCTCTTTATTCTTCTCCTCCTCCTCCTTCTTCTTCCTCCTCTTCTTCCCTTTTAATAAGATCTACTTATTTTAGACATGATTAAGAATTTACATTTTCAGAATTTCAAAGTGCCCAGTTTAGATTCACAACATGCAATACTTAAGAATGTGAAGAGCCACTATCCTAAATTATATACGACTGGGAAAGAACGTAAGGAAAAGCATAAAACACATTCCAAATTCAAAGAGCCCTATCAGATTTGTTTGGGGGTTTATGCTGCATTTTCATGATTCAACAAAAGGGTGTGAAGGCACACCCTAGGTTCTGTGGGGAGATAAAGTGACTATCGATGGGAGTTCACTGTCAAATGAAGAATGGTACTAAAGTAAAGAACATCATATTAAAGCATTAATCAAGTGCTCTTCTGTGGATTAATAATATTTTCCATAGGTCAACACTGTTTGTGTGTACATGTTGTAAAGTTGAAAAAAAAAATCGGCATCCAAACAATAAGAAAAATGTTCCCTTTCTCGGAAGTCAGACTGACCCTACTTGTCCTCTAAATTGTTTCCAGAAGTTTAAGTTATTGAAGAGAGTTTCATATATTTTTTGGTCAATCATTTACCAACTGGGACACATTTCTTCTTGGAGCTAAAGCCATAAAGCCACAGCTCACCATTTGTCCCACTGATTCCCCTGCCAAAACCTGGCCTGAGTCCATCTGATAAAATACCTTCATTGAAGAGCTCTTGATCCATCCATTGCCCCAGAATTCTCTTTCTCCACTAGTGATGGGGTCAGAAGATGTGGACAGTTCCAGGATTTGATACAAGTGACCCACCCATTCCCAGGATGAGATAAATTTCTCCCTGGCCAGAACTGGATCCCAACATCTAACATGATGACCCATCTATGCTCCAGGACATCTGTTCTCTCAGTGACACATGCAAGAAGAGCAACAGCCTCCTGCTCTCCAGGAGAGGCACCTGTCAATGGGAGAGCTCTTGGACATGGATTAAGTGACCTGACCCAAGTTCACTCATGATTAAGCGGTGACAAAAAGGCAATTATATTAAAGCTGCCCCTCTATGCTGGTGATGTGTTGAGGGTCATATCTGTGTAGTTCCTGCAGCAAGCACAAAAGTATGGGCAAGGAGGAACCCAGAAACCAAATAAAGATCTTGAGCTTCTGGTAATCTATCCTTCTGATATAATGCTCCTGAAATAGCCCAAAATACAGGAGAAAAACATAAGCACAAGCGTGTTCATGACATGTTTAACCATTGGGTAAGGACTAATAAATCCACATGATAAAATATTGGGCAACTGTTGAAATAATATTAATAAACTGTATTTAATAAGATTGATAACTTCTTATGTTCTGAGACTAATTTTTAAAATCATGATACAAAATTAAGTATTCAACAATGTTACAATTTACATTAAAAAAGGGTTATAGTGGTCTGTCTAGGAGAAGAAATAATAGCTGATTTACTTTTCTTCTTTATTCTTTACTTCCCTTCTTAGGTTTTCCACACTTAGCACATATTATTTTTATACTCCAAAAAATGAAAGCTATTTAATTTGACTAAGCCATGGTCTAGGGGGCAGGTGATAAACTCCTTGAAGGAGGATGTGCTGAGCCAGAAGGTGGCCAGATCCCAGAGTTGTTGTGTTAATCATTGACCCCTTCCTCACACTCAAGCACTGGAGGTGGGAGGCTGCAGTGTGGCCCCTGGCTCTTTCCATCCTGCAGTCCAGTCTCTCTGGTTGTCAGCATGCTGTTTCATGACTCACTACGGGCTGCTGGGTTGGTCACTTCCCTTAAAATAACCCAGCTGGCAAAGAGCACACAGTGGTGCTGGGAGGACTAATTCATTCATGTGTATAGACAAGCATGCTGAGATTCTTGGATGGGAGTCTTTCCATGCTAAGGAGTGCAAGTATTCAGCTGAGTACATTTCCAGGGAAAATTTCCTGCCACAAATTCTCTAAACTCAGTGCAGATGCCCAAATTCAGGAGAAAATTTATGTAAGCTGGCTGATAGACCATGCACCATTATAATAAAAATGAATTGGATGTCAAATGTCTACGCAACTGAACACTACCACGTCTAGCCTTCCTGGAGAATCACGAAGTTGTATCCAACAGGCCCAGAGGTGGACAAACTCTGGGCCATTGATGGGCAGAAGAATTTCTTGGCCCTGGTTGGGCAGTAACTCTTCCAAGCTTATGTAAAATATCTCCCACCAAGGTTGCATAAATGGTCCAAAGGTGCTGTGGAAATCAATACAGGCCCACGGCCCTAGACCAAGCATAAATGAAACCATGATGCAGAAAATCATGAATGTGGCATCAGAATGCTGGAAAAACCTGAGAAGTATTTTTTAGGAAAAGCACCAGCATCAGCTCCCAGATGCGGAATTGACTTTGGACAATCTATGGATAAAGAATGACTGGTAAAGCAAACCATCCCACTGCAAAGGCCAGCATTCAGCTCAGGCTGTGCTGCAGCCAGCTTCTGACAGGGAGAAACAACAGGCATGACGAGTATGTGGGAACTGTGCAGAGGCCCAGCACAGAGCAAGCCCTCGGATCGCTCTTCCTTCCCACACCTGCTACCAGTTGGAGGACAAGCTGGGGACAAGCTGGTGCGCATCTGTCAGAGAAAATGGAATGCCCAAATTGACCCAGAGGGTATGGAATTGCATAGCAGAGGTTCTCTTCTAACCGTACCTCAGGGATTTCACCTGAAAGCCAAGCTAACAGAAATAAGGAAGACCCCAAGGGAGTTGGTTTTGGACATCTTGTCTCAGAGGTTTGATGTAAAGAGATCAGAGATATAGAAGCCTAGTTAAATTACAGATCACCTCCCTCCCTGCAACACTCTGATCCAGTTCCCCAAACTTGAAGGCTCTATAAGACACGTAAGTAACTTAACATCCTGGGCTTACCCTTCCCATGAAAGCACCCACTACTCTTGCCTCCAGAGTTAGCACCTCCACTGACCCCATTTTCAGTGTGTATTTCACCTTGTACTCCAGCTCTGGCCTGGATGGAATGACAGTGCATCATTCTCATTGCAGGCAGGAGCCTAGGAATATTAAATACATCCATTGATCTGATCTTGGATGTTCAAAAAGACAAAAGTGCAAATACAGATCCTGTGTTCTTGGGGAATATTATGGACTAAGTTGGCTCCTAAATGGAGCCAACTCTAAAGAAGTAACGCAGGGAACTGTTGACTTACATCAGTTTTCCTCTGGACTTTGTTCCCAATTATTCATGACAATCTCACTTGGGCTGCCCCATCTGAAAGAAGAGGGCACATGGGCAGGCTCTTTCTTTCCAGTAAGGTTGGGAGAATCAGTAAGGAAACCACTAAACACATGGAAGTCCGGGGTGGGGGAGCTGAATGTTAGCACAGATTCAGATTGCTATTTCTTGTCATCTTGGCATTTGGGTTTATGGAATAAATAAAAAGCCAACATGTCTAAATGGCAATAGCTTGAGAGGGAAAGAACACAAATGTGCTCCAGGTTCTGAAACATATTCTTCAGAATGTAAGGACATGTCCCTCACTGAAACAGAGCAAAAACATCAAACGTTAGCAAGCCTAAGTAAGGGGGAAACCGCCAAAGGGCATCTTTTAGATGTGGTGCCTCCTCAAAGACCCCATATGATCAAGGCAGGAAATTTATGGTCCTTCTGCTGCTGAACAGCAGTGCCCAAGGCACAGGAACAGCCCCTGGGATACTTCAGAACAGGGGTGAACAAGGGTTTAGAGCATGTTCCCCATTCTATCATCTGTCACTTCCCAAAAACGTAGTTCACCCAATGTCCATAGAAATTCCTGGAGTCTGCTTTGGAGATGACAAAGCCAACAGTCATGTAGTAGAAAGAGCAAAGGACATGGGGGGAGGAAAGCACATGTTTATGTGAGGTAAAGGATTAGAATTAGTGCCAATCATCTTCCTGTTTACCCCCACATCTGCCATTTCCTGGTCTAATACATAATGTAAGGAGAGTGGATCTCCAAAGGGACACTTCTCAGAATCCCTTGCCAACTGGCTTCTGGCTAGATTCAGTCAGTGGAAGGTACTGGTGCCAGATTGGCAGGTAGGTAGATAGAAAGGGAACCCAGAGCCTCCCTCTCCTCTCTCTATCTGCTTCATGCAGCGGCTGCAACTCTTCATACTTCCATTACTTGCCCTTCCCTTGGTGGCCCCAATTTCCACCGTGCAGTTTCCTGCATGGTTCCAGCTCCCACTAGAGGACCTGGCCCTGGGCCACCTCCTACTGATGGGAGGTACCCCAGCTTCCTGCTGATGCTGTCTCTGGGTTGCTTGCCCATCCTTATTTAGCTTGTCAGCCCTTCTGACACCTTCCTAGCTAGCTCCGTATATTAAATTCCCTCTACTGAACTCCAGGATTTCTGATTGTCTTACTAGATCTTAACTCATGCACTTTAGGACTTAGGAGACCCTGATACCGTTAGTGTCTGCTCCAAATTCCCTCAAGGCTTACCAGGATAATTTTGAGTCCAACTTCCAACTGCCAGCGCCTTCACTTCTTTGACTAAAGGTTTCTTTTTGGTGGCCTGAGCCTTCTCTTCCCATGTGCACGTTCAAGGCAGACTAGAAGTGCAGGAGAATTAAGATACATACACTCACACACTCACACTTGGAGCTGCCCATAACAGTGACTGACAGGACCTCACATAAACTC
Source organism: Pongo abelii (assembly GCF_028885655.2). Classification (NCBI taxonomy): domain Eukaryota; kingdom Metazoa; phylum Chordata; class Mammalia; order Primates; family Hominidae; genus Pongo; species Pongo abelii. The sequence continues at coordinate 5,770,015 of NC_071995.2, forward strand.
AGCTCTCTCACTGCTCTGGTTTGAATATATGAGTCCCTGAAGAATTCATATGTTGGAACTTAAACCCTAAGGTGATGGTGTTAAGAGACAGGGTCTTTGAGAAGTGCTTAAGTCCTGAGGAGCTCTGCCCTCATGAATGGATTCATGATCTGAAAAAAGAAGGAAGCACTCAAGTGTCCTTTTGCTGTTCGGTCTTCTGCCATGTGAGAATGCAGCAACAAGGCATCATCTTGGAAGCAGACAGCAGCCCTTATCAGATATTGAATCTGCCAGTGTCTTGATCTTAGCCTTCCCAGCCTCCAGAACTGTGAGAAATAAGTTTCTGTTGTCTAGAAATTACCCAGTCTAAGGTATTTCACTGTAGCAGCAGAAACCAACTAAGACACTCACCCCTCATGCAATACCACTCTAAAGTGCATGTTCTAAATCAGCTCCCAGAATTCCCAGGAGAACTAAGCTCCAGTTGTCCACAGTGGTAATCTGATTGACCAAGCACCCCTTCTGGGCTGCCTTCCCTTGTCTCTCTCACTTGCTCACTCCACTACTGGAGAGTCTACCTCCCCCAGAATTTTGCACTTGAATCACTGGCTCAGGGTCTGCATCTGGGAGAATCTAAAGTAAGGACACTTTTTTTTTTCATGCTAGTTCTTTATTCTTTATGAAAGTTAAAGTAATGCTTGGAAATAATGTGGGGTCCATTCAGTGACAGGATTACGATGATTTGGACAGTAAGCCCCTTCTCACCAGCTACATCATGGCTGAGCAGGCTGTCGTGGTGGATGGAGAAGGAGGTTTTTGCAACCTCTAGCTGGGCAATGATTGTCAGAAGCGCATAGTCTCAAAGCCTCTGTTTCTCCATCCACAAAAGGGCAATCCCGTCAGTTTTCTTTGAAAGTTCCTTTTGACCATCATATCAAAAGAATCGCAGGGAGCCAGAACACATTTTGACCCTGGAGGAATTTTTTAAACCAGCACTTTTGAGTTTCTGGCACATTAAGGGAGAAAGAGCAAGGGAACCTGAAGGGCATGTGTGTGTTTCCAGTGAATTCTAAGGAAGTGAAATAACGACCTTGGCCCAGACAGCAAAAGACAAATTTAATTTACGTGCTTCTGGCCATATATGGAAAAATCATTTAAACCAAAAAAAGAAAAGTCCAAACTGCAAGTCAATTGTGCCTAACATCACACATCCCAATGGTATGTGCTGGCCTCTCCTAGCAACTATGCTATTCCAACATTCCCAATCATTGTACATATTTGGGTCTCGTGTTTTCCCAGAAGCCATGAGGGTCTGGTCTGAAATACCATCCTGAATCTGCCCAACCTTAGCTCCAAGGCTGGATCCACAGCTTCTCCTCCCCCACTGCACTCTCATTTCACAGGCTGCCCTGTCTCTCTCTAGCTTTGCTTCCATAACCCAGGCCTCAGGGCTCTCCTTATTTATAACTTCTTAATTTAGACCTTGGCCAGTAGAAATGTATACAGTGAGCAGAGGAGAAGGTCTTATTTTAGCCAGAACTCCTGATGCTAAGAATCGACTCTCAGCTGAAGTGGGCCAGGGCCCCACATCTGATGGCCTGGGCCACCCGAGGAGTCTACTTGGGATGCGTAATTCACAGGCTCCATGCAGGGAGATGTTTATGGACACATTTTACACATCTCTGGCATCCTTCTCCATGAAGCCCAAACCACACTGGAGATTGTAAGTAAAGCAACGTCCCCTGGATTAGAAGTTGTCGGGTTTATTTTTAAATACCAAGGATTTACAAGGGTGCCCATGATGAGAAACCCTCAATGCCCTCCTACCATGCACACTCACATATACACGTGTGCACAAACATGCAGAGACACAGCAGTAAGAGAGAGAGGATATACACACTGCGGCAGATGCACCGTAAGGCCCAAGAGAGAAGTCCATGGGAGGCCCAAAGAGCAAGTGTGGAGGAAGCCAGCCCACCTGGCACTTTCCTAGTCCACAGTTTCCACAGGCTGTTGCCATCCCGAAATAAATTCCTGCAACTTTAAAACTCACTATTTATCTTTTTAAGCTTTCTGCTCTTGGCTGTCTGCTTTACTCTTAAATCTCTATTGAACATAAAAGTTTTTTTGGTTTTTGGTTTTGGGTTTTGTTTTTTTTTTTTTGTTTTTTTTTTTTTTTTGTTTAAGAGGCAGAGACTCACTTTGTCAACCAGGTTTCAGTGCAGTGGCACAATCACAGCTTACTGCAGCCTCTAACTCCTGGGCTCAAGCCATCCTCCTGCCTCAGGCTCCCGAGTAGCTGGAACTACAGGCCCATGCCACCATGCATAGCTAGATTTTTAAATTATTTTGTAGAGACACAGTCTTACTACGTTGCCCAGGCTGGTCTCAAACTCCTGAGCTCAAGCAGTCTGCCTGCCTCAGCCTCCCAAAGTGCTGGGATTATAGGCGCGAGCCACTGCGCCCAACTTAGGAAGTTCATTATGCAGCTGTTCCCAAACCTTCTTGGTTCACAGTACTCTTAAGGTCCCAGCAACTTTTATGCAATGCTCTTAAGCTAAAAGAAATACTTAACAGTTCCATGTGTTAAGTAGTTAAGTCCAAATAACTTAATAAATATTTATGTCCTAACAAATTAATAGCCATTGGGGAAAATATGCAAAAATTGAAATAAATAATAATAATTTATTTCATTCTTAAACCTAATTACTAGCTAACAGGATGTGTGCACCTGTTAGACAACTTCCAACTTTTCTAATTTTGGTATCAGATTGAACAGCAACACTCATGCTTCCTGTTCCACAATGATTTTGTGCAGTTCTCACTGGCTGCAACCATAGAAAAGTCAGCTTCACTAAAACATGATGACATTAAAAAACATAGTATTGGCCGGGCGCGGTGGCTCACGCCTGTAATCCCAGCACTTTGGGAGGCCGAGATGAGTGGATCACGAGGTCAGGAGATCGAGACCATCCTGGCTAACACAGTGAAACCCCGTCTCTACTAAAAATACAAAAAAAATTAGCCGGGCATGGTGGCGGGCGCCTGTAATCCCAGCTGCTCAGGAGGCTGAGGCAGGAGAATGGCGTGAACCTGGGAGGCGGAACTTGCAGTGAGCTGAGATCATGCCACTGCACTCCAGCCTGGGAGACAGAGCGACACTCTGTCTCAAAAAAAAAAATAGCACTATAGAACATTGACACTGCTGAGGTAACACTGTGTGGCAGCGTACAGATGTCAAGCATTGCTGGGCTTCTCTAAGAAATGTTTAGTAATTCCATGTTACTTCTGTGAGTTTCCTAAGGCACCCTGGGGTGTCTCGGGTTATTGGGAACCATGATCTGATGAAATCATTTGTCCATGATTTTTGTATGTATGTGTGTGCACGTGTAAATAAACCCACAACCAGAGCCCAGAACAAATATGAATTTATACATGAATAAAAATGCATGAGAAAAGACCTGGAAGGGTACAAACCAAACTGCTAGCTCTGGCTACTTTTAAGGAGACAACATTGGGAGGAAAAGAGGTAGGTCCAGGGAGGCGTTTGTCAGAATTTTTCTGAAGATGCTTTCACGTATAACTTGTGTAATTATAAACAACAACAACAACAACAACAACAAAAAACAACTTCGCCATGTAAAAGAGTGCTAAATTCTGTTTAGAAAGGGTCAGTCCCAAATTCCAACACACTGTGGGTACACTGTGGATGAGCGCTTCTGGCTCACTCACTGAAATTCCTTAAGGCATTTTTTTCAAGAGCCTTTCTTCCTTTCTCATTTCCCACGGCAGCAATTCTCCAGAGGTGGTAGTCAATCAGAATCACCAGTAGCCATTCTCTAACTGCCTCCGCTACCACCTCCCCGGAGTCCAGATGCTCACAGTCCACTCACGTCGCAGTGTGATGTGGTGGCCGTAAAAGCTGGCTCTCCCTTTGGTGGTTTGGAGCTGCTGCTTGGAGGCTGCCAGGTAAGGACTATTTCCCTGCCTTCTGCTCATCTAGGAGGAGCCTTGTGGCTGGTTTCCGCCAATGAGGGGAAGGGAGGAAGGATCCAGTTCTAAATTTAAGTCCTAAAGTACCCCTAAGGAGATCCACATCCTAGACTGCCCACATCTCTACTGATGAATTTCCTTGCTACATCCATTTCTCTTCTATGCTCACCCATTTCTCTTAGCAGGGGTGCCCCAGGGTATGACTGGGGATGTGACTGGGATCAGAGGTGAAAAAGGAGGCCACTCCATGAGAAATTACAGAGAAGGGGCGGGGGGGGGGGGGCGGGTAGAGAAAGAAAGAGAAAGAGAGAAGCCAGAGCCAGAAACCATGCACTGTCAAAAATAAAAAATTAAAGCAAAAGTTTAAAACATAGCACATAAAATTGTCAGGGGGCAGCCTTCAGCAACAATTCCACTTTTGTGACACAGGTTCCAGGGAGCTACATGTCCCCTGAAATGAAGTGACCTGTTTCATTGTCCTTATTACCAAATATGAGAAGGCCAAGGGCAGTGTGCACAGATCCTCTGAAGCACAGGACTGCGGAGCTGAACCAACCCGCAGCCTCTCAGCTCTTATCAGACCGGCTCAGGGACTGGTCTGAGAGCACAGGGGCTTGACTCCCCGACCACCCTTCAGCTTGGGACAGAACCCAGGCCATTTTCTGCCAATTCTTCCTCAGCTCATGCAGGCGTACAGGAGAGAACAAAGATCCCAGGTGTCCTAATTCAGCCCTTAATAGCCAGAGTCCATGAAATGCCCATATAATAAGGATGCTTAGAGCCCTTAAGCACCAGGCCATAAACAGATTTCAGAAATAGAACCAGGCTCACATCTCACCTCAGCTTCTCTTTTACTACAAGAATCTCTGGCAAAATAAGTCCCTTCCTCTGCCTCAGTGTTTCCCTTTGCCAACGAGAAACCCTAAGAAGAGGCTGGGATAATTATTTTGATTCTTTATGTTTTTGACCCTCAAGTGGTTATCCGGTCATTCAGTGCCTCAAAAGAGGGCACGAGGGAACTTCATCTGCTCAAAGAACTGATAAACCACCCGAGGCCTGCATGGAAAACCTGGACCATGTCTCCCTTGGCCCAGAGTAAGAGGCAAGAGGGACCCTCATCCCCTGCTCACTGGGCTTCCCTTCTCTACTCACACGCATGCTCCAACAATGTCCCAGCTTCCTGTTGCTGTTGTTCCAGCCTCCGCAAAGGCCCAACAATTATGCATAATTTATTCCACGTGTTTGTTTATTGTGCCTGCCAGAGGCTTCTGTCGTAAATGTTTCAGTGCTTTAACTTTAGATGAGTTTTCTTTTGAAATAATTGTCCCCAGGGTGATGAACTGAGCAGTAAATTAACACCCCTCTATCCACGGCCTCCTCTAGGCTCCTGTCCCCTTCTAGCTGCAGTGCTCAACATAAAACATTCATTAAATGAGCATCGCAGGTGGCTCAGGCAGGGATGGGGGCGCCGGGGCCTGCGCACTGGCTAAATCAATATGTGGGTGACAAGTTCCATGAAGAAACTCCCAGGACTAGTTAAATAGGATTTTGTTTTAAAGTCCTTTCAGAGATACGTTTCATAGAAGTATGAAACCTACATTTGCCATTAGCCCCCCATCTCTACTTGTTCATGTTTGTTCTTTGCATCTTGACACAAAAATATATTTTTGTGGGCCCATCTAGGCCCATCTGTGTCACTCCAATGACACCATCATTCAGACATGCTCCCTCTCCTTGTCTCCCTCTCACACACACACAAACACAATCTCACACCACTGGCACACTCACACACCCACCCACACACATACACACTAACAGAATCTCACACCACTGGCACACTCACACACTCACCCACACACATACACACTAACACAATCTCACACATGCTCATGCCACTGACTCACTCTCACACACCTGCTCACTCAAACACTCTCAACAGTTCAGGGATGGTCTGAAAAACTGACTACTGGTATATTTATTCATTATGTCAGGGGTGAGCATTCCTGTGCTTCTTGTCAAATTTTTATTTCTCTTCCCCGATAGCCTCTCCAACCTCCAACCAAGGACCCCACTTGTAAATGATTTGTGGCTAGTGGGTTCTAAAGTTACATCGACTTATTGCCTGGACTTTTGTGCCAGCGCTTTGCCGGTTGCTTTCAGATAGATTCTGCTGTTCCTTTCCTCTGCTCTGTGCTGATCCCAAAAACTACATTTCCTTGAATAACTCATCAACTGACTTTTGGTTAGGTCTGGCCAATGGGAGGTAATTCTGGGAGCCTGGGGGGCAGAAAAGGGAAATTCAGGGTATTTCTCCTTTACTTTTTCTATCTGCTTCAGATGGCATCTCCTCTGGGATTCCAGCTCCCACTGGGTGGTCCTGGCTCCTGGGCTCTGGTAAGGCCAGCTCCGCTCCTGTCCATGCAGCCCTAAGATGGTGCCCACTTCCTGCCATGCTAATCTCTCCATTGCCTCTCTGTCCTGCTTGCCTCAACATCCGTTCCTCTAACACCTTTAGAATTAGCTCTTTGTATTGTCTCTGCTGACCCACGTAGAATCAGTTTTGTCTTCTTACTGTACTCTAACTAATAGAAAGTTTATTGGAAGCAAAGGAGGCATGGGCTGAGAAAGCCCTGAGTGAAAGTTACGGGGATAAGAGGCAAAGACCAGCACTGCTCCTCAACCTGCCAGCTCCAGCACCTTGCCATGTGCACTCAATTTAGAGCTTTACCATCTTGTAGGAACAGAGAGAATTGGTGACCTGCAGGGAAACTTAAGAAAACCTCCAAATGTGTCCGGGATACAGCAGTCTAGAAAAGATTCAAACTGATTTAGGAAAAAAAAAATCCACGCTATTCTTTTATCAAAAGTTCCGGACTCAGTATTCTTTCTTGAAAACACAATCTATATCTATATTTATATTCCTGAATTTTCCCTACTGTCTGTTGAACCTCTAGCAGTAAACTGAGCTAATTCTCCCCACTGTTGTCCTCAGTGGAAATAGAGCATCACCCCACTAAAATTTACACAAAACCACTAATGTAGGGTAGCGAGTTTGTCTCCCACCCATCTTTCCAGTGAATACCACAGTCCTTTCTGCCTTTAGTTTAGGAAAGAAGAATCAAACATGACTTTTTAGGAGTGTTTGAGGATCTGTTGAAGGAAAACTTTCAGCAGACACAGGAGCAAGAGGTTAAAAGCATTGCTTTTGAGTCAGACTGCCTGGCTTGGACTCTGGCTCTGCCATGCATTATCATTGATCAACTTATGTTCCCCTATAGACCTCAGTCTTCTCATCTGTGAGTTGGGGATCATAATGGAAATAATAAAGGAAATCATACCTGTAAAGCTTTGCACATTACATACAATAAGCACTCCATAAATGTTACTTATAATTTTATCATTGTTAACATCCTCCTATGCCCACATCCTTGAAAATCAATAAGAGAAGGTGTAAGAGCCAAGTTACTACCATATATATAAATAAGGGACAGTCCAATCCCCCAAACCAATGGGTTGATGACCAACATCATCTCTGCACATCAGCAAAGAAAACTGCTGACTCTCAGAACTGGAGAGGCTGTGTAATCTGATCTCCCTGCATGACAGCTGAGGTGGAAGAGACCCAGAAGGCTCAGCTGCCTGGTAATGGTACCATAACTCCTACCCCGGGGTCCTAATATATGGTTATCACATCATTACAGTACAGAGCATTTCATTTCAGATCAGTGTCATGTACATGTGATGTGAATTGTTTTCAGGGAAGCTGATACAGTTTGGATACTTGTTCCCACCCAAATCTCATGTTGAACTGTAATCCTCAGTGCTGGAGGTGGAGACTGGTGGGAGGTGTTTGGATCATGGGGGTGGATCCCTCATGGCTTGGTGCTGTCTTTGCAAAGGTGAGTGAGTTCCTGTGAGATCTGGTCATTTAGAAGTGTGTGGCACCACCTCCCCTATAACTCACTCCTCTTTCTCACTCCTGCTTTCAGTATGTGACATGCCTGCTCCCCCTTCGCCTTCCACAATGATTATAAACTTCCTGAGGCCTCCTTAGAAGTCAAGAAGATACCAGCACCATGCCTTTTCTAAACCCTACACAACCATGAGCCAATTAAACCTCTTTTTAATAAATTACTCAGTCTCGGGTATTTATAGCAATGCAAGAATGGCCTTAGAGGGAAACCTTATAGAGAGAGTTTTAAACAAATCAAAAAAAAAAAAAAAGCAATGGCCTACAGCTAACATGAGACTTAATGGTGACTTAATGGTGAAAAACTAAATTTTTTTCTCCTATGTTCAAAAACAAAGCAAGGAAGTCCATTCTCACCACTTCTTTTTTTTTTTTTTTTTTTTTTGAGACGGAGTCTCGCTCTGTCACCCAGGCTGGAGTGCAGCGGCGCAGTCTCGGCCTGCCACCATGCCCGGCTAATTTTTTCTTTTTTTTTTTTCGAGACAGAGTCTTGCTCTGTCACCGAGGCTGGAGTGCAGTGGCGCAATCTCGTCTCACTGCAAGCTCTGCCTCCCGGGTTCACGCCATTCTCCTGCCTCAGCCTCCCGAGTAGCTGGGACTACAGGCGCCCGCCACCACGCCCGGCTAATTTTTTGTATTTTTAGTAGAGACGGGTTTTCACCGTGTTAGCCAGGATGGTCTCGATCTCTTGACGTCGTGATCCGCCTGCCTCGGCCTCCCAAAGTGCTGTGATTACAGGCTTGAGCCACCGCGCCCTGCCTCACCACATCTATTCAGCATTGTACAGGAGATTCTAATCAGGGCAATTAGGAAACGGGTGGAGGGAGCAGGGATAAAATATATCCAGATTGGAAAAAAGAAGTAAAACTATCTCTATGCACAGATAACATGATCTCACAAACAGAAAATCCTAAGGAATCCATTAAAAATTATTAGAACTAATAAATGAGTTCAGAAAAGTTATGGGATACAAGATCAATATAGAAAAATCAGTTATATCTCTATATGCTGGCAATGAACAATCCAAAAATAAAATCAAGAAAACTATATTTTCAATAGCATCAAAAAATAAAATTATCAATAAATTTAACAAAATATGTACAAGACTTGTACACCAAAAACTATAAAACATTGTTGAAAAAATGAAAGATCTACATAAATAGAAATATATACCACATTCATAGAAGACTTACTGTTGCTAAGATGGCAATTCTTCCAAAATTAGTCTACAGATTCAGCTCAATCCCTAGCAAAATCCCAGCTTGCTTTCTTATAGACATTGACAAGCTAGTCATAAAGTTCATATGGAAATGCAAAGCACCCAGAATGGTCAAAACAAATTTGAAAAAAAAGTACAAAGTCAGAGGATTCATACCCCCAATTTCAAAACTTACTATACAGGCACAGCAATCAAGATAGGGTGGTACTACATAAGAACAGACATATAGATCAATGGAATCTAATTGATGTCCAGAAATAAACTCTTACATTTATGGTCAATTGACTTTTGATAAGGGTGTCAAGATAATTCAGTGAGGAAACAGTCTGTTCAATAGATGGTGCTGAGACAACTGAATATCTACATGCAGAAAAATACACTTGAATCCCCTCCTTAAATCACACACAAAAATTAACTCAAAATGGATCCCAGGCCTAACTGCAAGTGTTAAAACTAGAAAATTCTTAGAAGAACAACTAGAAATATCTTAATGACATTGGATGAGGCAATGGTTTCTTAGATATAACACAAAAGCATAAGTAACAAAATTAGATAAGTTGAACTATTTCAAAATTCAAAATTTCAATAAAGTGAAATGACAATCTACAGAATTAAAGAAACTATTTCTACCTCATATTATTTGATAAGACTGGTATTCCAAATATATAAAGAATTTCTTATATCCCAAATATATAAAGAACTTCATATATTCCAAATATCTAAATAACTCTTACAACCTGATAATCAAAAGCCAATTAACCCAATATTTTTAAGAGGCAAAGGATTTGAATAGATATTTTTCCAAAGAAGACATGCAAATGACTACTAATGATGTTCACATCATTACTCATTAGGGAAATGCAAGTTAAAACTGCAATGAAATATCACTTCACACCACTGGGATGGATAAAGTTTAAAACAGATAATAAGTGTTGGTGAGGATGTGGAGATGCTGGAAACCTCATAAATAGCTGGTTGGAATGTAAAATGATATAGCCACTTTGGAAAAATAGCATGGCAGTTCTTTAAAATGTTAAACATAGAGTTACCATATGACCCAGCAATTCTACTCCTACGTATATACCCAAGAAAAATGAAAGCATACGGCCAAAAAAAACTTGTACCCAAATGTCCATTGCAGCATTATTCCTAATAGCCCAAAAGTGGAGACTACCCAAGTGTCCATCAACTGCATCGATAAATAAAATGAAGCAAATCCAAAATACAGAATATTATTTGGCAATATAAAAGAACGAAGTACTGATATATGCTACAACATGAATGAATCCTAATAAAATGTTGCTAAGTGAAAGAAGCTAAGGACCGCATATTCTATAATACCATTTACATGAAAGTCCAGAATAGGCAAATCTATAGAGACAGAAAGTAGATTAGTTGTTACCCACAGCTTGGCAACTATTGGGTACAGCGTTTCTTTTTTGGATAATAAAAATGTTTTAAACATAAATAGTGTAGATAATTGCACGAATCTGTGAATATGCTAAAAGCCATTGAATTGTACACTTTAAATGGGTGGATTTTAGTGTATAAAATTAAATCTCAATAAACATGTTTAAAAAGTAAATGGACTTGGTATCTTTAAAATTAAAAAGAAACAAGAAAAGCAAATAGGCTTTGGGGATCAGGCAGAGCTGGGTTTGATTACCAGCTTCCACACAACTAGCTATGTGGTCTTGAGCGAATTCGTGCACCACTCTGGGCCTCAGTAAATGGTAGCTTTTTACCATTCAACAGGAAGGAAAGTAAGGAGAGGTGGGGATATGCAGCATCAGGATTACAGTGAAGGCAAAACCAAGGTGATCTTCTGGGGTGAAACAAGCACATCCAAGACCACCAGCTAGAATTTGATTCTTTAGTCCCTGTCTATTCCTCAGAAGCAGGTGCCTTTCCTAAACATTCCACATGCAATGGTGCCCCTGCAGCAATGCTATGTAGTGGGTATTGACTGCAACTCTTCCTATAGACAAGAGCAGCATCCATCTTTATCTCCCACCTATGGCGGGATTTGGCAAGAACAGAAGCATTAACAATGTTAAAGAAACTGAGGAAACACAAGAAGGATCCTGACAATCAAATTCTAGGCCATTTTTATCTTACACTACTCATTTGAGAAGGTCATTTCCCCCCAGTGCCCATAAGGCATTAGATGCTTTGAGCTTTGCATTCTCAACAGTGTAATGAAAATAGATGTTGAATGCTAAAACGTAAACATATGTATCATTCATAATGCATTCAGATGTTTTTTAATTATTCATGGTTCCTGAAAGTTATTTGACCAATCATGCATATATACCCAACCAATGTTTATATTAGAACCACACTTCAGTGTACACAATTCCAGCTCCTTGGCATTCCCGTCTATGGAATTAAAATTAAATGAGTCAGGGGTCAATAAAAGTTACATGAGATTTCCATAAAATTATCCATTGTATATTGCTACGGGGTGGAGAAAGAAGTTTGCATGGTGTTGCCGAAGCTGACAGAACACAGAATGCTTGCTTTCTGATGAGGGTGGCAGGGATGATTAGTCTTTCCTAAGAATGAATTCATTATTTCCCTGAATAATTGGTGGTCTTGGACTTGGTCTTCGTCTAGGAAAAAAAATAACTCAGAGGGCCACCCTCTCTGTTCTGTTTAAGTTCTGTTTTCTTAAAAAAAAAAAAATGCCAGCATTTTGGGCTCGAAAACACTACATTCTTCTGTTTTGGTGCTTGCATAAATTTGCATGTTAACATGAATGGTTCCAACTTAAAGACTGTGAAACGAAATGAAATTTGAATTAAAATCCAAGATGGAGAAAAGACACATCTAAAAGCAACAGATTTTCAATCTAGTGGATTTTTTTTTAAGAACCAGATTAAGAAAGACATAAACTCCTCCCCCTCTCTCTCCCTCTCCCTCCCTCTCTCTCTCTCTCTCTCTCCCCCACTCCTCCTCGCTTTCAAAGACGGGTGGCACACAGAGACAGGTATCCCAAAGAGCATCCCCATGCCCCACCAACATACATACTCTTGAGTATTTTTACGAACCACAACACAAATTCTGAAGCTCTGTTTTAATGACTGCATGCCAACATGAAACTCAGAGACATGACTCAGAGGACATGGTCACCATCATGTTTCCACGTTTGGAGGCCCACCGAGATAAAATGAAATGTAAGGAACATTGCACGAGTAGCTTGAGCAAATACAGGCATGAATTTGCCACTGCAGGCCCTAAGAGCCATTTCTTGCTCTATCCTTTGATTTTCCCATTGCAGTTGAAGGCTGTATGGCATAGTGGTTAGGTGCACAGACTAATAGAACTGCAGTGGAATCCCAGATCCACCTACCATTTACTTTCTGTGTGGCCTCTGGCAAATGACTTAACCTGTGGACATAACTCTTTTCATGAGCCTTCATTTACATAGCAATAGTACCAGCCTCACAGACTTATTGTGAGATAATGTAACACACTTAGAACAGTGTCTAACACAGAGCAAGCGTTCGATAAGGATTAACCCTGGTGGTGGTTGGTCTGGTGGGGTATTGAATGTTATTATTATTCAATATTTAGATGATGGTAGGAATCAAGCCTGAAACTGTTTCTCCTCCAACCTGCCCTCCCATTTTGACCAGATAGCACTGCTATCTGGAAAGAGAGGTCAAGTCATGGCGAAAGCCCATTGCCCATTATCTCTGGCTGCAGGACAATGTGAGATGTCATGCTCTCATCTCATCCTGCCCCACATCAACCCCTTCTCAGGCCCAGTCTCCCTTCACTAAGGTGTGCCAAACAAAATGACAACAGGATCTCAACAAGTAAAGAGGACCGTGAGCAGCAAGCGCAGCTTCATACCTCATCGCCACACTCCGTCGTGTTTGTTTCCAATTTCTGGACAGCCGACTTGTTGCTCTCCTTTAGCATTTTCTCTCGAACTTTGGTTTCATACTCAGGCCTGGGATGTTCCTAAACCAAAGAGCAGTGAGTGGTTAGTAAACAAAAGGAAGAAGGACCTTGGCCTGAGGGTTATAACCAGACACATGTACATTAACGTCAGCATTTAGGATTGGATGCTATTGGATTGAACTGCCCCACCATACACAATCACAAGGCGTCTAGACATCACATCCTAACATAAGAACACAACGTGAGGAAGAGACAAGGGACACACAACACTCGCTATCACACTGAAAACCAAACCTGGGCACGTTCCTTGGGGATAGCGCCGGTGTTGAGAAAAGAGAGAGGAAATGTTAACTGGATGGTTGATATGAAGAGGGGCCCAGTGCTTTGCAGAGCAGTTTCACCAGAGGCAGAGGGATATCCCTGGTCATCCCACCAACTATCGTCAGACCTCAAACTTTAACTTTCAACAAGCCAACTCCCAGCTGGAGAAACAGATGTGCCCCACAGCTGGGAGTGAGGGCAACAACAAAACTCCTTCCCTGCTCCATTATTCTCTGAGCTAAAATGGCGACCAATAAACATCAAAGTCAAGGATGGCCACAGGGAATCTTAAAACTCACTTGCCTGGACCTGTTTCCTGTACAGCCTCGGTGACTAACTCATTGGCAAGTACAGCAATGCTCAAGAGACCTCACTGGGCCATTCAGCAACACAAACCTGAGTTGTGAGTCACCACGCATGGGAAAGAGCATCTAACTAATCCAGAGGACCATGGTCCAATCAGTGCAGATGCTGGGGTAGGAAAATGCATGACTCACTTCAAAGAAAATTTAACTGTGTACACCCGGCCTCACTGGTGGGTCTTCCTTACGGTTTCCAGCTCAAGAACAAACATCTACAGGTGTGAGGACTTCATGTTCCTGCATCGTTTATCGATAACTCCTGGGCAGGGATTCAGGTACTGGCTCACAATGGGCTCTGCCATTCAGGGAACACACATGTCCTTATCCCTGTCCATATGTCAGAGACTCCAAAGGTCAACAGGCCTTCTTGACCTGTCTCTGGCTTTCCCAAGACACGTCATGATGCAGGAGAGGACAGACCATGTAAGTGACTAACAAGCATAACTAAAACAACAGCAGGCAGTGCCATTCCATCCTCACCCATTCTCCGAGGGGACGTCAGTCCCACCCCTTCCAGGAGGCCTTCTCCAACTGTTGCAACATACCTACCAGGTGGGGCCTCCTCCCTCTCTGAATTCCTAAACTTTTATAGCTTATACCACACACTGTAGATCTTCATTACGTATTTTTCTTTTATTTTTTCCTAGCTGTTTTGCATGTGAGAGTCTTCTTATCCTAACATAAAGATCAGCTACCTGCTCTGTATTATTCTATGTTTTGCACAGTACTTGGCACCATGCAGAGCACACAGAAATCTCTAAATGCTTGTAAAGTGCACTTGATTTTGTCTCTCACCTTCATCCGTTCTCCAACACAGCATTTCCTAATGTGTGTGCCAAGAGAATTTCAGCTAAAAAAGGATTCCAAGGTCTAAAAGACTGGAAAACACTAGAACGTATCGACTTTCTGAGAGTCACAACGAGCATATTAAAAACTCTGAAAAGTACTACTGTCAAGATGCTTGCTTAATTTTCCTAAGCACATCATTTCCCGCAGAGCAACTTTTGCCTGTAACAATTAATAACTTGCAGGAATACTTGGAGAAGTATGGTTTGAGGTTCTCCCCCATGGCCTCTGAAATTTGGTTGCTTTTCTTCTACATTATTCCAATGGGAGATTTTAATTAAAAACTGTAGCAGTATCTTTCAGTGAGTTCCAGAACATGGGTTCTAAATCTCTTCAAGCCAGAGGAGCCTCTCCCCTTTCATACCCTGCACAGGGGCTAAGGGAGGCACCCCCAGCTGACCGGCAGGATGTTTCTGATTATCTCTGGCTTTCCGGGACATGATGTGGCAGCACACAGAGGAGTCTGCTTGAATACCTCTAGGTGTGGCTGTGGCTCACCTCCCCCCATGCTGGGCCCCAGTTCAGAGCGCCCTCATCTTTTTTTTTTTTTTTTTTTTTTTTTTTGAGACAGAGTCTCACTCTGTCACCCAGGCTGGAGTGTTGTGGCATGATCTCAGCTCACTGCAACCTCTGCCTTCCAGGCTCAAGCAATTCTCCTGCCTCAGCCTCCGGAGTAGCTGGGACTGCAGGCACATGCCACCAGGCCCAGCTGATTTTTTTGTATTTTCAGTAGAGACGGGGTTTCACCATGTTGACCAAACTGGTTTTGAACTCCTAACCTCAGGTGATCCGCCCTCCTCGGCCTCCCAAAGTGCTGGGATTACAGGCGTGAACCACTGCACCCAGCCATAACCCTTACCTTTTTAAAGCAAGCCTAGCTTCCTAAGCACTCGGACACGAATCCGAAACTCAAAGAAGAGACAGGTTGCGCTGCACTCAGCTGAAGCAGGCCTGACAAGGACCTCCCTGTTTGCAGCCAAGCAAGTGGGGTGAGGTTATAGAATCCCTCAGAAGTGGACAACTGAGCTCCTGGCCAGAGCAGAATCCAGCCCCTGGGAGGGTTGCTTTGACACACCCAGCCATGGGCAGATCAGCCTGATACTCCTGATGTTCCCCAAACACAACAGCACTGGATGGGTAATCTGATGCCAAGTCATCACAGATCATCATCCCTCCCATTGAGACTCTGGGAACTGTTTCCACTTGGTCAGTCTCCCCAGGAGCCAGCTGGGAGGCAGAACCCAAGCCTGCTCAGGACTACACTTGTCTGATGTAAAGAGGTAAGTCCAGAGATACATCCAACAAATGTCTTCAACCAGGAGTCATCAAGCGCCTGCTACACTCTGAGCTCTTTCCAGGCACTGAGGCTATACTGCCAGTCCTAGACACAAGATCTCTCCTTCCCTGGAACTTATCTCCAAGTAGAGAAAAGTTACAGTGAGTAAACCAGCACACAAATGAGAAACTAGCAGATGAGGATAAGAATAGCAGAAGAAATAAAGCAGGATGCCTGCTTCAGATTGGGGAGTCGGGGGAGGCCAATCTGAAGACGGCAATGTTTTCACTGAGACACAAAAGCCTAGAAGACAGGCCTTGCAGAGTCTGGGAGAAAAGCAGTCTGTGCAATAGGAATAGCCAGGGCAAAGGCTGGAATGAGCTCGAGACAGAATGAAGGCCTGGGTAGCTGGAAGGTCTAAGCAAGGAGGAGAATGACACAAGCTGAGGATAGAAAGGTAGGCAGAGGATTTGGTTTCCTATGAAACCAGAAAGAAGTCACTGAGGATATCTAAGCTTTGATGTGATACATGAGGGGTGGGAGAGAGATGGGTGGGCAGGATATCTGTGTTCAGCTAAGGCCACACTCTCTAAGAGGTCCCGGGTATTCCCGATGTGACAGAAGGTAATGGGCAAGAGTGCCCCACTGAGCTGAAGATTATCCCATTTTAGAGTATAAAACTCTGGAGGTCTGACAGATCTCCCTGCAAAAAGGACAAACAGGATCAGAGGAGCCCTTCAATAAGTCTCGTGGTGATGTCCACAGGGACACCCATAGGCCGACCTGCACTGGCCCAGGGGGGTGGGCCGTTGGGCTTGGTTGCTTCCTTCCTTCCCCATCCTCATAAGAAAGCAGTCTCCAGTCTTCTTCTGGCTTCTCTCTGGTTTCCAAGCTGAACTTAAGCCCTACTGCTTGTTCTACCGCTCCTGGGGTGACCCACCTGCTGGAGGCACCCAGGTGGGAAGACTAGAGGGTGCACAAGCTTTGGTGTATGTCAGTTGGCACCCTCCTTTCCCCCGGGAAGCAAGTGTTTCCCAGTGGATACCATGGGGAAGAAAGAAGTCTTAAGGTTATAGACAGCTAGACTCGCAAGCATTCCTGATACTGGGAGGTGTCTGGTTAAAATAGAAAAAACTTCTAATCATGGCTTTCAAGGACCCCTGCCTCCCTCCCTCCAATGCCCAAGTAACATCTGCCTTCCACTCACTCCTCATTTTGAATGTGGGTTAAATGCTTCATATGAGTCCTAGGACCCTTGTTCAAGTCATTTGTACCTTGCTATCCTGACCTTCATGCCTTCCCATGGCCTGGGAGATACAGATTAGCCATCAGGACCCTCCCTGACCCGGTCACCAGACTATACTTTTTCCTTGTCACCACTGCACACTGAGCCCTGTCCTCTGAAGCCAACTTGGCTTTCAAGATATCTTGTTGTTGCCTCGCTTTCCCAGGTCAAGGCTGCTGCTGTTTCTTTCTTGTGGGCGCCCCTTCTTCCCTTTGCTGCCCATTAAAAGCCAACCAGTCTTCAAAACCCTGATTTTTTTAAGAATTTCCTCTCTACATTAGCCAGAGCAATTTCTCTTGCACACTCTCCATTCTATTCTAAATATTTATAGACCAAAGAGCACCCTGCTGAATGCAGCCCTTTGGAGATCAGACACTATGCCTGAGATAATTCCATATGCCATACAAAAACCTAGTATGTAATAGATGCTTAATGGCCATGTTCAGAATTGAACTGAAATTGATGTGTGCTAATCCAAACTAGAAATGCATTAAAGGAAAAGTTGAGGCTGGCCTGTGCACATGTGGGGCATGCCAGTCACGCTACAGAACCAACCAGCCTTGCAGCAACCTCACACGGAGATCCCATCCGGAATGTCTCCTTAGGCCCTGGGTAAACCCAGTTTTGGCCAGGCCCCTCTCAGCCAGCACATGAGCTCCTCAAATCATGTACCTCCCAGGAAGTTACCATGGCTCATTGGGTTAAACAGATAAACAGGAAACCTGGCTACAGAAAGAAAAATGGATTATAATCTCACTCCTGCCAGGGACTTGTTACAGAGATTTCAAGGGTATTGAGTTATAACTGAGGCTTTTCTGATGGAGAGACTATGTTTACACTTGCTCTCTAACAGCAAGATGTGAGGGCTTCCTCAACTCTACTTAGCAGACACACTTAACTTGTCTCTGGCCCCACACAGGCTTGGATGCCAAAATGCATCTTCTTCTCTTTTTTGGAAACATTCTACAGAATTAGGGGAGTAGGCACTGTACCCTACCCACCTCCCCCAGCCTCCCTCTCTCTCTGTCTCTCTCATATATATGAGACATATTTCAGCTAAATCAAATGGGACCAATAATACAAAGATTTCCCCACTAGATCACCCACATTCAAACTTCTAGAGTTCTTTCTATTGGAAGGACCAGTTTGGGAATTTTCCTGCAAGAAATGCAACTGTCTTTATTATTCTCTGTTGCTTATCTTCCTGAATAATTTGAATCCTCTCTGAAGGAAGAATGCATATGTATATTCTCTCTTTCACCACAGAGTTCACGATAGTATTAGCCTCAGGGTATATGCGCAATACCTAGAACTGGAGTAGAGTGGGTACCCAATATATGGTAATACAATGGGGTGGAGTGGGATGGGGATGCAATTAAGTGAGAACCCATGGGAGGTGAAGAAAGGCTCTATCATTACATTTCTCCTTCCAGCACTTTCAGGCAGCACACCCTGCACTGGTAGATTCCATTCCATGCAGCTGCCCTGCAGGTCCTGCCATTCTTCAGCCCACCTGCTCAAAGGCAAGTAGACTACTTAGAGCATTAAGGAGAAGAAATGGTGACATGCCACAGATGTGGGGACATACAGGCTCGGGAAGAGACTAAATTAGGGATTCCACTTCTTTCTTATAAAGTGTCAGGGCCACAAGGCCCCAGGTCCCTAGTCCAAGGCAATCACTGTAGGAGAGTAATGAGCAGGCTTGTGTTCCATGCAGCCACCTTACTGCTGTGGCCAGCCCTTGCAAGTGGGTACTCAGGCAACTGAAAGTGCCTCCTGGCCCTTCTAGACACGGCCCTCAGCCCCTCACCCACAATATCCACACTATTGAGAGTCCCTGCTTGATATCCCATCCATGGTGGCACCTGGTATTAGGAGGCCTTGAAGGTTTTAATGGTCAGAACAGAGGGGCTTGCTGAGCTTGGAAGTGAAAGAAGAGGG
Organism: Pongo abelii; assembly: GCF_028885655.2. Taxonomy (NCBI): domain Eukaryota; kingdom Metazoa; phylum Chordata; class Mammalia; order Primates; family Hominidae; genus Pongo; species Pongo abelii. The sequence goes on from NC_071995.2 coordinate 5,789,116, forward strand.
GAGGAGGGCTGAGTGGCAGTGGAGTTGCTTTTGGAGGAGCAGTTATTATGGTGGGAATAGACCATGGGAGCAAGCACGACACACTGCCCATCATCGGCTCACCAGCATCAAGAATGGGGACCTAGTCCTCAGGAGAGCTATGAGGGAAGGCTGATTTATTTGCATTATTTAAAGATCATCTGTCCAGAACACTGCTCTAGAAGAACCTATCCTTTCCCTTAGCTCACGCCTCCCCCACTCCCGTTTCACACACAGTGCACGGGCTTATACCACAGAGGTTTAGTGTTTCTTTCTTCATTCACAGACATCAAAGACAACCAGCACCTGACACCCTGCCTCTCCTTTGGCCCTCAGGAGGCCCCCAGGGCATTCTGACATATCCCTGATTCTCTGGCTTTATGATCTCAAGATTACCTCTTGCCTCTTGTTCTTGCATCTTCTGCCACCTCTTTCCCCAGAGGAGGGCACGGGGACATCTGCCCAAACATCAGGATCAATGACTTCCAGCTCAAGGGAAGAGGGGGTACTTGAACTCTTGGCCTCAGAGTAGGTCAACCATGGCCCAGTCCATGGAGCCAAGCTACACAGGCAGCCACTGTGAGACCCAGCCAGTGACAGCAAACATACACGGTTATCTCACTCAAGAGAGTCCATTTCCAGGGTCAAAACAAAGCCAAAGCCCACAGAAGTATGTGAGAAATATGTGAGAGAACTCACTTCTTCCTCTTCTATGCCAGTCAGGTCCCAAAAGTAGCCCAGTCGCATCTGTAGCCTCTTCCAGTTTTCCAGGAACATGGTAGCTTAAAAAGAACAACAAAAACCTTGATTATTTTTGAAGAGTGGATTCTGTACCCTTTGGGCTCACCAGTGGAGGTGGGGGATAAGCTATTTTAAATTTAGGAGCTCTCTTTAATGCATTTAGCCTTTTTTTTCCCACTTCTAGGTGAAACTGCTAGAAATACTCCACATCCTTGAGAGCCAATAGATATGTTACACACACACACACACACACACACACACTCCTTTCTCCACTTCTAAGTTATGAGAAGAGGGTAAACACTGATCCGGAGAAGTAAAGTAAGGATGGCAGGATGAAGAAAATAAAAAGGGAGGGGTCTGTAGGATTTTTTGACAAGCCTCATCTTGCCTACACATACATTCTTTCCTCATTCACCATCATCAGCACTGTCACTTTTTCCCTACATTTCTTTCTTTCTGTCCCCAGCACCACTTGCCTCATTTGGGCCCTAATCATCTCATTCTGAGGTTACATAACAGTCTCCTAACAGTTCTACCTGACTCCAGACTTTCAGCCTTCCAACTCATCCTGCATGTAGCTGATAGAATAATCTCTGTAAAGTAGTATGCATTCATTCTTCCATTTGCTTAGCAAATAGTTGTAGAATGCCTGCCACACCTACACATCCATCAGTTTGCCTGCCCCACCCACGGCCCTTTGAAGGACCAGCATGCCTTTCTCAGCATGCTCTAGGAAGAACCTGATACCCCCATGAGCACAACCCTACAGCCATGGTTTGTTATACCAGGGCTGAACATCTGATCCAGGGCCTGCTGACAGAGCAGTCAGATTCCCTCCTTTGAAAATTGAAACTAAAAGACACAAAGAGGAGCAGGGATGGGAGAGACCACGCAGCACCTGAAAGGAGGGAAGGCCTTCCTTTCCCACAGCATCTCTAGCTCCAGTTCCCAAGAGGCCTGGTTATATTTCATTTCCTACACCCAGGAGCTTGTCTCTTGCTTTCTTAAAATAAACCTCTTGTTATTTGAGTAAGTTTGAGTGAATTTCTAATCCTGCAAAAGCACCAGTCCCAACTAAGGTATCTGCAATGTACAAAACACCATTCTAGGCATTGTTGGGGAGATTGGGTGAACTTCATGTGGATTTTTCTTCTCAAGTTGTTTACAATCTGTGAGAAGAGATTGTAAACAACTACAAGACATAAAGTGATCAGGACCTTAAGAATGACACAGATGAAAAAGCGTGGGCCTGCGAAGAGAAGTGCTACCTGCCAGAGGAGGCATCCGAGCTGATTTTTGAAGGACAATGGCATTTGGGCACTGAAGGAGTGAGCAGAGGAAGGGTGCCAACATTATCTGCCTACATATTCAATGACTTCTTACAGTCTAAGTTCTTCTCTCTGGATTCCAGGACTATGTATGTCGAGCCTGAACTATCCATCTGAATCTCTCATCCTGCCATTTGACAACATAAATCCCATGCCCGCATTACAGCTGGGTCATCCCCTCACCATCATCTCCATACTCGACTTGCGCATGTTGTCCCTCTCTCCTGTGCTATCCTCCAGCTTCTACCCTCATCCTATCCTGACCCAGCTCGAGTCCCCCTCTTCCGTAAGATCAGTCCCCACGGCACCCTGTCCTCCTCACTCCTACTGCCCTATGTTCATGGCACCTTGGAAAGGGAGGGACATGACATTCCCTGAGGCCATCCCTACAGATCCACCCCACCCCTAGCAGGAGCCTGAGCACGCTTCACTACATGCCATGCCTGACTATTGGCCGGCACTTCATGTCTGTGATGTAATAACAGGACTGTAAACTTTTCCTGGCTCTTAGCTGCCTATGTCTACCTCGGTCACAGCACAGAACTGAGAATATCAAACACCTATGCACTGGTTGAATACACAGTTACTTAAAGCTGCATTTGTTTTACTTGCAGCTACATTATGGCGCACTGATTTGCATGTTTTCATCTGACATGACATTTTGCATGCACTGATCTGCATGTTTTTCTCCCTTGGATTTCAGGCCTTTCTCGAGTGTGTGTATTCTGACCTCCCAACACTGGCTCTGGCCTGGGGATACTAAGAATGGTAGTTAAGTCCCCCCTCTTCCTACTGCTCCTTCCTTGGTTCCCGAGGAGGCCTGTGCACACAGCAGTGCCCAAAGTGCTGACCGACTGGTGTCTCCATGAAGGGAGGAAGTCAGACTGCAGGAATGATGAGAAGGGCAAAAGAGTCATGGATAGATGAGTTGTGAGGGCAAGGGAGGACCACCATACTGATGGAGAGCAGCTCCCAGTTCTGGGTGCACAGCTATGCCAGGCACTATACTACATGCTCTGCATGCATACCTCATTCACCTGTCACAAGAACACTGTGGGGTAGGTATTATTTCACACAATTTACAAATGAGGACAACAATGTCCAAAGATTAAGTAATCTGCCCAAGGTAACAGGGCATCTTGGTCAGGAGTATTGACTTTAGTGACACAGAGCTAGGTTCACATTTACCTGCTATGGGATCCCTAGCTGGTAAGGAGCAGAACTGAGACACACATTAAGTCTGCCTAGGTCAGTGTCCTTAACCTCTATTCAGAAAAGAGTTCTGAAACCCTGTCTCTTTCCTTCCCTTTTCAGTAGGACTTCAGTCTCTTTCCCAACGTTCCCTGGAGTTTGAAGTCAGAGCCACAGGGGAGCCAACAGACTTGGGTCCTGCTGACTGGTATCCCCCAAGACCTCCTGACTCTACACTGCCCCTTCCACTGCCACCAGCAGCCCAAGTCTCTCTCTATGTACAGCCATTTCTTCCCAGCCTTATTCCCGGCAGGCCTGGGCCAGGGCCCAGGCCCACCCAGCACAGCACCACTCATGATAATAATCATGGTAATGAGAGGCATTACTATTATTTTTAATTGTAATTTGTAAACAATCTTGCCTAAAGGCTCTTGGCTGCTGTAATTGAATACACAATCACATAAAGCACAGCAAGCCTGTCAAAAATACAAAACCAAAGCCTATCCTATGCCAGGAAGCTTTGGTGCAATCCCACCCCTGGGTACTTTCCCTGCACTGTGATGTGAGAGGAAGACAGTGGGTCCAGGGGTGGGGTAGGAAATGACTGAGGATCTTGGAAGGGGTGGGAGGTAGCTGTTCATTACAGCTATCGAGGAAGAGAAGAGGCAGTTGCTGAAACTTGAAACTAGAAGTACAATTGAAAACCAAGTTTCCCTACAACAGGGGATTATGTGTCCCAAGAAAGTTCTTGAAGAATTATAGACCTGGAGTCACTAGGCTTCAGCAACTCAACGGTGGTAATATCTGCAAGACAAATTATGGGCATTAGAGTTGTAATATAGCAAAAAATGAATACGTATTCTGGGTTCCAAATCAGTTCAGGTGGATCTTGGGGTAATTCCACGACGCTCCTGTCTGATAAGGAGACACAGAGCTGCCAGTGACTTCCCAGGCAACAAGCCCCAACTTCAGTGTGTTCTACCGACCCTGCCTGTGAACAGTCCCAGGACTCTGTGGTCACAATTCCATTTCCTCCTGCTCCCTGCTCCAACTCTCGATGGGCTGAACACTGCCCGTGTGCTCCCGGGATGCAGCTGCTCTCCCTGACAATAGAGAATAGAGTGTGCCCTGGAAATTTTTCTTGGTGGCCTAGCAATACGGGAATCTTTCCAGTGAAGTTCTGTCTCCACCCACGTGAAGGTCCCCACGGGGAATGGAGGAAGGTTGTGTTCTAGTTCTCCTAAGAACCACCGAGAACAGGCCTCTCCCTCTCCTCCTTCTCCTCATACTCTCAGGGACGTGTGACTCAGGGCCCATCCTGGCATATCCTCCGGGCCCCATGGAGTCAGTGATAAATCAAAACAGCCTCTGCAGCAGGACTGTGGTCCTGCCGGTCTGTGATCCAATGTGCAAACCAAGGGCCTGCATATTCGGTGATGAGTAAAGGAGCAGGTGGCTACTCAGATGGGCTGACACATGTTGACTTGGTCCCTTTTCTAATACTCATGGGTGTGTCTTCTCAGAAATGCTCAGTTACCATGGGGTGGTTATCTCACGTTATTCCAGTTTGTGAGAATAGGAGTGTGTGTGTGTGTGTGTGTGTGTGTGTGTGTATCTGTGTGTGTTTACAGTCAGATAGCTATGGCTCAGAACAAGTTTATTACCCCCATACTCTGGGAGGAAAGGAGGAGGAGAAAAATGAAGGAATTATTTTTTCCTCCACAAACCCCTTTGGTGGGAATACTGAAAGCATTACTCTGGCCTTACATATTAAATTAAACAGTGCAGGGACAGTACAGTCTACACTCATGATGTCCTAACAATCGCACTGAACTGGAGTCAGGAGACCAAATCTCAGCCCACCTTTACCATGAGCTAACTCTGTGACCTCGGCAGTCACTCCACCATTCTAAGTATTGTGCTGCGTGATATCTACCATCTCACCTAAGTCAGTGTACCTGGAGGAGTCTTACAGGTGTGCTAAGGGTTTTCAAAACAGGCATTGGTTCAAATTCTGAATAAATCACACATGAGGCTAGTACATGGTTAGCATGACTACATCTGAGAGAAAACAGATAAAGACATGAAGGATATTCCTGTTTCTATTCACACATATGAGTAAAGAAGAGAAAGGTGTTATCCTTAAAATACTTCTTGGGATGGGAAGAAAAAATGCGAAAGTAAGTAACCTGAAGGGGATGAGCTTTAGAGCTTGGTCACTGTACCCATGTAAAGGAACCACCCATATAAGCAAGCCTGGTGATGGCCACATACCCCACAGAGCCATGAAGATGGAGAAGAAGACGGTGGCAGGGTTGTCAAACAGGTGGCTGGCCCGCGCAGTCCCACAGGCTGAGCTGAGGTTCCAGTAATCACAGGACTTGTCGCACAGGGGACACATGGTGAAGGCATTCTGCTGGTCACACATCTCTCTGCTGCAATAGGTGGAGGTTGTTGGGTCAGATGGAGCTCAAGCATGGTCCACTCCAAGAAAAAACCATTCCAAATAGCTCCCCTTTCCAAATCTATGGTTGAGTTTTTCAACCCCATAAGTAAGGAATGTTAGAGAAGTTAGCATTGGATTCTTCACCTGGAGAGTGTTACTCATATTTTGTTCAAAAACAACAACGAAAAGACGGGGTATGGAGCTCCCTGTCACTACAAGTGTCCTGGAAAGTTAGTGAGATCTGTCAGAGACATTGGGCATTAAATGATGCCTCATAAAGTCCCTTCAGAACGTCTGGGGTCCATGAGGCTGGTGGAATGGGATGCATCAACAGTTGTGAATAAATCACAGCCGGAAGCTGGATTTCATCATCCATTCTTCAGTCTAGGCTGTTTTTGTAAAGCCTACTGGCTGTCTCACAAACAGGTGATACTGGTCCCAAGTAGAAACAAACACGAGTGTGTGGCTAGACCTGTGCATGCTCTCACCTCTAGAAGGAGAAGTTCTACGTGGGGAAGAATGGAGTAGATGTGGGTGGAAAGCCCTTTCCTAAGAGCATGAGCTGGAGAGCCACTTGTAGAATGGAGATTAATATCCTCAACCTAATAAGAATTATTATAACCATGAAATAAGATTAGGGAGAATGAAAGAGCAAGGCAAATTCTTCCAAGGTCTAGATTCTTTGATACTTGGAGCATGAACCAAATAATCTCTAATGGCCTGTATTCCAACCTATTCTTAGTGTATTTCCATTTAATGGACTGAGGAATATATTTGAAATTCCATTCATTCATTAGCTGACTAGCCGTATCCAACAGATTTAGGCTCCTATGAATGCTTGGAAATAAGAACCAAAGAATCAGCCCAGACTGGCTTTCCCAATAACCCTCTATACCATACACTGGTAGGAAAAATGAATGAACTCATCCCTCTGTTGTGTAATATTCTCCCAGGGAGATGGGAGGATGCTTAAGCTCGTGGTTCGGGGGAAAGGATGGAGAACTTAAGATTTCACGAAAGCAAAGCACTGGCTGTTCTTACAGGGCAGCTGGAGACAATGACGGGGAGGCAGGGGGATCCAGCACTCAGAACTACAGCTGTTTCCCACAGAAAGAAGCAGCAGAGGGCACTACAGAGCATGGCTCACAAGTGGGAGCCACTACTAGGGAGAGCAAACTGGTGCCCTGTGTGCTAAAGCCAGTCCTCAGAGGAAACCTCCAAAGCCAAAGGATGCCTGGATCTATTTCCCCCTTCATTAAGAAGTTGAAGGGTGGCAGATTTACTGAGGGCTGCCACTTGCTGTCAAGCCCCAGTTTCTAGGCTTCTGTTTTTAATGAGCTACTAAGTCCACAGGAGGGAAAGGCCTTCTGTGTGAGAGAATGGAAATTCTCGGTCCCTGAGGATAAACCCCAGTTCCTCCGCTGACTCGCTGCTAAGCTCTCCGTTGGCAAAGGTCAATAAAAATGACTCATCCACATCGAAAATATTAAATAGTCATATCTTAATAATACATTCAGCTGTGCTAGTTTCACCTGGGCATGTTCTGCTTGGTGACCAGAGAGCCCAGTTTATGTCTTCTGGGTCAGACCTGTGTTTGCTATGTAGTTGAGAAGGAATTGCTACTTTCAGAGAGGAAAGTACCCCCTTAAAAGACAGATTTACGCAGAAAATCACTTGTCTGTGTAAATTCTAGTAAAAGACTTTCGCTTTTAAGTCACGTCCAAGAACATATGAGTTCCTCAATGCTGCTCTTCAAGTATATGTGTTAGGGACTTCATTTAACTCAGCGGTTTTTTCTTTTAAGCATGGACTGAGGAGAGATAGAAACCTAGTCAACTGAATCCTAGTTGGAACTAGTCAATGCTAAAAGGTCAGGAATGAAAAACGTATTAGCAGGCAAGCGGGTGCAAAGCACTTTGAAACCTAAGTGCTGTGTAAATTACCAGTATTTAAATTAGAGTGCAGGCAACTATCCATCATTTGTACAAGATGGCAGCCACCAAGGTATGGAGTCTCCTCAAATCATTTAAATGTGAAGTCAGAATGCTTTATATATGTATTGGGGGGTTTTTGATGTAATCAATTTTAACAGAATTCTAGAGGAATTCTGGCTAAGAATCACATCGAAATGACTTTGTATTTTCTGAGAGAGGCTGCCTCTAGACAAGCTGAAAGATGAGGGAAGCCTGCCTAGAATGGAAATCAGGTCTAGGGTATTCACTAAGCTGCATAATCCACAGGTTTCTAGTGAGAAGTAACTGTGGCTATATATCCAATGCTGTATTCCTTTGATTTATTATTTTCTCTAGAAAGCCTAAGAAGCTTGATAAACGGCTTGACAGTCCATTGAACCAAGACCCTAAAGTGAGCAACATTCTTCAGGGTAAATCATTGCTCATGGATTAGGTGATTCAGAGCCCTGTTAGCACAACAGGAGAAGGTACAAAGAGGCAATCATTCAGGAAATTCAGACTAAACAGCTGCTATTAAGGTCTCAGACCTAAAGTAACCAATCTTTTTTCAATATGGTTTAGATTAATCAGCTTTTTAAAAAATGTCCTAGTGTTCTCTGTTCATGTAAGTGCTTAACAAATGAAATCAATCCCTTGGTGAGTAGAGACAGGGAAGTTCTACAGAGGTATCATGCACGCATGGAAGTATTACTTACAAGCTTATGCTTATATCTCACATATCAAAGTTAAATTACTGGGAATAAAAGGTATCATTTAAAGTTCCACCTAATCAATGTGAGTTTTCTGGTTTTGATGTTGTGCTGTAGTTACATAAGACGAAACCACGGGAGGAAACTAGATGAAGTGTATGCTGGGCCCCTCTGTACTATCTTTGCAAGTTCCTGTGCTGTGAATCTAAAATTTTTCAAAATAAAAAGGTTTCAAAAAGTGAGAGAGAGTAAATTTCAGGCTTGATGACAAAATTAGCAACCTCTAAAATAATCCCAGGAATACTGTAAGTTTTTAATCACAGTTATGAGTGGCTGATAGACACAAACCCTTAGAGTATGCATTTATTTAGATTCAATATTGGTTTTTAGAGAATATCCCTTTGTTTATAAGGAGTGGCATTTTCTGAGTTCCCATCAGACCCACAGAAGTTGGACTTCTGATGAATTTACAATTATGTTTAAAAAACAGTTCCTCTGCTTTTAAAGAAATCCATTAAAATGTTTACTTTTTTCTAGCATTTACACCTTCCTGATTTGCCAGGCCCCATCCTGAGTCTGAAAAAACACATCCAAAACTTCAATTTTGTAGTAATTTTAAACGTTTTTGACTGTGACCTACAGTTAAAACAATCTGTTACATCAGATTTCAGTATGCAAATACATACTCTCACTCTCACAAACACACTTATAAAACTGAAACAAAATCTAATGAAGCAACACTTACCCATCCTTCTTATAATGAATACTAATATTTATTGCATTCTAGCCTATCTTACCCCATCTTATTTTAGTCCACTTAAAAGCCCATTAAATTGATTCCACAACTCACCAGTGGTTGTTGTCATATCCACAGTTGTAGAACACCGTCCACTCTGACAGGCAATGTGACACATCCGCAGTAAAGACTGCACTTTACACTTGAATATCCCTGCACGTGCAAGAGTGTGTGTGAATGTGGCTGTGGGCATCTATGTGCAGACATCTATCTGCACGTGCATGAGTGTGTGTGAATGTGAGCTGTGTGCATCTGTGTGTAGACATCTGCGTGTGCATGAGTGTGTGTGAATGTGGGTGTGTGCGTCTGTGTGTAGACATCTGTGTGCACGTGGATGAGTGTGTGTGAATGTGGCTATGTGCATCTGTGTGCAGACATCTATCTGCACGTGCATGAGTGTGTGTGAATGTGAGCTGTGTGCGTCTGTGTGTAGACATCTGTGCGTGCATGAGTGTGTGTGAATGTGAACTGTGTGCGTCTGTGTGTAGACATCTATCTGCACGTGCATGAGTGTGTGTGAATGTGAGCTGTGTGTGTCTGTGTGTAGACATCTATCTGCACGTGCATGAGTGTGTGTGAATGTGGGTGTGTGCATCTGTGTGTAGACATCTGTGTGCGTGTGCATGAGTGTGTGTCAATGTGGGGTGTGTGCATCTGTGCGTAGACGTCTATCGTTGCAGCATGTGCAGACCACGTCCTTTCCAGCTGTAGTGGTTGCTGCCACGTGTATTACCATGTGGGGACCCAGGGCACAAGTTCTAAACCCTGATATAAACCAGCCCACTGGTGCCCCACCCACTGCACTGGCACTGGTTCCCTTTGCACGGTATGGGGTTTTCCACCCTTGGTCAACCTGAGGCCAGATGTCTAGGGATCACAACTGGCAAGGGAAACCCAAAAGCCATGTTTTCTTAGAACACACCCAGGCAAGCCCACGTGAAGCTACTGAGTTGTGGAGGAGGATATGAGCCCTCTGGAAAACTTTTCTGCTTATTAGAAAAAGCAAAGACTTTGGAAAAGGAGGCAACAGAGTTCAACTCCCAGCCCTGACAACTATTAGTTGTTGATATTGGACAATTTATGTGACCTCATGTAGCATCAGTTTCTCAATCTCTGTTCAATGGAAATAATAATGCCTATTTATGGCGTGTATAACATTGATCTCTTACAGGATCAAAGAAACTAGTTTATAACAATCACCTAGCATTATGCCCCCAACAAGGTAGATAGTTCATAAGTATTAGCTCTTCCCTCATGCTAGATGTGCTGGGGAAAACAGAGCCGTGTGATAAAGGTCCCAGAACTCCCAATCAAGAACACTTGCCCTTGGCCTCCCTCCCTCTCCCCCTTCCTTTCTCCCTTTGCCCTGCAAAAACAAACAAAAAAAACACTTGACAACTGATACTAGGGTTTTATACCAAAAAATCCAAACTCTTGTCTCTTACACCAAGTGATTTAGCTTTATTCTAGATATTGACAATATAATCTTCAGTTGATTTGATTTGCAAGACCATTTGCATAGATTGACATTGATTTAGTTTTATTCTAGATATTGACAACATCATCTCCAGGTGATCTGACTTGCAAGACCATTTCTATAGGGTATGCACCAGTAGGCAGGAAGTAGGTGAGCCAGGAAGCAGGTTTCTGCCCACTGATGCATGCATACCCTTCCTAAAATGCACAGTTTTTGGTTTTTTCTTCAGAATGGCCATTACTTTCCCCATTATCACCCCCAACTCTAATGATCCGCCCAGTGTCCTCATCCACCTGCCTATGGAGGGAACATCAAGTTGGTACAAAGCTATCCTGCCCCCTAGCCACAATGAATTGGTCCAGGGCCTCCACCTAAGTCAAACGGAGTCATAGTACTTTTTCACTTGAGACCAATCAAGTATAAAGCTCTAAGGTGTAACACCCATGAGTTACTAGCAGCAATGTTTATTCCAAATGGAGAAAATATGTAGTGAAACCAACAAATGCTAGAAAGAGTCAGAGGCAGGAGATAAATGGAGTCCCTATTCCAGTGCTCCTTGAATGCTTATCATAAATTTTCTTTTTCGCTTAATCTAGTTCAAGCTGCATTTTGACCACTTGCATCCAGAAGAATATTAAAACATACTAACCAAGCTTCAGTTTGCAACGACAATTCTGAAGATGGCAAGAGTGTTTAAATTCTAAATATCAGCTAAGTGTTTCTTTTGTCCCTTGTACTCTATTTCCACATATTTTGGTTTATTCAACAATTATTTATTAATCTTCTGCTATGCGCCAGACACAGTCTCCTTTAATCCTCACAACACCATGACTTAGGCGTCGTGATTACCATTTTACAGCCAAGAATACTAAGCTTCAGGGAGTAAACTGTCCAGTCACACAGCTAATATATAACATTGTCAGTCTAAGTGCTTCTTTCCTTTTCCTTTTTTTTTTTTTTTCGGAGGGGTCTTGCTCTTTTGCCCAGGCTAGACTGCAGTGGCACAATCAATCACAGCTCACTGCAAGCTCAAGCTCCTGGGCTCAAGCAGTTCTCCTGCCTCAGCCTCCCAATTAGCTGGGACTACAGGTGCATGCCACAAAACCAAGCCCAGCTAAATTTTTTTTTTTTTTTAGAGATAGGGTCTCACTGTGTTGCCCAGGCTGGTCTCAAATTCCTGGGCTCCAACAATACTCCCTCCTTGGCCTCCCAAAGAACTGGGATTACAGGTGTGAGCCACCATACTCATCCCATATTTCCTTTGTGGGTTCTCTCTTCCTCATAAAAACTAGCTTTGATTCTATCTCTTGGCGCTCCAAGAGTCCCGCCTTGGGGCTATTCCTCCCTGCAGTTTCTGACTTCCTGAAACAGAGGCTATGCCTTCCTCAGCATTAGAGCTGCTTGCTTTCTCAGCTTGCTTTATTCTAGCATCATCTGACCACACAGATGTGATTTCTACCCAGTGTCACTCCCCACACCTTGCCTTGGGTCTTTGGGAAACCAGAGGAAAAAGAAGTGATGAAGTGGAGAGAGAGAGGAAAAAAGTATTTCTCTGGCATGATTTTTCTTACCAGGAATTATCCGCCTGCCCACATCAGACACATCCCCCTGCCCTGGAGAAGAGCTTGACTAGAAGAGGAAGTAGGACTCGCCTAGCATGGCTCTGAAGCCATTCCCAGAATCTGTAGCTCCTAGATCTGTCTCTGGAGGAAAGTTACATGTGTCATAGCGAAGGAGAATGATAGAGGGTGAGGGCTTTGGAAAGAGGCATGTGAAATGTACTTGTACTGGAATGAAACTCCAAATTATTAACATATGGCAACTGAGCCCTTTTCTTTAAAACTGATTTACCTGGGAATATCTTCTTCAATCGTTGCACATCCATAAAGAAACACAATCACTCCAATTACAGAAGATGGAATGAGGAATGATGTATATAATCCCAGCCAGGCAAAATACAGTCCAATTTTTTCTCCAAAATACTTTCTGGAAAAGAAAGAAAGAAAAGAAAATGAAACACATATTAAGAACATCATATACTTTCCTTATTTCTGTTTGTTCTATGCCCAAGGATGGGTCAACACAGATATTCACTCCTCTTGCGACGGAAACAAAGGGATGGAGGTTGCACGGGGAAGGGGAAGCCTCAGTACAAGGAATCAACAACTGAGCTTTTCTGGAATGACGTGCATTCCATTGGAATCACATTCACGCACCTGTCTTGGCTGTTCATGTGAAATAGATAGCCATGAGAAAGAATCCAGCCCCAACAGCAAACTAAAAATATGCCATACATTTTGGCACCTTTACCAAACATGAATAACACATCATCATTTCATAAGTGCCATAGCACTCAACCATAAGAAAACACACCTTTTTGGAACTAGCTTATTTAAACAAAACACACAGATCATATATTTGGGCATGTATACTTGGGTATGCAAACCAACATACACACACTTATTGAAAAACGACTAGAAGAAATTCAATAAGATATTAGTAATGGTTTCTTTGGATGATGGGCTTATGGGTGGTTTTTATTTCTTTATGTTTAAGCCACTTTACTGAGGTATGTTGGCATACAAAGAGCTGTACATGTTGAACATATACAACTTGATGAGTTTGCAGATAAGTATACATCCATGAGAACATCACCAATCACTCCATAAAGTTATCCAGTACCTCCAAGTTTCCTTTTGCTCTCACCCTTGTTTTGTTTAATTAAAAAATTCTTTTCTCTTGTGTTAAGAGCAATTAATGTGAGATCTACCCTGTTAGCAGATTTTTAAGTATACAATACAGTATTGTTAACTATAGGCTCTATATTATACAGTAAATCTCTGAGCATATATGTATTGCATAACTGAAATTTTGTACCTTTTGACCAATATCTCCTCGTTTTCCCCTCTCTGCAGCCCCTGTTAACCACTATTCTATTCTTTGGATCTATGAGTTTGACAGTTTTAGATTCCTTGTAGAGGTGGGATCATGCAGTATTTGTCCTTCTGTGCCTGGCTTATTTCACTTAGCAAAACGTCCTCCAGGTCCATCCATGTTGCAGCAAATGGCAGAATTTCCTTATTTTTAAGGCTGAATAATATCCATTGTGTGTCCACATTTTCTTTATCCATGCATCTGTCAATGGACACTTGGGTGGCTTATACTTTCTGGCAATTGTGAATAATGCTGCTATGAACATAGGAGTGCAGATATCTCCTCAGGATGTTGACTTTAATTCCTTAAGATATACATCCAAAAGGGAGACTGTTGAATTAAATGGTAATTATATTTTAATTTTTTGAGGAACCTCCATACTGTATTTCACAGTGGCTGCATTGCCACCAACAGTGAACAAGGGTTACCTTTTCTCCACATCTGCACCAACACCTTTTATCTTTTGTTGTTGGACAATAGCATTCTAGTAAGTGTGAAGTGGTATCTCCTTGTGGTTTTGATTTGCATTTCCCTGATGAATTGTGACATTAAACACTTTCTCCTATACCTGTTGGTCATTTGTATGTCTTCTTTGGTGAAATGTCTATTTAGGTCCTTTACTTAATTTTTTTATCAGGCTATTTGGTTTTTTGTGTGTTTCTTTGTTTTGCCATTGAATTGTAGAAGTTCCTTATATATGTTGGATATTAATCCCTTACCAAATATATGGTTTGCAAATATTTTCTCCCATTCTGCATATTGACTTTCACTCTGTTGATTGTTTCCTTTGCTGTGTAGAAGCATTTTAGTTTGATATATTCCCATTTGTCTATTTTTGCTTTTGTTGCTTGTGCTTTCTGTGCCATATCTAAGAAATAATTGCCAAGTCCAATGTGTAGAAGCCTTTTTTCCCTGTTTTCTTTTAAGAGTTCTATTGTTTCAGGTTTTACATTTAAGTCTTTAATTCATTTTAAGTTGGGTTTTTGTATGGCATAAAATAAGGATCCAACTTCATTCTTATGCATGTGGATATCCAGTTTTCCTGATATCATTTATTGAAGAGTAAGTAGTATGAACAGTTTAACAATATTGATTCTTCAGATCCATGAATACAAGGTATACTTTGTAAACCAAAACTTATTCTGAGACAGGTCTCAATCAGTTTAGAAGTTTATTTTGCTAAGGTTAAGGACATGCCTGGAAGAAGAAAACATGGAGTCACAGAAATAGTCTGTGGTCTGTGCCTTTCTCCAAAGATGAATTTAAGGGTTTCAATATTTATCAGTGCCTTTCTCCAAAGATGAATTTAAGGGCTTCAATATTTAAAGGGGAAATATTGGGCTAGTGGGCTGGAGAGGAAAGAGGGAGGGTATGGTATGGTCATCCAGATGTTGCAGGAGAAAATGAGCAGGTAGCAGAATAGTCAAATAAGTATTCATCTTGTGCTCAGCAAATCAGCACTTATGGTTGAGTGCTATGGCACTTATGAACATAGAGCAGCTGCCTGTGGAGATATTTAGCCTTTTATCTGTAGCTGTCTGCTTAGGAACAAAAGGGAGGGCAGCTTCTTGCATCACTCAGTTTTCAGTTTAATTTTTTCATTTTGGCAGAGTGAATTGGGGTCCCAAGTTTTTCTTTTCCTTTCACACCTTCCTTTTATTTATGTCCTCTTTAATTTCTTTTATCAACATTTTATAGTTTTCAACATGCAAATCTTTCACCCTCTTGGTTAAACCTATTCCTAGGTATTTTATTCTTTTTGATGCTACTGTGAATGGTATTTTCTTAATTTTCTTTTTAGATAGGTTGTTAGTGCACAGAAATGCAAATGATTTTTGCATGTTGATTTAGTATCCTGCAACTATACTGAATTTATTATTTCTAAAAGTTTTTTTGGTAGAGTCTTTAGGGTTTTCTGCATATGAGATCATGTCATCTGGAAACTAACACAATTTTACTTCTTCCTTTCCAATTTGATGGCTTTTATTTCTTTTTCTTGCCTAATTGCTCTTGCTAGAAATACTGTGTTGAATGTGAGAGGTAAGAATAGGCATTTTTGCCTTATTCCAGATCTTAGAAAAAAAACTTTTTTTACTATTGAATATGATGTTAGCCGTGAGATTTTCGCAAATGACTTCTATTGTGTTGATGTTAGTTCCTTCTATTCCTAATTCATTGACAGTCATGTTCCTTCCATTCCTAACTTGTTGAGATGTAAGTTCTTTCTATTTTTAATTTGTTGAGAATTTTAAATCATGAAACAGTGTTGATTTTTGTCAATTCTTTTCTCCATCTATTGAGATGTTCATGTGATTTTTATCTTCATTTATTGATTTGCGTATGTTGAACCATCCTTGTATCCCAAGAAAAAAACCCTTCTTGGTCATGGTGTCTGATCCTTTTAAAGTGCTGCTGAGTTTGATTTACTGGTATTTTGTTGGATATTTTTGCATCTACATTCATCAGGGATGTTGACCTATAGTTCTTTTCTTGCAGTGTCTTTGTCTGGATTTGGCATCAGGGTGGTGCTGGTCTCAGGAAGAATTTGTAAGTCTCTCTTCTTTTCCTGTTTTTTTGGAAGACTTTAAGAAGTATTGGTATTAATTTTTCTTTGAATGTTTGGAAGGATTCATCCATGAAACTATCTGTTCCTGGGCTTTTCTTTGCTGGGAGTTTTGTTTTGTTTCATTTTGTTTGTTTGTTTTCAATTATTGCTAGAATCTACTTATTTGTCATTGGTCTGTATAAGCCTCCTATTTATCCTTGATTCAATCTTGTTGATTATGTTTCTAAGCATTTATCCATTTATTCTAGATTGTCCAATTTGTTGGTGTATAATTGTTCATAATAATTCCTTTTTATTTCTGTAACATCAGGCGCAAAGTCTCATCCTTCATTTCTGATTTTATTTATTTGCAACTTCTTTCCTTTTCATTAGTCTAAGGATTTGTCAACAAACTCTTAGCTTCATCAATTTTTTGTTTTTCTGTTTTCATATCCTGTCTTATATTTATTTATCCCCTAATCTATATTATTTCTTCCCTCCTGCTAATTTTGGGCTTAGTTTTTTCTTCTTTTGTAGTTACTTGAGACATAAAATTAATTATTTGAGATCTTTCTTCTTCTTAAATGTAGTCATTTACCCCTATAAACTTCCTTTTAGTATTGCTTTTGCTGCCTCTCATAAGTTTTAATATGTTGTGCTTTCATTTTCATTTGTCTTGAGATATTTTCTAATTTCCTTTTTTGATTTATTCTTTGACCTAGATATAGTACTCTTGGTTGGCAGGCTTTTTAAATTTCAGTACTTTGAATGTATCATCCCACTCTCTCCTCACCTGCAAGGTTTCTGCTGAGAAGTCCACTAGTAGCCTTATAATGGTTCCCTTGTTTGTGATAAGTCACTTTTTTCTTGTTGCTTTCAAAATTCTCTACTTGACTTTTGAGAATTCAATTTTTTTCTTTTTTCTATTTATTTATTTTATTTATTTATTTATTTATATTTTTATTAGACTTTAAGTTCTAGGGTACATGTGCACAATGTGCAGGTTTGTTACATATGTATACATGTGCCATGTTGGTATGCTGCACCCATTAACTCGTCATTTACATTAGGTATATCTCCTAATGCTATCCCTCCCCCCCTCCCCACCCCACAATAGGCCCCGGTGTGTGATGTTCCCCTTCCTGTGTTCATGTGTTCTCATTGTTCAATTCCCACCTGTGAGTGAGAACATGCAGTGTTTGGTTTTTTGTCCTTGCAATAGTTTGCTGAGAATGATGGTTTCCAGCTTCATCCATGTCCCTACAAAGGACATGAACTCATCATTTTTATGGCTGCATAGTATTCCATGGTGTATATGTGCCACATTTTCTTAATCCAGTCCATCAAATTCAATTTTAAGGTGACTCAGTGTTAACCTCTTTAGGTTCAATGTACTTGGGTACATTGAGACTTCATGAATTTGGATGTTCATTTCTCTTCCTAGATTTGGAAAGTTTTTAGCAATTATTCCCTTAATAAGCTTTCTTCCTCTTTTTCTTTCTTTCTTCTCCTTCTGAGTCTCCCAGAATGCATATATTGGTTTACTCTATGGTGTCCCATAAGACCTTAGGCTTTCTTCACTTTTTAACTTTTCTGTTTTTTCTGTTCCTCTGACTGGATAATTTCAAATGACTTGTCTTTAAGTACAATGATTCTTTCTTCTGCTTGACCAAGTATGCTACTGAAATTCTGTATTAAGTTTTTTAGTTCAGTCATTGTATTCTTCAGTTCTAGGATTTCACTTGGCTCTTTTTTATTATTTCTATATGTTTGTTGAACTTCTGATTTTGTTGACATGTTATACTCCTAATTGTGTTTAGTTGTCTGTTCTCTTGCAGCTCATTTAAGACAATTATTTTGAGTTCTTTGTCAAGCAGATTATGGATATCAATTTATTTAGGGTAAGTTACTGGAGTCTTTTTCAGCTCCTAATAAGGTAGTATTGAGAATTCCTGATTCTTTGTGATCCTTGTAGCCTTAGACTGGTGTCTGTGCATTTGAGAAGTAGTCACCTCTTCCAGTTCTTACTGTTTTCAGCAGGCAAAGACCTTCATCAGTCATGCTGGTCAGAGATTATGGGTGGATCAGCTGCCAGAGTCAGCAGGCCGTGTCTGTGGGCAGACTTAAGCTGAGTGGGCTCCAAGGGTGGATCTGCTGCCATGGTCCGTGGGTGGGCCTGTTGCCAGAGTCTGTGGGTGGGCTGGCCTGCTGCTGGGTATGTGGGCAGGTGGGCCTGCTTCCGGGTATGTGGGCAGGTGGGCCTGCTTCCGGGTATGTGGGCAGGTGGGCCTGCTTCCGGGTATGTGGGCAGGTGGGCCTGCTTCCGGGTATGTGGGCAGGTGGGCCTGCTTCCGGGTATGTGGGCAGGTGGGCCTGCTTCCGGGTATGTGGGCAGGTGGGCCTGCTTCCGGGTATGTGGGCAGGTGGGCCTGCTTCCGGGTATGTGGGCAGGTGGGCCTGCTTCCAAGGTCCACTAGAGGACTGGGCTGCTGTGCCACAGACAGTCAGAGATTCTGTTGGGATCTGCATGAGAGTAGGGCTGCGTTTGGTTTCCATGAGCAGTCAAGGTTGCTGATAGGTCCACGGGCAGATGAGCAGGGCTGCCCCTGGGTCTGTGGGAAAGTGGGTGGATCTGTCACCAAGTCCCCTGCTCTGTGGAAGTGGTCTTGCCATTGGGGATGTGGGAAGCTTCCTGTAGGAAGGTTCCTGTAGGGAAGGTTCCTGTAGGGTCTGTATATGGGCAGAGTTCCTTATGAGCAGTGAACAGGCAGAGCTGTCACTAGGTGTTCAAGTGAGCAAGGCTGCTTCCAGGCCCATGGTTGGTGGTTCTGCTGCCAGAAAGCATGAGCCTGCATTCTCAATGGAGTTTTTCTAGGTCTTGAGCTCCACCAGGGTTCTGCAACCTCTTACCTGAAAACCAGAGCTCTCATAAAGGTATATTTTGTATACAGATGGTTGTTAAACAGGTGTTTCAGTAGAAGGGTGAGGCCTGGGGACTTTCTGTTTTGCCATCTTGCTGATGTCACTGTATTTCTTTATTTCTTTCTGCACTTAAAATTTTTCTACTTTGTTAATAAATTACTTTTAGAATGAAAAGTGATTTCTTGTAAAAAGAAAATTTACCAACTCATATATTTTTATTACAAGTTTATAAAGTTTGTAAATTACCAGTTAAGCCTCTAAAATGCAATTTCCCCTTAGATAAATATTGACTATGGATGCGTGATGAAAAAAATACAATCTACCAAGGAGCAATATATTTAATTTCCCAAAAGCCTGCGACATAAAACACAAGAGAGAAATGAGAGCTCTGTCCACACATTGATGGAAGAACTAAAGGGTAAGAAGAACAGTGAATAGGATATTTACCCACCACCAGAGGTTCTGCTTCCACTTATGATGTAGACAATTGCAAGAGAATATAGTTCCCAGCCTAACAACAAGAGAAATCTGGATAATCTGTGAAATTATAACTTTTCTTGAGCTCATCAGAGAGCTGAAGTTGTAAGGTAACCAGGAGAACTGAATTTTTTTTTAATGCCAAGTCCATCCAAGGAAAACTGGGATATGTGAATAGTTTTACATTTGACAGAGAATGGAAGGACACAATAGTCCCCATAAAAGTAAGAAGAAATAGCTAAAATTTTAAAAATTCAGAAAGATGAGTATAAGTTAGCATGACAGAGTGTAATAACTGGGAGCTTCAAACACAAGAGCAGTTTGCCGTCATGCACAAGGTCATTTCCATTAACCTCATAAGGAAGATAATGGGTAAGGTAAGAGACCAAAGAGAGTCAGTCCCCTTAAGTTGCACACAGGTATGAAAAACCATGCACTTCCCGGGATCATCTCTTATTCAAATCGAAAGCCTTAAACAGAAGAAGGGACCTGACCCAAGGACCTAGGCAAAGACCCACTGCTTCTGAAGCCCAAGGTGGGTTGCACATACAGTCGATGGTCCTTGGTGGAAAGGTTGGAAACTCTCCTAGGCCCGAGACTCTGCAAAATTACAAATTAGAAGTCTGTTACTGCTGAGGAAGGGCAGGAAACTGTCTCCCACCCAAGAATCTGTACCAGTAAAGGACAGAGTTTAATTGTCAGGGGCAGAGGGAGGACATGAATTCTAAGAAACCGTCATTTCTGAGGCTTGAGTGCACAGAGCCTGCCTAAGACTGAGACAGCCATGAGAATAAAACTGCCCTATTTCCCTCCACAGCCCCACTTATAGTAAATAAGTGATAAGCTCCATTTATCACTGAGCAACAAATATCAACAGCCTGATTCTAGGGGAGCGGGAGGGGCATGGAGAAATACCCCGTTGTGGCCCAGGCATGCAGGGACTGCTGAAATCTGAGAGTGGAAAAGAAACAATGAGGACAAATTCAGCACTCCAGGACTCACACAAAGCATAAAGTAATAGTGTACTATCACTGAAGGCATCTGAAGTTTGTAGTGCGGTGCACTGAAGGTGACCCTTGCAACAACAAAACCTCACTCAACTAGATTGACTCAACTCTCCTCACTACTGACCTGATGAAATGGAAGAGGCGTGTAGGCATAATAGTACTCACCTCAGTTTCCACCGTCATTTTATACACAATGTATGGCATTCAATAAACAAATAAAATAAAATAAAATAAAATCCCATTGTCAGGAAATAAGGCAATCAATGAAGTTAAGCTTGATTCAGATGTCAGAATGATGCAATAGGGATTTTTAAATAACTCTAATTAATAGATTAAAGCAGAATCTACTACAAAAGATGTATCAAAAGAAAATACAAAAGGAAAAAAGAGTGAGGAAAAACAAATCTAGCATTCGAGAGCTGCAGGACAATATCAAAGGATCTATCTCACATGTAATTAGAGTTCCAAAAGGATAAAAGAAAGAAGAGAGAAGAATATTTAAATATGTTATGGCTAAGAATTTTCCAAAAGTTACAAAAAAAACAACAAAACACAAATAAACAATGTTCAGAGAACCTATGAAGAATAAATACAAAAACAAAAATGAAACCCCACATACTTAGATACATCATGGTCAAGTTTCTGAAAACCAAAGATTGAAAGAGAAAAATTTTAATTAAACTTGTGGGGGAAGGAAATCAGATACAACAGAAGATCAAAGTCATCATACAGGATTTATAACCAATTTCTTGGCAGAAACTATGCAAGCCAAAAGTTAATAAAGTGACACCTTAGAGCAGGGGTCCCCAACCCCCAGACCACAGACTGGTACCTGTCTGTGTCCAGTTAGGAACCAGGCCACACAGCAGGAGATGAGCAGCAGGGTGAACCATCATTACCGCCTGAGCTCTGCCTCCTGTCAGATCAGCAGCAGCATTAGATTCTCAAAGGAGCATGAACGCTATCGTGAACTGCGCATGGGAGGGATCTAGGATGCACACTCCTTACAAGAATCTAATGCCTGATGATCTGAGGTAGAACAACTTCATCCCAAAACCATCCTCCCACTGCCCCCAGCCTGTGGAAAAATTATCTTCCACGAAACTGATCCCTAGTGCCAAAAAGGTTGGGGACTGCTGCCTTAAAGTATGGAAAGAAAAAAAACTATTAACTTAGAGTACTATATATAAATTAAATGTCTTTCAAAAATGAAGGCAAAACGATGTCTATTTTAGGGAGTAAAAGCCAAGAGAATTTATTACCAGCAAATATGAACTGTAAGAAATGTTAAAGAAAGATGTTTGGGCAAAAGGAATATAATCTCAGTAGAAATTTGGATCTATACAATGAAATAGAGAGTACCGGAAATGGTGAAAACGATGACAAGTAAGAGACATTTTTCCTATTAATTCCTTTAAAAGGCAAATCACTATCTAAAGTATGCTTTCTCAATCACCATTTCTGAAACACCATCACCATTATTTCTTCATTTCTTTCTGCATTTTAAATTTTTCTACTTTGTTAATAAATCACTTTTATAATACAAATGATTTCTTTTAAAAACAAAATTTACCAACTCATTATATTTTTTATTCCAAGTTTATAAAGTTCGTAAATTACCAGTTAAGCCTCTAAAAAGCAATTTCCCCTTAGATAATATTAATTATGGATGCCTGAGGAGAAAAATGCAATCTACCAAGGAACAATATATTTCATCTCTCAAAAGCCTGTGACATAAAACACAAGAGGGAAATGAGAGCTCTGTCCACACCTTAACGGGAGGACTGAAGAGTAAGAACAGTGAATAGAATCTTATTTCAACTTTTATATTTTAAAAAGAAATTTTTTTAGAGAACTCTCATCCTAAACAACTGTCCTAATGGTACCTATGGTAAGATCGAATTGAAAAGAGGACACAGAAGAGTGTAACTGCTAGCTTTTAGGGGTTTCCTTAAGAAAGATTAAAGAATAGAAATTAGAGCAAAAGTCAAATTACACACCCACTATAATTCCTCCTTCTCCACCTACTTCTAACCTCCCTTTATCTCCAACTCCCTGTCCCTGGCCCTCTAGAAGGTCTTCTGGTTATCTGGGACCCTAGCTTAAACCCCTCTCCTCAAAATCTGGTCCCATCCCCTCAAGAGATTCCTTTAACACCTAAAACTCCTCCAACTTTCCCAGAAAATCCTTTAAATGTTCAACTGCTTGCTTTAACTTCCCTGCAAGATTTACAAAAAGCACTCTTGCCTGATCTCCAGGCCAAGGGTATACAGGTTACTTGTGTAAAAGTTGACAGCCAGGAAATAAGTTGAACACAGATCCAGGGGACTTGCAGCCTGGCAGGCTCTGCTCTACCTTACAACTCCTCTTGCTTCCGTGGGGCTCTGTAAGACCCTCACAGCAAAAAAGAAAAAAAAAATCCGTAGACTGTCCTACACTTAAAGAGAAAAAAAGCTTTAAAAGTTACCCTAGATCATTGATAATAAGCAAATATGCATCCAAAACTCCTTCTTAGAGAAAACCTGCATTTTTTTCCAGTCCCTTGGAATTGTAAATCTTACTATGTCTCTGAAATGTAAATATCTAAGGAGTTAACTAAAACAATGTCTACACCCATTTGAGATTAAAAAAACAGAAGAAAGGGGGAAGAAGAGGCTTTTTATTTTAAAAATCAAACTGCTATAAAAAGTCCTATACCCCAAATTTAGTCCAAATCCCCCATAAGATTACTTAGCAAGGGCAAATGGCAATTTGTAATGTATTCTCCACAACTATTGGTAAAAAAAAAAAAATTGGCCATCTAAGCAGATAACCTTAACTTATCCCATGTGCAAAAACATAATTTGGATCCAACTGCCCTTTTATAAACTAGTGAGCTTTATATTATTGTACCTGTCTTATCATTAAAATTTTTAAATGAAAGCTATAAGATTTATTCGTGTCTGTCTATATGTTCACATGTTTATCCATGTGTACATCTATGTTTACATGGCATAAAACTCCTTTTAAAAAGTTCTTTCAAAGTTGGGTATAGAGATAAACCAGTACTCATATAAACCAAATCCTCCTAAAATTGCTAGAACTATAGAAACTAACCCAAATGTTTTTCAGGTTTACATGACTTGTGTGCTCTTTGGTAAATAAGATTACTTTAATATTGTTAGATTAATGAAAACAGCTCTGTCTTCTGAGTTAGCAGCAAACAAAACAAAACAAAAATATGTATTTAACTTCAGAGTTCTTGCTTTGGCAATAATTGTCTCACATGTACACGCTGTAAAAATAGTTAACAGGAAAATAATTTCAGATAATGACTAGCTTTGATGTTTTATGAAATTTTCATGAGTAATCAAGCATAATTGTTAAGAACAGGTAAATTAAATAGATGTAAGTAGAATAAAATTTTGTAATTGTATTTTTAAATAAGAATTTTGTTTTATGATATGTTTACTTTAGATGTTTCTCAAATCTCTGGTAACTACATTCTTAGGGTGTTGCTAAGTTAAATTAAATGATGGATATTCACTGCATATCTAGATCATTTCCAAGTGAAGTAAAATACTGAAACATTAATAGCTGAACATCAGGTTTAACTTTACCTACTTTTGGCTTCTTATTACAAAGGTACTAAAATATTTGGGTCTGTTAGTAAATATATCCTGTTTGACATTGAAAAATTGTTCTAAGAGGAAGCATATGTTTCTAGAAATTATGAAATGTGTATTTACAAAATGTTATATAACAATTTGAAACTGTTTACCTCTTAGGGTTTCACTAGAAAATAAGGTTACTAAGAGTTAAAATTTCCAACTAATATATAAAATGATAAGAGAAACAACACTATATGCAAATATAAAAGGAAAGTAAGATGTTAAATGGTATGAGCATGCGGAGTTTTTTGTTAAAGAAAAGAGTAATTTTGTCTAGTTTAGAGGTTACTTAAAGGTTGTTTCAGAAGGAAGGAAGAAAGGATATAGATAAAACTTAATGACGATAGACAGTTGGGAAGAGATAGAAAGTGAAAGAAAATCTTATGCTCAAACTGACTATAATTGAATGAATTTATTATAAAGGTATTAAAATGAGCCTTAATATCAGAAGTATATTGAAACAAAACTAGAATTTGATCTTCTCCTTTAAAATGTCAAGATTTTCTTGGAGTATTGATAAGAGATAGTGAAAAATTTTTCTTCACCTTTTAAGTTAAACAAAAATTTGTGTCTAACCAAAATAATTTATTGTGCTTCATGTTGTCTTTTATTAGGTCTTTAATTAATTAAGAAAATTGAGTCTTTTCAATATTAAAAGAACTAAGGTTTTTCATACAGCTGTGTCAATTTCTGCATTTGCCTTGAAGTCTTTTAATTGTCACTCTGGTTAAATGAATGATATAGTAACTTTTGATACCATTTACTCAAGTGTTTTAAACTTTCGTTATATTGACAAACATTTTCTAAAATCAAATTCAAAATTAAATCTTTTTGACCTTGAACCAATTTTGGGACATCCCACAGGGACCAAGAACTCTCAAAAGATCTATAAAAAATAACTATTAAAATAGGCTTATTTAATACGTTAAATTACATGGAAAGTACTGTCAAATAAGAAATGATGTTTAACTTTCTTTGAATTATGTGAGCATATTCATATGTGTTCCAGAAATTGTATGAAATTCCTAAAAATATGATATGTCTTGGCATAATGCTATTAGTCATAATTTTGGTTATTGTATTAAAATGGTGTATACTATAGAAATATGCAAATTTTCTTATCAATCATGCCTTGCTTTTCTTTTCTTAATTTGTCTCTTGTTACCTGATCTGTCTCAACTACAAATGTATGAGGGTTGAGGGAAAATTGTATTTCCCCCCAACACTAATAATTAGTACCAGAAACAATCTGGAAGAAATCCCTAAATATTTGGAAATTAAACAACATCCTTCTAAATAACTTATGGGTCAAAGAAGAAATCACAAAGGAAATTAGAAAATATTTTCAATTCAGCGAAAACAAAACAGCATATCAAGATTTGTAGGATACTGTTAAAACTATGCGTAGAGAGATATTTGTAGTATTAAAAAACAAGAAAGTTTTGAAACAGTAATCAAAGTTTGTACTTTAGGGAAAAGGTGAAAATTCAACCCAAAGCAAGCAGAAAGAAAGAAATAATAAAGATTAGAGCATAAATCAATGAAATTAATAGAAAAAAGTCAATGAAACTAAAAACTGGTTGTTTGAAAGGATCAATAAAACTAATCAAGAAAATAAAAGATAAGATAGAAATTACCAATATTCGGAATGAAAGAAAGGACATCAGTACAGTTCTTGTTTCTTCATTATGATGTGCTAATGCTACTTATCTTTTCATGGGCTCATCTTATATTCTCCACTATTTCACATTATGTAACTCTGGAAGAGGAAAAATGATGGGAAAAGGTAGGAGAGAGATAAGAGGTAACAAACACAAACTTCCCTAAGGCTTTCATCTTGATCACCTTGCTTAACCTCACTTCTAATTCTCACAACATCTTTTCGAGATGAGAAAACTGAAGATCCCTGGTCAAATTGACTTGCCCAAAGTCACACAGCTAGTATATGGCAGAGCAACAATTTTATCTTTTCATCTGACCCTTCCATGTCAATATAGTAATAGCAGCAATAGTAACTGAGGTGTGTTGAGGATAATTGCCAAGCTGTGTTCTAAGGAAATTGCAAATATTCTCTTACTTTTTAGTTCTCACAGCCCTACAAGGTAGTATGTTATTATCCTTAAATTATAGATGAGGAAATTGATGTACAAAAACATTCACTAACCCAAGGTTGCACAGCTGGTAAGATGCAGAGACGAGATTCAAATCCAACAAGTCTAATGAGATTCCAGCTTTTAACCTCTACATTATAATGAATTCTAGGAAGGATTTAGAGAAGAAAAGAAAATAGTTGGGCATGAGACATGCCCATGGCAAATTTGTTAATTGGACAGGACTACACATGGCTACCCATCCATTACCAACACCACCACTGCCACCACTATTCACCCCCACCCCGCCCTCCCCTGTTCTCCTGCTTTTTTCCAACTCTGAAGCTGTACCACCACAGCATCTCATCTGAGGCATTCAATCATTCAGAGACAGATTTCCCTAACCACTCTCTCCACTCACACAATTTACAAAATTCTCCCATTGCCTCCTAGGCCTGTGCTTAAGGAGCCCATCTGATAAATTAAAGCTTACTGGAGTACTTAGTCACTTCTTTCAGGAAAACATTTACATTTACAGAGATACAATGCCTCATCCCTTAAAGGAAGGAGCAGGATATTGTGAGAGACTCTTCTAACTATCCATATAAACAGTTGACTATTCTGTCTACCCATAAAAATGCTATCAGCCAGAGAGGCAGACCGGGAGCCTGAGCACAGAGTCTAGAGACCTGGAAAAGGAAGGAAGAAAGGGCAGAATGCATTAAAGTAAGAATGCAAGAAACAAAGAAAGAAAAAGAATTATACCATTTAAGAGAAACAGTAGTAGCAAGGTTAAAAATCCCGATGCCCACAGGAGCCAGGCGGATAACAAAATGATTGAAGCCGACCGGGCATAACCAACTGTACATAGCATCTCTCGATTGGAAAGCTAAAACCGAGGTACCTGGGAACAGTAACTACTCAGCTCCAGCAGTCCGGGGTGACTTGTGGGAAAATGAGACCAGCATTGCCACATCCTACAATTTGCTAAGAAAAGTTAGAAATCTTTACTTCGAATTTTTAAACATTAGCAACTAATTCAATTGAAAAAAAAATTGTATAAGTCAAACAAAAGACATCTGAAAACTGGATATTGTCTATGAGAGATTAATCGGTATTGGTATCTTTTGTGGTATAACAGAGATCACAGAACACAAGCTCTGGTGTGGGAAGACCTGGGCATGAATCTTGCCTCTACTGTTTCCTAACTTTGAAAAGTCTCTCCTCAAGTTCTCTCAGCTTTATTTTTCCCATTTAAAACCAAGTTAATGTGAAAATTGAATGAGCAAGGACACAATAAGCAAGTAATAAATGTTCACTTTTGGTTACCTCATTCTGAAAATCCATGAAAATGGAACTTTTGTTCATCAAACACCACTGTTGTGAGTGACAAAAACAGGCCACATAATGGGAACAGATATTTGCATACATATATCCAATAAGGGATTTGTACCCAGAATACAAAAAGAACTTCTACATGTTGATAAGAAATAGATAATTCAGTAGAAAAATGAACAGAAGACTAGAATACTTCAAGAAAAACAACATCCAAGTAATCAATAAATAGCCAAAGTGCTCAACTCCCTTAATCATCAGGGAAATACAAATTAAACCATAATGCAGTATCTCTACACACCCATCAAAGTGGCAAAAATGAAAAAAGATGGAAAATGCCAAGCACTGGCCAAAATGTGGAGAAACCAGAACTCCCACATAGTTCTGGTAAGCTATAAGCAGGTACAGGTATTTTGGAAAAACTGCTTGCAGCATCTGCTAGAGCTGAGCATAGGTATCCCCTATGACCCAGCAACTCTACTCCCAAGTCTATGCCCAACAGAAACACACATATGTGCACCAAAAGACACATACAGGGAGGTTCAGAGCAACACTATTTATAACAGCCCCAACTGGAAGCTGCCCAAGTGATTATAAGCAATAAAATGGATAAATGCATTTTGGTATAGCCACCCAATGGAATATTAAATAGCAATGAGAATGAACAAACCACAACTACACATGACCACACAAGTGAATCCCACAAATATAATGTTGAAAACGGAAGCCAGATACCAAAGTATATATGTATTGTATTCTTCTATTTATATTAAGTTCAAAAATAAAATAATTCTTGCGTTAGAAGTTGGATCATGGCCAACCCTAGGGAGGCACTAATGGAGAGCATGGGGTCTGGAGTTTCCTGGGGTGCTGATAATGTTTTTCCTTCACCTGGGTATTGGTTGCATGGAAGATGCAGGAAGCTGTATATTTATGGCACACACGCCTTTCTATCTGTATATTATACTTTGGTTTTAAAAGGTTTTAAAAGAGGCAGCACAGTCACATAATACGCACACCAGCAGATTCCCTGGAGGTCATCTTGTTTGTCCCTCTGCTCTCAGGCCAGACTACATTCAGTTCAGGTCAAGCACATGTAACACTCTGGCTCAGTCGGAGACTAATCTGCGAGGGGAGTTCTCATCTGAAGGAAGCACAGGAGGCCAAGCTAACAAAAGACAAGGCTTCCAAAAACAAGGCAGCAAGCCTTGAAAAGCAAGGCTGGCATTCGGCAGCACAGCCCAAGGCAGGATGGAGGCCTAACAATGGCTGCACCATTCTCAGGAGATCAGAAGAGCAGAGTTGAGCAGGAGATGATTACCACGGAGCAGGCTGCCAACAAAGCATGTACCTGGAGAGCCAGCCCTGTCAGCTGGAGGGCTAATTTCTGCTCTCAACTCTGCCAAGCTGACCACTGGCCCAGCCCCTTCCTCCCTGGACTTAGAGAAAGATGTCAGGCTTTCCTGGTCCCTCAGGAGACGGATGAAAGGCAAACAAATGTGGGTGTTCTTAGTAGTGTCATGGGCAGGTGCAGGGATGCCAGAGAGAAAGTTCTGAGGCTTTAATTAAAGCTCACAGTGCTTGCTTCTCTGGAAGACAGGCTGGAAAATCCCAGTGACAGAAGAAGCCAGGCAAGACAGCAAAAGTCTCTCCTTAGTGAACCTAAAAGACAGGGCCAACATGGTTTCTGCATGCAAAATCACAAATGTTCTTTTCCTCCACCCTCAACCTCTAAGATACTATAAATGGACTATGGTGAATAAGGAGTGAGGACTGGAGAGAAAGAGAGGAAATGAAACATTTATTCAGCACCTATATGTGCCAAGCCTTAAGCGAAGTGCTTTATACACAGTATCTCATGTAATGCTTCCCAACTTTCTAAGGCAAGTTAAAAGTTAGAATTAGGATTAGATTCAGATGGTGAAACAGTTGATGGTATCTCAGTCTCTAAAAACAAACTCTTTGGGATAAATATTCCGTGAATTCAAGACTCGAGCTATTTATCAGCATGGGCCCTTCCCCGCACCCCCCATCTGCTTTACAAGGTAGCAGCTAGGTGCAGGTGGAATGGAAATTTTATCCTTCTGATGGAAAAGTGGAGAGCCTCTCCGGCCCACAGGCTGCAGCTGGGAATTTTCTTGTCTAGACCCTGGAGGCTAAACTTGTCTCTGCTGCTCCGAAGCTGAGCTGAGGTGTCCCTTCCTTGTTCCACCCCAGCCCCTTCCAGTCCACTGGTTCATGAGAACCTCAGGATCCTCCAGACCCCATATGTGGACTGTAGGGGGTGCAGCTGCTATGTCATGTCTGCGTACCTAGATGTGTCCCTCACCCTTCCTAATCTACTATCTGGGCAGTGCCAAGGCACCCTAACATCGTGCCAGACACTGGGCTTTTCTAAAGGACCTGTAATTTTCTTTTTTTTTTTAATTTTATTATTATTACACTTTAAGTTTTAGGGTACATGTGCACAATGTGCAGGTTAGTTACAAACGTATACATGTGCCATAATGGTGTGCTGCATCCATTAGCTCGTCATTTAGCATTAAGTATATCTCCTAATGCTGTCCCTCCCCCCTCCTCCCACCCCACAACAGTCCCCAGAGTGTGATGATCCCCTTCCTGTGTCCATGTGTTCTCATTGTTCAATTCCCATCTATGAGTGAGAACATGTGGTGTTTGGTTTTTTGTCCTTGCGATAGTTTACTAAGAATGATGATTTCCAATTTCATCCATGTCCCTACAAAGGACATGAACTCATCATTTTTTATGGCTGCATAGTATTCCATGGTGTATATGTGCCACATTTTCTTAATCCAGTCTATCATTGTTGGACATTTGGGTTGGTTCCAAGTCTTTGCTATTGTGAATAGTGCCGCAATAAACATACGTGTGCATGTGTCTTTATAGCAGCATGATTTATAGAAGGACCTGTAATTTTCTAAGGGTGTTCTCTTGCAAACACTGTGCCCTAGGATTCACCCCAAAATATCTTTGTTCCTACCTCCCCTTGCTTCCACAACCCATTCTCACAACCGTGTGGTTTGACCCCAAGGGCAAGAATAATCAGTCCTCAACCCTCCCCTTCTCTTCCTCTCCTTCTAAGGATCTTCCCTCATTGGAAAGGCTTGTTCTCCCTTCCTGGCTGGCGGGAATTTCCCCGGGTCATATCCCCGCCACCCCAGTCCCAGGGAGTGTTTATCTTCTCTTCCTTTCCCTAGGGGCAAAAGGAAAAAAAAGCAGAAGGGTTGTTGGAAAAGAAGAGAGTCTATATCAAAAGGGATTTCAAAATTTTTATGAGCAGAGATATTTTATATTCATTAAACAATGCCACCAGTCAGTCTCCTTTCTCAAGACCCACAATTCAGGAATCACGGCCCTTCTCTCCAGTGAGCACAGACACGCATGGAGGACTCACAGCCACAGCCCCTCAGACCTGGGCCCCTCTCCTCAGCCCTCTACTACCAGCTCTTGCCTTCTCATCACCAGCCTGGCCACTGAGGGACTGACCCATGCCTGTACTGTAGGTCTCCTGACTGGCTGTGGAACAACAGCAGCTGGATTGTCACCACTCTGCCAAAACTGACAGCAGGACCCTGGCTGTCTGCCCCTGAGCTGGGTACGGGCCAGCAGACACAGTAGCCACTCCTCAGATCAACAGTGGGCTGAGTTCTTAAGAACTGGGGAATTCTTGAGAACTCACAAGGGCTCTGAGTTCTTGATCCTCCCAGGAAGGCCAAGAAAAGGCCTCTTCCTAAAAAGAACATTTTGCTGCTATGGAGCTAGTTCAGAAAGTACAGTAACAAGAGGGCTGGGCTTGGGATGGCAGCGCTGTGGAAGTTGGGCTTAGCTTATGCCCTGACAGCTGGAAACAACACAGCAAATGGGATAAGAACTGCTCAGAAATTCCAGAAAGAGGAAAAAAACACACCATTTGCAAGGAGAGGACCCTAGATTTATAACACTCTCCTGCGCTGCGCCACTTTTAATAAGAGGTTCCCTCTCTCCAACCAAGTCCTCTCTTTAAGAAGGTTTCCAAATAAAGAGCCATCGTATGGAGCAAGGGAAGCTGCAGAGCCAGGCTGATGGGGTACAGGTGGGACCAGGAACCAGGACTGGCTGGCCTGGCGTGGCCTCTCACTGGCTCTGCAAGCAGCAGATGCATTCAGAGGAGCAAACAGGCCCAAAGACCAAGAAAGAGGGCTAGGGTCCAGATGAGCAAACACTGAGTCCAGGATGAACCAGAGAAATGAGGTGCAAATGACACTTAGGTAAGTAAGGCATTCAAGAGATGAGAGCTAGGAAAGTAAACTACTGCAAGAAAAACAAAGCAGGCAGAAACCAAGTCACAGCACTGGCAGAATCCTCATCTGAATCCAAGAGAAATGGTAAAGGCAAGTCCTGATTCCAGGTCTCCTTACCTGCCTGTACATTCCTATCAGTGGGTGATGGATGGACCTCCATTAACAGCCACACCTCCCCAACCAGAAGGAGAGGAAGATCTCAGAGTAAAATAAAATCACTCTATTTCGGCATGCACCCTTCATTCTAGGTACTCTGCTGAATGTTTTGCACGCATGATCCCTTAGGATCCTCACAAGAATCTAAGTGGATACAGGTCTTTGCAAACAAATGGCTTGTGAAGGGTCCTTTCCCTGGGTATTATACACAGCCCCACCTAAGGGCAGAAAGCTTGGAGAGCAGTGTGGTCTATGTTTCAGCCTCCACTAACCCCTCAGCTGGGCACCTATAGGCAATGTACAAAATTCACAAGCCTGTGTGGCAGCCCGAGAAGAAGAGATACTGTCTACATTTAATAGATGAGAGAATGGAAGCTTAAAGGTGAAACACCTTGCCCAAGTTGACAAAGCCCTTAGGTTGCAGACCCAATATTCAAACTCTAATCTATTGAGGGAGAAAAGCCCCTGCTCTTACTACTAGGCCACATGACAGAAGCAGAGAAAAATGCCTTACAGGAGTTCACAGCACTGGAAATAGATTCCCAACGACCCTAAAATAGCCAAGAAACCCCATCTGCCAGTTATATGATTTGCCCCAGTTCATGGGATGGAACCACAGAAAAGCAAAGTGAATCATATTCTTCCAGCTCATTGGTTTCCAATCTCATGAACCCACCAGTCTACTTGACATTTCCCCATGAATGGCTAACAAGGGTCCCAAGGTTAACAAGATCAAAGTGGAACTCTTGGTTTCCTTGTTGCACTGGAATGATTCCTCTCCTCCCCAGTCTTCCATATTTCAGTATACAGAGCCACATCTAGTTGCTCAGGACAAAAACATGGGAGTAATCATCTTTGGCTTTTTTAAAAAATCAAATTCCACTTCCAGTTCATCAGTAAATCCTATAGACGCTACTTTCAAAAATACACCAAATCCAACCATGTCTCGCCATCTCCACTACCAATAACCTAGCCAAACATGGTCCCTGCAGAGACCTCCCTGCTTCTACCCTTGCCCCATGGAATCTTTTCACTACACATCTGCCAGATTCTTTCTTCCTCTGCTCAGGATGATTTTCTGACTTTATATCTGACTATATTTCTGACATGTAGAAGAAAACCCAAAATACTTTTCAGGATCTACAAGGTCCTGTTGCATCTGGCCCCTCTTTGGCTGTGCTCCAGCTACATGAGGCACCTTACCATTCCTCAGACACACCACACCTGCTCCCACTTCCACGCCTCTGCCATGGTTGTGCCCTCTCCTCATGCTCACTCCCCTACCTCCTCCACCTGCTCCAATGTCACCTCCTCAGAGAGGCCTTCTGTGATCACCCCATCCCAAATGGCCCCAACCTCTCTTCCTGCTTCGTCTTTCCTCATGACAATGATCATTACCTAACATTGCTTTCTAAATTTGTGTTTTTGTCCCTTTCCACTGCTAGAACATAAGCTCCATGAGAGCAGAGACTTGTTCTGCCCTGTTCACTGTTGTATTCTTAGTGCCTAGAATGTGCTTGGTGCATAGCAGTGGCTTAATAAGCATTTGTTCAACGGATGACTAAATCCTCATCAAAACCCCATAAGGTGGGTTATAAAGCCTATCCCTGTTCTGTGCATGAGGCGAGTGCAGCTCAGAGAGATTGAGTAAATTATGTAAGGTCACACAGCTAATGAAAAGAATTCAGACTCAAAGCTGCCTAATTTCAACCTATGCTTAACCATGACGTGTGTCTTTTAAGTAACAGTGTAGATGATAATGTAGATTTAAGCCTCCCAGCTTAAAAAGTGTTATCATTTATTTTCTATTTTATAAAAAAATGGAAGATATCCTAAGGATCATCTGAAACAGAATTCTCAGCTGGGCGCCGTGGCTTATGCCTGTAATCCTAGCACTTTGGGAGGCCAAGGCAGGTGGATAACTTGAGGTCAAGAGTTCAAGACCAGCCTGGTCATCAAGATGAAACCTCCTCTCTACTAAAAACACAAAAATTAGCTGGGCATGGTGGTGGGTGCCTGTAATCCCAGCTACTCGGGAGGCTGAGGCAGGAGAATGGCTTGAACCCGGGAGGCAGAGGTTGCAGTGAGCTGAGATTGCACCACTGCACTCCAGAGCAAGATTCTATCTCAAAATTAAAAACAAAAATAAAACAGAATTCTTCATTGAATGGTTTATAAAACCTTGTGACGTCCAAAAGGGGATTCACAACAGAAAAGACAGTGATGGTATCTGTTCCAGTTTTTATTTGTTAAAAAGCAATAAAAGAAATTATTTAAACATCATCTGTTCATTAATAAACAGCATGAGAGCTTCCAAGTACATGTCAAACGGTGATTAGAGACACATGTTCATGCCCCAGCTAGCCCTGCAATCATCTGTAGCCTGGTGGTTTGGGTTTCATTGTTTTTATTCTCATTATTGAATATTGCTTTACTTTTTACCCACAACAGATTTTTTAATAAAGAGGAAAACATAAAGAACACTGATGGTGAAAAATATCATATTAATGCAGAGCAAAAACAAATGACAAGAAAGAAATCAATAAATTTTTCCTCTAGATGATGCTCACACAGATCCATAAACTACATACAACTGATCAAAAGTATCATATGACAGAGAAAGAATTCCATTATGAAAACCCAATGTTAAAAGGGAAGGGAGTTATTACATCAATTACATCCAATTGGCTTTTCATTATTGGTAAAGATTGTCTCCACCTACCAAGTGTAATCTACACAGAAGTCCTTGCCATAGTCGCCTAAATCTTCTCCTTTAGCTTATCTTTTGGGAATAAAAGATAATTATTAGATTAAAAACCAGTTAAATGTTTAACTCAAAGGGCAAACATATCAAATTTCATGTTAAAATAGTAGATTTTGTCTAATTTGAGGCTGTAATATGATAACAAATTTTAATCTAAGTTTTTATATACATCATTACCCAAACCAAAGATGATATACTCTGCTATTTAAAAATGTATTTGTTGGAACATCTTGTTTTTTTCTTACATAATTTAATGTGATAGCATAAACAGCATGTGCCACACTTGTTAAAAAAGAAAAGGATAGACTCGTCTTTATGTATAGTGAATATTATAAAAGATTGTATGCAAGTGAAATTTACAGTACAATATCCCCTAATATATAGATCTAAATTAAAATATTTCTGCTGAAAATCATTTCTTCATCAGATACCACATAATATGGATGGTAATAACCACTCCCAAGGGAGTCCAGGGGATTAAACACGTGCTGTCAAGAAGGGGGTTTGTGTGGAGCTGCTGACCCATTCTCTGCCTTGCTCCACCTGGCCTTTGCCCCAGGAGGCTTATGTCTGTGGATTGCAACAACCAGGCTCCCTGGCTAATAGCAGGCATGAGCAGGAGTCAGCGGATGGGAGAGTAAAGAGAGTGGGGTATTGATTTCCCCAGTTCCCTGGCTATGAAGTCCTGCCTTGGCAGTGGGTGCCACAGCTTCTATCAGAGCTTTTCTCCCATGCACCAGCTCTGGCCACAGCCCTCTCTGGGTTCTGTAGTCACTCCTTCTCTTGTCCCTTCCTGCCAGAGGTGTTAACAGCCCTCCCACTGTTGCCGATCTCAGTAGTGCTTCCCCATTTTTTGTTGATTTCCTGTAGTCCTCAATTACCCATTTGAGCGTGTCGCCTCTTCCTTGCCAAGTCTCTAAATAATCCAAGATTCTAAAGTCTAAAAAGGGGTCAGGGGAGTTAGAAGCTACTTGTCTGTTATAATTGTTTCATTTTACGGATTGGGGAACTGAGCCTAAGGGAGATTACAAGACTTGTCCAAAATCGCCACCAACAGCAAGGCAGAGCCGCAATTAGAAACTGGATCTTAGATCAGAAGATTTATATGAGTTAATTAAGTGCCTGAAACAGCACTTGACACATGGAAATACTCAGAAATGTTAGCTACCATCATCATCATCTTTATCATCATGTGCTAATTCCTAATTCAGTTATGGATTAGAAAAGGGGGAAATGGATCAAAAATTCACAATCTTTCTAGCTTAAAAATTCAAAAAGTAATCCTATTTGGTAGATGGAGAGAAACCAAAGCCCAGAAAGGTTCTCTCCAAGGCTGAGCCGCCGCCCCCTACAGCAGGAATGAGAAAGAGGCACCAAGGCTCACAACTTGGTGAGTGAGCATGGGATGCATTCCAACCCCTCACACTCCCTTGGTCAGTCAGGTGCCTTGTTCAGTGAACAACCTGCACAACTGTCATACAATGGCCCTGGTTCAGGTCCCCCAGCAAGTTAGTGTCACTGTTAAATGAAAATGACCTTATCTCATTGAGTTGCTGTGAATATCCACGAAGACAGCATATGAAAAGTGCTTTAAAAACTCCAAAGCAGAGGATTCCAAGATGAATTACTGGGGCCTTCTTGCTCGACATCCTTCCACAATGGAAAGCAGCCAGAGACTAGAATGAGAAGAGCTTGAAGAATTTTTTGACTCTGCTATTCCATAATGTGTGGGGATGGCAGAAAAAATAATAATAATAAACCTTTTCCACCTTATGACAAAAAGTTGTTCTTGGGCAGGACGCAGTGGCTCACACCTATAATCCCAGCACTTTGGGAGGGCAAGGTGGGCGGATTGCTTGAGCCCAGGAGTTTGAAACCAGCCTAGGGAAAATTGCAAAACCCCATGTCTACAAAAAAAAAAAATCCATAAAAAGTAGCCAGGGGTGGTGGCACGCACCTATAGTCCCAGCTACTCAGAGGCTGAGGTGGGAGGATGCCTTGACCCTGAGATGGGGAGGTTGCAGTGAGTCGAGATCACACCACCACACTCCAGCCTGGGAAACAGAGTGAGACCATCTCAAAAATAAAAAAGTTTTCCTTCAGTGTTTTCAAGGGGAAAGAAAGAAGAGCACTATGATGTGTAACAATTGTGCTAAGGAAAGAGTTATATTTTATATGAAAAGTTTGATGAAGAAATGCCTTGGTACAAAGCACATCCTTTGCTAAAAGCTCACGGGCAATGTTGGTGTTAATGTTTCCGAAGGATACCTGATGCCTTGTTGGAACCTCTAGGAGAGCTGTGTCAGTACCCAGCCCTCCCAGGGACAGGGCTGCTCTTCACGGAGACAGGCTGTGCCCATCCAGAACTTCCAAAGCCCAGGTCCTGCCCCCAGGTTCATCCATGTGAAATTTCAACTGAGCCCTCATTTGTACGTCTTTCAAATTCAAGGTGCATTTCTCACCTTAGAAATAACCCTGTCAGTTCTGCACCTAGACATTGCATCTCTTCTTGATGACTTTCTTTTAATCAAAATTTGTCACCCTTTCCTCCACCAAGCAAGGAAAGAAAAAGAACATTTATTGAGCACCTACACTGTTTTTTACATACATAGATGGTTTAATCCCTCATCTATGAGTCAGAAATTATTCCCCCAATTTGCAGATCAGGAAAACCATTTTCAAAGAAGCTAAATCCCTTGCCCAAGGTCACACATGCAGTTAGCTACACATCTGGGTTTCCAACTCGAGTCTATTTTGAGAGCCTTTGATCTATTCCACTGCCCTACTTTTTGCCAATTCCAAACTTTTTCTTTCCACTGCTAACTTCACCTCCCTTTTCTACCACTAGATATTATTAATGGATAAGAGAATAGAAATAATTATGTGCACACACAGAGAGAGAGAGAAAAAAAAAATTCTACAAAACAGGAACAATGTTCATTGTCTCATCTTAACCCAAAAGGTCACATATGCCCATATGAGTCATGTTAAAAATTATACAAGAATAAAGATGAAACACTTCCCAATGATTTTTCTGAATATCAAGATGCATCCTCCTGAGCACCATCAATCTTTTTTTTTTTTTTTTTTTTTTTTTTCTGAGACGGAGTCTCGCTCTGTCGCCCAGGCTGGAGTGCAGTGGCGCGATCTCGGCTCACTACAAGCTCCGCCTCCCAGGTTCACGTCATTCTCCTGGCTCAGCCTCCCGAGTAGCTGGGACTGCAGGCGTCTGCCACCACGCCTGGCTAATTTTTTGTATTTTTAGTAGAGACAGGATTTTACCATGTTGGCCAGCATGGTCTCGATCTTCTGACCTCGTGATCCACCCGCCTCGGCCTCCCAAAGTGCATCAATCTTTTATTTAGATGTGTGTCAGAACAATTTTCTCCTTCTAATCTCTCCATGATAGACCTCTTTTGCCTCTGAGACTGTGTACTGGTGCAGAAACCCTTCCTACCTGAAGTCTTGCCCAGAACCAACTACAGTTTTTGCTATGCTGACAGTAAAGGGCAGTAGTAAACAGAGGAGCATGCGTTGAACACTGACACAAAAGCAGCTCTAAAAGCTGTCAATACCAACACCAGCTAAAACCCATCCTCGTGTATCATGATTGAGGGTGAAGATCTAGGCCTGCCAAGGCTATTTACACGAGAGTTAATGAAAAAAGACCACCCTCTATCTCCAAACCAATCAGTCCTTCCTCAGACCACACATCAACAATGAACACTGTTGGCGAACTTATGTCCCCATACCTCACCTGTCACATTCTAGGACTTACTTCTGATGCATGGTATCACTCTTTTATCACTGCTATCCACAGTACTGACTTTGTCCACACCCTATCACATGAATCTTCCCAACCACTCTTTGTAAAAGAAAGTGAAGGTCACAGATGTTCGACGACTGACCCAGAGCCAAGCAGCTGTGATAGGTGAATATGGAGACTTACACCAGGTCTTTGGCAACCATTGCCTGCCCTCTTGTTATGTAACTGGTTGTATCTTCTCTACTTGGCTTCATTGAAAGTACCTCAAGGACTTATACATCTTTTTATTCCCACACAGGCATTGTACAAGGCTCTGTCCTTTCCAAGCACTTGACAAATCCCTATTGAATGCATGAACAAATGAATGTGTGACATGAGCATCTTCCATGTGTCAAGTAATGGCCAGTGGAAGAATGCATCAGCTGATGTGCATGAGAGACATTTAGGAAGAAAGCCATTCAGGGATGGTACCAGTTTCTGTCACCAGGATCCTGGTTACCTGGAAGAATCTAAATGTGAGTAACCTTTGCCTGGACTCGGCCATGAGCTTTCTCTTAGCATATTTTAACGTAAGGACTAGAGAATGAGAAGCTCCTTTGATCTTAGATACAGTCTTGGTCTCACTGACTTCTTCTCATTGGATCCACATATAGAATTTCAGCAGAATTTGAGGGTTAAGTCCGAAGTCACACACTTTCCCAATCTTGGCCTGACTCTGGAGGTGTCTGGGGGCAGCACAATGCCATAACCTGGAGGACAACTCCAAAGTTCGAGGAGAGGAGCCCCTACATTTGACAGGCCCCAAAGAACTCAGCTTCTAGATCTTAAGGAAGGGTCATGAACCCTCCATTTAAACCTACCTGAAGTTCTTTCAGAACCTGGGACATATGACAGTGTATGTACAAATACACAAAGAATAAATATTGAAGGGCAAGAAAATCAATGAGCTTAAAAATAATTAAATGTGGAAACTGATATGAGCCTGAGCTTGGAGGAAATTTAAAAGCCACTTTTTAACAGACAAGAAGTTTACAGGGTCCAGTTAGCTGTAGCTGAGGCAGCTTTAACCAAGAGTTGTCAGCATTACAGATGACAAGAAGAAATGATATTTAGCTCAGATAGTGACGTCACAGGGCGGCAAAAAGCAGTATGCCTCATTGAGCTCTGCAGAGAAGTAAAGATTCAAGTATTTGTCCTTCACCTCATGTTGATGATACAGAGAAAGAGACAAGTTCATCGGGAGCAAAGGCTGCAAAAAATCAGGAGAAGAAAGAAGAGTAGTGTCCCCATGTGAACTTGGTCCTTTCAAAGCCTGGCAAGTGGTAGCATGAACCGAGGGGACCAAAAGGCCAATGTGGGGCTTGTAAACATGGTTCCTGAGACATCCAAAGGCTCTTTCCCAGCAATGCTTTCTTATTATTTCAGGGCAACTGCATCACAAACATATGGATTTGATTCCACCTCCCCACCCCCATCTTCCTCTCCTTATGCCAGAAAAACACATACAGATTTCAAAATGAAAAGGAAAAAAACAAAAGAACGGCCAGGGACCAAAATGCATAGTATGGTTTTCAGAGAGCTTGGAACATACTAGGAAAATCACTGTAGCTGGTCAACAAATCCAAATGGCAGCAGCACCCAGCCCTGTCATGAACGTTCACAGCCAGAAAAGTGACTTCAAGGAGGTGGGAGCAGACATTTGGTCTGCCCAAGGGGACAAAAAAGAAATAGCCCCCAAATGTCAAACACTGGGACGGGTAAGGTGACTCATGTGAGGGTGACCCCACCTCTGTCCTCAGACTTTATCAAAGGGATGATGTCCAGCTGTTCCCCGTCTCCTCTGGAAATGGAACAGAACGGCTTCCATCAGACAGAACGGAATGCAATTTAGACATCAAAAGGAATGCCCAGTTGTAATCCACTCTTATAACAAAGCAGATTAATTGCATGCCTACAAGCCAATCTATTTATTAATATTTATTGAGTGTCTACTCTAATAAGACTAGCGTTATGTGTCAGACACTAATCTAAGTAGTTTTCAAATATTATTTCCAATCTTCACAACAGCACCACAAGATGGATATTCTTAATCCTATTTTATAGATGAGGACTGAGAAAACAGAGAAGTTAAATGAGTATTATAAAACTAGGAAATAACGGAAAACTAGGATTCAAACTCAAGTGTATCTAATTCCATTTTTTTCTTTATTCACTGTAATTTAGCTCAGTGCTAAAGGGGTTCTTTGTACCATCCTGCAGAAAGTGTCACATTATTTTACATCTGAATGAATAAATAAATGAAAGAATAAATGAACAAGTACAAATGATGGGTCTTGCTGCTGATGTTTATACCATATTTCCTCAATGCAAATATGCACTTTCCCCACATCTAACATATCTGAAATCAAAATGCAATTCCAATAGATGGCATGGCATAATGTAATTGGCAGTGCTCTTTTGTGTTAGTATTACACGAAATAAATGTATATCTTACAATCAGCAGACTCTTAGAAGCAATGAAATATGGTCATCTCGAACCAAGACCAGTTCCACATGAAAGTGTAATGAACAATATGGGGCAATGGATGTTAAGTGCCAAATAAGGTATGTGTCATAGGAGATCAAGTGAGAAGAAAAAAATTTTGAGTCCAGAGCAGTCCAAAAGCAGTAGGATCAATTGTAAATTTAAAGGCTTATAGAATTTTGATGGAGGTGTAGAATGATTATGTGAGACATCTCCCTCAGAAGAGTGTAAGTTTCTTAAAGGTATGGATCTTGTCTGATTTATTTTTTGGTTCCCAAGTTCCCAGTTCTGCATTATTCAAGAAAGAATGGGAGTCTCTCCTTCCTGGAAGTATTGAAAAGGAAGGAAAGTCCAACCCAGCCAACATTTCTGATTCTTACTGCCCAAGGGCAAAAAGAGTTGAATCAAATGACCTCTGGAGAACCCTTCTAGATCCAGGATTCCATATCTAAAATGTGAAACCTGATTGGTTGCTAATCTGATTAATTGTGAAAATTTAGTGTGCACTGACAGTGTCCAATCAAGAGTACACTCAGACTTTTTTCACTCCCTTTTCTTTGGTCAAACTCAACCTTCTTTCTCCCATTTCTACACTTTTAAATCACTTCTCTCCCCAACCCCCACAACACATACAAATACTGTCATTTAAAGATAAATCAATCTCCCTTCTCCATTCTCAATTTAAATAATCTAAAATGCCTATTTTCTTCAGGAATACTCCATGGTTTTAGAAAACAGGGACCAAAAGCCTTTAATAAGGACCTCCTCCAAACACCCTTCTTTCTAAACCCTATGACAATAGATGTAACATCCAAAAAGAATTCCTCCATGCAAAAAGTCATGGGTGAAAATCTGCAGAGGAACAGGAAATTCACATAGTCTCAAGGGCCCTCCTCATAAATTACTTCATAATTACAAAGGAAGACCAGTAGCCTCACAGTGGAGGAATCTGGCAGAGACTGTCATAATCCAGACCAGAGCTAACATCACCAAAAAAGAGACACAGCAATGGCATGCACCTCCTCTCAGGATGTTTTGGAAAGGACCAAAGTGACTTATGTAGGTGTCCTGCTAAAAGTGCGTCATCGGAATGCAGTCATGAGGAAACATCAGACAAAGCCAAATTGACAGACCTTCTATAAAATGATCCTTTAGTCCTCAAAAATTTCAATGTCATGAAAGACAAAGAAAGGATTCCAGATTAAAGGAGGCTATATAGAGACATAACAACTAAATGTGACATGTGAACCTAGGTTGATTCTTGGACTAAAGAAAAGTAAATGCTAAAACAGGACATAATTGGGACAACTGATTTCAAAATGGATTGTAGAATAGGTAACGGTATTGTATCAATGTTAAACTTCCTGATTTTGAAAATCAGATGTAAGAAAAAGTCTTTGTTTTTAGAAAATACACACATAGATTACTTCAAGAGTAAAGTGGCATGATGTCTGCCACATACTCTTAATTGGTTCAATAATAACATGTCCATATTATTATTAATATACCTCTATGCATATATTCCTATAGATTCATATATATTCATATGCATCAGAAGAGTAAATGTGGCAGATGTGAACAACTGATGAATCTGAGTGCTGATAATAGGGAGTTCTTTGCATTATTTTTGAAATATCATTAATTTTTAATGGCGAAATTTTGCAGCAACCTAACACATCTTATAAATCTGAAATTGTTTCAAAATAAAAAGTAAAAAAGCAAACAAATAAAAACAGTATCCCTTTATTTTTTACAGTAGTCATTTGTTCTGTGCCCCGGCCTCTAAACAGCAATGTCTAATTTCTTAGGCTACAAAGGCCATCACAGAAGAAAACAGAGAAACTTCCATTAGCACATCCTAGCTCTTAACACATTCAGTCGTTCCTTTGATTTCAGTACAGACTACAAGCAAACAAAGTGATAGTTGGAAATAATTATCTGAGCATGAAACAATTAGTGCAACAACCACAGAGGGAGAGTCACTGGCCACGTACGTGGCCACAGGAGGATCCTTCGCTTGTAAACACACCAACTGGGAAACTCAGCCAAACCCACTCTGCCCTCAGG
The DNA here is from genome assembly GCF_028885655.2 of Pongo abelii. Taxonomy (NCBI): domain Eukaryota; kingdom Metazoa; phylum Chordata; class Mammalia; order Primates; family Hominidae; genus Pongo; species Pongo abelii. Next base: position 5,832,313 of record NC_071995.2, read on the forward strand.
AACTGCGAGTCTTAAATCAAAGTTACAAGGAAGGGCAGGCCGTGGGGCTGTGTATATTTTGAAGGAGGCCCTGAACACAAGAATAAATCTGTTCCTGCAAACAGCTTTTGGAAGGGAAAAAAGGAAACCTTGATGACTTTGTGAGATATTGGGATGGCTTACAAGGAGAAGCCAACGGGCGTCCTTCCCTGGACATCTTTAAAAGATGAGAAAGCCATCTAGGAAAATGTTACAATGTGTAAAATTTTCTTTCAAGTACTTCATCATAGAAAGTGTGAGAGTTTTGTCTTACTGAACTGAAGATATGGCTCAGGTAGCAATCGAGAAGGCTCAAGGCCAGGTGTTCAGACAGCCCAAGCTCAGAGGCAGCTGCTATGAGCATTGCTGCCCTCATATCACTATCAATGACCAGAACTTGGTTAATTAGCATGCAAAGTGTCAAAAATGGATTTTTATGGGTGAAGACAATGGCCTGTTGACTAGCATCATGAATGTTAGAAAAGGGCTCTCATTTGGAGAAATTAGACGTATTCAAATAATACGAACTGGCCAGACATATTCCATACATACTCCTCACTCTTGCTAATTAATATCTATGAGTCCTGTACCCTTTGAACTCAGGGGTGGTGCCCCAGGTTAAGCCACTAAATGGCCCTGTGCCTAGCTGAGTCTCTGGATGCTGTTTCTGTGACATTGGTTACAAAACTGACAAAGTTCTATCTCTAGGACTGAGATGTTTGCCTGGAGTAAATCTTTTAGGCAAAGAGATGATCAGAGAACATAAAAGAGCAGTAAATTTGGGCACCCTTAAAAAGGTCGTATGAACTACTTCTTTTTCATGCTTGCTAATAAATGTTTAGTCAATAAATATAACTTATTTTCATACTTCTTCTAGGACCACTATTGTCTGTCAAAAAAGAATTGTACATAAATGCAATGGTTTAGGTCAGCTTGCAACAGATGAAAGAGGTATGGTCTGCATAAATGCAAGGCAGCAGGCAAGATGACCTGTTGGTTGGCCTTTTTGTTAATGATCTCTAATTTAATTCCACTGTGGTCTGAGGATATATGCTGTAGGATCTCAATTCTTTAAAATCACTGGAACTTGTTTTATAGGTTAGAATATGTTCTGTCTTGGTAAATGGTCCATGTGCATGTGAAAATAATGTTTCCGCTGCAGTTTGGGTATAGTATTCTATAAATATCAATTAGGACAAGTTCATTCATAATATTGTTCAAGTCTACTATATCCTTACTGATCATCTACTTGGTCTATCAACTACTGAAAAAGATGGTATCACCAAATGTAACTGATTTGTCTATTTCTCCTTTTCGTTTTGTCAACTATTGCTCCATCTATTTTGAAGCTCTGTTATTAGGTACACACACATTTAGGATGTTTATGTCTTCTTAATGAATTAACCCCTTTGTCAATATAAATATTATCCATATGTCTGACAATATTCTTTTCCCAGACCCTACTGTCTGATATTAATATAGCCACTTCAGTTTTCTTTTAATTAGTGTTTATATGGTAGAACTTTTTTCAACCTTTTTAACATATCTGTGCCTGTATATTTAAAGCGTGTTTCTGGTAAACAGCATACAATTGGGTATTGCATTTTTATTAAATCTGGCAATTTCTACCCCTTAATTTTGATGTTTAGACCATTTATACTTAATGTAATTATCATTATGGATTTAAGTTTCCTACCTATCTCGCTATTTTATTTTGTACTTGTTCAGAGCCACTGTAGGACTAACCTTGTTTTTTTCAGGGATTACCTGCCTATTGTCTAACATCTGAAAATAATTATTATATTTTTTAACCATGTTTCCAGTTGGTTATGGCAGAAAAGCTAGTCCTGCACCAGTTACTCCATCATGGCCAGATGTAGACATAGGAAATCTGCATTTTACAGGTTTTTCGGGTGATTCTGGTATGCTGCTGGAGCTGGGAGCCATTGCTTTAACCCAAAGGTCACAAGTTTAAATGGAATCGTGGAAATGTAAGCCACTGGACTGGCTATAAGGCAACAGGGGATGTTGGGAGTTGAAGAGAGCTAGAGAGCATGGGCTCCAATGGAAAATATCCACATTTAATGTTTTTAAAACATCTTTTGAGCCAAATCTTAAAAATGTCTACTAGCAGAAATCTTCCTTGAAATCAAAGAATGCCACATCTATGCATCTTCCCTAGTATCAATCTACCACTTTAAAGGGGGTGCCCAGAACAGAGCACAATCCTCCACGGTAGACCAACAGATCAAAGGTGATGACCCACAGTTACCTATAATCTACATTCAACAAGTTATTTACTTCAGTGTGAGACAAGTTCATGTTTTGGAAACAAGTTCATGTTTGGCAACATGAGAGCTCATGCTCAGGGGTGTTTAACTCACCTACACTCCCCATCTCTCACACAAATGCCTGCCAAATCAGACCTTTCTGTCCCGCATGCTGCTAACTGACTTTACATTTACCATGATTACATTTCATCTTGTTGGTTTTGGCTCAGGGTTTCATCTTGTCAAGCACACTTTGAATCTTGATTCTGTCATCTCTCAAGGTAACCTTTACCCAGATGGGCATCAGTTGAAAATCTGGTAGGTATGCCTCCCATTATCAAGGACCCAGAAAAGTGACTAGAGCCCATGACACAGCCCTCTTGACTGACGAATCAGTCCCACCTTTGTTCTTCATAATCTCTACCCCTAGGGGAACGGGGAACAGAGAGAGATGAAACACAAACAAGCCAACCCAGCTCTTAGGAAGTATCATGGCGAATTGCCAGGGTGATGGTGAATGTATAGTCTGCATAAGCACTTTGTATAAACATTCCCATGAATACTCCTGCCGCTCATTTCACCAGGTAACAGGTAATGTTAAAAATGGAGAAGACGGGGCCACCCCTGAGCAAGGCTGTGAAGTCATCATTTCTGTTTGGCTGTCTCTCAGAAGGCCCGGCTCTGGTACTAATTAGCTATGTGGTCCTGGGCCATAGAGTTTCCTTTCCTGAGCCTTGCCTTCCTCATCTGAGGTTTCCTTCTCAAGAAGCTATTATTCTTCTCCCACTCTGGAACCCCTTCTCCCACTAGGGGTCCAGCCTGTGCCCCACTTCCACAAGGCCCTGCTTTGCGCTGGCTATGACCTACTTCCGGGAAAAGTAACTAGGGGCAACTTTTCCTATCCCTCAAATAACATCCTTAAAGTTTTATCTTACCAGTTTTCTACTTAAAATCCTTCTACATCACTTTAGCTGAGTAGCCACAATCTCACAATCTGACCTTGCTTGCCTTTCCTGCCTCACATCCCACCCTAAACTCATGCACACTCTTCATTCCAGCTACAGTCAGCTACTTGTAACCCCTCAACAATTGTGCTTTTTCAACTTTTCATGCCTTATTCATGCTCTTCCCCGCTATCTGGAATGTCCATCCCCCTCTCTATACCCAACTCATAGCAATAGCAATTCATTACTCAAAACTCAGCTTAGCCACTGAACCTTCCAGGAGGCCTCCTCTGATGGATTCAGAAGCCCTTCTTGTGTCTGTCCAAGAGCCACTCTACATATTGTGTCTCAGCATTCATCATACTGTTGGCTGACTTATCAATCACCTTTTCCAACTTAACTATAAGCTCCTTGAGGGCCAGGATTTTTTGTTAGCACAAAAATCTGCTGGTTCCTGCCACAGTGTAGGTATTCGTTGAATTGTTGAGTAGACTGAATGATGAGTGAGTTAATGAGTGAGCCAGTTATACCACATGGGTGGCTGCTTACTTCCTGCAGTGGAGGGGCCAAGCCAGGCAAACTTAAGTCCCCATCAAAGCATCCTGAGCTCAGGCTTGGCCTCTTGGACTCTGCCTCAAAGCAAAAATCTAAATGTCAGAGACTTCTCTGATGTCACTCCCTGGGCCTTTCACTGAGTTCTCCACCCTCTTCCTAAACCTCCTCCCTGAGCAGGACAAATTAAATGAAAGAAGGGCTGGGAAGTCTCCACCAATGCCTTACAACCAAGGAGGAGCCACACTCCCCAGACATGTTGTTCAAGAGAAGTGCTCTGGTCCCTGGAATCCAAGAAGTCAGAGAAGCCTCCTGGAAAAACATCAACTGGAAAAATCCATTGCCAACCAGCCCTTCACCAGGCCTCTCCCCTGCCGAGTTTGCTCATTGCTTGAAGTCTGCAACTCATCAGTTGTTTATGTTCCTAACCCCCAGTTCAGGGGCACCTGCAATTTAATTTGAGCCATGGATAGACAGGGCTGCTCTCTGCTGGAGTTGCAAGAGCATAAACAACCTTCTGGGCTGAACTCTGCATGGCATTCCCCAGCTCCACCCCTACCCTGGACCTATAAATACCATCTATCACTTTCTAAGATCACCTCCAGCAGGCCCAGACAGTGGTAACTTGTCCCCAAGGCTGGAAGATGTCACTTGAAATGAATGGAAAGAGAGTAGCTGGGATGGATTGGTAAAGACGGGATGAGAGGGAAAAGGGGTGAAGGCTTAGGGTTATTGGAGGAGGGAGGAGGAAAAAGTTCAAGAGGACCAGTGAGAGGCTTAGAGGGAGAAACATGCAGCTAGAAAGCCTGGGGATAAATCTTCAGGGGGACACTGGGGGACAGCAAAGAGGGGTCACAGGGTTGAGCATGTTTGAGCTCATTCACCACAGGAAGCCCACTTTGTGTCTCATCCTTCTTCACTACTCACTGGTCCTGCAAGCCCATGCTGGAGGTTACTGTCACTTCTCATAGACAGAGCACCCCATATTAAGTTCATCACTCACTGACCACCTATAGGTGACACACCATTGGTTTATGTCACTGGTTGTGCAGATAAGAGCCCCAGTTACCATGAAGAGCAAATCTTGAAGGCAATATCCAATGGCAACAAGACAAGGGAGCCCTTCCAGTCCTCTTGTACACACACACACACACACACACACACACACACACACACACATACACACACATACAAGCACACATACACGGTTCCCATGAACCACCCCTACGTGACAACTCAAAGCCATTTGGAGCAGCAGTCCCCAGGCTGGGCCCCTGGGCCTTCCCAGAGAGTATCCTGGCCTTCATGCCAGGTCCCCTTGCCATGCAGCTGCCATCTACCCTCCAGGCCAGCAGCCCCGGAGATGCCACGCAGACTTTTCCATTCATCGTCCAGAGCTCCTTAAGTGCCTCTGATATACACCATGTGTCCCAACAGGAAAACACATACTCATCAACTCTACAAAACGCTCCAGATGTGATCAAAGCCAGAGAGGCAAAAGAAAACAGAGATGGGGGTGTTCAGGAAGGGGGAGAGGCTGGGGGAGAAGCAGCGAGAAATCCAGGGACTTGGTTGAGGGGACAGGGGGCGGTGCCCCTGGGGTGGTGCTTCCAATGGATGAAGTCTGCAACTAGGTCCAGACTCCTTGATTCCAATCCCTGGTTCAACTTGACCCCCCTGTGAGATCCTAGGCCCTGCCCCCAGACCAGCTTCAGGATTGAGATTCTATCTCTGAAGAACCATAGAAAGTTAGTCCTGGAAGGAATGCACTAGAGCACCTGGCCTACCCTTCCTTTTTAGGTGAGGAAGGTGATGTGTAAGTAGACCTACCTGGAGTGTCATGCACCACCTCTGACCCCACACATCCCGGGTCAGTACTGTCTGTATTAAACTTCGGTGGGTTACAGTGGCACACATTAAAGGCCCTTCATTTGAAAGAGGCCTCAGACATGATATCCCTGTCCCTTTGCCTCCTTAGCTCTATTAGAGGATTTCAGTCCCTTACAGAGTGAGAGGATGAGCCTGGATGGCTTTTAAGACCCCTCCCAGACCTAAAATTCCTAAGCCTTCAAGATCTATGGCAAGCCCCCATCACTTAAGGAAACAGGGCTGTTTTGCTCCAAAACCTCCTAGAGTCCCTTTGCCATCACAGCTGCACATCCGATCATATTCTCCGCCTCCCCACCACCTCCCCGGGAGTTGTCTGCATGTCTCATCAACACAGTGCTCTTCCCTTAAAGTGGGGCAAAGCAGTTAAGATAATAGGCTCTGGTGTCAAACTGCCTGGGATTTGGGGCAAGTGACCTGTCTACTCTGTGTCTCATCTTGAAAATGATGGGGACCAGGATTGTGCCAAGTTCATAGAGTCACCATGACAATTCAATTAGATCATGCACACAAAGGGCATGGTAAACTGGTCCTTGATGAGCGCAGGCTGAGTGATATGTTCACAGCAGTCATTCACATTCCCATTAACACAGCCACCATAGGTGAGCAGGGAGAGATGCTTCATGTCCGCTGAAGCACAACTGGTGAGACCATAGGTTAGTTATGATGTCAGGGGGATGAGGAGAGGAAGTGAAAAGAGGCTCTGGGCTCAGAGTCATGATGGCCAGGCTGCCCACAAGTCCTTCTGAAGGACAAAGGGCACATAGGAGGAAACCATCCTGTTAGACACAAAAAGCACAATCCCAGTTCCTTTCCAGTGCCCCAGCCAGAAGAACCGCTGATCCTTCAACTGATGACAATGGGCCATACCAGCAACACCCACACACGGGCACTCACATAAGCCAAACCTTTCAATGATGTACCCTTTCCTTAGGGTACGGTCCAAAATCCCTAACCAGCCCAAAAGCTCCTCCGTGACCTGGCTCCCCACAAGCACCTCCGCTACAGAGCTGAAGCTCCAGCATCCCAGTGCCCTCCCCCAGCAGTGGGGCATACACATGGTGGAGAAGCCAGACTCAGGAGTTCAGATCCTACCTCTCTCACCAACCATGTGACTTTGGGCCACTTAATAATCTCTTTGCGCTTCAATTTCCTCTTCTGTATAACGAGGATGGTATTATCTATCTCGACGGGGTGTTGTGAGTTAGCAAATGCCAAGGGGTAGAACAGTGCCTGCCACACAGCAAGCATCTAACTGTTAGCTGTTGTCATTATTTTCCTCATCTTTGCCTGGATCATTTTTTTTTTACCCATCCAGCAAATCTTATTAGTTTAAATGTCGCTTCCTCAGAGAGATCTCCAATTAGGTTGGATGGCCTTATATCTCCATTCCCATTACACTTCTGTCCTCCTCTCTAGTAATCTCTGTCACACTTCTGGTTAACTATGCACTGTCTCCCCTGCTAGGTCATAAGCTCTGTGAGGTCAGACCCAGCTGGACCATAGGTCCAGATGTGCCCGAAACAGTCCTGCCTTTTACCTGTCGTTGCACTGGGGCAGACTGGATTTGTGTCAGTAAATATTAACTCCTATGCTAGCCTTCCCAGCTCCATGGATTTGTGCTTGGCCACATGACTTGCTTTGGCCAATGGAATGCTAGCAAATGTGATGTCAGCAGGTGCCGCAAGAAGTACTTCATGTTTTCCTTCTTTCCTGTTGAGTCTCTGTGAGTCTCTGTGAGCAGAATGTGTCCCAGAAGCTGTTGAATCTAAGCAAAATGTGCAGACCTGGGGCAAACTAAACACAATCCACAGCCCAGAGCCAGGCCCAACTAACTCTCAGCCTGAAACAGAGCTTTCCCATTCAACCCAAAGACACATGAACACAATACAGAAATGACCTTTGTTATAAGCTGCTGACCTTGGGATGGTTTGATATGCAACATTAATGTAATAATAGTTAACTAGCACACACAACATCATTATTAATAGCTCTCACTTTCACTAGAAAAAGTATCCCCAGTAGGATGATAAATTATCTAACTGCCCACCATCAGTCCATATCTATCTTGTTTATCACTTTAACTCCAGCACCTAATACAGCACCTGGCACAGAGAAGGTGCTCTATGAATAGACTGGATTAAGTTGAACTGAACTATATGTTTGTTTTTTGTTTTTGTTTTTGTTTTTGGAGACGGAGTCTAACTCTGTCACCCAGGCTGGAGTGCAGTGGCACGATCTTGGCTCACTGCAACCTCTGCCTCCAGGTTTCGAGCAACTCTCCTGCCTCAGCTTCCCTAGTAGCTGGGATTACAGGCGCCCGCCACCACACCCAGCTAATTTTCGTAGTTTTAGTAGAGACAGGGTTTCGCCATGTTGGCCAGGCTGGTCTCAAACTTCTGACCTCAGGTGATCCGCCCACCTCGGCCTCTCAAAGTGCTGGGATTACAGGCGTGAGCCACCGTGCCCAGCCTGAATTATATATTTCTTAAATCTCTTTCGTAAAACATCAAGTCTGTCCCACGTGGATGCTGAGAGGTCTGAGTCTGGGGGCTCTGCCTCCTTTTTCTTTTGTATCGTCCCCATAGAGATGCTCCTGATGCTGCTAGTCGGCTGCCAGAGCATCGGAGACCCAACCTTCTTAATCCACAGAAGTCAAAAGAGCTAGTTTTTCTAAAAGGGATGTGATCTCATGGGACTGGACAAAGAAGAGATCACTGCAGGATGAACAAAAGGAGAGGGACAGAAGCACAGTAAGAGAGATCTACGCGAGGCACCAGCTTGGGCTTTCAGGAGATGCAGTGCCTCTGAGTAGGGCAGGGACACCCTTAGTACATGGCTGACTCGCTTCTCTCTGCCATGCAGCTTGCCTTCCTGCCCCAGGGCTGAGGACTGGGCAGAATGTCAGCCTAAGTAATTGCTGCCATTTTATTAGAATTGATGACAGCTGGAAATCATACCACTGCCCTCATCCAGACTAAAATGCTCAAATGAAAAGTTAAAAATCCCAGTCCTCCGATCCCCTGTCTCTCTTAACTAGGTTCAGTTGAATGTGGACTCTATGAAAGAAACCAGTAAGGCTGAGCCTACATCTCTGAGGGTTTCCCGAGTCCCTGCCGCAGGCTGAGTGACTAAGGCTGAGCTCCCCAGTCTCCTTCACGGCTGAGCCAACCAATTTGCCAGAGGCAGGCAGTAATTCCTGGCAGCTACCCAACTGTCAACATCTTTGAAAACCTTGAGATAATCCCAAGAAGGTACTAGAAGACAGCAGTCTCCCAGGCAGGAATCTTGAAGGTTTGTGTATTTTTTTTTCCTTTCTTATGTTTGTGACTTCCAGACCCACAAAATGCTGTGGTTTTCCGTTTCTAAAACAGAGGCATGTGCCTATACAAAAAGCCTAAGCATGCCGGGCTAATTAAATTTAGCTATCTTGCGGTTGTTGTTGTAACGTGTGTTCCGCTGATGTTATTCAGTGTGTTAGGACGTTTTCTGTTTATGTTGGTTACATAGCCAGGTGGTGTGGGTGGAGAACATCACTCCAGGGAATATTATTAGGAGGACTGAGGTGCTCAGGGGTTCCAGGGACACATGGTCAAACAGTGGCTCCCGGGATCAAACAGTTGAGCTGTGTCCCTGGTAACTTACAGGATGCCAGTCCCCTTGCTCCTTCTAAGGCAAGATCAGTCCCTCAGGTCTACCTGAGATCTTGATTCCCACAGACAGAACTGCAGCTGCCATCATGCAGCCTAGAGATTTTGTAGAAGAGATGCAACTATACGGACAGAAACTTCAACAGGTCTGCAGGGGCTGAATGACTTGCCCAGAGACTCCCCAGGAGAGATGAGGGAAGAACTGAAACTCCTTGTGCCCACTCTTACCTGCCCAGCTGGGAATACAATGAGACCCGAAACCCTTCCTTAAAACCTCTGTTTTTCCACCTGCCTAAATTCCAGAGAAAACACCTGAGATCCTCTCCTGAAGTTCCCCCACCATCATGTCCCTTGTCTAGCTCAGCCCTGGTGCTTTCTTCTCAGTCATTCTTCTGCCTTAGCCCCTTCTCAAGTCTCTTCTCTCAACATTTCCTGACCAAGAATGCTTAAATCCCAATCTTGTAAATCCCCCAACCATATTTCTTCTCTCCTTCAAATCTCTGCTTCCTGCTTAAAACTCACCTATCTCGTAAGTCTCATTTTTGTGTAATCTGCTACCCTGAAGCCACTTACTAAGCCCTTCAAAGCCTCTCCCTACCTTGCCCAGCACTGCTACACACAGCTTTGTGTATTAGTTACCTGTTGGAAGCTATTTGACAGCTCTGTGACCTACCCGAGAAGTTTTCTTTTGTGAGTACCTTGTGTCCCATCAGTACCCTTCAAGCTCCCATTTTCCCCCTTCTTTGAGGCTTCAACACCACACCCAGTACAAAGCTCTGCATTCAGCAGATCCTGATGCAGGGACTGACTCTTGTGCTGTTAACAGACTCAGAGCTCTATTTTTAAGAAAAATATCTGATAGGGTGGATTTTTCATGACGTCCCCAAACAAGCAAGGGGGGCCAAAATACAGCTCTTCATAGTGAGGGCCCCCTGCTGTAGCATCCTCACTCCGGTCCCATTGCTGGGGCCCCTTGAACTTCAGAAACATCATTTCACTCTCACTGGGAAGCAAAAACAGACATTTCCAGCACAAAAGCAGGCCCTCTACAAGCTCCCCCACCCAACAGAAGCCAGACTCCAGGATGAACCGTGGAAGCGTCTTACTTTGCGCACAGTGCTAACTTGCTTGGGTGTCTGGTTGCCGAAGCTGCAACTGAGACAAAGCAGTAAATTAGAATTGGGAACAGAAGCTACTCAGTTGACAAAAGCAAGAAGTGACAGCTGACAATCTGACAACATGGAAGGAGTCAGAAAAAAAAAAAGATCATAAAAAATAGAAATGAAAAATCAAAAACATGGCATTCTGGGGTTGCTGAACAGAGGCCCTGAGAGTGATATGTTACTCCTGCTAGGCACAAAGAGGGATGTTCATAAAGATGGCCCCTTCATAAGCCAAGGTCGACTATGGTCAGCATGCAGCCCATACCAGAAGAATACACCATGGTTTTCCCTGGGAGATGGGTAATTGAAGGGATTAACTCTAGAGGGCTGGAACCCCAGCTAGCCTGACATCCGCTGAATGGAACTCCGTGGCACCTTTAGCTACAGAGTACTGTGAAAAAAATAAAAGTTTCTAGAGTTAGACAGGCCTGGGTTTGAATTCCAGATGAGCTTGCTCTGTGGCTCTGGGAAGCCTTTACTTCACTGAACTCAGTATCCTTGCCTGTGAAATGAAGATAAGAATACCCACCTCACAGGGTCGCTGTGAGGCACAGAGGTCACAGACAGAAAATGCATATAGTGTATTGATTTACAGTAATACAATATGATTATACAATATTTGTCAAAGCTCTTAAGCTAAGGAACCATATGAAATTCCGCCACTTTAATGAATACTATAATTTCCCCCACAGGGAGTCGATAAATTTGTATTTATTTAACTAGACCTACAGCCATCATCACAGTATTTGTACAGCTCTTCATCTGAATCCTCACAGTAATACTGTGGGCAGGTAGCACAGGTGCTATCATCCCTATTTCATAGCTGAGAAAATTGAGGCTCAAGAGAGAATGACTTGCCCAAATATTATATCAACTGGAAACAAATCTGGAGGTAAAACTGAGTTCTTTTCACTCTTAACTCACTGTTCCTGGTCTAAAGAAATGTCCCTGGGCAGGTGGGTCAGGGTGTGATGAACACATACACAGGCACATTATCCATCTTTTGACTGTCAGCCTCACTCCTTCTCCATTTTGTTCTGAGAATAGGGAACTCTTACTTGTTTAAGTCCAACTTTATAAAGACACTTCTCCAAATCCTTGATCACATTACTTTTCCTTCTGTGAAACAGTTCCAGCCTGGTTATGTTTTCTTTAGGTGTGATGACCTAAGTCAGACACATGGGAGGTTTTACCACGATTCGGTAAATCACTGAGTGATGCAATCCTAGTTTGGTTTTAAAATGTATTCTGAGAATTCGAGGGGTCTGTGGTGCTGCATCACATCACACTGATGTTTCTAGAAAGAGTTACAATCATCCCCAAAGATCTCTGCCTGATGCATAGCTGATACCTCTGAGCCCATCATCACAAATGGCTAGTCGAGGGCCAATTTTCCCTCGTGATCTTTTCCATATGTTGTTTTCCTACAGCCTCACAGCTACTTTCTATAAATTTTCTCCATCAGCCTGTCCCTTTATTTCCCAGAAAACCCAGTGGTCATCTGCAAGCATGGAGATTTCACTTTGAACTCAAGCTTCTTGAGAGTGGGGTCATGCTTACATCATCTCCGTATCCCCACAACCAGTGTCTGGATAATGCAAAATATGTGATGGCTTAACTGCTTCAGCGAGGTGTATGTAAGGCTCCTCCTCTTCCAAGTTACCCCACCAGTGAGTCCCAAGAAGGACGATCACAATGATAAGGCTGTGTGGGGAACACATGTTGATATGAAAATGCAGAAAGGCCTAGGAGTATTTGGGGTGTGGGAAAGAAAGCTTAGGTATATGAGCATTGTTGTGGACACAATTGTTATTTTCAAATATTTAAAGGGTTGACCTATACAACAGGGTACACTTGTTCTGTGCAGTTCCAGGAAGCAGAACTAAGACCAAAATGAGGGAATTCAGCAGTTTTCCTTCTAGTTTCATGACTTCCTACGGGCTAGATATGCCCAAGACAGAAACAAACTGTCCCAGAGATAAGGTGCTCCCTATTCCAAGAAAAATCAAGCAGAAGCTGGGCATTTGCTAGATGAATATGCTGCAAGAAAAATTCTTCATTCCTTCCTTCCAGGGCCAGGTATCCAACTGTCTGACCTCTAAGCTTCATTTGCCTCTGTGAGGCTATGGTTTGTTCCTAGAGGTTCTGGATAATTGAAAGCTTATTGTACAACAGAGCCAAGACAGCACAAACATATAGCTTGTCATATTTTTCAGACTAATATCAGCTGTTCCTTCCTGGGGCATGACATAAGCTGATCAAGGAGGCAATGAGCTGCTGCCAGACAGCTCCTTCCTTCCCCAGCTCTGCCCTGGAATTCCAGGTGGCCATGGGGAACTTGTGGAGCCTCTTGGTGCCTTGGGATCCACCATCCATACCATGTGGCTGATAAGACAGGAGGGAGGATGAAAAGTTTAAAACAGGAGCCACCATCTCTGGAAGGCTGTTGTGAGGCTAGGAGGCCACCCTCAGAAGACCAACACAGTCATTAGCTGCCACCTTGAACTGGAGCTGGTAGCATTTTGAACTGGAGCTGGTAGCATTGTACTCCAACTCCTGTTTCCATTGGTCAACCACAAGACCAACAGCCTTCCCTCCGAAAGGGTACAATTGGAGGAGAGTGGCACTCCATGGAGGAAATGAGAGAAAGGAGACTGGGGCAGAGCCTTTCCACAGCTTGATGGGATTAACAGCATGACTTATATGACTTATATCCTGATCTATAAAATGGACCAGAATGTAATGGCACGGAACATAATCATCCTTGTTTCTGCCTCACCTCAACCAGCTGTTGCTGCTTTTCTCTGTCTACCCTTCTCACACACCCTCAGAGGTAAAGGAAGAATAGTCTTCAGGCCTATGAGGTATGATTTCCTTTCAGGCTGCAAAATGTTTTCCAGCTAAACCCAACCATCAAATGATAAGACCCATGCAAATGCCATGCTGCTGATCCCACGTGTCATCTCTCCTTAGCTTCCCTTCATGCATCCAGCCTCATTTCCTTCCAACCCTGGATTGCCTGCTAATTCGTGGGGCAGAGCAAGGGACTTGGGCCAGGTTGGCAGGGAATCCTTACAGACAAGGTCTGCAAGCCAAGTTCTTGATCTCACCACTCCCAATCAACAATGAGGAAGGATCTGGCTTTGAGTCAATGTGATTTTCAGTCATTAATATCAGCCTAAACTATAAATCCTTATACAGGGCAGTCCAGGCTGGTGATAAAGACACACTCTTTCACCTCCGTTGTCCTTCAGAAAGCAACATTTCTGATTCAAGGGCCACCTCTTCCAGGAAATCTTGTCTTATTCCTCCAGCAGCAATTACTCTTCAAATGTGATCCCATACTGATAGGTTTGAACATTATTATAGTCCTGAGAGCCCTCACTATATCCTGTCTTGCACACATCTGTCTCCCTACATAACTCCTAGATCTTAAAGGCCATAAGCTCTCCCTTCATCGTTGTTATGCCTCCCCATGCTGCCAAGCAAAGAGACTTGCTCACTGTAAGCATCAGTGAATATGTATTGTGTCGAGCTGAATTGCCTTTCTCAATCCCAAAGAAAAATCAAGGAGAAAGCAGCAGGGCTAAGGAAATAAGTAATCACGGATTGATCAACGTTTTTCTCTCTCCAGTCCCTCCTCTAACCCAGCTGTGGCCTGGCCAGTCCTTACCCAGCCTGGCCTAAGAACATGGCCTCCTCGGTCTCCCTCCGGGGGCGCTCAGATGGCTCACAGTTCAGGAGGGTGGAAGCAGAGCCCAGAGACAAGGAGGGATGGATCAAACCACACAGTCTCTGGTGGCAGTGCTGGGGAACCCTGGCAAGGATGGTGACCTGTGCCTTGCAGTAGGAGGGAGATCCCATTCGTGGCATGTCAGACTAGAGAGGGCGGGTAGAGATGTGTAGCAAGGTTGGGGCACAGTGCCACCCAAGGGCTCCTGAAATGGTAACCCCACAGAGATCACTCTCAGATCCTCATGGAAGCTGTTCCATATCTCAAGGCTCCAAGCTGGGACATTTCTAAGAGAACTCCAGAGCTTCCACATGGGTGGGCTTCATGCCCAGGACCTGACTTTAAGTGCAGGAAGCCTCACTCATGAAGTGAGCACCCTTGGAACAGGTGGGAGTGAGTAGGGACCATTACCCCTCTTCAGACTGCAGGCCTAGTTTGGCACAGTGAAGCTCCCCATGCATTATCCCCTTGGTGAACTCCCACAAGTCAACAGGTTGCAATCCCTCTGAGCTGAGTCCAGTTCTAAAACCCTCTCTTTCCCATGCTGTCACAGGCAGGCAGTGGCAGCTGCTTTAGAATAAACTTTTTGTACATAAGTTTCAGCAGAGTATAGTCAGAAGGGAAATCACACTCAGAAGATGCTTAAGACCTATTGTTTTGTCTCATTCATATCAAAACGTCCAAGCTAAGAAAATCAGCCCGGGAGCAGATATTAACTTTAGTAAAAAGACAGATTACGGCCCTGACTAGTACTGGGTCAGACCTCTACAAATCGAAAAGGCCTCCAGTCCCCAAGTTTTCCCAGAAAATAAGGGCTGTTTTCCTCCTGGGTTTTAGAGCATTGAACCAGAGAAGTGCAGGCAGAAATGTCCTTCTCCAGCTGTGAGGACCCTCTTCCAGCTCCCTAAAGGACTAGAAGAGCCATTTCACTCTAGCTCAGGAGTCATTCCTCATATTATCAGCCACAAGCCATGTTTCTGACAGGGCACAAGTGCTGCTGGCTGGAAGTGCCCAGGAGGTCTTCTGGATTGGGGTGCACTCACTCATCGAGGTTCCTGCTGGATACCTCCCTAGGGAACTTTCCAGAGAGTTCTCACACACACACTCACACACACACTCACCCTTACACACAATCGCTCATTCATACACACTCATGAACACACTCTCTCACACTCACACTCTCACACTGACACACACTCATGAACACACTCATACCCACTCACGCACATACACTCACACTCACCAACACACGCATGCACACACACACACACACACACTCATTCACACGCTCATACACATACACTCCCCTGCTCACACTCACATACTCATGCACGCTCATACTCTCACACACACACACACCCTCACATATACGCACACTCTCCCAGACACACGTATTCTCTAGCGCACACACACACTCTCAAACTCTTACACATACTCACACACATGCACTCACACACACCACTCTTGCACACACACACAAACTCACAACACAGAGACACACTCTCACACGAACACATTCTCACACTCACACACACACTCAAACACTCTCATACAGGCTCACACACACACTCAGGCCTGCAGGCCCGTCTCCAGGGCAGAGGCAGGATCGGGAGGAGAGCCCTGCGGGGCTGGAGGCCATCAGCAGTCTCACAGTGCAGCCTGCTGGGCACGAATGACGCTGCAGCCGGGTGGAGGCAGGGGCCAGGGGTGCAGGGAAGGGCATCTTGCCTCCCCTCTGTCGACTTTCAACATCCAGGAACGGTGTCTCAAACCCCAAGACTCAAAATGAGGCCTGAAGGCCTGTGGAAAGGGAAGGAGAGCTAGTCCCGGGGCCTTCCACATACAAACAGGTCTCCCGCCCCATGAGCTCTCAATGGCTCGCACAGAGGTTTTAGAATCTTCCAAACAGTTGGCACAGAGGAGGAGCACCAGGGCTCCAGAGGAGGAACAGAAGCTTGGCGCTATAAATGAGGAGCTGAATACCCAAAGAAATGGGTGGGAAAGACCTTGGCCAGGCCTGTGCATGAATTATCATGTTCCGCCTGTGCCAGATTCCCCTGCTCCGTCACTCTTCCAACACAGACCATATGAGGGCAACTTCTCCGCGAGGCACACGGAGGGTGCCATGCATGGTAGTAAGTAGTCACGGAGCAAAACTGTCACGGTGTGGGGCCTGTGATGGCTCAGGAAGGGAGCCACAGGCTGGACTCTGCAGGCAGGTGGGCCCCGACAGGAGGTGGGAGGAATGATAGAGAGCAAGTGGCAAAAGAGAGAACTAGTGCTGAAGAAGAATCCCCAAGACTCAGAGTCAGACTGGGGAGTGGGAAGTGACAGTGAGGCCAGTCAGGGATTACTGAGTTATGAAGAGGAGGAAGGAGAGGACTTGGACAGAATCGGGGAAAGCAAGTTGGGACCATTTGGTAAAAGAGCGTAAAATGAGGAGTTTTGGTGTGCTCACCGAGTCTAAGTAGCTGCTCCCTGCACGCTCCAGCCCACATTTCTCTCTACAAGTTATCCAGGTACTTGCCCACTTCTGCCCCTAGTGCTCCCCACCACCAGCCCTTCCATCACTTCTCTTTCCAGCAGTTTCTTGAAGTCAGAGAGTTCCTTATGCCACTGGGATGACAACCACCATCACCATCTGCCTTGGCTCCTCACACACATGCTGCCCAGCGCCCCATTCTCCTGAGGCTCCTTCCTCCTCTCCCTCCTGACCAAGACTTGGCTTTGCCCAGGGGCCGTGGGAGTGTTCCAGGCCATCTGATCTGTGAGGAGCTGTAGACAGCCTCCGGCCCTGCTCCAGTACACCGTGCCCTGTCTAGACAGATTTGAGCTCTCCATCCTCAGGAACCGCCAGGCCCCGGAGCAGGGCTCCGCTCCAAAGGCAATACTTCCCCTGCAGGTGAGGCTGCTTTGGTGGCCAAAACCGAGTGCATATTGGAGCCATTTCCCACTTAGCTGGCGGCGCGTCACCTGAAGTCTCTGGTGGAAAAAATAGGGCTCTCTGGTAGGGAGAATTTTTATTTTTTAATCATACTTAAAAAAAAAAATGAGTAGTTGGAGAAAACAGGCGACAGAGTGGGTGGCCACTTGAGATCCAGAGAGAAAGATCAAAGCCCACCAAGAATGGAATGATCAGCCTTGGTGTGGCCCAGAGAACAATCTAGGTGGCCCATGCCGCATGAAAGGCAGCCAGGGGACGGGAGACAGGGTGAAGGCGCCTGGTCACAGGCCCCGCATGTCCCTGCTCCCCCACCCAAGACCTTGGTTCACGGTCCTCAGCTGGAACAAACACCTGCTTCCAAGAGACATCCAACCAAGCTCTGTCCGCTGGGAGGGCTGCTGCATCTCTGTGTAGGAGGTGAGCTGCCCAAACTCTGGCCTCCACGCGGCTTTCTCTTTCCAAGAAGAAGCTGGAATTCCTCCCTCTAGACTCGATTCTCCTGGCCACTGCCCCTCTCACAATCCCAGCCCAGGGCAACCAGCCAGGAACACACTCTATTCTCAGGCTGACGAATTCGCTCATTAGGTGACTTCAGGGCAGTGAGTCCACCACGTCCACCATGGAGCAGCCTCCTCCTGCAGGCTCCAGCAGCCCATCTTTTCCAAATGAGCACATTCTACGATGTGAACTCACAGATCCCTCAGCTCAGCCTCCCAAGTTAGGACAACTAGGACCCTGAAGATCAAAGAGGAACTGGGGCTTGCCCAAAGAAATGGTAGCACTTAGTGGCCAGGCCCGGACCAGAACTCATGTCTCCAGACTCTCAGCCCAGTGCTGTCACACAGTGCTGCCGCCCAACATTCCAGCCAGAAGATTGAGTTTCTAGAGCCCTGAACCCATTTTAAACTAGTCAGACCTACGATATTCCAGTAAGTTATTTCAAAGGACTTTTCACTAATGTTCAACAGAAGCTGGGGAAATGTCCAAGGTGCCAGAAAACAGGACATCATTCTGTGACAACACAGAAGGGAGGAATCCCAGGGCCTAGTCTCTCCTCCTTTCTAATTTGGAAAAGCCATAAAAAGTCCACATTCTGTCAGGCCAGCCAGCATATTCCCCATGTGATTTGCCAAATCCACCCTTTCCTGGATCAACGCTGGCACTTGGGCATAACCCAAGAATCTGCTTCATCCAGGTTCTTCTCTAGGACAAGACTAAGGAAAAGAAATGAGACAGCTCCATGCACCCCTCCCAGAGAACAGGCAGGGAAAGAGACCACAGTGTTGAAGACCTCAAGGTGGAGGTCATGGTCTATCCGTGTACAGTATTTTTGCCCCACACAGCCTCCATGTCGCTCCCATGTCCCCAGCTGCTTCCCCACCCATGAGACACAGAGGAAGGGATCATAGAAGCTAGAAAAGAAGATCCCTCCACTTAAGCAAAGGACTGTCAGAGTCAAAAGGTTTATGATACATCTTTCAGGACTTGCATCTCCAGGATACTTCCAAAAGTTCCCTACCACCTCTTACCTGATGAGGTCAATAGGTTGGAACTTATAGAACACTCCATAGCGCGCCCATTCTTGATATAGCAGCTAAACAAAGAAAATAAGGAAAAAGGTTAGAGGTAAAGACGGGAAACTTCACCTGATTTTGTCCATCCTAACAAGTCAGATTTTTATCCCCAAAGTACAGCTTCTAAGAAATTCTCATGAGACATCTACGGGGAGATGTTCAGAATCGGGAGGCTATGGAAACTGGCTTCTCCTTCCCCAAACTATAGAGATGAACCTTATCACACTCTGAGGCAGTCCTGCACCTGATTAGCAGAACCCTGTCTTCTTTATTCCCACATCTTGCCTAGTCCAGCAAAATGAGCCCTAATGTTCATGATTCACTCATTTAACAAGTATTTATTGACATCTCCTTATGTGCCAGGCACTGTCCCCACGCTGGATACAGCAGTAAGCCACAGTCTGCTTACACCCTGGTGTGGAGAGATAAATATAAACATATAAACAGATAAGATTTTGAAATCTTAATGAAGAAAAATTAATCAACGTCAGGGAGTAGAATGTGAAGGAAGGGAGAGGAGTAGCGTGCTGTTGTAGACAGGATGGCCAGGGAAGGCCTCTCTGAGGAGGTGACATTGAGCTGAGACACAAAGGAAGTGGGGAGGGTGTCCCAGGCAGGACACTCTTCTTGTGCAAATGCCCCAAGGCAAGTGCATATGGTACATCCTAGGAAGAACAGGGAACCAGTGTGGCAGGGGCAGAGTGAGCATGGGGAGAACTTGGGAGACAGAGTCAGAAAGAACCAGGATGGCCAGATCTCTTGGGGATTTGCAGGCCATGCTAAAATCTTTGTATCAACACTGGATGAAATTTGGATTTTGAAGGAAGCCACTGGGAGATGTGCAGTAGAGGGCAAAACAATCTGACTGAGATTGCAGAAGTCTCACTCTGGCTGCTGTGTGGAGAACAGACTGAGAGTGATCAGAGGCATAGGGAAGTTATCGGAATGGTCCAGGGAAGAGATGATGATGGCTTGCACCATGGGGGCAGCAGCAGATATAGTAAGAACTAGTTGATTCTGCTTAGATTTTAAAGGTAAAGCCTATAAGATTTACTGCTGGATTGGATGTGGGATGAGAGTAAATAAGAACTTGGCCTGAGCCACTGAGTCATGGTGATGCCTTTTATTGAAATGAGAAAGACTGTGGGAAGGACAGGTTAGTGGGGGTGGAATCAAGAGCTCACTTGGGGATGCATTTTTTGAGATGCTCTTTGGGTATCCAGGGGCATGGTGAGCAGCTAGATATAAAAATCTGAAGTTCAAAGAAGAGTCCAGTACATTTGAGAGTTATTGAAGAGGAGGCAATTTGTAAAGTCATTAAATGATTGATGTCATTGCCAAAGAAGAGATAGTAAGTATAGAAGAAGCCTGAGGTCTGGGCCCTGGGCACGCCACCATTTAGAGGTCAAGAGGGTGATGAAGAACCAGTAAAGGAGAGAGAAGGAGCGGCCCAGTGATGTGGAGGAGAACCAGAAGTGTGTGGCATCCAGGAAGCTAAGGGGAGAAAGGATTTCAAACAAAAGAAGATGACAAGCTGTGTCAAATGTTGCTAATGGGTCAGGTCAGATGAGCAGTGGCCAATGGACTCAGTGGCTTTGAGGTCACTGATCACCTTGACAAGAGTGGCTCCAGGAGAGGGGTAGGGGCAAAACCAAACACATCAGGCCAGGCCATCTTGGAATATTTCTGCAGCAACTTTAGCAGGACTAGCATGTGTCTCACTAAACCTGTGTATCAATCCCAGTAAATAAAATCATTCATTAAAGGATCATCATTAGACCTCACCTACATATCCATGCTGAATCAATATCAGCATTTTATCAGATTATATGTCTAGAACTGACAGATTTATAATACAGCTGCTATTTTGTTACATTATTTATTCTCCTACCACATCACACACAATTCACGAGGAAATCTGTCAAGGAGAACCTACTCTAATCGGGTACTTCAGAAGCCCATCTGAACATCAGCCCTACAGGGAGCCATCCTGTTTACCTAAGAATCTTTAAAGACATGATATTAAAATGGAAATGAGAACCAGCGTTCTTGCTTAAGGGTGATAGACTTTTATTGTCACAATGTCTTCCAGCAACTGCAAAACAGGACCAGAGACTACATAGGCCCTGAAAGGGCAAACTGCACCAGCAGTTACCACCACTCGCAATGGAGGAAACCCAGATACAAAAAGGGGTTACTCAGTGCATGAAGGCAGAGGAAGATCTGAATTCATGAGCACTGCTCCTGCTCACTCCAGGGCAGTGGCTAACCTAATCTTATTCTTATTAGTACATCTCCTCCTCCCACATCTTGGGTGCTTCTACTGCCTGAGTTTTTACTCCCTCCCCTGGGCTCTCCAACACCTGGTTGTCATAGTGACATCATTTGTTGCCCAAAGGGAGATACGCTTGCGTCAGGAGGTGCAGGCAGGGCACCCCCTCGAGAGTTATGGGACATCACTGTCTGCCTCATAGGCTCTGACCTCCAGAGCAAATTCCTCCCCAAGTCATATGTCCAGCCAAAACCTGAGCTTGAGAACACCTATCTGCCACTGCCCTGAAGGCAAAAACGAAAAATGTCCCAGGAACCCAGTATGGCCTCAACTGAGAGCTGACCTCAGAAGCCTTTTCCCTGGTTGAATCCCAGATCTGCTGAAAGAGACTTCCAGAAAGTCCCTCTCTCACCATGGTCTCTTCTAAACACAAAGATGTATCCATAGCTTGTGGATATAGATGAGGAGGAGCCAAGAGAACTATCTGGGCTTGATACAGAAAAGCTAGAAGCATACAGAGGAGGCGGTGATCAGTCAGCCCCTGAAACAGACAGTTAGAGCTACAGAGCACCAAAGCTGGGAGGCGGTGCAGCAATTATGCCTGGATGCCCAGGCCAGCTCACACGCCTTCTGTCACCTGCAGGGGAGGCAGGGAGGGAGGTGGAGAGTGCTGTAGAACCTTCCCAATCTTTAAGAAGGTTAGTCACACACAGTTAAGAGCAAGTGGATCATGCTGAACTCCAGCTTGCAGGGTCCCAGAAGGGACCAGCAGTCAGGGTGAAGGGAGGCACACTCTGGAGTCCTGCCCCATAAGGACCAGCATGGTGTGAGTAAAACACAAACACATAACAGTCCCTTTAAACTTGCAGAGTCTAGAGCCTTCTAATGCAGCTCTTAGTGAATCCACTTTCTCCCTTAGAGGTTCACCACGTCCTCTCTTCACCAACTGGCAAAGCTAGCAAATAAACCAGGGAGGGACTACTGCTCCTTCTTAATGGACAGTGCCTGATTCCAGAGCCCTGGATGTAATCCCAGATGTGTCTGTCTGCCCCAAGCCTTTACAGCAGGAACCATCCCACCTGATGGATCAGAGATAGAAGCAGCAAGTTTGGCTCCCCAGGGATCACATTTGACAGAGGTCATCAATTTAAGGATTTCACGAGACTATAAGGGAACTCAAGTGTTAAAAACCCTTTGCAACAACACTTTGCAATGCCAGAGAACATCAAGATGTGTGGGACTCACGGCCCTCCCTGAGGCCACAAGCTCCTCAGAGAGCAGCTAGACCTGAGACGGGCAGAAAGATGCTCTAGCCACCTTGGAGGCATTCAAGGGACGGGGCAGCCTGAATGGAAGAGACTTAGATTCTACTCCCAGATGCTACACTAACCTATTTGAACATTTTAGCAAGTAAGCCCACCTCTCTAGGTCTCAGCTTCTCCATACAGTAACATGAAAGTCCTGCAGCATGGCAAAATGAATCCTCAGTTGAAACCAAGAAGAAAAGTGCCTTTCTTGTCAGGAAGGCAAGTTTTAAACTGCAGGAGTGATTCTCTCCACAGTTTTCAGTGGGTCACTTACTAACTATCCACTAGGGAAGACATCCACCTGCAAAGGCTGGAAAATCCAGGACTAAGGGTTTCCAGAATGCTAAAGGAAGTCACATCCAAAGTTCTACTTTGCGTTCTCCCCTGTAAGTGGGTGAAGAAGCCACAGAGAGCCAGTGGGAGCCGGGCAGCCCTGAGCAGATGGTGACAGCCACTTCTCTGGGAATTTCCAGGACACTAGGCAGCTTTGGCAAATGGGGAACTAGGCAGCTGCTGGAAGCCAGGAGGGACCCATCTACCCCCAGGCTGCTCCCTCTTCCGGTTGTCCTGGCTTCTAGGAAGGCAGGAATTCCTTGTTCTCAAGAGGGAGGAAGCCTCTTCTTAACGACCCTCCAGGAGGGGAAAGAAAGAGACTTCCAGCCCCTACCTGGGGCTGAGTCACGGAAACTGCACAATAGCACCAGGTGAGCTTCAGGAGAGGGAGACTGACATTCTCTAGGGCCTCTTGGCTTGCCTAGAATCTGCCTGCAATGAGCCTGGGTCTTGGGGAGAACACGGGAACAGCCACAAATGGTAAGGAAGAGTGAAGGAGAACATCCAGGTCCTGGCAGGATGGGCAGGTAGGGACACCATGGCAAATAATCCCTAGAGGCCCCAGAGAGGCCACACTACACTGCAGCTCCCAAGCCTTCTCCATGTCCTCCAGCTCCAAATGCAAGGGAGTCCTTCCTCGCACCTAAGCAAAATGCTTCCTGCAACCACCATGAAGAACACTTGACGGTTATAATATAATGAAAACAAATAAATATGCAGCACACATTTGGGCGTTTTTGCTCTTTCTCCTTCAGGATATGTTGTAGGCACCACCCACATACCACTAGAACTACAGAAACAAATCTAGCCCTGTTGTGAGAATCTCTCTTGCTTAACAGAAGAGGCTGTGTCAACATGACCACACAGCACCAGCTGGGATTTGGACACTAAGGTTTTAGTCCTGACTTCACGAACATTCAGGGACATTAAAACCAGTCTTCTCTTCTGGCTAGGTATCACCAAGATTGGCCAGCAAGCCCAAGGAAAGGCCACAAGAAAGGGTCATCTTGTCCTTCAAAGACTTGTTCACCTTCACGAAGCGTCTTTCTGACATCAACTTTGGGAGTTATCCATGGAGATACAATTCCATCCTGGCTGGGCTCTCCCTGCCTCCTAGTTCCCACCTATTTTACCAGGTGGAGTGGACCCTGACTTCATTATATCAGCCAAAGAGAAACACTTTCTGATGGGAAAATTTTTTGTTAAAAGGCATTGCTGTGGTTAACAGTAATTTCATATCTTTCCAAAGACAAATACATATTTTTATATCTATAACATATATATTGTAAATAGTCCACAATTTACTTCTTCCATTAGTGCAGGCAACAGAAGGCTGACTGATCTCTCCTATGACTTGCTGTGTGTTCCTGGTCTCTGTAATGATCCTAGACAGGCTGGGGTCACCACCTGTTTTCTTAGGCAGGCAATGGATGGTGATCACCATTTAAAGGGAAGGAAGGAAAAATTAGAGAGTGGGAGGACAGAAAATGGTTGGGTGAGAGAGGTGAGATGTGGCGAGACATGCTTCCTCCTTTTCCTTTAAATCTGATGCAGGACTTTTCAGGAAATTAAACACCAAGACTATTAGCATCAGATAGAAAACAGATGAGGTTAAGACATCACAATACTATACAGCAGATTCCCTGGGCAGGCAGAGAGGGGACATGTGTAAGCAATCACCGCAGTATTTCTGGAAAAGACCTTTTATGTTTTTAATACTTAACACTTCATAACAGGGACTAATAGGCAGGATAAAAAGAAGCCTGCTCAAAAGGCAACTTGGGGCATGAATGATTTTCCAGACAACAGAGTGGGGGAGGGAAGTTGCTTGAGCTTCAGCTCCTCATCCCTCCCACCATCGCCCACCCTCCTCTGCTCACTAGAGTTGTTGAAGATGGGGAGAAGCCAGCAGGAGGATGGCATAAGGGGATCGTTGGTGCATCCCCAGTGAAGAGGTTGGGGCCATTTTCCTTCCCGTAACTGTAACCTCCAATTCCTAGTTTCTTGAACTACAAAGCACAACTGAGCCTCCCTCACACTCAGATTGCTCATCTATAACTTGGGAGTGGCTATACTCCACCTGCCTGCCTAAAAGAAAAGAAGAATCACCTAAAGTTGACCCTCCAAAAGCTATAATGGCATGGATCATCACATGTTTTAAGCAAGAGCCCTGGATTTGAGGGCTAGAGGTGTTCCGAGCCCCATCTCTGTTTCCTGTGGCTGTGTGATCCAGGCCAAGGTGCTCAAGTTTCTGTGTCTCCGTTTCTGCATCTCTCAGTTAAGGAATCTGGACAGCCAATGTTTCTCAACTGGTGCTCTCTTGCCATGGGAGGGTGGGGTGAGGGCTGTGTGTGGAGGGCCATTGGATATATTTCAGAATAGTTGGCATTGTGGCTCTCCAGGCACTAAATGCAGTAGCAACCACCCTCACATTTCCAAATACCTGGGTGGGGGAAACAGGGGAGCTGGTAAAATTGTTGGAAAGTAGATAAGCAGGTAAAGAGAACATCTAAGATACTTCTAGCCACTTCCACACCCACCCGTAATCTCGCATGCCCAAAGTCCAGGATGCTGCACGAGGCAGGCTTACCTTCCTGTCATTCATATCATCCTCTGGACTATCGTATTCACCCTGTGGGAGAAAAAGGGATGCTGGATAAAGCCAATGAAATTACCAGAAACAGGTGCCAAAGGAGAAAGGATTTTCTTTTTTATTTTCTAATATCATTGCTTTTTTTTCATTCCCATTTAAGGAAGGTCAAAAGCATGGCATGGTAAGGGGCTGATATTCCATTTTCTTAGCCATCAACACTTGACACATTTCCTGGGATAACTTCTCACACGAAGATGTGCCCCCTCATACACTTCAGAGATCAGCCTATGGCCCCTCATAGCAATGCAATGGCAGAGCTCCAGACTTTAAATGGTTTAGCCCATCACGTGAAAATCACCTGTGCCATGACATGCTCACTCTGTCCATAACTGCAGAACTTAGCAGTGCATATGCCACTGCAAATATGTCAGGAATTAGAAGATTCCCATCTGAAAAATTCCTGCTGGCAGTCAGGGAGCCCCACCTCAGCAGTCTCAAATGGCACTACTGCATGGCAGGTGCCCAAGACCTGACCAGTCTGATGAATAGTGAAGCCATGGAGCATTTAGCTCAAGGACCAGTTACATTCTCATAAATTGTCTTGAAGAATACCATTGCATTGTATCACGGGATGTTCGTAACATTATCTCCAGTCAAGGAGAGCTTTCATTACAGTCATTCTGTTTTCTTTACTTAACCAAAGCATTGTACAAGGAATTCTGAGAGATTTTCTTCAAAAGAATTTTTTTTAAATAATGATCTTTCGTTAATATGTATCTGCATGTTAAGGAGGAATTTCACATCTGCACAAAACTCTCACATACAAAATATCACTTTCAGGCAGCTAAAGGTCTGACAGTCCAGGTTAGGGATTACTCAGGCCTTTCAGTCTCCTTCCACCACCATCCACCACCCTCATCAATATCTCCTCCCTTTAATCACCTCATGCCACATCTGTATAGTCACACTTTTGCTAAAAATAAAGCTAGGGAGTACAAGAAAAGCTCAAACAAAGCCCAGTTTATTTTGTCATCTGGGGAAATCATTGGCGAGACAGTTTGAGATGATTGGCAAAAATCAAACTGGGGATTATTGTCAGCAATGAGTGGTCCAGGGTCAGCCAAGGTATTTTAATGTCATGACTCACTCCTGCCTCACCCTGCAGGTATTCACCCGTTTCACTGCCACTGAAAAGTTGTGGTTTTCAACGTTTTGAGACTACAGAGAGCATGCTGATGAAAATAGTACTTACGTCATGCAGAGGGTAGGCAGCCTCATAGATATTGTTTGCGATCAGAGAGTTAATACCTATGGAAGAAAGGGAGATGAAAATAGTAACTCTGGGGCAGGCGTTTCTCAACTTAACCCCTGTTTTTTGATAAATAAACTTTCACATGCCCCCCCCCAGCTGAGAATCACTGCAGCCTCCTCTATATCATCCAGGCTAGAACTTTTTGTCAAGCTCTGGTTCTTAGTATAAGAACAATATTTTTTCATTCCCTAAATACAAAATTATGTTTTAATATCAAATATGCTGTCTCAAAGTTCACATTCCTCCTATCTTCAAAGATTCCAGTCATTCCATTCCAATAACCTTCCACCACCATCAGGTGAGAACCTCTGTGCTCCATGACCGCATAGGAATGGTTATATGGATCATTTTAATCATGATCTATAAAAGTCTGTGTGAGAGCATCCGACTGCACTTTGAGCTCCTTCCTGCTGTTTCACAAGGCAGTGTTCGCTGTGACTGATCCGCCGCCTGGACCATAATATCCCTGAGGTAGGCAAGAACCAATAGGGTGGTGGTTCTCAAAATGTGGTCTGGGGAGAGCCCTGGGAGTCCTCATGAGGCTTTCAGGGGGTCCCTGGAGGCAAAACTATTTTTCTAACAGCACTAACGGTTTCTAACTGCTTTCTCACTCTTCTCTCACAAGTACATAGTGGGGTGTTGTGGCACGTGCTGACATCATCCCCTATGGCTAATGGCATGTGTGTTTGTGTATTCTTGCACTTTCACAATTTCTCATCCTTAACTTCTCATGCAGTAAACATTGGTCGACATAGCCATGCAAACACCCTTTGGGTGTTCCCAATAATTTTTAAAAGTGTGAAGTTACCCTGAGACCAAAAAGTTTGAAAACTATACAAGGGATTTATGTTTTAATTCCAACAGTGTCTCACACCACTTGCACATAGCAGACCCTACTAAACAAATGTGAAATGAACAAATGGCTCTGTCCCTCCAACTCCATTATACTCACAACAGAGAACCTTCTGCGCAGCATAAAGTCGTCGTTATTTACTTGTTTCATTCTTGGTTTTTTTCAGAGACTATAAAGTGGTCTGTGTGTTCTGTCTGAGTCGGGATGGTCTGTCCTAGGTCGCTGGCTTCCAGATGGGAGGGATTATGTCTCACCAACTCGTAGTACCAAGGATCCCGCCATACGAGGATCCACATTTAATCATGGAGGGGGAGGAGAGGGGGAATTTCTGGTACACAATGATTTCCCTTGTCTCGCACTTACTTTCTGCCCTGAACCATTCTTTCCAAAGAGACTGTAGACTGTAGTGAGATGAGGAGATAATTGGTTTTGGAGGGAAAGATGTATGATGTCCAAATGCTAAGAAATCTGCATTTGCATGGCTCTGAATAAACGCCGAGGTTGGATAACAAATCTAGACAACATTTACTCATTAAAATTCATGGCTTCCCACCTCCCGCTCCTACCCAATGCCCCACCCACATGCTCAGAGACCCGCAGAGGATCTCAGACAATCCTCTCCCCTCCATCAGCCTCCTCTTCCTCAAACCTCGCCCCCATTTGCCACAGTTCCAGGACATTGGATGGCACAGACTATTCTCCGGGCCCCACGTGGGAGCAGAGGCCCGCGGCAGGCTGCCGGGGGTGCCCAGTAGACGTGGCTGCTCTTCCAATGAGTTGAAAGCTAAGTGTTTTGGTACTGCTGCGTCACCAAAGGGCCAGTCCTTTACTGATTTTAAGTTTCTTCCTTGGCATGCACATAAAACATGAGAAATAACTTTGTGGGGTGAGAGGAGCAGAGGGTGGGGAGAGGGAGTGCAGATGGGGGAAGGGTGCCTGGAGGTTCACTAAGCTGCAGATTTGTCTGACTCACAAGACTACAATTTCACTCCGAGCATCATTAATCAGTTCAAGAGCCATAACCACAGCAATGTGAAGCCACCCTACCATAATCAAAGGGAGGAGTCCCAAGCCGGGAGGCGAGTTTGTGGGAGTTTGTAGTTAAAAGCTACAAAGTGCTGTAGGCATGGATAGAGGTTGAAGCATCACAGGCAGGTAGGGCCCCAGCTAGACCGCACCCCAGAATCTACCCAACCCAATCCATACAGTCACACCCCACCGTTGCTGTGGCAGCTGTATATACCCTTAAGACAGTCCCAAAACTCTGTGGAAAAGTCCAGCAGGTGTTTTCACCTACTTAGCTCTTCTGCTAATTCTCAGCTTGACTTTGCACAGTAGCTGAGTGTCTGGAAGCATTAGACCATTAGACCGACAACCTGAACTCCTGGTCCCAGCTGCCAGATCCTCAGAAATGTCTCAAACTATTGGGACACTAAAGCTATGCGCCCTATCCCCCATTTCAAATAAAGCTTCCTGTGCACAGTGCAGCTGGAAGTGGGCAGCTTGCTTCACTTCCAGGACAAGGTTTGCTCATTGTTTTGTGTTCCCCAGAGGCCTGACCTGAGTCAGAGAGCACTCCTCTCACCTGGGTGTCTCACAGCACTTAGCTCACAGCTGGAAACGCAAAAGAGATGGCAGCCCTAACAGTCACCGGCCCTATGGCTGCAGTTATCTCAGTACTCCTCTTGTTCATCGCCTTCCTCACTGCTTCGTTGAGCATCCTATGCTCATGAAGAAACTTTTACACTCCAGCTGATTGTTCTGTCTCCTAAGACAGAAAGTCAAGGTAAAAGGTCCTTTGCTTTGGATCAAAGATTCAAGTTATAAAACCAGAGCTGTCCTGACTCAGATAACCAGAGCCCCCAAAAATGCCACAACTGGATGTTTCTCTGTTCCCTCTAGCTGCGTACTCCCTACTTTTCAGGTGGTATCCTGTGGGCAATCCCAATCAGTGGCTGCTAGGGGAAGGGAGGAGAAAGTACATTAGAGGAGGAGGAATGGGGCAGGAGAGGCATGTTGAAAAGTAAGCATCCATCCACAACTTTACCCAACAACAGGGATTGCTTTGGCCTCCCGGTTCACCCACAGACTTCAGAAACCAAGATTCTACCCCCAAACAAGCATGGAAATCAGTTTAAAACAAGAAGAAAATAATCAAACGTTTTTAAAAAAGAGTCCCTGCTTTGAAAATTGAAATTCTGATTTTTTTCTTTCTTTTTAGCAAAAAATGGGCTAATTGGTTCCATCATGCGCCATCCATCTGGCCATAATGGCAAAGCTTTCTTCTTCAGGATTGCATCTATATTCTTTCCCCTCAGCTCTCCACCCAGGGAGAGACAGAGAGACCCAACCTTTTGTCCTGTTACTTTCAGGATGGGGAACAGTGAGAAGAAGAAAGTGCTGAGGACATTTTCCTTTCCCTGTCTCCCTTAAGAGGAACAACGTCTCAGCTCGAAGTATAGCCGCTGAGGAGCCCCTTACTGATCCTCGAAGTCAACGTGCCCATGTCTCCTTCAAATCACCAGGTACTTCATGCCTAGTGCTTAGAACTAAAAACCTCCAAAGGAAAAGACTCGTTTCCTCCCTGCCCAGCATGGACCACACATCTGTGCAGCCTGACACAACCAGGCCTAGCAACACTGTCCCACATCCACAGGGGCAGAGCCAAGAAACATGACCAGGGCAGGCTTAGGCCCCGGCACTGGTACCTGAAAATACATACTCGTCATACAAAGCCTGAGACCTAGCATTGAGCTTCATAGACATATCTGGTTTCCTGGACACAAAGGAACAACCAAAGCACAAAAGTTTATGGTCTACCTCCCAAAGAGAGTCTCATTAAATCTACAAGTGCTGCTGGGTGACAGGGACTGCAGTGCTATTCCCTCCAGGCCAAACTCAAAGGAAACTTTTATCCACTGGGACAGGTACTTAGAGGAATGGTGCCATACTCCTGAAAACCCATTTGGTTTTGATTCTCCCCAGAACAAGGCCCAGTCCGCCCGGCATTGTGCTTTCATCCCTGCACTCCAGCCGGACATAAATCTAAACCAGAGCTCCCAGACGGTGCATTCAACAGAGACTATATTTACCCATCACCAAATTGTCTTGACGTGTGCTTAATTACTTAAATGCCTTTAATCCCAAGCCTTTTCTTCTAAGAAAATGTAAACCAGTTCAGCTGGATGAATGATAAACCAGATGTTTACAACACACAACATGGTCTGGCTTTGGTCAAAATAATTAAGACATCGTCTCCTGAGTGGGGAGGGGAGGTGCCCAAAGCATACATTTCGTTTAAAGGCTCTGACACCAAAATGTCCATGAAAATATAGTTCCATCAACCTGTAATTTTCTGTCCATAAAAAAGCAACAATAACTTTCATATGAAGGAGCGAGAAAGGTATTTACCCTCCTCTGATTGGTCAATGAGGCTTGAGTTTCTTTCCAAGGCAAAGTGCACAAAAAGTTATTCAATAGTAAAGTCAACTCCCAGGGCCCTGACAACTGACCTTAGGAAAGATGATATTGATTAAGGAGGCATCATGATCACTCACACACTTCCACCACAATGCAGTACCCAAATTCACAAATATTTTCAGTCTCTGAATGTGGTGGGCATTAATCCATAATCTCCCACTTCCAGGGGTAAATAAGAGAGAAAATAAGAGGGAAAGGTTGAGTTGTTGCTCTTGAGGTTATGAAAGAATTCTAAAAAGTTTGATCATTAGTCCAACCACACTTTTTCAAGGTCAACTCCTCCTGCTTTGTCATTTTATACTAATTTTAAACACTACCCCCAAAAGAGAGAAAGGGAAGGGAAGGGTAAGGGAGGGGAGGGGAGAAGAGGGGAGAGGAAGGGATGGGAGGGGAGGGGAGGGGAGGCCAGGGAAGGGCAGGGAAAATAGTGCAGGGCAGGGCAGGGGAGTGGAGGGGAGGCAGGGCAGAGCAGGAGAAAGAAGGGGAAGGGAGGGAAGAAAAGGGAAGGAAAGGGAAGGGAAGAGGGAAGGGGAAGGGGAAGAGAGGGGAAAGGAGAGAAGGAGAAGGGAGGGAAACACAGGGCAGGGGAAGGAAGGAAGGAAGGAAGGGAGGGAGGGAGGGAGGGAAGGAGGGAGGAAGGAAGAAGGAGAGAGAAAGAAAAAGAAAGAAAGGAGGGAAGGAGAGAGGGAGGGAGGGAAGGAAGGAGGGAGGGAGGGCAGGCAGGCAAGCAAAAGAAAGACAGGAAGGAAGGAAGGGGGAGGAAGGAAGGAAGAGAGGGAGGGAGGGAAGGAGGAAGGGAGGGAGGGAGGGCAGGCAGGCAAGCGAAAGAAAAAAGAAAAGAAAACAAAACAAAGAAAGAATGAAAGAGAGGAAGAAGAAAAAGAACGGAGGAAGGAAGGGAAGGAGGAAGGGAGGAAGAGAAGGAAGGCAGGCAGGCAAGAGAAAGAAAGAGACAGAGAGAAAGAAAGAAAAGAAAAGAAGAAGAAGGAAGGAAGGAGCGGGGAGGGAAGAGGGAAGGGAGGAAGGGAGGGGGGAGGGAAGGCAGGCAAGCGAAAGAAAGAAAAAGAAAGAAAGAAAGAGAAAGAAAGGGAAAAAAGGAAGGAAGGAAGGAAAAGGAAGGAAGGAAAGAAGGAAGGAAGAGAGGAAGGGAGGAAGGAAGGAAGGAAGGGCAAGCAAACAAGCAAGAAAGAAAGAGAGAGAAAGAAAAAAAGAAAGAGAAGAAACAAAGAAAGAAAGAGGAAGGAAGGAAGGAAAATGAAAGAGAGGAAGGAAGGAATGAAGGAAGGAAGGAAAAAAGGAAGGGAGGAGGGAAGGAAAAGAAAAGAAGTTCCAGAGACCTAGCTGATGGCTAGGGCATTAAAAGGGACTGAATGCCAAACGTTCATACAATATTAGAAAAATAAAAATTAGGCCCTTCACAGATAGACTTGTTTATCTTTGGGGGGGTCAGAACCCCAGTGGTCAAATCTCCAGGAGGCAGGAGGCAGAGTACTTTGCAATACACTTCATATTCCCAAGTGTAAGTAGGTCATGAAGCCTACGACGTGCACCCTATCTTTATTTTTATCTTTTTCTTTTGTTCACTCTAGAGTTCCTAAAAATCACCTGGGTAGATTATTAAATATGCAGATCTTGGGACCTTGCCCCTGCAGATTCTGATTCAGCAAATGTGGCATGGGACCTGGACAGTCAGGGTTTTAGCAAGCATGCCAGGTGATTCTGATGCCAACTGCATGCAACCACACCTGAGCACCGTCACCCATAATCACATGCAAATAATTGCTATAGGAGTACAAACTTCTTCCAACCATCCTCACCAACTGCTCTGGATGCTCCTTATTCTCATCTTCCCTTTCACTATAATTGTCTCCTCTCAAGCTCTCTGAGGCCTGCGGACATCACGCAACCCCACGTCCTGGCCACACCCCTGGTACCTGCTCTCTGTGAACTTTCAGGAAAGCCAGTCCCCTCCCTGGGCCTCGTTGGCTCATAGGTACAGATCATGTGGCTCCTTTGAATCACAGAGTCTGGGAAATGTTACAGTCAGAAAGAAGCTTAGAGAGCACTGACAGGCCCCATTTGTTTTATGAGGGGAGAAACTGGCCCAGACAGGGAACATGGCTTGACCGAAGTTTTACAACTTGTTCATCCCAGAGCTGGAACTGGCATCCACTTCTCCAGCCTTGCCAGGTGTGTGCCTATCTTCCATCTTCCCCTTCCAGATATACTCTCTACTGTCCTCTATCTGACATGAGCAGGCTGCTGTGCTCTCTGGCTTCCTACTGCCATCAGCAGTATTGAGACCCCTGGCCTTCTGCCTAAATAGTCACCTGCTCAAGGCCACCTCCTCTACCCGATTCCACGTTGCAGTGACCTCTCTATCCTTCCGTGGGTCTAGGGATGATAAGAGCTCTGCTATTGTTAATTCCAGGTTACAACGCCATCCCTGGCATTCCCCAACTCCTTGCCTATCCATTTGTAAATGGTTTCTCTGCACATATGCCCACCTTGAATTATCCTAATTGGGGTGTGCTATTTGTTCCTATTGGGACCCTAACTGGTTATCTGGAATTGCCACCACCATGTCTTCTGTGTTATTTGCTTTCCTTGCATGTATTTGTCTTCTCACAGCCATGTGGCTTGCTCCCTGTTTTCCTCAAATATTACATCAGGAAGACCTTCTCCAACTACTCTATTTAAAATACCTTCCCACTCCCACTTCATTTTCATCTCCTTTATTTGCTTTATTCTTTCTCCTGACCCTTATCCCTACACAACATCCTATCCATTGTATTTACTTCTTGGTTTATTTTCTGTCTTCCATAACTAGAAAGTAAGCCCCTTAAGGGCAGGAATTTGTGTCTGTTGGATTCACTACTCCATTCCCCAGGTCCAGAACATGAATGTCACATAGTAAGTGCTCAGTAAATACATGTTGAATGAGTGAATGGATGTTATACTGCGAAGGGCTCAGCTTCCACCTCTTTTGGGAAACTTTTTCCAATAACTTTATCCATTTTCTAATTAAATGAGTTAAAAAGCAATGACAAAGAGCCAAGAAACCTAAGTTCTAAACCCAACTCCAAAGTTCTAGCTATGTGTATGCCAGTTAATCTCTCTGTTGTGAAGTTAATTAACATCTGCTGAAGCTACTTTGCTGGCAGTTTAAAGGATCAAATGAGATAATGAGTGTTAAAGTGTTTTGAAACACTTTAACACTCCTTGCAAGCATGCAAGGAGTCCTCATTACTCTGGTGACAGTAACACCTCATTTATCAGAGGCCTCTTCTCTGGTTATCTCAGTTCTCACAACAGAAAACTCAGAAACAAGAAAAAAATAAATGAGCAGCTAAAATAGATCTCACAAAACCTTCTTTCTAATGTGATGTCCCTTTTCCACAGCAGAATCCTTCAGACCTCCTGCCATGCATTTTACACTCTCTTTACCCAAAATTCTAATGAGCTTGTTTTTCTGTCTCCCACACCGCAAAGCAAAACTGAGATAGCAAAACTTGGGGAGGGAGGTTACCAGAGTCAAGAATTCAAGAAATCAGAGCAGTGTGGGGCAAACAATCCTAATAATGATTTGATAATTCTTGAGAGAACATGAAAATCATTATGTTCTTAATGATGATCTTGAATAATCCAGAAAATTTTTCATATGCCTTTATGTGGAGAATATATGTAGACATGTTCTACATAAGCAAGCAGGAAATTGTGTGATAGATTTTAGAAAGATTTCTGTACAGAAAGATATTGTTGTAGGCAGCAAGAGCTACACCCCTGACCATATTCCCCCTTTCACTTTGGTTCAAGGTTAAATTTGCAGTTCAACTGTAGAAACTAGAAGACATTATGGTTTGAATACGTGTTCTATTTTCTTCCTCCTAGTTTTGACATTCTATTTTAATTTATTTTCTCTGGTTCTTATTTTTCAACTTATTTTTATACTATGTTGTCTTATTGTTTTTCTTGTAAGCCACCCCAGAAATTTTGTGGAACAAGGCAGGAATATAAATATATCACTACATACTACTTGTATATAGGTTAAAGCTTTGTAAAAGTAGGCATTCAATAAAAACATATTGTCTACAAAGAAAAAAAGAGACATTACTAGATAAACAGGAGTGTTTCCAAGTTATTACTATCTTTAGTATCTTTTCTATTTTCTAATATTTAAATTGGATACAATGGAAAAGGGAATTAGCTTTGTAAGTTGGTTGCAAAAGAAATGACCATACAAAAGATAATCCCGAGGGTGAAGGATCAATGAAAACACCTATGATTCCAAATCCAGTCCTGTTCTCCCTTTCTCTCATTTTTTTTTTTTTAATGAGGAAACAATCTTATGGAGGAATATAAGCTGATTCTAGTCACTCATGCTTCCCTTCCACCCCTTATAAGCCAGAAAGAAAGGCAATAAAATCTAAATTTACCCTGTGACTCAGGCCTCCATATTATCTTGGGGCCTCATGGAGTTATCACATTCCTCATTTTTTTTTTTATCTTCTAAATACGATTGGTAAGTTCACCAAAGAGCTTAGAGGGCACTTGGTCTTCATAGGCAGAAGTCAACCCACCGGAAATCTGGCCTTTGGGTTCTCCTCTGCTGAGAAGTAGAGTTCAGTCACATGTCCCTTGTTACAAAGCTAGTAAGTCCTCAGTGGCTACTGTGAAGTTAACAGACTCTAAAGACTCAGCCTAACTCCACTCCTAGTCTGTAGCATCCCAAAGGTATTGGAAATAGGATTAGAGCAAGAGTACCCAAGTTCTAGACTCAATTCTGACTCAAGATGTAACCCTGGGCAAGTCACATATCCTCTTTGTGCCCATCTGTAATTGGAGATGATCACTCCTGACATACATAATTTTCCTGGGAGCAATGATTTACATTGATACTTAGACATATAGAGACATATACATGGACATTAATTGCCTCCTCCCCTGTGTTCCAACTGCACTCTGTATGTATCTCTATTATAGCACCTACCACATTGCCTCATCACAATCTGTTTCCATGTCTGTCTGCATGGCTAAACTAAGAGCCCCTCAAGGGTAGAAATTATGCTAAATTCAGCTTGGCATCCCTCCATTTCTCTAACATCATTTGACACATAGCAGGTGCTCATTAAATGTTTTTTGAATGTCAAAAAGGAAAGACAAAATTATAAATACAACTCAAAAACAACAACAAAATCCTGACATTTGACTTTGAGACATCACCAAAAAACCCTCAGATTCTCACACACACAATAAAAAACATCAGTGTTAAAGCAGAGGGCCTCTAGTCTCTAGTGGCCTTCCAATAACCTGGGGATTGTCCCCCAAAATAAACCTTTGTTTTTAGGACTTTCCAGTTTACAAAACAAGCTAACAGCTGCTTATTTCATCTTTACAAACACTCTGCAAGATAGATATTATTATCCCCATTTTACATAAAAGTAAGCTGAGATGCAGAGAGGTTATTTGTCCATGAACACACATAGTCAGAAACTGACCAGAAACTGCTGTAGGACTAGCAGGCTGGGCATTTTTAAATTAATCCACTCAATCAAATCAACTGAGTAGAATGTGTAAGACAGGCAGTGAGGTGCACTGGGGCATAGAAGATGACTCAAAAACATCTCAAGGACTCACTGCCTTAGGAGTCTAAGCCATGGGTATAGAAAACAAGCAAGAAAGAGATTCAGTTTGATAAGAGTTCCAAGGAAAGGGCTTTAAGGAAAAATCTGGAGGACAGTGATGTTTGATCTGGGGATAGGCATCACTGAGATTGGGGAAAAACACAGGCAGGACATTCAGGAAAAAGAAACAGCATGAGCAAAGATAGAGAAAATAGTGGTCACATTAACAGGAAGAAGAGCAGGAGAGAGAGAGAGGAGAGAAGTGGACATGCTATTTTGAGGTTCTGGTGAACATCTAAGTGGTGGTATCCATCCAGCAATTGGAAATGCAGGGCTGCAATTGGTGAGAGAAACAGGAGCAAAAATAGATGGCTGCAAGTCATCTATATAGAGAAAACAGAGAGTGCAAAAGCCAAAGGAACTTGGAAGCTGACAACATCTAAAATGTGGAAGAAGGAAGAGAAATCAAGGAAAATGTGGCTCATGAGGGAGAAACAGAAGGAGAGCAGTTGAGTAGGTCAACAGCACCTTCCAACAACTATCAGAAGATGGAGGTGCAGTAAAGAAGGCTTGGAAGGATGCAGGAAGTTGTGGAAGATGAATACTGAGAAGAGAAAAACATGAACTATGGGAGGTGTGATGGTTAATACTGAGTGTCAACTTGATTGGATTGCAGGATGCAAAGTATTAATCCTGGGTGTGTCTGTGAGGGTGTTGCCAAAGGAGATTAACATTTGAGTCAGTGGGCTGGGAAAGGCAGACCCACCGTTAATCTGGGTGGGCACCATGTAATCAGCTGCCAGTGCGGCTACAATATAAAGCAGACAGAAAAACATGAAAAGACTATACTGGCCTACATCTTTCTCCTGTGCTGGACCCTTCCTGCCCTCAAACATCGGACTCCAAGTTCTTCAGTTTTGGGACTCAGACTGGCTTTCCTTGCTCCTCAGCTCATGGGAGCCTGTGATCATGTGAGTTAATACTTAATAAACTCATATTATATATACATATGGATATAAAATAGGAGATATATATATCCTATTAGTTCTGTCCCTCTAGAGAACACTAATATAGATTTTCTACCAGGAGTGGTTCTAGAGGAACAGAACATTAAGGATGGAGTTCTTTCATTGGTTTTGGGGTTTCTGGAGTTGGCTGCTTAATATGATTAGACCCCAAAATGCTAAGGACTCTACTTCTAATAGCATGGAGAACACTGATAGTCCTTGGCATGAACTGTTTAGAGGGTTATGCAAACTAAATGCATTTGACACTCCTGATTCACTGCTCATGAGAGGTAAGGAGTTTAGTGACTCTATACATAATACCTTTGACCATATGCAGGGAACCAAGGAACATAATGAAGCTGGTTGGTTGCTCCTAAGTTCAGTGGACAAAGTGATGAAAGAAAATGATGAACTCAGGGATTCTAACTCCCAACTTCAAAAGCAGATTCTGAGCATCAATTCTGCTAAGATTGCCCTGAGTGACAGTCTTATCTCCTGTAGAGAAAGAGCTGAAATTCTGGAAAAACAGACACAAGCTCTTATCATGCGAGTGGCTGACCTGCAGTGAAAGGTGCATTCACAGCCTTGCCAGGTATCTACTGTTAAAGTGAGGGCATTGATTGCAAAAGAATGAAAGGCAACAGTAATGGCCTCCCCTGAGGCAGTTGCCAGGCAAAATAATGTTGATTCTCCTCAGGAGCCACCCCCAACACCCCTGTTTGCTTCTGGACCTATAAATAGACTAAACCCCAGTGGGCCCTTAGAGGTGAGGTTGACAGTATGACCCATGAGAAGGTGCACTACATTCAAAAAGAACTGATTGAGTTTTCTAATTTATATAAACAGAAATCTGGATAACAGGCATGGGAATGGATATTAAGGATATGGGATAATGGTGGAAGGAACATGGAGTTGGATCAGGCTGAATTTATTGATTTGGGCTCATTAAGTAGGGACTCTGCATTTAATGTTGCAGCCCAGGGAGTTAAAAGGGGTTCTAATAGTTTATTTGCTTGGTTAGCTGAAATATGGATTAAAACATGGCCCACTGTGGCGAGCTGAAAATGCCTGATCTCCCTTGGTTTAACGTAGAGGAAGAGATCCAAAGGGTTAGGGAGATTGGGATGGTGGAGTGGATTAGTCACTTTAGACCTACTCATCCCAGTTGGGAAGTCCAGAAGATATACCCTTGACCAATGCCTTGTAAAATAGATTTGTGAGGGCGGCACCTCCATCTTTGAAGGGCCCTGTAATCGCTCTTCTCTGTATGTCAGATCTAACAGTGGGAACCACAGTCACTCAACTACAAAATTTAAATACAATGGGAATAATTGGATCCTGAAGTGGCAGGGGCCAAGTGGCAGCACTCAACCATCAAAGGCAAGGTGGGTGTAGCTACCGTAATGGACAGCAGAGGCAAAGCAGCAATCAGAATAGTCTGACTTATGTAGAGCTCTGGCATTGACTTATTAATCACAGTGTTCCTGGAAGTGAAATTTATAGGAAGCCTACTGCATTCCTACTTAATTTATATAAGCAGAAAAATTCTAGGTCAAATGGACAAAAGACTAATTTGAATTATAAAAACAGAGAATCATGGCCCATCAATCAATTTCCGGACTTGAGCCAGTTTACAGACCCAGAACCCCTTGATTGAAGGGGAGGTTGTGTCCCCTTGAGGAAGGACCCCGCTATACTACTGACAATTTATGCTGTTAATCTTTCTCCCATCCTTCCCCAAGGAGACCTCCAGCCTTTTATCAGGGTAACTGTGCACTGGGGAAAGGGATATGATCAGATATTTTGGGGACTACTAGTCATTGGCTCTGAGCTGACGTTGATTCCAGGGGACCCAAAACGTCATTGTGATCCTCAAGTTAAAGTAAGGACTTACGGAGGTCAGATAATTAATGGAGTTTCAGGTCAGGTCTGACTTACAGTGGGTCCAGTGGGTCCCCAGACTAATCCTGTGGTCATTTCCCCAGTGCCAGAATGCATAATTAGCATAGACATACTTAGCAGCTGGCAGACCCCCCACATTGGCTCCCTGACTGGTAGGGTGAGGGCAACTATGGTGGGAAAGGTCAAATGGAAGCCATTAGAGCTGCCTCTACCTAGAAAAATAGTAAATCAGAAACAATATCGCATCCCTGGAGGGTCTGCAGAGATTAGTGCCACCATCAAGGACTTGAAAGACACAGGGGTAGTGATTCCCACCACATCCCTCTTCAACTCTCCCATTTGGTCTGTGCAGAAGACAGATGGATCTTGGAGAATGGCAGTGGATTACTGTAAGCTTAACCAAGTGGTAACTTCATTTGCAGCTTCTGTACCAGATGTGGTTTCATTGCTTGAGCAAATTAACACATCTCCTGGTACATGGTATGCAGCCACTGACTTGGCAAATGCCTTTTCCTCCATTCCTGTCCATAAGGCCCACCAGAAGCAATTTCCCTTCAGCTAGCAAGGCCATTAATATACTTTTACTGTCCTACCTCAGGGGTATATCAACTCTCCAGCTTTGTGTCATAATCTTATTTGGAGAGACCTTGATCACTTTTCACTTCCACAAGATATCACACTGGTCCATTACATTGACGACATTATGCTGACTGGATCCAGCGAGCAAGAAGTAGCAAACACACCAGACTTATGGGTGAGACATTTGCATGCCACGGGATGGGAAATAAATCTGACTAAAATTCAGGGACCTTCTACCCAGTAAAATTTCTAGGGGTCCAGTGGTGTGGGGCCTGTCAAGATATTCCTTCTAAGGTGAAGGATTAGCTGCTGCATTTAGCCCCTTTTACAACCAAGAAAGAGGCACAACATATAGTGGGCCTATTTGGATTTTGGAGGCAACACATTCCTCATTTGGATGTGTTACTCCGGCCCGTTTATCAAGTGACATGAATGGCTGCCAGTTTTGAGTGGGGTCCAGAATAGGAGAAGGCTCTGCAACAGGTCCAGGCTACCGTGCAAGCTGCTCTGTCACTTGGGTCACATGACCCAGCAGATCCAACGGTGCTTGAAGTGTCAGTCACAGATAGGGATGCTGTTTGGAGCCTTTGGCAGGTGAATCACAGCGCAGGCCTCTAGGATATTGGAGCAAGGCCCTGCCATCTGCAGATAACTGCTCTCCTTTTGAGAGACACCTCTTGGCCTGTTACAGGACTTTGATGGAAACTGAACGTTTGACTATGGGTCATTAAGTCACCATGGCACCTGAACTGCCTACAATGAACTGGGTGCCTTCTGACCCATCTAACCATAAAGTGGGTCATGCACAGCAGCATTCCATCATCAAATGGAAGTGGTATATATGTGATCTGGCTCAAGCAGGTCCTAAAAGCACAAGTAAGTTACATGAGAAAGTGGCTCAAATGCTCATGGTCTCCACTCCTGCCACCCTGCCTTCTCTTCCCCAGTCTACACCAATGGGCTCGTGGGGAGCTCCCTATGATCAGTTGACAGACAAAGAGAAGACTCGGGCCTGGTTCACAGATGGGTCTGCATAATACGCAGGCACCACCCAAAAGTGGACAGCTGCAGCACTACAGCCCCTCTCTAGGACATCCCTGAAGGACAGCAGTGAAGGGAAATCTTCCCAGTGGGCACTTCGAGTAGTGCACCTGGTTGTACATTTTGCATGCAAGGAGAAATGGCCAGATGTGCAATTATATACTGATTCACGGGCTGTAGCCAATGGTTTGGTTGGATGGTCAGGGACTTGGAAGAAGCATGATTGGAAAATTGGTGACAAAGAAATCTGGGGAAGAGGTATGCGGATGGACCTCTCTGAGTGGTCAAAAACTGTGAAGATATTTGTATCCCATGTGAGCGTTCACCAGCGGGTGACCTCAGCAGTGGAGTGGACAGGATGACCCATTCTGTGGACACCACTCAGCCTCTTTCCCCAGCCACCCCTGTCATTGCTCAATGGGCCCATGAACAAAGTGGCCATGGTGGCAGGGACAGAGGTTACACATGGTCTTAGCAACATGGACTTCCACTCACCAAGACTGACCTGGCTACAGCCACTGCTGAGTTCCCAATTTGCCAGCAGCAGAGACCAACACTGAGCCCTAAATACGGCACCATTCCTGGGGGTGATCAACCAGCTACATGATGGCAGGTTGATTATTTTGGACCTCTTCCATCATGGAAAGGGCAGAGGTTTGTCCTCACTGGAACAGACACTTACTCAGGATATGGGTTTTCCTATCCTGGATGCAATGCTTCTGCCAAGACTATTGTATTAGTCCATTTTCACACTGCTGATAAAGACATACCTCAGACTGGGAAGAAAAAGAAGTTTAATTAGACTTACAGTTCCACATGGTTGGGGAGGCCTCAGAATCATGGAGGGAGGCACTTCTTACATGGCAGTGGCAAGAGGTCAAGAGAGAAAGAGGAAGAAGCAAAAGCAGAAACCCCTGATAAACCCATCAGATCTCATGAGACTTATTCACTATCATGAGAATAGCATGGGAAAGAACAGCCCGCATGATTCAATTACCCACCCTGGGTCCCTCCCACAACACATGGGAATTCTGGGAGATACAATTCAAGTTGAGATTTGCAGGGGGACACAGCCAAACCATATCATTCCACCTCTGGCCCCTCCAAATCTCATGTCCTCACATTTCAAAACCAATCATGCCTTCCCAACAGTCCTCCAAAGTCTTAACTCATTTCAGAATTAACCAAAAAGTCCACAGTCCAAAGTCTCTTCTGAGACAAGGCAAGTCCTTTCTGCCTATGAGCCTGTAAAATCAAAAGCACGCTAGTTACTTCTGAGATACAATGGGGGTACAGGTATTTGGTAAATACAGCCACTCCACATGGGAGAAACTGGCCAAAACAAAGGGCTTACAGGACCAATGCAAATCTGAAATCAAGCAGTGCAGTAAAATTTTAAAGCTCCAAAATGATCTCCTTTGACTCTGGTCACACTGATGCAAGAGGTTGGTTCCCATGGTCTTAGGCAGCTGTACCCCTGTGGCTTCGCAGGGTACAACCTCCCTCCTGGCTGCTTTTATGGACTGGCATTGAGTGTCTGCAGCTTTTCCACACACAGCGCAAGCTGTCAGTGGATCTACTATTCTGGGTTCTGGAGGAGGGTGGCCCTCTTCTCATAGCTCCACTAGGCAGTGCCCCAGTAGGGACTGTGTGTGGAAGCTTCAACCCCACATTTCCCCTGCACACTGCCCTAGCAGAGGTTCTCCATGAGGGCCCCACCCCTGCAGCAAACTTTCGCCTGCACATCCAGGTGTTTCCATACATCTTCTGAAATCTAGGCAGAGGTTCCCAAACCTCAATTCTTAACTTCTGTGCACTCACAGGCTCAACACTACATGGAAGCTGCCAAGGCTTGGGGCTTTCAACCTCTGAGCCACAGCCTGAGCTGTATGTTGGCCCCTTTCAGCCACAGCTGCAGCAGCTGGAACACAGGGCACCAAGTCCCTAGGCTGCACACAACACAGGGACCCTGGGCCCAGCCCATAAAACCATTTTTTCCTCCTG
Organism: Pongo abelii; assembly: GCF_028885655.2. NCBI lineage: Eukaryota > Metazoa > Chordata > Mammalia > Primates > Hominidae > Pongo > Pongo abelii. The sequence goes on from NC_071995.2 coordinate 5,875,355, forward strand.
GGCCTCTGGGTCTGTGATGGGAGAGGCTGCTGTGAAGGTCCCTGACATGGCCTGGAGACATTTTCCCCATGGTCTTGGGGATTAACATTAGGCTCCTTGCTACTTATGCAAATTTCTGCAGACAGCTTGAATTTCTCCCCAGAAAAATGGGTTTTTCTTTTCTATCATATAGTCAGGCTGCAAATTTTCCAAACTTTTATGTTCTGCTTCCCTTATAAAACTAAATGCTTTTAACAGCACCCAAGTCACCTCTTGAATGCTTTGCTGCTTAGAAATTTCTTCTGCCAGATACCCTAAACCATCTTTGTCAAGTTCATAGTTCTACAAATATCTAGGGCAGGGGCAAAATGCCACCAGTCTCTTTGCTAAAACATAACAAGAGTCACCTTCACACCAGTTCCCAACAAGTTCCTCACCTCCATCTGAGACCACCTCAGCCTGGACCTTATTGTCCATATTGCTATCAGCATTTTGAGCAAAGCCATTCAACAAGTCTCTAGGAAGTTCCAAACTTTCCCACATTTTCCTATCTTCTTCTGAGCCCTCCAAACTGTTCCAACCTCCACCTGTTACCCAGTTCCAATGTTGCTTCCACATTTTTGGGATATCTTTTCAGCAACGCCCCACTCTATTGGTACCAATTTACCGTAATAGTCCATTTTCATGCTGCTGATAGAGACATACCCGAGACTGGGAAGAAAAAGGACTTACAGTTCCACATGGCTGGGACTTACAGTTGGACTTACAGTTCCACATGGCTCGGAGGCCTCAGAATCATGGCGGGAGGGGAAAGGCACTTCTTACATGGTGGCAGCAAGAGAGAATGAGGAAGAAGCAAAAGTGGAAACCCCTGATAAACCCATCAGATCTCGTGAGACTTATTCACTATCACAAGAATAGCATGGGAAAGAACAGCCCCCATGATTGAATTACCTCCCCCTGGGTACCTCCCACAACACGTGGAAATTCTGGGAGATACAATTCAAGTTGAGTTTTAGCAGGGGGACACAGCCAAACCATATCAACTACCATCCGTGGACTCACAGAACGTCTTATCCACTATCATGGTATTCCACACAGCATTGCCTCTGACCAAGGCACTCACTTTACAGCTAAAGAAGCGTGGCAGTGGACTCATGCTCATGGAATTCACTGGTCTTACCATGTTCCCCAACATCCTGAAGCAGCTGGATTGACAGAATGGTGGAATGGCCTTTTGAAGTCACAATTACAACACCAACTAGGTGACAATACTTTGCTGGGCTGGGGCAAAGTTCCCCAGAAGGCCATGTATGCTCTGAATCAGCATCCAATATATGGTACTGCTTCTCCCATAGCCAGGATTCACGGGTCCAGGAATCAAGGCACTAAAGTGGAAGTGGCACCACTCACCATCACCCCGAGTGATCCACTAGCAAAATTTCTGCTTCCTGTTCCCACAGCATTACGTTCTGCTGGCCTAGAGATCTTAGTTTCAGAGGGAGGAGTGCTGCCACCAGGAGACACAACAACAATTCCCTTAAACTGGAAGTTAAGATTGCCACCTGGACACTTTGGGCTCCTCCTACCTTTAAGTCAACAGGCTAAGGAGGGAATTACAGTGTTGGCTGGGGTGATTGACCCAGACTATCAAGATGAAATCAGTCTACTACTCCACAACAGAGGTAAGGAAGAGTGTACATGCAATACAGGAGATTCGTTAGGGCATCTCTTAGTATTATCATGCCCTGTGATTAAGGTCAATGGGAAACCACAACGGTCCAATCCAAGCAGGAATACAAATGGCCCAGACCCCTCAGGAATGGTTTGGGTCACTCCACCAGGAAAAAAACCATGACCTGCTGAGGTGCTTGTTGAAGGCAAAGGGAATACAGAATGTTTAGTGAAGAAGGTAGTCACCAATACCAGCTACGACCACATGACCAGCTGCAGAAACGAGGACTGCAATTGTCATGAGTATTTCCTCCTTCTTTTGTTAAAAACATGTTTGTGCATGTATACACTTGCACTAAGAAATATCTTATTTCCTTTTTCCTTTATCAAGTAACATAAGATTTATTGACCTCATATCAGCATTTAGGTATTGTTAACTTCATGTAATAGTATTTGGATTGGGGATGAGTGCATTTCTGGTTGTATGAAGGATAGCTGTATTATATTAGGCGTAATTATGACCTTATTATTGCTTTTATTTGAAGATTATGTATGATCTCAAGAGATGTGTATGGGTTCAAGTTGACAATGGGTGGGCTTGTGATGGCTAATACTGAGTGTCAACTTGATTGGATTGAAAGATACAAAGTATTGATCCTGGGTGTGTCTGAGAGGGTGTTGCCAAAGGAGATTAACACTTGAGTCGGTGGGCTAATGCTTAATAAACTCTATATATATATATATATATATATAATTTCTCTGTTTTTTAGGCTAATTCTCTCACCCACTTACTCAGCCTCGTCTCATCAGCACCGCGTTCCAGACAAATAACATAACATGGAAGGTCTGATTTTTAAAAAGTGCATTGTTATTTGGAATCTTGTAGCAAGATGAATATAGCAAAGCAAATTTAAGCAAACATAATTGCCCTGTTGAGAGGTTAAGCACTATTCTAAAAAGACTATCATGGCATAAAACTCATTCTGATTCCTTCTCCAGCACTGTGCCCTGGGTACCCAGGCAGCTTACAAGCCCGACAACACACTCTCAAATATTAGCTAGCTAACATCATCATTATCATTGTTATTCCTGAGCCTGATCACCTCCTCTATTCAGCAGACAGGACTCCAAATGACTTTGAACTCTTTTCAACCTAAAGCTGCCTCAAAAGCCAAAGATTTGCCATCCCAGAGCGCATTCTGAAGGCAGCTCTCCCAAAGCTGTCAGAAGCCGCTTGGAGATGGCAGCACCTTGGAAACAAGGGTTCAACATGCTAGAATGACTCCTGTGCAAAAGGTGTTTGTGTGTGACGTTTTGGCACATTTTTCGAAAAAGCAGGCTCATGGGGTTATGGGCACAGCTCACATTGTACCTGGGCCATCACAGATGTCTTCCACACAATCCATCAGGATCTGGACTGCCTGCCTTATACTGCCTGCCTTATACTTGGTCCCAAATGCTTCCAAGACAATTACCCTAATATTTAAGAAACAAACCACAGGGCAAACAGATTCAGCCGGATATGGTGAGAAGAATGCTGAACTTAGAAGAGGCTCACTCAGACTCAGCCATCACATGCTGTGTGGGCTTAGGACAGTCATGCACCCTCTCTGGAGGTTCGTCTCTTCTTACATAATATGAGGAGGTTGGACTGAAGGGCCTCTAAGATGCTTTTCTTGGGTTATTAGAAACTATTGGAAATGGTGAAAAACAGAGGAGCCACAGAATTATCCAGATAAAGCGGCAGGTGTGGGCGGTACAGGGAAAAGAGAAAGAGAAAGCCCGGAGACCTGGGATGAAGGCCTGGGAGAAGTTACAACAGCCTGGGAGCAGCCCCACTGAGAAATGGGACCCCCACTGCTCCTGGGGCCAAAGCAGGCTTCTCAGCCTAAGCTAAGCAGCCTCTCCGTGGGGGGCATTTGCTTGTTTTGTTCTTTGCTGCCCACCAAGGGAGCTGTTGAAAGCACGGGGCAGGAGCCGCCTCAGGCCCGTCAGCACCCTGCCCGCGGGCTGGGGTCCTTACCCATCGTGTTGTTGGCTCGGGAGCAGGCTGTGCGCTTCAGGATCTCATGCACCTAAAAGGGGACGACAGCAGAGCTGTGAGTGCCTCGTTCCCAACCCCCCGCCCTCCACCGTGCAGCACCCTCACCACTGCCTGGCAGGGGAGGGAGGCGCCCGGGCCCATTTGGAGCCAGGGTGAAGCCAAGCATGTGCCTGGCTCATGGCCCGCACATCAACCCCACTCAGACTTGAGGACTTTGAGGAAACAAGGGTTTTAAGCCCCACGCACACACCCCCCGCCCCTTCGCCCCACCCTGAGAAAAACAAATGAATAAAAGGCTAGAAATGGACGGCAGTCACAGAAAGTAAGGAAAACAGAGGAGCCCACCCCAGACCACATAGCCTCAGGATGGCTGGGAGGAAGCCCTGGGTCTGTGGAGTAAGGGACAGTGTCTGCCGCCCACATCGGGGAACCTCAGGGAAGGCAGGGTTCTGTCTGGCGGGTCCCAGGGAGGGGCGGGCCCCCTCCCCTAGCCTGGAGCCCGGCTGACAGGGAAAGCCAATGTGGTAGCAGAAAGCTCCGAACGTGGAGGTAGGTGCACAGGGTCCTGAGCAAACGCCAGGAGGGTCAGCTTGCATCTGTAATGGGGCCATCTCGCCGAGCTGCTTGGGGACGCCAGCCAGACCGTGCACAGGAAAGTGCTCTGAAACAGCAAAGGAGCTACCTCTATATTGGTCATTGATGTCTTTATTTCTCTGGTTTTTTTTTTCCTGGGTCCCCATCTTGCCTCCCTGATCAGAGCATATCCATACACTTCCTCGAAGATTCATGTCTTAGAGCACAGTCCTAGGCACACAGCAGCTGCCGACTCAGTGGTTTCGCCTGCCTGAAGCCCTACATGCCCAAAACAGCCTACAGAATCCCCTGGCATAAGGGGCCTGCAGGGGACTGTGTTTCTTACACGGGAGGAAAGGGGTGCTTCCCACAAAACAATCAGGGAGGGACAAAGGTGGGTCAGTGTAAACCTGCTGGCCAACTAGTGACCTCCTGAGTCCCCAGCCTACGCCAGTCTATAAACAGATGCCCAGCAATGAAGTCTGCTTTGCAACAAACAGCTGAGGTGCTCAGACACCCACAAAGAAGCAGGCACAGAGGAGACATCCACAGATGTGGGTGAGGTCCTCCAACCAAAGTCCAGTGCAGAATAGACCCCAGGAAAAAACTTTTCCCCTGTTCTCAATGTGGGGTGGACTGAGGAAAGGAAGATGCTTCCAGAAGGAGAGATGAATGCTAGAAGATGTGTTATTCCATCATATTTACACTCCCATATTCCAGCCACAGCCTAAAGGGAGTGGTAAATAAATAACTACGGGGCCCAAGAGTGTTTAATTCTGCTCCTAATATAGTGCAGTAATTCAACAGCAATATTAGGAACAGCACTTATATGGCATTGTATTATTTTACGAGCACTTTGCAATTATCGAGTAATCTCCACAACACCTTATAACTCCCCCACAGTCGTGGGACCCAAGCCACAGTGAGATTTAATTGGCTTGTAATAGCATCAACCAAGAAAATGGGATGTTAATGCCTTTTTCCATTGGAAAAAAAAAGAGATCTATGCCCATTTTAACTCTGCCTAAAACACTAGGCTAAGGGATCTGAGATTTCCTCACCCACCCTGCAAGTAAGAGTTAATGCCATGTTTGCAGTGTGCCTGGGAAATATCCTAGCCTCCTCTAATCACCTGTCCCTTCTTATTCATATATTTTCTTACCACCCTATTAGCTGGGAGGTCCTTCTAGGTATCTAATCCTCATTCTTCCTGTGGAAACTTCAGTTCTTTGGTAAGGATCAATGGAAATGCACTTCCATACGTCCTATGTGGGCATGTGTAAGTTTCTGGCATTCCTTGGGCCCCTCTTTCTCTCTTCTGCCCATAGGCTATGTGACCTCTAGGGTGATTGACAGAGAATAAACTGATGGGTGAATGAAGATGTTCTACAGCTCATGCAGGGGCCACAGAAACACAGGCCATATGCAGATTTTTATTAGAATCAATCATCCTACAAAATTCAAACACTTGACATAAAGGCAAAACGACTGTAGAAGAAGAGCTATGGTCACGAGCGTTGGGTTTCTATTGAATGGGCTGGTGATACTGTTCTTGGGTAAACTGGCTAACTAGCATTCCTTGTTATAGAAGTTCACATGACTCTGTCATGGGAGTTGAAAGAAGGGAAAATGCATAAACAAACACAGTGGCCCAACAATCAGAAGGACTAGTTCTAACACTAACAATCCTTGTTCTGATGCTAATGATTTATATAATTTTTTTTCAATGCATTGCTTCTCAGAGCCTCAGTTTCCTCAATTGTAAATCAAGGGGTTCACCTAACTAACGCCTGCACCAACTATGACCTTCTGTGTTTTTTTTTTTTCTAAGAAGAACTTTAATGGAGAACCCATAAAGAGAAGAAGACGCTCCTCTTGGGCAGTTATTTGCTGTTTCTTTTGTGGAATGGGGAAGCTCTTGCATACTCTTCTCGGTTGCTAGGCAACTCCAAGCAAATAACGGTGTGAGGTGGCAGGGAGGGTAAGAGAATGCCCTGCCAACGAGGAACTCAGCCCTTTCCCCATCCTCTTTCCTAACACAGTACACCCATTTACTTACAATGCGGCTGCGGGTGGCATTATCAAAGAAGGTATCCTTTTCCTGGATGTTGTACCTGGAGACACCAAGAGAACAGATGGCAAATTCATTTCATTACCCTTGCCCCAAGACCACTGCCACCCCAGGCCCACAACAAATCTTTAGAAAGCAACATAGCAAGACTTATGAGGTGCACACGCACACAATGTTTATGCCCTTCTTGACTCCGTAATTCTAAAAATTCATCCTAGAAATTTATCTTAGGGAAGAAATTCAACACAAGGAAAGAAAAATAACATAAATAAAAAATGCTTATTGAAAAGGTATTTATAATAAAGATTATAGCAATAAGATGCAATGCCCAAATCTATAGGATAGGGTATCATGCAGTCATTGAAATTTATAATTATGAAAACTTTGTGTAAAGAAAAAGATTACACCATGTTAGAAAAATATTATATGATAAGTTTCCAAATGGAAAGTAGGTAAAAAAGATACTGGTGCATGAACAAAGACAGTAAAAAATACAAAACAAAAAGAGTATCATTTCAGGGTGTTGGGTTATCACTCTGATTCTTCAAAATTTGATTTAACGTCACTGTCATCTCATCCATTAGAAAAATCTTAATTATGCAAGGGCTGCGTCTGTTTTTAACTTCATACACTGAGCTTTCACTCAGAAAACAGTACATGAGGCATGTTTGTCATGCTGAGGAAGCTGTGCTGGAGGATGCACTGATGAAGGAAGGAAATATGCTCCCAGCACCCCAGGAGCCCCAGTCACTGGAATGTACGTTTCTCCAAGTAACTGACACAGAGTAGAACACGGTAACATGCAGACCATTGCTATGAAAGTTCAGAAGGTGAAGCACAGGCTTCTGGTTGGGAAGAGCAGAATATCCTTCAAAAGGAAGGTGTTGATGAATCGGTCTTGAAGGACAACAGAAGTAAAACGAAGGGAGGTGCATGGGAAGTGACCATTCAGATGCCAGCACCAGCATAAATGAAGGCCCAGGGAAGGGGACGCAGGGAAGCACCACAGGACACAGAAAGAGCAGCAAGCCACCAGTCACCATGCAAGGCCCAGCTCAGCCACTTAGGGCAGTGTGACCCTGGACGGACCTAGACTTTGGTATCTATAATAGCAGATAGTTAGATCTGGCCCACCACCTCACAAGGGGACATGAGGACTCAATGAGAGGGTAAATATATGCAAATGAAACAGCATATTCATGTGTGTAGGATAATATCAAACACAGCAAAGATGGATAGGAGATGGTCTCTCATGGACAGCAGAAACACTGCTCCACAACTTCCACCTCCTAAAATGAGAAGGTCCTTCTTTCTGTCCTCTCTGCCCTTCCATGCCCCGGCCTTTCCCTCTCTTGCTCCATTTTCTCATCACCCTCGATAGTTGTTTATTTTCTCATTAGCTCCTAGAGCAAAGTTGATGCTTGGCGGCTGCATCTCCCACTTCCCAGCTGTGGCTCCCCCTTCCAAACGTTTCCCAAGTGGCTATCTCTGTGAAGAGCTTTTATTCACTCTTCCTAGGCAGGGTGCAGGGACAGGGGAAGACCCCTGAGAGTCACTGAGTGTACAAGTAGGCAGCTGGAATCCAGAAACCCAGAAGCTTCATCCACCTTCTCTCTGGTTTATCATATCCTGTTGAAACCCTATTAGACTGGCAATTGGGCAGAAGGTTTTCCTACAGAAGATACACAGGTGTCTGACCACCTTCTCACAGAGTTCCAAAGTTTATTGTTGGCTGCTCCCTGGTTTGCCCTCCATCCTGAAAAATGGTCAAATGGTGGATTTCCTGCTGGACAATCACCCTCGGCTGTTTGGGATAATCTCACATGGGGAGGGGGTTCACAAAGCAGGCACAGGGACAATGTCACCGTGAGAGCATGCTTCCTACTCTCTCTCTCAGGCACTGGGGCACCCACTTTGGGAGCCCCAGGGCTGAGTCATAGAACAGTATTCAATTTTCCTTCCCATCCCTTCCCACATCCCTGCTCCAGCAGCTTCAATACTCACAGGTACATCTTCTCCCTGGAGAATGGGTAGGAGAGGTTTTTCATCTTGTTGTTGCTGTGTTCTGGAACTCGGGGCTGCAGAGGCGAGCTCAGCTTCTGCAGAGCTGCGCTGAACTTCTTTGCAATGCTGCCTCCTGCTTTGATCTCATACATCTATGAAAGGAAGAGCCACAGGTCTGAAAAGGGGGCCACTTCCAGCAGAGAGGAATGGCTTCACAAAAAAAAAGCTGCATGGACACAGATTCCTAGAGGTGAACATTGGAGAGAGGAAGAGACTGGGAGAAATAAGAAGGCGGGCCTTTCCCTTTTCCCCAGCGCTTTCACAAGGACCTGGACTCTGGACTTCTCTCAATCCTTTGAGCTCATGGAGGTGAGAAGTGCAGAGAAATAAGTGAGGAGTCCAAACTTTCTATATGACTCGAATCATCTTAGAAAAACTGCACACCTACTATGTGACCCTACTAGGTGCTTGACACAAATTAGCTCCAATGCTTACAGCAACCCTGCTGGGTAGGTAATACTATTTCCATATTATGATGAGGCAATTAAGGCTCAGAGAGGTGAGGCGAATTAACAAAGGCCACATAGATGGGAACTGGGTGACAGAGCTTGGATTTAACTCATGTCAACCTAATCCAAAGTCTGTACTCTAAAACTGCGCCACACTTCTATGTGATCATCCAGCATCACGTTCTTTGTGTTTTTCTTAGGAAACATCTGTGTTTAAATGAGTTTGCTTTCAAAGTATTAAACATTTAATGAGTACCTGCCTTGAGTAAGGCATAGATTTAGTACCAAGGTAATTGTTAATATTTATAGTGCATACAGTTTTTTTATAATGCATAGCATGCTTTGCATACATTATAGCTTTGGATCTTTATAATTTGCAAATGGAGTCATTGAGACACAGAGGTTGTATTTCTCATAGCAAAGCTGTGATAAATTGATGATGGCCACACATTTTTTACAGATATTCTTTTAAGAGGTAGCATCTCTGTTCCCACCCCCCCTTGAATCTGCATTGGCTCTGTGGATGTTTAACCAGTGGAGTATAGCAGGAGTGACACTATGCCAGTTCCATCCTTTAGAACAGGGGTCCCCAATCCCCGGGGCCACAAACTGACCGGTACTGGTCCATGGCCTGTTAGGAACCGGACCACACAACAGGAGGTGCGTGGTGGGTGAGCAAGCATTACCGCCTGAGCTCTGCCTCTTGTCAGATCAGTGATGGCATTAGATTCTCATAGGAGCATGAACCTTATTGTGAACCGCACGTGTGAGGGATCTAGGTTGCATGTTCTTTATGAGAATCTAATGCCTGATGATCTGAAGTGGAACAGTTTCATCCTGAAACCATCCCTGCCACCACCACCCCTACCCTTGATCCATGGAAATACTGTCTTCCATGAAACCAGTCCCTGGTGCCAAAAAGGTTGGGGACCACTGCTTTAGAAGATGGGCAGCCTCAGCCTTGGTCCACCTGATCCCTTGAAGCCCTAAATCACACCATAAGAAGTCTACGGAGGTGTCCTGAAAGTACCCAGTAAGAGAAAGGCACTTAGCTGAGCCCAGTCTTCCAGCTGCCCTGCCAAGCAGCAGGCATACAACTAAAGCCTTCCTGAACCCTCCCGTCCATCCCACCTCCAAGCTGGCTACCACCAAGCGACCCCAGTCAACACCATATGAAGCAGAATAATCACCCAGCCCAGCTCTGCCCAAGTTCCTGAACAAAAAATCATGAGATAAAATGAAATGACTGTTGCTTTAAGCTACTAAGTGTGGGCTAATCTGTCAGGCTGCAATAGACATCCAGAACAAGAGGCAACATCCAGACCCTCTGACTCAAAATCCTATTTCCTTCTCTACCATGATAGCTTCACGTTACTTCAATGCAGAGGGGCAGTAAGACTGGTATGAAATACTTGTCTTCATACTTGGGCACCTGAAATACTCACTAAGATAGAATGAGAAAATGCCACAAAAGTTATATTAAGTACTTTGAGGGTTCAAAGAAAGGAGGCAGCACATTCAGTTGAGGAATTAGAAACACGTTTCGCTGAGGGAGTAGCATTTCAGTTGGATTTGGCAGAAGGGTAACCTTCTTCCGTTACCATTTTGTTCTTTAATAAAATAATGATAAGTAAGGACAGGGCAAGAGCCTCCCTAGTCTAACAACTGAAACATAACCACAGTTTATTTAGTTCTTCTAAACCTTTTTCTATGCATTTTGATTTAATTTCAATTACAAAATTAACACAGTTCAGGTAAACGAACAAGCTTAAACCATTAAAGTATATTAACTAAATGTTAGGAGTTTCCTTTGACTTCCAACTCAATTCCCACCCTCCTTCTCCAAAGGGAACCTCACTTAACCATTTGGAATATATTTAATCCCTACTCTTTCCGTATAGATAAAACTAGGTTCCTTCCTAAGCAACTGTGACCCTTCTTCACATATTCCTCTATAATTTGCTTTTTTTTCATTTAGCATCATATCATAGGTATCTTTCCAGGACAGTTTGCATACAGCTACTGTAATGGATGTGTAGTATTACACAGTAGACATGAATACTAATTTGTTTAGCCATTTCCCCAATGACAGGCATTTATTTCATTTTATATATGTTTTATATCTTGTTTTGTTTATATTTCTGTTAACGTTAACTTATAAATACTTTTGATTAATAAGGCTTGAACAGATAAAGGCAAAGACATTCTAGACAAACAAAAAAGTGGAAAGTTCAAGCTGTGTTTAAGGAGGTTACATGGGCTGGTTTGCTTGGACAAAGGGGTTCTGATGGGCAATAGTGACAATCTTCATGTGCAACAATCTTCTGTTGCCTTGTGCAGCAGATCTCCATGAAACTCAGCTGGGGCAAACTGAGACGAGTGCATGGAGATCTGCTACACAAGGCAGTGGAAGACAGTGAAGAGTGTGAACGGTGACAAAACCAGAGCTGTGAATTAAGAAGATAATCAAGTGAGTTGTATAAGAAGACGAAGAGTAAGCCTGCCTTCTGAAACAAGGAGATTGTTGATTCTAGTAGCATATACAATTTACCAAGCATCTCCTGTGGGCCTGGCTTTCAATGTACTTTAGTGCTAATCTTAAAATATGTTGCAAAGCCAAGAGAGTTAAGTATCTCAGCCAAGATCACACAGATAGTGTAGACAAGCTAATAACCGATGGGGTTTAAAACCCCTGGCAAAGCCCGTGTTCTTGACTGCTTTACTCCACTGTTTGATTTGTAAAATGTGAGTTGTCATGGGGAAAAACAGTGTACAACTTACAATATTGCCTCTATTGTTGTAAGGTCTTGACCTTTCTACCAAACCTCTCCTTCACACACATTAGTCACTGCAATGCACAGAACTCATCTCTCAGGTGTCTCTGGCCTGGAGGGATGGAGACAGAAAGAAGACCACCTCACACTGTCACAGCACACCTCTTATAGGCCATTCAGTGCAGGTTCTGACCAGGCCGCTGACCTGCACTGAGACTATGGAGTTCACCATACCATACCCACATGTCTTTAAATGGCATGTGTGTGGTAATTAGTTTCAGAGTGGGAGGGAAGCTGATGGACTCTGTCCTCCAGATGCCTTTGAATGGCAGATTTAGATCAACCAGGACTATTCCTTCTCTGTCCACTCCTCTCCGTCTCCACCTCTGCTACCCTAACCTAAACATCTTTTAGTAGTTTACAACAATAAGTTGTCTATAACCAGTCTCTCCACATTTTCTCTTGCTAAGGGTTGCCAGATCTAACAAATAAAAATACAGGATGTCAAATTAAACGTGAATTTCAGATAAACAATGAATAATCTTTAGCATAATTAGGTCCCATGCAATATTTGCAACCTACTTAAAACTTTTTTAAAATACAGTTAAAACAATAAATTTTTAATGTAATTATGTCCCATGTGGTATTTGGGACAGACATGCACTAAAAAAGTATGCATTGTTTATCTGAAATTGAAATTTAACTAGGCATCCTGTGTTCTATCTGACCATTCTACTCTTGCCTACCTCCAATTCAGTCTCTACACTGGAGCCCAAGTGAGGTTTCTGAAGCAAAAATCTAATCTTCTTGCCTCCTCATTAAAAAGCCTTCAACAGTCACTCATTGCTCTTAGGAAAAAGACAAAACTCTTAACACATCCCATGGAACCTGTAGAAGTCTCCATATTGTCCTTTCCGTGTAGTTCCTGCTGACTGCACCCAGACACTGGCTGAGCTGGGTACATCTCCTCCCCAGCCCCTATGGCTCCCACCTCCCCACCCCCCACCCGCTGGCTCACCAAGCTCTGTTCACAATGAGGTCTCGTGTTATTGTCACTTCCTGGGAAAAAGCCTTTTTTGGCTTCCCAACAATGGCAAGTCCCACCTTCACTGTATTTCATGAGCCCTAATTCCTTTTTTTCATAACACTTGTCACAGTTGTAATTTTATACTTATTTGAGTGATTGATGAATGTCCAACCATCCCTACCAAACCATAATCCCATGAGGACAGGATACTGTCCAAAATGTTCCCTATTATTTTATGAATGAATGAATGAATGAATGAATGAGAAATCTCTGGAGATCCAGCATTGATGACAGCAGTTGCTGTCACTGGAGGAGCCCAGACTGGGATCCAAACAGTCATAAGACAACTGGTCTGGTCTTGGTAGAAATAAACCAGGCTAGAGGTGAGCCAAAAGCCTAAGGCCTCTGATAGGTCAAAAGCCTCCCCCTCCTGCCCCTAACAAGTGCAAAGGCACCCAGGAGTACAGCACCCACAGGGGCCAGGAATGCCTGCATTTAGTTGATGCAGATTTCTAATCCATCAATTGTTTCAGGGTCTGGCTCTGGCAGACATTCAGCTGAGAACCTCCAGGCAGTTCCTGAGCCTCACCTTGGCAATAGATCTGGTAGGGCTCACCTAGAGAAATGGGCTAAAGGGAGTGGGCTCCTGCGCTGTTTTTACTGGGACCAGGAGTGGGACTGGGGTAAGTTTTGACTGTTATGCTCCATATCACTGAAAGGAATATTGTCGGCTGCCTTCAACAGTGTGGAAGGCCAGAGTCCCACCAGAAACCTCATGGTAACATCAACTGCATAGCCCTGAACAAGACCCTACACAAACATCTCCAGGCTGAAACACCACAGCAGACTTGTGTTGGAAGAAATTTCCAGACTTCAGGGACTCTGTCGGGGGATGGACCAGGTGCATAGCCACGATAAAACACACACAGGTCTCCCCCGTAGTACCACACCATACACACTGGTCTTGAGGCGAGGGACCTGCTTCCTGCCTCCGAGCTGTTGTGCATGTTACCTGTTCCTGAGACTTTCTCCCTCCTCTCCCGCCTGGATGACTCCTGCCTCTCCTTCACCACAAGGCTCATGTGCCAACCCTCCCAGGAGCCCTTCCTTGCCCTCTCACTTTCTTCCATGCTTCCTTGGTACCCCGTGGATGAATACCCGCCTCATAAAATATATTACGGTTTGCTTTCCTTGACTTATGCATGTCTCAAATTCTCAGCTGATTTGTCTGTCTGCCCAACAAACCATGGACTTACGGAGAGTAGGGACCCCGCCCGTGTGCTGGCACACAGTGGGGACAGGAGGCTGCCTCTTTGCTGACACCAGTGAGATGTGCAGGTTTGAGCAAGTCATACCCTTCTCCCAGCTTCTTCATCTCCGAAGGGAAAACAAGGGAAACTCTACTTCCTACCATGATGGAGTAACAGGGACCCATTTAATCTCCTGCCTAAAACAACCAAAACACCCAAACAAAATACATGAAATAATGATTTTCAAGATACTGGACATCAGGCAACGAAAGGCAGTGATCCCTGAGAGATGGGAGACAGACAAGGGGAGCCCTATGAGTCCAGCTCGCTGCCTTGGGAGAGGAGGGGAGACAGGTGGAGCCCAGGAAACTCCCTGAGTTGAGAAGACTGTGCTCTAAGTCTAGGGAGACCAAGGCAACTAGACAGGACAGAGCACCCCAGAGATCTACAGAAGGTCCCCCGTGAGTATTTAGCACATGAGTGTGAGGAAAGTACCCAAGACTGGAGAGGGAACGGTCTGAAAGGGAATAGCACTTATGCCCACCAGCTGTACGGGAAAATCCCCTAATTCACAGGGCACTGGGTAGTGTGCTCAGATGACTCGGCAATGGAGGATAATTTGCCTCAGACTGAGCGCTACTCCAGACCCACCTAACAAATTATAAAAGAGAGAACTGGACTAAATACTTTAAAAAGTATTGTCCAAGGTTACCACTCCGTGGCTCTGAACATTTAATGAAAAAGAAACGTTCATTCATGGCACAAGCATCTCTGGGTACCTCCTAGATGTCCAATCCCGAGCTTGGTGGTTGATTATGGTAAGCCCTGGAGAAACACAAGGATGATAACAAACCCTTCCACGTATGGAATGTTTTGCAGTGTACCCAGCACTTCCCTGAGCATCATTTCATCCACGGTCCATACAAACTCTGTCAGGTGTGCCTGCCAGGTAGGATTAGCATCTCTACTTTATAGATGAGAACACTGAGATCAGAGGGGCTGGGAACGGCCACAGTCAGTGGTAAAATCATGCCAGGAACCCAGGCTTCCTGCCTTCCCCTTCTAGAGCCCTTTCCTTCAACCTAACATCCTTTGATCCTTGGCTGGGCTCCACGGACTGCCCCTGAGAAGAAAGTAGGCTGTAGTGCCCCTTTCCACGCCGGCCAAACCCAGCAGCCCAGGCTCTCCTCTTTACTTCAGCAGGATCCAGGAAAGACACCCCAATCCTCTTTATTATTATTAATACAATCAGCAGTGGCATCATTATTACTGTGATTCTTGGATATCAGAGAATTATGAACAACCTTAGAAATGGCGAGACACATGTTAGCCAGCTGTTCCCCATTATGCCCTCCCTGGGTACATGATACGCCTTTCATGTGCTTAAAATCATAAATAATTTTTAAAATATGTTGCTCTTATTTTTTATTCCAGGGCTCAAATGTGGTTCTCATAAAAGCTCACTTTGGCCTCACTGTTACAGTCTAAGGGGTTTACTGTCTTTTCTTACTTCTTTTTTCCTCCTTGTCTCCCTCAGCCTCTCCTCTCCAGAGGGGCACAGCAGTGTGGTCTGAGGGCTGATTTGTTTCCTTTTTATATTAAAATCATGTGCTTTCCTGGGGTGCGGGGAATGAAGCTACATATATTGGACAGTATACAAGGCACTGTTCCCACTTTACAGATTAAAACCACTGAGGCACAGAAAGTTTTACTAACATACCCAAGGTGCACAAACACTGGGAGATCCAATGACCCCGAAGATCAAGGAAAAGGTCTAACAGTGTAAGATAAAAACAACATAATCTTAATGACCCATGAGTCACTAATATCTGCAGAGGCCTAAGAGTGTCTCTCCCAGCAACAGGCAGGAAAGGTCACCCAGGAGGAATGCAGAACAGACGTAAGAACAGAACGTGTGCCGCAGCTGGGAGCACCCGTGCTGACAGAAATTAATGCCCATCGTCTGCCTCTTTTTATTTATTGATGCTTTCCTCTGCTGCTCCTCCAGTCGCTGGATCATCGAAGTTCCGTGGTTATTACTTATGGTATCTTACTCATCTTGAGAGGTAGGGCTGGGCTGAAGATGATCATTACACCTTTCTACTCAGCCTAACGGCTCAGACACACAGAGAAGCCAAACAGTAGGAAAGGGGTACAAGTCACCAGATGGGCAAGGATGGAAGATTCTGGAGCTGAAGAAGGGAGGAGCAAAAGAGGCCAAAAATGCCATGGAGTGCACCCACTTTTCTCCCCGCCAGGTGGTGCCTGCAAGAGGCACACAGGCACACACTGAGCCAGAACCTGAGGGGTTCCATGCTGCTGAAATCTGTCCCTGCTCGTTTGCTGCACATTCACACATGCAAGTGAGTGTTAAGCCTTTCAGCGATCAAAAGGGAAACAGCGCCAGGAGCAGCCAAGGTCAGCTACAACCTGGAGCCAGAGGAAGACTTCCTCTGTGCACACCAAGAACAGCGAGAACAGGGGCTGACCATTCCCCTCCGCCCCACCTGTGTCCACAGGTAAGTTTCCCCTCAGCAACAACACTGAGTGTAGACAGACAGTGATATAGTTACACAATGTACATTCTCCGATGTCTAATTCTGTATTTGTTTATGGTTTTTGATTCTGTTGTCAGTAGGTCCTCTACACATGAATGAATGTTTGCTGACTTAGAAAAGTTGGGATTAAAACCAAACTTTTAAAATTACATGGCTGACAAGGCCTCTTAGGTGCCATGCCTGCTGCCTCCCTTGGCAGCCTCAGCCCTGCACCCCTCTCTGAGCTGCCCCCACCCTGGCTCCCCTCAGTTCCACACACAGTCCAGGGTTTTCTTACCTTGGGGCCTGTGGGCATGTCCTTCCCTCTTCTGGAAGGTTCTCACCTGATCTTCCCACCCACAGACTCCTATCCGGTGCTCACATTTCAGCTTAAATGGCGCCTTCTCTTCCTCTCCCCCACTACCATCTAAATGAGTCTTCTCTGGTTGGCTCTCTCATCATACCCCAGTCTTTTTCTTCTGTGGGTGCCTCCCAATTTATTTTACTTTTTATTTTTTATTTTTTTGAGACAAGATCTCACTCTGTCACCCAGGCTGGAGTGCAGTGGTACGATTATAGCTCACTGCAGCCTCAACCTCCTGGGCTCAAGTGATTTTCCCACCTCGGCCTCCTGAGTTGCTGGGACCACAGGTTGCATGCCACCATACCCAGCTAACTTTTTAAAAATTTTTTTAGTTTTAGTAGAGATGAGGTCTTGCTTTGTTGGCCAGGTTGGTCTTGAACTCCTGGCCTCAAGTGATCCTCCTGCCTTGGCCTCCCAAAGTGCTGGGATTATAGGTGTAAGCCGCCATGCCCAGCCTTGCCTCCCAATTTATAACTAGCCATACAACATCTGAATCCTCCCCACACCAGTGGGGCCAGGGAACAGTTATTAGCACCACTATATCACCAGCCCTCAGCAAAGTACCTGGTGTATGGTAATACTCAATAAATATTCATTGGATGGTCGGATGGGGGGATGGAAAATGTAACTTTCCAAAAGATCTCTTACACACAATCTGTCTCCATTAACTGAAGGAGTCCTTTAGCAAAGGACCCAGATCAGGGCAGCTATAATGCTACATGTGCCACCATGATGCCCTGCTCTTTTTCTGGCAGGCAGCCCTCAGGGAGCACAGGATTCCTGCCTATTGCCCTTGGATGCAGCCTCAGAATCCAACTCAGCATCACCCTCCAGCACGTCACCACCACTGGGTGAGATCTGGTGTGCATGACTCACTCTTTTGTTCACTACCAGCATTTATTTAGTGCCTGCTGTACACCAGGCACTGTTGTGGGTGCTGCTAACGGTTTAGAATAACTTGCTATTGTAACACATTTTCATATTTTTAACTTCACTGTTTCTGGGCCCTGAGTCACACCTGTCCACTGAAAGGCCTCCACATAGTCAACCAGGCCTGGGGTCTTCCCAGGCTTATATGCACATCCGCAACACGGCCGTGACCATCTCAGGTTCCTCACAGGAACTGCAGCACTTAGGTACTACCAATTATTTTTTCTTATTTTTGACAGTGAGAAGCATTACAGAAAACAAAATGAATAAAAGCATTCTGCACTCTTTCCAGTCTATTTAAACAGCAATCAAAGCAAACAAAGAACACACACCAAAAAGCCCATAAAGGTATTAAATATAAACTCTACCCTCCCAGCTGTCCCTCTATTGAAAACAAATGTTAGAGAACAGGCAATGAGAGCAAGAGGAAGACTCCACCTATAGCCAACCAACCCTATGTAAACGGCATCAGTTCTAGCTCATTTAAAAAGTTACTGACAATAATAATAACAAGAATCTGTCCAGAAAGTAATGTTGAAGACTGAGTTGGCAGCAAACCTCCTTCCCACGACCGTGGATCTGCAAGTTCTCCATCCTTAATAAAACTCAGGCCAGGCGCGGTGGCTCACACCTGTAATCCCAGAACTTTGGGAGGCCAAGGTGGGCAGATCATTTGTGGTCACGAGTTTGAGACCAGCCTGGCCAACATGGTGAAACCCTGTCTCTAGTAAAAATACAAAAATTAGCTGGGCATAGTGGCGCACACCTATAATCCCAGCTACTTGGGAGGCTGAGGTATGAGAATTGCTTGAACCTGAGCGGCAGAGTTTGCAGTGAGCCGAGATTGCGCCACTGCACTCCAGCCTGGGTGACAGAGCGAGACTCCATCTCAAAAACAATAAAATAAAACAATAAAATAAATAAATGCCAACAACAAACTCAGAGAATTTCTCCTGATTTTTCTTTCTGGATTTACTGAACTATCAAAAACAATTCTGATAAAGGAAGGAGTTGGTCAGGGTGAGGAGGGAACATGGGGCAACTCCTATTGCTGAATTTCACATGGCCAGTATACAGCTGTGAGCTGAAACATCTCTTATCATCCTGAGCGACTCTGCTAGGGATCACAACCCAAACAAGATGCTGGGCGGGGGAAGCATCAATGGGTTAATCAACCTGGTGTTTATTGAGCAAATATTGTTTGAGGAACACCATACTAGAGTTTGCAGGGAACACGTAAGAGATATAAACCATAGTACTTGCTCTCAGGGGGTTTATGATATATTTGGAAACACCAGAGTTAGGACCTGAAGCAGCTGAAGAAAAACTAACAGGTAAGATAAATACTGACTGTTGACTAAGAGTCCAGAAAAGGTAATATCAGTTTGGGCTGAAGGAATAAAGAAAGGTCTATGAAGGAGGTGAGATTTAGGCTGGGAAGCAAAGGATGAGTAGTATTTGTTTATTCAGACAGGAATGGGAAGAACATTCTAGGACCAACGACAAATACTTAAAGCATCTGGAAAGGCTCCAGCCCATGGAGGAAAGAGTAAAGTACTCTGCTTGGACGAGAGTCTAAATCAGGGAGCTCCATCTAGGCTACACAGAGAGGTATGGTTTGGAGAAGAGCAGTCCAGCATGGGTAAACCCAGAGAAAGCCCGGTGACATTACCAGGCATGGGGACACAGGGCAGTTTCAGAATAGGCACCACAGGCAAAGTGTACTACCGTATTTAGAGCAAAGCTTGAAGAGGTGACAGACGTACGACACTTTTACTCTTAGATATCTGTGAACAATCAGAATGTAACTGACCCCAAAAGGTAACTGTCCTCAGGCCCCTCAGCCAACATCAATAACAGAGGAAAAAATAAATTCACAAATTGTCATTTGCTTTACATGTAGACCACAGCATTTTAAAGCTATGACAGATAATTTAGGAGCTAATCTTCTTACTGTACAGGTGAGAAAGCTGTAATCCAGGAATGTGGAATAACTCACTGAGCAAGACAATATCATTTTTAAAAATGACCAATGAAATCTGTTGCCTCTCCTAGACCAGGATTCTTTAATCTAGGATGGAATTCCCCAGAGTATGTTCTGCAGAACATTGGTTCCCCAGGATATTCATAGGTGTTCAAGTGTTCAGCAGAAAAAGGCCTGAAAAAAATTGAACCAGTTTTTGTTTGCGTGTTTGTTTGGTTTTTTATTTTTTTTTTTTACTACAAGGCTTCTCAAAACTTTTGACTGTTCTGGTAAATTGTAATCATTAGTGTTTTCTGAATTAGGAATTTTTTTTTTTTTTTTTTTTTTTTTTTTTGTAAAACCAAAGACTAGGCTGGGCATGGCACCTCACACCTGTAATCCCAGCACTTTGGGAGGCAGAGGTGGGTGGATAACTTGAGCCCAGGAGTTCGAGACCAGCCTGGGCAACATGGGGGAAACTCTGTCTCTACCAAAAATTAGCCAGGCATGGAGGTGTGTGCCTGTAGTCCCAGCTATTCAGGAGGCTGAGGGGGAGAAACACCTGAGCCCGGGAAATCAAGGTTGCAATAAACCATGACTGTACCACTGCACTCCAGCCTGGGCAAGACTTTTTTGAGACTTTGTCTCAAAAAAAAAAAAAAAATGGCCTGGCACGGTGGCTCGTGCCTGTAATCCCAGCACTTTGGGAGGCTGAGGCGGGTGGATCACGAGGTCAGGAGACCAAGACCATCTTGGCTAACATGGCGAAACCCTGTCTCTACTAAAAATACAAAAAATTAGCTGGGTGTGGTGGCGGGCGCCTGTAGTCCCAGCTACTCGGGAGGCTGAGGCCAGAGAATGGCATCAACTCAGGAGGCAGGGCTTGCAGTAAGCCGAGATCACTCCACTGCGCTCCAGCCTGGGCGACAGAGCAAGACTACATCTCAAAAAAAAAAAAAAAAAGAAGAAAAAAAAAATCCAAAAGAAGAACAAAGACTTTCATTCTAAAAAATACACTTTGAGAAATGCCATTCTAGACCACACTATCCACTAACTCAAGTCCAATTATGGATTTTTCAGTAAAGTGAGAGAGTAGGAGCATGGCTTTGGAGTCAGACAGACATGATTTTGAGTCCCTGACTATCTCCTTCAAGCTGTGTGACCTGGGATAAGTTTATTAACCTCTCTGAGTTTCAATTTTCTCATCTATAAAATGAAGCTAACGCTCATCCCTACCTCATATCGTTGTTGTGAAGGTAAAAACAAATCATGTACGTAAGGCTCTTACGAAATGGTCTAGCACATGGGATGCAGTATTAACTATATTTAAAACTCAATTAATTTATCTATTTATCAACTTATACCTATAACTATAAGTCTTTTGATCTCAAGATAATTTGTTTTGACTGGCATAATTCAAAGCGGTTTTATGAATCTTTTTCCTCAAAGTCAAGTGTAAGAATTATGAAACATGGACAAGCTTTAAAACATGCTAATATCCTTCTTTGCAGACACCTCTTACTGAGGCAGAAGCTGTTACTTAATTACTGTATTTGGAAATAGAAGTATAAATAGGAAAATAATTCTTGAGTGGAGTAAGCTCTTCTTGACACGAGCCACACTGGGTCTCCTTCCACCATTCATAACAAGGTGAGCCTCTACTTCTATTCCATCAAACAGAAATGGAACATGAAAAAGTCATCATAGACATGCCAAGGTCATGCAGGAAGATCCATGCACCAAGTCTCTTCCATAAAACTCCCAAACCCAATGACAACAAATAAACAAGACTACTCCAAGTTATCTTAGAATCTGCAAAGTGGATTCTTGGAATACAGAGAAAGCCAACAAGCCTACCAGAGACCTAGGTCTTCAATTGTCTGCTTACTGTTTCCTGCCCAGAAGAAGAGTGTATTAGTTTCATAGTGCTGCCATAACAAATTATCACAACATAAATTTATTCTGTCACAGTTGTGAAGGTCACAAGTCTGAAATCAAGGTATCAGTGGGGCTGCACTCCCTCTGAAGGCTATAAGGGAAAAATTATTTCTTGCCTCTTCCAGCTTTTGATGGCCCCATGCATTCTTTGCTTTAAGCCTGCATAATTCCAGTCTCTGCCTTCTTCATATAACCTTCTCCCCTCTCAAATCTCTTTCTACCTTTCTCTTATAGGGATACCTGTCATTGGATTTAAGTTCTATTCTAAATCCAGGATGATCTCATCCTGAGATCCTTAACTAATTATATCTGCAAAGACCTTTTTTCCAAATAAGATTATATTTACAGGTTCCAGGGCTAGGACTTGGACATATCTTTTTGAATGCCACTATTCATTCCCTAACAAAGAGGATTATTGACTTTCAAAGTACAAGCCTTGTGATGGTTCATTTTATGTGTCAACTTGACTGGACCATTGGGTGCCCAGATATTTGATCAGACATTCTGGGTGTATCTATGAGAGTGTTTTGGGATGAGATGAGCATTTGAGTCAGTAGGCTGAGCAGAGCAGATTACCCTCCCGAATGTGGTTGGCCTCATCCAATCAGTTGAAGGCCTGAATAGAACAAAAAGGCTGACCTTCCCACAGTTAAGGGGAAACTCTTCCTGCCTGACTGCATGAGCTGGGACATCAGTCTTTTCCTGCCTTCAAACTTGAACTGAAATATCAGTTCTTGGGTCTTGAGGCTGCTGGAGCTTCTTCATTGGCTTTCCTAGTTCTCAGGTCTTTGGACATAGACTGGAACTATACCATCAGCTCTCCTCGCATGAACTGCAGATCTTGAGACTTCCCAGCCCCCATAATTGTATTAACCAATTCCTCATAACACCTCTCTCTCTCTCTCTCACTCTTTGTGTGTGTGTGTGTGTGTGTGTGTGTGTATGTGTGTGTGTGTCCTGTTGGTTCTGTTTCTCTGGAGAACGCTAACTGATACAAGCCGCAAATCTGGATAACTGAGAAATAAGAGGTGCTGCAGTCCTGGCTGAGTAGTGTCCCTGAGGCCGGGCGAGCACCATGAGCCAGGAAGAGGTCCTCCTGTGAAGCTTTTGCAAAAGCCAGGGCTACCAAGTCAGAGTCTCTAGAGAGACAATAACAAGTACCTGAGAACAATTTGCAATCATTTCCAAAGCTAAATGGAATTACCTTTCCCTCCTAAGAGGCCACTGAAGCTAACTAAAATGCCAAGTTTCTTTGCTTTTTAACTGGAATTCTATCAGCTCAGTGTGGAAACACCAATTTTTTTCACACTGATAAATAATGCTTAATAGCAATTACATATGTTTTCTGTTCAGGAAAAGAAGATAACTTATTCTTTAATAAATGCAGTTTATTAGACATAAACATTTCAAAACATGGGTTCAACTGAAAAGAATTAAAGTGTCAGTGGCATTTCTGCTCGAACCTTTATCTTTGAACCCAGTTAGCTCCTCAGAAATTTGCAGACATTACTCTGTATTCAACCCTCCCTCAACTACAGTTTAACATTACATCCTCAGTTTTATCCAGAATCAGTGCAAGCAATGGTCACATGAAGAACATTGCAGAAGCTTAAGTAAACTTATTACTGAAAAATAGTCCCTTGTATTGTTCATGTCCTTTACAACAGGAAAAATTTGCCTCCTTTGGCAAAACAGATGCTGATTCCTACAGACGACTGTGAGCCACAGTCCTTTCTGTCTTGGCTACCAGAAAGCCCAGAATGCAACCCTGTCTCACCTGCATCCATCACCCTTATTTTTAGTTTCCACTATCATCATTTCCCTTGCATTTCCCTACCTCCCCTCCTCCCCAGTTACATGATTCTTTTTATCTGTCCTTTTACAACCAAAATTCTTTTGGTTGTAATCCATCTCAAGTCCATTTTAGGAAACAGACTAAGACATGAATCAAGTAACCCCAGGTTAATGGGGGCAGAGCCAAGAGTAGAACTCAAGGTGGACCACTTGTCACGTTTGCTGTCTCTCCCTTAAAATGGGTGCCTTCAAGCTCTGCCTCCTGCACCACGGGACCCCAGTAGTCTTCTCACTGGCTTTCCCAGCAACTGCACTGCAGACCTCGCAGGTGGAGCCATCGTGTTTACAGATGCCCCAAGGACCCGTGCTCTAGGAAATGGAAATCCCCAGCACATAGTCCAAAGGCCATCTGTTCCTGCATCTCCACAGATTTCATGTCTGGATTTCTGGCTGCCTTGGCAGAGTTGAGGGACTGGGCCTGCTTCCCCCAACATTGCAGAGAAGAGAGAAGAGAGTCAAAGAGCAGAAACAGCCCTAGTCTTGTACCAATTGCGCTGCCTGCACACCTTGCTATGAATAACAATACCAACAGCAGTAATAACAGCAGTTCTCATGTGTTGTGTGTGCCTCTCTGCCAGGCATTCAGAGTACATCATCACCTCTTCCCTCCACAATGTGTATTACTCCCGTTTTGGAGATGCATGGAGCTCTGAGCCTGCTTTCCTAAAAAGGCATGACTTGCTGGAAGTTAACAGCATCTACTTGCATGCAAAGGACACATAAGCTAAAGTTCTGGCATGCTCTGAGGGACAGCAAATGAGACCCCTGCAATATCAGTCACTCTATTAACAATAGCTACAAAAGCTCTGACGATTGGACAAAAGGGATTTTTCACCCATCCCAGGCATGTCACTTCTTCCAAATTTAGTGGACTCTGGCTGGATTAATATGATTTCATTGATGTGAAAGTCATCCCTAATAGCCTGCACCGACCTTGTCTCTGCTAGAGGCTTGAGAAATAAGAGAATGTAAAGGATGAGAAACGGAGTGTTTATTCATATATACAAAAAAAGCAAATGAGAAATCAACAGAAATGTTGACCACAATCTCTAGAAGAGCCATCTCGGTAATGAGCAGACGTAAGAAAGCACCTGCTTCCATACCGCCATTTCAAACCTTCCCAGGCTGCTTGGGGCCAAAGGCCAGGCCTTCCCACACCCTTCTGTGCATGGATCTTGAGTGTCTCTCACAAAATGCTGGCTCTTCTGTTGTTGTTTTTGGAAAACAAATGCTTCCTTCCAAGATTCCCCCTCCCAGTTAATATCTGTGCTCAGGACTTGGAGTCCCTGGACACATTACAATGGATTTGTCCAGGTTTGAGATCTCGATTTTGTGATTTCCTCCCCATCTTCCCAGTCTCTCTGGACCCCACTGAGTTATGATCCAAACCTCCACTGCCTGGAGGATGCTTAACTGATCCCACGCCATGCCTCATTCTTCCTCCACGCTCCCCTCGCCGCCAGGATGTGGCTCCCAGCAAATGTGGTTTTTTTCTCATTTTGGTCACTTCCCAAACCCATTTTAAAAAGAGAACATGCCACCAGCCCCAACACTAGCCCTCCACAGACAGCGAGTCTCGTCCTCCATTTTCTATGCTCCTCTCTCAACTCAGGAACTGGGTTTAACCCAGACCCCCCACCCCTGGGATGAGAGCCTCAGATTAATTTTTACAAACATAGCATCCTACCCAGCATACCAAGTTATATCCCTCCTCATCTATGTATAATACCCTCTGTGAGCTCCACTACAAGCCATTGCCTTCTATGATAAAAAGAAGATCTGGGGCCGGGTGCAGTGGCTCATGCCTGTAATCCCAACAGTTTGGGAGGCTGAGGCAGATGGATCACTTGAGGTCAGGAGTTCGAGACCAGCCTGGCCAACATGTTGAAACCCTGTCTGTACTAAAAATACAAAAAATAGCCGGGCATGGTGGTGCGTGCCTATAGTCCCAGCTACTTGGGAGGCTGAGGCAAGAGAATCGCTTCAGCCCAGGAGGCAGAGGTTGCAGTGAGCCGAGATTGTACCACTGCACTCCAGCCTGGGTGACAGAGGGAGACTCCATCTCAAAAAAAAAAAAAAAAAAAAAAAAGAAAAGAAAGAAAAGGAAGATCTGGGGCCATGTGGTAAAAGGAAGCCAAAACAGTCCCCCTGAGTCGATTCTGGGACCAAGAAACTTTGGGAAAAAGTTCTTTCTGTTTTATCTGCAGCCTTGGAGGGGCAACCACATGGCTTTGCCTCTCCCTACTCCCTAACCCACCACATTGACAAACAGAATTGGTGCTGGGCTAATGAGTTACTACTTGACACAGTATCCCATCACTGCCTTGATGTCTGGGCACCTGCACTCCCCCTATGCTGCCCTGTGATTGTCAGCACCCTGAGGGCATGGCTTGTTTCTGCTCCCTCAGTGCCTCTCCAAGGACTTTCTTACAGAGGGAGCACTATTAGTGCTGGCTGCTTCTTTGGTCAGAAAGGAAGTTGACTGGGGGACTAAGAATTGAGAATACACATTAAAATGTCTCAGAAAGCAGACACAACAAAATCCTGCATTTACACAGCACGGGTTAAGAATCAGATCCTTACAACAACCTTCTAAGAAAAATAGGACAG
The DNA here is from genome assembly GCF_028885655.2 of Pongo abelii. NCBI lineage: Eukaryota > Metazoa > Chordata > Mammalia > Primates > Hominidae > Pongo > Pongo abelii. Next base: position 5,901,456 of record NC_071995.2, read on the forward strand.
GTATGAGTATGCCCATATCATAGATGAGGCAACTGAGGCGCTGAGAGATGGGATGATGTCCCCAAATCACAGAACGAATAACTGCAGAACCAAGGTTAGAAAGTCGCTTCTTCTGAGGACTCAACTAGCTCTGTGTCTACCAAAATGGAAAGTGGGGAGAAAAATCCAGAGATGGCTGCTTTATACTATGTTCTCACCCTCACCAACTCATCTACAAGTTCAAATGCAGGTACCACCTAAAAACTACAGATGTAAGTTCCAAACAGCTAATGTATAGGGGCACTGAAACTCTGAAGGCCAAGATGTCATTTATCCAAAACTATGCTCTAAAAAGCATAAGCGTGTGAAAGGATAAAGGAGATACCAGAGGGACCAAAGGCAAGCACTACCGGGGAAGCCAAGTCTGGGACTGAGGAGGAGAAGGTGGCAGAAAGACAAGAGATGTGGAGGTGTCTGGCTGGGTGTGGTGGCTCATGCTTGTAATCCCAGCACTTTGGGAGGCCTAGGCAGGAAGATCATGAAGTCAGAAATTCAAGACTAGCTGGCCAACATGGAGAAACCCTGTCTCCACTAAAAATACAAAAATTAGCTGGGCGTGGTGATGCGCACCTGTAATCCCAGCTACTCAGGAGGTTGAGGCAGGAGAATTGCTTGAACCTGGGGGACGGAGATTGCAGTAAGCCAAGATCGCACCACTGCACTCCAGCCTGGGCGACAGAGCAAGACTCCATTTCAAAAAAAAAAAAAAAAAAAGAGAGATGTGGGGGTGTCATAGGGTGTGCAAAGAACAGAGAGAGAGGCTAAGAGAAGGCATCAGAGGTGGGGGGTGGAAGGAAGAGAGAAGAGAAGGAAAAGAATGAGAGCAGAAAGATGGGAAGGAAAGCAAAGAAGGAAAATAAGCAAGCGGAGGTTGAAAAAGGACACACTTTTCCTATGCCTCTAGGTTTCCCCTAAAAGGATTACCCTGGGGGATGGAAATCATAACATGGGCATTAGAGTTTTGCTCACCTCCTTTCCAAGGATCAGCAGCAGAGATTAAAACATAGGAAACAAGACAGAAATAGAATGAGGTTAAGAGAACATTACACATTCAGATAAACCAGAGAGAAAGGAGAATAATATATTGGAGTTAGAAGGAAGACAGAAGAAAGAGGAGATAGGGTTGGCCAAAATAGGACCCCACCAGGAGGAAGCAGAAGCCTCCACCCAAAGCTGAAACTAGTAACATGTTGCCAGGAACTCCAGAGAACATCAGCTAAGGAGGAGCAGAGATCCAAAACTAAGATGGCGCCCGCATTTGAGGGCTGCAGTATTAGGAGTGAGAGGACTGAAACTAGGAGACAAAAAAACGCAGCAGCGCAATTGAAGGGGAAAGACACAGCATATTCCTTGTGAAACTGAGACACTTCAGGCATGTGACCCCCCCCTCCCCAACACCAAAAATCACCTTTTGTTGGCAAAATGTTTATAGCTAATATTTGTGTTTGTGTTTGTTCATTGCTTAATAAGCATTTGTCCAGCTGCCATGGAGTTATTGTCCATTGTAATAAATCTATAAGAACAGAACCCATAGACTTTATTCTTCTCAAGTAGAGGATTCATGATGGTATCAGTCACATGCTGGTATTTGATGAGTGATTTTTGATGGAGATAGCAGATCTGTTGGTAGTGAAAATGGTGTTAGCCAACAATGTAAATCAGAATGGTGTTGCTGACTATAATGATAGCACTGAGAGTGGGCATGGTGACGAGGGGGCAGGTGATTACAGTGGTGGTAGAGAAGGCAACAAATATGGAATTCTGTTCACAGTGGGCAGCATGAAAACTATGATGATGGTAGTTACAAAGAGCAAGATGATCTTTGCCATGGTAAGTCAGCACGTATACAACTACACTATGGAAAGGGGTGTGTGTGTGTGTGTGTGTGGTGTATATGAGAGAGAGAGAAGAGGGGGTAGAGAGAAAGAAAGAGAGACCACCCACAGTTCACCCATGGTTAAACTAGAGTGCCATCTGCCACAGGACCCTCCCTAAGAGACATCGCAGATGGTCAAAGTCAATAGCCACCCCTTTCCCCTAAAATACCTAATGAATAAAGAACAGAGTATCTGTGAGCACATGCTTCCTTTCTCTTTGGAGCTATTTGCTAGATTTTGTTACACAAGGAGACATGTCACCTAGAAATTCCCCAGGCAGATTTTTTTTTTTTTTTTTTTTGGTAGAGGTGGGGTTTTGCTATGTTGCCCAGGCTGGTCTCAAACTTCTGACCTCAAGGGATCCTTCCACTTCTCCCCCACAAAGTGCTGGGATTACAGGTGCGAGCCACTGTGCCTGGCTTCTGGGTAGATTTTTAAATTATGTATAGACCATCCTGGATTAAAAAAAAAAAAACTACCTCAAACATCATCTAAACTGTGTGGCTGTCAACCCAGACGTGCATCAGAACCTCCTGGGGATTTTTTGCCTAACACTGATGAGAACTTCATTCCATACCAACCAAGTAGGTCAAATTCCCAGGGATGCGACACTGGCATGAGCAGTTTGAAAACACTTAGCAGGTGATCTCAATCAATTCCCTTGATTAAGAACCTTCTTATTTACAGAGGAGAAAAGTGAAACCCACCACCACACAATATATAGTGACAAAATCGTAACTAGAATAGGTTATCTCCACAGTAAATTGGTGCTGTTTCCCCTGCACACTGCTGACTCAGTCAGCGTGGCTTGCAGCCTTCTCTCATTACTCTATTCACTAAAGAAGTGTCTGGCTGTACTAGGACCCTGAGAAGAGAGAGAAGGGAGGTGAAACAGAAAAATGAAGAACACGGACAGGGACAATGTGTTGCTTCTCATGGAGCAAACCCAGCCAGTGCTCTTAGGTGGGAGGATCTCCCTCCCCACCCCAACTCTTCCCCGTTCCCCACCTCCCCGCATCATGGGTCCCTGGGGAGGCAAGTGTGATTTCGATTCCACAAAACCCACATCCCACCTGGCCCTATTCCCAAATTATTTGCATCCATCCAGCCCTCAGGAGGCCCACAACCCAGGAGAAACATGCTCATACTTTCTTGGTAGGAACTTTGATCTTCAAGAATTCTGCCTCTCTGGCCAGCACCTGCCACGGGGCGTGTATCCGGACAAAGATGGAGCCCTGGCTTTTATTCTGCAAGGTACAAAGAAAGAACAAATGGAAACACTTGTAAGGACATAGCTTAAATTCCTGGTTCTTCAACTGTTCCACACCAAGAAGCCCAACCCGTTGTTCTTCAGTTTCTCGTTTTCGTTCTCTTTAAAATTCACCAGGGACCAGTCCCTTCCCACCTGTACCCAGTTCATCAGTCTATTCCAAAAATGCTCTCATCGAAAACAGTAGGATAGTGTTCCCAAAGTGTGGCCCCTGGAAGTTTGGTAGCTTCAGAGGAAAAAAAAAAAGCAAGTTAAAACAATTTTGGTCACAGATTTGAAATATAAGCAATCATGATTTTCATGGAAATCTCATTACACTCTTAATAACAAGTGGTTGGTTTTCCACTGCTCACATTCAGTGAATAGCCTGCAACTTGTCTCCATTCACACGTTTTTACTGTTTATTGTTCAAGTTTGTATTTTTGTTCTACTGTCATGCCGTTATAGCCCCAAACCACAAAAGTGATCTACTAGAGCCCAGAAGTAATACTATAAATCATAATGACAATGGTACATTGCAAGATAATATAAACAGGGCTCCTATATGAATACAGAGCATGAATCTATGTCTCAGGATAAGTGACTGTGTTGTGTGTTGATTTCTCTCAAAACATGAAAAATAAGGACAGAAAATGCAGTGATGAGTATTTGAAAATCAGGTTTCATTGACCCAGCAATTCATCTGGCCCTTGTCACCATGTCTGTTACAAATAGGTGTCAGATTATGAGAGGAAGGCACCTCATCTTCAAATAAACACTCACTTTTTTTTTCAGAACAAGCACACAAAGGGGAAAAAATACTTTCTGATATGAATTTAATTAATTTTGTCACTAAAGAACTAAAGAGGACCAAAACCAAGTAGGAAAAACTGGCAAAAGTCTCATTATTGGTGAGAAGTTTCTAAAACTACCTGCAAAATTAAGCACAAGCATTGTGTTTAAACTCCTTCACTGTGTTCAGAGAGAAGGAACAAGCTGATAGCACAATCCTTCATTCCGCCCTCTGATCTTGGTTTAGTGTTGAAGACTATGTAGAAAATCTTCAACTCACAGGCTCTGACTGTCTGCATTTTCAGTGTGCCTGGCAGAGAGATAGACGGCAAATAGAAGACTACGTCCCCCCCTGAAGAACACTGCCTATGGAGGTGCTCACATGTGTTTTTGAGATGAGGAACAAAATAAAAAGATGTCTGATGGCACTCATTAATGCAAGTGAAAACTATTTCTATTATTCTTCAATGGCAGCTCCAAAATATGTTCAGTAATTCAAACGTCCAGAACCAAACCTCACTTTGAGGAAGAAAGCTCATGACTTACAAGGCAGAAAAATGAAGAATAAACCAAGATTTCATAAGGAGATTGGACTATGGTGTGAAAGGCTTGGGTAGTCTAGAGTTTGAAAATATCTGAAAATAACAATTACCACAACGCATATTTATTGAGTGTGTATTATGCGCCAGAACCGAGTTAGGTGGTCACGTGCATTAGCTCAGACAATATTTGCAACTATGCTGTAAGGCCAGTACTACCACAATCTCTGTTCCACAGCTGAAAAAACCAAGGCAGGGAAAATGTAAATGATTTGCCCAAAGTTACACAGATAGTGCAATAAAAATAGTGTTCAGATATGACATAGTCACTCAGGATAATTAAGAAACACACCCAAGGACTGTAACACAATACAAAGACATGTGTTTAGGCTAAAATCAAATCCAAGGGTTGATAAGGAACCTATGTGGCAGCCTTAAAATGAAACCTTCCCAATCCCAAGTGTGTCATCGTTCTGACAAAATACTGAAAGCGGCCTTCAGCAAGAAATCTCCCCAATTTTATCTTTGGTTTTGCAGGACTACTAGATAGAATCATCAATCACTTGCTGCTACTTCTAACTGTAATTTAAGCTTTTCCAATTAAGTGAAAATAAAGGGAAAGAAAAGAAACCATCTGTGAAGCTGACCTGCAAGCCCAGCTCTCCATCACGGCTCCAGAAGTTATGTTTTTGGTGAAAGATGGCAAACAGCATCATCCCTCTCGCTAAGAGGAGATCACGACGATTACGAATGTTAACATATTACCCTTTGTCTTTATTTTCAGATTGTGATGAATGCTGTTTTAACTTTCTTTAGGGTCGGTGGCTCAAGTGCGTAACAAATGTCCATTAAGTGGGTGCAGATGTTCTAAGTTTGAGGTAGGGTTGGGAGGGCAAGGGTCAAATTCCAAGACCTTGGTGGCAGACTGCTAGCTGTAGCCTGACAGCTGTTCTCATGTTCTTCATTTTTAACAAAGCACATGGCTGTCCAGCATTAAGACCACATCTCCCTTGCAATGAGGTGTTTCCATAAACAGTATTTCTGGCCAGTGTCGCGAGGTGGAAGTATCTGGTAACCTTCTTCAAACACAGCAAGTAGGTGCTTTTTGCCCCGTCATTTTCTTCCATCCCCTTAACCTGCTGCCTGGAAGATGGACACAGACATTTTAGACCTTGAGGTTAAAGTCCGGGCCAGAAACAGCAAAGTTGTCAAGAGAGAAGCTGGCTCTGGCTCTAGAGAGTGTCATAGCAGCCCTGGGCTGCCTTTAGATTTTTACGTGAAAGGTAGAATTCTACCTTGTTTATCCACGGTGATTTTAGAGGCTCTATCAATTGCAGCCTAATCTTACACTAACCAATGCAAAATCGTTTCCCAGTATGGGGTTGTTAACTTCCTCCGGCAGAGCATGCATCTCTACTCTCCTCAAAAGGAACTTATTTTAAATGAAAACAAAAGCAGGAATGCAGTTTTGTGGATCTAGTCATGTTCCTTTCACACTGTGCAATATTGTTACCTTCTCATAAAAAGGAAAACATACCCACCATTGTGAAATATTAGCTGATGTGACTGGCTGTGTCTCCAGAGAAAAAAATAACTCCTTGAAAGCTCCGGAGCACAACCATCACCGAATGCATCCCCCAGGAATCTAAACCCGAAGGTTAACATGTATTGACTTTAAAAAAATTTTTCCTTGTCCCCTAGGCCACTCCAACACCCATTCTGCTCTGCTTGTGGATGTGGGTTCTTTTAGGCATAGTAGGGGAGTGGAAGACCTTGGAGCTTCCAAGTTAGACAGAATAAGATCTGAATCCTTAGTTATTGTGAATAGTCCTGCAATAAACATGGGGGTGCAGGTATCCCCTTGATATACTGATTTCTTTTCCTTTGGATCCATACCCAAGAATGGGATTGCTAGGTCATATGCTAGTTCCATTTTTCGTTTTTGAGGGACCTCCATTCTGCTTTCCATAATGGCTATACCAATTTACATTCCTACCAGCAGTATGTGAGAGTTCCCTTTTCACTGCATCCTTGCCAGCCTTTATTTTTTTGGTCTTTTTTTATAATAGCCATTCTAACTGGGGTGAGATGATATCTCATTGTGATTTTGATTTGCATTCCTTGATGATCAGTGATGTTAAGCATTTTTTCATATACCTGTTGTCCATTTCTATGTCTTCTTTTGTGAAGTGTTTATTTAGATCCTTTGCCCAGTTTTTAATTAGATTATTTGTTGAATCAACCTAAATGTCCATCAAGAGAAGAATGGATAAAAGAAATGTGATATGTATATACATATGTGCACTGGAATAGTACTCAGCCATACAAAGAATGATATCCTGCTATTCACAGCAATATGGATGAGCCTGGAGGACATCATGTTAAGTGAAACAGCCAGACACAGAAAGACAAATACCACATGTTCTCACTCATATGTGGAAGCTAAAAAATATTTGAGCTTATGGAAGTAGAGCATAGAATTGTGGTTATTGGGCCGGGCACGGTGGCACGCCTGTAATCCCAGCACTTTGGGAGGCCGAGGCAGGCAGATCACGAGGTCAGGAGATCGAGACCATCCTGGCTAACATGGTGAAACCCCGTCTCTACTAAAAATACAAAAAATTAGCTGGGCGAGGTGGCGGGCGCCTGTAGTCCCAGCTACGTGGGAGGCTGAGGCAGGAGAATGGCGTGAACTCCAGGGGGTGGAGCCTGCAGTGAGCTGAGATCGCGCCACTGCACTCCAGCCTGGGCGACAGCAAGACTCCATCTCAAAAAAAAAAAAAAAAAAAAAAAAGAATTGTGGTTATTAGAGGCTGGGGAAAACGTGGGGAGGGGAGGATGGGGAGAGGTTGGTTGGTTAATGGATCCAAAGTTAAGCTAGAGAGGATGAATACCTTCTAGTGTTCTGCAGCACTGCCTGGGTAGGATTCATATAATTTACTGTATGTTTCCAAAAAGTTAGAAGAGAGGATTGTGAATGTTTACAACACAAAGAAATTATATATTAGGGGTGACAGATATGCTAACTACCCTGATTTAATCATTACACATTGCATATATGTATCAAAATATCACTCTGTATCCCATAAGTATGTACAGTTATGTCAACTAAAAGTAAAAGGAAAAAATATATTTGTGACAGCATTAGTTCTAATAGCAAAATACTGAAAAAAAACAAAATTAATTATGGAACAAGATTAGAAAGGGAAAAAAACTATCTAGGTGTATAGCTTCCCTCATAGTTTAGAGATTCAAATAGAATCAGTATTTCCCACTAATTCTGGAATCTTCACCGCCTGAAAATAAACAGAGACCTATGCCTCAATTATTTAAAAAAAAAATGATTTGCCTCCGGAATTTTGCAGCTGTGGGAGCTTAGGTAAGTCACTTAACCAAATGAGCCTCACCTTCTTTATCTGAATAAGGAGGATGAGAAATGTTGCATGGCTGTTGTGAGAATTGCAGATGAAGTAGGTGAAGTCCCTGCTAGTGTGCCTGAAATGTGGAGTGTTCAATAAACGTCAGGCATTACTATAGAGATTAGCTCTACCCAGGTAAAATGACTGCTTCTCGACTGTGGGACAGTATCTGAAACTTCTTCTCTATTCTTCAAGCACCTAGCACGAGACTGCACACACAGCAGGTCCTCACTGGGGAAAACCAGTTACCGTTAGATTAAAAGTATGAATGAGTAATCCTGGTTCCTTTATTGTCTTTCACTTTTAAAATTATCTACAAGATTTTCAAAATGTCCCACATGTCCTAAAGGAAATCACAGGTTCAAAATATAGTGCATCTCCAGAATTTGGGGACAAGGTCAGAAAATATAACTTGCTGAAATCGACAGGAAATTTAACACAACATTAAGAGATTAGCCATCAGAGGATATAACCCATCCCTAAAGAAGATGTTATAAATAAGTAATCAATATGACTGGTGGGACTCCTAAATCTCAACAGGCAACTAAAACGTCAGTTCGTGTAAAATGAGCTGTAACACATAATTTGGTCCTTGTCATCAGAGAAGGGAGAACCAGGGCACAGATATTTCTGTAGGAAGGCCCAGGCCTGTCAGTCTAAAGTAGGTAATTTTTCCAGGGACAAGCAATGTGAAATATATAACAGAGCAGGAAATGTCTCTAGCTTAGTTGAAATGTCTCAAAAAACTATGCAATCCTTTCACTGTGACTCCATTTTCATAAAGCCCTACAAACCCTGCTTCTCTAGATCTTGGTATCAGGGAGAGTTACCCAAGAAGACGGTGTGAGTACTGTGGCCAAAGGAAATGAATAAAATGAATACTCCTCAATCAGAGCCTGACTTCTGAGTTCACCGGTCTCTCTCTTTTTTTTTTCCAAGATGGGGTCTTGCTTTGTCTCCCAGTCTGGAGAGCAGTGGCACGATCTTGGCTCACTGCAACCACCTCCCAGGTTCAAGCAATCCTCCCACCTCAGCCTCCCGAGAAGCTCGGACTACAGGTGTGCACCACCATACCCAGCTAATTTTTAAATACTTTTTTAAAGATGGAGTTTTGCCATTTTCCCCAGCCTGATCTCAAACTCTTGAACTCAAGCGATCTACCTGCCTTGGCCTCCCAAAGTGCTAGAATTACAGGCATGAGTCACCGCATCTGACCTGTCCATTTCTTTTAACTCATGATGTCCACTGGTTTCCCAGACCTGGTCCTCCACTAAGTAAACTGGTAGAGAACTGAGTTCACAAAGAGGCTAAGTCACGTCTCATCTTGAACCTGTGCCCTGCCCAGTCTGCTGACGTCTCACTCCCTCCCTACCCCGCTTCCTCTCTAAAGTTAACTCGACAGCAAGCCTGATGATTTGCACATGGTCTAAGGTACCAGCCCCTCTCACCCTCCTCCCCAGGCTCCAGCACCCAGCCCTTCTCACTGTCATCTGGCTGTTCCACCAGCTTCCCACCCTCAAGCCTCCTCACATTCTATCCCTCCATTGCAAAGCTCTCATCATCCCCCATCCCACCCAACTCCTATTTGGGTCTCAGCTTAAACATTCCTCCCTCAGGGAGCCTCTTCCTGAGTCGTGGATTATGCCTGGTCCCTTCCTCTTGTTTGTACAATTCCTCGTCTTTCTCCTTCACAGCATGGACCCGCTATCACTATCATTGTGTCACTAGGCATCTCATACCCTTCTTCTCTGCTAGACCTGTAGCTCCATGAGGACAAAGAATGAGTCTGTCTTGTTGTTTGCTTTGTCCTTAGCAGCCACCACAGTACCTGACATATAGTAAGTGCTCAGTAAATATTTCTGGCAACTTCAGTACACATATACTGTATTCCTATTCAGTACACATATTCCTATTCAGTACATATATTCCTATTCAGTACACATATACTGTATTGCATTTGGATCCTGTAACCGATCTCTAAAAATTAGCTACCATGGCCCACAAAGTAATTGGTGACCTTTGGCCAACAGAATTTAAATCTAATTCAGTTTTGAGAAAATAATTCAATTACCCTTAAGTGTCATTTTTGAATGTGTCTCTCATATTCACAGCTAAAGTTACTAAAGTTTCCACCTGACCAGGAACCATCTAAAGATCTTGGAGGGCCTCTCCATCCTCTTAATAGCCCCAGATGCTCACTGCATTTGCAGACCACTGTTCCCTTTCCTAGAGGCCAAAGGAATTGACACAGCCTCACTCGTGCTCACAAAACACAACCTGAACTGGATATATCAGAAAGTTTTCTGCCTCATAGGCTTCTGGGGGTGTTATAGCATTAAGGAGAAGAATCAGGAATACTCTGGAAAATAGACAAGGCTTCAAATGTCAGTCTTTGATGTCTTCACTCAGCAAGCATTAGACTGCCATGATGCTAGTCAACACCCCATGCTGACAGTTCAAGGCAGGGCCAGCTTAGGGACACAGAGGAATTTCAGAATGGTGAACTGATTTGGCCACAGGACTCTAGAGTTGGAAACACCTCCAAGCACACCTAACATATCTTTCTCCAGTAACAAAGGAAGACCTGCAGCCCAAGAGTCTGTGCTGCATAAGCATAGACATACAGCTAATTACAAGCAGACCCAGGTCTCGTGGGACCAGCATTCATCCCACCCTGCCATCCTGAGGGCTGCCAACCATCCGTGGCAATCCTGCAGCCCCTCCCTTCACAAGAAATTAGGGAAGCAGGGGAAGGAGGAATGGGCTAGGGAGTGAGGGAAGCAGGGACTAGTACCCCCAGCCACCTCTCTTCCGCACTCCAGGCCCCTAGCAGGGACTGCAGGCTGTGCTCCTGGTGAAGTTATCCTCATTCTTTTTGTCTTCTTGTTGTTATCCAAAGCTTGCATGTGGATAAACAAGACAACGTCCTCTCTCTAGAGAGACAAGAGTGAGCGGGAGGCAGCCCTAGCCAAACACTGGAAACTGATACTCCTCAGGCCTCCTTCCCCACAGCCCTGCCAAGCCACCTCCATGCTGACCCAAGGGGCCTGAGTGTACTCTGGTCCCGGGCCCTGCTGTGAGCTAAGAACATCAGCTGCAGCACATCGGCGCCCGGGAATGGCGCTGTAAGGAAGGGTCGGGGGATGAGCCTGTCGACGATGGAGGAGCAGAGAGGAGACAGACTCCCTTGGACTCCCCTAAGACATCACCAGCGCCCCCAACAGCACCTGCTGGGAGCCCCACACTCTCAGATCATCACTATTGAAGCTCACGCAGCTAGAAGACAGGGGTGCTGAGATGGTGGCCAGGGCAGCCATCGTCACAGGCAAAGGAGGAGGGTGAGGTGTAGCCTTGAGACAGAGGGCTTTTGAAATAAGAGCAGGAATTCATCTGAGACAGGCCTCCCATCTGCTCCATTTGAGGAACACCATAGTCTACCTGTGTCATCGTGAAGATCAAAGCCTTAACTTCCTTTTGGCTCTCAAGAATGTACGGCCTCTGATCGGGGCAGGCTCTGCCTGGTCCTCCCGAGACACAGGGATTTGGGATTAAGCACAGGGAAGAACTTCCTACCTAGGGAAGGAAAGATAGAAATTTGCTCTCCTGGGAGCTCCTGGATGAGAGTACTGGAGTCTCCTCTCCAACCCTGTCCTGCATGGGCCAAGGTGAGGGTGGCCAATAGTAAGCAGAGGCAGAAGACAGAACCAAATGCCCACCAAGCCCCATCCCAGAGACCCACCAAGACCAGCAGCAGGACCCTTCCTTCTTATGGAAAAGACTTCACCTGGTTCCCAACCAACAACCAGGGACAACCCAGGGTCCTATGGACATGAAAACTCAGCCACTTTTGTCGTATTTCTGGGTGCCAACCTGGGCAGACACCCAGAACGGGTGATCTCTGGACCTATCACCACAGTCTCCACTCTGTGTATCACACATCATTGCACTCCAGCCAGAGGCAGCCCAGGAACAACTCCTCAAATCCCAGGTGAAGAGGAAGCAGTGAGGGGAGCCCAGGGAGACTGAGGAGTCAAACCCTCTGATAGGGTCTGACTGTCCCTGCCCAAATCTCATCTTGAATTGTAGCTCCCATAATTCCCACATGTTGCAGGAGGGACCTGGTGGGAGGTAATTGAATCATGGGGGCGGTTTACCCCATACTGTTCTCGTGGTAGTGGATAAGCTCACAAGAGAGCTGATGGTTTTATAAGGGAAAACCCCTTTCTTTCTTTCTTTTTTTTTTGAGACAAAATTTCACTCTTGTTACCCAGGCTGGAGTGCAATGGCGCAATCTTGGCTCACTGCAACCTCCACCTCCCAGGTTCAAGCAATCCTCCTGCCTCAACCTCCTGAGTAGCTGGGATTACAGGCACCCACCACCACACCCAGCTAATTTTTTGTATTTTTTTTTTTTAGTAGAGACGGTGAGGGGAAACCCCTTTCATTTGGTTCTCAATTCTCTCTTGTCTGCTGCCATGCAAACACGTGCCTTTCACCTTCCACCATGATTGGGAGGCCTTCCCAGCCACGTGGAACTGTGAGTCCGTTAAACCTCTTTTTCTTTATAAATTACGCAGTCTCTGGTATGTCTTTTTTAGCAGCATGAGAACAGATTAATACACCCTCCAACATATCAAGGGTGAGAGAACCTCCTCCCCACTCAACCCCTGAGCTGCAGAGGACCCCAAAGGCAGCACAGCACCTTGAAAGACCTAACCTATGGGGAGTCAGCAACAGAGTGTGACTAAGGCTTCTCTGGGCATTATTCTACTTCAGAAATCCTACAGGTGGAAGAAATAGGGAATAATCCTCACCACGTAAGATAGGCCCCGGGAAGGCCATGGGTTCTGGAGCCTGAGGACCAGGCCTTGGGCCCCAGCTCTGTCACTTACCAGCTGCACCATTTCCAACAAGCCACCAAAGCTCTCTCGGATTGGCAGGCAATGTTAAATAATTTTAATAATTAATAATAATACCACCTGGAGGAGAGAAGGATAGACTTTACAAAAGGACCTGTGGAAACGTTTGGGGGTGGTAGATATGTTCATTATCTTGATTACAAGACAGTGATGGTTTCACAGTGATAGTTTTGAACATATGTCAAAACTCAACAGATTGGATACTTTAAATATGTGCAGTTTACTGTACATCAGTTATACCTCAAAAAGGCTACAGAGAAAAGATATGCAAAAATGTAAAACAATGCAACACTTCTTGTAACTTTTTTTGTTTTAAAAAATCATTATTTTTAATTATAATGTTTTATGTTAAATAAACATCATTTACTTAACAATATGTTATATATTTGTTAGCTTTTAATTAATAATAAATATTCAAAAGTGAATAATGATTTCATGGTATCTCAGAATCAAATAGGTTGTACATATGAAGGTTTTTGTAAACTATGAAGTGTCTACAAAAGGATTTTTTAAAGAGCAAGTACAGGGATAGGCACTGTGAAATCTCTGCCTTGGTACTCAAAGCACAGGGCATACCCATGCCCCTAGGGTCAAAAAACACATGTCCTTGACCCCTATGGGAATCCCATCATGCTTCTTGGATCCCACATAAAAAAAAATCATAGCTGAGCCCACCGAGGCAATAGCCCCTGGCATGTTAACTGAACACCACCAAGTGAGGTTGAAGATAAAAGTGAACATTTCTCTTGGGAGTTTGCGATGCTCAAAGATAACAGGCTGAAAGTAGCCAGATGCAACATTTCTACCAAAAATGAGAGAATGACAATCCATAAGCCCCAAAGATGTTGGCAGAAAGAACAGGGCCTCTCCCAAAACTCAGGGAGGCCAGTAGGCTGTTGCCTGGGCTTCCAGCACACAGAACCAGTCCAAACAGGGGATCCTGGATGAACTGTGAGGAAAGACCCAAGGAAAATGCTGCTCTTTCCTATTCATCACAGTGAAATTGTTCTGGACAGTCGCCATCCTGCAAGTGGAATCAGATGCTGTGGACCCTAACCCTCAGCAACGGGTGTGTCTCTCCCTCGCCCCCACCAGGACACGGAGAGCACTTCAGTGCCTGAGGAATGGAAGGCAAGAGAGCAATGAGCAAAGGGGTGCCCTAGCTGGTCATTAGTAGATACTCAGACCACAGATGATCAGTAGGTCCTGGCTGGTCTGGAACAGTCCCTGTTTATTCCTCTTGCCTCATCATCCCATCAAGTTTAGGATTTTAGCATTCTCAAAAATGTCCGAGGCTAGACAAGTAAATCACAGGATCACCCTGTGAGCACCACTACACTTAATAGCCATCAAACCTTTGAGCAAGAATGCCCAGTATCCCCTTCCTGTCTTTCATTTATTTGGCCCATGTGAAAAATATCCCACTCAGAGAGAAGCATTCCCAGGCATTTAAAAGCTGGTCATATTACCTCTAAAAGTATCCCTATCTCTTCATTATCTCTAATGTCTCTCCTGACTTAAAATTTGCATGATTCCTTGATTTTGTTACTTTTCTTCCAACCTCAGGACACCTCTCTAAACCCTTTATGTTATCAGTAATTAACTCCCCTCCCCCACAAGGATATGCCCCTGCCTTCTCTTAGCAGTGACTCATCTCTCCCTTAAAGAATCTCTACACTATTTTCCTATGATTCAATCATCCCAACAAAGTTCAATTCAACAAGTATTTATTGGGCAACGACTGTGTGCTTGGCAATGTGCTAAGAGTTAGGGCATATGAAAGAAATATAAGCCATCATGCCATCACACCATCATGCCATCACAACCACATGCATTCACACCATCATGCCATCACACCATCATGTCACCACACCATCATGCCATCACACCATCATGTCACCACACCTTCATGTCATCACACCACCATGCTATCACACCATCATGCCATCACACGATCATGCCACCACAACATCATGCCACCACAACATCATGCCATCACACCATCATGCCATCATGCCATCATGCATTCAAACCATCAAGCCATCACACCATCATGCATTCACACCATCATGCATTCACACCATCATGAATTCACACCACCATGCGTTCACACTATCATGCCACCACACCATCATGTCATCACACCATCATGCATTCACACCATCATGAATTCACACCACCATGCGTTCACACTATCATGCCACCACACCATCATGTCATCACACCATCATGCATTCACACCATCATGAATTCACACCACTATGCGTTCACACTATCATGCCACCACACCATCATGTTATCACACCATCATGCATTCACACCATCATGAATTCACACCACTATGCGTTCACACTATCATGCCACCACACCATCATGTCATCACACCATCATGCAGTCACACCATCATGCATTCACACCATCATGAATTCACACCACCATGCATTCACACCACCATGCATTCACACCACCATGCATTCACATCATCATGCATTCACACCACCATGCATTCACACCATCATGCCACCACATCATCATGCCACCACACCATCATGCATTCACACCATCATGCATTCACACCACCATGCATTCACACCATCATGCATTCACACCACCATGCATTCACACCATCATGCCACCACACCATCATGCCACCACACCATCATGCCACCACACCATCCTGCCATCACACCATCATGCATTCACACCATCATGCATTCACACCATCATGCATTAAAACCATCCTGCCATCACATCACCATGCATTCACACCATCATGAATTCATACCATCAAGAATTCACACCATCATGCCACCACACTACCATGTCATCACACCATCATGCATTCACACCATCATACATTCACACCAGCATGCCATCACACCATCATACATTCACACCATCATGTATTCACACCATCAAGAATTCACACCATCATGCCACCACACCATCATGCCATCACACCATCATGCCATCACACCATCATGCATTCACACGATCATGCCATCACATCATCAGGCCATCACACCATTATGCATTCACGCCATCATGCAATCACGCCATCATTCAATCACACCATCATGCATTCACACCATCATGCAATCACACCATCATGCAATCACACCATCATACATCCACACCATCATTCATTCACACCATCATGCCACCATACCATCATGCAGTCACATCATTTTTATTCTCTCTGGAAACCTGATAAATGATATCTAATACCTGGGACAGATCACGACCAGGGCAATTAATGTCCAAAGGGACAGGACGACAATGAATGACCATTTGTTTGTCATCTCCCCTTTCACTCACCAATAGTTGCCAAGTTTTGCTCTGAGAGAAACACCCCTACTGGAGCTCAGCCATATGTTTTTAGCAGAATTGATCCCATCCCAAATCCAAGGCTATGCCCAATTAGTTTGAGCCAATCAGCATATCCAACCCTCTGCCACAACGACTGCTTCTGGAATATGCTTGTAATGTGGTCAAAACCAATAAGATGTGAGGAAATAATGGCCAGGGTTTCTAGGGAAAGCAGATTTCTCCTTCCGTCAGACTCTGGGGGATAACAGTGGCCATCAATTCACTCCATAAAGGGAAGTCCTGGGTCAGCAAGGGGGATCAGTGAGAAAACAAAAGATGAAGTGGACCCTGCAGACGGTTGAGCAGAAAGATGGAGAAATTGGTTGTCTTTAGGGACATCATGGGAGCTGAGGGATCAAGCCTCACCAGATGTGCTTATGGGCTTCCTGATCACATGAGCTTATAAATTCCCTTTGTTGTTTGAGCTGGTTTGAGTTGGATGTTCTGCTAATATGAACAAGCATTCTCACTGATATAAGAAACTACTGGAAAGAGCTGACTCTGGGCTAGAGCCAGAGGGCATGTTGTGGAGGAGAGGGACCTTGAGTTGTACTTTGACCACTACATGATGAGATTTGCACACGCCGTTGTGAGCGGCATGGAAGAGAAGAAGTGGATGAACATAGGTGCAGAGAGGAATGTGCAGCATATGGAGACCAGCCGGCCTGAAACCAAGTGGAGCCTGGGGATCCAGAGGGCTGAGACTGGCCCGTGCTGGCTGTACTGCCCACTATGCTGCTACTGCTGGTGCATTTCGCAACAGTGACCTTGACGGATCAACCCCATACTTTCACCCAGGTTCATTATATTTTCAACAAGATAAAAAATGATGAGAGAGTCCGCCTAGTCAAGGAACCCTTAAGAAAATGCCTTCCTCCTTTCCCAGTGGAGCTCAAATTAGAAACTTCTTCCCATTCTCCAGTGAGACCAACAAATACAAGTGATAGCAGGGAGTGTCCATCTGCTCTGGGGTTGGTCTAGGCTGTGATCAAACAGAATGACGGAACAAGCCTCCCATGTGGCACAGATCCAGGCTGTGACCTTTGGAGGAGGCAGTTTTCTGAAGACAGGCTCTGGCCTTCCTTCTAGGAGCCATTACTCCTTCATAGCAGAGATCTTACATAAAGAGGCAGTGTAGACTTTGAACATGTACAAAGAAGCTATAAAACCTTCTACAACATTGGTCACAAGCTTTCTTCAGCTAAAGAACTCTTTCTCCAAGTATTATTTCAAGGGGCTACCTGGTTGTGTTCCAGAGAACTACAGCCCCATCTGCTCAGCCCCAACTTGGGCTCTGAGTGGTTTCTGTGGCACTTGTATGCAAACCCCAAGAACTGTAGTCCTTAGAAATGGATGAGGTTTTTGACTGTCACAATGACAGGGAAACACCACTCATATTTAATGGATGAAGTGAGAGACACCAAACATGCTTCGATGTACTAGAAAGTCCTAGGAAAAATTAACCTTCCTGGAATACACAGTGCTCCACTGAGACTTCCCTAGGGCTCAGGGAAGTGAAGCTGAAAATTACTGTGCTGCCCTGCACATCTGTCCGACCTGACATAGAAGAGGCAGGATTAGCAATTATCACACAAGTCCCATGGCCCTGACACCACCAGACTCAGCCTTGAGAGATATTAAGGTAGAGCTTAAAGAACTTGGATTATGAATAAAGCCTATCGAATTAGCTAAAATCTAGATCTTGGATCTGATATTGATAAACTAATCAGGGACACAGAAAAAGACCTATCACTCTAATGGAAAAAAAAAAAAAAAAACAGTGGATTTGATTACTTTGTGAGCTTCCAGAAATATCCAGATCAACCCAGCTGCCAAGAGCACTACAAAAATAATCCATTAAGAGTAAAAGGATGCTTACCAGAGCCTAGGAAGGATTGTAGGGGCATGGACAGGAAGTACGAAATAAAAATGGAAAAAATAAGACGTAGTATTCAATAGCACAATGGATAATTATAGTCAATAATAATTTAATTGTACATTTTAAAATAACTGAAAGAGGACAATTGGATTGTTACGCAAAGGATAAATGTTTGAAGGGACAGATACCCCATTGTCCACAATGTGATTATTATGAATTACATGCCTGTATCAGGGTATCTAGTGTACACCATTAATATATGCATGTACTAGGCACCCACAAAAGTTAAAAATTTTTTAAAATAAAAAATAATAATAATCCATTAGCTTAGAGTGTTCTGGAGGCCAGGGGATGAAGGTCATGTGGTCTCTAGAAGCAGGGCACATTAAAGGAAGAGCTCAGAGAGACCCCGCTGAAAATCCCAGCTCTGCCACTTACTCCCTGTGTGACATCAATATGTAACATGATCTCTCTGAGTCTCAGTCTCTTTTCTGACCAAGCAGAAAAATAAGAATCTGGAAGCAATAGTGACCTCATAGAGTGCTTGTGAATATCAGCAATAATGTAAGAAAGACACCTAGCACAATGTCTGGCACATAGTAGGTGCTCAATGCTAATAATAATTAGATTCTGCAGATGGTGTCTTCTGGCCAGAAGAATTTGAATTAACGGGGTTTGTGCAATCGAGTTTCCAGCATCCTCCCTTTTTTCCTAGAAAAAGCTGGCTCCTGGGGCATTTTCTCCCCCTCTATGAAGCGAAAGCCCAGTCTGGATCGTGTCCTCTCTATGCAGCCCAAACATGCTTTTCCACAGCCATGACCCTGCGTGCACACCACATGGAACCAGTCCTGCCTGAGACCGCAGGTCTGGAAGAGAAGGGGTCATCAGCCCTGCTAATTAAATCTGCAGATGATAACAAACTAGGCGGCTCTGCAAATAGCACCAGAGAGGACGGGGATATAAATGAGAAGGGACCTGGGGAGTTTACAAAATATGGGACAGGAAATCACAAAATGAGATTCAATGCAGAAGAATGCAAGGAACTCCAACTGGGGGGAATAATCAGAAACATAGACCCTGGAGGGGAAGGGGAAGCTGGAAAAAGGCAGAGGTGATGAGGGCTTAGAGCGGATGGAAGACAGGTGGCAAATGAGAGAATGGGCGCAGGAGGCGAACAGGAAGCAGGGGTCGAGGAGCCTGGAGGGAAGTCCAAATGGAAACTGTGGGTCCCATCCAGCAGGGCCGTTCGCACTCTCCAAGGCTCGCTTCCAAAGTCCATCCTCCGCTCCAGCACCAGTCCGAGTCACACCTCCTCCAAGAAGCCTTTCTGGACTTCCACAGCAAGCCCTACCAGTCTCCCTGCTCATTACTCTTCTGTGCTCGGCAGGGTCATGTTTGACCATGGGCATCATTCCACGTCTGACTCTTTTAATTCCAACCAAACTCTGCGCTCCAGGGGGACAAGGATCCAGCCCTGTGGCTCACTGTGCTCCTTCCCGCATCCAACTCAAAGCAAAGCCCAGGGTAAATCTTCAATAAAAATGAGGGTGGGCATCATCTCCAATAACATGACAAACAGAAGAATTTCCCTCTCCAACCCCTGCTGGGTCAAAATTCTGTCTGAGATCTCTCTGTCCTTATCTCTAGGCCCTCGGCCCTATCCCGATGCCTCATGCATGGCACCCGAGTCAATTGCTTGTTTAACCCTTACTCAGGCCAGGACACAAACCAGAGATTGCTCAGGGGCCAGAGGGAAAGAAGACAAATCACAAGTAGAGGGGAAATGATGAGGCGGATGTGTCCCTCATGTGACAGGGACTGTCCTCACATAGCCATGGTGCTGACAGTGTTTTCTGCAAGACGACAGTGGCTTCCCTGAGACACCTGCCCCCTTTCAGCTGATAACTTCAAAATCAATAATCACGATAAAAATAATCAGGAGAATAAGGTATAACTCGTTCTCAGGAAACTTGAGTAAGGCTTACCTGGCCCTAAGAAGAAACATAACTACTGCCTTGAACCACTGTGAAATCAAGCTCCTCCGAAGAAAGGCAGGAGCCCTCCCCCACACCATCAGCCCAAGAATACTGTCCCTCTCACTAAATGTGTATGTCTTAGGAGATGAAGAGAGTAAGTACCAAAGACTTGTTTTGACACTCAGCCCACCATGGCACCAGGGACAACAGAGGGGAACGTAAAAAGGCAAATGTGCAGAGCAATCCGTCTGCAGAGAAGCCTGAGGAGGAAGGTGTCTTTAGGGTGCCTGCTGTGCATGGCAGGTTCATTACACCCCAAGCCGACAGGATTCTGACCATTCTGAGAGGCCTCTAGAGAAAAGAAGCCCACAGTGTTTCCTGCTCATCTGGATCCCCGCCCTTCCAGAGGTGCTTTCCCCCAGCCCAGGGCAGTGGGGGAAACACGGAGACCAGGTCCTGGTGCCAGCTCTGCCACTTCTCATCTTTGGCACCTTAGCAACGTCACACCTGAGCCACCCCAAGGCTCTGACTTCTGTTTCCCTATACAATGACAGCATTGAACTATGAAGGTTCCCTCCCACTGAAAGATCCTGTGACTTCACGAAGGGCAGGAATTCTCTCAGCACCTTAGCATGAAGAACTAGCCTTAATCATTCTACTGCAAATGTACTCTGATGGGCTGCAAAGCTCCAGCCTCCTGGGAGAACCCAGAAATGAGCTAGAGCACAGAGTCACAGAGATTTCCACCATCTAAATAGAACTGCATCTTTTCTTGTCTTCTTTCCCTAAAGGTCCCTCCCTTCTTCTCATATTCTAAAACTTGAAGGGATCAAAGGTCCTACTCAGGGTGAGGTACCTCCCTGCTGAAAGAGAAATGCAGCACATCCCAGCCGCTGAATGCCAGTATTTATTGAAGTTTGGTACTTGCTATCCTAACCAAGGTGGCCACATGCAGTGGCGCAGATCATGCACTGCACAAAGGTGCTATTTCAAGGGGGCACCACCATGGAGAAGATAGTTTATATTTAATAGCATATTTACTATGATCATTTTCTGGAAGATGGCAAAGTGTTTTGACTAACAGAATCGGTATATTAAGTAATTTCAAAAAAATTGATTTTTTAATTAAAAAAGCAACTTGAGGAAGGGAGGCCTTTTTCTAATTGGCATAAAGGCACCACATGGACTCGCCATGGCCCCAGTCGTTAGCCTGGATGCTGACTCACAGGAAAATGGTCAGAGAGAGATGGGAGCACTTAATGGTCTCTCTACTGCCCCAAAGCAAAACCTACAGTCAAAAATGGAATCTACAAAAGTCATCTACGTAGGTTGTAAATGACACATAGGCCCAAGCAGAATCCCTCCTGGGGATATTTATATTTTTTTAAGGTCAAATAAAAGAATAACTTCTTAAAGACTGGGTCCTTATTTTGCTCATCACTAAGTCCCAAGCACTTGGACACCTAACACAGTGTCCAAGTGTCCACATGACATTCTATACCTAGAATAGAGTATGCACTCTAAACCAGGGGTTCCCAAACTGGTACCAGTCTGAGGCCTGTTAGGAACCGGGCCGCACAGCAGGAGGTAAATGGCAGGGGAGCAAGCATCACCACCTGAGTGCCACCTCCTGTCAGATAAGCAGCAGTATGATAACTCACAGGAGCACAGACCCTATTGTGAACTGTGCATGCGAGAGATCTAGGTTGCACGCTCCTTATGAGAATTTAATGCCTGATGATCTGAGGTAGAAGTTTCATCCCAAAACCATCCCCCCACCCATCAGTCCATGGAAAAATTGTCTTCCATGAAACCAGTCCCTGGTGCCAAAAAGGTTGGGGACCACTGCTCTAAACGGTTTGATGGGATAAGCAAAACCAATGGATACAAACTATGTTGTTTTCACTTATGTCAGAAACCTACTGGTGGGGAGTGCAACCATCCATGTCTCCTAAACTCATAGCCCAGAAAGAGACCCTCTGTGGTTGGGCGGGAAAGTCCAGCTTGTCCTGCTCAGAATCCTTCACAGACCTTCCCACAGGACATGCTCAGGAAAGCTGCATGAATGTTTCTGAGACCAGAGAAAACTGGAAATGTACAATCTTCTAACTTCTTTTTACTCATCCTGCAACCCACAGAGTCAGAGAAGCAGTCCAGAAAGTAGCTCTAGGATGTCAGCCAGCTCTTAAATGGGGACAGGTAAACAAGACAGGAGCAAAATGCATTTTCCATTGTCCTTTTTCCCTCTCATGACCCCCAGCTTTTTCCCAGAGCTCTCCATAGGATCACCCACCTGCTCTGGCCTCACTCTGACCAGTCTATGTCCTGGGCATCCAGAAAGCAAGTACCAAAAACTCATCCTCATCCTGGCTTACCTGTCATTCAACCCACATCCTTTCCAGGTAAAGAAGTCCTTGGAATGGCCTCAAGGAGCTCATAGTCTAACCCAGGGTCCCTCACTCGGGGAATACTACATGGCTGTTTTTCAATCTATGATGAGCAACCCTTTTAAGGTATTGGAGGCTGATGAATATCTGACCCCACCCAGCTCTACTGTGACAGGGGCTTCGAAGGCTACACCTCAAACCAGTGACTAACAGCAGATATCAGGCCCACTAGGAGGTCTAGGGGCCTTTCTGAAGAGCCTCAAATCATGCCACGTACATGCTGTTTGCACAAACCACTCAATTCTACATTTTAGAAGAGTGCACTTAACAGTATTAAAAATTACATCTTAATTTTTTTTAAATATGCTACCTGGACCTTTATTTCAGCCCACTAAGAGAGCCAGCCCTACTAGGGGTCTAGAAAATCTTTCTAAATAGTCCTTTTTCTAGGAAAAAGACGTGCCCATGGTCCTGGGAGAAGGCATGGTGTAATGCAAAGGAATGGGCTCTGGAACCCGTCAGCCCTCCAAGTTCCTATCTGTGTCACCTACGTAGTTACTTAACCAGGCTGAGCCCTGGTCCACAGAAAGGAAAAATAACACCTTTCATGGGACCATTGTGAAGATCCACTGTGCAGAGATGTGGGAAACACTGCTCCCTGGTGTACATGTGGCAGGTGCACATATATGTTAGTTTCCTTCAGCAATAGGGGACCGTTTGCACTGGGGGGCTCTCTTTATTTCAACATTTGGTAACCTGCGCTGGATAGCACTCCATCCTTATTCGCAAGGCTACTGTAAATCACTAATTTCCATATTGTTGTAAAGAAAACCAGATAAAGACGGAGTGAGGGCTGAGCAGTTTATAAGCCCTACCAGAATTATAACTTTGTTACTTTTGCCTGAAAGTGCCTGAGGCAGCTCTCTCTGTCTCTATCTCTGTCTCTGTCTCTGTCTCTCTCTCTCTCTCTCTCTCTCTCTCTCTCTCTCTCTCTCTCTCTCTCTCTCCCTTTCTCTCTTTCTCTGCACCTGGTGTCCCCAGGCTCTTGAACTCTGGCCTCATGTTGCTCTCTGGCTCTGTCACTAGGCCGGCTAAGCCACTGACTCAGGACAACCCATGGGTTGCTGTGCAGATGACAAATGAATCTGGGACTCTGTGGGCAAACAGCATCCAACTCACTTCACACTCTATGCCCCACCACACTCCAGGACCTCTCCAACTTGTCCCTGCCTCGCTGGAGGAATTTGGGCTGGGGCCCATCCAGCAGGCTAGAGGAAGCCAAGCAGAGCCTGCTTAAAGCCTGAAAGAGGCTGGGAGGAGCATGTCCTGGCGATTAAGGATGGGCTGAGCTGGAGAGTCCTCTCTGGCTGCTCTTGCAGTCTTTCCGTCAACACGTCAGGACAAATGAGGTGTTTCTGTCAATCACTGAAGATGCATGGCATCCCGACTGAATCCTCCCTGAGCTAATGGGGCTGCTTGGGAGACATTCAGCATTGAAAGAAGCTCTTTGTGCAGGGGCAGCGAAGTGTTTTGCAGGAAAGCCTCAGCAGGTGGCCACAAAGTATGTGACAACTGCACCTGGGAGCTGCGAAGCCCCTCCAGGGCTAGTGGCAGCCTCGCAGCCCTTTAGAGGAGCCTCTCAGCTCCAGGGACACCAGCCAGAGCTGATGTACCCCAAACCAACCAAGAGAGGCCCAGAGAAGCCCAGACCTCCCGTCTGCATGCTTGGGAAGACCAGGATAGAGGCCTCAATGCTCAGTGCTTTTACACACATCTGTGGAGTCCCCAGTATGAACAAAGAGGAACTCAAAGAGCTGGACCAGACACAGACTTTGCCCTCAAACAGCTTTTAGACTGGGGAATCATAAAAGAGGCTAGGAAAAAAGACCAAGAGGCTGACAGCTACAGAAAATTTACAAGAGAGAGGCTGTGAGGGATGGAGCTTGAGCTTCCTACCTCTTTCTCCTAAAGAGCTAGGCCACAAGGTAAGAGTCCCAGGGCTCAGTTCACCACCAGGGAAGAGCACCCTGGCTTAGGTCAGGACAGGACTGAGACCTGATCTGCCCAATTCACTAGCTGAGTGAGCTTGGGGAAGTCACCTCCCTTCCTCTCCCTTCTCTTGCCCTATGCAGGCAAGAGCTTGGATTAGAGGAACCCTGAGGGCCTTCCCAACTCCAGAGCTGCACGCTTCTTTGATGCTTCATATTCAATCACTTTTGTCACCTCAACAAGGCCTCAAATCCACACAAGCCTCTCTGTTGTCACAGCCTCCTGCTCCTTGCTTGACTCTGTCCCCACTCTCTTCCCTTCTGTGCAGCTGCGGGCATGCACCTCTGGGCTCTCAGCTCTCTCCAAGCCCCCCGTGCCTCACGCAACTTGCTGTGCCTTCTGGCATCCACTTCCCAATCAGAAACCTCATACATGTCTGCAAAGCTCCCCCCAGCCAGATCTTCCAGCTCATCTTCCTCTGAATTGTGTTAGTTCTACATATGGAAATCCAGAGAGCCTCCAAGGATTAGAGTCCATGTCTTTTTTTATTTGGAACTCTTTACCTGCCGACCCATCATCAAGGACAGGATTCAGCACACTTTTTCTGTAAAGTGCAGGCCACGTGGTTTCTGTCACAGCTACTCAACTCTGATGTTGAGTCACAAAAGAAGTCATAAACAATATATAAGTGAATGAGTATAGGTGAATTCTGGTAAAATTTTATTTACAAAAGTAGGTGGGAAGCTGGATTTGGCTTGCAGGCCACAGTTTGCTAACTCCTGCTCTAGGACGGGCTTTACTGATAGATATATCTGCACCTGGCCCCTCTCTCATCACTGAAATTGTTTACATGTCTGTCTGCTACATTGGACTTCCTGAAGGCCAGCTTTGTGTCTTTTACCTCTTGAATCCCAGTGTCTGATACTGTGCCTTATATATAATAGGTGCCCAATAAATGCTTGTCCTCTTAATGCCCCGATCTGATAGTACCTGTTTCACGTCTCACAACCTAAGGAGATCATCACTAGGACAGTCCATGAGATACTAAGAAGCACAGCAAGAAGATCCACACACACAAGTTTGGACGATACCTGCCAGAGATTGCAGGGGAACACAAGCTGGCCTGCTGGCCTCAGCACTGCTCTTGAAGGGTACTCCTTCCTGCTACATCAAAGGGCACATCAACTGATCAAAAGTTTGGACCAGACGCTCCAGCTCCTGGATCCATTCCTCCATCTCCTCCCACACTAACCATCCCTGACTGATGGCCCTCCAAGGACTGGGATCAACCATAGAAGGCAGACATCTGTGGGAGCTTCCAGTCTCTTTAATCTTGAACCTATAGCAGATGCCTAATAACTACCACTAACGCATTCGGCATGCTGCAAAGGTGACGGACACCATCAAACACATTAGGCCGCTTGGCTCTCTCAGTATTCTTGTGATTAAGTGCAATGATCTCCAGTATACACAAGAGCAGACTGAGCTCAGAGAGGCTGTGAATAGCTCAAAATCACTGCAGTGAGCAGCACAATGTGGCCACTATAAAAAGATGATAAGTCCTAGGCTACATCTAGAATGATGGAGAGGAATAGTCCCTCTATGACTGGTTCATTTCAAGAGGTCAGGAAAATCAGAGCTCATTCAGAGAAGAGAGATGAGAAAACTAAAGAACTCAAGCCTATAGCCAGTGAAAAACGAATGAAGGAATTTGAGGTATTTTACCGGGTAGAGAGAAGGCCAGGGCAAAGATGTGAGAGAAGAAGGATGGTATCCGGCTTCAAACTGCCCCTGCAGACTTAGTTGGTGTGGTGCCAAGGGGCAGGGCCAGCCCAGCTGAGGAGGAAGGAAGCATCCCCCTCAGTCTGCTATTCTGGCCATGGCCCAAATATCCATAGAAATTATGTCCTAGAATATGATGGGGTTCTAAGAGCATTATTTTAATTACTTCACCTGCCTTTTTGGAATAAGGCAGTATTTCTCCACATCTTCTTATAAGACAGTATTTCTCCACATCTGTCTTATTCCAAAAAGGCAGATGAAGTAATTAAAATAGTGCTCTTAGAACTGCATCATATTCTAGGACATAATTCCAACAGATGTGGAGAAATATGAATGCTTTTACACTGTTGGTGGGAGTGTAAATTAGTTCAACCATTGTGGAAGACAATGTGGCAATTCCTCAAGGACCTAGAACCAGAAATACCATTTGACCCAGCAATCCTATTACTGGGTATATACGCAAAGAATTACAAATCATTCTACTATAAAGACACGTGTACTTTTATGCTTATTGCAGCACTGTTCACAATAGCAAAGATTTGGATCCAACCCAAATGCCCATCAATGATAGACTGGATAAAGAAAATGTGGCACATATACACCATGGAATACTATGCAGCCATAAGAAAGGATGAGTTAGTATTGTTTGCAGGGACATGGATGAAGCTGGAAACATCATTCTTAGCAAACTAACACAGGAACAGAAAACTAAACACTGCATGTTCTCACTCATAAGTGGGAGTTGAACAACGAGAACACACAGACACAGGGAGGGGAACATCACACTCTGGGACCTGTCAGGGTTAGAGGGTTAGGGGAGGGATAGCATTGGGAGAAATACCTAATGTAGATGACGGGTTGATAGGTGCAGCAAACCACCATGGCACATGTATACCTATGTAACAAACCTGCAGATTCTGCACATGTATCCCAGAACTTAAAGTATAATTTTAAAAAAAGACAGTAAATAAACGTTCTTTCATCAATTCCCACTTTAAAGTAAAGAGCAAATGGTTATTGAAGTGGGTTGAATAGCGCCCTTACCCCGAAAAATTCATGTCCACCCAGAACCTCATAATGTGACCTTATTTATGGAAGAGGTTTTGCAGATAGAATTCATTTAGATGAGGTCATAGCGGATTAAGGTGGCCCTAAACCTAATGACTGATGTCCTTATAAGCAGAGGAAAGGATACGCAGAGAGAAGAGGACAATGTAAAGATGGAAGCAGAGACTGGAATGAGGGACTGCCAGCAGCCATGGGAAGCGAGGAGACGGCCGTGTGACAATTCTCCCTCAGAGCCTCCAGGAGGAACCCACCTGCTGGCACTTTCATTTTGGACTTCTGGATTTTGATTGTTTCAAGCCAAGAAATTTGAGGTAGTTGTTCTGGCAGTCTTAAGAGAGTTAGCAACTTAGAAATATGACTGGGTTGAGCATTTCATGAAGAGGCAGTGTGATATGGTGGCTAGAAGAACATAACATGAGGGGCCCAGGCTCGGCTCACATCCCCAGCCAACCATTACCAATTCTGTGATCTTGGGCAAGCTATTTAACTTTCCTCTGCCTCAGTTTCCCCTGCTACAAAATAATAAAAGTATTTAGCTCATAAGATGGTTGTCTAAAGCAGTGGTCCCCAACCTTTTTGGCACCTGGGACTGGTTTCTTCGAAGACCATTTTTCCATGGACCTGGGGTGGGGGGATCAGGATGAAACTGTTCCACCTCAGATCTTCAGGCATTAGTTAAATTCTCATAAGGAACGCACAACCTAGATTCCTAGCATGTACTTTTCACAATAAGGTTCACCCTCCTATGAGAATCGAATGCCGCCGCTGATCTGACAGGAGGTGGAGCTCAGGCAGTAATGTGAGTGATGGGGAGTGGCTGTAAATACAGATGAAGCTTCACTCATTCACATGCAGCTCACCTCCAGTACCAGCCCATGGCCTGGGGATTGGAGACCCCTGGTTTAAAGCATTAATACCTATGCAGCACTAAGAATCATGTCTGTTATCAGGGAATGTACCACTATAAATTTCAGCTATTGCAATAAGCCAAGGCACTCAAAGTTCTGGTTTTCCATTTTACTACAATCACTACTATGAATGGGAATAATAATTACGACCCTCTGTCTATTAAATGTGAGGCACTGTACCAACCAGATTGTGTGTGATGTATTTTATCTCTAATTCTTACAGTAATGCTGTAAGGGAAGTAGAATAATCTTCATTTTATAGATGAAGAAATTGAGGCTCAGAAAGGTTGACTAATCTGGTGAGGATCACACATTAAGGAGTGGTGGAATAGAGATTCATGCTCAGGTCTATAGGACTTAAATGCCTTTCCATAATACCATGCTGCCCCCTTGGGCGGGCACCCGTTCTGTCCCCCACTGTGTTACCAGCCCTGGCACAATGCCTGGGTCATAACAAGTATGTCCAAAACACTTGATAAATTAATTGATTCACTAATTATAAGATAGATGCATGCCCCTGACATTGGCATTATTGATTTTTCTCTTAAGCCAGATTCAAGTAACATAGACAAACATAGACAACATAGACAAATAACACAGACAAACAAATAACATAGTACCCAATACCAATAAAGCTAGAGATCATCAACCCCTAAATGAGCCAACAGATTACTGGGAACATCGCATTCCCACATTGATTTACACAGCATTTTATTTAGCCATACAAACTTGCTGGAAACAGGATCTGTTGTGACTTAGAGATGCCAGGAAAAGCAGCACTGAGATATGAGACTCCCTGAAGAAACACACTGTCCAGCAGTACCTTCACTGAGGGTGCGGTTTTCCATAGGAGATGGAGCAGGGAACAAAGGCATACCTTATAACATTTTATCCTCAAGCAGATTGCTAATCATGTCCTGCTCAGGCTTAACATTTGCTTTGAAGAAAAAAGAGGAATTGACCATCAGGAACACTAAAAGTGGGACAGTTGGTGCGTCCACAAGTGTGGAAGGCCTGGGAGAACATGACAGTGTTCTTCATCCTTCTCCACTTAAAACATGGCTTGACACTGAAGCTGTTTGCATTTCCGGCTCCCCAGGTATAAGGATGGGGAAAAGGGAAAGGAAGCAGAAGCAGGGTCAGAGCTAAGGAGCCAAGTGAAGCTGATTCCACATAAACAATTTTTTCTTCAAATAATCAATAATCAGCAGATGAAGCTGCAGGCAGGTAAATAAGAAGGGACTGTACTCAAGCCCAAGAAACAAAGCCAATTTCAGAAGCCCTTCAGTTTCCTGGTGAATTTCTGACATGGTAAGATAAAAGGAAAAGTCTAAGTAAACAAGTTATTATAGCTCAGAAATAGATTAGAAGAGGAAAAATAATCTTAGGGAACGGTATAGTCATAAACACGTGCTAAGTAAGCTCTCTCTCTCGATACAAGACCTGTGTGAAGCACTAGGGTTACCAAGACAAAAGACACTATTCTCATTGTCAAGAAGCTCAACATCTAGGAGGGAAACAGACATGAAAACAAATTTTACAATATTTGCAGGGTGCAATACAAGTGGGGAAGAGGAAACCTAAGGCGTCAAGGAAGACTTCATAGAAGAGACAACCTTGGCTAAGACCAACATATTAAGAGAGGAAAGAGCATTTCAAATGGAGAAAGGAGCAGAGGCAGGGGCTGGAGGCAAGAAGCAGCATGACAAGTGGTTTGGTTTGACTCCAGCCTAGGGTGTGCATTTGGGGTCAAGTAAAAGCAAAGAGGTAGGCAAGAGACTAATTGTGAAAGCCTGGTACAACATGCTTAAGAAGTGTGAACTTGCTCTGAGGTGCTTAGAAGCCACTGAAAGATTGTAATGAGGAAATAGCTTAATCAGATTTGCATTTGGAAAGATCACTCTGATACAGCATGAAGATGGTTTGGAGGGGCAAATCTAGAAACAAGTTCAATCACACAAGGGGAGATAGTGAGTGCTGGAATTAGATTGTGGCAATGGGGAAGGTAAGGTAGAAACAGATACGGGAAATGGAACTGACATGACCTGGTGTCCACCAGAACACAAGAGGAGAGAGAATCTAAGGAGGCTTCCAGATTCTGTTGTAGTTGACAGGGAGAATGGTTAAGACAACCAGCAAGACAAGGAATAAAGAAGGAGTATGTTTTACAGAGAAGATACTGAGTTTTTTATGAAGACCTTAAACTTGAGATGTTTCCAAAACATAAACCCAGGCATTTATGTTCAGGAGACAGACATAAGAGCCTGGGGAACACAGGATAAGTGCAGGTTAAAGGAGAGCATTTGAGAGTCATCGCAGGTAGTTAGATAGTAACTTAGGGCACATAAATGTGTGAAATTGCCCAGAAAGTGTGTGTAAGAAGAGCAAAGGAAAGGAAAAAGGAGAGAAAAACATCTGAAGACAGAACTCTGAGAACACTGATATTTCAATGGTAGATAAGGAAGAAAGGACACATGAAAGAGAATAAGAGGAAGCCCATAGAGGCAGAGGAGATTCAGGAAAGAATCATGGTCTCCTGGACACCCAAGGGAGGGAAATGTCAAGTAGGAGGAAGGAGTCAACTGTTTCAAGTGCAATAGAAAAATCAAGTCAAGCAAGGATTGAATGGATCTTCTCAATTAACAGAAATACCAAAATAAATTAAATAGTAAGGAGCAGATTAGGAGCATTCCTAGAATTTAGTAGATATTTGATAAATGATGGGTGAGTGGATGAATGGATAAATGGATGAAGAGGTGGATGAATAGATGGGTGGGTGGATGGATAGATGGGTGGGTGGGTGGGTGGATGGATGGATAGAAGGATGAGTGGATGGGTGGATGGGTAGGTGGGGGATGGATGGATGGATGGATGGATGGATGAGTGGATTGGGGGGTGGAATGGGTGGGTGGATGGATGGAAGCGCATCTATATTGGCTACCCCAAAATGAATCTACTATCCTCATCATGGACTGGATTTATGATGATTCTTTCCAGAACCAGAGCGATGGACAAAGATGACCTCAGAGCATCCCTTCCAGAATAAGTTGTCTAGTATTCTAAGTATGTCTACAGAAAAAAAGAAATGTGCAGTCTACAGAAAAGCAAGAAAACACTTTATAACCATTCTATTGAGAGGGGCCTTCCAAAGTTCACTCCATCTATCCCCCTCTCTGTGGCAGAATGTCAAGAGCAATTTTTAACACACACCATCTAATCTAAAGAAACCCACATATGCATGCATCCAAATCAGACTTTCCAGAAGAAAGGGAGGAGTACATGTGCATCTACCCTACCACCTCTTGCCTTCTGGCGGGGGGAACGGAAAAACTCGTCATCAGCATAGCTGCTGCCCCTGGAGCCAACGGCACAGCCACAGAGCCAAGTCTCTGTGAAATGCATCAGATCAAACTCAATGATCAATAATAAAATCAACAGCCTTCTCAAAGCCAAAGGGGTTGAAATTCAGAAGGGGCAATATTGTAATTTCTCCTGGGGCTATAGAGCATGCTCATTTTTGAGATTTACAGCCTTTAACCAATCCTCTGGATGCAAGGCATCATGTTAAGAAGTCAAGGTTTTTGACTAGCTGACAGACCAGGTTCAGGTGAGTCACAATACAACAATTAAAGGGGTATACGGACCCCCAGCCCCCCATCACTCCCTCCAGCTCCAACAGGAGAAATATAAACCCCTTATGAGGGCTAACCAATCAAACCATAAAATAAAATCCAATAGCCATACAGTTCAGCTGGAAGAATGTTCCTTTGTTAAACAAACAATGTGTCTGGAACACTTTTTGGTCTCATTGTTCCATTCCAGGACAGAGACTGAAGCTATAGAAATAAATTAGTGATTTCAATCATGCTCATCCTGGACTGATCCTACTGGCACATGGAAACTTCCTGGCTGGGGCTGAAGAACAGAATTAACTCTTTCAGGCAAAGGTTAGAGATGAGTGGGTGGGTGGCTAGAGAAGGCAAGGAAAGAGAATTCAAATGTAAATAACTATGGCAAGATAAAGGCGGGGCTGAATGACACTGAAAACAAACAAGTTTGTTTTTCTTCAAGAGTCGTTAAGAACAGCAAGGAAAGGAATAGTCAAAGCATCTCTAGGTTCACACTGAGATTTTATCTGACCTTCATCAACTCAGTCACTGAAGTCCATTACCTATCCTACAGTCTAAAGGAATAATGACTCCCTCTAACTCAAGCTCCCATCAGGGCCCCAGGTACACTAGAAGGAGGTGGATATAAAACACTGGGTTTGTGGTCTTCATGCTGCAAATGAGAAACAGTTTTGAGTTATTTTCCAGAATGAGACTCCATTCCTCTTGAGAAGCTTCTACGCTGCTCTATCTTCTCTACTTGAGGAAGATAATTTTGAGAGGCATGGACCTTAATGGTACCTTCAAAAAGAAAGGCTGGGACCTGCTCTTCCCCTCCCACAGGCATAGAGTAGGGACAGAGCCAGCTTCAGGTCCTGGCCTGCTGGCTAGACAGAGGACATTCATAGCTTGGTCAGACATCAGAGGGACAACTGGCCAAAGGACTGGGGTCATGTGACGGGTCTTCTTTTCCAAGCTTTGGAGGAAACGTCAAAGGTGGGAGAGGCATCAGCTGGGTGGTCTGAAAGAGCAATTAGGAGGGAGCAAAAGGAATGGAGAAAAGGACACAGCCAAGTCGCCCACATCCCCAAACAGAGCTGCCTTTGTTTTCCTGATGCAAAGGACACAGCAGCAGACTAAAGCCCCACGAAAAAAGGCAGAGACTTTGATCAAACTGGGGCCAGAGGGCATTGCATAGACCACTTGGGGGTCCTCAGAGCTACAAAGGGGAGAGATGCTGGACAGGAGGGCAGAGGAAGAGACAGAGGGGAAACTATAAGGAGGATGAGGTTAAGAACTGAATGGGGAGACATGAGAGCAAAGACGGCTGCTGCGTGAGCAGAGATGCTTCCTGTGGCTTCCCTGCCAGGGTTCCAAGTGAGCCTGAGCTCCTTATCAGTAGGGAGTATTCACCACCCACCACGTGCCCCATTGGAAACCCCTAGCCCCAGCTCCACTAAAACAGACAGCCTGTGTCAGCCTAAAATCTCATGAGTGGCTCCATTTTCCCTTTCCGGGCTTCCCGTCACTCCCCGCCTAGCGTGCTGAAAACTGAGCAATTAAATATCTGAGGCCCAAGTGCAGAGCATACACCCCCTCCATTAGAACTGAGGTTCACCTGAGGTAGAGGACACATGTCCCCCAGGGTTTGGACCACCTACTCTACTGCTGAGCCAGACCTAGAGATGCCTTCTCATAAATACACAACCACTCTGTAGAAACACTCATGGAAATGTCATTTAGCTGTTTAATATGCATCCTGAGTAACCTTCTCTTGCTCAGTCATTTATGCCACTGATTGGAAATAGCACAAATCCTAGGGTGGTCTGTGCATGTGTGCATGTTTGACATTAGGGTGGTGTGCGTGTGTGTGTGTGTGTGTGTGTGTGTGTGTGTGTGTGTGTGTGTGTGTGTGTGTGTGTGTGTGTGTGTGTGTGTGTGTGTGTGTGTGTGTGTGTGTGTGTGTGTGTGTGTGTGTGTGTGTGTGTGTGTGTGTGACGTCGGCCCAGCTGCCAGGGTCTCTGGATGTTCTGCATGACTTTCTTCAAGCTTTGAGAGGTGGCCCCCATGGAGAAGCAAGGTATGAAGGGACTCTAGGCTGGGAGCCCAGGTCTTCACTTCAAGTCCCTGCTCCTCTACCACCAGGAACTGGGGCTTGGCAAGACACTTTGACTTCCTAGACCTCGGTTTCCCCATCTATGAAAAGAGGACTTTGATGAGATGACTGATCTCCTAGGTCATTTCTAGCTCTGACATTTTCTGGATTTCTTAAATCCACTTTAAATAGCACCATGTAATTAGAATTAATTGTTATAACTGCTAACATTGATTGATTGAGCCGTGTGTGGCAGGAATTTCTCTAAGCCTTTTCTGTGCATTATCTAACTTAAAACTAATCCCAGCCTTGTCAGGTATGTATTAAAATTCCTGTTTTACAGATTGAAAAAACCAAGTCACAGAAAAGTTAAAAATGTGGCCCAAGGTCACACAGGTAATAAATAATGGAGTTGGGAAACCTATAGAGAGACAGTCTTCCTCCAGACCCTGCACACTTAACTATGACATTATATGGCCCCATTATAAAGGGAAGAACATTTGGAATCTGGGCCTCTCACCAGTCAAGGTGCAAGGCAATACCAGATAACAGCCACTGTGGGCAGTGATTCTGGCTGCCACCACCAGGACATTGCAAAATTCATGAAAGAAGAGGATGAAATTACTAGCCTCCATTCAAAGCACAAGGGCAGCTTCAGTTTCAGAGGTGTCATCCTTCTTCCTCTGTCCACCTGACCAGCCTCAGATGTGGGCTGATATGAATGCCAAGTACATAATTTAAAGTCTGTCCTTTCGTCCCCTTCCCCCATGGCCCTATCACTGCTATACCTGCAAATCACTCCCAAGGAAAAGCAATCACTGCATCATGGCAAGGTGGCCTGAAGGCAGGATTTGACAGGGCCCCACGGCCATCTTTGTACTGACCCACGACAGCTGGCACTTTCTGCACCACTCCAGAGGTGGTGAGCAGGCAACAGCAACTGAAACGCCAGGAAGCCCTTCCTGGTGCCCAGGCAAAGGTGCCAGCCTGCCTTGGGAAGATGGTTCCACCTTGCCTGAGAGTGTACATTGGAAGGAAACAACAACCATTGAGATCCTTTTGTTCAACTCATGACCTAGGACAATATGCTGGACCTGCAGATTGCTCTAGACCATCTGAACAGAAAATGGACCAAACAAAAGTAAAAGGAAGCCAGCATGCAAACCCACTCTCCTCCCACAGCTTGATGAAGAAGGGCAAACACAGCCCCCAGCCAGGACTTCTAATGGAGAGCAGAGGGGACCCTAAAGCAAGAACACCCCCTGCCCACCCACCACCATCAGAACCATGTACAGAAATCTGGTTCTGATTTGCTGCAGCCATCCACTGCCCGATTCTACCAGAAAGCACTACAACATTCTTACTCCACTATTTCATCTCCCTGTGGTCCAGCCTTCCCTGGCCTCATGTCAGATTAATATTCCTATTCCATGGAAGCCGAACAAAATTTCCTTTGGTGGAGTTGACCTCTCCAATTGGCCCTGGCTGCCTGGAAGCTACGAAGCCAGTGGCAGCCACCACCCCTTCCCCACTCCTGGGGTCTGGAAGTATAAACACACTGGGTGGCCCCTGACTCATATAGAAAGTTATTAGGAAGGAGTGAGGCTTTACAAGGTGTCAGAGCTTTCACCAAGCTTTCAGGTTGGGTGAGCTGATCTCAAGGTTTTGCAGAGAAAAGAGCAACTGAATCAAAATTGCACTAAAGATTCAGCCCAGGCTATGTCTGAGATTCATGCTTACTGTCCAGTGACCAAAGCTGGCCAAAGAAAGGTGGCTGCAAGAATAAAACCAGATGATAACAATAATAACTCACTTTAAATGTGCAGCTTACCATATATTAGGCACTGTACTAAGGGCTTCTAATGCACTATATCACAAATTATCTCAATGAACTCAACAAGTAGACACTATTCTTTTTCCCACTTTAAAGATGAAAAAAGAGTGAACCTAAGAAAGGTTTTCCCAGAGTGGCAGAGTCAATATTTGAATCCAGGCAGTCTAAATCCAGAGTTCAAGCCCTTAACCACTGTGCAACGTTACTAGCAAGCCCTGAGTTCTTTGAAATGCCCCTCAACACCTTGCAATCCTTAATGAGCCATGATGGGGATATTGAGGACTGTCCATGGCTAATTAAGATTCCTGAGCTAGTATATTTCTGCCTCCTTCCGGAAGACAGACCCTGACCATGAATCAACACCTACTCAAGAAAGGGGTCCTTAGTCCATTAAGGCTAACTCCACTCAAAGCCAAAGAAAACTTTATCTCATCTGTCTTCCTGGAGATCTGCACCACTGCTCTTCTCCATGAGCATGGGAAACCAGTGCTAACTGCACACCCTACTGCCAATGATGCCCAGAAGGTGTCCGGAGCAGGCCAAAAGGAATCTGAATAGAGTCCTGACCTGGGACTCAGGAACTGTGTTTTAGGAGAGGCCCTGAACAGACCCTTCCCAGCCCATAAATCTAAGCTTCCCAGACCATCCTAAGCAAGCTTAAAAGCAGAGAGGAAAAGTAGATATTTGAACAGATATGTGTACACCCATGTTTAAAGCAGCATGGTTCACAATAGCCAAGGCAAATGGAAGCAAGCAAGTGTCTGTAAATGAACGAATGGATAAACAAAATGTGGTATATACACACAATGGAATATTATTCAGCCTTAAAAAGGAAGGAAATCCTGCCATTTGTGACATCGATGAACCTGGAGGACATTATGCTATGTGAGATAAGTAGCCAGACTGATAGAAGCAGAAAATATAATAGTGGTTGCCTGGGGCTGAGGGGAAATGGAGAGTTGTTGAATGGGTATGAAGTTTAGGTTATGTTAGATGAATAAGTTCTAGAGTTCTGCTGCACAATATAGTGGCTATAGTAAACAAAACAGTATCATGCATTTCAAAATGTAAGAGGCTAGATCTCATGTTAAATGTTCTTACCACAAATACAAAATGAAATTTAAAGAATTAAAAAATAGAAGGACACAAAGAAACTTTGGTAGATGTTGGATATGTCTATTACCTTGATTATGGTGATGGTATCAAGGGTGTTTGCGTGTGTTCAAACTCAACAAATTGTACATATTAATGTATTTCTTTGCATATTAATTATACCTTAATATAGCTTTTTTTAAGGAAATTCTGATACATGCTACAACATGGATACACTTTGAAGACATTATGTTAAGTGAAATAAAAGGATATGAAAGGACAAACATTGCATGATTTCGCTTATATGAGGTCCTTAGTCAAATTCACAGAGACAGAAAGTATAATGGTGGTTTCCAAGGCTGGGTTGAGGGTGGCTGGGGCATTAGTGTGTGACGGGTACAGAGTTTCAGTTGAGGAAGACAAAAAAGTTGTGGAGATGGATGGTAGTGATGGTTGCGCTACAATGTGAATGTACTTTATGCCACAGAACTATACATTTTGAAATGGCTAAAATGGTAAATTTATGTAATGTATATTCAACCACAATAAAAGGAAACATTTATAGTAAATATTATGTCTCTTGAAAGCGATCATAATTAAAACTTAGGCTAGGATTTTTTTTAAAGCAGAGAGGAATAAGAAATTCATAAAATCCACACATAAAGAGGAGCTACATTCACTAGCCCCAAACCCCAATGAAATGTAATGATGGATTCACTGAAATATAGGAAAGTGAAAGTTAAATCTTTTGATATTAAATTATTTAAGTAAGTAACCCTACCTGATACAGCAGCACCCTCAGTAAAAATGTATGATTAGAGATCACTCACGAAGGGCTCCTGAGCCCAGCCCTGGGAATAAACCACTTCCACTGTGGGGATGTTGCTCCTCAGGGCTGCCCATGTTTCCCTGCTCCTCAGCAGAGTCCGCCAACAGCGTCCAAGCAAATGAGGACTGGCTACCCCTGGGAGGCTCAACTAGCCGTATCACTGGGTCACAACTTGTTTTCTCTCTTCCATCATTTTCTCAGTCATCCAACTAATGTTTTCAGACATCAGTTGTTTCTGAGCACTGTATATGGCTTTAGAAATAAAGAAGGAGGCAGAGAGAGAAGGATGGAAACCCTTGGGAAGGAAGCAGAGAAGCTAACTCTTTTTTTGAGCACTTGCAATACGCCAAGCACAACTCTGAGCTTTTTACAAGCGTTATCCTCTGTGCCCCTCAAGTAAGCTCTATGGGGTAGATACTAACATGCCCCCCGGCTTTTTTTTTTTTTTTTTTTTTTTAGTGGAAACATGAAGTTTTATGAGAGAGAGAAGAAACCTTTTGGTGGTGCACAGGGATTTGAATTCAGGTTTGTCTGCCCACAAAGCATGAGTGCTTAACCACTAAGCTACATTGTTCCAGGATAGACATGCAGAGGTTGATTCTGTGTCCGGAATTGGTGGGTTCTTGGTCTCACTGACTTCAAGAATGAAGCCACGGACCCTCGCGGTGGGTGTTACAGTTCTTAAAGGCAGGGTGTCTGGAGTTTGTTCCTTCTGACGTTCGGATGTGTTCGGAGTTTCTTCCTCCTGGTGGGTTCGTGGTCTCGCTGGATCAGGAGTGAAGCTGCAGACCTTCACGGTGAGTGTTACAGCTCTTAAGGCGGGTTGTCTGAAGTTGTTCATTCCTCCCAGTGGGTTCGTGGTCTCACTGGCTTCAGGAGTGAAGCTGCAGACCGTCGCAGTGAGCGTTACGGCTCATAAAAACAGTGTGGACCCAAAGAGTGAGCAGCAGCAAAATTTATTGCAAAAAGTGAAAGAACAAACCTTCCACAGGGTGGAATGGGACCCCATCGGGTTGCCACCGCTGGCTCAGGCAGCCTGCTTTTATTCTCTTATCTGGCCCCACCCACATCCTGCTGATTGGTCCATTTTACAGACAGCCGATTGGTCTGTTTTACAGAGAGCTGAATTATCCATTTTGACAGGGTGCTGATTGGTGCGTTTACAATCCCTGAGCTAGACACAGAAGTTCTCGACATCCCCACTAGATTAGCTAGACACAGAGTGTGGACACAAAAGTTCTCCACGTCCCCACTAGATTAGCTAGATACAGAGTGTCGATTGGTGCATTCACAAACCCTGAGCTAGACACAGGGTGCTGATTGGTGTGTTTACAAACCTTGAGCTAGATACAGAGTGCCGATTGGTGTATTTACAATCCCTTAGCAAGACATAAAGGTTCTCCACGACCCCACCAGACTCAGGAAGCCATCTGGCTTCACCCAGTGGATCCCGCACTGGGGCCGCAGGTGGAGCTGCCTGCCAGTCCTGCGCCGTGCGCCCACACTCTTCAGCCTTTGGGTGGTCGATGGGACTGGGTACCGTGGAGCAGGGAGCTGTGCTCGTCGGGGAGGCTGGGGCCGAGCAGGAGCCCACAGCAGGGGAGGCTCAGGCATGGCAGGCTGCAGGTCCCAAACCCTGCTCCGCGGGGAGGCAGCTAAGGCCCCACGAGAAGTTGAGCACAGCACCTGCTGGCCCAGATGCCAAGCCCCTCACTGCCTGGGGCCGGCGGGCCGGCTGGCTGCTCCGAGTGCGGGGCCTGCCAAGCCCACACCCACCCAGAACTCGCGCTGCCCGCAAGTGCCACACGCAGCCCCAGTTCCTGCCGGTGCCTCTTCCTCCACACCTCCCCGCAAGCTGAGGGAGCCGACTCCGGCCTCGGCTAGCCCAGGAAGGGGCTCCCACAGTGCAGCAGCAGGCTGAAGGGCTCTTCAAGTGCCCCCAAAGTGAGAGCCCACGCAGAGGAGGCGCCGAGAGCGAGCGAGGGCTGCGAGGACTGCCGGCACGCTGTCACCTCTCAATTCCACATGGCCCCTGCCCTCGGAGAGTTTACATGCTGCTGAGGGACAGTTGGACAAAAAGCAATTACATTACATTACAAAAAGACACTT
This sequence comes from Pongo abelii, assembly GCF_028885655.2. Taxonomy (NCBI): domain Eukaryota; kingdom Metazoa; phylum Chordata; class Mammalia; order Primates; family Hominidae; genus Pongo; species Pongo abelii. Next base: position 5,941,215 of record NC_071995.2, read on the forward strand.
GCTAAAACATGGGTCAGCATAATAAGTGTCCAGGAGCGCAGGTGAGGGAATCAGGACAACTCCACAAAGGTGGGACTCTTAAATGACCCCTGTCTTACACGTATCCCATCTCCTTCCCCAGACTGCCAGTCTCTTGGAGCCAGGACTGGGTTTCCTCTTTACACAGCCCCTGTGCTGGTGACAGCTGTGATATGCTGGCCACCAGAGAGGCCATTAACCCAGGAATGCCAAAGTAGGGCTCTCAGGTAGAGGGGAAATGAAAGCTTTTAGGTCAGTGCCTGACTGAGAAGTCAACTCTTTCTTAAAGGAGGTATTAACTTCCTACTGATCATAGAGTTTCGCTCAGTGAAGCACCCCCTCCAAGACCCTTTACCACCTCCTGGTGGCCCGGAGGACTCATGGGAGTTGCACAAATAATGCAAGCCCTTAAGGCTAAAAGTCCAGAAAGGAAAGACAATCAGAGGCAACGTGTCTGTAGACAAGCAAAAGCAGGTTCACAGATGGGAAATAGGACTCACCAGGTCCCCTCCAGTCTGTGGCTCTGGGCTTAAAATTCCTTTTTTTTTTTTTTCTGTCCAGACCTGCATCTTGGGAAAACCAGCACTGCCCAGAAGTGATTAATTCCCACGAGTATTGAGCCCTTGGCTGCACAGAAAATTCTCCCAGGGGCCTGGGGAAGATGACAAGGCCTCCCATGGCCAGAGTTCATTTCTCCACTATGGCAGCTGCTTGGAGGTGCTTGCAGCCTCACTGCCAACCCACTGGCACATTCAGGTCAATGCAGAATGTGCCTCCAACTTGTCACGCTGGAGCACATTAGATAATGGAATAGACCCCTGTCTTAAGCCCTTTGGGACCCTGTCAGAAGAGGTCCTTCTACCCACAGCTCAGAGCAGAGGTTCACATGTCAGAATATGTCAAGAGACTGCTTTGTCTTTATAAATACCTTAATCTGAAGTTAAATATTCTTAGGCAACTCTCCTAGGATTTTCCTAAAGGCACACATTAAATTGTGAGACAGAAAGAATTCAGCCTAACAATTTCTTACCAAGCCCTGTGTTAGGAACTTAGAGATTGAAAAAGATGCAGTCCCCATCCTCAAGGTAGAGATGAACATGCAGTTTACAGTGCAAGCCAGTGAGGCCCATCATAAAGGCACGCATAGGAAACAGGGGCATCCCTGAGGAGGCAGCAGGGGCAGAATTCACAAAGGTACAATATCTGAGTTGGTACACAATCAGTTCATGGTTACTGATGGATAAATATCTTGCACGGCCTTCTACAAAAACCTGGGCTGACGTCTTTCCCTCCAGTGACTGCTTTCCTCCCCAGCACACTGGAATATCTGCTATTCACTTACAGGACTGGTCACCTGCTGTCTTCTTCCCCTTGCAGTGACACAGAAAACATTGTCTGCCTTTCCCATATTTTACAAGTCACAGCTCATATAGAACTTGAATCTCCCAAACTCACTTCATTGAATTTGCCTTTTTGCTTGCATTCAGACCTTATCACATTCCACCCTCTCCACCTTTGGGGTATGTCCATTTACAATCCTGATAGACTGTGTAGAGCTCACACATTTCTCTTCAGACACCTTCTCCTTCTATGCCACCTCAAAATTACTTTCTTTTTGAGTCAGCTTAGACTCAAGCAGTCCAAAACCCAGAAGGGGTCATTAGCATGGACAGAGAGAGCCGAGGAGAAGCCCTCTATTTCTGGCTTTAGGAAAAGAAAGTCATCTCTTAACACTCAGAAAGAGTGGAAGGAAGCCCCCATTGTTTTCTTTTCTCCGTTCTTTCACATGCTAGACCACAGGCCCCAAGGAGGAGAGTGAGAGGAACATTCCTCTTTGCTCCCAAGAGGTTGGAGCAAATCCCTGTTGCTTTTTTCTCTGTGTGCGTCCTTTCACCACTTGGCCCCAGACACAGGTGCAGTTTTGGGAAGTATGTGGCAGAGGAGGGTAAGTAGGTTCCAAGATTTCTGGCTGAAGGATGGCAGAGAAGGTCTCAGGGGACTGGAAGGTTCTGCAAAGATCATGGAAAGGCAAGAGCTCAGCAAAATGCCCCCATAAGCTGTTCATGAACTCTTTGGCTTACCCTAAAGCTGCATATGCATGGATCTGACCCTGAATAGCATATTATATACCTTAAGAAAGTAAAGACTGAACTACATGATATATCACTAACCAGGTCTCAACCTGGCCACTTGATAGCATCCATAGGATACACTCAAATAGCATAAGGCTGTGAAAATGAAACTGATTTTGAAACTACCTACAGAATTCTCGTCAGAACTTGCAACTTGAACCCAACCAGATCAATTGCCTGATAAAACACAAATAGGATTTAAATAAAACTCAGATTTCCATAACACAATATTGAAAATGTCCAGGATACAATTTAAAATTACTGAACATACTAAGAACAAGGAAATCTTTTGTGAGAAATGACAATAGACAAATGCCGATGACAAAGATATTAGACTTATCTGACAAATGCTTTAAAGTAGTCATTATAAAAATGGCCCAAGAAAGAGCAAACACTCTTGAAATGAATAGAAAGAGACATTTTCAGAAAAAAAATAGAAGACATAAAAATGAACCAAATGGGAATTTTATAATTAAAAAATAAAATAACCAAATAAAAAAAACTCACTGAATGAACTCAATAACAGAATTGAAGTGACAGAAGAAAGAGTCAGTATACTTGAAGAAATCAATAGAAATTATCCAACCTGAACAACAGAGAGAAAAAAATATGTTGAAAACAATGAACAAAATATTGGAGACCTATAAGGCAAACCAAAAACATCTAACATTAATGCCACTGAAGCTCCAGAAGGTCAGAAGAACAAGTACAGCATATTTGAAAATATAATAGCTACAAACTTTCCAAATTTGGTGAGAGGTATACACCATAAACAGATTTATGAAGTTCAGCAAATCCCAAATAGGATAAACTCAAAGAAATCCACACCTAGACACATCATAATCAAAGTATTGAAAAAGACAAAGGAAAAAGTTTTGAAAGCAGCCAGAGATAAACAATGCATTACTTACAGGAAAATAGTGATTTGAATGACCACAGATTTCTCTTGAGGAGCCATGAAGGTCAGAAGGTAGTGGAGCAACATTTTGAAAATGCTTAAAGAAAAGAATTGTCAACCAAGAATTCTATAACCTGTGAAAATACCATTCAGGAATGAAAGTAAAGACTCCTCAGTGAGGAAAACTAAGATAATTTATTGCCAACAGGCTTGGTTCAAAGAATTGCTGAAGGAAATTCTTCAGAAAAAAGGAAAATGTACCAAAAGGAAACTTCGAACGTCAGGAATAAAGAACCAGAAAAATGTTAACTGTCTGAGCAAATAGACTATTCTCACTTCATAAATTCTTTGAAATGTTTGACAACTGAAAACAAAAATTATAACACTTTCTGATAGAGTTTTCAATTTGTGTAACTATAATACATAAGGCAAATACAATACAAAGGAGGAAAGGCAAAGGAACTTCTAAGATGGTAAGGCTTCTTTATTCCATTTGAAGTGGTAAAATATTTATTCTAAGTAGACTGGAAAAAAGCAAGTATATCCAAAAATCAACTCAAGATGGATCAAAGACTTAAATCTAAGAAACTACAACATTTCTAGAAAATAATATCAGAAAAACTCTTCTGGACATTGGCTTAGGCAAAGAATTCATACTAAGACCCCAAAAGCAAATGCAACAATAACAAAAATAAATAAATGAGACCTAATTAAGTTAAAAAGCTTCCTCACAGCAAAACAAATCATCAGCAGAGTAAATAGACAACATACAGAGCAGGAGAAAATATTCACAAATGATGCATCCAACAAAAGACTAGTATCCAGAATCTAGAAGGAACTCGAACAAATCAGCAAGAAAGAAAACAAATAATTCCATCAAAAAGTAGGCAAAGAATCTGAAGAAACATTTCTTTTTTTTATTTTATATGTAGTTTATTTTTTTTCCTTTTTTTTTTTTTTAATTATACTTTAAGTTCTGGGATACATGTGCAGAACGTGCAGGTTTGTTGCATAGGTATACACATGCCATGGTGGTTTGCTGCACCCATCAACTCATCATCTACATTAGGTATTTCGCCTAACGCTATCCCTCCCCTAGCCCCCCACTCCACAATAGGCCCCAGTGTGTGATGTTCCCCTCCCTGTGTCCCTGTATTCTCATTGTTCAACTCCCACTTGTGAGTGAGAACATGCGGTGTTTGGTTTTCTGTTCCTGTGTTAGTTTGCTGAGAATGATGGTTTCAAGCTTCATCTGTGTCCCTGCAAAAGACATGAACTCATCCTTTTTTATGGCTTCATAGTGTATATGTGCCATGGTGTATATGTGCCACATTTTCTTTATCCAGTCTACCTTTATGGGCATTTGGGTTTGTTCCAAGTCTTTGCTATTGTCAATAGTGCTGCAATAAACATATGTGTGCATGTGTCTTCATAGCAGAACAATTTATAATCCTCTGGGTATATACCCAGTAATAGGATTTCTGGGTCAAATGATATTTCTGGTTCTAGATCCTTGAGGAATCACACACTGTCTTCCATAATGGTTGAAGTAATTTACACTCCCACCAACAGTGTAAAAGTGTTCCCATTCCTCCACTTCCTCTCCAGCATCTGCTGTTTCCTGACTTTTTAATAATCACCATTTTAACTAGTGCGAGATGGTATCTCATTGTGGTTTTCATTTGCATTTCTCTAATGACCAGTGGTGATGAGCTTTTTTTTCATCTGTTTGTTGGCCACATAAATGTCTTCTTTTGAGAAGTGTCTGTTCATATCCTTCACCCACTTTTTGATAGGGTTGTTTTTTTCTTGCAGGTTTGTATAAGTTCTTGGTAGATTCTGGATATTAGCCCTTTGTCAGATGGATAGGTTGCAAAAATTTTCTCCCATTCTGTAGGTTGTCTGTTCGCTCTGATGATAGTTTCTTTTGCTCTGAAGAAACTCTTTAGTTTAATTAGCTCCCATTTGTCTATTTTGGCTTTTGTTATCATTGCTTTTGGTGTTTTAATCATGAAGTCTTTTCCCATGCCTATGTCCTGAATGGTATTGCCTATGTTTTCTTCTAGGGCTTGTATGGTTTTAGGTCTTATGTTTAAATCTTTAATCCATCTTGAGTTAATTGTATAAGGTGTAAGGAAGGGGTCCAGTTTCAGTTTTCTGCATATGGCTAGCCAGTTTTCCCAACACCATTTATTAAATAGGGAATCCTTTCCCCATTGCTTGTTTTTGTCAGGTTTGTCAAAGACCAGATGGTTGTAGATGTGTGGCGTTATTTCTGAGGCCTCTGTTCTGTTCCATTGGTCTATATATCTGTTTTGGTACCAGTACCATGCTGTTTTGGTTACTGTAGCCTTGTAGTATAGTTTGAAGTCAGGTAGTGTGATGCCTCTTGCTTTGTTCTTTTTGTCTGGGATTGTCTTGTATATAGGGCTCTCTTTTGGTTCTATATGAAATTTAAAGTAGTTTTTTCTAATTCTGTGAGGAAGGTCAATGGTAGCTTGATGGGGATAGCACTGAATCTATAAATTACTTTGGGCAGTATGGCCATTTTCATGATATTGATTCTTCCTATCCATGAGCATGGAATGTTTTTCCATTTGTTTGTGTCCTCTCTTATTTCCTTGAGCAGTGGTTTGTAGTTGTCCATGAAGAGGTCCTTCACATCCCTTGTAAGTTGTATTCCTTAGGTATTTTATTTTCTGAAGCAATTGTGAATGGGAGTTCACTCATGATTTGGCTCTCTTTGTCTATTATTGGTGTATAGAAATGCTTGTGATTTTTGCACATTGATTTTATATTCTGAGATTTTGCCGAAGTTGCATATCAGCTTAAGGAGATTTGAGGCTGAAACAATGGGGTTTTCTAAATATACAATCATGTCATTTGCAAACAGAGACATAATCCATCACATAAACAGAACCAATGAAGAAATGAAGAGACATTTCTTAAGAGAAGATACACAAATAGCCAACAAACATATGAAAAAATGTTCAACATCACTAATCATCAGGGAAATGCAAATTAAAACCACAATGAGATACCACCTCACTCCTGCAAGAATGGTCATAATTAAAAAGTCAAAAAACAATAGATGTCAGCATGGATGTGGTGAAAAGGAACACTTTTACACTGCTGGTGGGAATGTAAATTAGTACAATCACTATGAAAAACAGTATGGGGATTCCTTAAACAACTAAAAGTAGAACTACCATTTCATCCAGCAATCCCACTTCTGGGTATCTACCCAAAGGAAAAAAAAAAAAAAAGTCATTATATGAAAAACACACATGCACGCATATGTTTACAGCAGCACAATTCACAATCGCAAAGATGGAACCAACCTAAGTGCCCATCAACCAATGAGTGAATAAAGAAAATGTGGCATATATACCATGGAATACTACTCAACCATAAAAAGGAATGCAATAATGTATTTTGCAGCAAATTGGATGGAGCTGGAGGCCATTATTCTAAGTGAAGTAACTCAGGAATGGAAAACCAAATATTCTATCCTCTCACTTATAGGTGGGAGCTAAGCTATGAGGACACAAAGACAGAGGAATCATATAATGGACTTTGGGGACTGGAAGGGGGGTGAGGTATAAAAGACTACATATTGGGTTCAATGTATGCTGCTCAGGTGACAGGTCCACTAAAATCTCAGAAATAATCACTAAAGAACTTATCCATGTAGCCAAAAAACACCTGTACCCCCAAAACTATTGAAATAAAAAATATTAAAACAAAAAAAAAAGTATATCTGTTGTAATTCCTAGATCAACAACTAATAAAACCACACACAGAGATGTATTCATAAACAAGTTCTCCAGACGATTCTGATAATGCTCAAACTTGAGAACCAAGAGACTACACAAAAGAACTTTCAATCTTATTAAAATCCTGATTAGTATTCACTTATAACATTGAAACTCCAGCTTTAATACATACAGTGCCTTCAACTTTCCCCTCCTTTTAAGCCCCACCTTCTAGATGGTCAGAATGAAGATGAAAACAGTACCATTGAAGATGATGGGTGCTTCATAGGAACCTAAATGGGATGGTAACTAACACTGTAGAGATATTATCTGTCTCTGAAGATAGGAAATAAATTTACAGAAATAACTTTGATAATTCTCTAAATTTCCTCATGAAGGAGAGAAACAATTCCCCCTATTAATGATTTTTGGCAACTGAATCTCAAAGAAATTAAATCCTTTATTTGAAGCCCCAACTGGTTGGGATCTGAGTGCACAGAGAATAGGTAGAAAGGTTTTTTTAAAGAGGATTTAAAACTGGATTAAAAGGGTAATTCAGGAAGAGTTTTGGAAGAAAAAATTCCAATTGAGATAATCCATAGTTTAAACTTTTGAAGACAATTCTAATTGGAAATATAAATTTTGGAGCTCTCTTATGACAAAGATGGCAACAGAAATGTTGAACATAAAATAAATCATCTTAAGAGTGACTGTAAAGTCACTCCTTAAGATTTCTAGGGTCTTAAATCTCCCTTTCTTGAAGAGAACCTAAGGATGAGCTTTGAAAAGATCCAATATTTAATCATCAGATAGATGCAGAGACATGAGAGGTGTAAAAAAAGAAAAAAATAAATAAAAAAGAATTCATTACAGCAGAAAGACCCAGCCAAGAAGACTTAGAGGAAGCAGCCAGAGAAGCAGGAAGGAAGTCAGAAAAGTATGGATAGCATCAGGGAAAATGGTGTTTCCAACAGGAAGGAATGGTCTACTGTGCTGAATATTGCTCAAAGGTTAAGGAAGCTAAGAACTAAAAAAAGAAAAAAACACTGCTCAGGTTAGCACCTACTAGAAACCCTAGCCATCTGTACAAGAGCATCTGGGGCACAGCAGTGGAAGCAAAGGCAGATTGGAGTAGGCTGAGTGAGAGGTAAAGAAATGGGCATAGTAAGTAGAAACAACTTCCAAAAAGAGTCTGTGAGATATGCAGTGATTACGATAATGAAATATTGGCACAAAGATAGTCAAACAGACTAAGAGAAAAAAATAAAGTCCAGAAGCAGATCCCATACAAAGACAAACTCTTGATTCCTGGCTTCAATAATCTAGCAGAGCAATGAGGAAGAATGGTCCATTCAGTAAATGACGTTGGGTTAATGGGCTATCAAAGTGGGGAAAAATTAATTTTGACTCACACCTCATGCCACACACTGACCAAAAAAAAAAAAAACACACAAAATCAATTATATGTGGACTGTGGACTTAAATATGAAAAGTTAACCAATAAATGTTATGGAAGATAACATTAAAGAATATATTCTTAGCTTGGATAGGTGATAATTTCTTAAACAGAATACAAAAAGCTCTGACATAAAGGAAAAGATCAATAAAATGAAGTAAAATAAAATTGAGAACATTTATCCACTAAAAGAGTGAAAAGAAAAACCGAGTGAGAAGAAGATATTTGCAAAATATATATTCGACAAAAGACGTACCAAGTATAGATGAAGAATCCTTTCATGTCAATATGAAAAAGGGAAACAACCCATTTTTTTAATGGCTAAAAGACTCAAACAGGCACTTTACAAAAGAGGATTCCAAATGGCTGGAAAAAAATTTATGAAAAGGTTTTTATCTCATTATTAGTCATCAGATAATGCAAATTAAAACCACCCTGATATACCACTACACATGTATCAGAATGGCTAAAATTAAGATGACTGACAATATTAAGTGTTGGTAGGATGTAGGGAAACTGGAACTCTCCTACACTACTAATGGGGAATATAAATTGATGCAAACACTTTGGAAACTTTCCAATAGTGTCTACTAAAGCTGATCATCACCTGCCATATGACCCAGCAATTCCACTCCTAGGTGTGTACCCTTTAGAAATGCATTTACCAAAAGACCTGTAAAAGAATAGTCATAGCAATACTATTCATAATATCTTAAAACAGAAAACAACCCTAACATCCATCAACAGTACAACATAAGGAAAATGTGGTACATTCAAACGATGAAATACTATCTAGTAATGCATAAACCACTACTACACACAACCATATAGATTAATTGCACCCACTTAATGTTGGGCAAAAACAAAAGCCAGACACAAAATATATATTATACGATTCCATTTATACAAAGTTCAAAAACAGGCAAAACTCATCTGTGATGCTAGAAGTCAGAAGTCATGACCTTTGGGTGGTGGGGGTGGGGTCATGACTGGAAAGAGGCCCAAGGGGGACTTCTAGAAAGCTGGAAATGTTCTATTTCTTCATCTGGATGGCAGTTCCTCTAGTTTGTCCACTTAGTGATAATTCACCAAGTTGTACACTAAAAATTTGTGTACTATTCTGATTTGTGTATATTCTGATATATATTCTAAGCATATATATACTTCCAAAAGAGGCTTTTTTAAAAGCCTAGCTATAAAGGAGAGGAGAATGAGAAGGCCATAGCTAGAGGGGGTAATGGGGTTTACAAGAGGAGTTTCTCAAGGAAACAAGTTGAGCCTGTAAAACCAAGCTGCAGCCCAAGAAGCAGCTCATCTCTCATTAAGATGGAAGAGACTCCCCCTGCTGTTCACCTGAGCCAGGACTCCGGAGTCCACCAACGCCTTGGCCATGCATAGTAAGTGCATAGTAAACTCACTGATTGAGACAGTCACCTCTGGGTGATGCTTCCAGCTTAGAGGACTGGCAAACATCTCTTTCATTGTCATTCCTAATCACACCTCAGAGGACTAGAGACTTCATCTTATTAAGAATTCTAGGGGGAGGAGCCAAGATGGCCGAATAGGAACAGCTCCGGTCTACAGCTTCCAGCGTGAGCGACGCAGAAGACGGGTGATTTCTGCATTTCCATCTGAGGTACCGGGTTCATCTCACTAGGGAGTGCCAGACAGTGGGCGCAGGTCAGTGGTTGCATGCACCATGCGCAAGCCGAAGAAGGGCGAGGCATTGCCTCACTCGGGAAGCGCAAGGGGTCAGGGAGTTCCCTTTCCTAGTCAAAGAAAGGGGTGACAGACAGCACCTGGAAAATCGGGTCACTCCCACCCGAATACTGCGCTTTTCCGATGGGCTTAAAAAACGGCGCACCAGGAGATTATATCCTGCACCTGGCTCAGAGGGTCCTACGCCCACGGAGTCTCACTGATTGCTAGCACAGCAGTCTGAGATCAAACTGCAAGGCAGCAGCGAGTCTGGGGGAGGGGCGCCCGCCATTGCCCAGGCTTGCTTAGGTAAACAAGGCAGCGGGGAAGCTCGAACTGGGTGCAGCCCACCACAGCTCAAGGAGGCCTGCCTGCCTCTGTAGGCTCCACCTCTGGGGGCAGGGCACAGACAAACAAAAAGACAGCAGTAACTTCTGCAGACTTAAATGTCCCCGTCTGACAGCTTTGAAGAGAGCAGTGGTTCTCCCAGCACGCAGCTGGAGATCTGAGAACTGGCAGACTGCCTCCTCAAGTGGGTCCCTGACCCCTGACCCCCGAGCAGCCTAACTGGGAGGCACCCCCCAGCAGGGGCAGACTGACACCTCACACGGCCGGGTACTCCAACAGACCTGCAGCTGAGGTCCTGTCTGTTAGAAGGAAAACTAACAAACAGAAAGGACATCCACACCAAAAACCCATCTGTACAACACCATCATCAAAGACCAAAAGTAGATAAAACCACAAAGATGGGGAAAAAACAGAGCAGAAAAACTGGAAACTCTAAAAAGCAGAGCGCCTCTCCTCCTCCAAAGGAATGCAGTTCCTCACCAGCAACGGAACAAAGCTGGAGGGAGAATGACTTTGACGAGCTGAGAGAAGAAGGCTTCAGATGATCAAATTACTCTGAGCTACAGGAGGATATTCAAACCAAAGGCAAAGAAGTTGAAAACTTTGAAAAAAATTTAGAAGAATGTATAACTAGAATAACCAATACAGAGAAGCGCTTAAAGGAGCTGATGGAACTGAAAACCAAGGCTCGAGAACTACGTGAAGAATGCAGAAGCCTCAGGAGCCGATGCGATCAACTGGAAGAAAGGGTATCAGTGATGGAAGATGAAATGAATGAAATGAAGCAAGAAGGGAAGTTTAGAGAAAAAAGAATAAAAAGAAACGAGCAAAGCCTCCAAGAAATATGGGACTATGTGAAAAGACCAAATCTACGTCTGATTGGTGTATCTGAAAGTGACGGGGAGAATGGAACCAAGTTGGAAAACACTCTGCAGGGTATTATCCAGGAGAACTTCCCCAATCTAGCAAGGCAGGCCAACATTCAGATTCAGGAAATACAGAGAACGCCGCAAAGATACTCCTCGAGAAGAGCAACTCCAAGACACATAATTGTCAGATTCACCAAAGTTGAAATGAAGGAAAAAATGTTAAGGGCAGCCAGAGAGAAAGGTCAGGTTACCCTCAAAGGAAAACCCATCAGACTAACAGCGGATCTCTCGGCAGAAACTCTACAAGCCAGAAGAGAGTGGGGGCCAATATTCAACATTCTTAAAGAAAAGAAATTTCAACCCAGAATTTCATATCCAGCCAAACTAAGCTTCATAAGTGAAGGAGAAATAAAATACTTTACAGACAAGCAAATGCTGAGAGATTTTGTCACCACCAGGCCTGCCCTAAAAGAGCTCCTGAAGGAAGCGCTAAACATGGAAAGGAACAACCGGTACCAGCCGCTGCAAAATCATGCCAAAATATAAAGACCATCGAGACTAGGAAGAGACTGCATCAACTAACGAGCAAAATAACCAGCTAACATCATAATGACAGGATCAAATTCACACTTAACAATATTAACTTTAAATGTAAATGGACTAAATGCTCCAATTAAAAGACACAGACTGGCAAATTGGATAGAGTCAAGACCCATCAGTGTGCTGTATTCAGGAAACTCATCTCACGTGCAGAGACACATATAGGCTCAAAATAAAGGGATGGAGGAAGATCTACCAAGCAAATGGAAAGCAAAAAAAGGCAGGGGTTGCAATCCTAGTCTCTGATAAAACAGACTTTAAACCAACAAAGGTCAAAAGAGACAAAGAAGGCCATTACATAATGGTAAAGGGATCAATTCAACAAGAAGAGCTAACTATCCTAAATATATATGCACCCAATACAGGAGCATCCAGATTCATAAAGCAAGTCCTGACTGACCTACAAAGACACTTAGACTCCCACACATTAATAATGGGAGACTTTAACACCCCACTGTCAACATTAGACAGATCAACGAGACAGAAAGTCAACAAGGATACCCAGGAATTGAACTCAGCTCTGCACCAAGCGGACCTAATAGACATCTACAGAACTCTCCACCCCAAATCAACAGAATATACATTTTTTTCAGCACCACACCACACCTATTCCAAAATTGACCACATACTTGGAAGTAGAGCTCTCCTCAGCAAATGTAAAAGAACACAAATTATAACAAACTATCTCTCAGATCACAGTGCAATCAAGCTAGAACTCAGGATTAAGAATCTCACTCAAAACCACTCAACTACATGGAAACTGAACAACCTGCTCCTGAATGAATATTGGGTACATAACGAAATGAAGGCAGAAATAAAGATGTTCTTTGAAACCAACGAGAACAAAGACACAACATACCAGAATCTCTGGGATGCATTCAAAGCAGTGTGTAGAGGGAAATTTATAGCACTAAATGCCCACAAGAGAAAGCAGGAAAGATCCAAAATTGACACCCTAACATCACAATTAAAAGAACTAGAAAAGCAAGAGCAAACACATTCAAAAGCTAGCAGAAGGCAAGAAATAACTAAAATCAGAGCAGAACTGAAGGAAATAGAGACACAAAAAACCCTTCAAAAAATTAATGAATCCAGGAGCTGGTTTTTTGAAAGGATCAACAAAATTGATAGACCACTAGCAAGACTAATAAAGAAAAAAAGAGAGAAGAATCAAATAGATGCAATAAAAAATGATAAAGGGGATATCACCACTGATCCCACAGAAATACAAACCACCATCAGAGAATACTACAAACACCTCTACACAAATAAACTAGAAAATCTAGAAGAAATGGATAAATTCCTCAACACATACACTCTCCCAAGACTAAACCAGGAAGAAGTTGAATCTCTGAATAGACCAATAACAAGAGCTGAAATTGTGGCAATAATCAATAGCTTACCAACCAAAAAGAGTCCAGGACCAGATGGATTCACAGCTGAATTCTACCAGAGGTACAAGGAGGAGCTGGTACCATTCCTTCTGAAACTATTCCAATCAATAGAAAAAGAGGGAATCCTCCCTAACTGATTTTATGAGGCCAGCATCATCCTGATACCAAAGCCTGGCAGAGACACAACCAAAAAAGAGAATTTTAGACCAATATCCTTGATGAACATTGATGCAAAAATCCTCAATAAAATACTGGCAAACAGAATCCAGCAGAACATCAAAAAGCTTATCCACCATGATCAAGTGGGCTTCATCCCTGGGATGCAAGGCTGGTTCAATATACGCAAATCAATAAATGTAATCCAGCATATAAACAGAACCAAAGACAAAAACCACATGATTATCTCAATAGATGCAGAAAAGGCCTTTGACAAAATTCAACAACCCTTCATGCTAAAAACTCTCAATAAATTAGGTATTGATGGGACGTATCTCAAAATAATAAGAGCTATCTATGAAAAACCTACAGCCAATATCATACTGAATGGGCAAAAATTGGAAGCATTCCCTTTGAAAACTGGCACAAGACAGGGATGCCCTCTCTCACCACTCCTATTCAACATAGTGTTGGAAGTTCTGGCCAGGGCAATTAGGCAGGAGAAGGAAATAATGGGTATCCAATTAGGAAAAGAGGAAGTCAAATTGTCCCTGTTTGCAGATGACATGATTGTATATCTAGAAAACCCCACTGTCTCAGCCCAAAATCTCCTTAAGCTGATAAGCAACTTCAGCAAAGTCTCAGGATACAAAAATCAATGTACAAAAATCACAAGCATTCTTATACACCAACAACAGACACACAGAGAGCCAAATCATGAGTGAACTCCCATTCACAATTGCTTCAAAGAGAATAAAATACCTAGGAATCCACCTTACAAGGGACGTGAAAGACCTCTTCAAGGAGAACTACAAACCACTGCTCAAGGAAATAAAAGATGATACAAACAAATGGAAGAACATTCCATGCTCATGGATAGGAAGAATCAATATCGTGAAAATGGCCATACTGCCCAAGGTAATTTACAGATTCAATGCCATCCCCATCAAGCTACCAATGACTTTCTTCACAGAATTGGAAAAAACTACTTTAAAGTTCATATGGAACCAAAAAGGAGCCCGCATCGCCAAGTCAATCCTAAGCCAAAAGAATAAAGCTGGAGGCATCGCACTACCTGACTTCAAACTATACTACAAGGCTACAGTAACCAAAACAGCATGGTACTGGTACCAAAACAGAGATATCGATCAATGGAACAGAACAGAGCCCTCAGAAATAAAGCCGCATATCTATAACTATCTGATCTTTGACAAACCTGACAAAAACAAGCAATGGGGAAAGGATTCCCTATTTAATAAATGGTGCTGGGAAAACTGGCTAGCCATATGTAGAAAGCTGAAACTGGGTCCCTTCCTTACACCTTATACAAAAATCAATTCAATATGGATTAAAGACTTAAATGTTAGACCTAAAACCATAAAAACCCTAGAAGAAAACCTAGGCATTACCATTCAGGACATAGGCATGGGCAAGGACTTCATGTCTAAAACACCAAAAGCAATGGCAACAAAAGCCAAAATTGACAAATGGGATCTAATTAAACTAAAGAGCTTCTGCACAGCAAAAGAAACTACCATCAGCGTGAACAGGCAACTTACAAAATGGGAGAAAATTTTCGCAACCTACTCATCTGACAAAGGGCTAATATCCAGAATCTACAATGAACTCCAACAAATTTACAAGAAAAAAACAAACAACCCCATCGAAAAGTGGGCGAAGGACATGAACAGACACTTCTCAAAAGAAGACGTTTATGCAGCCAAAAAACACATGAAAAAATGCTCACCATCACTGGCCATCAGAGAAATGCAAATCAAAACCATAATGAGATACCATCTCACACCAGTTAGAATGGCGATCATTAAAAAGTCAGGAAACAACAGGTGCTGGAGAGGATGTGGAGAAATAGGAACACTTTTACACTGTTGGTGGGACTGTAAACTAGTTCAACCATTGTGGAAGTCAGTGTGGCGATTCCTCAGGGATCTAGAACTAGAAATACCATTTGACCCAGCCATCCCATTACTGGGTATATACCCAAAGGACTATAAATCATGCTGCTATAAAGACACATGCACACGTATGTTTATTGCGGCATTATTCACAATAGCAAAGACTTGGAACCAACCCAAATGTCCAACAATGATAGATTGGATTAAGAAAATGTGGCACATATACACCATGGAATACTATGCAGCCATAAAAAATGATGAGTTCACGTCCTTTGTAGGGACATGGATGAAATTGGAAATCATCATTCTCAGTAAACTATTGCAAGAACAAAAAACCAAACACCGCATATTCTCACTCATAGGTGGGAATTGAACAATGAGAACACATGGACACAGGAAGGGGAACATCACACTCTGGGGACTGTTGTGGGGTGGGGGGAGGGGGGAGGGATAGCACTGGGAGATACACCTAATGCTAGATGACGAGTTAGTGGGTGCAGTGCACCAGCATGGCACATGTATACATATGTAACTAACCTGCACATTGCGCACATGTACCCTAAAACCTAAAGTATAATAATAATAAATAAATAAATAAATAAATAAATAAGAATTCTAGCAACTCAGCCAAATAGCCAAAGTGCATGATTCCCATCTTCAGAGAGGAAACAGACACACTTAGTGGGTTAGCAGCTCTCCCCTAAAATCACATGGTCCCTCAGAGACCTTGGATTCTGAGATGCTCAGTCAGGCAACTCCGCAGAGCCAGGGGAATAAGAAAGCAGTCCTGTGTCATGCAAAGTCACAGATCTCAACTGGAGCCCCAGCTTAACCTCCACAAGCCTCTGTTTCTGTAAAATGGGAATAATAATCTAACAACAATTGCTACTTCACAACAATTTTGTTAATATATACATTTGGCATGGACTCAGGTGACCAACAAATGTTTGTTCCCTTTCTCCTCTCCTTTCCCCAGGGAAATTGAAGATTGTTAGAAGAGAGAAACAGCTCCATTTTGCAAAGAGCTCTGCAAACCAGGGATGCAAAGGTCCCTCGGATTCCAGATAACTGTTCTTAGAATCATGCCGTCTGCTGGTCTAGCACAGAGTCTGCCAGTCTCTAGGAGAGCTCATCCCTTTTCCTTTGCACAGTGGTTGTTCAGTTTATGCACATGGGTTTCTGTGTTTCTACATGGTTTGGGTGTGTGCGCTTTTCCCAGATCGGGGAGGAGGGACGGTGGGAGGGGGAACACACAGCAGCACAAGTGTCTGTGTTTGTGTTTCAAGCTGCAGCTGTTTATTTCCCCAGATGAATTTAAAAATCATTCCAAATTCATCAGCATCTTCTGAGGAGCCCTTCTAACTAGCAACATGTTCAATACTCCAAAGCTGCAGTGGGTAGGAAGCAAGAGAATTGGGAAGGGGGACAGGATGCGTGAGTTCAGTTTTTCAGCAGTTCCCCTGTCACCCAAGTTCTGATGGTTTCTCATAAGCAGTCTCCAACTCAACCCACATCACAGCCCTGGATTTCAATGTAATCACAGACAACCAAGAGCCCTGAGAGGATGGAGAGGCATCACTATGCCCAGCTTCATCTTCTAGCTCTGGCTCAAGGTAAAGAGTGAGGAAAAATGCAGGCAAGCTGAGACTTACTCCCTGGAACACATGGTTGTTTGGATCAGGCATCCGTTTCTGAGCCCCTCCTAGTCATGAGATTTAACTTTGCATGCCCAGTGTTTAGCACCCATCTAGAGGGCAGAGGACAATTTAAAAATGCGTTTGTGAATTTGAGTATGTTACTGAACTACCATGGGCCTCCACCTGTAAAATGAGATGCTGATTAAAGACTCTCAAAGGTCCCTTCCAACTCTCACTTTCTGAGTCATTGAGGGCTTACCACAAAATAAAATGGAAAAAAAAAAAAAAACTAAAGTGAACTCTCCCTTTAAAAGAAAAAAACATGGGGGAGCATGTGCTCTGCCTCTGCATTTAACGTGTGGCCCCTGCCATCCTGGCACAGCCTGACCACAATCCCCTTCCCCATGGGTGGGGCCAGGACAGGAAATGGCCAAGCACACAGCATCTTCCCGACCTTCCCTCTGGTGCTCGGTCACTTCATCTGCTGAGTATTTCATTAGAACTGGTGATGGCTGTTTGGAAACAGTCAAGGCCAAGAGGGCAGGAAGGCGTCTTCTTGTTCTCGGCTCAGGAGACTCAGAGAAAGCCCAACAGCTGGGACAGGTCTCAGTCTAGGTCATTCCCCTGCCGGCAGCACTTTGATGGCTTTTTGTGTTCATCAATTCAGACATTCTCCTGGGGAGGGCCTTGACTTCAGATGAGGTGGGGCCACTCTCAGCAGGGTCACTGACTCTCCTCGTCCCATTCCCGACACGGTTTGCTTTCTGAAGCCTGGAAATACACATTTCCATACCGAGCAAGGCTGCAGCGGTGGCTGCAAAAGGGACCTGGAGATGTTAGCAAACCCAGGCAGGAAGTAACAATGAGCAGATTCAACCTGGAAAAATGTGGCCTTTGCATCTGGGGATAAATAATCAGAAACACAAATACTCAGGTGGGAGGGAGATGCTTGGAACAGGAAGCAGCCAGACAGCATTTGGACAGGAGCTTGCAATGTGATCTGGTGACAAAGAAATTGCTGGGGGATTCATGAGCTGGATGCATGGAGGTGATACCCCAACAAGAACAAGGAAGGAACAAGGGGGAGGCCAAGCAGCTGTTCTTTGCCTCCCTGGAGGCCACCACTATGTGGACCAAGGGTTTAAGATGGCAGCAAGAAAGGTTCGGGTCAGACTCCAGAAACATAGGGAGATATTATGTGAAGGCATGGGCAAGCCCCCTGGGAAGAAGTGCACAGCTCTGGACATGCACAGCCCGTCCAGAGCTGGGGGCATGGATGAGGTGATCTTCAAGCATCTGATGCGCAGGACTGCATGATTCTGCAGCATACGGTGAGTTGACCTGCTCGGTAGGTGTTGCAGGAGACAAGAGATGGAGGAACTCAAACCACCCAAAAATGGAATGGAAATTCAAGAGCTGGGAAAAACCACATGACCTGTTCTGAGTTGGAGACAAAGCTGGGAAAGGAACTCCTATTTGCAGAGACACAGAATCCCTCCTCCTCAGGCCCACAAGGAAGATATTTTCCAATCCTCCTGTTGCTCCATTGCCTAGGACATAAGAGCCTCAGAATGAGGCTCCAGAGACAATTCCCCATGTACATTAGACTCTGAGGGGCCAATCACACAGATGCTATTTGACTTATTCCTTTGCCAACATACAGTTGCTCTGGAGGGATTTCGGTTAGATCTTAGGAAGAACTTCCTCCTGAGATTTGAGATAGTGCATGAGCGAGCAAAAGAGGCAGTTTATATTCTCTCTTCCTACAGTCAGTTTATAGGCTAGATTACACTCAGAGATGTACAGAGAGGAAACATCCCCTTCCACTACAGCATAGTAAGAAAGCTACAGTGCACCTCACTTCAAATAAACTTGACATCTGAAAGTCCAGGATTAAAAAGTAGATCAATTAGGTTGCTTATTCACTTTTTTAAAAAACTCATGATAACAAGCTATATTAATACACTTAAATTTGGATGTGAGATTTAAGAATGGCATTCAAAATAGCTAGGCTGGACAAGATGGTTCATGCCTTTAATCCCAGCACTTTGAGTGGCTGAGGCAGGAGGATGGCTTGGAGTCAGGAGTTTGAAATCAGCCTTGGCAATATAGTGAGACCCCCATCTCTACAAAAGAAAAATTTTAAAATTAGCTAGGCATGGTGGCATGTGCCTATAGTTCCAGCTACCCAGCCAAGGCAGAGGAAGACTTGAGCCCAGGAGTTAGAGGCTTCAGTGAGCCATGATCGCACCACTGCATTCCAGCCTGGCCAACAGAACAAGACTCAATCACAAAAGAAGGGAAGGGAAGGGAATGGGAGCGGAGGGGAGAGGAGGGAAGAGGAAGGGAGGGGAGGGAAGGGAAGGGGAGGGGAGGGGAGGGAAGGGGAGGGGAGGGGAGGGAAGGGGAGGGGAGGGGAGGGGAGTTCTAGCTCAAACCAGGGCACAAAGGTGGATGACTTATCGATGGACCCAGGAATGCAAAGGTCTCTATGATTTTAGCTGAGTCTTCCTAGGGACCATCCAGCTTCCTGGTGAGGTATACAACATGGGGGTCTTAGCTCTTGGAAGAGCTTTAGAGACTCTAGAAAGAAGGAAGGACAAAGGCTGCTGTCTTTCTGAATGCAGATTCTCCACAGCACCGGACAATCGGGCAGTGTTGAAGTCTCATGCTGGTCTGTAAAGCCAGGCCAGAAGAGGAACTGGGAATAATCAGGATGGGAGATTATATCCAACTTACAGGTGGGTCATCCCAGAGGCCAAAAAAAGACAAAAGAGTTTGAGGGATCTTTGGACCTGATATTAAGAAACTCTAAGAACAGCTAATCCTGAGCTTCTGATATATGTCAGGCACTACACTGGGCTCTTTAACATACATTATATCATTTAATTGTTTGTTTCCTGGACAAATATTAAGCACCCACTATGTGCCATCCTTCTTCAAAACAATTCAGCCAGATTACTTTTACAGAGAAGAAAACGGAAGTGATGTGAAGTATCATATAATTTCCCCACGGTTATATGTCCTCTAGTGGCTCAGCTGAAATTCACATTCCGGCTGGCATTCTCACTGTGCTTTACACCAGAACATTCTTCTTCAAGAAACCTTCCCCGCTCTGCCACTCTTGGTTCCAAGCATTACAGTAAGAAAGCTAGGATGTGCAAAGATGTGTGTGTGTGTGTGTGTGTGTGTGTGTGTGTGTGTAGACAGCAAGGTCTGTGCAGTGTGTGTGTGTGTGTGTGTGTGTGTGTGTGTGTGTAGACAGCAAGGTCTGTGCAGACAATTCGCAATTATCCAAACTGGCAGAGATGATGAGTGCTACCACAGGTAAACCACAGCCCTTTGGTCCTTTGGTCCTGGAGGGATTTGTACTCTGCATTTGAGAGTGGAAGATCCCAGCATATCTGTGTAATTCAGCTTGGTTTAGGCTAAGATTAATGACTGAATTAGCTCCCACTTCTGAGCATCCTAGCAGCAGGAAGGGGTGACCCAGAATGCAAGAGGTGGTGAACAGATTAAGCACTCACCCTCCATGAGTAGCCCCCATATGGAGGAAACCCACACATGTACATGGGTCATCCTGCATGACCCTGGGCAATTTCCTGCCTTCTGCTTTCTTCGTTAAACACTGACCTCCCCAAATGTGCCCACCACATGATCATGCTCTTTCTTCATCCCAGAGCAATGCAGGCCTCTGAGCTTCAAGAGTGTTCCAGCCCAAATGTTGCCTGGTTGCTGCAGCATTAGTCTCCAATGTAAGCAGCTTATGGAAGCTGGAGTAAAGAAGGGGGGACTCCCATCTGGGACCATGGTCCTTGAAAAAGGAAAGAGCCAATATGATGTGATTTCCAGAACCTGCTCCACCTGCTGGTGCCCAATACACCACCATTCACCTAAGGCTTTGATCTCTGAGAAAAATGCAGCTGCCGCAAAGCAGGGTTACACTGAAGGGTCTGAAGGAGTGGGATTGGAAGGAGGGAGAGTGATGGGAAACCACACGGAAGGGAAGCCACACAAGAGGAAGACTGAGTGTGCCCAGGGCAGACGCCTCGCAGGCCCACCATCACCTCTCCTGATGCCTGTAGCAGGAATGAGCAGCACACACACCTGTGGGTTTGTCCCAGTACTGCTTCTGGGGGGAGCTGACATTCCACGCCGTCCTGTCCTCCCTGCCAGAGCCCCAGGTGGCTCCAGGCACCATACGGCCCTGACACGCCACAGCACCTGATGCTCCTTCCCAATCTTCAAATTTCACAGCGTCATCCTCTAGCCTTGCTCCCCCTGGGAAGCCTTGCTACCTCTCACCCCTGCCGGCTGGCTCCAGACCCATACACCTGTCTCAGGGGCAGTCCTGAGCAGATTGATTCTCACCACAAACACAGCCCAAGGGTAATTAAAAGGTATCTGCAGGGATCCAGCTCTTCCCCAACCCACAACCTCCCACCTAGGCTGATAGGAGGGAAGACAGGATCAGCAGAACAAAGGGAACAGGGAACAAAATGATAAGAAGAGGATACTCTCAAGTTCAGAGGTATTCTTCTCCTCCCCTGAACTTTCTTAAGTGGCTGACAATCCAAACAGTGGACTCTAGGACTCCCCATTCCCCATGCCAAGCTCAGATGGCAGGAACCTCATCCCTGGAGAGGGAGGACGTGGCAGCGACTGAGAGCTCAGGCTCAGGGTCTGAATCCGTCTCTGGCAGCAAGGGTTCCCAGGGGGATGAGACTGGGGGATGACGCCGAAAGAACTGAAGGGAGCACCAGGGGCTGTTGCGTGTCAGGGCCGTGTGGCGCCTGGAGCCACCTGGGGCTCTGGCAGGGAGGACCGTGTGGAATGTCAGCTCCCCCACCACCTCAGGGGGCAGTGCTGGGATGACCCTGATCAAGTTATGTAACTTTGGTTTTCTTATCTGCAAAATAGGGGCAGTGGTAGTATATGCTTCATGGAGTGGTCTTAAAGATTAAATGAGTTACTTTATGTTGCTAGCACGGTAGAAGCATCTCTCTTTTTTCTTTTTTTTAGATGAAGTCTCGCTTTGTCACCCAGGCTGGAGTGCAATGGTGGGATCTCGACTCACTGCAAGCTCTGCCTTCTGGGTTCACGCCATTCTCCTGCCTCAGCCTCCTGAGTAGCTGGGACTACAGGCACCCGCCACCAAGCCCAACTAATTTTTTCGTATTTTTAGTAGAGACGGGGTTTCACCACGTTAGCCAGGATGGTCTCGATCTCCTGACCTCGTGATCTGCCCGCCTTGGCCTCCCAAAGTGATGCTCCCAAAGCGGAGCATCTCTTATTACTAATAACTTCAAAAGCAGAAAAGTACAGTGATCAGAGAGGGAGGTGCCCAAGATTCATGAGGCCCCAGTGGCAGGAAAGAGAGAGCAGGTATTCCTGGCAACACTGAATAGGAAATTCCTGATGACTGGAAAAGTAAGATCCCACCACCAGAAGCCTTCAGGACAAGGAGACAGTTCCTGACACACTGTCCGTAGGAAATAATGTCTGTGTCTTTTTTCTGAAGAGCCCATGACAAATCCAAGTCCATGACAACAGTAATCACTATGACCTTGGAATCTGCCCAATGGCACAGAGCCAGAGAGGGTTGAAAGAAAGAAGAGAAGGCCAGAACTAGAGAAGAAGGAAGGGTGGAAAGATAGAAAAAAATCTGTTAACACCCCAGGGCTCAACCTCTTTCCCCAACAGCTCACCAAATCCCCAAAACATTGGACCAGAGGACAGCCTGTTCAGGGACTCAGGTTTACCCCACAGGTCTCCTCTCTCTCACCTTCTCTCCCCCATCCCTTCATCCCACCCCGGCTTCTAGCTTTGCTCTCTTCGGGTGTCTCCTCAGGGTGGGTGGCTCTGAGCGGGCTGCAGATTGCTGTGGTGTTTTCTTCCCAGACTGAGGAAGGAGATGGGAGAACCAAAGGCAATACTGCTGTTGAATGCCAGGCAGGAATCAGAGAAGGTTTCAGTGCAGGAAAAGGATGCACAGAGATCCCAGGCTGCTATAAGTGGGGGCAGGGCTAGGAGAAGGCACCAAGGGCTTCCTCTCCAGTTGGCCTTCCCTGTCAACTCAAGCTCCTGGGCATCTCTGCCTCCCTGGAACAACTCTACAACATATTATCTTTGCTATGCGTTATGCTTTGAATCATTCAACAAACAGCACTAAAGGCTATTATATTATCAATGTGTCACACATTGTTAAAAAAAAAAAAAAAAAAAAAAGAGGCCATCCATGGTGACTCATACCTGTAATCCCAGTACTTTGGGAGATGGGAGGATCACTTGAGGCCAGGAGTTCAAGAGCAGCCTGGTCAACAGCATAGCAAGACCCTATCTCTATTTTTCAGAAATAAAATAAAGGCCGGGTGCAGTGGCTCACGCCTGTAATCCCAGCACATTGGGAGGCCAAGGCGGGCAGATCACGAGGTCAAGAGATCGAGACCATCCTGGCCAACATGGTGAAACCCAGTCTCTACGAAAAATACAAAAATTAGCTGGGCATGGTGGTGCGCACCTGTAGTCCCAGCTACTCAGGAGGCTGAGGCAGGAGAATCACTTGAACCCGGGAGGCGGAGGTTGCAGTGAGCCAAGATCACACCACTGCACTCCAGCCTGGTGACAGAGTGAGACTCTGTCTCAAAATAAATAAATAAATAAAGATAAAAAAATAAAATAAATAGAAATAAAAATAAATCAGAAAGACACAGTCTCTGTTCTAAAAGTCCTCAATCCATCCAGAGGCAAGCATAGTTCTAGAAGGTGTACTAGGTGCTTTGGTAATGTTGCCCAAGTACAGAATGAGGGGCATTAGATGATGGATGGATGCAACATAGCATCAAATAACATTTTTAAATAACAAGAAAGTCCCTTTTCAATTATCCTGCAAAAATAAAGTCTCCGTTTGTTTCCAATATGTCTTTAACCTCTCTGATGCTAGCTAAGCTTCCTTTTCAACAAAGAATAAGCAGGCCCCAGTCTCAGATCTCCTGCAGCCAACAGTATCCAGCTAGAAATGAATGATGTCATTTTGTTTCAGTTGTGCCTATCTCTATAATTATTGTCTATCTGTTGGCCAGTGATATTGGTTCTCCATTTCTGATAATGATAGAATATTTCCCTTTAAAATAAATTTAAGTTTCAAAAGTGAGCCAATTTAACAAAAATATTCAGCAAATAATAGTCCAGATAGTAAATGGCTATGCCTAAAATTATGAATCTAGTAAGCAGTGGTATTCAAACTCATAATCATGGTATTCAAATAACCGGTATTTGTGAAACCTTTTACTCTGGGAGCCCAGAAAAGAGGCAATTGGCATATATGCCTTGAACTGTTAACTCTCTGTTCATGAATTTTCTAATTTCCTAACAAGACAGTAAACTTCTGCACCTTCTCCCTTTGGGGATGCCTAATCCACTCATCAGGCAGTTTCATTCATTCAGAAAATAGGAAGGAAATTCAACTCAGCCCATAAAGTGGGGGGGAAAAAAAAAAAGAAAATTGAAGCACAAAGATAGACAGGGTGGGAGAGCCAACTTTGGCTTATTTTATGACACATTATAATTCATGAAGTATTTCGCCCATGAACAGTGTGGGCTACAGATCCCAGATAAGAAAATAGACCCAGCATGGCTAAGAACCTTGCACAAAGACACACATCAGTGAACCTGGCCCTTCACTCTCCATACCCTAAGTTCTTCTTGCTACATCATGCTCCTGGGGAGCCCAGTGGGGAAGGCAGCTCCTACACATACCACTGATGCTCTCAGCCTTCAGCAGGCAGAGCTGGGATGCCAGACCCTGCTCACAGGCGTGGCCTGAGTTGGTCTGAATGCAACCTCCCCAACTCCACAATGCACCGTGAGAGCAGTACATAGCAACACACACAAACTCGTAACCACGCACGGGCAGCGTGTGCAGAGAGCCAGCAGCAAACCCACACCAGCTCCGAGGACCCTGGGGCTTCCACTCTGAAGCCTTTGGGGGCTCCCATGTCTGCACAGAACAACAGAATAGCACACCCATCAAATTCCACTCCTTCTGTTTCCTGTTCCTGAAAAGGTGCTAAGACTCACAGGTCTTCTCTGAGGCCTGAGAAGCCTTCACCCTCCAATGGCCTGTGGATGAGCTAAGTGTAAGTTCCCTGGGCTAGAAGAGCCCAGAAAGAACAGATAAACAACACTGGCTAAAATATCCACAGTCAAATAGACCCCAGCCCTTACCACCTGAGAATAATCAATTCCTGAGTGGAAACTCAACAAGGCAGTAATACGAATACCAGCAGTCACCCTATCCAAGCCGAGAGTCCGACTGCCCAGGGTGCTGGGCTGGACAGAAAGTCCAACTGCTGGCCACAGTGGAGTGGTTTGCAGTAGCCGAGACTCCCAACCCAGTGATGCTCAAGGAATGGTAAACACATTCTGGGAGACATCAGAATGGACCCAGGGTTCCCTAGGAGCCATTAGGCCATAAATGGCAATTTCCATGAATCATCATGGAACCCTCTGACTTCAGCTAAGCTCCTGGGCAAGCCAAGAGAGGTAAGAGAAGATGAGGCCTCCTAAGTGCATCTGTCCCGCTCAGCAGACAGTGACACAGCTAACAGCCCCAACAGCTGCTCTTCCTTTTGCTTCCATTGTAACTGTTGCTTTGTTTTCCCTTACAATTGTGTGCACAGAACAGGGAAGGCAGGGAATAAGTGGGGTGCACCATTGCTTGTATTGGTGCCTGAATGTAAACAGGAGCATTATCTCCTCTGGAGAATGGCCTTCACTCCACACAGATTCATGAGTCCACTCAGAACAAGAGTCATCGGCCTTTTGAGCAGAATGCATCATTACATGCTGTAGGTCCACAAAATAGCAGAGCAGGAAGGGGCCTTGGAGACTGGTGGGAGCTAGGAGAACACGCACAGGTCATGATGCTGTTTGCAAGATCCTTTACAAAGGTCCTTAAAGTACCGACATGCTTAATTCCACCATTAAAACTAGGAACAATTCTGTAGAAAAACCCACAACCCAAACTAAGCCTAGAAATTAAACATGATCGGCCAATTCCACATGCTCCCATTAATATTCTCTCACTTCTCACCCACTCCTTTTGCCCTCAACAAGTACTTACTGGCAGGCAAGGAGTAACAGCTTCCAAAGGTTTAACAAAAAGATATGTTAGAACAACTGTAAATTGAGAAAACTATCTTTATTCACGTTACTTTTTAGTAAATTGCAAAAACATTATCAATTTTTTTATTTTGGTATAGACTACCTTAGTCCAAGTCATGGGAAGACAGTACTGTCAGATACACAGCTGGAGAATCCCTGATTTCACACCCAACCTTCTCTTTTTCCAGAATAGAAGTCGAGATCCAGAGAGAAGCCAGTTGGCAGCAGACAAGGTCCTAGAACCCAGGTCTTCCAGTGCTCAGCTCCCTTCTTGGGTTCAGGCACACCATGGACTAAATGACATGCTTCCAAAGCGCAGATAGCCGTGCACATGGAGAGGCAGCTGCACAGCAGCACACAGGAGCCCAGCACCATCCCGTGCCCCACAAGTGCACCTGCAGCAGGACTCCTCAGGAGCCCTCTCTGGGCAGTGCGTGCCCAGAGAGCAGGCAGTGGGCGTTCCTATTTGATCTCCCTTCATACAGCAGCCAGGCAGGACTGCCATGCTCTACCTAAGGCTTCTCCTAGGCTTTGGGGAATATGTTCAAGGGCTTGTAGGCATTTTGTGGCCATGGAACGGAACCTCAGCACAGTAAGATGGAATCTATGGACCCTACTCAGAATGTTTTTAAATGTATAAAATAATTATCCAAGGCAATAAGGAGACTAAATGTATAGAAATAGAGTTATCCAAATAGTTAAACACAAATTTGTGATATAGTAATAGACTTCCTTCTCTGTTAACACATGAAATAATGAGACCTAGAGACACATCTAAAAATTGGCATAATTTCTAAGTAGAAATGAGCATAATTTGTTTTCGAGATCTGTGCAACAAATTTGATGTGATACAAATCTATGTGTTTGTTGTTGTTGTTTTGTTTTTTGAGACAGTCTCACTCTGTCAACCAGGCTGGAGTGCAGTGAGTGGCGCAATCTCGGCTCATTGCAATCTCTGCCTCCTGGGTTCAAGCGATTCTCGTGCCTCAGCCTCTGGAGTAGCTGGACTACAGGCACGTGCCACCAAGCCTGGCTAATTTTTGTATTTTCAGTAGATACAGGGTTTCGATCATGTTGGCCAGGCTGGTCTTGAACTCCTGACCTCAGGGGATCCACCCATTTAGGCCTCCCAAAGTATTGGGATTACAGGTGTGAGCCACAGAACCTGGCTTCTGTGTGTTATTTCTATTAGTGACAGTCATAGGAACTCATCTAAATCTAGGTTTTTGCCTATATCATTAATTGAAGTAAATACTAAATGTCAGTTAAATGTTGATGAAAATAAAGATGTAATTTTCTATCATTCGAGTTTGTGGATTCTACCCCTGAATTCTATCCACAAAACCCTCAAGATTCAAGAACCCTTGATGCTGTCATATGGCCCCAGGAGTTATCAGATATAAGCACCCTAAGAAGCTGTCCAGGGGTAGCAGGGAGACTCTGTGTGCAGTGAAGGAGGACACTTAAGGCTGAAGTGGCCCAAGAACCACCCTCATCATCTGTCAAGCCCAGATATAACCATTCTGCATCCTCAGACCTCAAAGCCTTAAGGACTCTGTCTACCATGTACACCACCCAATTCAGCTAAACCTTTCAAACTTGCACAGTCCACGCCAGCATCTCAGCATCCTGAGGGTGAATTCTTCCTGGAGATCTGACAAGGGTAGGAAACACAGCTCACCCACTCCTGCTGGACCCCAGCATCTGGGGGCAGGGAGAGGGAAGGTGATTTCACCCAGACCTTCCAAACAGAGTTAAGCCTTCCCAGTCCGTCAGACCATTGGTCACCCTCCCAGGACTCTTTTCTCACCTCTGTTACTGCACTTTTAGACCCTATTT
Organism: Pongo abelii; assembly: GCF_028885655.2. NCBI lineage: Eukaryota > Metazoa > Chordata > Mammalia > Primates > Hominidae > Pongo > Pongo abelii. The sequence continues at coordinate 5,969,093 of NC_071995.2, forward strand.
GATTCTCCCCGGTCAGGTCTGCTTCCCTTGAAAGCAGGGGCCATGTCTTATTCACCTTGGCATCCTCAGCTCCCAGCCTACCCAGGACCCAGCACCTAGTAGGTGCTCAGTAAATGTCTGCTACATGAAAAGCAGGAGAGAGGGGCCAGAGACTGAGCCTGGCAGGTCCCTCCTGGCAGCTGCTTTACAGCTGCTGTGACTGCCCAACCAGCCCCAGACCAATAAAGACCCTGAATTTATCAAGTGACGAATGCAGAAGGGCTTTCCTTCTCAACGTGTGTCTCAGAGCCCAAAACATCTAGCAGTGCCATGAAGAGGGATAATTAGCAAGATAGAGACCAACTGTCCCCCGAGTCTCTCTTCACCAAATGCAGACATTGATGTGAATGACAGTAGGAAGCACGGGTGATATTCAAGATATTTAACAACCAGCATAACACATTGCGAATCAGGGCAGGCACCAGCCACGAACACCAGGTACAGTCATACCAGGAATACCAGTCGGATAGGGAGATAATAACTTTGCTAGGAGGAAGACAGACTAGCGCAAGGAAGCCAGACTCCCTTAGCTTGTCTGCATAGACTCTATAATGTCAGTATTTAATCTGATTAAGGCATTAACCAGCAGTCTGACCTTGGGCCAGTCACATACTCTCTCTGGGCTTCAGTTCCCACTCTAAGATGAAATTAAAAGAAATTATCTCAAGCTGTTACAACTATAATGTCCTATGATGCCATCTTCTCACACATCACAGTTGGCACCTGGTAACAAAGAAAATCAGCAAAGCACACAGCTGGCTAAGGTGATGCACAGACCAGAAACCCTTGACAAGGACAACCGTGACATTCGCTGAGCTGTGCCATCTGGTACTGCAGTTTGGGATATGGCAGATCAAAGCCCAGAAACCTCCTTCCAGCCCCTTTTGAGGAATCCTAGAGATCTCCAGAAGCACCCTGTCAGTTGGTAAAAGACTCCAGACATAAAGGACTTGGAAAAGAGCCACACCCAGCTCCCTTCCTCCTCCGTGTAAACCCTCAGCCTGCTTCTCACTAGACCCACTGCCCAGTTTTGTGCAAAACCTGGACAGTGCTCATCTCTGTGACTGGGTGAGCGCCACCCCCTGGGGAGTATAAGAGAATAAAGAACAAGAGGAGCAGAAGCAAGGAGACCTTGTTTCAAGGCCCAGCCCTGCTACTCGCCCGCTTGACAAGGTGCTTTACGTTTCCTAGTCGGTGAGAAAGGGCATCAGCTGCTCTAACCTCCTCAGGGTTGGGGAGGTTGGGGTGGGGGGTGCTGAAATGAGCATCAGAGGAGAATGTTGAAGGTTAATGTTTTCATTATAGAGTCTTTGAAGATGGAAATAGACATGTACCTGGATTTGGGGGCTTGGAGGCTTGCCTTGCCCCTCCCTGCTTTCCCTGTGCATCCCCACCCCAGGCTGCCCGGAGGCGTCCCCTCTGAGATCAAATCCAGCCAGCCCTACTGTGCCTCCCTCTCTCAGCTGTGCGGTCCCAGGGGCAGGCAGGGCCTGCAGAGTTCTTTGTTGTGTTCCCCAAAGATCCCTCGGGGTAGGAAAGAGGCAAGGGAAAAGCCCAAGGTCCCAGCCTGCTGCCTCGGGGTGGGACAAGTGGGACAGGAACACAGCCAAGGCCAGGGGGAAATCATCACATGTTCCCCAGTCATTAGTGTGAGCAGCAGCGGCATAACTGTTCCTACACTCAAGAGAGCATGGCAGCATCACGAATAAGCAGTAGAGATGAGGGCATCATTAAAACCCATATTTGCATTTTCCCTGCATTTGCTATATCCTTTCCTAGGAACACAAGCCCCCATCCCACTCCAGAGGAGAAAATAGCCTCATTTTATAATGGAGTCAATGGGGGCCTGGAGATCCCCATCCTATAGAAATACACCACTCCCCGATCCAGCACCAGCAGTCTGCCCTCTGTGGATGTCCAAGACAGAGCAATGGGCAGGAAGGCCTCCAGGCGATGCTGTCACCCTGGAAAACCAAACAGCAAGGTTTTCCTAAGCCCTAGTTTCCCCAGCAAAGCAAAACCAAGCCAGACTTGAGAATTATAAGAGGAGAACTGCGTCAAGACAAGTTTTACACAGGTAAGAGTGATGAAGACAGCGGCAAGTCTGAGTGTTCGCCCTGTGAGGCAAAGGACTGATCTGGGTCCCAAAAAATGTTCAGCCAGGGCCAGCCTGTGCTTCAGAGGCCACAGAGCAGCCTCCAGTGAGGGCAAAAAGCCCAGAGTCCAGTGGGCTCGCGGCCCTGGTGCCACACGCTCCTTCTGGAAAGGAAGAATAGGTACTCCATAAATCAGTCTCGCTTTGAATACGTAACTGCTGGCCTCTGCAGAGAATCTCCGTAAATTCTGGGGAGGGAGGAAGAGAAAACTACTATAAAGTGCTTGGTTGGTTCTCCTCGGGATGACAAGGATCCCAGAAGCTCCAAAGCTCAGACGGGGTTCAAATCCCAGCAGGACCCCTTAGTGGCAGTGTGACCTTGGCCAGGCCACTCAGCCTCTCTCCTCCAAGATGGGAATAACACCCCCTTGCAGGGTATTCATGAAGACTAAATGAGCACAAGTGAAAGCAAAACCACACGTGATGAGGCTCACAAAAGGCACTCAGAAAAGTCCGTTTTCTTCCTTAAAACTATAGATTAAATCTCACTCTAAAGACAGAATTTCTGAAAGCCACCCCCACCTCTTCCTGAAAAGGAGGTGGGAAAGTGGGATAGCGACAGAGCCCGAGAAACAGTGGCAGCTGGTTTTAAGAAAGTGAAGCCTTTGGGACGCCGAGACAGGTGGATCACACAGTCAGGAGCTGAAGACCAGCCTCACCAACATGGTGAAACCCTGCCTCTACTAAAAATACAAAAATTAGCCAGAAGTGGTGTTGTGCACCTGTAATCCCAGCTACTCAAGGGGCTGAGGCAGGAGAATCACTTGAACCCGGGAGGTGGAGGTTGCAGTGAGCCAAGATTGCACCACTGCACTCCAGCCTAGGCAACACAGTGAGACTCCATCTCAAAAAAAAAAAAAAAAGAAAGAAAGTGAGGCGACATTCTGATTTTCTCAGTCCTCTCCGCTAAATGGGCCTCACTGGGAGGGCACGATGTCACACACCCAAGTTATCCCCCTTTGTCTCAGTGCTGCAATTCAGGTTGAGATGCCAGACATCCAGGCTCTGCCAGACCTACAGGGTGAGGAGTCAGGGGTCAGAGACATCTCATGGCATAGGAGGAGGGAGTCTCCTCTCTGCAGAGAAAGGATTTGGGCCATTCCTGGATTTGCACCTGATACCGAGACAGAGAGGGGAGCTCCACCTCCCGAAAGCAGCTGTGGGCCCCCAGGCTTCCCTGATGGTATGCTGTCCCTCCCAAGAACAGCCCGCAGACCTGCTGGCAATGCCAGGCCATGCTGAATTTTAAAGCCAACTTCTGCTATCAGTTCCCTGGTCCCCCAATCTCAAGAAAGCCAGCCCCTAGTAAGGGGGCACCTGCCCTCCCTGTCATGCCGTCTTCTCCATTTCCAATTTCAGCTATCTGGCTGCCCGCAAGGATGAAGCTTGGGGCCATGTCTGCTAGGATTTCAGGGCCTGCAAGGTGAGAGAAGGTCTTTAACTAAAAGTCTACAAACATGCCCCCCTGGCTTCCACAGGATTGCACTGTGCCTGGTTCTCAGACCCCTCCCTCAGGTACCCCTGGTGACACCCATGCACGTGAGTCTCTGCCTCTGCCCTGCTCGCTCTCTGGGTCAAAGCAGGAGGTTTCTTTAAGAGAGAGTGGGAGGAGGTGGGCCGACCAGACCTCCCCAGAGCTGTGTCAGAGCCTGTTCAGCTCACCCACTCGCAGTCCCACCAGGACTACAGGGAACTCTCTGGACACTCAAGGCTGGGGCAGTCTCCTGAACTGCTTAAATTAGCCTCCCACTCTGACGCAATGCACAGCACCAACAGGTGGCCCTCATTTATATGAATTGGTAGTGAAGGTGCAGATGTCTCTGTCACCCGTAAGCATCTCCAACGATGTCTTTAAATGAAATTCTAATGAAATGGTCAAACTAAGAAAGCAAATGTTCATACTTGAAAGAAAATTTAGTATTTTATCAAATGACATATAAAGACATTTGATAAAATACTGAATTGTCTTTAAAACATGAACATGGACAACATCAATACATGGAAATATGCACAAAAAATGAAAAAGTGAAATGCCAAATGGAAGGTATGCACCAATTATCATCCTGTCAAAAGCATGCCCAGGTATCAAGGAGGGTGGGAAGTGAATTCTCTGATATTCAAACAGAGTTCAGTGGATGCGAAGTTCTTTTGATCTGTAAGGCTAAGTGAATCATTTTTAATGGGTCTCTGATAGGAACCCATTGCTCTCCATTTGCCTTCAAGTCAATGAACCCAGAGCCTAAAAGATAGCCCAGCTCAGAAGGGTGGGACAGCTGAGCAGGTGGGGCCACCGCACCTACTCCAGACTGCCACCAGGTGCGGTCAAGCAAGTCTCCCTTCTCCTGTGAGGCCCCCATTCCAGGCTGCCGCTCACAGCCAAGGCCAAGCGTCTTAACGTGGTGAGAAGTTGTTCAGAACCTCACAGGCTCCAGCTGATGAATCTCCAAGCACGGTTTAACACCAACATGGCATGGAGGGAGCGGCGGATATCACAGAATGCTGGCCCCAAAGGAGGCGACGATTCATTCTCCATCCTTTTCTGCAGTGGCACACAACTGGAAGCAACCTAAGTGTTCATTATTACTAGGGGAGTGACTAGGTACACTGTGGTGGCTGCAAACGGCTCACTCATTAAAATAATGGAGTCTGGCCAGGCACTGTGGCTCACCCCTCTAATCCCAGCACTTTGGGAGGCTGAGGTGGATGGATCTCTTGAGGTCAGGAGTTCAAGAACAGCCTGGGCAACATGGTGAAGCCCCGTCTCTACAAAAAATACAAAAATTAGCTGGGCATGTTGGCACACACCAGTGGTCCCAGCTACTCAGGAGGCTGAGGCAGGAGGATCACTGGCACCTGGGAAGTTGAGGCTGCAGTGAGCTGAAATCACACTGCTGCAATCCAGCCTGGGTGACAGAGTGAGGCCTGGTCTCAAAAATAAATAAAAATAAAATAATGGAATCAATGTACATGCAGAATATGAATGGATCTGAAAAATAAAGTGCCAGAGAAAAAAGTGAAAAACAGAATGGGCTATAAAATAGTATCTTCTATGTAAATTAAGAATGCATACAGTTCTGAGAAACTGTCACCACCAAGAGAAGTCTAAGGAGACCTGACAACTCTGAATAGAAAAATCGTAGCAGGTTAAAAAAAAAAAAAAGGCAGCAATAAGGAAATCTGAATAAAGTGTGAATTTTAGTTAATGATAATGTGTCAATATTAGTTAACTGTAACAAATGTATCCTATTAATGTAAAGTGTTAATAATACAGGAAACTGGGAATGGGGTAGATGGAAACTCTCTGTACAATCTTCCAATTTTTCTGTAAGTCTAAAACTGTTCTATACAATAAAGTATTTTTTTTAATTAAAAAAAAAACACTATATCTTTTCCAGAACGATGATGCATTGGAATGACTGCCTGCGAGGTAGCAGGCAGTGCAGAGTCAGGGGGAGATTTAAATAAATAACCCAAGAGTTATTGTGCAGACCAGTGACAGTAATGTGCCATGGCTGAAAAGTAGAGTAAACTCAACGCTTTGCACGCGAGGTCCCAACACTGATCATAATAACTATCTTTTGGAAGACAGAGACAACACTGCAAGACAGCAGGCCACAATGAAAGGTGGAGGCTCTGATGACAGGGACGCTGGGAGAGGCTGTGCCAGCCTCATGAAGAAGTGTCGAGTGGCCTTGAAGCCATGGGTAGGGGCTGAGAGGGAGGAGTCTGGGTGGTTATACAACAGGAACAACAACCCAGGACCCCAGTCTAACACTGATCAGTCCCAAGAGCCATCTCTTTGCCCTCCAAATTCCCAGCCAAAGCGGGGAACATCTGACAGAAACCAGAATGAAGCATGGTGGGGAGACAGGGGCAGCCGAGATGGGCAGTGGTGTTGAGAGTAGCATTAAGGTGGCCAGGACCGTTACATTTTAATTTCAGATCCACAGTAAATAATTTTTAGTGTACGTCCCCAATATTTCATTGTACATGCTAAGAAAAAAAAAGTATTCATTGTTGAACTGAAATTCAAATTTAACTAGGCATGCTGCATTTTTGTTTGCTAAACCTGGCAACTGTAAATAATAATAATAGCAGTAATATTCTTTGTTAGTGTTCTAGGTACTTTATTTAGTTACCTTGTTTCATCTTCATAATAACCCAGTGAAGAAGGTACTGTTATTATTATTCTCTTTTTTCTTTTTTGGAGACGGAGTCTTGCTCTGTCACCCAGGCTGGAGTGCAGTGGTGCCATCTTGGCTCACTGCAACTTCCACCAGGGTTCAGGCAATCCTCCTGCCTCAGGCTCCAGAGTAGCTGTGACTACAGATGCGCACCACCACACCCAGCTAATTTTTTGTATTTTTAGTAGAGACAGGTTTTCACCGTGTTGGCCAGGCTGGTCTCAAACTCCTGACCTCAAGCAATCCATCCGCCTCACCATCCCAAAGTGCTGAGATTACAGATGTGAGTCACTGCACCCAGCCCTGTTATTTCCTTTTTATAGACCAGGAAGCTTTACCAAAAGGATGAGGTAACCTGCCCAAGGTCATGAGCTAGTAAGTCAGGCCTGGAATGTGAACATATGTAATTGGCCTTAAGAGCTCACCCTCTTGAGCACTGCTTCCCAACTGAGCAGCTGAGTGAAGCCCTGGCCTCTGCTCCCTAAGACCCAACAACAGAGGTATGCACTGCAGCTCCCACACTGGTAAGTTCCTGGAGCTCAGAATGCATCTTTACCTTGGAGACACCATGTTAGCAGACTCCAGCTGGAGCCACCAAGTGGCTTCAGGTTTCAAAAAGTAAAAATCAGCACTCCCACAGCAAGGAAGCCTAACACATCCCTAAGAGAGCACCCTCTTCCTACATGGGTGGAAAGACTAACCCAAGAAGAATATCTTCTGCCTTAAAGGTCTGGCAAGGCAGCACAGGCCAGCACCACGAGGCATGAGTCAGGCCACATGCCATTCTGCCTAGGGATGAGTGAAAGGAAAGGATGAATGACCTCCGGGGATCCCTTCCGGTTTGAGGAGAGCATTAACTTGAATCTTTTTTTTTTTTTTTTTTTTTGAGACAGAGTCTCCCTCTGTCGCCTAGGCCGGAGTGCAGTGGCACAATCTCAGCTCACTGCAACCTCCACCTCCCGGGTTCAAGCGATTCTTCTGCCTCAGCCTCCCAAGTAGCTGGGACTACAGGCAAGCACCACCACGCCTGGCTAACTTTTTGTATTTTTAGTAGAGACAGTGTTTCACCATATTGGCCAGGCTGGTCTTGATCTCTTGATCTCATGATCCTCCAGCCTCGGCCTCCCAAAGTGCTTGGATTACAGGCATGAGCCACCGCACCCAGCCAACTTAAATCTTATCAGGCAAACTTCTGATGAAAATGGCACCTCAAGCCTCAGCATGACACCTTTTAAAATCATCATAATGAGCATTTATTGAGCACCTATTATGTACCAGACACTGTGCTGAAATTTTCATTGCCCCATCTAATGATGAGGCATGTTTAAGTATAACCCAGTAAGGCATCTATTATTTTGCAGATAAGGGACCTGAGGTTCAGGGAGGTCACTCATATACCTAGCTGACACTTATTAAGCACCTATATGTGCCAGAGTCTGTCCTGGGTGCTGGGGATGTGCAGCGAACCAAACAAGATCTCTGCCTTCATGAAGCTAGTGGGAGCACAGATAAAAAACAAACAAAAAAAGTCTATCATTGTTATTCCAGGTGGCAATGCTAAGTGTGATGAAGAAAAGTAAGGCAGGATCGAGGGACAGAGAGGGACGGGGTGGGGGTATTTTGGCTAGGATGGTCAGGGAAGATGTCAGGAAGGAGGTGACATTTGAGCAGAGACCTGAACAGAGGGAATGTGATGCACAGGTCTGAGGAAGAGTGCCCAAAGCAGAGAGGGCAATAGCACAAAGACCTGAGGTCAAGGTGATCAGCCCACACCCAAGATGAGGCCCATGACCTGGAGGAGGGTAGGGAGGGTGGGAAGGGCAGGAATGAGTTTGGGGGAGATGGCAAGGGAAGGTCTTTTTTTTTTTTTGAGACGGAGTCTCGCTCTGTCTCCCAGGCTGGAGTGCAGTGGCGCAATCTCGGCTCACTGCAAGCTCCGCCTCCCGGGTTCATGCCATTCTCCTGCCTCAGCCTCCCAAGTAGCTGGGACTACAGGCGCCCACCACCACACCCAGCTAATTTTTTGTATATTTAGTAGAGACAGGGTTTCATCGTGTTAGTCAGAATGGTCTCGATCTCCTGACCTCGTGATCCGCCCACCTCAGCCTCCCAAAGTGCTGGGATTACAGGCGTGAGCCACCTCACCTGGCAAGGGAAGGTCATTTTTAAAGGATCACTGCGGTGTGGATAAATGGATGGATGGATGGTTGGATGGATGGATGGATGGATGGATGGATGGATACATGGGTGGGTGGACAGATGGGTGGATGAATGGATGGATGGGTGGATATGTGTATGAATGGATTTCCATGGATTCCCTTGCACTGACCAGAGGTGAGAGCATCTATAGCTTATAGGTTGATAAAATATGTCCTATGTATGTCCCAACTCAGTTTCCAAATACATCTCAAATCAGCTCCCTCAGGGGACCCCAGACAAGCGCATTCCTTAGTGAATGAGACTGATATAGAGGAATTTTATTCCAAAATTCAACAAGGAAACTAGGTTTTCCTCCCAAGGAAACCATATGGAGAAGGCCACCAGATGTGGCCTGAGAATGTCAAGAAGAAATTTCTTGCCTTTAATGTCTAACTAGGCTAACTCCCAACTCCCAAAGAACAGATTGGCACACCACCACCACCCCACGACTACTATCTGGAATCCCCTAATCAGGACCACTAGCAACACAAGACTCTTTCTCAAGTCCTTGGGCAAGAAAATCTGGTTTCTCCAGGCCAGGCTCAGTGGCTCATGCCTGTAATCCCAGCACTTTGGGAGGCCGAGGCGGGTGGATCACGAGGTCAGGAGATTGAGACCATCCTGGCTAACACGGTGAAATCTTGTCTCTACTAAAAAAAAAATACAAAAAAATTAGCCGGGAATGGTGGCGGGCACCTATAGTCCCAGCTATTCGGGAGACTGAGGTAGGAGAATGGCAGGAACCCAGGAGGCGGAGCTTGCAGTGAGCCAAGATCACGCCACTGCACTCCAGCCTTGGTGACAGAGCGAGACTCCATCTCAAAAAAAATTAAAAAAAAAAAAAGAAACAAACAAAATCTGGTTTCTCCAGCAGGAAAAAAAGTCCACCTGCCAGAATAAAGCCTAGGCTCTCCGTCAGGTGGCACTGCTCACTAGGAGCCCGGTTCTGTGGTACCATTCCATCTCCAAGTCCCTGGCCACCCACCTGACTCACCTCCAAGTCCTTCTCAAGCTCCAGCCCAGCCTCCATCAGATTGTGCTCAAATTCCTCCCGCTGCTCCTTCCTCTCCTCCTCCAGGGCATCGAGCGGCCCCAGCTCAATGTCACCCGGGCCCCCAGCATGAGGCTCCTTGCCTGTCTCCCCATTGGAGACAATAGCCAGCGAGTGGCCAGGGAAGCCTTGAGCCAGGTGCGCCCCGCGTTTCCGATAGTGGTAGGCGAGCACATAGTCGACCTTCCTCTGATTGTCATGGACGTGCATGCGGTTAAGACGGGCCTCCAAGGACACAGGCTCATTGGCATCCAGATAGTTGTTGATGACCTGGCCAGAGAGAGAGGAGAGGCAGGGCAAGGTCTGGTGAGTAAGGGGTGAGAAACAGAGGAGGCTGATCTATGCTCTGGGCTCAGGGAAATGGACTCAGAAGCAAGCCCCTCAGGCCCAAAGGCCCCCAGTGCCCCCAGTAAAACGACCGAATGGCCTAAGTTAATCTGTCACGCCAGCTTGCAAAGCCCTCCACCCACCTGTTGACAGTCTGGGCATCGGTGCCTTCACACATGCTCCAGCATCCATGCACACACACACTCACACACAGACTGTACCTGCAGCAGCAAACCCCTCACAACCGCACCTCCTGCCTCCACACACAGAAACACACGCCCACGCCTGCACACACACATGCAAGCACCTGCAAATGCACACGCAGCCACCTCTACCCTTGTCTCCCTGCACCAGCACTCCTGCACCATACAGGTGAAGGGGCCTGTGTACACACGTATCTACCCGAGTGTGCTCTAACACACACACCCCCTTCCACAGGCACCATGGCCCACACACGCTCACCTCCTTGCAGATCTGCACCTCTGCCTGCAAATACACTACATATTTAAACACAGAATACTCACAGGCAGGTTCTCTGGATCCATTGGAACAAAGACCAATTTCTAGTCACCAGACCCGACCCCTACCCTCCCACCCACGGGAATTCACCAGGCACTATTCACAGCCCCACATCCTCCTCTCCAGCCACTGGTGAGGACCCTGTCAAAGACAGCAGCAGGGAACTGACTTCTGCTGTCTTCCACTCCAGAGGTGGGGAGGTGGAAAGAAGAGGAGGAGAGAGAACACGATGAAGCAGGGGAGGGACCGGCCTCTCCCCGTGGGTGTTTCCCTGTTTATTACTGGTTTGAAACCCAGCTGCCTCTGCAGCCACCTGAGAGGTCACCTGGGCAACCAGATGAAGCTCCAGGCACAAGGGAGAGACTCAGAGCCACCATAGCAGAGAAGACAGTTGCTCAGGCTTGCAGGAGGGAACCAGGGGGCCTGCAGACCAACTGGCAGCATCGACTGGCCTCCCATGCCTCTTCCTTTCTTGACCCTCATCCGACCAGAACAGGGCACTGGGAAAGTGGACCTGACTTGGAGACAGAAGAGAAAAGGCCCTACCCAAACCCTAGGCCTCTCTCTTTCACGCACACACGTGCTCCCAACTGGAGGATCCCCCGGACCAGAGGCTCCTTGGGGGCCTCCAACAGGGCCGGCCTATCCCCCCACCCCATCCCCGCCCAGTACTCACAGAGCTGCTGCGGGTGCTCTCTCCACCGCAGGGCTGGCCAGGATCTCTGTTGGAACTGCCCTGCAGACCTGGGGCCCGGGGACCTGGCATCTTGAGATACTGCTGTCCATGTTTGGGGCCCTGGCCCCCTCTGGCCCCTGCCTGAGGGCTCAGCCGGCGTGGGGAGCCAGGGAGCAGGGGGATATCTGTGAGAGGGAAAGACAAGGGAGGAAAAACAGGCTCAGATGAAGGAAATCCAAGACACTGAGGTATTGAGCGTACTCAGACACTAGCCTTGAGAAAATGGCCCATTTTGCTTCACAGCTGCCTTCTTGGTTAGTCCCTAAAACCCAGGTTCACATCGGCCACAGGGGAGGGAGCACGGAGAAGGAAGTGCGGCCCCCTGACTGCACACACACGCACACACACACACGCACACACATATACACACACACACATACACACACACACGCGCACACACATGCACACACGCACACACATACACACGTACACACAGCGTGGAGCCACCAGCAGGAGCTCCTTCGGATCAAGGCTGTCATAATCTCTCATAATTCCCAGACAAGAAAGGGGTGGCATCGAGCAAGCCAGGGTGGTGGGGGGGCACTGCCTGGAGAGACACCTTGAATTAATACCAAAGGCTTAGGCTTTGGGCCTCTCCCGTGGCAGCAGCACCAGCCGGCACCCTGGCCAGTCCCCACCTCCCTCGGGGAGAGAGCAAGGACAGACCAAGGGGGCCCTCTGAACAACTGAACAAAGGACTATCCTCCAGTGTCCTTTCAGGGTCCTCACGCACCTGCTGCCTCTACCCAGGCCCCAGAGGTCCGCAGCCCCTTCTCGGCAGGAATGCAGGACTACTTCAGAAAAATTCCAGTGTCTCCCCTGAAGGGAAAGGTCCCCAGTAGGTGATGGAATGACCACATGTTAGAATTGGAGGGAACTGAGAGAGTAGATACTCCAGCTGCACTTTGCACAGACCCCCCTGGAACCATGAGTTGCCAAGGTCTCAGGGCAGGTCAGACTCAATCTATTCTCTCCTCTGAGAAACACTTCCTAGCAAAGCAACACAGCCAGTGCCCAGGCTTAAACCTCAGCTCTGCCACTTGCCAGCTCTATGAACTCTTTGTGCTTGTTCTCTAGCTGTAAAATGAGAATCTCAAACTTGCAGGATTGCAGTGAGAATGAGAATAAGAGATAATGCCTGCAAAGCACCCAGAGCAGTGATTAGCCTGACGGCATGTGATCAAAGGCTGTGATTAGAATTGTTAGTGTTTGCATTTTAACCTCCAAGTGAGCAGAAATAACACCTTATGCCTCCAACTCAGCCCTAAGCACCTGCTCAGTGAATGAATGAACAAAAGGCAACTCTACTGGTCTGTTGAAACAGAACTCCTGGCCCTTTGCCAACTTGTGGAGCAGCCCCTTAGGTGCTCAGCCCTCCAGCGCAGTTTCAGGGGGCCTAGAACATTCGGTCCCTGCACTTGAGAAACATAATCTCTTTATGAAGATAGAGCTGACATGCAGGAAACACAATTGTAACCAGCAGAGGAAAGCTTTCATCATTCCTTTCTATACTGTGGGCTCTAGTCCACACTGTGGGAGACCAGAAGGACTAAGTCAAAGTCAGCTTCTGGGGTAATTGAGCCAGAGCTGGGTCCTGGAGGGTGGGTAGCTTCTGAAAGGCCGGGAGGCAGGGGAGGCACTCCCTAGGGAGACAGCACAGAAGGGCAGGCGTGGGCACGCCTTGTGGGAGGAAAATGAAAACTCAGGACCCCATATCACTCTGCCAAAAGGAAAATATTAAGCTGAAAGCTGAGTCAGGCAAGACGCTGCCTTTCCTTTTGTTCCTAAGCAGACAGCTACAGATAAAAGGCTAGATAGCTCCACAGGCAGCTACTCTATATTCACCTTGTCCAAAGCGCAAGATGAATACATCATTGATAATTCCCTAACTGCTCCTTTTCTCTTGCAACATGAAGATTCCCACAGCCTCCCTCTTTCCCCCGCAGCCTGCTTTTCCCCGTTAAATATTGAAGCCCTCAAAACTATCTTTGGAGAAAGACACAGACCTCTCTTCCAACCACATCCTTAATGTTGGCAAAATAAACTAAATTGATTGAGGCCTGTCTCAGATATTTTTTGGTTTACATGTGATGGGGCTCAGGCTTAGGGCTCTAAAAAAGGGGCTTCCTCCCTTGTGCCCAATCTCACCTCCTCCCACTTCCCTTGTGCCTTCCTGCATGCCTGTCCCCCAAGTACCTGAGAACAGAACTTGGAACAGAAGGACTCTACCCCAGAGAAGACCTTGAAACCTCTAGATGCATGTCTAAAAAGCTCAAGACCAATGGATACATCACTGGGGCACATGATAAAGATGATGTTCACTCAAGGGCCACCCTGCCCTGGCAGCTACATTCAGATTTGCACCTGTGGCTCAGAGTAGCTCAGATTCAAGGGCAATGCAAAGCTTTGGTCCAGCTGCTGTCCAGGAACCACCATCCCCTAAAGGTGCCACCTGGAGTTTGAGGATGACATTCAGGGCCCTCACTAGCCATCACAGTTGCTCCCCCGGCTCGCTCTCTGACACACGGATCCGGCTGCTTGAGAACTCTGCTTCCCTTCTCTCCCTCTCCCCACAAGTGATTAGAGCACAGCACACGGTTCAGCCATCCCAGCTGTCCCAGCTCTGGAGAGGCACTCCAGGCAATAAAGACACAAGGGAGCCACCTTCAGACGTGAGAGGAAGGCCGAGGGGAACATGAGTGACGCCTGCCCTCAGGAAGGGGAAGGGTGGGGCAGGTGAGCACACACCTTGAGAACTCCCTAAGAAGCTTAGAAGAGGTGAATGAGGTCAATTAGAAGGAAAGGCCGTCATACACAGCCTGTGGAACGTGTCACCCATTTGGAAAGACTCTTTCCTTCCTTCACCGTTGCCTTGAACAACAGATCCTTGGGTGTTCATGACTGCAATGCCATGAGGGTGGGGGCATGGCTTACCCATGTCTGGGTTGAGGAGATGGATGACCCCAAGGCTGGGGCCTGGGCCTTTCTCCATGTTCCAGCTCTCTCCCTGGGCACTCTCATCCATTCCAGAGACCTTCACTGTCACCTATTGCTGACGATGCCCAAGTTTCACTCTAACTCTTGCTCTCCTGCAGGCACCAGGTCCACACATTCCCCTGCTGGCTCAGCATCTATACTTGGATGTTTCCCAGCCCCTCAAAGTCAACATGCCCAAATCCAAACATATGATCTTCTCCAAAACAGGATTCTTTTTCAGCATTTCCTGCTCCTGCAAATGCTCCATCAAACAGTCAACGAGCTGGAAATCCAGAAGCAGCCTTGATAGCCGTTTTTCCTCATGCCCCATATCCAATTTGGTACCAATCCTATAAATTTTACCCTTGAAATATCTGCCAAACCCCTCTGTTCTTCACCCCTCCACGAGTCCCACCCTAGTGCCAGCTCTCAGCCTCCTTCACCTGGGGGACAGCAATGCCCTCCTAACAGGTCTCCCTACTCCCTGTCCCTGTTCCCCAAGAGGCAGCCAGGGGTCCTTACAAAACATCCATCTGGCCATGACACCCTCAAGAGCACAAACTTATGGGGCTCCCATGGCTCTCGGGCTGGGACCCTGCATACTGCCCCGCCAGTCTCCACCCCCTCTCCTGCTGGCTCCCTAGGGTCCCGCCATACACCTCTGCTCCAGCACACCACGCTCCCCAGCCCAGCATCCTACATGCATTCTTCCCTCTGCCTGGACCACGCTTCCCTACACACTCTTCATCTGGTTGCGGGCCACCTACTATTTTGGTCCTTAGGGACCCAGAAAATCCAAAGCAATCCATTCTTGTTTCAAAAAGCTGCTAATCAAGGTGTTAAGACCAGAATATTCAGATACTACTAGAAAAGCTGATTTCCTTCCAACCTAGACATGAGTAAGGTTCCACAAGCTGGGTGGTGCAGGATTGGGAGGAGGTGCAGGCCACAAGGACCCATGTGATGTTGTTGGAGGAAGGCCTCGCCACTAGCACCCTGCCCCAAGACAAGCCCTTTCTCTGAGCTTAGTTTTTACTTCCGTGGTTGGGGGAAGGGTGTCATTATTATATCTTTTCCTCATAAAGTGAGTGTGATGATACAGTAAGAGAAAAGATCAACATTCCTTGGAAGTACATGAGCTATGAAAAATGCACAGGATAATTATCAAACCCTACTTCAGGACGTCCGTGCTGCCTCCTTCATCCGTCTCTTCTCCCCTTCATTCCAGCTGCTCTGCTTCAAGTCCCTGGAATTCCCTTTCTCTCCCAGCCCACTGCCTGCTCACCAGCCACTTCCTCCTGGAAGCTTCCCCAGACTAAGCAGGAGAAGCACTGGCTGGCTGTCCCCACCATTAGTACAAGTGGATTTACTCATCAGGGATGACCTTTAGGTACAGTCTTGGCTGTTTCATATCAGTGGCTTCAGGCAAGACCTCTGTCCCTTCTCATTGGAGCCAACCTCACCACCTCCCAGGACTGCAGGTACCTTAGGTCACTCTACAGAGGCAGATGAAGAAGGGGCAGGATCAGAGACGTTGAGAGAAAAGAACAGAGACTGAAAGATGGAGAGGCCCAAATCGCAATGAAAAAATAGGTGAAGGCTGTTTTCAGAGTCTCCCCAAACCAGTCCTTCCGAAATCTCCTTTCTGAGCCTGCCCAAAGCCCCTCCTCAGCTTCTGTGCCCCATATTCCACCCTCCACTGTCCATCTACCATCAGGGCTTCCAATGACCATTTCCTCATTTAACCACTGGCTCCTTTGCTAATCAGCTAATTTACACCAAAGTACAAACAGCCCATACTGACGTCCTGATATTGGTAAAAAGCATTTTGAAAACATTAAAAGGTTCTGCAGATGGCAGAAGCCCACATCCTGATGGGGCAGAGGTCATAGCCTGAAGGCATAATCTCTAATGGGGTGAGGGGAAGGGGGCTGAGAGGCAGGAGTTCTGGCTGGAACCTCCAAATAATGCTACATCCCCAGACAGTCTGGCAGGAACCTTCAAGGTCACTGCATAGGGCCGAGAGCTAGAAAGGCCCTTCTGAACAGGGGAGAGGGGCAGGCACAGAGTGTGGAGAGCTGGTTAAGAGTGAGAGAGGCTTGGGCATGTAGCTGACAGTGGAAACACCAAAGCCAAGGAGACCAGGAGACACAGTCAGGAGCAAGACAGGGCCAGATTGTGCAGAGAAAGGGCAGAAAGTGAGTTCACTAGGCATGGAGTGGGGGGCAAGGTGAGTCAGCAGGGACCTAGGCAGCTTCCAGAGCCTCCAAGAGAGACCAGCAGCAGGAGGAAGAGGTGTCCTGAGGGAGCTGGACTTCTGGGCAATTGGGCTTTTCCTCTGAGTTTCTCTCTTGGCATCATTACTGTCTCATTCCTAACTCCTGGTGGCTGAAGTATGAAGGGCCCTGAAATGAGGGGCCACCTCCATCCTCAACCTCCCAAAGCCACTGCTTCTAGCAAAACCAGACAGGCCCAGGGCTGCCCTGTGGGGAGACAGAGCATCTGCACTCTCCCAGGCTTCTGCACTAGTCTACTTTCCTTCCTCACTATCTACTTTCCTTCCTCACTAGTCTACTTTCCTTCCTCACTATCTACTTTCCTTCCTCACTAGTCTACCTTCTTTCCTCACTAGTCTACTTTCCTTCCTCTCTAGTCTACCTTCCTTCCTCACTAGTCTACTTTCCTTCCTCTCTAGTCTACTTTCCTTCCTCACTAGTCTACTTTCCTTCCTCTCTAGTCTACCTTCCTTCCTCACTAGTCCACTTTCCTTCCTCACTAGTCTACTTTCCTTCCTCACTAGTCCACTTTCCTTCCTCACTAGTCTACTTTCTTTCCTCACTAGTCTACTTTCCTTCCTCTCTAGTCTACCTTCCTTCCTCACTAGTCCACTTTCCTTCCTCACTATCTACTTTCCTTCCTCACTAGTCTACTTTCCTTCCTCACTAGTCTACTTTCCTTCCTCACTAGTCTACTTTCCTTCCTCACTAGTCTACTTTCCTTCCTCACTAGTCCACTTTCCTTCCTATCTACTTTCCTTCCTCACCAGTCTACTTTCCTTCCTCTCTAGTCTACTTTCCTTCCTCACTAGTCTACTTTCCTTCCTCTCTAGTCTACCTTCCTTCCTCACTAGTCCACTTTCCTTCCTATCTACTTTCCTTCCTCACCAGTCTACTTTCCTTCCTCTCTAGTCTACTTTCCTTCCTCACTAGTCTACTTTCCTTCCTCTCTAGTCTACCTTCCTTCCTCACTAGTCTACTTTCCTTCCTCTCTAGTCTACTTTCCTTCCTCACTAGTCTACTTTCCTTCCTCTCTAGTCTACTTTCCTTCCTCACTAGTCTACTTTCCTTCCTCTCTAGTCTACCTTCCTTCCTCACTAGTCCACTTTCCTTCCTCACTAGTCTACTTTCCTTCCTCACTAGTCCACTTTCCTTCCTCACTAGTCTACTTTCCTTCCTCACTAGTCTACTTTCCTTCCTCTCTAGTCTACCTTCCTTCCTCACTAGTCCACTTTCCTTCCTATCTACTTTCCTTCCTCACCAGTCTACTTTCCTTCCTCTGTAGTCTACTTTCCTTCCTCACTAGTCTACTTTCCTTCCTCTCTAGTCTACCTTCCTTCCTCACTAGTCCACTTTCCTTCCTCTCTAGTCTACTTTCCTTCCTCACTAGTCTACTTTCCTTCCTCTCTAGTCTACTTTCCTTCCTCACTAGTCTACTTTCCTTCCTCTCTAGTCTACTTTCCTTCCTCACTAGTCTACTTTCCTTCCTCTCTAGTCTACCTTCCTTCCTCACTAGTCCACTTTCCTTCCTCACTAGTCTACTTTCCTTCCTCACTAGTCCACTTTCCTTCCTCACTAGTCTACCTTCCTTCCTCACTAGTCCACTTTCCTTCCTCACTATCTACTTTCCTTCCTCACTAGTCTACTTTCCTTCCTCACTAGTCTACTTTCCTTCCTCACTAGTCTACTTTCCTTCCTCTCTAGTCTACCTTCCTTCCTCACTAGTCCACTTTCCTTCCTATCTACTTTCCTTCCTCACCAGTCTACTTTCCTTCCTCTCTAGTCTACTTTCCTTCCTCACTAGTCCACTTTCCTTCCTCACTAGTCTACTTTCCTCCCTCACTAGTCTACTTTACTTCCTCTCTAGTCTACTTTCCTTCCTCACTAGTCTACTTTCCTTCCTCTCTAGTCTACCTTCCTTCCTTACTAGTCTATCTTCTTTCCTTACTAGTCTACATTCTTTCCTTATAAGCCTTCCTTCCTTGTGATTACGTAGGGCTTGATGGAAGGAATCACATTCTGTTTAGCTTTAATTCCCAATGTTTTATACAATACCTTGGCAAGTTAAATGGGTCTGCAATGAATGAACAGAAATGTGAAATACTGCATGTATATCATCCCCACCCCAACCTCCCAAAGAATGGTCATTTGCTGTGCTTGGAGCCTGGCATGATGGTGTGGGTAATGGGGGTATAGGGGGAAGGCAGCAGTGGATGAGTGTTGGGAGATGAAGTGGTCCAGACAGGTAGGTGCGGACTTGATCACGAAAGACCCTGTATGTCATATACGACAATTTGGTCTTCATCCTAAGAAGAGTAGGCAACCATGGGCCTGCTGAAGGCATGCCCTCGTAGGAGCCTGAGAGAGACCTGGGTGCTTTCAGATTTGAAGACCCTACCCCCGGACCCCTCCTCAAGTGCCCTGGGCACTTCATTTCAGTTAGAATCAACATTTACACCCAGGTCTCATCGTGCTTCTTGCATGAATTGGACCCAGGACAACAACCAAAATTTGAAGCTCCAGGCTTAAAATTTGGGCCCAATGGCCCTCCTGATTACCCCACCCCTTGCCCCAGAGGTCCTGCAGAACAGCACTTCCCTCAGTCTCTGTATGCAACCACAGTAACAGGACTGCTCTCCAGTTCCCTCCATACTCACACACACATAAAATCCATTTGCAAATCCACCTCTTGGGCTCTGCTTGTCTTACAGCCTTGGCTCAGAATTAGCCCTCTCTCCCCAATGCACATGCCCCCCTTTCCTGATGATGCCACCACCACAGTTTGCATCCTTGCCTTGTTCCCCTCTGATAGAAGTAAGCTGGCCTCCCTACTGCTAATCTTGCTTCTCTCCCATCCTGGGCTCACACCACAGCTACTATTACCATTTTGAAACAATCTCACCAAGTTAGTCCCATTCTGTGGCTTCCTACTCTTCTTAGGATGAAGACCAAATTGTCATATATGACATACAGGGTCTTTCATGAGCGAGTCCGCACCTACCTGTCTGGACCACTTCATCTCCCAACACTCATCTACTGCTGGCCTTCCCCCTATACCCCCATTGCACATACCATCATGCCAGGCTCCAAGCACAGCAAATGACCATTCTTTGGGAGGTTGGGGTGGGGATGATATATATGCAGTATTTCACGTCTCTGTTCATTCATTGCAGACCCATTTAACTTGCCAGGTATTGTATAAAACATTGGGAATTAAAGCTAAACAGAATGTGATTCCTTCCATCAAGCCCTAGGTAATCACAAGGAAGGAAGACCTATAAGGAAAGAAGGTAGACTAATAAGGAAAGAAGACAGACTAGTAAGGAAGGAAGGTAGACTAGAGAGGAAGGAAAGTAGACTAGTGAGGAAGGAAAGTAGACTAGTGAGGAAGGAAAGTAGACTAGAGAGGAAGGAAAGTAGACTAGTGAGGAAGGAAAGTAGACTAGAGAGGAAGGAAAGTAGACTAGTGAGGAAGGAAAGTAGACTAGTGAGGAAGGAAGACTAACAAGGAGATAATCTCCAGAATGGGAGGAGAGTCAACATGAAAGTATGAAGAAGGATCCATGGAAGCAGAAGCCCTCAGCTCTCCCTAGAGCTGTCAGGGAGGCTCCCAGAGGACACGGCTTTTGCATGCA
Organism: Pongo abelii; assembly: GCF_028885655.2. Taxonomy (NCBI): domain Eukaryota; kingdom Metazoa; phylum Chordata; class Mammalia; order Primates; family Hominidae; genus Pongo; species Pongo abelii. The sequence continues at coordinate 5,989,190 of NC_071995.2, forward strand.
CCTAGAAGAATTAACTAGGCATCTACCAATGGGCAAAGGAGGAAAGGAGACTCCAGGAATAAAGGCAGTGATTTGTATGATCCATTGCAATGGGCCTCGGGCTGGCTGGTTGAGATCATGGCCCTCCTGAGAGCAAGGACTGCCAGCCTCCTCACCCTCCTTTTCTGCCTGCAGAGTCCCCAAAAGGGGCCAGCTACGTGGTGGGATTTGAGGGGCACAGAAAGGGCCCCATCTGGTGTATAGTGCACACTTCTTAACATAGCCTACGAGGCCCTTTACCATCTTTCTTGTCAACCTTCCCATTGTCATCTCCTGCTAGTGACTCGCCTCTTGTGCACACACAGCCACACATGCACAGAAACTCCAGAGAGAATGAACTGCCTGCAGCTCCCAGAAGGTGATCTGCTTTTTTATTTGCCCTTCTGCCTCTAAACTTCTCTCCCCAACCATACAACCACCCCAAATTCCACTCTGTTAATGAGGTTCACAATTTATTATAATGTTAAAAGATTTTAAGCAAGAGAACAACATAATTAGATTACATTAGAAAGATGGCCCTGGCTGTACAGTGAGGATAAATAAGGTGCCAGGAGAAGGATGGATAAATGGATGGGTGGGTGGGTGGATGGACAGGTGGGTAGGTGAATAAATGGATGGACAGATTCCTAACTGCTTTTCTGATACAGCTACCCTTTATAAAATTCACAAAATTTTATTTCACTGTTCACACTGCTACTCAAAACTTCCATTGTCTTGAGGCTTACAAACAACTTGGCATTCAAACACTTACACAGCTGACTGTTACATGTCTCTGCTGCCAAATCCCTCCATCAGACAAGAACATTCCTCTTTAGTCAAACCTGTCCCCACACTGATGCTCACTTGGTGCCTCTGCCTAGGCAGTTACTTCTGTTTGGTATATCCTCTCCACTAAGCTAAGTCATACCCAGGTAAAGTCCTACTCCTATACCAAGCCTTCCCTAACCACTGAAGGAAGTCCTCTAGAAGTTCAGATTTGCCTTTTATATCTTTGTATTCCTAGCACAGGACTCTGGATGCAATAAGAGCTCTAAAAGCTTTTGGAGGTAAAGATGTAGGGAATTGAGGAATCCTTTCTTGTGAGTGAATTTTGAAACAGGATGGATTCCCCTGTGCTGAACTGAACATAGAACTGCCCTACTAATAACAACTACAACACTAATCGCTAACACTTTACGTGTCAGACACTGTTTTAAACACTTTACATGTATCAATTTATGTAATCTTCACGATAACCCTGAGGTAGGTACCATTGTTGTCACCATTTTACTGATGAGGAAACTGAAGCACAGAGAGGCCATGTAAGTTGTCCAAGATCACCAGCACACTCAGTCCACACTTTTCTCCACTAAGCAATGCTGTGCAAAAGGAAGATGAATGGCTAACATTACTTGGTAAATCCCTTCCTGGCTGGACATTCTTAACATCCCTCACTCTTTAAAAAGGGCTTTTTACAAATAGCATTTATAGTCAATGATCAGACCCAAGATCCTAACAGTTAAGACCAAGAGAATAAGAATAAGAGAGAATTATCTTATTGAGAATGTAATCGAATGAGAAATTCATTTCAGGAAGTGCTTCTCTCAATGACAAAATTTACAAATTGGGACTTGGATGAGTTGCCTAAATGAAACTTACTCATTGGCAGCCCATCCTACACTTTGGTTTGGAGTGTGGCTGATGAGATTAAGGTATAAATGCCCCTCCTTACATGTCATGAGGAAGTAGCCAGTGTACAACATAAAATTGGTCAAAACTGGTCTGTTGGCTTATTAATTATAACCTGTTTTGCAACAGATTTGCTCTGTTTGCTCTTCCATTGACATCCTGGGTATATTCAACGGGCTCCCTCCGTGTCCCTCATCATTCTCCACCACCCATAAACATCTCCCATCTCTTCCTCCTGGGTGTAACCAAGATTAACGATATCTTTCTTACTCTCATCTCTCCAAAGTAGGAATAGGTTTCTCCTACCCAAAATGGACTGGGACTGAGGTTAAAGCCTAAAACAGCTCTTCCAATCATAGCTCCCACTCTCAGGCTACTGAGGTCTTTGGAACTGGGTGAGATGCTGGGGGTTATGGAAGGATGCAGCAGACATGAGGGATAGGAACAATCCTGAGAATTTCATAAAATATCCCAAATATATTTATTTATAATCTCTAGAAAAGTGCTCAGAAAATGCCTCTGTTACAGCTTTTTTAACTGGTATGAGTAAATTCATATTGTATAGACAGTGAGCTTAATGGGCTAGTTGCACATTGCTTGAGGATAAGCATAGTACCTATCTTGTTCACCACTGTATCCTAAGCCCTGAGCATATGGCCTGGCACATAATAATCTTTGAGGGCAGCATGTGAGAAAAGGAGGTTCAACAGCAAACATCCACCGCAACGGTAATACCATGTAAAAGTCGAGAGAATTGTTCATGAAGGTACTGGAGACACCCCTAGGGACTCCCATCATTACTGAGTCAGACTTTAAGGGTGACTGGAGATACCATAATAACTAGTGGGGGAAAATTTTGATAAATACATTTTTTATTTTCTCATAACTTCTCCTCCACCAGGCTACTGTGGTCTAGCCAAATGCAGATCGCTCTTATTTAAAACCAGGATATGTCCTCATTTGAGCATCTGTAAAATTATGGCCACCATATCCCAAAGGACAAAACTGGGAGAAAAAAAGTTCAGGAGAAGGGGCACAGAAGCATACAAGACCTATTCTGTGTGGAGAAGGAGCCTGTCATGGGAAGCCAGACTTAAAATATTAGGATTCCGCAATTGGAAAAAGACAAATGGGAACAGAGGGGTTCTCAACCTTGGATATTCATTCGAATCACCCAAGAAGGTTAAAGTATTGATGTCTGGGTTTCACCTCCACAGATTTGGACTCAATTTATCTGGGGTGATTCTATGGTACAACCAGGGTTGAGACCATTAGTCTAGAGAATCACTAACAGAGTCAAAACAGGGAGCACAGATCTAGTCACAGATCTTGAAATATTAGAAGAAAGAAGCACCACTATTTGGGTGGATTTACATTTCCCTAATGACCAATAATGTTGAACATCTTTTTACGTGCTTACTAGCAATTTGCATATCTTCTTTGGAGAAATGTCTATTCAGAGCTTTTGCTCATTTTAAAATCAGGTTCATCTTTTTATTGTTGAGTTATAAGAGTTATTTCTATATTCCAGATATAAGTCCTTTGTCTGATATATGACTTATAAATATTTTCTCCCATTCTGTAGGTTGTCTGTTCAATTTTCTTGATGGAGTCAAGAGAAGCACCTGCAACCAAAAATGCTCTTTTGGAGCATTTTTAATTTTTATGAAGTCCATTTTGTCTGTTTTTTATCTGATGTGTCATGGTTTGACTATCTGTGTCTCTTCCAAAATTCATATTGAAACAACCCTCAATGCAGCAGAATTAAGAAGTGGGTCCCTCTGAGAAGGATTAAGTCATAAGGGCTCTGCCTTTACAAATGGGTTAGTACCCTTATAAAAGGGCTCAAAGGAACAAGCTAGACCCTCTTTTTGCCCTTCTCCCCCCATGTAAGGACACAAAAACAAAGTGCCATCTTGGAAGCAGAGAGCAGCTGTCACCAGACACTGAATGCTGACACCTTGATCATGGACTTCCCAGCCTGGAGAACTGTAAGAAATAAATTTCTGTGCTTTATACATAAGCCAGTCTCTGGCATTTTGTTAGAGTGAGCAAACTGAGACAGAGTGCTCGTGGTTTTGGTGTAACATTAAGAAAATATCACCTAAACCAAGGTTGCAAAGATTTACTTCTATGTTGTCTTCTAGTTTTATCGATTTAACTACTACATTCACATCTACGACTCACTTTGAGTTAATTTTTATGCATGAGTGAGGAAAGGGTCCAACTTCATTCTTTGTACATGACTCTCTAGTTGAATTCAGCATAATCAAAGCTCCAGAATTTTTATAGAATTTTATTTTTATAGAATATTTACTTGGATGCAACATCATCAAAGCTCCAGAATTCTATACTATAAAGTGACGGGCACTTAGGTTGTTTCCATATCTTGACCACTGTGAATAATGTTTCAATGAACATGGCAGTGCAGATATCTTTACCAGATAGTGATTTTACTTCTTTCAGTATATACCCAGAAGAGGAATTTCTGGGTCATATGGTGGTTCCATTTTTTTATTTCTTTAGCAAATTCAAACTGTTTTCCACAATGACTGCATGAAACTGCATTCCACCAACAGTGTATAAGGGCTCCTTTTTCTCCACATTCCTTCCAAAAGAGTTATCTCCTGACTTTTTTTATAACAGCTATCCTAACAGGTATGCGATGACATCTCACTGTAGTTTTGATTTGCATTTCCCTAATGACTGGTGATGTTGAGCACCTTTTCATATACCTGTTGGCCATTTTCATGTCTTCTTTGGAGAAATATCTATTCAGGTCATTTGCCTATTTTTTAATTGGGTTATTTGTATTTTTGCTATTGGGTTGTGTGAGTTCCTTATATATTGTGAATATTAACTTCTTATTTGATATATGGTTGCCAAATATTTCCTTCCACTTCACTGGCTGCCTTTTCATTTTGTTTCCTTTGTCTCTTTTTCATGGATCACTTATTTCTATTTCTTTGCACGTCTAGTAAGTTTTATGGTGTACTGGACATTGTGAATGATAAAACATTATCTTCCTATCAAGAGGGTTAGAATTTTTTTTTTTTTTTAACTTTCTAGCAGGAAGTTCAACTATGGGCTGATCACTTTGAGCTTATGCAGGAGTTTGCTGTTGTTGTCAGGGTATGTTGTGGAAAATCCAAGGTATTTCTCAAGAGGCTCTAATCTGGAAGGGTTCAGCCTCTAAACTCTTGTCTTCCTTATTGATCTTTTTAGGCTTGGCCTTAGTGTTCTTCAGGGACCGTCCAGAGTAAATTTTTCTCTACCACGTGGTTCTTACTCCTAAAACAAAGCCCCTGGGGGCTACATGTCTGGAATGTTAGGACATGTGTGTTAGGACATGGTCATGAGGTCTTGCCACTCTGGCTGGGATGGACTTTCAACATCTCCCAGTGCCGTTCGACCTCTTCCATTTCTGTTCTGATCTCAATGCTGCAGCAGCTTCTCTCTGGCAAACTTCGTATGCCTCACCCTGTGCATGTGAAGCCTCACTCTTAGCCAAGGACTCATGAAGGGTCCCCAAAGAGCCCTCTGGGCACCTCCTTTCACACACATTCCTCCTCTCTGTGTTCTTCCCCATAATTTCCAGCCATTTTGCTGCTCCAAATTTTTATCTCTGTCTTCTCAGTTCAGTGGGATCCTTTCCTCCACGTGGACTCCAGATCCCTGACCCCTGGTAAATAGCCTGCACTCAGAGGGCTAAATTTCTCTTCTTTCAGGGATTGTACTTCTATGCTGGTGCTTGTTCAGTGCCTGAAAATAATTGATTTACATATTTTTTTCCAGTATTATAAATTATGACAGAATGTCTATCCCAGGACGAGTTATTCCATTATTTCTGGAAGCAGAGGTTCATGACAGTCAGGTTTGTAATCAAAAGGTTTCTGTTAGCAAATAGTGTCAAATGGAGATTATTGGCAAGGGCCAAAAATAACAGGACTCTTTGATGCTAATTCAAAAGTGATCCTCATACTTTAAAAAAGAAAGTAATTATTTTATTTATTTATTTATTTACTTATTTATTTATTTATTTATTTATTTTGAGATAGAGTTTCGCTCTCTTGCCCAGGCTGGAGTGCAGTGGCGCAATCTCGGCTCACTGCAACCTCTGCCTCCCGGGTTCAAGTGATTCTCTTGCCTCAGCCTCCTGAATAGCTGGAATTACAGCTACGTGCCCAGCTAATTTTTGTATTTTTAGTAGTGATGGGGCTTCACCATGTTGGCCAGTTGGCTAGGCTGGTCTCCAACTCCTGACCTTAGATAATTCACCCACCTCGGCCTCCCAAAGTGCTGTGATTATAGGCATGATCCACTGCACCCGGCCTATTTTATTTACTTATTAAGATAAACTAAGGGCCGGGCACGGTGGCTCATGCCTGTAATCCCAGCACTTTGGGAGATCGAAGCAAATGGATCATGTGAGGTCAGGAGTTCGAGACCAGCCTGACAAACATGGAGAAACCCCATCTCTACTGAAAAAGAAACACAAAAATTAGCTGGGCGTGGTGGCAGGCACCTGTAATCCCAGCTACTCAGGAGGCTAAGGCAGGAGAATCGCTTGAACCCAGGAGGCGGAGGTTGCAGTCAGCCAAGATTGCACCATTGTACTTCAGCCTAGGTGACAAGAGCAAAACTGTCTCAAAAAGAAAAAAACAAGATAAGCTAAGATCCCAACCTTTTTTCTTGTCCTGAGGTAGGCCACAGGAGCACCTGTAACCAAGGCCAATATTTTTTTCAAAAAATAACTTTGTGGCCAGGCGAGGTGGCTCAGGCCTGTAATTCCAGCACTTTGAGAGGCAGAGGCAGGCGGATGATGAGGTGAAGAGATCAAGACCATCCTGGCCAACACAGTAAAACCCCGTCTCTACTAAAAATACAAAAATTAGCTGGGTGTGGTGGTACGCACCTGTAGTCCCAGCTACTTGGAAGGCTGAGGCAGGAGAATCGCTTGAACCCGGGAGGCGGAGGTTGCAGTGAGCAGAGATGGCACCACTGCACTCCAGCCTGGCGACAGAACAAGACTCCATCAAAAAATAAATAAATAAATAACTTTGTGTTTCCTTGAGAATACTTAATTCAACATAATCAAAAGCTCCAGAATTCTAAACCACAAAGCACAGAAGAGATGACTTTGCCTAGAAATTGCTCTCCGCTCCTCTTTTCAACATTTCAATTTGAGCACCTACTCAATGAAACACCCATTCATTGAGGACCTACCATGTGTCAGGCTGCAGTAAGGATCAAAGATGAGTTAGATCCATCCTCCATCCCTGCCTTTGAGTATCTGTCCCCACCTGTGGTATGCAGAAGTGTGAGGTGGGTTAAATCTGTTAGGTTGGTGGAAATTTGGGAAAGGCTCTGTTGAGCAAGGCTTAGAAGTATGGAGATTTGACATGAACAGTCTCTCAGTGGACTGGGTTAATGCTCTTATAAGTAATTTATTATTATCCACACCGATGGTGAAGGATACCACGAGTCACAGTAATGCCATTCCTGTTTACTGAAACGTAGAAAGCGCATGGAAGAACAGGCATGGAAGGCTTCCAGGGGCCAGGGCCAGAAGTAGCACATGTCACTGTTCAGATTCCTTTGGCTCAAATTCAGTGTCATAACTAATTGTAAGAGAGGCTAGGAAATAAGTTCGAGCTGTGTATTCAGGAAGAAGAGGAGAACATGGATTTTGGTAAGCAGCTAGTAGTCTCTGTCACAGAGGCCTACCAAAAATGAAAAGCTTGGTGTGGCATATTCACACCTTATATTGTGTTAAAGTTATACATTTCCACATTTATCTCCCCAAGTAGGCTCTGAGATCCAGTTCAGCGCCCAGGACAAGGCAGGGATATGGTAAATGCTTATTAAATGGTTTTTAAATGGATGGATGGATGGATGGATGGATGGATGAATGGATGGATGGTGAGCTTGTGTGACAGTAGTTGGCCAACAGATTCTGTTGCTTCTTGAGGCGCCTCCTAGAATGCCACATATCGATGTTGTCAATTTAGAGAAAGATGCTTGCCTTCCCATTTGATATGGAAGGTGGGCATGCCTCCAGTACACCTATAAACTGGATCAAATCATTTAGGCACAAGTTAACTACATTTAGCAGCACTTAGCACTTGAATTTAGATAGATTGTATAGAACCCATTCCTGCACCCTCTGATTCTTAAACTGGTATTATCATCAGTTCTCTAACGTATGTTTTAGAAGTCAAAGAGCCACACAGAAGCCGTCCAAGTGGAGGGTCCTCCCCATCATTGAGGCACACACTTCTAAGACCAGGAAGCCTAAGCATTCTTGGGGATTTGCAGGCAGAGAAGAGCTTTTCCTTCTCCAGTGACAGACTTGTCTTGCTCCTGGGTTCATGCAAAACCACAATAACACACTACTTCATGTCCATGAGGATGGCTATAATAAAAAGATGAATAATAACAACTGCTGGTGAGTTTGTGGAGAAATCAGAACCCTCATAAATTGCTGGTGGGAATGTAAAATGGTACAGCCACTTTGGAAAATCGTCTGACAATCAAAGTTAAACATATGACCCAGCAATTCTTCTCCTAGGTATATGCCCAAGAGAACTAAAAAACATGTACACACAAAGACTTGTACTTGAAAGTTCATAGCAGTATCATTTATAGTAACCAAAATTAGGACACACAAATGCCCATGGACTGGCAAATGGATAAACAAAATGTAGCCTATCCACCCAAGGAAATAGACTTCAGCTATAAAAAAGAATGAAGTACCGACACATGTAACAATACACCTTAACCTTGAAAGCATTATGCTAAGTGAAAGAACACAGACACAAAATGCCACATATTGTATGGTTCCATTTACATAAAATGTGTAGAATAGGCATATCCATGGAGACAGAAAGTGGATTCGCAGTGGCCAAGGGCTAGGGGGAGGGAGGAAAAATGAGTGACTGCCATTGAGTGTGACGTTTCTCTTTAGGATGATGCAAATGCTTTAAACTAGATTGTGGTGACGGTTGCACAACTCTGTGAATATACCAACAGCCACTGAACTGGACACCTTTAAAGGGTAAATTTTATGGTATGTGAATTGTATCTCAATAAAGCTGTTTTTCAATGGAATTCCTAGAATTAAAAATTACAATTATGGGAAAGAAAAATCCATTGGGTGGGATTAACAGCAAACTGGAGATGGCAGAGAAAGGATCAGTGAAGTTAAAGATGGATCCAACAAAAGGAATCAAATCTAGAGACCAGAGGACTAAAGATTGGAAAAATTTAACAGCACCTCAGAAACTAGTGGGGCGATACCAAAGAATGTAACATTCATGTGACTGGAGTTCCACAAAAAGAAGAGAAGAAAAGCAGATCAAAAAATAGTTGAAGAAGAAAAAAAATAAAAATAGTTGAATAAATAGTGGCTGAAGTCATCTCAAAATTTGATAAAATACAATAGCTTATAATAACAGATTTAAGAAGTCCAGCAAACTCAAGGTAAAAAAAAAAAAAAAGAAAACCACACCTAGATACATCAGAGTCAAAATACTGAAAACCAAAACTGAATATCAAATCTTGAACACTACCAAATTCAAAAGAGATTATACATTAATAAGATAATGAAGAATATTTAAATATGAATTTAGGCTAGCTTCTCATCAAAATAATGGAGACCAAAAGAGTGATACCCAGAGGACTGGGGCTGGGGGTGGAAAAAAAGCTGTCAAACCATTTGTCTATATCCAATGAAGTATCCTTCAAAAATAAGGAGGAAATAAAGACATTTTTCATAAAAACACAAGCTGAGAGAATGTCACCAGCAGAACTGCACCTCCAACAATGCTACAGGATGTTCTGCAGGCTGAAGGGAAAGGATAACAAATGGAAATGCAATTAAGAACTCTTCCTAAGAACTCTTCCTGATGGAGTGCCGCGTATCACTTTCTTACACAGCGAAGGAAAAAGAGACTCAGTGTCACTGCTCCAAATAGACTATTAGCCATTGAGCGTTCCCTATGACTAAGTCACTACTTTTAGGATTACAGGTTTAACCTATTAATTAGTTACGATATAAATTTCATGGTTTTCAAATAGCATTTTTTAAAGTGTAATGGGGTAGAATGGACCAGAAAAGAATAAGGCAAAAACATTCCTCTTTTAAAATTAAAAATAATATGAGAAATGCCCACATGATAAATAATACTTATTTTAAAAACCTACTAAAGAAAATACAGCTCATTATGTTGGGCAATGTCTTACATCAGTATCACCACAAACTCCTGATATTTTAGTGTAGATAAACCAGTCTCCTTTTATTAGATAATGAGAGCCATGTTACTTACTGTCTTCCCTTTCCCTTTGAATGCCAGGAACACATGGCCTGAGCCACAAGACCCCACACGACCTGGCTGGCTCTTACCTCTCTCCCTCTTGATCCCTCTGCTGCAGCCCTTAGCTTCCCCACACTATTCCTCCACGGCCCAAGCATCTCCTTGCCATGGGTTCTTTTGCCTTTACTTCCTTTGCTAGATAATTCTCCAGATATCTGCATGGCTTGTTCCTTCATTTAATGCAATCTCTGTTCAAATTCATCTCCTAAGAGAGGCCTTCGCTAACCACTTAGTTACGAATAGTGATGGAGAATAGACATTTCTCAAAAGAAGATATATAAACAGCCAACAAACATATGAAAAAATGTTCAGCATCAATAATCATCAGGGAAATGCAAATTAAAACCGCAATGAGATAACCCACCTTACTCCTGCAAGAATGGCTATAACTAAAAAGTCAAAAATTTTAGTAGATGTCAGCACGGATGTGATGAAAAGGGAACACTTTAACACTGCTGGTGAGAATGTAAACTAGTACAAGCACTATAGAAAAACAGTATGGAGAGTCTTTAAAGAACTAAAAGTAGAACTACCATTAGATCCAGCAATCCCACTACTGGGTATCTACCTAAAGAAAATGAAGTCATTATATAAAAAAGACACATGCACATGTATGTTTATAGCAGCTCAATTCACAATTGCAAAGATAGGGAACCAACTTAAGTGCCCATTAACCAACGAGTGGATAAAGAAAATGTGGGATGTCTGTGTTTGAGTGTGTTTGTGTGTGTGTGTGTGTGTGTGTGTGTGTGTGTGTAATACTACTCAGCCAAGAAAAGAAATAAAATAAGTCTTTTGCAGCAAATTGGATGGCGCTAGAGGCCATTATTCTAAGTGAAGTAACTCAGGAATGGGTAACTAAATATCATATGTTCTCATTCATAAGTGGGAGCTAAGCTATGAGGATGCAAAGACATAAGAATGATATCATGGACTTTGGGGACTCAGTGGGTAGGGTTGGGAGGAGGGGTAAGGGATAAAAGATTACATATTGGGCACAATGTACACTGCTCGGGTAAGGAGGCACTAAAATCTCAGAATTCACCACCAAAGAACTTATCCGTGTAACCAAAAAAAAAATCCTGTACCCTAAAATCTACTGAAATTTTTAAAACAATTTTTAAACAATACAGATGGATTCTATTGTGTACTAGAGGCAATAACGCCGTCCCTAGCAGCCAAATACCTGCTATGCATGTGCTCTAGCAATGTCATACATAGGATGGGATGGGCTTCTCTCAGCCCACAGAAGGGGTCCACAGAATGGGTAGCTTTCCAGAAAATCAGGTCTTTGTTACAGAAAATTATAGACACACTTCCCAGTAGGCCCAAATGCCTCTCACCCTGCAACCTTGCCCCACAATGGAAGATGAAGAGATGGCACACCTGGAAACTGGACTAGAACTTGAGGTGTGTGTTTGGATCCCACCCTTACCCCTCACACAGCCTCTACAATCAACCAGCAGAGTGGCTCTGGTACCCACATAGAGGCAACTCAGAGAGCAGAAGCAGTTGCTGCAAAGGATTGAATCAGGTGCTTGGCTCCGGAAATGACGGGTGCACGTTAAGACACACTGAGAGGAGCAAATGAGCCCTGGATGCCCAGCAGCTGAGCCCGGGTGACAGAGAGACTGGGCAGGGGCTCTGATGCCAGGTCCCAAGGACAAAGACCCGGCAGGTGGAGGGCCAAGAGGACCACAGTCCTCTGGAAGCACCTTCACCTTGTCTAAGATCCTCCCTCCACCTGCCACCTGCCTTTAGGCTGAGATCTGACCTCGCTCAGTAGGACCTTCTGCCCCAGACGAGGTTCCACACGGTCCCGGGGTGGTATTTCTCCACATCTGCTCACAAAGTATCAGGACTGTGACCGACACCACCTCCCAGTTCACTCAGCTCATTGTTCATGCCAAAGGAGCGGGCACCTCCCTCTTGATGCCTGTCTCAAGAATTACTAGAAACACAACAGCCGACAAAGTCCCTGTCCCAGGCAAAGTCAGTCCTGCCCAAAAGCAATAAAATAACGTCTTCCTTCTCCATACTCCACCTCAATTTGCTTTTCTTCTAAGAAAAGTCCCTAGGGAAGGTATAGCTGTGTTTCCCTGCAGCCTGGGGTGTAAATGCCTGATCTTGGAACCCTTCCTGAATGCGGTTTTGGGTAAGATACTGGAAGAAACTTCTGAAACTGAGAGGCCACTCCAGGGATGCCAAAGTCAAATTTGCTCTGTCCTCAGCGGACTGCTGCCGAGTTAAACCCACTCCGGCTGGTTGTTTACTTATTGTTTACTTTCAGATGCTGTAGGCTAAAACGTCCCCAGGACTTGTAACAAGGAGAGGCAACATCACAGAGGTGGGGACTGGTAACCAATCACGGAGAAGCGGCCGCCCCAAACCTCTGTTGTCCTACCTTCCCTCTCCTTGAGTTTAAAAAAAAAAAAAAAAAAAAAGTCTCGGAAATTACACAGACGTCCCTCAGAGTCCCTACCCTGGGAAAACGGGGTCAACTTCCCGCACCACCCTGCCCAGGCTCCCTTGGGGGTCCCCAATCCCGAAGGGTGGGAGTTCGGATGCCGCCTCCTTCACTCCCTCCCTCCTACCACCTGTGGGCGACCAGGACCAGGGTCCAGCCGGGAAACTCACCCCGCGGCCCGGGAGTCGCCATGATGTGGACGCAGACCCCGCCGGCCCGCGGCCGCGCGCTTCTGGGCAGGCTTATGCCGCCGCGGGGCTAATTCCATCGCGGCTCAGCTCCGTCCCGGCGCGCCCGCCCCTCGCCGGCTGCCGCCTCCTCCCCTCCCCATCCCTCCCGGCCGCCGGCGCCGCGCAGCCAGAGCCCAGCTCTCCCCGCTGCGCCCTGGGCGCCCGGGCGCTGGGAGCGGGGCGTCGAGAATGGAGCGCGCGCGGTCCCGCGGCCGGGTTGAGTCCAGGACACACTCGGGTCCGTGGGGCTGAGGGGCGAGACAGTAAACGCTCCCTGCTCCCCCAGAGCCGGGGTGACGCCCCACAACCTGCTTCGAGTGTAAAAATTCAGCCGGATTATCTCATGAACTGTCTGGCTGATTAGTTTCCAGTCCTGCCAGCAAAGCCTTCTTCCCGCCACCCCAAAGGGTCATCCACTGTCCAGGGGTTAGCCCTGGGGCGGGAGGGGGGGCGAGCCCCTGGACGGCAGATCCCCCACACCTGTCTCGACCCTAGGTGGAGACCAGCTGTCCCCACCTTCCCCTAGTTAAGCAGGACAAAAGGGAGAAGAGGCAGGTAGTAGGTGCACAAGGGACCGCAGAACAGAAGGAGGGGCTGCCAGAGGCAGGAGGAGGGGTCCATTTTATAAGAGCTGTCCCATGAGACGCTAGGAGGGTTAAGGAAGGTTGAGGTCGTAGATGATGGAAGCTCCATCCCCAGAGGGCAAGAGGAGTGCCATCTCCCCGGGACAGTTCACGGACCTGGGCAGGGGGATGGGAGGGAAAACCTCCAAAGGGCCCTTCTGCACGATGGAATCTGCAACTCCAAGATGCACGGAAGTAAAAGAAGTTCGTTAATACCATGGACCCCCAAAATGAAGAAGTACTATGTTAAGGTCAAGTATGCCATTTGTGATCACTGACCTTCAGGCATGACGATTTTCTCTCCTATATTGATAAGGTAGGCTGGTCATGATAGATCCCACTTCATAGAGAAGGAGCCTGGGGAAGCAAAGGGGAGTAAGTGACACCACAGTCGAGGGCAGAGCAGAAGGAAAACCACCAGATGTGATGTCCCAAACCAGGGCTTTATTCCATCCACTGCAATACTACCGGCTAATGCTTCTACAGGACTTCCTCTCCACCCAACACCCTTCTCAGTGCCTTCCCTGCAGTAGTTATTTTAATCCTAACAATAAGTATATGAGGCAATCACTGCAGTGTGCCCATTTTACAGATGTGAGGACTGCAGTGTTAAATGTCAAGTAACTTGCCTCTAAGAGGATCCTGGGATTCCAAAGCAGGCAGCCTGCCCTGGAGTCTGTGGCATAACACTCTGCTATTCTGCTCCTTTCTGTCCCTAACAACCCCTTTCTACCTGTCTACTTCCAGGGACCGTTATCATGTCTTTTCAATTCCCAAACGATTGAAAAATGGTCACCATTGCTCCTTCATTCATTACCTTTCTTCTTTCCCTCCAGCAGTTTCTTAGTCTCTGTATACTCCTTCCTTGAGACTCCCCTTAAAACATCCACTTTGGGGCAGTCTGTCTTGCCTGGTCTGAGGGTGAGTAAAAAAGAGGGTCCCTGAAACCAGGTACAGTGCCTTTGGAATACCTGTAAATAAAAGAAGACTGCCGAGACACCACTCCACACACACCAGCCCCACCAGTTTCTCTTCTTGCATCCTTTTTACTCAGCTCCCTTCCATTGCTTTGGGTTTTTTTTAAATAATCAAAACATGCGGTTTTCCAATTCAGCTTTTTTCTTGATGGTAAAATGACCTATCAGTAAACATGAGAAGTTCAAGCTAGCAAGACATAGGCAGTTGGAAAATCAACGACCTATGCTGCAGTGCTAGCCTTCCTGCTGAATTTCTCTGAAGTTGATGCCTCCAATAACACCTTGTCCCCAGCTAGCGTGTTAGGCGATCAGTCAGAAGAGTGACAGTTAATTCCCTGTCTCTGGATCTGATTTCCTACCAAGAGAGACCTTAGAGGCCACCCAAAGTTGCGAGTGGGGTGATGGATGGAGAGCAACCTTTGAATTACTGAGTAGTTATATAAAACTTCTATCCATTCTTCCTCCCTTCTGCCCCACTGAACTCCCCACCAAGCCTACTCAGCATAGTCTATGCCATTTTCCTGTAATGTGGCTTAAGGTTAAGCTCAGGCAGTTACAGAAATGGTAGAAACTTAGGGATGCAGCAGTCACTGGTCCCCATGTCAGCACGGGAAGAGTGTAAGCAACAGGAATCATGTGGCTCTGATGAGGTGGCCTGGGAGTTCTTATCCAGGTGTCAAGGCACCTGGGTCCTGAACCTGGCCCTGCCACCCAGCAGTTATGACCTTTGGCAAGTCACTTGAGTTCTCTGATCTGCTTTCATCACTTGTAAAGGAGTGGAGGAGGGACAGTGGACTAGATGACATCTAAGTCCCTTTTGACTCCATTATCCAGTACTTTCAATGAGCTGAGTTTCTCCTGTGTCAAAAGTATTTGGAATGAAAATCAATTCTTCATCAAATTCTTGTAATCCAGGACATCCCCTTCTTTCTCATGGGCATTCTCCCCAGCAAGAGTCCCCACCACCTTGCCAGCATGTACATGAAAACTCTTCCATAAATTTTAAGGAAGGACCATCTCTAATTGCAAGTGACAGTACCAGTTACTGATTTGGGGACTGGATGATGTTTGGTGTTATCTACACCACTTCCTCTTCCACTGAAGGATGTCTGGAGTACGTAGGACCTTGGCATCAAGCATAAAGCCCGAAAGAAACCCAGCCGGTCCAGCCCTCACCACAAAGGAAATCCCTAATGCTCTGCTGTTAACATTAGAGTCTCCTGGGAGATATACCTAATGCTAGATGACGAGTTGGTGGGTGCAGTGCACCAGCATGGCACATGTATACATATGTAACTTACTGCACATTGGGCACATGTACCATAAAACCTAAAGTATAATAATAATAATAATAATAATAATTACAATAAAAGAAAAAAAAAAAAAAAACCAAAAAAAAAAAACATTAGAGTCTCTTATTCCCTCCCGAAAGCCTTGATTTCCCCATTGTTATTCTCGCCACTTCTTACATGATTATAGAGCAATTTACAGTTACCTAAGGACTTGCAGGCCTTATTTTAGGCTGAGGTTGTTTATCCTCACCATCTTATGAGTGAGACCAACATTCCTGTTTTCCAAATGAGGAAACTGAGTCTGAGAACCACTAAGGGGCTTGTTTGAGGCCACACAGCTGAGCAAGGTCTGCCTCCAAATCTGGGGCTCATGCCCTCAGGCTGAGTTGGGGGACCACACTACTGCACCTGCCAGCACCCTGTTTCCAGGTCCCCATCAGTCCTCAGCACCTCTCCCTCCCACAGGGGCCACTATGGGTACAGAGGAACTCTGTGAGCCACGGGCTCAGAGAAATCCTTGCACACTTGGTCAGACACCTTCTCCACACTGCCAGCCATGTGACAACAATAGTATCTATCTCAGCAGGAGCCTGGCTCCAGGACCCACCCCTCTGCTATGTTCAGAAGCCCCTCCATTCAGAGAATGGAGAATCCAGTGCTGCTGGGAAAATCCCTTTTACTTTGTGCTGAGTTTCAGAAGAGGCCTACCCCATGCTATGCCTTTCCCACCCCTGGAGGCAAAGACATCACTTTTCCCCAGAGGCTAGCAGTATCTCACACTGACACAGAGGCTTGCAGATGGGGCCTGTGCTTCCTTCCTCAGAACCGGTCTCAGAACTCAGCCCCTGCCCACTGTTGCCATCTCAGTCCTACGACACAGTGCACCAGCAGCCTTTTGCAAGATAAGAGCTCAGCCTTTATTGCGGGCTCAGAAGGGCACAAGAGCAGAACATGCAGAGAACTGGCAGCACTCTGGCCTGGTCTGTCAGGCCAAGGCAGGCAGCAGCAGGCACCCACGCAGCTGCAGCAGCCTCACTTGCTGCACTTCCTGGGGGAGCATTTGCACTCCATGGCATTGAGAACCTCGTGGTACACAACAGAGCCATTGGTACAGTGCAGGGCCACCTGCATGGGCTCCGTCCGTGTCGGAGAGCAGCAGGAGCACTGGTCCTGCACATCGTTGATGTCAATGGAGTACATGGCTTTGCTGGCACATTTGCCCTGCAAGAAAGCAGAGGAAGATGGGAGCTTCACAATGGTGGGAAGTCCTGGCCTAGGCAGGGCTCTGGGGCAGCCTGCTTTCTCCCTGACCCCCTCCAAGCAAGGCAGGTCTGATCTCACCCAGAAGCACCCAGGACAGCTAGGCAATTTGTAAAGGAAGATCATAGGTCTGACATGTCCTCTCCTCTATGGTAATAATATCATACCCACATCCCTGTAGCTGCAATTTTTATGCATGTTAATGCATAAAATGTTTTATGCCTGATTATGCATGTTTTATGCAGGAGATTTTTATATATGTTTGATTGATCTTCAAGAATTGTGGCCCCCATCTTGCATAAATAACTCTCCATTTTCTGTAAAGGATTTGTTGAGTCTTTCTTCCGTTTTTGTTTTTCTCCTGGAGTCAAAAATTCAGTTACTTCAATAAAATATTTACTTTAAAAAAAAATGCTTCCAGTTCATTTCCCTTCTCTTCCCTGCAAATTTTCCAGATCCTTCTAGAATGTAACTAAGGATAGGTATCCAAACACGGAGGCTCAGCCCTCCGCACCCAGGCCTTATTGAAGCAGAGCCCTTACCTGGCAGTAGTGGATATCCACCTCTACTTCGGACTTACAGCTTCCCACCTTGACATACTGCAGCCTGGCAGTGATGTCGTTGCACTCAGGCTCCTCACCTATAGGACAGGTGAGAGGTGAAACTTGAGGACTGGCTGGGGTTCTAGAGAACACTCTTCAGCCCCAGTGCCCTCACTGGGCTGGAAATAGGTCCCTTTCACAGAAACCAAATAACCAAAGCCAGCCACAGGGAGGGAATTCAGTTATCCTGGTTCACCTCAGCTGTTCCTGGCCCAAAATATGCAGAGATATAGTTATTGCTGGACTTAACTCACTTAATGGTACAATTTTAATTGCAGGAAGAGCCTAAATTCACTGTGCTATGGTGATGTAAAATGAATAAGACTTGCCTTTATATCACTGTAGACTCTAAAAACCAAATGGCTAAAGCAACCCTCTTGTGCTTGTAACTACATTCAGAAGCTAATGGGCAATGAAGTAGTCAATAAGTATAATTACTATCTGTTCATTCCTGCCTTGGGGTAAGAGGAAAGGCAAAGTCATGGTGATATAAGGGCATACCCTGCCTCTCTGGGGACCGAGAAGATCCCTAGGCACCTTTGTGAAGGCCTTTCTTCGGGTACTGCTGACTCCAGGTTGCTGACATGGGTTTCCTTTCACACAGGGGTTAGTGGCATTCAGATCTGAATCTCTACTTGGCCCACTGGGAATTCAAAAATTTAATCCCAGCTCACCATTCCAGTCTGAAGAATGGGAGTTTTCTGTCCTTAGATGGCTCCAAATCTAAATCAACCCTAACTACATATTAGTCTGCCTTCTAATTTCCAGATGATTTCATTGTAAAGGGAAAGCCTGCCAATTACATTAAGAGGATGAATTTAAAAAAAAAACAACAACATTTAGACCAGCATACTATACTATGTTGCTGTGGATTTAAAGCCCTGAGCCTGGCTTATTGTCCTTATTAAAGATCTCAAAGACTCTTGAATGCACTGACCAACAAAGACCCTTTGTGGTGGTTTTGTAGGTTAACAGTCTCTTAATCAAATTCCACATGCAGTGTGCCTAGAGAGAATTCTTCTTCTCTGATGGTTCCTGACTTCACATTCTTAAACCATTCAAATGGGAATCACAGAAAGACATGCTTTCAGAGTGTTTCCTCGATCTGAGATTTGGTTACAGAAATTGCAGGGGCTGTCAAGAATGAATGATTGAACACTGAAGGTATTCATGTTTTCACTCTTTCTCTATCTGTAAACAAGCATGGACCTGTGAACCCAGGACAAAAAAGAAAACCCTAACTTAAAACAAAAAATCTCAGTCCAGGCAAGTAATTCTATATTCAGAAACTATGGCATTAGCATTGGGATCCTGAAAGTTATTTGTGCTCATGAACACAAGCATGTATGGGAAGAACACTGTCTGATGTGCCAATTTGTGTCTCGTCTCCAAAGCTGCTGCTGTGAGCAATGAGAACCAATCAGTAGGACATAACTACAAGGTCAAGAGGAGCTCAGAGTGAAGAAGAGGGGCTGATAAACTTAGAGCAGCCCCCACAGCACATGTGGGCTGTTGTCAGCCAGCTGGTGGCTTTGCTTTCTCTTTGAGATAGCTTTAGCACGCTCATGAATAGGTATGTGTTGAGAGTCTACTCTGTCAAGATCATAGATCCAAGGTGCCTGTCTTCAAGAAGCTTTGGTTGGAGAGGGAACATATTGTTCCAGGATACCACTATGAGCAATCAAAGATCCTATGAGGGGAAAGACACGTAAGAAGCTGGAGACAGGAGGGAGTTTGCAGGAAAAGGGAAAAGAGATTGATCCATGGGCATCTAAAAGGGAGTTCAAGAGGGCAGTCTGATGACATCGAAGGAGGGGAGGCTGCCCCCTGCAAGACTGAACATAATGACTGACCAGTGGTCATGAAACATCTTTCTGAAATAAAGCTTACTCCAAAGAACAGTCACGGGGCTCGCTAATGGGTTTCAAGGAGCAAGCTGCAAAGAGCCCCTAGACTTGCTCTGATGTGTTTCAAGGGACAAGATATTAGTAATGTACTCACATGTGTCACAGCAGGTGCCTGGAATTTTCATAATTTTACCCTAAGAAAACAGCAAAATTGCAGGTTAGACACAAACAGTACAGAGTAGACAGCTTTCAGGTCACTCCAGGCCAATTTTTAGCTCTGAACTCACAGCCCTGTGCTTAAGTGCCCAGATGTAAACTATGCTTTCCTATCATAAATGTGAGCAGCTTGACCACCCTACCTGACCAGGCTGAAACAATTTTGATTATTCTGAATTCTCTTCCAACTGAGTCATCAGGATCTTCATTCCCAGGGAGACTAAAAATCAGTTTGATCTCACATCTTCTTATTCAAGAATCACACACTCAGCCTCCCTTAAGGAAAATATTTTTTAAAAACATCCTATATTGCAGAGAATTTTATCTCTCCATAGGCTTTGATTTAGTAATCTGATTCTTCAACTAGGCCAGAGATGTGCCTCAGACACTGAGAAATTATGCCAGAGCTGGGATGCACGCTATTCAGAAGGATCTTGTTCTTAGAGATTGAGGCAGTAAAGAGGAAAGCAGGATGAGTACTCACTCCCTCAGCCAGACACTTGTGTTCATCAAAGGGCGGGCAGCCTGTGACCCTCTTCTCCCAGAAGTACTCTCCTCTCTCATTGACCTTGCAGAAGTGAGTATCACAGCCATCCTGGAGTGTCTCATCACGCTGGAAGGAAAGAGGAGTGGGTAAAGTCAGAGACAGTGTTTGGTTCACAAAGCCACTTCAAACCATGAGCTTGACTCCATGGAGTTGATGAAACAATCTGGAGAACCATGAAACAAGAACAAGACAGTGTATAATAAAGCCCCCACACCCAGAACACAGACCAGAAGTGAAGTCCCAGTTTTAAAGCTTGTATCCTATGAACAGGGCTGCTATGTAGACTCTTCTGACCAGTTAAATGCTTGAAGGATTAAGATATAGCAACAGCAAACTGGCTAGTTGATAACTGAACTAGAGATGAACCAAGGGCACTACCTCCCAGACCCACCAGCTAGTCCGGACTTCATAGATCAGAGTTTGTTTCACCCTGATGGCCTGTCCAGTCTTACAGACTCCCAAGGCTAGAGAAAATCTTAAAGATCAACCACCTCCAGGCCAGGCACGGTGGCTCACACCTGTAATCCCAGCACTTTGGGAGGCCGAGGCAGGTGGATCACGAGGTCAAGAGATCGAGACCATCCTGGCCATCATGGTGAAACCCCGTCTCTACTAAAACTACAAAAATTAGCTGGGCGTGGTGGCGCGTGCCTGTAGTCCCAGCTACTCAGGAAGCTGAGACAGGGAAATCAGTTGAACCCGGGAGGCGGAGGTTGCAGTGAGCCGAGATCGTGACATTGCACTCCAGCCTCGCAACAGGGCGAGACTCCATCTCAAAAAAGAGAAAAAAAAAAGATCAACTCCAAATCGTGAGGCCCTACACCAAGTACACTCTTGTCAAGAAGAGCAACAAAATAACTAAATAAAAGAGAAAATTCTGTGCCTGCAGTAAGTCATCTATCTTGTCTTTATATAATCAGAAAGAAGTAGAAAAAGAAGCCAATACTGAACCAAACTTAGCCCCTCTTTCTTGAAGAAAAATTTCCAAAAAAGGAAGCAAGATGGTGATATGTGAGGGAGCCCTGCGTTCCGCTTACTCCTACCTTCAGTGTCATGATCTGTCCTCCTCTTAGCTGAATGGTGCAAGCGGTAGGCAAACATCTCCCACAACATTCACCTGTGTTATCTTCTTCCTTGTAACCCTGTATCCAGAGGGGGAAAAAGCAGCCACAGTTAACCTCCTTAAAACATCCCAATTATAAGTAGGCTTATTTTGCTGGCCTCTCATCTCTCCTATCCAGTAGTTTCACCTAGAATTCAGAAAGTCAACATCCAACTCCAACCAGCTTTTGTCAGTTCTCAATCCCCTAGGTAGCATTCCTTCCCTCTGCATGTGAACATCTCACTCAGGTTGTAGCAGCCAGACCTAGTAAATGAGACCTTTTCCCTGAGCTTCAGACTTACAAATTCAATTGTTTACTGGACAATTATTTTATTGTCATCTTGAGACTTGCATCCAAAAGGAAATTTGATTTTTGCCCCAAATCTCATCCTTCTCTGGTATTCCCTATTTTGGTAAGTGGTGTTAATCACCCAGTCTTTCAAACAAGAAATCTGAGAGTTATCCTTGCTTCCCCTTTTTTCTCATCCTCTGCTTATCACCAAATCTTGCCAAAAATGTATCTCAAACTGATCCATTGCTTGTCATGACCAGTCTCCTCTTTCATCATCGAGTCTAAATAACCATCATCTACCAGGGACTCTGGTAATAGTCTTATTTTGTCTTCCTACCTTCATTCTTGCTCCCCTGCTACAGGTTACCACACATCTGCCAGAATGACTTTCTTAAAGCCTACGTCTACTCTTGTCACTCCTCAGCTTAGAAACTTTTGATGAAGTTCTGACTCTAGTTATGGCACAGTGGCTTGTATTGGACTAACCTTCCTGCAGATGATGATTATAAACAATTGACGAAATATTTAAAGCAACTGTTCAAAAGCACTAGAAGAAGACCAAAATCAAGAATAAAGTCTAGATTATTTCATCCTTGAAAAAAGGAACCATAATGGACAAGATTTATGTTTAAATGGCTTTTCCCATGAGGGCCGTCTGTATGGCACTGGACAGCCAGAATTCAAGCAGAAAACTGTAGTTGTATTTGCCTGAGGACTCAGCAGACAGAGTTTGGAACTGCTAGAATAGCTGGCAACTGAAGGGAAAACGTCAGAAAAGAGGAAGTCAGAAAGAAGAAGCCCCTAAATCTGCATATAAACTCCTCTGAACTCTTTGGTTGATCCCTTAATTATACATCTATAGGAGAGCCTACAAGGAGCCCAGAGACAAAACAACAGCTGGAAAGCTCAAAGACCTGAGCAGAAATTTCAGTTGCCGCACACCACACGGGACAGAGTTTGCCATCTGAATTCTAACAAGTTGGAGGGGCTAGGTAAACACCTGGGTTTCTACCGGAACTTCATAAGGGACAAGCCTTCAGAGTAAACACTGTGTCTCAGGACTAAAATATTCAGCCTAGGGCTAAGAAAAACACTGAAATAGACCTTCCCTAATGTAGTTTAAAAATCAAGACTTTAAAAATTGGTAGTTCAAAATGAACCACCAATAATCTAACCACATTCTAGAACCAAACTTTAACCTTTATTATAAAGAAACAGCAGAAGAGTCTCTTCAACATATCTTCCACCAATGTCTAATACACAGTAAAAAAAAAATTTCATGCAAAGAAAAAAATTTGATCTATACCAAGAGAATTACCACTTAATATAAACAGACACAGAAATGGCCCCAATATTGCAATTAGCAGGGAGGAACTTTAAAATAACTATGATAAATACGTTAAAGACTCTAGAAGAAATGACGGATATAATGGAAAAATAGACAGGGAATTAGGAACAATCTGGAAACTTTAATCATGCTGCTATAAAGACACATGCACACGTATGTTTATTGCCGCATTATTCACAATAGCAAAGACTTGGAACCAACCCAAATGTCCAACAATGATAGACTGGATTAAGAAAATGTGGCACATATACACCATGGAATACTATGCAGCCATAAAAAATGATGAGTTCACGTCCTTTGTAGGGACATGGATGAAATTGGAAATCATCATTCTCAGTAAACTATCGCAAGAACAAAAAACCAAACACCGCATATTCTCACTCATAGGTGGGAATTGAACAATGAGAACACATGGACACAGGAAGGGGAACATCACACTCTGGGGACTGTTGTGGGGTGGGGGGAGGGGGGAGGGATAGCATTGGGAGATATACCTAATGCTAGATGACGAGTTGGTGGGTGCAGCGCACCAGCATGGCACATGTATACATATGTAACTTACCTGCACATTGCGCACATGTACCATAAAACCTAAAGTATAATAATAATAATAATAAAAGAAAAAAAAAAAAAAGAAAAAAAATCAAATGGAAATCTTAGAACTAGAAAACACAATACTCTAAATCAAAAATTCACTGGATTGGATTAACTGCAGACAGGATACAAGAAAATAAAAGATCCTTTAATTTTAAGACAGATCAATAGAAATTACCCAAACTGAAGCATAGAGAGGAATAAAGATGTAAAAAATATAAATATGGAGCCCCAGGGACCAGTGGAATAGTATCAATGGTTTAATAATATATAGTCATGAGCCAAAAAACAATGTTTCAGTCAACAACAGACTGCATGTATGACAATGATCCCATAAAATTATAATGGAACAGAAAAATTCCTATCACCTAGTGCCTTCATAGCACAACACATTACTCACACGTTCGTGGTGATGCAGGTGTAAACAAACCTACTGTGCTGCCAGTCATGTAAAAGTATAGCACATACAATTATGTACTTGATGATAATATGTGTTACTGGTTTATCAATACTTTAGAGATACTCCTTCTATTTATTAAAAATATAAAAAGTTAACTGTAAAACAGCCTCACGTAGGTCCTGCAGGAGTATTCCAGACGAAGGCATTGTTATCACAGAAGACGACATCTCCATGAGTGTTATTTCCCCTGAAGACTTTCCAGTGGAACAAGATGTGGAGGCAGAAGGCTGATATTGATTATTCCAGCCCTGTGTAGGCCTAGACTACTGTGCGTGCTGAGTTTTCATTTTTAACAAAAAAGTTTAAAGATAAAAAAATGCCTATAGCTCCACCTGTTTGGGAGGCTGAGGCAGGAGGATCAGTTGATCCCAGGAGTTTAAGCTGCAATGAGCTATGATAATGCCTCTGCACTCCAGCCTGGGTGACAGAATGAGACCCTGTCTCGAAAAAAAAAAAGAAGTTAAACAAATTAAAAATTTCAAAAATAGGAAAAAGCTTGTAGAATAAGGTTATAAAGAAAAAATATTTTTGTACAGCTGTACAATGTGTTTGTGTTTTAAGCTAAGTGTTATTACAAGAATCAAAAAGCTTTTAAAATTTTAAAACTTTATAAGTAAAAAAGTTACAGTGAGCTAAAGTTAATTTATTATTGAAGAAAGAAAAATATTTTTTAGTAAATTTAGGGTAGCCTAAGTGTACAATGTTTATAGACTATAGCAATGTCCTAGGTCTTCGCATTGACCCACCACTCACTCTCTGACTCACCCAGAGCAGATTCCAGTCCTATAAGCTCCATTCTAAGTGCCCTATACAGGTATATCATTTTTATCCTTTATATATTTTTTACTGTACCTTTTCTATGTTTACATGTGTTTAGATATACAAATGCTAATCATTGTGTTACGGTTGCCTACAGTATTCAGCACAGTAACATGCCATACAGCTTTGTCACCTGGGAGTAACAGGTTATACCATATAACCTAGTTGTGTAGTAGACTATACCATCTGGATTTGTATATGTGCACTCTATGATCTTTGCACAACAGATATAACCTAACGATGCATTTCTTAGAACATATCTCCATTGTTAAGCAACACATGAATGTACGTGTAATTAGAGTTTCAGAAAGACAGGAAAACAAAATGAAACAGAAAAAAATTAAAGAAATAATAACTGAATTTTTTCTCAATTTGATCAGAAAATCAACCCACAAATCCAGGAAACTATGAATCCAAAATAGAAAAGGTAGGAAGAAAATTACACAAAAGCATATACTCAAGCTTCTGAAAACTAAAGAAAAACTGTTAAAGCATCCAATAGAAGGGGGGAAATGCATACAGGAAAACAACAATAAAAATGGCGGCTGACTGGTCATCAGAAATAACACAAGCCAAAAGACTATGAAATATACTTAAAGTGATGAAATTTAAAAACAAACCGGCCAACCTAGAATTCTATATTCATGAATATGTAAATGAAGGCAGAATAGAGACATTTTCAGATAAATGAAATCTGAGAAATGTGCTGTCATCCAGCCTTGCACTAAAAGAAGTTCTTTAGGCTGAAGGGAAATGATATGATATGGAAATTCAGATATATAAGAAGGAAGAGCACTGAAAATTATAAATATGTAGGTAAATATAAATCATCACTTTCAGTTCACCTTTTAAATTCTATATAAGACAAATGACTGTTTAAAGCAAAAATAATAGCAATACCTTGTGGAATTTATCTCTTCTTATGTAGAAGTAAACTACATGACAACAAACGTACAAATTATGGAAAAAGTACATTGCACATGAAATGTTATTCAATCAAAGTGTACTGTGATAAGTCTAGAGCAACCACTAAAATAGTAATATAAAGAAATACAATGAAAGGGCCAATAGAGAGATATAATACTAAAAAAAAGAAAAAAAAGAAAAACGCAATTGAACCAAAAGACAAAAAAGAATTAACAACAGAACAAATAACAAAGACGACAGCAGATAAAATGAATAACAAAAGAATAGATTTAACCCCAACCATATCAATAATTACATTAAATGGAGATTGTTACCTTTAGATTTTAAAAAGCAAAACTCAATTAGTATGTTGTTTTCAAGAGATGCGCTTTTAATTTAGATAGATAGGTTGAAAAGAAAGGTGTAATAGACAAATTAGTCAAAATAAGAAAGTTGATATAGGTGTATTAATACCAAACAAGGCTAGTGTGGTGGCTTCATGCCCGTAACATCAGCACTTTGGGAAGCCCAGACGGGAAGATCACTTGAGCCCGAGAGTTTGTGACCAGCCTGTGAAACATGGCAAAACCCCATCTCTACAAAAAATACAAAAAATCAGTTAGGCGTGGTGGTGCACAATTGTAGTCTCAGCTACCTGGGAGGCTGAGATGGGAGGATCACCTGAGCCCAGGAGGTCAAGACTGCAGTGAGCCATGATCACACCACTGCACTCCAGCCTGGAAGACAGGGTGAGACCCTGTCTCAAAAAATAAATAAATAAACATAAAAGATTACTCTTCACTTAGGGGAAGCAGGGAAAGGATTTTTACCTGTTTTCTTTCACTAATTTGATCCCTCTGCTTGGATAAATGATAGTAGATGCCATATATGTTGAATGAGTGAATAACTGACTGTAATTCTTAGTTTGTTATCTTGGTCCATTGTTGCCAAGCTTAGATAGGACTAGAGACAGCTTAAGATGAGGAATGTTACCAAAAATAAAGGAGGTGGCTGGGTGCGGTGGCTCACACCTATAATCCAGCATTTTGGGAGGCTGAGGTGGGAGGATCGCTTGAGCCTAGGAATTCATGACCAGCCTGGGCAACATAGCAAAACTCCATCTCTATAAAAAATTAGTTGGACATGGTGGCACGCACCTCTAGTCCCAGCTAGGTGGGAGGCTGAGGTGGGAGAATCACCTGAGCCTGGGAGGTCAAGGCTGTAGTGAGCCATGATTGTGCCACTTCACTCCAGGCCTGGGCGACAGAGTGAGATCCTATCTCAAAAAATAAATAAATAAAAAATAAAGGAGGTTATTTGATAATGACAAAAAAATAGATTCATCAAGACATAAGAATGCTAAACATGTATGCATCTACAGAGCTTCATAATATATGAAGCAAAAATGGATAGAACTAAAGGGAGAAATAGGCTAATCCACAATCTTAGTCAGTGCTTTTTACGTTCTCTCAGTAATTGATAAAAACAAGTAGGAAAAAGACAAATGAAGACATAGAGGATTTGGAAAACTATAAGAACCAATATGACCTAGTGGGAAATAATAAACTATTACATTCCAAAATTGCAGAGCACACATTCTTCTCAAATGCACATGGAATATTCACAAAGATAGACCAAACTGTGGGCCATAAAAATGTAAACATGGATAAACAGAGACTGACTAGATAAAAAAGTAAATAAATGTCAGATTTTGAAATCTTAGAGATTATATTCTATGACCAATTTCAATATAATGAAACTATACCGAAATTAGCAACAATAAAGTATTGAAAAACACACCACCATATTTGGAAATTAAATAAAATACTTTTAAATAACCCATGGATCAAAAAATAACTATTTTTAACCAGAGGTAATAAAAAAACAATACATCAAAATCTGAGGAGTACAGCAAAAACAGATCTTGAAGGAAAATTTATATTTTAAATTTTATATTAGAAAACCATGAGCTAAGCTTCCATATTAAGATGCTAGTAAAAGAAGAGCAAATTAGACCCAGTCATTAAATGACATGACATAATAAAAATAAGGGCACAAATCAATAAAATAGAAAAGAAAAATATAAAAAGTAAAACAACAAAGGCAAAAGTTGGATCTTTGAAAGATTAATAATAATATAATAATATATAATAATAATATATAATAGACAAATTAGTCAAAGTAAGAAAATCTCTAGCTAGATTAATCAAGAAAATAAAAAGAAACAAATTATCAATATTAGAAATAATAGAAGGTTTACAATTGCAGATTCCACAGATATTAGAAGTATAATAAGGAAATGTTATAAACAACTTTGTGCAACTAAATTTGACCAACTTAAATACATGGATAAGTTCCATGAAAAACTGATTTACCGAACTAATTCAAGAAAAAAAAGAAAATCTGTTTTTTTATTTTAAAAGTTGAATTTTATATATAAAACTTTTCCACATGAAAAGCTTCAAGTCTAGTAAGCTTCACTGATGAAATCTGCCAAGCATTTTAGGAAGAAATAATACCAATTTTATATAAGCTCTTCAGAAAACACTACCATATTTTGTTGGATCTAGCATAACCCTGACATCAAAATCTAACAAAAGCATTAAAGAGAAGAAAATTAGAAACCTATCACTTTTAACATACACATTAAAATCTTTAACAAAATATGAGCAAATGGATCTAGCAGTAGATGTGAAACAGGATAACACATCATGAAGAAAGGGGACTCATCAAAAGAATGAAAGGTTGGCTCACCATTTGAAATCAATCCATGCAGTCCCTCATGTTAACAGAATTAAGGGGGAACCATACGGTCATCTTAAAATATACAGCAAAACTGTCTGACCAAATTTAAAACCAAGTCATTGTAGAAACTCTCAGTACTAAAAATATAGACGAGAACTTCTTCAATATGCTATAGGACAGGTGGCCCCAGTACCAGTCCGGTCCGTGGCCTGTTAGGAACTGGGCTGCACAGCAGGAGGTGAGCAGCGGGCCAATGAGTGAAGCTTCATCTGTATCTACAGCCGCTCCCCATCACTCACATTACCAACTGAGCTCTGCCTCCTGTCAGATCAGCAGCCGGCATGAGATTCTCACAGGAGCCCAAACCAAACCCTACTGTGAACTGCGCACGCGAAGGATCCAGGTTGCGTGCTCCTTATGGGAATCTAATGCCTGTTGATCTGTCACTGTCTCCCATCACCCCTAGATGGGACTATCTAGCTGCAGGAAAACCAGCTCAGGACTCCCACTGATTCTACCTTATGGGAGTTATATAATTATTTCATTATATGTTACAATATAATAATAATAGAAATAAGGTACGTAATAAACATAATGCATTTGACTCATCCTAAAACCATCCCCCTGACCCTAGTCAATGGAAAAACTGTCTTCCACGAAACTGGTCCCTGGTGCCAAAAAGGCTGGGCACTGCTGCTGTTGAACATACAACTATATCACACTTAATGAATTAATTCCCTCTAAGACCAGAAAGAAAATATTCCCATCAGTTCTATTCAATGTTGTACTGATTATATTAGCCAGTTTGATAAGCAAGAAAAACAGAACAGAATGTATAAAGATTTCAAAGGAAGAAGTAAAAGCTGTCTTTATTTGAAGATGTCATAACTAACTGTTTATGAAGAAAATCCTTAGGAATCTGCCCCCTCAAAAAAAAAAAAAAAAAAACACTATTGCTACAACTAATAAGTGTATTTAGCAAGGCTGAAGAATACAAGATCAAAATATAAAAACTAACTTTATAAAAGCAACAAACAAAACATAAAATTTAAAAAAAAACTTCCATTTGCAATATTGTCCAAAAACTTTAAATACTAGGTAATAAGTGTAACAAAATTTCTGCATCTACACAAAAAAAATCATTGCAGAGAAAAATTAAAGAAGACTGCTAAGATGTGAATGTGTGTGTCCCTCACACACATAGCAAAATTCCCATGTTGGGATTTAAACCCCCAACTGATGATATTAAGAGATGGGGCCTAAGTGATTAAGTCATGAGGGCTCCACTCTCTTGAGTGAATTTGTGCTGTTATTTAAAAAAAAAAGTCAAAGGGAATGCCCTAGTGCCTTTTGCCTTTCCACCTTCTGCCACATGTGGATGCCATGAGAAAGCACTGCCTATGAGGAAAAGGCCATCATCAGACATCAAATCTACTGGTACCTTAATCTTGGACCTCCAGAACAGTGAAAAAAAATAATTTCTGTTCTTTACAAATTACCCAATCTCAGGTATTGTGTTATAGCAGCACAGACTGAGAGCAAGACCTAAATAATTGAAGAGATATACTATGTTCATAGATTGAAAAACTCAACATTGTCTAGACATCCTTTCTCTCCAGATTAACCTATAGATTCAATATAATCCAGCACACTTTAAACATTTTTTTAATAAAAATTAACAAAATGACTCTAAATTTATATAGAAATTGAAAGGACATTAAATACCCAAAACAATCTTGAAAAACAGCAAAGTTGAAGAACTTAAATTATCTAATTTCAAGGCTAACCATAAAGTTACAGTAATCAAGACAGTGGTGTGACCATAAGGATAGACAAATTAAAAGATCAGAAAAAAAAGAGCCTAGCAATTGATCCATACATACACAGGCAATTCTTTTTTTTTTTTTTGAGACAGAGTCTCGCTCTGTCGCCAGGCTGGAGTACAGTGGCGCGATCTCAGCTCACTGCAGCCTCTGCCCCCCAGGTTCAAGTGATTCTCCTGCCTCAGCCTCCTGAGTAGCTGGGATTACAGGCACCTGCCACCACACCCAGCTAATTTTTGTATTTTTAGTAGAGAAGGGGTTTCACCATGTTAGCCACGATGGTCTCGATCTCTTGACCTGGTGATCCGCCTGCCTCAGCCTCCCAAAGTGCTGGGATTACAGGCGTGAGCCACCACACCTGGCCGGCAATTCATTTTTTACAAAGGCACCGACATAATTCAATGAGGAAAGGATCATCTTTCAACAAATGGTGCTGGACCCACGGATAGCCATATGGGAGACCCCTACTTTATACCATATTTAAAATGTAATTCCTCATGGATCATAGACATAAATGTAAAACTAAACTATAATACTTCTAAAAGAAAACATAGGATACAATCTTCATGACCTTAGAATGGACAAAAACTTCTTAAACAAAAACATAAAAAGCACTAACCGTAAAAGAAAAACATCTATAAACTGAAATTTATCAAAATTAAACTTCTGATCTTCAAAAGACACAATTAAGAAAAATAAAAGCTGAGCCACTGGCTGAAAGAGAATATTTCATTAGATACCTTATAAAGGACTAGTATCCAAAATACAGAAAAAAACTCATAATCAATCATTAAAGGGCAAACAACCCAATTTAAAAATGGCCAAAAGCTTGAACAAACACGTCACAAAAGATGATATGGCCAATAAGTATGTAAGATGCTCTATATCATTAGCCAACAGAGAAATGCAAATTTAAAATACTAGAAGATTCTGAAATTAGAGAAGCAGTAAGGAAAAAATGCTAGAAGATATCACTTCACAATGGCTAAAATTGAAAAGCATGACAATACCAAGCATTGGTGAGGAAGTAACCGGAACTCCCATACAATGCTGGAAAAATCTTCTCCCTGAGAAGCATGGTAAGTTGCAAATTGTGTCCCTGCTGTTCTCTTGTATCCCCAGCACCTGGCCCCTAATTGGCACCCCTGCACTCACAGAGGAGATAAGTTCAGCTAGGAACTTGTTTTCTTGTTTGTTTTGTTTAGTTTTTGAGACAAGGTCTCGCTCTGTCACCCAGGCTGGAGTGCAAGTGGTGCAATCATAGCTCAGTGCAGCTAGGGACTTCTTGACAGTGACATAAGGTAAGAGCGCCTTATTTATATCTGCATCGGACAAAGAAGCAGCTTCGAGACAGCAGGACTGGGAGAAAAACAGGGTTGGCAACTTTTTATTTTGCAAAGTAAGAGTGTTTTAAACAATTTTAATAAAATAAAAACCAAAAAGCAGCCAGGCACAGTGGCTCACACCTGTAATCCCAGCACTTTGGGAGGCCGAGGTGGGCGGATCACAAGGTCAGGAGATTGAGACCATCCTGGCTAACACGGTGAAACCCCGTCTCTACTAAAAATACAAAAATAAAAAAAATTAGCTGGGCATGGCGGCAGGTGCCTGTAGTCCCAGCTACTCGGGAGGCTGAGGCAGGAGAATGGCGTGAACCCGGGAGGCGGGGCTTGCAGTGAGCCGAGATCGCACCATTGCACTCCAGCCTGGGCGACAGAGAAAGACTCTGTCTAAAAATAAATAAATACATACATACATACATACATACAAAAAGCTACCAAGCTACCATCCACTGTCTCATCATTCCCTAAAAATTACTATTAGCGTTGCTTTCAGAAGAAAAAAAATTAAAGTTCTTTTGACCCTTTCCACCTTCGTACCCCCAAAAAACAGAACGTAATCATATAATCCCAGAATTTTTTAAAGAATCAATTCAGTTCTGTGAGAAACCAACTCTGTTGTCATTCTTTTTCTCATTTTGCCACATTTAGTGATCATCACTCAGCGATCCATTCATTGGGGTCCTGAGGCTTTTCTATTATGAATCACCAAGTCAATTTGGAGCACCCAGACAGACGACCTGTCCCAAAATCAAGGTTAGGAGTCGGTAAGCTTGCTCAGAGATTAATTTAAACCATTTGCTCTCATAAATCAAGCCAAGAACTTGATGTGTCTTCAGGAGCAGGCAGGAGGAAAAGCCAGTGAGGACAGGGCAGTCAGGGAGGCAAAATTCACACAGCAGAAGGCAGAGGGCAAAGTTAGGCCAAGAAAAGGAAAGGTGGAGGGCAGTTATGCGAGAAGAAAGATTTGGAAGAAAAGGGAAAGGAGGCACAAAATAAGCAGAAGGGGGCAACAGTGTTAAGGGTGTGGCAGGGGCTTGGAAGAGGCAAGGGAGGCGAGGAGACAGCATGGAAGTGAATGGAGGAAACGGCCTGCTCTGTAGCATGTCTCCTATTCGGCAGGTCCAGACCACAGCTGCGCACGATGAACAGGACTTGTCTGGGCACTGCTGGATTTCCTGGCTGCTGTTGGCTGGGGGTATGTGTTCCACATTCCCCCGTTCAAGGAGAGGGCAGAGCTGCCCTCTGGGTTTTCCCCAGAACATTTGATCACTGCAGGAAACATCCTTCTCAGGAGCAGCCTCTTCCTCCTCCTGCTGAGCAAGTTCCCAGCCAGCCCCAGAGTTCACTTGTTTAGGTCTGAGCAGCCAATTAGTCCTGCTTTCCTCACACAGTTGTCCTCCTAAAACTGCCTTGCTCACCCCTCAGGGCCCCTTTCCATGTATTTCATCGACTCCTCGCAGCCCTCCCATCCATCTCCCCATGTTTCCCTTTTCTCACCCTGGCTTCTGGCTGCCGGTTATTCATTCACCATGCCCTTCCCTAGAAGGTCTATTCGACATTCAACCCGTTCATTGCTCGAGGTCCACTCAAGGTCGCCCTCCTCTGGGATGCCTTTCCAGGGTTCCACAGCAAGGTGACCGCTCTTCCTCACGCTTTCTTTGAGCGGTCAGCTGTCAAGCCTCATCTCGACCACTCATCAGCACAAACTGCCTTCTGCTGCTCTGCCTTTAGGTAAGAGCATTGTCTTCCCCGGGAGGCAACAGAAGACTCACATCTCAGGCAACGCTGGCACTTCAGCCAGACGCGGGCAGTTCAAGACGACCTACCTAGACCTAATTCACCACAGCTACCCCCGCCCCAGGAGGTGTCCCAGAGACTCTTCGTGGCAGAAGACGTAGTAATTCTAGCGGAGGACGCTGAGCTAGAACGGGATCAGCAGAGGCCGGCTTCAGCGAGTCTTGAGAGATGCATAGAGGGAGGGCGAATCTAAGGGATCTCAAGAGAGAGGAGGTGGCTTGCACTCCCCTGGGAGATACCAGAATTCTGGAGAAAAAGAAGAATACACAGGCCAAATGGGGCCATGGATTTTTGAGTATTTGGAAACCTACATCTGAGACTGGATTCTAAAGGTGGATTTCTCCAGACACAGAGGAAATGGCTGTGGCTCCCTCTGAACACCAGAGGGCACTGCAGGGAGTGAGCGGGCCTGCCCTCCAGACAGCAGGCTGCAGTGCTGTCTCCACAGGCTGGCATTGAGGTGGGCGGCCTGCTGTCTCCTGACTGCCCTGATTGGACTTCAGTGGACATCCCAGGAAAAAAGGATGCCACACGACTCCAGGCAGCATTGTTTCATTCCATATGGAAGCCCAGACGTGTTCTAGGAGGGTTGTTACACAATACACACACACACACACACACACACACACACACGCGTGCACACAACTGGGCCCCAAATCCTAAAACATCAACTGGGATTTTAAAAAAATAAGCAAAAGGAAAACCACATACTTAGCTTCTTCCTAATTAAGGAATGCTCTCTCTGAATCATTCTCTCAGAAACAGCTGTGTCTCCTACAGACCCATCCACTCCATACTTCTTTTATTAAGCCCGTACTTTGAGCGTGATACCTCTAAGTGCCATGAAGAACACAGATGTAGAACATCTACCTGTCCCTTGTCCTCAACAGTGTAAAACGCACCTGCACGACCTCTTGGACCCCACCCCCCCGCCGGCCACTATGCTGCCTGCTTATAAGAGGCTCCTCTCCACCTTGCTGCAGCCCCCTGACTGTCACCAAGCTGAGGGAGACAAGCACTTCCTGTACCCTCTGAGAAAGCCATCGCCACAGTTCATGCGTCTAGCTCACAAGAAACTCCTCTGACCAATGGCATTTTCTAAAACAGCAGAAGCCCCACATCCAGAAGGGAGCTTGAGGAAGAAGCCAAGGTCCCCTCCTGAGCTGCAGGCCCTGCCCTGCCGCCATGGGCTCAAAACTTCCCAGTGAGGTGGGACTAAAAGTCACAACTGAAACCCACAGAATGCCAGTTTCCTCTCCCAAACTAGGAACGAGGAGTCCACCTCTCAGAACCACCTCAAGGAAGTATTCAGAACAAGCATCATCAGCATGGCCTGGCAAAAACAGGGTGAAATATTTGAAACCACCCAAATGTCCCATAATAATAGCTTGGTTGTATACATGAGGCACATCCATTCAAAGGAATGTTGTGTAGAGCCTTGCACATAGGAGGTGTCTGATAAATATTTGTTGACTAATTTTTAGTATTTTCAAAGAACGGTGGTGCTGTTTCTTAAAATATATAAAGGGATACAGAACTGTAAACATAGTATCATAAGCATGGCAAATATTGTGTTTATTTTGAAAACTCAGGAAGAAAATGTTCGCAACTTATAAAACTAAAATTATAATTGTTTCTGAGGCATGCAATTTGTGGGGGTGACTTTTAGTCTCTTATTATTGTCAATTATCGTTTATAATCAGAAAATTATGAAAGATTTATTTATTTAAAGACCCCAGTGAGGTCCCACTGCCTGGGTCCCACAAGCGTCCAGTCCATGCCCTCAGTCCCCATTGAGCCTCTCTTACCAGGGGGCAGGGGTTGCAGGTGGTCTTCCTGCACTCCAGCTTGAATCCAGAGATGACCCCCACCTGCACCACGCAGCGGCAGGTTGTGCACACATCGATCATCACACTCTTCCCGGGCTGGAAGCAGAGGCACCAGGGTCAGGCCGCCCCAGCATCCCCCAACCCCCCACTCACCTCACTCCCATACCCTTTCTCCTGCCCACCCACCCATAGCTCCCACGAGCCATCGCTCTGCTGCTCCTCCTGTCTCCCGTGGCCCACTGCCTTCCTGTCCTCCCACCTCCAGTATGGAGATGGTAAGAGTGAGAACTTTCATGCCAAAGAGGCAGCCCAGGTAGTGGCAGAGAGGACAAACCAAAACGTGCACAATAACTTCAGAGTGCTTCTCTGTGCACAGAAGAAACGCACAGGTGCCTGAGGTGGGGGCCAGGAAGTGTGAGACAGGCCTGGAGAGTCGGGAAGATGGTCCCAGCCTGGGCTCCAGGACGCCAGGCACGTCCCACAGGCAGTGCAAAGCTGGGGTTAGGTCTCCCCAGTTTCCTTCATTTCTGCTTCACAATGACTCGCCTGCTCCCCTTCCCGCAGTACCCCCTTCCCTGTCTCCACCACTTGCTCTGGAGAAGAGGGCAGCGGCTCACCCCAATGATAGTGCCATTGAGCGTGCAGGCTTCCACGCGCTCTGGGGGAGAGAAAAGTGCAGAGTTAGAGTGGGCAAAACACACCCTGGTAAGACCGGCGAGCAGGCTGCTCTCTTTGGGGCTCCTCCTCCGTGTCTGGGCCTCCCTCTTGTATCAGTCAGCCCTTTCCCCCCACCCCACAACCCAGCGCTGGGGGTCCTACTGCTGGAGCCCACAGCGGCCTCCCTTCCCCATGCAGCCCACAATGAGAAGAGCCCCGTACGTTCTCCAAGCGA
This sequence comes from Pongo abelii, assembly GCF_028885655.2. Lineage (NCBI taxonomy): Eukaryota > Metazoa > Chordata > Mammalia > Primates > Hominidae > Pongo > Pongo abelii. The sequence continues at coordinate 6,025,283 of NC_071995.2, forward strand.
CAGCGCTTGCTCACGTGAATTTACATTTAAGAGATGGGATGAATGGGAGGATGTTTGGGTTTATGAAACGATGAAATGCTACTCTTGAAATTTTCACTTTCAAGAATTCAGTGGCCAGGCACAGTGGCTCATGCCTGTAATCCCAGCACTTTGGGAGGCCGAGGTGGGCAGATCACTTGAAGTCAGGAGTTCAAGACCAGCCCAGCCAACATAGCAAAACCACATCTCTACTAGAAATACAAAAATTAGCCGAGCGTGGTGGCGCATGCCTGTAATCCCAGCTACTCAGGAGGCTGAGGCAGGAAAAGTGCTTGAACCCAAGAGACCAAGGTTTCAGTGAACCAAAATAGTGCCACTGCACTCTAGCCTATCCAGAGATAGCGCCAATCACTCCAGAGTGAGAATCTGCCTCAAACAAACAAACAAATAAAATTCAGAGCAGGATATGGTAGAAAGAACTAGTTTTTGTTGTTGTTGTCATTTTTTTGTTTGTTGGCAGGGTTGGGGTGGCAAGTTGAACGCCTTCCCCTGGGTGAAACGTCACAGCATACAAAGGTGGTCTCCAAATCAGAGAAGCCTGGGGTCGAATCCCAGTCTTGCCATGTAGTGATCTTCAGGAAATTCCTAGGATTTTCCCATTTTATTTGCTTTCTCATAAAAGCAGTAGGAGCAGATGGGAAGATTTCGGTCCTATCCATTTCCCTAAGTTGCTAAAAAGGCAAAGAATTCAGGAGCCAAAGGTGGAAAGACAGGCTTAAAGGTGGTGCCCAGTCCAGCCCAGCCCCAGCCTGTATGCCTTACCACAGCGACAGCTTGGGCAGCACGCTGAGGTCTTACAGCTCAGCTGAAAGCCCGAGGGGCAGACAGGGACCTCCAGCTGGGGGCAGGAGACGTTCCTTTGTTGTATAAAGACCTCCTCCTTCACTCGGACACACTCATTGATGAGGCAGGGATTCTCCGGGGAGGCCCACTGGGAGCCGACCTGCAGGGCACCAGAGTTAGTCCAACAAGCTGGGGCAGGGCTGGAGCCCAGGGTCCCAATGGGAATGTGCTCTTCTCTCAGGGAGGTGGTTTCTAGACGTGAAGCCTGGCTTAACATGTAAGTCCCACCACAGGGTAGGGCCCACAGAGGGGATGAGTGGGGCTCATCTCAGTGAGCACCACTCAAACAGTTTGGGTCAAAATCACCTGACTGAGGCACCCAGGCAAGCACCTTGGAGAAGCCAGGGGACTCACCCTCCCTTCCTCAGCATTGGTTTGAGCTGAGCTCAGACACTCTGGCCGAGAAGCAGCAGTGTGGGCCATCAGTAGGAAGGTGCAGCCAGGAAGCTCAACCCACTTCCCAGGCTGGTGCCACTTCCCAGGGTAGGGGGAGACAGGGAGCTGGCAGAAGCCTGGGAAGGCTGGCCTGGGACCCCTACAGCCCTGCAATCTGTCCATGAAGACTGCATATGGGTAGCCTGACCCCAAGGGTCGTCACCATGGGCAAAAAGCACTGAAAGGGCCCAAGACCATGGTTCAGAAAAGTCACCAGGAGGATCTCCCCCAGAAAATGTCACTCCGAGTGCCCTCTGTGTTGGCCGGCACCCAGATATGTAACTAGGTGCCCTCTGCCGCCATCTCAGGCCCTGACCTACTTCTCCTGGTGCCTGCTTATTTCTTCTCCTTCCAGATGAGGTGTAGAAAATGCCAAACACTTGCAGCCATTCTCTTCACCTCCCACTCCTGACTCCCTATGGCCAAATCTTCCCACTGCAGGCCTGATTCCACCCTCCAGACCTCTCCCTCTTCTGATTACTCACTCACTGTGCCTTGGCCACTGGCTCATTAAGAGGACCCATTGCTACCACCCCCGCTGACCCCTGACATGGTTCAGCAGCAAAGCCACTGCCAACACCCAAGTCTTTTAGGTAAGATGGAGACTTGAGGTAGAGGAGAGAAGCCCAGGTCACCTTATGCTTTGTAAACACTGATGATGGGCAGGGTGGGGTGGGCCTTGAAGAGAGATGAGAGATGGGGAAAGGGGCAGGAATACTCAGTGCAAAGGGACCGGCTCTCAGCCCCACCAGGATGGGGCAGCCTCAGATCTGAGCTGGACCTTGACCCTGGGGAGAAGGAACAAAACCTGCCTCCATCCAGGGCACATGGGAGCAAAAGCGCTAAAAGGTGGGGAGGGGAGAACACAGGGAAGAGAACCCATAGGCAACTCGGACTAGAGGAGGAGGTGGAAACTCACCTGAAAAAGCCCAGTGAGTCATTCTGTTATCACTGGGGAGGAGAAAGGCAATGGGCCTAGGTAGGAGATGGGGAAGGCTCAGGACAAGATAGCAGACCTTTGGCCTTCCTCTCAAAGGGAAGCGCACTGGTCTTGCTGGGGAAAACAGAGGGAAGGCCCATATGGGCAGCTCACCTCCTCCCAGCACCAGCTCCCAAGGCTGCCAGGACTTGGCACTACCCACCTTATCCTTCTGACCAGACTGAAAGAACTGTAATTCTCCTAGCATCTGGACTAAAATCCCCAAAGACGGAATCCTCTGTGTTTAAGAAAATGGCTTGATGAGCATCAGAGTCTAAGAGAGAACCTGGCAGCACACGGGGGACAGCTGAACTGCTCTGTGTTAGAAGAAGGGACTGGTGGGGGTGGGCCAGCCAGGAGAGGACAAGAGTGGGGTGATGGGGGGCTGGCAAGATGCCCCAGCCAGACCTGCAGAAATAGCAGAGGGACTGTGGGAAATACTGTTCCCTTTCTGGGTTGTAAAGTTTTCCACCTCCCTAAAACCACCAGGGAGGTTTCAATAGAGATCAGTGAAAAGATCTGAAGACCCTGCCTGGGTCGATGTGGTCCAGAACAGTACTTGCAGCCTGTGGCACTTTGGAGGGGTGGCGAGGCCATCTCAAAACCAGCCGCTCAGTCACAGCACCTCAGATTCACAGGTGAATGAGAGAGCATGAATCCCCCTGGGAGGGCCCTGGGCTTCTCCCAAAATCTACAAAATGGGAAGCCTGAGGCAGTCTTAACTAGTTCCTAAGGGGCGGGTCATCCCAGCTGCCATCTGGATAACACCAACAGCTGGGTGAAATGCCCAGTGGGGAAAGCAAAGGGCAGGGAATGAGACGAAACCAAGGTCAACGCTGGTCCCTGGAGTGGCCCCAATCTGCCCTCCTCCCCGTCCCTGGGGCCTGGACCTACACTCTTCCAGGAAGACTGGGAGTCCCCCCGCGGTGAGCCGGTCACCACCTCACAGGCAGATGGCAGGCACCTTCCACAGCACTCGCCTTCATGCAGAACATAAGTGAAGCCCTGGAAAAGCAGAAAAAACAGAGTAAGGACAGGCCAGCAGCAAAGACACAGGGGCTCTTACCTACGCCTCCTGCGTACTGAGCCCTGGGGTTCTGCCAAGTGATCACTGCTCTGGGCACTTTCATCTTTGTTGTCAACCAGCCTCAGGGCCATGCCAAGAAGCAGCAACCACTAGGCCACTAAACGAAGTCTTACATCAGCTGCAGAGATATAATTCTGCCCCCTGAAAGATCCCACTTTGAGAGAGACCATGATCCAGTCTGTGGGAGCATTAAAGACAGCCCAGAGTTCACTTAGCAGCAGCTTACCAACCTGGCCCTTATCAGGCTAACTCTAGGGCCCCTCATTGACTGGGAGGCACACTCAGGATGACTGGGATCCTGTCTCCGCTCTTGCAGGGCTAGCCTCCCATACAAGACGAACACTTGATCCCAATACTGCTCACCAACGTGCAGATTTGGGCTTCCCCAAGAGGTTACTTGACATTTACCTAGTAATTTATAGGGTACAGTGTACTTTACAAAAGAAAAGTGAGATGAGAGAGCAACAGACAAAGCTTCCCCAGAAAGCATGCCAGGGAGACCAGCGTGCTGGGAGTTTGTCAGCCCATCTTGCCTCTAGAAGGTCCCCCAATCTGGCTAAAGCATTATGAACTTGGACTGAAACCCACCTCTGAAAAGTCTATACAAAGAATAGTCAAAGCAAGGACAGTGTGTTTGTCCCAGGAGCCAAGAGAAAAGAACCCAGGACTACGTTCCATCTTGGAGCAGTGTCCTTAAGTGAGAAAGAGTAACCACAGCTGTTCAGGATGGGTGTGGATGGCAGCCTGCTCTGCTCCCCAAGCACACTCCTGAGCAGGGCCGAATCTGAAGATGCACAACACGTGTGCCTCTCTCTGGACAGTCTCAACACTCCTGAGACTTGGCTCAACCCCACCTGGTCTCCACGAGACCTACTGATATCCCCACCCACCTCCCAGCAGTGTGCAGTGAGCTGTCTCCAGGCTTTTATCAGCCAAGATTCTAGTCATTTACTGTGCACCTATGATTTACTAGGTATTATGGAGAAGACAACAAATTAGGATGCCTCAATCTGTGTACACACCCTCCACAATACAGCAGAACATTCAAAATGCCATTAAAGAAAAAAAACAAGGTCTCAGGGGGTCAGAAACAAAGACTCAAAGAACACAGAAGACAGTAATTAATACCTTTAGGGATCTGCTGTCATTCTCGTGCGCCTCTCTAGAAGGCTGAATGATCGAGATTTGCATATTATTTTTGTCTCCTGTTGCCTCTCACCATGGGCAAACAGTGTCAATATTACGGATGGCTCCCAGGCCAGATGCCTGTTCCCACAGCCCCACTAGCTTCTCACACCCAGACACTTTTAGCCATGCCTCCAAATTTCCATCTTTCTAAGATTCCCCTTCATACCCCACAGCAACCCTGTTTTCTGGCTGTACAACCAGGGTCCAACCTATATTTTTCAATTCTTTATTTTCCCTTCCTCCGACAAATTCCCTCGCTTATATTGACATTTGATATCTTGTATCAAAATACACATCCCAGGCCCTTCTCCTGGCTCTCTTCTCCATCCTGTTTTCATTGGTTTCCCAAATAAGAATGGAACTAAGTAGGTCTACTAGCCACCCAACCTGAAAACATACACACTGAAAAATAAATTATGAATTTATCTAGCAGCACAATCCTTTAAGCACAATTGCTATAACTGAAATGGAGGTGGCAGATGCCAAGCTCTGGTCACTTGTCCCCTCTGAGGCGATCTGAGGAGCACAGTTTGAAAACCTCTTCCTGGGTCAGACTGGCCCTTGCAACACTGGAGTTGCGGGTTGTACCAGCCTAACAGGACGGGCTCTGGGCTCGGGTCAGGACCCTCCAGTGTCCACAGGCTTCATGTGAGCTACAGAGGTTCTGGCCAACCCCATTCCCTGGGGTGGTCCTGTTTCCTGTCTGATACTGAGAAGAACAGCCCTCCCTCTTCTTCCTCCTGAGGGGTATCACAGAGTAAATAATATCTAATGGACTTCCTTTGGCTTCTCAGAACACAGTTCCTACACCGACTGAGCCTGATTCAGAAGCCTACCGGTGAGGAGTCAGATGGCCATCAGGCTTCATGGAAAATCCCCTCAAAGGCTTGTACAGAGGTGCAGGCCTCCTCTCACTATGGATATGGAAGCAAGGCCATCGCCTGAGGCCCGCTTGGAACATTCCTGAGAAGCCACCAATGCCCCTGCTTGCCTGCCGCCGTTCCTCTGACATGAAGAGCAGAGAACTACAGAGGAGCTTGGGGAAAGTGTGTTTCTGCAGACTGTGGCTTCAGGGTGATAATGGTAGTGTTCTTCTTTCTTTTCTGTCACAACCTAGACAACACATGGACTGGTAGATATGAGACCAAGTGCCTCTGAGGTCGGACCAGAGCTAATAATGCTAACAATACTACCGTCTTTGCAGAATGAAGTCTGAGACCATCTGTAACTTACGTAAGCTCCCACCTCACTCAACATAGTACAGATCGAAGCCCAGCCTCCCATGTCCCCTGAGATTTTAAACCACGAGGCTCCCTTCTCCTCCCCAGAAGATGTGAACATTCAGCCTCTAAGACAGGGCACTAATTCCCTAGAGCAATCACATGGTCAAGAGTTCTAGACATGGTTCCTCCTCCACTCCTGCCCTGACCTCCCTACTCATCTTCTTTTTGAAACTGCCCCCAGCTTTTCTACGCAGCCAGGATTATACCCCAGGACCTGCAGCTCCCTGAATAGTTGACTGGACCAGAGCATGAACTGGACAGTGGACCCGATCCAAGGGCTGAGCTGGGCCTGTCAACTTTCCTCTTGAGAAGCTGATCCATGAAACACAAAGACCGACTAAGTCAGATTGGAGAGGGATGAACCGTGAATCTGAAAAGCTGTGTGGAGTTGAAGTGAGATTTGACAAAGCTGTGTGCAAACAAAATGTGTGAGAAAGCAAAACTTCTGCACAGAGGAAGCTGGCCCGCAGTGAGGAGCGGGAGCAGATGGACAGAAATACTGGCTCTTAGGACAAACGGAGAGACATGCTGTAGGACCTTGGTGCCCACCTACAAACCCTGCACTTCCTGTCTGAGAGATCCTCCTGTATCTTTTCTACAAATCCCTTTTTATTGTAGCTAGCCTGAATGGGTTCTATTTTTTGCAAGCGAAACTCCCCACTGAAACACGAAATATATTGGTTGTCAATTTTCTAAAAATGATCTCTAAGCAGCACTCTCTTTATTTGACAGCAAGTTATTTCCCTGGCCTCAGAGGGCCTGTGAGAGGAGATGAAAACCAAAGGGTCTCCAAAACTTAGCGTTTCCCACAGGAACACCTGGATACCACAGCATCATCCTCTCCCAAAGGTACTGAGCACCTCCACTCACTCTCAGTACCCAAATGCAGGTAGAACAGCAGGTGAAGCGCCTGGGTTTCGGGATTTGCCCTCAGGCCCTCCTCTGTCAAACCATTCACCTTGAAAACACCTTCAGGAGCTCTGTCTTCACTGCCATTAACACTTGTAAAAGCAACCACAAGATGGATGTGCTTGCCTGCCCTGGCACCTCTTCTCTTAACATCATTATCTGCTGATAATAATGTAGTAATAATAATCACATTAAACCAGCAAGCAGAATTTGACCCACAATCCTCCCTGCAGACTGTTGCTCCCTTTTTCTCGGGTCTGATCAGTCCTAAACATGCAAGAACAGGGCACCCCAGCACACACAGGAGCCTCAGGGGCAGCCACCACAAACTGGATTTGGGAAACAGGGATCATGTTTTCCACACCTCAAATTATAAACATGGTCTGTAAATCAACAGTCTATGTGGAAACACCAGAGTACACTGAAACCAGGACGATCCTAGAAAATTCAGACCATACGTTTGTTCTAGGGACAGGTGAAGGTGATACATGAGGGTGGAAGAAAAAGGAAAACATCAAGTCCTCTTTTCTAGGCATTTAGTCCTCCCTATGTCTCTGCTCAAACCTATTCCACCAGTCCTTTAGACTTAAGGCCATACAACAGACGTGACCATTAGCCAAGGCCTGAACTGCAGAAGGATGATGTAGAAATCCTTTGCTCATGCCTTTTCTTCTCACCCAGCCTTAACCCCCTCCCTCTTCCTCACCCCTAGCCTTGAACCAGAGGTCACTAAAGAACCTTTCTTGCCCTTCCTCATGAACCCGGGAGGCGGAGCTTGCAGTGAGCCGAGATTGTGCCACTGCACTCCAGCCTGGGTGACAGAGCGAGTCTCCATTTCAAAAAAAAAAGAACCTTTCTTATCCTTCCTAAGATGCCCTCCTCTACTTTCCCACTCTAATGGCTGCAGGCATGCCCAGCCCCTCTGCCCCACTCACCGACCGACAGCTGTCCTCACAGGGCTTCTGGGAGCACTGGGCTACGCGGAGGCCCATCACAGCATCCTCCATGTCGGTGCAGGTGCACACGTCGCAGCCCTCCTCCCAGAACTGGCCCACAGGGTAGATGGTGCTTCGGTGGACACACACCTGTAGACATAAGTTTTCGTGAGTGAACTCATTTGGTTCATTGAAACAAGCGGTGAGTTAGCACCTACTACACAGAAGCCGCTCTAGGTGCTGAGAATGTGGCAATAGAGAAAACCAAATGTGGTCTCCGCCCATATGCAGGGCTGCTTATAAAGCAGATTTCGCCCTCCTCCTTTCCCTCCCCGCCAGCCTTAGAAAAGCCATCCCCAGTCTCTCAGGGGTGGCCCCTCGTAAGGCCTTCACGGTCCACAGACTTGAATACAACACACTGGCTGCCTTGGTCTTGCTTCTTCCTGCCTTAACTGCACTTCACTCCTTCCTACGTCACCGAGAAGCTGTACCCACATTCCCAGACCCAGTAATGTCCTTGGACTTGGAGCCCATCCTCATCTAGCCCTCTGCCCACTTACGAGCAAATTGGACAGGGGCTATGAATGCGTGTCCCCTTGCCCACAAGTGACTAGGAACATAACAAGCAAAGACTCTGGGACACAGAGCAGGGGATATGTTTGAGAGACAAGGGATCCTATTTGGAAGAACAATAGGCTCTGGTAGAGATGTGGGAAAACAGATGAAAAAGGTTGGTTGAAAGGGAAACATGGAAAGTCTGGGATGCATGCCACAGACAATGCTCGGACATCCTTTTGTTGGAATGAGGAGCTAAGGAAGCTGTTTGATCATGGGACTTAATGACAGTTTTGAAATTAATCCCAAGTATGCCCTCCAAAGCTATGCAAAATAGGTCTCCACCCTGTGAATGTCATAATAGCAGTTCAAACATTTTGAAACCATTATCATATATCTTCTCAGTCTTCTAGCTTCTGTATAATGAACTTATTGAACGAGACCCCTTGTTCTACTAAAAGGCCTGCAGGAAAATGTTACCATCCCTATGGAGAAGAATTGTTTAGCAATACTTAGCAAAAGTAAATGTGTATTTACAATTTGACCCAGAATCTCACTTCTAGGAATCTATCCCAAAGACACACTGGCAAGACCACAAAATGACAGATGTGTATGGCTGTTTGTTACTGCAATTAGTAATGGCAAAAGGCTGAAGCAACTCAAATGTCCACCAATAAGGGACTTGTTGAAACAAAACTATGGTGCTGCCACACAATGGAGTACTATGCAGCTATAAGAAAGAATAAGGCAGATCTCTACACACTGATACAGAATAACCTCCATCAAATATTGTTAAATGAGAAAGAACAATTTAAAATATAATTCATAATATGCTTCCTTTCTATGAGAAATGGGAAGAAACATACATGTATAAAATTCAGTTATATTTTCAAAAAGAGAAAAACTAATAAAAATTATAAAGGCTGGGCATGGTGGCTGATGCCTGTAATCCCAGCACTTTGGGAGGCTGAGGCGGGCAGATTGGTTGAGTTCAGAAGCTCCAGACCAGCCTGGGTAACATGATGAAACCTTGTCTCTACAAAAACATACAAAAATTAGCCGGATGTGGTGGCATATGCCTGTAGTCCCAGCTACTCAGGAGGCTGAGGGGGAGGATCGTCTGAGCCTAGGGGGTGGGGGCTGAAGTTAGTTGAAGTCGCATCACTGCACTTCAGCCTGGGTGACAGAGCAAGACTCTCTCTCTCTCTCTCTCTCTCTCTCTCTCTCTCTCTCTCTATATATATATATATATATACACACACACACACACACACACACATATATATAATATATGTTATATATTACATGTACTTATATATAAATTATAGGGTGGAGGAAGGAATAAAGTACAGAAAACACAGATAGAGTAAGACTCCTGGCAATATGTCTTGTTTTATAATTTGGGGTTTAAAATCATTTAAGTGTTTTACACCATAGTAATCTTAAATTTTAAAAGAAATAAAAAGCAAACCCTAAAAATGGAAAACAAATTGAAATAGCTCATTAACTAGATATCAAGTCAGTGGCACATAATTATTATTTATAATAATTATTATATAATATATAATATCATAATATAATAATAGTTATTTCAAATGACTTCAAAACCTAGCATTTACACTATATATCCCCCAATGAGTTTTTTTTAGGACAAGAAGAACTGAAAGGAAATTTTATTTATTTATTTTTTTTTTGAGACAAAGTCTCACTCTGTAGCCCAGACCAGAGTGCAATGGCACAATCTTGGCTCACTGCAACCTCCACCTCCCAGATTCGAGCGATTCTCCTGCTTCAGCCTCCAGAGTAGCTGGAATTACAGGCGCACACCACCACACCCAACTAATTTTTTGCATTTTTTTAGTAGAGATGGGGTTTCACCATGTTGGCCAGCTGGTCTTGAACTCCCAACCTCAGGTAATCCGCCCACCTCGGCCTCCCAAAGTGCTAGGATTAAAGGTTAGTTTTGAAACTATTACAGGTATATTGCAAGATAAAGCAAATAAGTAGTTAATTATGTTAGGAAACCAGAATTTTCAACTTAGAGGAGAAGTGATACAAGCAAAAAATCAAAGAAGTAAAGTCCTGTAATTTCATTTGAATCAGAAATACCACTACAAACTTACGAGTTTTTATCCTGTCTTAAAATATGCATTTCTAAGCTCTGTTCAGCAAAAAGGTCTGAAGGCAGTGGCAACCCAGGAGTCATAAATATTCTTGGCACCCAGATTATACCACCTAAATACCACTTTCACTAAAAGGTAGGGGGACTTTTGTCAAAACGGCAGATCCAAGGACTAGGGCAGGAAATGCCCAGGGTGAGCCTGGCACCCCTTACTGTTTCAGAAAACAAGAAAGCTATGAAAGACTCATGAGGCCATGCCAACAGGCTCCAGAGCCAACTTAAAGGAGCCCCCATTTACCCCAGGGAGGACAACTTAAATATCAAAAAAAAAAATAAAGTTTACAATGAATCAACACACATCAAACACATAAGAATCCATGAGTTCATAATGAAGCTAAAAACAAAAAACCTCTTTGGCTGTCCTTGACAGTTGCTGGAGCATCAACTCATGGCTATGAAAACTGGAAAAGAAAAAATCAAGCACTTATTCTACTTTGTCTATTTTATTTCAGGGTAACTGAAAGCAGTTGGGAGAAAGTTCTTTCTTATGGGAGAATTCCAGTTAATAAATGCAATCAGTATGATAGAAGTAGAGAAAAGTCACAATTTTGAAACTCCTAATGACATACTAAATCTTAGACAACAAACACTTATAAATATTAAAACTATGAACTAAATTGTTGATGGGGTAAACTTCACAATGCAGAAATAGGTACTTCATCTGAACACATAATCAGTCCTATCTTTGAAAGTGGGACAGCTGGGCCAGGCACGGTGGCTCACACCTGTAATCCCAGCACTTTGGGAGGTCGAGGCGGGTGGATCACAAGGTCAGGAGATTGAGACCATCCTGGCCAACATGGTGAAACCCCGTCTCTACTAATAATACAAAAATTAGCTGGGTGTGGTGGTGTATACCTGCAATCCCAGCTACTCAGGAGGCTGAGGCAGGAGAATCGCTTGAACCAGGGAGTGTGAGGCTGCAATCAGCCGAGATCGTGCCACTGCACTCCAACCTGGTCACAGAGCGAGACTCAAAAAAAAAGAAGAATGAACGAACGAAATAAAGAAAGAGAGAGAGAGAGAAAGGAAGGAGGGAAGGAGGGAAGGAAGGAAGGGACGGAGGGAGGGAGGGAGGAAGGGAGGACAGCTGGACATTATGTGCCTCTAGGTGTGATGCACATGGCACCCTTGATCAGGTATTCTTGCCTCCCTACTGCACTGACCTTGAATGTAATGAATCCCCTGGGTCTAACTTCTAGTCTACTGGAAATACAGGGGATAGAGGAACACATTATGCAATACCATAAGGTAGCTGCTAGTCAAATCCAGAATTCATGACATTCTACAGGACAAATGACCCAGCTTCCCCAACAAATCAAAGGCATAAAAATGGGGAGTGGCATTACTATAGATTAAAAACACATAAGAAACATTAATAGAAAAATGGCAAGGCAGGAGGGGCGGGCAGGAAGATGAGAAGGAGAACAGAGATATAAGAAAGCAGCAGCAGCAACCGTAGCCTCCTAGACTTGTTCCCACTTCTCCAAAACTGCGTGCTTAGAATCCCTGAGCTGGAAGAGCATCTAGAGGGGAACAGAGGTCTTAAGCATTCCAGACAAATAAAGATCTGTTCCAGCCCTAACAGGCTCCAAAGAGAGATGACTGCAGCTTCTCTGTCATGCATGTCAGGACTCCCCTCAGTGCAGCAGCTGTGACTATGCTCAGGTCTTCCTGCTGCAGTTCTGGCTCATTTCAGTTCTCACTCCGCCACTTTCGCGCCCTTCACTTCCCTACTCCATCAATTAAATCTTTAATGATAGCTAATCTTGGTGGCTCTTTCACCTATAAGACTGCTATTTGTATTGAAAATCTGTACCATTCATTGACACTTTACTATATTCAGTTTATAGACTATTGTCATATATACTAACAAGAGCATACATAGGAACTTCATCTTAACATTTCTCCCATAGCACCTAGTACAGTACCAATTCTGTTAGAACACAGTAGTTGCTTAGTAAATATTGGATGGGCAGATGGATGGATGAATGGATGGGTGGATAGAGGGATAAACTGACAGCAATAAATAAATGAGTAAACTATTAACTGCTCTTAGCCAGGTGTGGTGGGGTGCACTTGTAATCTCACCTACTCATGAGGCAGAGGTGGGAGGATCACTTGAGCCCAGGAGTCCAAGACCAGCCTAGGCAACATAGCAAGACCTCATCTCAACAAATAAATAAACACATATATATGTATGTATAACTATTGACTGATATCTAAATAATCCATGCAATCATGTTATTTCCTTAGCTAACCTAAAATAAGCTTATAAAGGTAAAGACCATGTCCTACACATTATTTGTAACCTCAGCACCTAGCCATGCTTAGTACATAGTAGGCTCACAAGAAATGCCTCCTGAGTTAACTAAATTTCCACTCAGGCTGAGCTGGAATGCTGACTGCCCACCCACCAAGCCTTGTAGCACTTGGTTTGGGCAAGAAGGGAATGCTGAGTAGGATGCAAATCTTCCATGAGGAGCACATGTTGCTTAGTAAACATTGGATGGGTAGGTAGATGGATGAATGGATGGGTGGATAGAAGGATAAACTGACAGCAATAAATAAATGAGTAAACTATTAACTGATAGTTAATAGCTGAGCAGTCCTTACCTTGTCGGGAAGGCAGGTGGTTGTGGTGCAGCCACAGTCATTGGTGGCGGTTGAGGCCAAGTACCCAAGGGGACAGCTCACTGTGGAGTTGACACAGTTGCAGGCACACTCATACTCATCACAGCACTGGGTCTTCCGAAGGGTGGGCAAACGGTGCGGGGGGCAGGAGGGTGGGGACACTCTTTCGCACTCCTCCTTCCTGCAGGCTGAGGGTAGGACAAGGCCACACTGAGCACTGCACCCAGCCAGGGCTCATTAAGTATTCAGCTATGCTATAGGGTGCCAGGGAGCTTTAGACTCAGAAGATTAAGTCAGAAATGTGCGAGGGCCAATCTCACAGGATGGGAGTTACTCAATGTTACCAAAAGCAGTCCATCTGCAGAAAAATATGAACATTAATCAAAAAGGGAAATGTGAAGCTAGCAACTCTAATGGAGGAGAAGTGAAGGCTGCTCCATCCCTGCTCTATCACTTTCCCACGTACGTCTGGAAGGGGTGGGTTCCTTGATTCTCAGAGGTGTCAGATGTAGAATCTCTAAGTCCAGTAGGTCTGGGTGCACCATGCCCTGCTAAGCACTGTTCTATGCCAGGAGCTTTTGTGATCCTATCACCACCTCAGTACCTAGAACAATACCCTACAGTTTAGGTCCGCCAGCAATCAGTGTGGAATGAAAGATTGCCAGCAATCTTGTCAAAGCCACAATGTCACTTTTAAAAGACCAAATCCTGTCCCTGTGTCCTTTGCCTGTTTCCAGTTCCCTTCAAACACAATATGCTCTCCTCCCACCTTGAAGTCTCACATCTAGGAAGTCGGGTGAGTGTCCACATCAGCAGGACAAGAACGCCAACGGAGTTAGAGTGGGGATTCTCGGGAGGTAAATACAGAATTTGGTTTCTTGTCGTGTCTTATTTTAGTCCAACGCTATGTTTAAATTATAGTATATAGTGATTACATATATACATCTTCAAAGGAAAAAAACTATAAATTTGTTTGGGAATAAGATCCAATGATGAGAGGAAGTCAAGGAAACATTCCCTCCCCTCAATGACATACAGGAGGATAGGCGTAAATAAAGATTAGATTTGGAGGCCACCTCATCTCAGCCCCAGCTGCTTCTTCATAAACCCAAGAAGGAGGTGCCTGTGGCTGTGCCCACACCTGGTATCCTTCAGCAGCACGCAGCCGGAAGGATTCCTTGCAGGTGTGACCCTAACCCCTCTGTTCCAGATGTACTCCCAACCCAGATTCAGCTAGGTAGAAAACAGGAAATGATGTCATCTTGGACCAGGTCCCTGAGAAGGAGGATGGCCTCCCTCACACCAGGAGAGAAAGGCCACACCACCCCTCCTCATCCACAGAGGCCTTACCACAGATGAAGTTGGGTCTGCACTCGCCAGGGTTGGTCAGTGTGGGCTGGAGGCCACCTTCACAGTGAGGCACCGGGGGCAGGTCGCAGCTCACCAGGTCACACACTGAGGGCCAGAAAGAGAGACGTCCATGCAGAGTTCAGAAAGGTTACTCTTTTATTACCTGTGAGTGGGACACTACATTCCTATTCATGCAGACTTCTACTGTTTTAGGTAAGTGACGATGATGGAGACAGAGATTACACAGGTTAGGATAGATAGATAGATAGATAGATAGATAGATAGATAGATAGATAGATAGATAGATAGAATGATGACTAGATACATGAGATAGATAGATAGATATGATAGATACATACATACATACATACAGGATAGATAACTAGATATATTAGATAGATAGATAGATAGATAGATAGATAGATAGATAGATAGATACATACATACATACATACATACATACAGGATAGATAACTAGATACATTAGATGGATAGATAGATAGATAGATAGATAGATAGATAGATAGATAGATGAATGATAGACAGATAGATAGAGGATAGATGATAAATAGATACATAGCTTAGATAGAGATAGGATAGATGATAGATACATAGGATACATAGATAGATATAGATGAAAGATACATATGTTAGATAGAGACAGAAGAGATGATAAATAGATACATAGGTTAGATAGATAGAGATAGGATAGGTGATAAATACATAGGATGGATAGATAGATAGATAGATAGACAGATAGATAGATAGATCGATCAATCCAAGTCACATACTGATTATTCTTATCATCCATTAGGGCTTTCACATCTCAGCCAAGTCAACTTGGATGCTCTAGACCTGTTTCCTCTTCTGGAAGGTGGGAACTCTACCTTATAGGATCAGTCTGAGGATTTCACAAAATAATAAGGGCAAAGTGCCCGGCACATTGTAGGAGCCCAGTAATGTCTATAAAATGAGGGGCTTGAAGTAAATGATCCCTCTAGTTCTCTCTACTGCTAACATTCTAAGACCTCCTTTACATTGTTCTCAAGCCACATCTCCCTCCCCTACAGGACTTGTTTATTTCTGATCAATTTCATGAGTACAAATAAGTTTCTCCGATTACATGATTTTCTTTTAGTTGCTTGGACTGTCCCCTGATCTATCTGTTCTCCCTTCAAGATTTGCATCACTGCAAATTGTACAAGCCTGTGCTTTAGGTCTTCATCTGTACAAGCAATAAACACACTGGAGAGGACAGGGACAAAGGCACTAATAATTTCCTGCCATGCTAACCGTAATTCCATCAGCTCTGAATTCACGGACTTAGACCATTATTCAGCCCACTATTCACAGAGTAGCCTGCAAAGCTAGCACGCACACCTCTAGCAAATAACCTGCTGAACTCAAGGTGCCCAGTGTGTGGTCTTCTCTATATCTAGCAGCCTCAAAATCTTTTTGAAAAGGAAAATGGGTTGCTTTGGCATGACCTTTTCTTCAGTAATCACCCCATTCTTGTATTAATCCTGTCAAACCTGTGTTTAGTAATTTATAGTAGATTCTTCTAGGAAGCAAATCCTGTTCTCCAGAGGTAACCCTTTCCATTTTTTTGGAGTATCTAGTCGGTCCTTACCCACCTCCTTTCACACACCCTGTGCCTGGGAACAGAGACACCTTTCAGCACCCTCAACGTGGTGCCCCCTGGGGCTGGGGTTAGGCCCTGGAGACAGCCCCCTGGTGGGACACATACCACACTCATACTCAGGGCAGCACTGGTCTGCATTCTGGCGGAGGCGGGCCACTTCACACAGGCCGCACGTCGGATCTGGAGGAAAGGAACAGCCACAAAAGTCAGAGAAATTAGTGGTGGGACAGCCTCGGAGGGATTTGAAATGTTCTTGCTCACTGAAAACTAGTACGAGTTCTGTATGGTCGTCCCACAAGGATCCAGGCCACAGGACCTCTGACAGATGAGTGTCCCCATGTTCCTGTTGACACCCTCACATTTACCCTCCAGGGGACTCTAAGTCTGAGCGTTGCTGGGGACCAGAGGCAAGGGTTAATCTGAGAATGTCGACCCCAGGTGCAGAATGGGGCTCCCAGGCCCAGCGATGGGAAATGCAGGCTGGGTAAGGAAGCCCACCCACTCTAGGACTCTAGGCGCCAGTGTTTGAGTCTGCTCTGCCAGAGGTGAAGATGGGTGGCTGGGGGGCCTTGCAGGGCCCCTTGTTCCTCCATGAAGGCACCAGGGAGGGGAGGACTCTCACCTTTGGCCGTGGGGCAGGGCTGCATTGTGCAGTTGACCTTCCGCCCACTGAGGCACGTGCAGATCTGACAGGGCTGGTGGTCCGGGACCCAGGCTTCCAGGAACTGAGGGGAAAGCGAGGTTCAGAGAGGGCACAGGACATTCTAGGTACAAAGCCCAGAATTCACAGAGGTCAGCTCTCCCTGCCTCCAGCAAGGGCCAGTCCCTGAGCCAGCCCTCTGACAGAGCCTCACAGGCAAACAAAAGCAGGTTGAAAGGAGGTTATGAGGTTCTAATGGCTTTCAGAAAGGTGGTTGCCACATTGCTTTGTAAACTAACATGCGGAAACTTTCACTACAGCCTTCTCTGTTGACAGTGCTAAAAGCAAGCAAAGAAAGAAAAATGAGAGTTCTTGGATCGCACTGCTAGTCATTTCTCAAGCCAAAGGAGAAACTGGGATGTTGCTTGGGGAAAAAAATTTCTGAAATTGACTTCAGACAATAGCGTAGGAAGAGCTGTGGGGAGGACAGCAAAACTCTTGAAAGCATCACATTCTTGCTGCCCGCAGTGACTTTAGAGGCCTGAGTGCGGTTCTCTGATTTTTCAAATGAGAGACGGCCCAGGGCAGAGAGCAGCCTTCTCAAAGTTACACACAGCCCCACAGCACAAGGCTTTGAAGTCAGGAACTCCCAAACTCTAATACAGGCTGCATTCCGCTGTGCCTCAGTTTCCTCACCTGTAAAATGAGCATACTCAAGCCTGCCTTGCAGGACTGTTGTAAGGAGTGAGAAACTCTGATTCGCACAGGGTACACAGCAAAGAGCTCCACTAATAAGAAGCAGAGCCAGGACTCAGTCTCCCTCTGGATTCAACCATGAAGTTAAATTTAAACTTAAAATTAAATTCAAGTGAAATTGCCCCTGAAGAAACACATTCTTATCCAGTAGCTCAAAGGCCTCTAAGAAGTTCCCAGGTCAAGAAGGTCTTACTTATTACTTCCACGGTCAGCAATCAGTCGGCTAAGAAGGAAGATCAAAGACCCCCAAGTAAGGCCCCCTTCCCCCAAAGTGCCCTGCCCTCCTTCAGGATTAACTCCTCTGGTCCTGCCCTTGACACCTTTCACTCACTCAATAAATGATAGCAGCTAACATTCAGATGCCACCTGCTATGTGCCACTGTGTTGAGGGCTTTATTTAAATCATTCATGTAATCCTCACTGCAATCCTATGGTGACGATATTTTTTACCACTGCCCTCACTTTTCCAATGAGAAAGCTAAGGCGCCTGCTAGGTTCACACAGGCACAGCGACAGAGTGAGGATTTGAATCCAAATCCATGGTTTGTTTCTTTGTTGTTTTATGTTTTGGTTTTGGTTTGTTTGTTTGTTTTGAGACAGAGTCTCACTCTCTCGCCTAGACTGGAGTGCAGTGGCATGATCTCGGCTCATTGCAACCTCTGCCTCCCGAGTTTAAGTGATTCTCCTGCCTCAGCCTCCCAAGTAGTTGGGACTACAGGCATGTGCCACCATACCCAGCTAATTTTCGTATTTTAGTAGAGATGGGATTTCACCATGTTGGCCAGGCTGGGTCTCAAATTCCTGACCTCAAGTGATCCATCTGCCTCAGCCTCCCAAAGTGCTGGGATTACAGGTGTGAGCCACCATGCCCCGCCCAAATCCATGGTTTTAAACCACCATGCTCTGCTGCCTCTCACAGATAACTAATAATAAATATGTTCAAGGTATTTTTCTAAGAGTTTTACATTTACTTACTTTATTTTCCTAATAATAACCCTACCAGATAAGTAGTATTATCTATATTCACAAATAATGAAACTGAGGTACCAAGAAGTTAAGAAATTTGACCAAGTGGCACATCCGGGATTCGAACTTAGTATTCTGGCCCCAGACACCACAGGCCTAGCCTCTTGCAGCACAACTGCTTCTCATCGACAGACACAGTGCCCATCATAGGCAGGTCTGAACACACCGTCCTAGCCCTCAAATGGCTGACAGTCAAGTTGAGGAAATAAGACTCATTCGTGAAAATCTGAATGAGAAAAATAAATTGTGATACACACACACCGTGGACTACTACCTAGCAATGAGAAGGAGAAAACTATCAAAACACACAGCATCATGGATGAATCCCAAAAGCGTTATGCTGGGTGAAGGAAGCCAGGCAGAAAAGAAGTGCATAGGCATGATTCCATTTATGCGAAATTCCAGAAAATGTAAACGAATCTAAAGTGACAGAAAGCAGACCAGTAGTTGTCTAGGGTTGAGGGATATATTTAAAAGGGCATAAGCTAACCTTTGGGTATGGAAATTCATTATCTTGGTTATGTCAATGGTTTTATAGGTGTGTACATATGTCAAAACCTATCAAATTGTACACTTTAAATATGTGCTGTTTGTGGCATGTAAATTATATCTCAATAAAGCTGTTTGTAAAAATAAAAAATAAAAGAGCAGTAAGAGTGCAAAAGGAGAGTCCACTAAGATTGGGTACTCCAGAGAGTCTCACAAGGGCACACCTATGAAGCACGGGAAGACTTGGGCAAAGGGGAAAGGAGGAGGAATTCCAGGTGGGAAACAGCTAACAAAGGCACAGACGAAGGAACACTCCTGCAGTGCCCGGCATCACAGGTGAGGCAGGTGGTTGAAGACAATGGAAGAGGCCCTGTGTGCCCACTGCAGGAACTTGCCTTACCTTGGCAGGCAGGTGCAGGCCTGGAGGCATAAGCAGGACCCTGCCTCACAGAGAAGAGCTAAATAAAGACAACCCTGGCAACAGCATGCAGGATGGAAAAGCGAAGGACTAGGAATAAAAACCAGAAAAGACACAGCAGCTGTCAATCCA
The DNA here is from genome assembly GCF_028885655.2 of Pongo abelii. Classification (NCBI taxonomy): domain Eukaryota; kingdom Metazoa; phylum Chordata; class Mammalia; order Primates; family Hominidae; genus Pongo; species Pongo abelii. The sequence continues at coordinate 6,044,805 of NC_071995.2, forward strand.
GCTGGGAAGGTGGAGGGAGGGGCCCAGGGCGCTGGCCTCAGAGGGCTGGGGCAGGGGGTCGAATTGGCAGACATGAGGGGATGAGGAAGGAGAGAGTCATGTTCTGTATATGTTTCAGTGTTCTTTTTTCTCTCCTTTTAAACGTAGACCTCAGATCTTTAAACTCAAGAATAAATCACACAATTTTCCAACTATCCTGAGAATGGGTAACATACAACAGATGACCAAAAGCAGGTGTCCGACCTCCTTCGCCGCGGATTTTCATTTCTCAGGAAGCTTAAGGCCTTCCCAAGACAGGGGAAATAATAAAAACAAAAAATTTTTTTAAAAAAGCTAAGGCTAAATAAGCTTCTAAAAGCAACTAGTGGCTCTCCAGGCCTGGCCAGGCTATGCAGCAACGCGGCCAGAAGATGGCACTGCTGCACAAGCCCAGGCCAACTGCAGGCAGGCCTGTCGCAATCGCCAGGTTCCAGGACCCGGGCGTGACCACCCCCAGGCCAGAACAGGTATGAGAGCCAGCAGGAGTTAAAGTTTGAATGAAGGTGACAAGAGAGTGGCCTGCAGAGAATGAGGTGGGGAAAACTGACATTTTCAAGGCCCAAGGTCAAAGAAGGACACAAGCAATTCATCATGCACCACCCACCAACAGCCGATTTGATGGGGGATGCAAATGAAATGCAAACACTGAGCCCAGCTAGCGACAGCAGAGACTAAGAGAGAGGGAAGGAGACTACAGGCCAGAGCTTCTGGGCCATGGACAGGGTTCCTGCTAAACTTGTGCCTGTCAGTACAGCACCCACCACTACCAGCAGCTCCACTGAGCCAGGGACAGCCTGTGCAGGCTCTTGGTCCCTTCTGATCTTACTGCAAAGACTCACCTCTTTAGACTCTGTTTTGTAAAATAAATGAGAGCTATGAAAACTAGTGAATATTTTGCTCTTCTGAAATTACTACAATAGTTTTATACCCTAGTTTATTTCCCTGAATGAAAGGTTTTCTGGGCTTTATTTTTCAGTTAAAAAAAAAAGTTTATTTAATGGAAATGTTCTTCATATTAGGTTTTTATTCTTTCTCTGCTTTGAAAGTCAAAGTTGAAAATGCATGTGGCTGGATATGACGTTTGTTTTCATTCATTTAAACTGTATTTTCTGAAATCACTAAAAGTGGCTGTGTTGTTTTCAAAGTTTTCAATTAACTAATTTTATTTTACCTGATTTTAAAATGTATTTATAAGATGGTTTCTACATCCAAAATATTTGGATGGAACCTTTATACAACTTGAATGCATATTCTAATGTGTTGGACTGAAGATGAGGTGGGCAGTGAAAGGGGAAAATAGGGCCAGAGAGGAGAAGCAAAGGATAGGGGTTTGGAGACACTAAGGTAGAGTTCACAGTCTTCCTGCTCTCAGGACCTTGCAGACATTTGACACTCATGGAGCCAGAAATGCTGCAAACTTGAGCTCACTTCTCATCACAGAACGCCAAGGAAAAGATCATTTCTGTCTCCTTCTGAGAGCAAGCATTTTGCCACTACTAGTAAAACCAGTCTGAAATTACCACAGGTTGCTAGCCCCATATGTATATTGGTCCACATCATTCAAGCCCTGCAGGAGCTCAGGAGCTATACAAATCAGGGAGAGGAAAATAAGGTTTTGTCAACTCATTTAGGGAATATCACAGAACAGGCAATTACTTAACTTGGCGAGTTGAAACACGGCAGTAGAGCAGGACTTTAGCTCACCTATTCCACAGTGAGCACAAGTTGGATCCACTAGGATAAAGCCCAACAACTAAACTAGAGCAGATGAGGTCACTGTAAGTGACTATAAGTAATGGCCCTAATGGATACCCATGCTCCAATGAACATGAGTCAGCCCAGAGTTCAGTTCACAGTTCCAGTGAGGTCAATAGCAGGGCTAGGACACTATAGGATGACTGATGCTATGAATATAAGTCCCAGCTTTATCACCTCATGCCATTGAGCCTCAGTCTCATCCATTCAATAGGATGTGCGATTATGACCCCACAGAGCTTTGGGGAGAATCATATAAAATGGTTCCTATCCTGGCTTATAACATCAGGGACAGAATAGTGTAGTTACTGAAATGTTGTTTTCATTATTCTGCAGGCTGGTTAGCTACATTTACCATGAGTTCTCCTATTCATGGTTGAACATAGTGGTAAGTCACTCTGCTTGGTCCACTTAGCAAGAATGGTCCTCCTTGGCAATGAAGACATTAGGTCTTGAGTGCAGCCCATGATCACAAAACACATTCTCCTTTCCTAGAAGCCAAATATGCTTCCATCTCTACCACGGTCTGTAGTATCACTGTCAAGGATGAAGGACAGGGCCACTGCACACATTCACATGTGCACGTTCACATGTGCACAGACACGCACTGCCCCAGATCCTACAAATGTACACGGGGTCAACTTTGAAGATAGATGACAGCCATTTTAGGCCAAGACGGAGGAGTTTGGTAAATATGCTTTCAAAATACACTCAATAACTCCCAAAGAGCTAAAAAAAAAAAAAAAAAAAAAAAACTGATGACTCAGTGACTCCCCAGCAAATCAGCCCAAAAAGATGCAGCAAAAGGGCCATTTCATATAGTGGAAAGAGCCAGATCTTTGGAGTCACATAGAGCTTCAAATTCTGAGATCAACTCCATTACTTACAAATTGTTTCCATGGGCAACTTACTAAGCTCTTTAGGTCTTAGTTTCTTCATAGGATTTTTGTATTTATGAGGGATACAGGATACAATACTGTATTCTGTGGAATCCCAGTCCCAAGGGATTCTCTCACACACACACACACACACACACACACACACGCTCCATGATCAAGTAAGTTTGAGAAACAAAAACTTCCTTAAATATCTGCCAGGTACGGTAGTATATTAAAAACTCTAAAGAGTTCTGCAATAAAGAAACCTGTTTAACTATGGTTAGCTAGTGTTCTTTAAACTCACTTGACCACAAGTAACTGTTAATACCCTGCAAAATACACCTTTGGAAAACACTGAGATAATGAATATATTGTGTTTAGCACAATCAAGGTACACAATCTCTCTTAACAATGGCAGACATTATGACACAAAATATTCTTTTCCCTTTCCCTCCTGGGTTCCTATATCATTCTGCTTAAATGACTATAATAATAAAGACAATAGTAATAACAATAATAATAATAATGTGGTAACAACACTTTGATGTTTAATCCCACAGATAATACATGACAGATGCAGGATTTGAACCAAGAGCTATCTGAATGCAAAGCCATTACACAATACTGCCTCCCTATCCCTAATGATCCCCGTAAGAGTCAACCCTGCTGCCACAGTAGGAAGAAGCCAATCATTGGTGAACACTTCTCCCTTTTGACCCAAGAGGGAAGCAGCCCCATGGGAAGTGAAAGGCGCAGGCTCCTACCTGGTGCTGGACTCCATCCTCACCAATGCACTGAGTGCAGGCCTCTTCAGGGACACAGCTGCCTTCCAACATGACTTTATTTGGAGGGCAGAAACAGCCTTCCGAGGGATGGTCCCCACAGGAGCTCACGTTGCCATCACAGTGCCGGGGACAGCCGTGCTCACAGTGGTTGTAGACCAGAGATGGTGGGCATGACATAGCTGTAGACAGAGAAGGAGGTCACTTGCAAAGGCCCACACCAGCCAGAGTGAAATGGGCACAGCTGATTCAACATGGTTAATCATCAGACAAACTTGCCAGGGCAGAGATGGCTATTTTCCACCAATCTTCATCCTCCCTATCTTCCATAGAAACAGAACTTTAGGCTGGGCATATGACCACCACCAGAATGAGGACTATATTTCCCAACCTTTCTTGCAGCTAAGTGTAGTCACGTGACTAGCTCTGACCAACGAACTGTAAGAGAAAGTATAGTATCCCATGGCAGCCTCCAGGAGTCCATTTTAAAAGACAGCTATGCATGCTCCTTGACCCTCTTCCCTCCTTCCCTCAGCTTCCTGCTTGGAGCATGAATGTGATGGCTAGAGCTCCATCTTAGACCATGAAGAAAAAGACCACACACAACTGAGGGCAGAGCAAGGAGCTAGAATCCAGTTTGAGGCCCAGAATCAGCTGTAGCCACCGCCTCTGATCAGTTATACGACAGAAAATTACAATTCTCTGCTATTTGCAGCCAAATCTAGTCCTAACAAATGTTGCAAACCTGTGTGTCCTTAGTAGGTTTTGTTGTCCTTTTTTGAATACATATGTCTTTTATGCTTTAAAAGCATCTTTAAATTAGGAATCCACAGCTATGAAGAACTGCCTTGGGAGAGAAGCTACAAGGTGATTCATTTCCCTCGTTCTGATTCGCTCAACAACTTCCTCACATCCTCAAGGCACCAAGGCAGGCAGGTGATGAAGGAAGTTTCCAAGGATTTGGAGCACCAAAGATTTCCCTCTGTGTGCACAGTAAATAACCAGGAGGTACACAAAGAAATCAGTATGCAGAGAAAGTGCTTCCAGTAACTTAGAAACTAACATTTGCCCCTTGATTTGCAGGCTGATTGGGAGGAGGCAGTATCATCCACATGGCCTCAGAAAATCAGAGCCCAAAGGAACCTACAGGTTATCTAGGCCAACTATCTCATTCTAGGATGCACTGAGGTCCAGAAAGACTAAGAGAACAGTCCATCCACCAGCTGAGCGGGGACTAGGATGCCCAAGTCCTCCAGACCCAGCTCAGAGCTGCTGACAGTTCCATGATGACAAACTCTGAGGCTCTACCGTGCATGTACATATTGATTTCCTTCAAAAAAATAGTTGAGGATTATATTTGATGACTGAGGGTTTCAAGTTCAGTATTCTTTTCACTCCAGCACCCCTGAGGGACAGGAGCCATATCTGATTCATTTCAGTTTCCCCTACACTTTAAATAAATGCCAAGTCCAGGTAGGGAAGCTGACTTTGGGGAGGGGCTATCTGCACTAGCAATCCTACAGTGTTTATAATTGAGAAGACTCTTGGCAACCAAATGATTCTACTTGCACTTCAAAATCCTGCTCAGGCATGGACTACACTGTAAGCATGTGCTAAAGCTTGGTGGAATTTCAAATTCAATGTGACTGGTTACACAGCGCTTTACAGATGCCTATATGTGTCTAACACATTAAAATCGCATTTGTCTGAACTATAGAAATACTAATGGAAAGGACCATGCATTAATTTACATAAAAATTCTACATGCAGAGTGTGTGTGTGTGTGTGTGTGTGTATACATATACATATATATGTGTGTGTGTGTGTGTATATATATATATACACCTTCCATCTTATTTGATCCTAACTGTAATCCCAAGTCATATGAAATACAGGGATTTTCATCCTTATTAGCCAGATAAAGAATCTGAGGCACAGAGAGGCTGAGCAAGCCCAGTTAGCTGGTCTCCAGGATTTTCAGAGGTAACTTGGAGACTCACCACAGAAATCAGGTGTCCTCCAGTCAACGCAGACCCCATTGGTCCGACAGAGGTGGGCATAAGAGGCGATCACCTCACACACTTGCTCCTGGTGGCAACTGTCCTGCTGGCAGATGGCATAGAATGTGGCTGGAGCCAGGACCTTGTGGCATTCAGCAAACAGTGGTAAGAGGAGGACCTGGCAGTGGGAGCTGTCGGGGACAAGACACTGCTCCTCCAGGATGGGCTGGCACATCTGCCCTGGCCGCTGCACAGTCCATTCCTGAACAAGTGTTTTCCAGTCTGTGGTGACTGTGCCATCCCTCAGTATGAAGTCATTGGCTCCGTTCTCATCACAGATCCCTAGAGAAACAGAAAAAAAAAAGATAAACTGAGTGGCCCTGGATACAAAAACATTGATGCCAGAGACGGGCCATTCTTCATCCTCACCAGAATCTGACCCTTGCTACTAGACCCTGAAATATAAGCATCCAAGAGCCTCAGAGTAGAGCAACTAAGGTTTATAAATGTATAGCAGGGGGAGAAGAGGAGTTGACAAAATGTTCTTACCACAGAGACCATATGTCTTTGAAGCAAAAGTCTTGGGGCTGAGCTGCAGTTGGAACTCATTGTTTTGTGGAGTGAATGTGAAGATGTGACCAAGATGATTGAATCTGACCTCATGCATGATGGCACCATAAACGTTGACTTCCATGTTCCCACCCACGTAAGGAACAGAGACCAGTCTCCCATTCACCATCACCTGCACAAAGAAGAAAGCTCATCTGTAGTCCTAGCAATGAGGAATCCTAGGTTTTTAGGGAAGTTACTGAGAGTTCCTGCACATTCATCACACTCAACTGCAACATTAGCCACAAACCTTGATATTTGTCGGCAGCTCTTCTAAGATAAAGAAGAGCTTGACTAGAAAACAGAGCTTGAGTTTACAGAGCTTGACCAGAAAACAGGCTGTTATAATACTGTATGGGTGGCCATGCACCAAGAACCTGAAAGCCTGGAGATTAAAAGGAACCTTGAGTCTATGTGACTCAACAGAGAAGGGCAATGCCTTTAAGACAGGCTGGGAAAGTCGCCTTATTGCCAACTCATCAGAGCAGTGTCTCCAGGAGCATCTAGCAGCTGTGTCCAACCCTTTGAATGCAAGGACATTTTTGCTTCTCTGTGGTGGTGGATATCAGAAAATTATGCCCAGACCTTTTTTTTAGCTCATCAGCTATCATTAGTGTTAATGCATTTTATGTGTGGCCCAAGACAATCCTTCTTCCAGTGTAGCCCAGGGAAGCCAAAAGGTTGGACACCGGTGTTTTAATGGGACCACTTTAAGTCTTCTTTGTGTGTATGTGTACCACTAGATGCTCTTTCTTGAACAGCCCCACCATATAGCACATCAAACACATTAAAATGTACTCACATTCCACAATGAATATAATTTTGCTGTAAAATTTTTGGAAGGATTTTTTTATCATTTTGATTTTTTAATTTTTGGCTATGAGTTACTCACTTGATATATGACTAGCTAAGATTTTTCTGCAATTATTGTTCAAATTCAGGAATTCTTGCAAAGTGAGAAAATCTAGCCTACAAGTTGTTTTCACACAATGAAATATTTATGATTTCTACATGAACAAGTAAAGAAGTTGGCATAATGTAACCTTTTGTAAGCATTTAATCAATCATATATATATGTATGTATCAGTTTTGCAGTTTTCTTTTCAAATTTTGGAGCCTGACGTTTTATGTAGGCCTTAAATATTTTCAAAAGACCTAATTTAGGCTGTAAAGGTTTCCCTTTGGAAAGCTTACAGGGCTTAGGCATTGGACTCATAATACCTCCCAAGTAAACAATCCTGATGCCAATCCCAATTCTCCACCAGTGCCAGAAACTGGCACTAAATTCACAATTTTATGCTATCTAAAAGTGATTCCGTCTTGCACATCTGAGCCCGGAACAACATGAAATCACGCCAAGACAAGAGGATGGCAATAAACCCCTCTAAGAAAGTGGTACTCCTCTCCTCTACTTAAGCAGAAGGCAGAGCTCCTAACAAGAGCATCAACTAAAACCAACTGCCACCAGGTCCACGTGGTTTTCCTGACATTCTATTGCCTTGCCACAGATCCACAGAAAGTACTTCTCACCTCCATGTCACTGTGCAGCTCGACGGAGAGGGCACTGTGCTTCACCTCGATGGATTTCATGCAGCCCTGCCTTGCTCCAGGGCTGCAGGCACCATTATGGAGAATCACCTCCAGGTCCTGCTCCTTGTTTTGAAATAGGACATAAGAACAGCTGCCAGTCAGCTTGAAATTCTGCCCATCAAACGTCACGATGTGCCGAGTGGAGCTGCCTGTGCACACGCCTGGACAGGGAGAAGCAGAGGATGGATGTGACATTATCCAAGCCCCCATGCCTACTACATGCAGACAGGCAGGTGTGACCAAGTTGCACACAGATAAATACAGCAGAGAACGGAACAGGCCCTTTGAGGTCATATAGACCAATTTCCTCCTTGTTTACAGATGAGGGAACTGGGGCTCTGAGAGGTAGAGAGGTTTAGGTAAGTAACACTTGGCCATTAAATATTTTCCTGGAGAATGTTACATAAAATGTGGCAAATTATAGAACCACACTTCTAAAAAATGTAAATGTACAGTGTGAATAATCCATTCTACAGGGATGCCTTGGCCCAGAAAACAAAGTTAAGTTCCAGGGATGTTATAACTCGTTGAAATTAAGAAAAGCTAAGCAAGCTATGAGCTCATGATCTCATTGTAAAGAAAATTCACCTAAAGACACATGTGTCCTTTCAGCTGCCAAGTGACTAAGGTAATGGTACAAGTGACCATGTTGACTTAATCCCTTAAGAGATCGCACATGAGAAATATTTCCAGAGCCAAAAAAAAAAAAAAAAAAATGGTTGAGTCTCAATGCTCCCTCATTTGACCCTGAGTCATTCACATAATCGGCAAATTCTCAAGATTCCTATTAAAACATTATTGGTGAATACTAATCATTTTGCACCTACATAAGATGATTTGATAAAAATCCTCACATTGAAGGCACCACCACCATAAATGATTTGAAAGCTAATCTTGGACCTAAGTAAAGTTGGAGATAAGCTTTCCAGACAAACCATGACCACATCTACAATGGCAGGTGAATACATGCCCAAGAGCTGAGACACCGATTCGGTGGAGCAGGGAGGCCCCACTAACATCCCTCACTCATAGCCAAGCCTGAGCCAACCTCTCCCTATGGGGGTTACTGTCAAGCAGCACAACCACTGACAAATGACGGGTCTGGAGGCACCATCAGAGCTAAGCAGCCTCCCCAGAAGTTCTACTAAAAATCCCCTATGTCCTTGAGCAGTCAGTCATTTCTAAGTGACAGTACTGAATACTACTGGCTTACTAACATCCATGCTGCAAGTGATCCCCAACACGCAGCTGTTGATATTGTCACGTCAAGGAGTCAGCCCAACTGCCATAAGGATGGAATAAATCACAAGGCAAAGAAATGGTTTTAGCTCACACAAGGCAAGTTAGTGAGAATGGCTCTGCCCACCCTAAGATGAACTGTGACTGTGTAATGGGTACTTTACAGCCAGAGAAACTAGGGGTTGGTTTCTGTTTCACTTGCTTGCACTGTGACCTTGGATCAGTTACTTAACTTTACTGATCCTCTCCTATCTCCTCTGCATAATAGGCCTATAATCGATACCTTCTAGTATTCTTTCTAGTATTCTTGTGAGAATTAGTTGCAATATAGATGAAATGCCTACCTAATACTGCACGACTCACATGTGCATGTTTAACAAACAGATCTCCAAATCTTTATGAATAAGCCACAAAATAAATTCAATAGTTCATAAATTGCTGTATTGTAGGTATATTAAAACTTGAGGTCCCTCCATCTCCAGAATACCAAATTACCTCCCAACAAACCATCACATTATACTCCAGTTTAGTGATTAGTTTTAATGAGCCATATATATTAACACATTCCAATGTTCAGGACATAGAGAAAGTTAGGCCGAACCAATTAAAAATTAATACATTAGAGTTATATAACAAAATGTTACTGCACAGTTATAAAATATTATCACAGAGTAAAGTATATCACCCATAAATATCTCCTGAAATCATTTTATCTCATCTCTCTCCTTTTCTTCAACATCTTCTTACTCATTATCTTTCCAAGTGACAATACAAATATTTGTGATTGAATATTATATTAAAACTTTTGGCTGATTGTCAAAATGTAACGATATCAGATACTAAAGTGAATTGTTAGCAAAATGCAAATGTTCAAAAAGACATCCAGGTAGCCAAAGTGGGCCCTAATACTTCAGCTATTAATATTGTCAAGTTGGCCAGGCGTGGTGGCTCACACCTGTAATCCCAGCACTTTGGGAGGCTAAGGCAGGCAGATCACAAGGTCAGGAGATCGAGACCATCCTGGCTAACATGGTGAAACCCCAACTCTACTAAAAATACAAAAAATTAGCCGGGCATGGTGGCAGGCGCCTGTAGTCCCAGCTACTCGGGAGGCTGAGGCAGGAGACTGGCATGAATCCGGGAGGCAGAGCTTGCAGTGAGCCGAGACTCCAAGACTCCATCTCAAAAAAAAAAAAAAAAAAAAAAATATATATATATATATATATATATATATATATATAGTCAAGTCAAGGAGCCAGCCCCAACGATCATGAGAATAAAATAAACCACAAGGCAAATAAATATGTAGGAAGATATATATCCTCTGAACACAGTGAAGAACAGTAAGAACAAATTAAATTACTATGAAAAATAGCATGCCTTCAGCATAACTAGAAAACAAGAAAATACCCAAATTTTATTTATTTTTATTTTATTTTATTTTATTTTATTTTTCCAAGAGGAGTGTCACTCTGTCACCAAGGCTGGAGTGCAATGGCACGATCTCAGCTCACTGCAACCTCCGCCTCCCCGGGTTCAGGCAATTCTCCTGCCTCAGCCTCCCAAGTAGCTGGAATTACAGGCATGCGCCACCACAGCTGGCTAACTTTTGTATTTTTAGTGGAGACAGAGTTTCACCATGTTGGCCAGGCTGGTCTTGAACTCCTGACCTCGTGATCCATCTTGACCTCCCAAAGTGCTGGGATTACAGGCGTGAGCCACTGCACCCAGCCAAAAACATCCAAACTTTAAATAGCTGTAAATAAAGTAAAAAAGAAAAAACACCAAATCCCACCTAGCAAAAATCCCTCATCCTCTAGCTGTTAGCCTTTGTCATGAGCAAGGACAATCCAAGGAAAACTGAAAAGAAGAGAGAAGAGAGTGGGCAGCAAGCCTAAAATTTCTCTATAACCACCACTACCACCAGAAAGAAAAGCCCATCCTAAGGGCAAAAATATTTTAAAGTATCCCAACAGACCACAGCAGGTGCTAAAAACACACGCAATATTTGGTGACAACCTGAAAAGCATAGTTTCAAGGGGGCTGGGAGCAAAAAGAAATGGAAAGGTGCTTGGAAAGTGACTGGAGACATAAAAATAAAGCAAACAGGAAAGTCAGGGTCCAGAAAAACGTGAAAAATCAGAGGCCACACAATCCTTCAGGATCCACATGTACACACACACACACACACACACACACAAACACACACACCACTAAGGAAATGACTTTTCTATACTAATAGAAAGGAGGGTCATTGAACCAGAAATCTTTCAAAACCCAAAATTCACAAAATGAACAGAAGATTAAGCAAGTCTATAAAAGCTTCTTCAAAAGATCAGAAAATGAGAACCAACACTCCTCATCTAATGAAAATTCCACAGAAAGGAAAAAACAAAAAACAAAATGTTATGACATAAAAGAAAACTATGAGACAATACTCAAAATGAATTAAATATACTCGAACATCTGCAAAAATAAAAACCACCTTGCATCAGAATTTCAAAAACTAAGAAGAGAAATGAACAAAGACAAGAATAAATAAAACTAGAACTCAGTGAACTTGGTGGGGGTGGGTAATAAAAGTGCAAAGTCAACTCTGAAATAAAGACTAAATTATAAGTACCCAAGGAAGATGACATCAAAATAAAAATTTAATAAAGAGCATCAGAGAAAAGCAAAAAAACCAATCAAGAGAATGAAAATGAGTTAATGAAGAAAGTATAAACATCAAAGAGACAGTAATGAAAATGTAAGACAGGAGGAAAAATGGAGTCTTAAAAGAGAAAACAAAACAATGGAACAGAACTAACACTTAAAGAATATAACTCATGAAAACATTCTGGAAATCAAAAAAGAACCAAATCTATGTATGGGAGTCATGTGCCAGATGTCCGGAAAAATTAACCCAAAACAGTCAACTCTGAGACATATTACAGTACACTATTAGACTTCAAACATAAAAAATTTTCCAGGCCTTCAGGCAAAAAGATCAAATAATTTACAAAGACAAAAGAATTATATTGGTATCAATTTTCAAAAGCAATATACAAAGCAAGGCAACAATGGAGCAGCATTTTTCAGAAATTTAGTGAAAGAAAATGTGAATCAAGAATTCTGTATTCAGCCAAGGTGCCCTTCTAGCATCAATACTATAGAAAAACAGTTTTAAATACATAGGAATTAATGGAATTCTGTACCCATAAGCCCTTCTTAAGAAATCTACTAGAGGGCCAGGCGCGGTGGCTCACGCCTGTAATCCCAGAACTTTGGGAGGCCGAGGCAGATGGATCACGAGGTCAGGTGATGGAGACCATAATGGCTAACACGGTGAAACCCCGTCTCTACCAAAAAAAAAAAATACAAAAAATTAGCTGGGCATAGTGGGTGGCGCCTGTAGTCCCAGCTACTCGGGAGGCTGAGGCAGGAGAATGGCGTGAACCCGGGAGGCGGAGCTTGCAGTAAGCCGAGATCGTGCCTCTGCACTCCAGCCTGAGCCACAGAGCGAGACTCTGTCTCAAAAAAAAAAAAAAAAAAAAAAGAAATCTATTAGAGAACATTTCCTCCAACTAAGAGATGACTAGGAAATGTTAACAAAAGAACTAAAGTGAGCATTTTTATTTATATAGTCATAGATCTAAAACTAAAACAAAGGAAGAATGGAAGACTAATGTGCAAATGTTATATGCTGTGACAAAGTAGAAATAATGGAACTCGACAATGGCAGGAGAGGGGAGGGAACAAGAAAAGTTAGAATAACCTCATTGATTGTTGGATAGCCACAGGTAGAAGTTAAAGAATGCTATTAAAAACTGAAAAACTGATTAATGAATGCTTAGATTTAAAAATATGGGCCTGAAGGCATTTTAGAAAGGTATAACTTCAAAGGTAATGACAGGAACAAAAGCATAAACCTTCCTAGACACCAAATACTTAACATATCACCACATTTATAAATGAAAAATATACAACAAACAATTATAAAATATAATGACGAAAGAAGATCAAACACAAGATGGCAATAAATGAGAATGGGCTTAACTTGTCTACTAAAACAAAAAGGTTTTCAATTCGACTCAAAGGCAAGACCCAACTATATGCTATATAACTAAAATTCAGAAAGGCTAAAGTAAAAGGACAGACAAAGGATATCAAACAATAAGAAAACAGGGATGGAGATTTCAATATCAGACAAAGTAAAATGCTAGCCAAAAAAAAGATTAAATGTGACTAATAAGAGCATTCTGAACCGTATAATTCACAATGAAACCATAACAGCTGTGAATATCTACGCACCAGACAACACAGCAACCATCTTCATAGAGCAAAAACTATAGGAGAAGCAAGGAGACATTGGTAGACAAACTAATAACAGGATACTTTTAGACATCCCTTTCAGAACCAGATAGATAAAATGGGGAAAAGGTAAGTAAGACTATAGAAGACATAAACATTAAAATCAAAATATGTAGTTCTCATGGAGGGGTGGCAGGAAGAGAGCAAGGGATCTCAAACTCTACACCCTGATAATAGAGAATACACCTTCACAAAAATTGATCATGTATTAGATCACGAAGAAAATAACAGTAACTTCCACAAAGTAGAACTATTACAAATACTCTCATCAGTATAGTAAAATTAAAAACTTTTTAATTATTGTTTAAAAAGATCTTTACACTTGGAAATTTTTTTAATTTATGATATAAATCCTGGGTGAAAGGGACAAAAAAAAGAGATAGTACAGAATTTCTTTTGAAAATAATGATAATAAATATACTACATATCTGACTCATTGGGATACATATAAAGTGATCCTAGGAAAATTCCTAACAGTAAACATTTCTGTCAATAAAAATAAAACAATGAAAATGAATGAAATTCCCAGTTCCAATTAAATAGAAAAGCACAAAAGGTAAACTAAAAGAAAATTCAAGGAAAGAAGTCATAAAATAGCAAGGATAAAAGCAGAAATCAATAAAGTAGAGAATATAAAAACATTAAACATAATTAATAAATTGAAATCCTGATTTTTAAAAACATCCAGAAAGACAAATCATGAGTTAATTTGATCAAGAAAAAAGATAATAGACATGTATATAAATTAACAAATGACAAAAGAAAATCACTATTTAAAAAGAATTTTTAATATTATAAAAGATTACTGTGAAAATTTTACTTGTACCCTAGAGTATATACAAACAAACAATAAACAAAATTTTAATTTAAAAAAAAGACTACTTTGAAGACCTCTATACGATAAATGTGAAAATCTAGATGAAATGGATAAATTTCTAGGAAAATGGAGATTAACAAAATTAACTCCTGTAGATAAAAGACAAATCTTAAGCACACCAATTTACATGGAAGAATTAGAGTAAGTTAGTAGGAATTAAAGAAAGTTACTCCACCAAAAAAAAGAAACAAAAAACAAAATACCAACCCCAAATGATTTCACAAGGAAATTTTCCTAAACTTCCAAAGACCTGATAGTCCCGATGCTCCATAAATTGTTCCAGAGTACTGAAAAGGAGAGAAAACTTCTTAAAGCTTTTAATGAAACCAGTTTTAACACCAATATCTTAACCAGATCAAGACAGTATTCCCCCCGCCACAAAAAAAACAAAAAACAAAAACAAAAAAAAAAAACCTACAGAGTGGGAGACTGGGAAGATGGTGGAGTAAGAAGCACCAAATATCTGTCTCCCCACCTAGACAACAATAGCATTGGCAGAATCTGTCTCATGTAGTAAATCAACAGAAACTATCCCTGAGAAAGACCAGATGGTAGACTTACTAAAGAAAGACTTTAAAACAACTGTCTTAAAAATTATCAAAGAGCTAAAAGAAGATGTAGATAAAATCAAGAAAATGATGTATGAACAGAACGGAAATTTCAATAAAGAAATTGAAATCATAAAAAGGAACAAAAAAAGTTCTGGATATTATTGTAATCTTAGTTGGTGACTTCACTTTTTGTTTTCTACATGGTTTAAGAGACTAATGCATTAAAATTTATATATGTCTATGTTTTTGAACACACAATGTATAAAGATGTGATTTTATGACATCACTAACTGAAAGAGTGTGGGGATAGAGCTGTATAAGAGCAGAGTTTTGTCTGTTACCGAAGTTGAGCTGGTATAAATTCAAAGTACAGCGTTATAACTTTAGGATGTTAAATGTAAACCCCATGGTAACCACAAAGAAAACAGCTATAGAATATACACAAAAGAAAGGAAAAGGAAGTTAAAATGTTTCACTACAAAAAAAAAAAAAAATCAACCAAACACAAAGGATGACAACATGGATGAACCTTGAAGACATTATGCTAAGCAGAATAAGCCAGTTCCAATAGGAAAAATGTACAATTCCACTCAAAAGAGGTGCTTAGAGCAGTCTCATTCACACAGACAGAAAGCAAAATGGCGATTGCCAGGGGCTGGAGGAAGGGGGAAATGGGGTATCATTGTCTAATGAATAAAGCATTTCAGTTTTACAAGATGAAAGAAGTTCTGGCAATGGATGGTGGTGATGGTTGCACCACAATGTGGATTTTCCTTCTCTTTTTTTTTGAGACGGAGTCTCGCTCTGTCGCCCAGGCTGGAGTGCAGTGGCGTGATCTTGGCTCACTGCAAGCTCCGCCTCCCGGGTTCACGCCATTCTCCTGCCTCAGCCTCCCGAGTAGCTGGGACTATAGGCGCCCGCCACCACGCCCGGCTAATTTTTTGTATTTTTAGTAGAGACGGGGTTTCACCGTGTGTTAGCCAGGCTGGTCTCGATCTCCTGACCTTGTGATAATGTCACTGGATATATACTTAAAAATAGTTAAAAGGATAAATGTTATGTTATATGTATATTACTGAAAATTTAAATAAGTAGTGTTAAAATTGCAGACCAAAAGTACTTATGAATGTCAAAACCAACATACTAAATAAAATATTACCAAACAGAATCCAACACCACATTATGAAAATAACAAACCATACATAGCCAAGTGGGATCAACATTAGGAAATTCCTTCAAATAATATACCATACCAATATATTTAAAGAAAAAAAAATCAAGAGATTATCTCCATAGATGCTGAAAAAGCCTTCACCAACACCAAAATTCCACAATCACTCTTGACAAAAAAAACACTCAAAAATGAGAATTGAGGGATACTTTCATAATATGATAAAATATATGATAATGTGTGTGCACGTGTGTGTGTGCATGTGTGTGTGTGCAAGATAGTCCACTGCTATCCAACATTGTACTAAAAAGTTTATTAATGGAATTATACAAGAGAAATTAATTGGAGGCACAAAAATTGACAAAGAAGAAAAACAATTCTATTTGCAAATGATACACCATCATACCCAGAAAACCCTAGAGAATCCATGATAAAACTAACTCAATAATAAAAGAATTCAGTAAAGCTATAGGATATGAAATTAACATATACAGATATATATATGTTATATATATAGCTATATAGATATATGTTATATATATAGATATCAATACCCTTTATATACACAAACAATAAGTAGTTAAAGAACATAATGGAGAAGAAAAAAGTCTCATTTACAATAGCAGCAAGGAAGATTCAATACTTAGAATAAACTTAGCAAGAAATATGCAAAAACCAAATGAATAAACCTTAAAACACTTCTAGAAGACAGACAAGTCAGCTTGAATAAGTGGACAAACTTGTTCTTGGATAGGATGATTTAACATCATAAAAATGCCAGTTCTCCCAAAGTTAATGTATAAATTTAATGCAATTCCAATAAAAATACCAACAAACTTTTTATGGAGGTAAACAAGTTGACACTAAAGTCTATACGGAAAAAACAAACATAAATAATAGCCAGGAAAACATTTTAGAATAAAGCTATGCGGAGGTACTAGCCCCACCAGACAATAAAACATACTATAAAGCCTTTAATGACAAAATATTAGAGGTATTTCCTCTAATTAAGACAGTGTGGTAATTAAGACAATGTGGCTTTGGTATATGAATAGCTTAACAACAAGTGGAATCAGAAAAAAATTCAGAAATAAGCCCATGCACATATGAAAATTTGATTTATGATTATTATTAAGTGCTATCTCACATCACTGGGGCAAATATTGACATGTCAATAAATAGTACCACAACCTATATCACAGATAATGAGCTAATAGTTCCAATATTTAAAATAAAGAATAAGATTAAAACCCAATGGAAAGTAGAAATAATGAACAAATTTAGGGAAGAAAAGAGACATCCAGCTTCAAGAAGCCTAAAAGACTTCAACTAGAATAAATTTAAAGAAGTCCACTACAAGATATATTATAATAATTTGTCAAAAGTCAAAGACAAAAACAGAATTTTGAAAGCAGCAAGAGAAAAGCAACTTTTCATATAAAAGGGGGCCACAATGAGACTATTAACAAATTTCTCAGCAGAAACCTTACAGGCCAGAAGGGAGATGGATGATCTATTCAAAAGAAAACACTGGGCAGCCAAGAATACTCTCTCTAGCAAAACTGTCTTTCAAAAATGGAGGGGAAATAAAGACCTTCTCATGTGCACAAAAGCTGAAAGAGTTCATCACCACTATACCTGCCTTATAAGAAATGCTAAAGGGAGTCCATCATGTTGAAATAAAAGAATGCTAGGCAGCAACATGAAAACATATGAAAGTTAAAATTCCTTGTAAAGGTAAATATATAAACAAATATAGAATATTTTAATACTACAATGACAATGTGTAAATCTTAGAATTCTGGTATAGTACTTAAAAGACAAAGTTATAAAAATAACTATCACTATAAAAATCAGTTAATGAATACACAACATTAAAAAATATAATTTGTGACATCAATAACATAAAGTGGGGGAGAGGCAGTAAAAGAGTAGAGTTTTTGGGTGCAATTGAAATTAAGTTGTTATAAGCTTAGAATAGACTGTTATAAGTATAGGCTGTTTTATGTAAGCTTCATGGTAACCACAAAGAAAATATCTATAGAAGATACACAAAAGGAAATGAGAAAAGAATCAAATCTCATCATTACCCAAAAAAAATCAATGAAACACAAAGAAGGGCAGTAAGAGTAGAAAAGAGGGACAAAAAAGCTACAAGACTGACTGAAAATAATTACCAAAATGGCAACAGTAAGTCCTTCCCTATCAGTAGTTACTTTAAGTATAAATAGAATAAGCTCTCCAATCAAAAGCTATGAAGTGGCTGAAATGAATTTTTAAAAATAAAATAAAACAGCCAGGTGTGGTGGCTCACGTCTGTAATCCCAGCACTTTGGGAGGCTGAGGTAGGCAGATCATGAGAGATCAGGAGATCAAGACCATCCTGGCTAATATGGTGAAACCCCGTCTCTACTAAAAATACAAAAAATTATCCAGGTGTGGTGGCACACGCTTGTAGTTCCAGCTACACAGGAGGCTGAGGGAGGAGAATCACTTGAACCCGGGAGGCATAAGTTGCAGTGAGCCGAGATCGAGCCATTGCACTCCAGCCTGGGCAACAGGGCAAGACTCCATCTAAATAAATTAAATAAATAAATAAATAAATAAATAAATATAAAACAAGATCCAACTATGTGCTGTCTACAAGAGAGAGACTCACTTTGGATTTAAGAATGCACATAGGTTGAAAGTGAGAAGATGGAAAAAGATATTTCATGCCAATGTTAACTAAAAGAGAGCACAGGTAGCCATACTTAGACAAATTAAACTTTAAGTCAAAGATGGTCACAAGAGCCAAAAAAACGGACATTATATAGTGATAAATGCATCAATTCACCAGGAAGATATAATTATAAATACATTGCACCCAACATTAAAGCACACAAATATAAGAAGCAAATGTTGACAGAAGTGATAATAAATATAGAACAACATAATAGTGATTTTAATATATCACTTTCAATAATGGATAAAAAATCCAGACAGAAGATCAATAAGGAAACGGAGAACTCAAACACTATGGCCCAAGTGGACCTATCAAATACAGAACATTCTACCCAACAAGAGCAAATTATACATTCTTCTCAAACTCACATAGAACAGTCTCCAGAATAGTTCACATGCTAGCCCACAAAACAAATCTTAACAAATTTAAGGAGACTAAAATCATACCAAGTATCTTTTTTGACCACAACAGAATAAAATGAGACATTGCTAATAGAAATAATTTCAGAAAGTTCTCAAATATGTGGAAATTTAAAAACACTCTTGAACAACCAATGGGTCAAAGAAGAAATCAATAGAAAAATCAGAAAATATTTTGAGAAAAACAAAAACTAAAGCACAACATAGCAAAGCTTATGGGAAACAGGAAAAGCAATAAAAGGAAAGTTTACAGCAGTAAACGTCTACAGTAAGAAAGATCTCAAACAACCTAATTTTACAACATAAGGAACTAGAAAATGAATAAACTAAGCCCTACGTTAGCAGAAGGAAGGAAATAATAAAGATTTGAGCAAAAATAAATGAAATATAGAATACAAAATATCAATAGAATTGGTTTTTTAAAGATCAACAAAATTAACAAATCTTTAGATTAACCAAGACAAAAAAACATTCAAATAAATAAAATCAGAAATAGAAGAGGTTATATTACAATTGATAGCACAGAAATAAAAAGGTTAGTAAGAGACTACTATGAACAACTACACACTAACAAATTGGATAACCTAAATAAATGAATAAATCCCTGAAACATACAACCTACCAAGACTGAATGATGAATAAACAGAAAATCTGAACAGCCCCACAATTAGTAAGGAGATCAAATTAGTAATCATAATCTCCCAACAAAGAAGAGCTCAGATGCTTTCACTGGATAATACTACCAAAGATTTAAAGAAGAATTAATGCCAATCTTTCTCAAACTCTTCCAAAACATTGAAGTGGGAAACCTGAAGCCAGAATTACCCTGATACCAAAGCCAAAGACTTCACATTAAAAAAAAACTACAAGTCAATATTCCTGATGAACATAGAGGCAAAAATTCTCAACAAAATGATAGCAAACTGAATTCAACAGCACAATCAAAGGATCATACACTCTGACTGAGTGGGATTTATCCCTCAGATGGGAGAATGGCTCAACGTCTAAAAATCAATAAATGTGATACATAGCATTAACAGAACAAAGGATAAAAATCATACTATCATGTCAATAGATGCAGATAAAGCATTTGTCAAAATTCAAATACCACTTCATGATTAAAACATTCAACAAACTAAGAATAGAAGGAAATTACCTCAACAAAATAAAGGCCATTAATGAAAATACCACAGCTAACATCACACTGAATAGTGCAAAACTAAAAGCTTTTCCTCTAATCAGGAAGACGGCAAGGATGCCCACTCTCACCACTTCTATTCAACATAGTACCAGAAGTCTTAGCTAGAGCAATGAATCAAGAAGATACAAACATCACCCAAATCAAAAAAGAAGTAAAATTATCTCAATTTGCAGATGACATAATCTTATGTGTAGAAAACTCTAAAGATTTCACCAAAAATTTGTTAGCAAATTCAGCAAAGTTGAAACCAATTCAGTTGCAGAATACAAAATCAACATACAAAACCATCTGTTTCTATACACTAACAATGACCTGTCCACATGAAAAACAATGAAGTTGGACCTTATATCATACACAAAGTTAACCCAAAATCAAACTTAAACACTGATACGTAAAACCTGAAATTATAAAACTCCTAAAAGAAAACACAAGAACTTTGCAACATTGGTCTTGGCGACGATTTCTTGGATATCGTTGCCAAAAACAAGGCAACAAAAGCAAAAATAGACAAGTGGACTACATCAAACCAAAAAGCTTCTGTGCAGCCAAAGAAACAACCAACAGAGTAAAAAGGCAGCCTACAGAATGGAAGAAAATATTTGCAAACCGTACATTTGATAAAGGGTTAATATCCAAAATATATTAGGAACTCATACAACTCAATAGCAAAAAAAAAAAATGCAAACAACCCAATTTAAAAGTGAGCAAAGGACTTGAAAAGACATTCCTCCAAAGAGACATCCAAAAAGTCAATTACATGAAAAAATATCCAACATTACTGATCATCAGGGAAATGCAAATCAAAACCATAATGAGGTATCACCTCATATGTGTTAGAATGGCCATTATCAAACACACACACACACACACACACACACACACACACACTCCAGGAAATACCAAGTGTTAACAAGAATGTGAAGAAACTGAAACCCTTGTGCATTGATGGTAGGAATGTAAAGTGGTGTAGCCACTACGGAAAACTGTAAGAAGGTTCCTCAAAAAATTAAAACTAGTATTAGCATATGACCCAGCAATCCCAGTGTTTTGTAATGACAAACAATGCTGCAATGAGTAAACCCGAACATACGAATTTTCATATGGTTGGAGGTATGTCTTCAGGGTAGAGTCCTAGAAGTGAGATTCTTGGGTCAAAAGACAAGTGCGTATGAAGTTCCCCTTAGATATTCCCAGATTCTCCTCTAACAGGTGAGATGTGGTTGTGCAAACTGGAATGTCCATCCGTTTGCTTTTCGATCAGCGAGGTATGAGAGTGCATCCTTCTCCACACCCAAAAGCATATGACCCAGCTTTTGAGTATTCATCCAAAAGCACTGAAATCAGGATCTCAAAAAGATACTTACACTTCCTCGTTCGTTGCAACATTATTCACAATAGCCAAGAGTTAGAAACAATCCAAATGCACATCAGTGGACAAATGGATAAAGAAAATGTGGTATATACATGCAGTGGAATATTATTCAGTCTTTAGAAAGAAGGAAATCCTTTCATATGCCACAACAGAGATGAACTTTGAGGACACTAAGCTAAGTGAAATGGGTCAGTCACAGAAGGATAACTACTGCATGAACCCACTTATAGGAGGTATCTAAAATCGTCAAATTCATAGAAGCAAAAAGCAGAATGGTGGTTGCGGGGACTAGGGGAAAGGGAAAATGGGAAGTTGCTGCTCAATGGGCATAGTTTCAGTCACACAAAACAAAAACTTCTAGAGATCTGCTGTACAACAACTTGCAAATAGCTAACAATATTGTATTGTACACTGGAAAATTTATTAATGGGGTAGATCTCATGTGTTTTTTATCACAACTTTTCTAATGGGAAAATGGGGAAAGGCATGAGCAGAAAATTCACAAAATTAGACCAAAAAATGGCAATTAAACATACGAAAAAATGTTTAACCTCACTCATCATTAGAGAAATGAATTTCAAGTACACTGAGATACCATTTCTTTCCTCAAAAGTAAGAAATTTGCAAAAAAAATAAAAACTATAACAACACACTCAGCAAGGCTGTGGAGAAGCATGCACTCTCATACCTCGCTGATCGAAAAGCAAACGGATGGACATTCCAGTTTTGCACAACCACATCTCACCTGTTAGAGGAGAATCTGGGAATATCTAAGGGGAACTTCATACGCACTTGTTTTTTGACCCAAGATCACTTCTAGGAATCTACCCTGAAGACATACCTCCAACCATATGAAAATTCATATGTTCAGGTTTACTCATTGCAGCATTGTTTGTCATTACAAAACACTGGAAACAGCCTAAATGCACATACACAGAAGAACAGTTGGGTAACCTATGGTACACAGTAAAGTACTAGGAAGTTCTCTTTGAAATGACATCGAGTAATTTCCAGGATGTGCTTTTAATCACAAAAGGCAAAGCTCTTTGTAGAGAGGAAAGCTGACCACACCCTCCTTCCCAGAGGCAGGCAGCCCAAACTGGAACTCGGAGGTGTTTTAACTCTAATCAAATTCAAAGTTTTGATTATTACACAAGAGTGGGTATCTAATTATCAGCTGAGACTTTGTCTTCTGACTTAAAGTAACTATAGAATTCTTTATGAATAAACAGAAGAAACATAAAGTCTGGCAGAGTTTTCACCTAGACCAAGAGGGAAATTTATCTCACTAAATAAATTCTAAAGGGAGAGTGAGCTATAACATACAGTGTTGATTGCATCCCACCAGTTGTGCCTGTTGAGCATAAAGGTTACAATCCACTGCTGAGTCATGGTCACCATAAGCAGTCATTTCTCCCAAACATGAGGCAGAAGGCTAACCCAGCCCACGGATGAAATGCTCTCCACAAGTGTACAGGAGTGGACTTTAAATATTTCCTCCTCTTAATCCAGGCCACCTTGGTGATGTACTGTTGCTATAGGTGTGGTTGGAGAGTTTTCTGGAAGCATCTCTCTCACTGCTATACTTCCACTGCTATACCCTGAATACATACATTCTTAAAGGTTGACTTGCCAACAGCCAAGCTGAGCACTGACCTCAGAAAAGCAATTCTTCCTTCTGGTTATGCATAATCTGGGGACGTGCCTTCCGAAGACAGAGAAAGACGGCAGTGATCCCTGAGACTGGCTGCATGCATGTCCAAAGAGCACAGGAGGAAAGGAAGGTGAGTGAAGGTAGCACTGTGCATGTGGTGATGAGGGAAAGGGTACTTCTGGGCTGGTCGGTGCCTGCTCTACTTTTCTGCACAGCCAAGCTAAAAGCACTGCCCCTTTGACACTGCCCTGGCTGAAGAAGCAAAGGACTCACAGGGGCAGGTCCAGCGGCAGCCACAGGTCTCTTCCACTTTAACAGGGGACTGGCTGTTGGGGCATGAAGGCCTCGGCCCCCGGTCACAGTTGACCCGATGACTCTTCAGCAATGTCTGGCCATCTGGCTGGCAAGTCACGGTGTGGCACTGGTCTGGCAAGGTCCACACGTCCCCAGGCTGCAGAAGAAAACAGCAGATTCAGGCAGGGAATAAGATAAGGTACTCCAACTCTAAGCCCATCTGCCAGACAACTGACCCCTAGAATTGAACACAGGCCTACACAGCAAGGAGGCCTCCTGTACATGAGACAGGAAGCAAAACACAAGATGTACAGATGGACCCCCAAAAACAAAATAATAGTAAGAGGAAGCACTGGACTAAAACCAAAGGAGGAAAAATTAACCAGTGGGAACAAGAGCCCCAAACACATCTCTAATCTTTCTTTCAAAGTCAACAGAAAGGAACTTACCCTCTTCTCATTCCCATCCTCATCCATGCAAATCCTAACAAATCCTGCAACAGACACAAATAAGACCTTAGTTCCCATCTTTCACCCAGAAATTCTGAACCATTCACAATGTCTGCTTAAGCAACCTGGTCTAGTTTTTGAAGTCAACTCAACTCTGAAAAGAATCTGAACGAGGTTAACAGTGGAGACACAGGGACATGAGGCTGAGGTGGTCATCCTGTGGTTCTTCAGACATGCTCTGCGGTTATTAATAATTATGATGCCAACAACAGCGATAATACGACAATAACTACAGCTTACGCTGTCATTATCTTGGTTCACATGTAGATCACACCAGGGATGGGGAAGGTGGGGAGATGAAGCAAGATCCTGGAAACCTGAAAGAGATCTACTTGAAGATTCCTACCAGGAGAGCTGCCATCTCTCTGTACAGCTAATGTTATTAGCTATAAGTCAAAACTTGCATAGAGTTATTGCCCTTTAAGGGCAAACTTGCATTGAGTTATTCCCCTGAAGGACAGTAGCTTTATGCAGGTTTTGACTTACATCTAGTAACGGGAAAATACACAAACCCAGGAACCCCCCCAAAAAAAGCATGTGTGTGTGTGTGTGTGTGTGTATATATTTTTTTTGAGATGGAGTCTCACTCTGTTGTCCAGGCTGGAGTGCAGTGGCGTGATCTCAGCTCACTGCAAGCTCCGCCTCCCGGGTTCACACCATTCTCCTGCCTCAGCCTCCCACGTAGCTGATACTACAGGCACCCGCCACCACACCCAGCTAATTTTTTGTATTTTTAGTAGAGATGGGGTTTCACTGTGTTAGCCAAGATGGTCTCGATCTCCTGACCTCGGGATCCGCCCGCCTCGGCCTCCCAAAGTGCTGGGATTACAGACGTGAGCCACCGCACCTGGCCAAAAGCATATTTTTGGCCTAAAATCAACTTAAACTGTGGTACTTTGATATGAGTCTCCATGTTATTGTATTTCTAAAGCCCTTTATACCCACGTTGAGAGTGAGTCTAGGCCCATGGGGAAGAAGACTATATCTACGGAACGCTGGGGTTCCTTGCTTATGTGTTCTGATTCTTTTGTCCAAGATCCCTCTACACAAATAAGCTTAGGCTCTCTCTGCCAAGTTCACATGGACAATTAGAGTGGAAATAGGACCATACACAGAAAGCTTTCTGCTGGCCCCATGGGGGCTTGTGGTATACACCTCCCATGAGCAGAAACTTAAAGGTCCTGGTCTATATAATAATCTTCATTCAAAGCCAAATATTATGCATGGGCACCCTGGGGTCTCTTGAATAGTATTTTTGTTTCTTTGGCGGGTTTGTTTTGGAACTTTTTTTGAGGGAAGTAAGAAAGGTATTATAAGACTCACCAGAGCACAGTTTGTGGAGGAAGGAATTACCCAAGGTGACCATGGTAGGGAGGTCTTCGATTCGCTGGAGCTTCACCATGTTGGAGTCGCCTGCTGGGCCTGCCAAGATCCGTAGCTGGGCTGCATCATAGCGATCTCCAATTCCAATAGGGAACACTGCCACTCCTAGAGTTAGCAAAGAGACAAGAAAGGATCTGTGGGCAAGTAGGCTCAAAATGGACTGGCCTGACGTTATATCCAGCATCTGAATACAGCCTCATGTTTTCCAGGCTGGTCATATAGACCAGCCCTATGAGGAAGATGTTCAGTCAACAGATATTAATGAGCTCCTACTCTGTGTCAGGTACTATTGTAAGCAATAGGGATACAGCAGTGAACCAAGCATATAAAGTCCCTCCCTGTCCCCCGTCCTCATGGAGAGATAGACAACAAACACACAAACAAAGTAAATATATAGAATTTCAGATGTGGATAAATGCTTAGGAAAAAGCCAAAATGAGATAACGGGGATGAGAATGCCCAGGGCTGAGGTGTGGGTTATCATTGCATATATGGCAGTTGGAGAAGCATTTGGTGAAAAGATGGCATCTGAGCAGAGACCTGATGTAAGGATAGAAGGAGCCAAGAGGATGTCTGAGGGAGGGACATCCCAAGCAGAGAGAAGAGTGAGTGCAAAGGCCCCAAAGCAGAAGTGTGACTGCATGCTCCCGGGGGCTGGGGAGAGAGGGACAAGCAAAAGAGGGAAAAGGCGTGGATCAGGCAATGCTCCACTGGCCACAGTAAGGGCTCACCATGTTCTGTGAATGAAACAAACCAGCCAAGACTACAGAGCAGAGGGACGGGGGCTGACTTTGATATTAAAGGGCCACTGCAGCTGCTGTGCTGAGAATGAGCTGCAGGGGACAAAGGTGGAAGCTGGGGTTCCAGTTAGACAGCTATTTCAATATTTCAGGTGACAGATGATAGGGACTCGGATTGAGGTGACCCTGGTGGACATGGTGTGGGGAGGTGCGACTCTCAAACTATTTTGAAGATGGAGCTATAGTTTGTTCGTGGCTTGCATGGAGGTATCAGGAAAAAGGAAGAAGAATCAAGGATGCTGAGCTTTTTGAACTGAACAACTGGAAGGTTGGAATTGCCATTTTCTAAGATAAGAAGGATGGACGTGAAAATCAGGAGTTTAGTTTTGCCTGTTAGAGCATGCAAGCTGAGTTGAGGTGAGGCTGGAGATACGAATTTCAAAGTCAGAGATGTATAAATATATTTAGACCCATGACACTGAACTAGACCACCAAGGGGGTATATGTAAGAAGAGAAGAGAAAATATCACAGGGCTGAGCCCAGAGAATGTGCATGCTCATTTACACATGAGAAACCGAGGCTTTGGACGGTTAAATGACTTGCTCTGGATCATATCTGCTTCCTCAAGACCACAGCTGCTTCCTTTCCCAGTGAAAATCTTTCTTTGGATTCTTGATACTAAAGGAGAAAAAATCTCCATCCTGAAATTCCTCAGTTCAGCTCTCCAGAAAGTTCTAGGAATTTGCAATGTGCTTCAGGTTGGAACGGATTTTCTACTAGCAGCTCTTCAGCTTTTGTAAGTTCGTTATATTATCCAAATATACATCCTTTCCCTTTTAGTGTCCTTTACCGTAAAATCATAGATTTCATAAACATGTCACATTCATTCACTCAACAAACGTTAAATGGTCACCTATTTTGTGCATCATACACAGATGATACAAAAATAAGCAAGATCTTCCCTTGCCTTCAAAGAACTCCCAGTTTTTTGCAAGGAATAGATATGTTACAAATACAATACAATACGATTTGCACATTTTGAGTAGCTCATATGTGACATAGAGAATGGAGCAAATAACTTCCTCAGGAAGAACATCAGGAAGACAGCAGAGAAAAGACTAGGTTCTGACAGCACTCCTAGGCAGGGTCCTGAAAGATGAACAGTTCTCCAGGTGTCCACGAGGGGACTCAATGTCACTCCACTCACCCAGACCTCCTTCAGCTGGGAGGTGGTCCCTCAGACTCTACCACCTGTCCCAGCTCACATCCTGTTGATATTAAGAACATGATAAGCACATGTTCTTATGAAGCACAAGGCTGGACATCTGGATCCTTCCCTTTCCTACAGCATGATCCTTTGTCTCTCATCCATCAACCCTGCCAAGCTCATTACCTGGTACCAGGAAAGGACTCTAAATACAGGAAAGTCCCCATTGGTTCTCAAGGCCCCACAATGAATCACTCTGGCCTCAGACATGACATTTTAGTAAGAGACCACGAATCCTACTTTAGAAAGAAAGGGCATAGAGGTATGATCACTCCTGGACACAAAGGGAAAATGTGGAGAAATTAAATGTTATAATTAGTTATAAAGATATAAGATCAACACACACTTATTATTGTTTGGTTTCCTAATCACATCGTGATTGGATAATTTCCTGCTGTTTGAAACCAGGACAGAGGTTGGTACTGAGCATATTTAATATCGGCCACCACATCCAAAAGTAATCCCAGCCCATTTTTAATCCTCTATCATTTCTGAAGTCTTGCTCTCCTGAATTGAGGACTGTACACCAGATTCTTACTGTTGGACCTGGCGGCATCAGCTGCTGCATCCACTGAATCCACAGAGATGTCCGTGACCAGGATGACCACCGCCTTCGAGACTCCCGGCCTGGCACCATGCATTTCTGAAGTCAAGTATCGCACAGCAAAGCCCAAGGCATCCCCTGAGGATGGAGAACAGATCACGCCAAGTCAGTACTGACTGCGGCTGGATACCCTGTCTCACGGTGGATCCTTAAGTCACTTAAAAGCTGAATGATTCAGAGACTCCAAGGAACACCCAGTTGAGATCTGGAGAGACGTGGAAGAGCAACTAGCCCCTCACTTTCCAGGAGAAGAAACTAAGGCCAAGGAGCAAAGTGACTGGAATTATGCCAAAAATTAGAATCAGAATGCAGATTCTGCATCCAGCCTGTGGCACCAACGTTACCGATTTGGCTGGGGCCTCCCTCCCGCTGCATGACGTCCACAAGGCTCAGCAAATGGGCTTTCTCCGGGGCCACGTTCCATGGCACGTCAATGGTGGTGATGCTTCCATACTGGAGCACTGACACCTGAGTGAGATGAGGCCCTAAACGGAATGAGAAAACGGGGATTATTTTGAATCAAGTGGAGCCCCAAAAAGAGCCTCTTTGTCACCTGCTGCTTCAGCTGCCTCACTCA
This sequence comes from Pongo abelii, assembly GCF_028885655.2. Taxonomy (NCBI): domain Eukaryota; kingdom Metazoa; phylum Chordata; class Mammalia; order Primates; family Hominidae; genus Pongo; species Pongo abelii. The sequence continues at coordinate 6,073,395 of NC_071995.2, forward strand.
CTCACCTATATTGGCTTTTGAAATGAAAGCCTTGGCAAAACTCTTCATTTCATCAAAATAAGAAGCTGGGAAACTGGAGGAGCCATCCAGGAGAAGGATCACGTCCAGGGGCTGGCTGCAGTCTGCAAAGACAACCAGGAAGGTGAGCACACAGGTGCCAGCAGGGACACTGGCCGCCAGGCCTACAACCTGACATCCAATAGGATCTGCAGGGTGTGCTGACCACGTGGCACCACCAAGGGGGGTGGGGGGTGCCTTTGTGAGTGCAACAGCAATGTGGGCTAGGGAGGAGGGGATAGCGGAGATGGAGTTCCTGGGGCCAGACTACCTCAGGTTTGGATACACTGAGAAGACTCCAATTCTACCCAAAGGAAGCTTAAATGTCTACAAATAAAAGCGGCAGGCATGGGCTTCCTTGGTAAGAAGGGGCCGCCACTCTTCTAGAAATGAGTAAAATACTGGCCTGGCAATACAAGGAGACTGCAAAAGGAAATGTAGCGGCAGCCCCTCCCTGGACAATGAGCTGCTGTGTCCTCAGATCTTGCAGGGCAGGTGAACGTACTGTGATTATTCCAGCTATAAATGCCTAGTGCTCCTGTTACTGTCTGAGTACATCTGAGATTTGATGAAATTATGTAATTGTTGTTTTCCTCAGCAGAAATATTACAAGAATTTAAATAAATCTATGGCCATGAAGAAAAACAAAAACAAAGAAACAGAAGTACTGACAAGTGTGAGACTCAAAAGATACTAAAAGAAGGCTTGTTATTCTGGGATTGTCCCAAACACACCGAATAAAGATGTTCAGGAACTGGGAATGGATTAGATGCCAGTGTCAGTAAAAGGCAGTAATAACAGCAGTGGGAGCAAGCATTTTTTTTTTGAGCACTTGTCATGTGCCAGATACTATTTTAAGCAAGTAGGTGCTATTATTATCCCCATTTTATAGATGAGGAGACTGATATACAAAGAGGTTAAGTATTTCCCCAAAATTACCCAGCTAGCAAGTGGCAGAGATAAGATTCAAACTAAGGCAGTCTGACTCCAGTGTCTGAAGACCGCACCTGCTACCTGGCACCTGACATCCTGGTCTCGCCCTGAAGAATGTCAGCTACCCGGAATAATTTCACCCACCCAGTGTGGTCAAAATGAAGCTTATCGTCACCACCTTTAACAGAGGTTACCTTGAAGGCGGAGGGTGGAATTGGGTGGGGAAGAGGCTGTGTGATAAAGTAACACTTGCATTTTCTTTTACTCCTTATTGGCAATGTTTAAATGTTAACAATAGGCTTCCATTACCTTTGAATTTATATAAGCACACACCATAAGAAAAGATCTTCCCCCGAAAAAGGATCACAGTTTGTCTCCCTGCCAGGGAGGTGAGGAAACACATGCCCTTTGAAGGCAAGTTTCAACCAAGGGCACAGAGACCAGGGAAGCCAGGATTAGAACCCGAGTCATATCTTGGCAGATGCATGTAGCACCAAGGTCATGCCAGCCCTCACCCAGCCCTCCCACCTGCACACAAGGTGCCAGCATACCAGCGGCAGGGGAGAGGGTGGGGATCTGCAGCCCCTCTCCGGAGCAGCACCTCTGCAGCACCAGGTCAGGAGCCTCTCGGGGGAGCGTCTCAAAGTCCTGGATGAGGATGGGGGCATTGGGCCAGCCGATCCTCTCCAGCTCCTGCACGTTGGCATTAGGGCCCACTCCAATGGGCACTACCTGGATGTCTCCAGGCAACCTCTTGATCTCATCAGAGGCAGGATTTCCGGTGACCATGTAGACCAGGTTGGGCGCCTGCTCCCGGTCACCCTGGCTGACCAAGAAGCTGTGGTCGGAGAGGTACTGCAGGGCCAGCCCAGTGTTGGTCCTGTTGCCGCCCTGGTAGCGGATCTCTCGCACCCGCTGCAGGATGTCCCCTTTGGACTGTGCCTCGCTGAAGGGGTACTCCACGGTCACCATGTAGGAATACTGCAGCACCGTGACATGGATGCTGTCCTGGCCCACATCCATCCGCTGAATCACCTCCTCCATGAACTCCTTGCTCCTGTTGAAGTCGGCTTCACCAATTTTGTCCGATCCTTCCAGGACAAACGCCACATCCAGAACCATGGAGTTCCTCTTGGGCCCCAGGGTCGAAACCCCCAAGAGCCCCGGGCCCACAGTGACTTGTGCCATGTGGGGGGGCAAAGTAGGAGGACGGGCTTCAGGGGCAAGGTCACAGAGGTAGCTAACCATCTCGTCCCTTTGCTGCTCCAGCTCATCCACACCGCTCAGCACAAAGGCCTTGTTCTCAGGGGCCTGCTTCTCAATGAGGCGGATCTGCTTGAGGTTGGCATGGGGCCCAATACCCACCGGGATCACGATGACCTTCTTCTTCTTCAGGCCCTGGACGTAGCGGACAAAGTTCCGGGACATCCGTTGGGGCTCCTGGCTGGCCATCAGGAGCAGGGCGATGCGGGAGGCTTCAGGGCGGTCGATCTTGCTAAAGATTTGGAACAGTGTGTATTTCAAGACCTCGCTGGTGGAGGCCACCTGGCTGCCCGCATACTTCACCTGGCTGGCAATGCGCCGCAGCTCTGACGGTCGCTTCCGGTCCTTGAGCCCAATGTAGGCGTGGGAGCCATCGTGGTACTCCACCACGGCCACGCGGACCCACTTCTGGGAGATGCGCAGCCGCTCCATCATGTCCACCACAAAGGCCTTCAGCACTTCAAACTCAGCCTCGGACAGCCTGGAGGAGCCATCCAGCAGGAAGACCAGGTCCAGTAGCCTGCTGCAGTAGAAATCGTGCAAGGGGGGTTCCGAGATGTCCTCCACATACGGAGTGGTGGGGCTCACCGGGGCATCTGTGGGAGGCACCACCAGGCCTCCCGGCTCCTGGCAGGATTCACAGGTGAGGTTGACACCATCACAGTGGCTGCAGAAAAGAGCAAAGAAATTAAAACGGTTCAGGAAGAACCTATGGACACTTCTGAGCCCTACGGTGTACGACCACTTCCATATTCCCACACAATCTCCTCTGTTCCACCTGAACTTGAGATCCCATGGACCATTCCACACCCAAGTGAGATGTCACTGTTTAACATCTGTCCCCAAATAGCATGCCCCCCCTTTCAAAACACACACATAGCTGACTTCCTTTGATTCTAGAAACCAAAGCTTTAGCCCATCCTAGGATATGAAAAAATATGCTCGTTCTATACCATCCACACAGCCACTCAAAGCTGATTTCTTTTCAACCTACATCTTTAGCAACATGAATACTTAATTATAATCCAAGCCTTCTTACAAGTGTCTCCAAGAACAAATGTTACTAAAATGTAGACGCTAACCTGTGCTGGTAAATGTTCTGTTGAAGAGAAATGCTTTACAGTACATATTCTAACAGAATGTAAATTGCATGAGTTTTAAAACATGTTTAATATGTTGGGCCCTAATGAAGAGAGAAAAAATTGGAGCAAAAACATTGTGGAAAGATGAATAAAGATTCAAAACTCCAGCTTTATCTAGCAGAACAAATTATTTGAGAGTAGCAGACAGGGGTCCCTACGGTGTTAGGCCTAGGAAAAGACATTCACTCATTCCTCCAGCAGACATAGGGTGAGCACCTCTCATGTGCCAGGTACTGTCCAGGCTCCGTGCCCAGCCCCAAGCACACACCACAAGTCTGTAGTAGAGCAGTGGCCCCACACACACAAATTCCTACACTACCATGCCAAATTTCCAGGCTCTGCTGGTAACATCACCTTTTTGCCAGTGTCCCGGAAAGTGGCACGGCCTGCCAGACCACAGGTGAAATCAAGTGGCCCTGTGGTGGAGACCAATATGGGCCAGGACCATCTCCTCTTTGGACTCTCAGCCTCGGAGGCACATGGCCTTCAGCACTCCCAGTAAAGCTGACAAGGCAGCAGTGCCCTGAACCTGGGAAGTGTCCCCCTGTGGCTTGATACCAGGTGATGCCCCCAGCCTGCTGTGGGACTTCTGTCCACACACTGCTTGCAGCTTCAGCGTGCACCGTGGCAGCTGCCCCTGCCCGTGTGCCAGCAAAGGAGGTGGGGAGAGGGCTCGAAGCTCTCATGGCCTTTTGGCACAGAACCCCAAGCCAGCATCAGAATCACCCAGTCCTTTGCTCCCTACAGTCCACGTTTCAGCATAAAGAGTGTGCGCAGGTAGAGTCTTACTAGGAAGTTCATTCCTCCTTCCCGTGATCTACGAGATTTATTGCTTCAATCCTTGGTTAACGGTGCGTGAGTGACATACTTTCTAGTTTCCTGTGTTTGCTAGAAAACTCACCCCAGGCAGTGTTCGTTCTTGTTTGTACAGACGGTGGCGGCAGGATCTGACTCTGGCAACTGTGACCATAGCCCCTCCCCAGCGAATTTACCTTCTCAAGTTTAAGCTCCCAGAAGGCTTGATCAGTGTCAGGGAGTGGTGTTGAATAGATCTGGATTTTAATAAATGTTCCCTACTTATGAGCAGGACTTCAGAGGGCTCAGAGCTCACCCTGAGGACTCCTTCTCACCTCCCCAAAGGCCAGTTTCCCAGAGGCAAGTCCGGTGAGAACCCAGGGTGAGAGCAACGAGCACCTTCCCTCCCCATTATGACAGCCACACCCTGCCACCTTGACGATGGCCCCCACGACGTTCATGTCACCCTGAGGCCCCGTGTTCCATCTCACTTTCTTCTCCTGAGTCCCCACCTCCAGTATATGGACACCTGTGCTCAGACTAGTCATGACCTACAAGGACAATAAGTGACCATACCCCACCTTCAGTGAGAAAAGCAAAAACCTCTTAGGACTTAAAAACCTATTAAGAGCAAAAACATTGTGGAGGAATATATGTGGAGGAAGCAGTCCAGTCCATCCCTAAAGAAAAAGAAGCAAACCCTAGGAACAAACAAAACAATAAACTACACGAAGTAATGAATTAAATAAATAAACAAATAAACTCAATCTCTCAACTCATGTAGCTAGGACTTTTTACCCAAAACCTAGTCTCTGAGCTGGCCCCTGGAGAAGCAATAAGATTTGTCACTTCAAACAACCCAGGAATCTGTTTTACCAAATCTGGCAGTGCTCAGGGTCACTGGGATTCAAGGTGACTTTCTTTCCTGAGGCAAAACGCCGGCCAGCCACCTCACACACTGGACAGTCTTCGGGGTCAACGCAGGTCTGCAAAAGCTCATCCAGGATTTTCCCTGCAAAAGAAAGCTCTCATTAGGAACCAAAATGCTCCCCTTTCCCACAAGAAAGCCTCACTTTTAACTAAAGGGGAGAAACCAACTCCTCCTCCTGCCCTAGAAGACAACTCCTCCTGCCCGCACCCCCAGGGGTCATCCCGCCACTCAAGGAGCATCTCTCCTCCTTGTGCCTTGATTGATCCCTCTGCAAAACTGGGAGTGGGGATTCCTTCACCCTACCTCACCTCCCCAAGCCTCAGGACAAACGAAATCTTATCTCCAGGGCTCTTTCTGCTCTTCTGAATAATGCCTTCAGTAACTCTAGAGCTATGCTGTACCATAGGATAGTCACAAACTGCATGTGGCTATTTAAGTTAAATTAAGTAAAATTCAATAAAATTCAAAAATTCAGTTCCTCAGACACACTCGTCACAGTTACATTCAATACAACATTCCCCCACTGCAGAAAGTTCTATCGACAGGGGCTGCTTTAGATGAGAATCCCATAAGTAGGCACAGAAAAGCATTTTGGAGGAGCTCGACTTGAGAAAAATCACGACTGGCCTGACTCTGATCAAAGAACCCATGGAACCTGCGGCAGGCTTGCAGGTCAGAGATGGAACCTGCGGCGGGCTTGCAGGTCAGAGATGGGACGTGGCAGGTGGAGGCTGAGATGAAGCAAGACCTAGAAGCAGCTTTCCATCCATCCCTATCCCATCCCACCAGCCCGACCCCCAGAGACAGAGGCCTCACCTGGAGGGCAGTGGGCATGGCAGCCCTCCACACACTGCACAGGGCAGGCCAGCGGCTCGGGGTGCTGGCACGTGACTCGACAGGCAGGCGCACAGCTGTTATAGCGCCACTCACACTCATACCCATTCTCCCGGAGATTCCTTTCCTCGCAGCTCCGGGCTGTGTAGACAGGAGACAAGGCCATGACCACAAAAGGCAAAGCCTCCAGGACTGCAGACCCATGTGGTAATGGCCTGGGGGCATCTGGAGATAATGTTGGGGAACTAAGGGACTATGGGAGTCACCAATATTAGAGACTTCTGGATTGTTGAAGCACCTAAACCAGAATCTATTGGTTCTGAATTCATTTCTTTTTTTAATTTTTGTAGAGATGGGGGTCTTGCTATGTTGCCCAGGTTGGTCTTGAACTCCTGGGCTCAAGGAATCCTCTGGCCTCAGCCTCCCAAAACACAGGGATTACAGGTGTGAGTCACTGTGCCCGGCCCAGTTTTCTACATAAAAACATTAAGTTGCTTATGTCCAAAGAAGGAAGATTTTATAGACGTGAATGTATGAGTTGATCACTCATATTGGCAAATATAATCATGCCTAATTAAAGACATAAATCGACTTCCTTCTTTTCCCTCTTCTCCTCTGCCAGAATCTCTCCAGAAGAAAAGTATCCACATGTTCATGCCTTGAATCCATGTCCCACCTCACCCATAATATGAACTTCTTACTTAGCCAATGTCTTAACCCTCCTTAGCCGTTGGCCATCCAGTCCCATACTAGCACTCTGTCTTCTCTCGCCCATGAAGATATCCCCCTGCACTCACAAGGTCTTCAAGCATAGACACACGGGAAGAAGGGAGGGCATCTGAGAACATGAGGGCATCAGAACTTACGGCACAATGTGGCCGTCCTCCAGGTCACCACCTTGCCGTGCTGGGCACACACGTGGGCATAGGCAGCAATGGTGTCGCAGAAGCAGGCGCAGTCCCCAATGGACTCACAGGAGCAGGTGTCGTAAATGCAGACATCCAGGTATGGCTCGGGGTCCACCTGCAAATGCAGCCTCAGGTGGCCCAGGCCTATGGCCAGGTGTCAGGAACTCTGGCTCTTAGTCTGGGTGCAAATGTTCTGATGGTCAATTTAAGGATAAGGGGGGTCCGGGTAGAAGGAGAAATGTAACTCAATGGTCTCAAAGAGGGAATGAGTGGGAAGGCAAGATTCTTAGTTTCTAATCTGCATTCCAGCAAGAAGAGTTGAATAATGCAGTGCTGCTGGCCTTCTGCAGAACACAATGAGCCTGAGGATTTTCCCGAAGAACAGTCCCTCTGTCCCTCTGCCTACCTCCCTGCTCAGCCACCCATCTGTCTTCACAACCCACTCTTAGCCTCATGAGCATTTGGATGTTTTTACGAAAACACAAACACACATACGTGCTGGTCACTGTCTTTCTTTGCCTCAATTCAGCAAAGAGAATGGGGAAATACATCACGCCCTGCAGCTGCCTCACTGCAGTGCTATGGGGCAGGTATGCAGGACAATAGGGCCTAGACTCTGATTCCAAATCCAGTTCACCAGTTCCCACCTTTCCTCATCCCCAAAACATGCCTCTAAACACACTGGACTTTTTCAGGGCAGTTATGACAGAAAATGAATTCAGACGCTGAGTGGGTCATTGTTTCTAAGACGTTCCAACAGTACCAATGTCCCCAACTCCTCCCCTGTTCTCACTCTTCCAACTCAGATGCCCAGGATTTCCACCAAACCAGGGAATGTAAGTATCCTTTGGAGTCCTCAGAGACTGAAAATCACTGCATAGATAGAGAATTGAGATCCATGTTTTCAACCAGTCTCTCCCACATTGGTGGTGCTACACAGCAGCATGTATGTGTGCATGGCTGTGTGTGTACATAGACTTCTGTAGTCACATATGCCCATGTACAAGCCCATGTCCACATGTGTGTACACACATACATGCAGCAGATAAGAGACAACCGCACTATGGTCGGGCATGGTGGCTCACACCTGTAATCCCAGCACTTTGGGAGGCTGAGGTGGGTAGATCACCTGAGGCCAGGAGTTCGAGGCCAGCCTGACCAACGTGGTGAAACCTCTTCTCTACTAAAAATACAAAAATTAGCTGGGCGTGGTGGTGGGCGCCTGTAATCCCAACTACTCAGGAGGCTGAGGGAAGAGAATCGCTTGAACCCAGGAGGCAGAGGCTGCACTAAGCCAAGATCATGCCATTGCACTACAGCCTGGGTGACAGAGCGAGACTCTGTCTCAAAAAAAAAAAAAAAAAAAAGAGAGAGAGAGAGAGAGACAACTGCACTTAACCTTGGGGAATTCCTCCTTGTCATTAGAGATAAAGACACAAAAATAAGTCATAATATGAGGACTCAAAATCACCAAAATTAAGACCAGAAAAGAATTTCTGTGAGACAAGAAATGGGTACCAAGGGGTTTTGGGGAGTGGGAGAGGAAGGTCTTTTGGTCTGGACAAATGCAGCAGTAACAGGAAAAGGAAGTCTCTGGCTCTGGTGTTGAAAACAAGATACTTCAATAAGAGAACAAATCCTAAGACTGGGGCCGAAAGAGAAGCGTTGGCACATGCCAAGGGGAGTTACTTCTCATGCAGAAGGAAATATTTTGCCAGGCATTGCTTCCCCTAGAAACTGTTGATTTTACTTTTTGTCTCCCAGATTGAAAGCCAAGAAAAAAAAGCTGAAGTGGTGTCTTGGTGCAGATCATGTCAAGACACCAGGGTAGTGTCCATGTTAGAAGGTCACACTCGATGTCCATACCACCGGGCCAAGCCTTGGGACCATCTGCTTCCCACTACCCTCAAGGTCCTCACCAGCTTGTTGCAGTCCTGGAAGACGTCACTGGTAAGGATTCTACAGGAGGAATCCACCATCGTCTGCTTCATGATGTTGTTATGGCAGGTGGCAGGGGATGAGTCCAGAGGCACCTGGGAACCAGGCAAGAGATAGGCCAGCCGTCAGCTGGGCAAACTGGGGTTATTCAGCCCAGAAGGATCCGAGAGACCCTCCTTCCCACCCTGCAGCCACCTGAAGGTCATACCACCCACAACCCCCCTTCCAGCCCCCATGAGAATGGGGACAGAGGGACATTCCAGGAAGCAGGCTCTCAGGCTCTGTTCACACAGAGACCCAGACGTACTTTTCTGGTGTCAGCACACTGCGAGCTCACTTTCCAGGAGTTCCCAAAGTCCACGGGGTCTTCCTCCACTTGGAGGTTGCTGCTGGTGAGGTCATTGTTCTGGATGCCATCAAAATTCCCACACAGGCCACACACTTTCTCCTTGAGAGACAAGTTGAGGGGATGAGCACCGTCAAGCCCAGGGGCATGCTCTCTGGCTCAGGGGAAAGGGGAACGTTCCTGGCAGCGATGGAGGCAGAGGGCATTTGAGGAAGAGGAGGAGGAGCAGGACAGAGACTCAGAGGAGGCCCGAGGTGAGCAGCAAAGCCTTGCCATTGCCAAGACCTATTCCTGAGCTTCCTTGCTGGCCCCATTTTATTTAAAGCTATGGAAACAAAGAGAGGCAACATGCCCATGTCACCTAGTCAGCCAAGGGCAGAGGTGGGAATCAGGCAGCCTTGGCCCTGAGATCACTGGTGGGAACTATCACTGTCCCCAACAAGCGTAGAAGCAGAGAGAGGAGCTAGGTCCACTGCTCCACCAATGGAGGTGTAGGGGTCCAAGGAGGGAATGTTATAGAACTGCCTGCCTCTGGGCAGGTGAGTCCCCTTGCCTGGAGAACCGCAGCCTGTTCAGACCAGGCTGGGCAGAATTCTGCTCTATCATAAATGTAACCAGGAAGATATGTCTCACCTGTCTCCATGTTCACCCATCATGGAGTGCAACATGCAACGAGTTCTGAAAAAGTAGTTACGAATGAGTGAGAAACAAGTAAAAACTACAGAAAGAGGAGGGATAAGTTCTAGTGCTCTGTAGCACCACAGGTGACTATAATTATCAACGGTTTATTGTATATTTTCAAGTAGCTGGAAGAGCAGACTTTGAGTGTTCCCAACACAAAGAAATGGTAAATGTTTGAGGGAATAGATATACTAACTACCCTGATTTGATCATTACACACTGTATACATGTATGGAAATATCACACTGTCGCCAGTAAATACATACAGTTAAATGTCAACTAAAAATAATAATAAAATTTAAAAAACTACAGAAAAAACTGGAAATATTTGGCCTGGAGAAGAAAAGGTGCTATACTTTTACAACATACTTAGAGCCCTGGTGTTGAGACAGAGAAAAAACGTATTCTATCTTGCTTCAATAAGCAGCATTCGGCTTGGTACAAGGGGTGTAAGTCACCAGGAAACATAGAAGAAGAATGTTCTCACTGTTGGACAAAAAGGCCAACGATCTTCCCATGGCCTAGAAGCCCCCATGGTATGGCTACTGCCCCTCCCTGCCCTCATGAACTACCATTACCCCCAAGTCCCTCCTCTGCAGCCACACTGACCTCCTTGTACAACCACTGCAGACACCTACCACTTTAGGGCCTCGGCACTTGCTGTTCCATCTGCCTAAACTCTCTCCCCTAGATACTGGCATGACTCATTCCCTCCCTTCCCCAAAGACTGTGCTTTTACATCCCCTCTTCACAGGGCCCATCAGCCCAAACTATCTACAGTAACATTCCCGCTAGGATATAATCCGCACCGGGATTATGGAAGGCAAAACAGTGGCTCCCAGGAGATGAAGAGTTTATCCTGGATTATCTGTGTGGGCCGAATGTCATCACAGGGTCTGATCAGAGGGAGGCAGAAGGGTCAGAGTTCAAAAGGTGCTGTGACAGAGAGAAGCAGAAAGAGAGAAAAAGAGTGGAAGATGCTACGTTGCCAGCATTGAATATGGAGGATGGGGCCACAAGCCAAGAATGCAGGCAGCCTCCAGAATGTAAAAAAGGCAAGAAAAGGGACCTCTCTCAGAGCCTCTAGGAGGAATGCAGCCCTGCCCACCAATTTTAGCTTTCTGACCTCCAGAACCATATGATAATAAATTTGTGTTGTTTTAAGCTATCAAGTTTTTGGTGATTTGTTATAGCAGCAATAAAAAAAAAAATACATGGAAGACACATACACACACACACACACACACACACCCCTAAACAAAAAAACTTTTTTCCCCTGACTTTTTTCCCCTGCTGTATCCACAGCACTTAGGACAATGTTTGACACATACAGTAACTTAGTATTTGTTGAATAAATGAATGAATGAATTGTTAATACTTTCTGGGAATGAGATGGGCTGCCACAGAGAAGTGAGGGCAGTGCTGCCTCACTGGCTTGTACAGGCTGAAAATGTTGTTATCAGGGAGGCTGTGGAGGCCATTCCTGCCTAACTAAACCAGCAGCCAGAGTAGCCAGAGCCACTTGTCACATACATGCCACTTAAAGAAATCATTCAAGTTCCAACAAACTGTTGGACCCTAAATAGTGGAACCATTCTCAAAAGTTGGTTATTAGCAATTTTACAAATAGCTCTCAAAACATGCTGGCCCATGACTCAATGATAAGGCAACACCCTAGAATAGTCTGCAGTGTTATAATAATATTGTGCATGATTGGTTTGCTGCTTTAGGTTAAGAAACCTAAAGAAAAGTTGATATTGTCATTCAGATTCAGGAAATACAGAGAACACCACAAAGATACTCCTCGAGAAGAGCAACCCCAAGACACATAATTGTCAGATTCACCAGGTTGAAATGAAGGAAAAAGTGTTAAGGGCAGCCAGAGAGAAAGGTCAAGTTACCCACAAAGGGAAGCCCATCAGACTAATATCAGATCTCTTGGCAGAAACCCTACAAGCCAGAAGAGAGGGGGGGAACCAATATTCGACATTCTTAAAGAAAAGAATTTTCAACTCAGAATTTCATATCCAGCCACACTAAGCTTCATAAGTGAAAGAGAAATAAAATCCTTTACAGACAAGCAAATGCTGAGAGATTTTGTCACCACCAGGCCTGCCTTACAAGAGCTCCTGAAGGAAGCACTAAACATGGAAAGAAACAACCTGTACCAGCCACTGCAAAAACATGCCAAATTGTAAAGACCATCGATGCTATGAAGAAACTGTATCAATTAACGGGCAAAATAACCAGCGAACATCATAATGACAGGATCAAATTCACACACGACAATATTAACCTTAAATGTAAATGGGCTAAATGCTCCAGTTAAAAGACACAGACTGGCAAATTGGATAAAGAGTCAAGACCCATCAGTGTGCTGTATTCAGGAAACCCATCTCACCTGCAAAGACGCACATAGGCTCAAAATAAAGGGAGGGAGGAAGATCTACCAAGCAAATGGAAGGCAAAAAAAAAAAAAAGCAGGGGTTGCAATCCTAGTCTCTGATAAAACAGACTTTGAACCGACAAAGATCAAAAGAGACAAGAAAGGCCATTAGATAATGGTAAAGGGATCAATTCAACAAGAAGAGCTAACTATCCTAAATATATATACACCCAACACAGGAGCACCCAGATTCATAAAGCAAGTCCTTAGAGACCTACAATCAGGGAGCAGAAAACACTCCAAAGGCCAAGTCCCCAACAAGATGAAGCAAGAAAGCCACTGACCTGGTATGTCTGCTTCAGGACCACGGAGATGCTCAGGTGGTGATCCCAGACCACGGAGAGGGCTTTGCCCAGCAGCAGAATGATGTACCGGCCAGACTCCACCACCTCAAAGTGAGTCTCATCCTTCATGGGCCTCTTCACATTCACCTGGAGGAAGACAAAGCAAGAAATCCGGAAGGATGAAGGGCAGGCTCAACAGCCAGATCCTCCCTCCACTCTACACCTGCCCATCTGTCTTCAGTGCCCACGAGTGCAGGCACCGTCACCCCTCCAGGACCCCACCTGCCACTGCACCCCTGTAGGGCCAGCCCCATGCCAGGACATGTCTGTGACCATCTCACCACCACCACTCTCCAGGCATCCATGACCAAGAGACAGTAACAGAGGTAGCAGCAAAATCATGACTATGAAATGAAAGTACTATGAAACCAATGAGCAAGTATTTTATTGACAATTAGTCATTAAATATAGTGGTCTCCTAGATAGGTTTTCAACACGGCAATGATTTTAAGCATCTCTAGTCAATTGTTTAAACATCTATTCCTCTATAAAAATATGCAGTAGACTCTCACCTTTCTTGTATCCCACCACCTCCCCCTGCCCAGAGCCACTGTCATCAGGAGACACAGCTGAAGAAAAAGGAAACTGAGGTGCTCAGTGCTAGTGCCGGGACTCACACACCGCAGGTTCAAGAAGGGCTCTGACCTGAGCCTCTGACTTGGCCCAATCCCTGCCAGTGCTGCACCCTGGAGGCCCATTTCAGCATGCGTGACGGACTCTCCAATTCATCAGACTGAGGCTGAGGCTGAGAACCGCCATCACCCCTTTGCAGAGCTCCTCTCGTTAGTAACATATCACATGCAGAGCTAATCACATGTGCAAATCTATCCCTCACATGTCTGCACACCTCCTGTTCGGCGTCATCACTGCCACTCTGCCCTAAATAGAGCTGTTCTTTGAAATGGAGTTGACACTGCTGACTCACAGTTAATACGTTATGCTTGCTAAGCAGTTTTCTTCCATAATGGTGAAGAATTCACCTCCCAGCCCCTGCTGTCAATGGTGGGTATTTGGAAGAAGGCAGAGATGCAGGCTGAGGCCATGGGAGAAAATCAAGATACCAGGACAAGTTTGTGCCCAGAGCCTGGGTCTCCACAACACTCCATGTAGTCAGAGCAGCTGATCCAAAACTGCAGCCTGGGGATGACCTGCAACTTTAAACACAGGTTCCTGGGCCCTACTGAGTCAGTAGGATGGAGGATGGAGCTCCAGGACCCACATTTTAAACAAGATCTCCTAAGGGAGTCTTGTGTACACTTATGAGAACTACTTTTTAAGTTCTTAGTACACAGGGGACTGAATCAGTTTACTCCTCTTTTGAGCTCCTTTAAAAATGTTTATCTGGCTGGGCGTGGTGGCTCACGCCTGTAATCTCAGCACTTTGGGAGGCCAAGGCAGGTAGATCACCTGGGGTCTGGAGTTTGAGACCAGCCTGGCCAACATGGCGAAATCCTATCTCTACAAAAAATACAAGAAATTAGCCGGGCATGGTGGCGTACACCTGTAGTCCCAGCTACTAAGGAGGCTGATGCAGGATAATTGCTTAAACCCTGGAGGTGGAGGTTGAAGTGAGCAGAGAGCTCACACCACTACACTCCAGCCTGGGCGAAAGAGCAAGACTCCCTCAAAAAAAAAAATGTTTATCTGAAAAGAACAGAAAAACATATGAAACATATCCCGCAACATCATCACTTCATACACACACACACATACACACACACACAAAGAAAGCCCGGCTACCCTCCAGTCCCCACCCTACTCCAGAGGTGAGCACTGGTTCTTCCCATGTTTGTGCAGACACACGTGTACATCCTTCACACACACTCTGCACTGTGGCTAAAATGGGATTGTGTCATCCTTATTGTTCTGTCACTTGTTCTTCTCATAAAATAATACGTCACGGTCAGTTGCAATAGCTCTGCCTCATCCTCTTTAACGGCTGTGCATTATTCCATTCACACAAGTTCTAAATGAATGCTTGGAAAATGTTCCTATTAAGTGACAGAAGCACAAAGCAGGACATGAGGGTGGAAGAGATGAGGCTGCACTTACCTCCCCGTCGAACAGCTCAATCTCTCCTCCCTCCACCAGGATGGTGACCCGTTTCTCGCATTTCACTGAGGGGTGGCTGCATCCCTCATTCCCCACTAGGATCCGAAAGGTCCCAGGGTTACTGCCGCAGTAATCCTGGGGAAAGAGGAGTGCCAGGAGACCATTATCCCCACTGGCTCTCACCAGACCAGAAGATTGGCATCTCTTCATCACAGGCCTTTGAGTATGTGTCACGGGATGGGATCTTGCCATGTCCATGGCTGCGCATATGTGTCTCTGTGTGTGTCTGGGGGACGGGGGATATGCCCAGGTGAATGCCCTCAGGTGTGTCAACCTTGCCCACGACAGATGAGCCAGGTGCCTGCAGTGAGTGGGGTGGGGGTGGGGAAGGAGGGAGAGGGAGGGAAGGTGACATGTGGCCTGCTTTGATGGATGCATCAGGCTCAAAGGCCTTGCCTAGAGCCCATTAGAGTCCCACTGGAGCCTTGCCTAGACTCCCACCCAGGTAACTGGGACAGTTTGACCACAGGGCACTTTGTGGGTCTAAATTCTGGTTGAATCCCTCTGAACTGCTGGCCCAGAAATGGAACCAAAGATGGTTTGACACAGCTCCATGGATCCTGAGCTACCAGGTCGAGATGAGTAGAGAGGATAAGGAGCTCTGGTCCTTGTTGGTCAATTGCATAGAAAATTAAGCAAAAAGAGACACAGTCCTGGCAAATACCTCCCCCATGGTGGCTATTATTGTGGTGTGATGAAAAAAAAAGATAAAATGTTCAGCTTAGAAAAACAAAGTGTGTCGCTTGAACCCAGGAGGCGGAGGTTGCAGTGAGCCGAGATCACACCACTGCACTCCAGCCTGGCGACAGAGCGAGACTCCATCTCAAAAAAAAAAGAAAAGAAAAGAAAAAAGAGGCTAGGCATGGTGGCCCACGCCTGTAATCCTGGCACTTTGGGAGGCTGAGGCGGGCGGATCACGAGGTCAGGAGATCGAGACCATCCTGGTTAACACAGTGAAACCCCGCCTCTACTAGAAATACAAAAAAAATGAGCCAGGCATGGTGGCGGGCGCCTGTAGTCCCAGCTGCTCGGGAGGCTGAGGCAGGAGAATTGCATGAACCCGGAAGGCGGAGCTTGCAGTGAGCCAAGATCGTGCCACTGCACTCCAGCCTGGGCGACAGAGCGAGACTCCGTCTCAAAAAAAAAATAAAAACAAGGTGTGAATCTTGATTCTGCCACTTATTAGTAACACTGAGCAAACCACTTACTTTTCTGATACACACACCGACACACACACATACACCCATATACACACAGGCACATGCACTCAAACACACATACACATACACCCATGTACTCATACACACATACACTCACACACATGCTCACACATACACCCATGTACTCATACACACTCACACACATGCATACACACACACATATCCATACACACATACTCACACACATGCTAACGCATACACACATACACCCAGGTACTCACACACACACACATGCATACACACACACACACGTAGCCATACACACACACACATGCTCACGCATACACACACATATACCCATGTACTCATTCACACAGTCACACACACGCACATGCACACACCCACACATATACACACACACATGCTCATGCATACACACATGCACACATACATGCATACGTATGTCCATACAACACACACAATCTGACCTCTGTAAGATTCCATTCAACTTAATGGAATTGTCAGGTTAAATGGCTTTGTGTTAGGCTGATGCACGGCGAAGGTTAAAAGAGGAAACAAGGGTGTAAGTGCTTTATTTGTTCTTATCTTCAGCTGAGATTTCTGAAAGAGGGAGTTAGGTCTTGATGATACTCCCCAAAGGAGGATGGCAGAAATGGGAGGGGCCCCAGGACAATGCATCAGAAGACAACAGAACCAGCTGTAGGAAAGGAAAACAAGCCACACACACGCAGGGCACCGTTTGGAGGCGGAGTCTTTAAAACTGGTCCACTTGGGAAAGCTGGCCTGGGCAGGGAAGGGCTGGGAGCAGCAGATGCTGACCGGCTGTCTGGTCCTTGCTGCACTGAATTAATGTTTTCCTGGATATTCAGATTTGAAATGGGCTGGGTAGTTGTTCTGCAAAGCTGGTGTCGCCTTGTCTTTTGCTGCTGAGGCTGGGAAGCTTCCATATAGAATCTCTGGGAAAGCTCTAGAGGGGCGCATACCCCCCGGCTCACAGGTTCATTGCCTGGTCTGCATGCCCTGTGTCCCCAGCACACTGCCTGCCTCTCTGGGCCAGCCCAGGTGTGAGGTGGGGACTGCGGAGGCTGCTGCTGGCTCCGCCCCATGCCCAGCATGCTCTACACAAGTGGTCGGTCCACAGTCACCCACGCTGCCTGACTCACCAGCTCCTGCAACTCAGCCTCTGGGGCTGGGGCTCCTATGGGTTTGTGGTCTTCCATTCAGACCACACCAAGCCCCCACCCCTCCTCCTCCTGGGAATGGAGACAGAGGGACCATATTTGTTTAAAGCTTCACAGAGTACAGTGCCTCAGCTCTGGTGAGAAAAGCACTCATACTTCCTTGCTTACACAGTTGATGTCAACCAGTAAGAGAAACTTACAAGAATCCACGCAGTGAGGAGTGGGAGGCGGAGGGGCTGCTGCCCACACTCACCGGTGAGGATTCCTGGACTCGTTGTCATCTGCTGGGCAGGATGACTTTCCTGTGTCCACGCTCCCCTCTCCTCCCATTCTGAATTGTATCAAGTTAGACATTAAAATGGCGGAGAATTCCACAAAGCCATACCGTGGGAAGCAAACTCCAGGGGTCATTTCAACCATCCCCCCGTCCAGGGCCACTGCACAACACCTGCAGACTGTGCACCTGCCCAGGGTGCTGGAAGGGGGGCTGAGCGGGACTGACTTCCCAGCCCAACCCACTCCCTGAGCTATGCACCCTGACTGAGGCTGTGTCTACCAGAAGGAACAGATGCCTTTTTCTAATTCCACATCTGTGCTAATGTGGACTGGCAGTAGCCTTTCTCCCACACCAATCCTCAACAACAAACAAGCTTCTGTCTCATTTTATAAGTCCCCAGGTGAGCAGAGGGAAAATGCACAACCACTTTGAGCTTCAAATCCCCTACCGCTTCAGGCACTTCTGTGAAGGACTGGGAAATACTCCAGTAGAAACCAGACTCCAGAGTTGTTTCTGCAGACAGACCCGCAGAACCTAACCTGAGGCCACGCCTCCCACCCCTCCTAGAAAGAGACAGCACCCTCTCCCCATCTCCCCACCTCTCACCTGCACCAGAACGTACTGGCATTCCCCAGGGAACATGTATTTGAGCCCGTCAAAGGTGAGGTAGTGGGCCATGCCGATCGTGGAGCACGTGGCATCACACACATGGTCTGTGCAGTTCCACTTCCGGTCCCGACAGACACTAGGAGCAGTCATGGCAGGGATGACAAGTTGGACACCTTGGGTTTGAGGGCCCATCTGGGCAATAGAGACAATGAAGGAACACAGAATACTCTGGGTGCCTCCCAACCCTCCAGGAAGCCCAAGAAGTTGAGGACCTGTAGTGTGGAGTGTGGACTTCATAGGCCCAGCACGGGGCCCAGCAGGAGACAGGGAAGCCTAGTGGCTCCCCCTAAAAGGGGGAAACTGAGGCAAAGAAGGGAAGGGGTTGTCCAAAGTGAGTCAGGCAGCCAGGGAGGAGGACCAGACGCTCTTTAGGCATCCTGTTATGAATTCGATCAGCCTCACCCTGGAAGCCACATCTACCTGAGATTGGCCACAGGGTCTCTGTAAAACAGACACACTGATGTTGAAAGCCTGAGGCTAATGGGAAAAACAAGACAGAACAGCGGGAAAGCCCAGAGTCTGGAAAAGAGTGATGAAGCATGCACTTCTGCCAGGAGCGGTTCTGTGTGCATAGCTACACGTTAACATGTACGTAGCTACATGTTAAAATCTATAGTGATCTGCCCACTGCCACGTGTCTCACCCTGCCACCACCCATAACCAGAGCTGACATCAGGAAGCCCACTTGTGCGTCAGAGGTGGTAAGCTCAGACCTCAAGCCCAAGAGACAGCCCTCTCTACCTCTGTCCAGTAGGCCTCTTTCCAAGGCTGTGCACAGCCACCAAGTCAAAGGCAGGGTGAATGAGCAGGGTGAGGGGTTACGTGTAGGATGGCCAAGGAAAAGGGAAAAGGCAACCAGCCACCCTCACCTCAAACCACGCCATTACAAGCACACTCACGATGTGCTCATGGGCAGTGTAAGGCCTGCAAGAAAAGGACCCTCCAGACCCCGTACCCACTGGCAGCTTGGCCACAAATGCAATGACTGGTGGGGCGAGGTCCCTGTCTTTCCTGGGGCCCATCTCCCTGAACACAAATACAAGCTGAGCATTCCTAATCCAAAACTCTGAAGTCCAAAATGTTCTGAAACCCAAAACTTTGAGCACCAACATGACACCACATGGGTGGCTGAGAGGGTGACACCTTTACTTTCTGATGGTTCAATGTACACAAAACTTTGTTTCATGTACAAACATTAAAAATACTGAATACACATTAAATACATATTTAAAATATTGTATAAACTTACCCTCAGGCTATGTGCATAAGGTATGTATGAACCATAAATAAATATCATGTTTAGACTTGGGTCCCATCCCTAAGACACCTCATTATGTATATGCAAATATTTCAAAGTCCAAAATAATCCAAAATCCAAAACAGTTGTGGTCCCAAGCATTTCGGATAAGGGCTACTGTACTAACCTGTTGAATAGTGTCTACGCAGGATGGACACAGGTGATGAAAAAGATTCTCCCCATTTTACAGATGGAGAAACACAGGCACGGAGGAAAGGCAGAGAGTAACCAGGTTCCCGCAGGGGGCTGGAGGCAAGTGCGGAAGGTCCTGTGGCCGCGTGCGCCCTCACTCCACCCGCAGGGCCTGGGTCCCCAGCGCAGCCCCTCACTGAGCCTCACCAAGTGTTGCAGCCAATCTTCACTGTTTCTCCGGGGGCATACTCCTTGCCCTGATGGAAGCAGGGACACCTTTCCAGGGCCACACATCTGTTTTCATGCCGGACCTAAGAGAAAAGAATCCAAAAGTCTTCAGGGCCACAGTGACTGATCTACAGCCCTCCTCCAGCCCACTCCGGGAAGTGTTGTTGGAGACTTGAGCCTACGTGTAAGCCCAGCACTGGGACCGGCACCAGGACCAGGGCTGAGCCAGGGGGACAGCTTCCACTGCAGGCCAAGCCAGGACAGGGATCCCATGCCCAGGCCGGGGCTTGGCAAACACGGGTTCCCATCTACACGGCTCCTCCCTGTCAACTAAAGACACTGACTGCCCTCTGCCCTCTCGTGCCCTGCTGGGGCACTGTAACCTGGACACTTTTGCAAAGGTACTTCAAAAAATCACATCCAGAGGCCTTGAAATGCACATATTCTTACACCCAGCCATCCCAAGGAAAGGATTTCTCTGAGGGAAATAGAATTATGGACAAAGATTGATGGAGAATTATTTATCATTGCAAAAAAAAATTGGAAACACTTAATAGGAAAATGACTAAATCCATTAAGGAATCGCCAGGCGCCAGTATCCTATGGTGCTATTACAATGGTCCTTTGGAAGAATCTTAAATGAAGTGAGAAATACTTATGCTGTTAATTTTTAACATAGGAAGAAAAACTGTATATACATATGGTTCCAAATTTATATATATTTCACAAAAGACTAGAAGGAAATACAGAATTTGCCTCCAGGTGGTGAGCTGGGATAGGCGAGTGGGAGGATTTTATTTTCTTTTTCGGTTTTAAAATTTTTTTCCAAGTATTCTTCAATGAGCATGTATTATGTTTATAATTAAAGAAAATGAACACTATATTGAATAAAATTAATATGTACTTAATACTCTGGAGGTGAGGGCCAAATATTGGGCATAAGTAGGAATCGATCAGAACTAGAGTCTGGGGGCTGGTCCAAGCCACAGGCCCCCTCCTGCCCAGTCTCCCGTATCCTGATTCACTCTCCACGGGATATGCTCTACTTCCCCGTCCTCGCCCCTCAGGAAACTACTTACATGAGCATGTTGTACTCCTCAGGTCTGTTGGGGCTGGGGAACAAAAAGAACTAAGAACCACCAGCCCCAGTGGGCTCAGGAAGAGTCAGCCAAACCCACTCTGAGCTCAACATGCGGACACACTTCTGTCCCGACTCCAGGCCGCAGCCCTGGGTGCCTGCCCTGGTGTGGCCTAGCCTTGGGGGCTCTCAAAGAGGCCTGGGTCACCCCCAGGTGAAGGACTGTGGCACCTTGGCTCCAGAGCTCCCTGCAGGGTGAGAAGCTCCCAGTCTGAACAGCTCCAGCTCCACATGACTCAGTCACTCCCCAGACAAGCCTGAGCTCCCAGGCCTGGAGCTGGACAAATCCCTAGGAACAGGGCAATCTTGGGCTGAACAAAGGGCTTTCAAGGACCCAGGCTAGAATCGTACGTGAGCATGTGAGCATGTGTGTGTTGGGGCAGTTGGGGGGAGGGAAATAGGAAGAATCCTCCACTACTTAATGCCACCTTCACCCAACCTCAGGAGGTGTTCCCGCGTCTCTGGAAGCCCAGCTGATGGGGCAGGATGACAGCGCAGAGCATAAGATGCAGGTTGACCGCACTCTCCGTAGCTCTTACCTGAACCACTGTTCTTGGGAGGGAATGTGCTTAGGCACCCAGTAGGGAAGATGACACCTTGGTAGGAGCTGGGAGGGGCTGAAAAACCTCTCTCCAGCAGAGCATTCAAAGCCTATGTCACAATTAGGGTTCATTTCCACATCGCCCCATCCAGTGTTAGCTCTGACTTAAGCCTGAGGCCGCCTAGTGGCCACCTAGTGGCTGCTATAAGAATGACAGAGGCATCCCACGGATACCTTACACTCAACGGAAACCAGATAATACACCTCCCTGTGGCAAATACCACGTGGGACATAAGTGCAGGGATGGTCTCCAGGAAACACAGCCAAGCTCCCCTTTACCTCAGCAGCACGTGTTGCCCCTCACCCTTGGGCAGGCCGGGTTGGGGGCTCCCAGGCCTCTTGGTCTGCATGCTGCATGTTTTTACCTCTCGCCATGACATTCAACCCATGGGACAACCCACCGTGCATTCACAGCTCAGGGAGACCCTCCTGTCACCCAGGTGTGGGTCTATGGAAGCCCAGCGCTCCTCCAGCAGACAGAACACTCCAGTCCCAGCTCAGGTGTGAGATAACAACGCCATGACTGCAGCCGCCACCTCCTCCTCCTTCTGAGCACCCACTGCAAACCACATGGCTGCTCTCTTCCCTGACTTGTGTTAGCAAGAGGAGGTTATTAATTCATGGACAGCAATATTATAACAGGACCTTGATATTATTAAGTGAGGACTGCTATGAAGGCCACAGTGGTGTGGAGTTAGGTCATAAGAGAGCTGGAGAGGAGACAAAACATAACCTTCAATGAGAGGAAAGGGTTTCCAGGACACAGCATGAGACTTCCTGACTTGGGAGAGAAGAGCAGGTAACAATAGCCCAGCTAAAAACACCCAGAGAATCCCAAAGCAGCAAAGACATTCAGGGAGGTGGAAATTCATGGAGGTACACAAGCATGGAAATAAAGGGATGATTTAGGGGACGGATCAGACCCAGAGGGGAGCTGTGCAGAGAGGCGGGGCAGGCCAGCGCAGCAGTCCCTGATCAAATTTTGTGGCAAGTCACTTAAACCTCACAGTTAAAACAAAGAGAACCACCTCCATCTAGTGTTTGTTCCTTTGGGACATCAGAAGGCTACTAAGATAAAGTCTATGAATGTCCCCTGAAGACTTCAGAAGAAAGCCTGGCAAAAATACTCGTCCCATCATTCACCAACTCATGACATCTTCAGTCCGAAAGGGCTCAGGCTGAGAACGTGGTCCTACGTGTTGGTCCACTCCAAGAAAATTATAAAGTAGGAAAAAACTGGTCTTGTTACCTTTCTCTGAAAAGACCTCATTGTCCCCAAACTCTCCATACATGAACACCATCATGACCCACTCTCCAAAATCTTTTTTACCTTCCAACTGCCCCTCGTTCATTCTCCTACCCCATCAGTACTTTCAGGCCAAAGCAGCTGAACTCAGCCAGAAGTTTGCAAGGAGGAGAGTGATCTGATTAAAGCACTCCTGCTGAGCGTGATGACTCTTCCTATGAGGACTTATGAGGTTCTGCTTTGTTTAAACCTCTCACTTGTTAACCAAAATGAATTTTTGCTTATTATATTTCAGTAAGCCCGACTGAGTGACAAATCGTGGACCATGTAGGAGATATTCCTGAAATAGGCCCTTCCTTGGGTCTTTTAAAATGTGCAACGCCCACATGTGAGGCCGCCTCTGGATGGGCCCTTGAACCCAAGCTCTGAACTTTAAGAAGCAGTGCCCAACTCCTTCAGTCTTCATATGGGGCCAGTGAGGAAACTGGACATCCTGGGATCAGGGACATAACCACACTTCTCGCCGCCAAGAGGCTCCTAATACCAGCAGTTTGGGAGATGTAGCTGCTAGGTTTCAAACGGGAAGTCAGCATCTCCCAGACAGAAGCTTAAGTGTTTCAGATTGGAGGAGCCCTGGTCTCGGAGTCAGGAGACCAGAATTTCCACTATACAACTATGAAGGCTTGACCCTGCTCTGTTCCCTTTCTGTCCTCAGTCTCCTCCCGTGTGATACAAGGGGCTGACATAATGGGACCTCAGGGTTTCTTCTTCTCCGCCCTCTAGGATGCTCCCGGAGTTACCCCTGTGGCCGGACTCAGGAAGGGTGAGCAGGGCAGTGAGTTGTGCTTTGCTGTCACCTAGTGGTGGTAGCAGGTAATATTCTAACTTAAAGAGATGGACACTTCAGGCAAGCATCGCTCCAAGAATTTCTGAACTAGAGAAAAATACCTGGGAGATCTTCCAGCACAACCCCCTCATTTTATCGATTCACTGGGTCTCAGAAAGTGAACACTGGGATCTAAAAAGTTGCTCCTGTGTGTGCTAATTCCCTGCAGCATCTCTGTTCATACCAGGATTCACCGTTTCCCACCACGAACTTACTGTAATAGTTAGTGGTCATTAAACCACCACTCACTAAGCACCTCCCATGTGCTCGCTGCTCTCATCTCCAGTCTTCCCAACAGCCTGCAAGCCAATTTTACAGATAAGAAAATTAAGACGCCAAGATATTAAGTGACTTGCCACTCATTTAAGTAGATATTAGGAGGCAGGATTCAAACCTGGAAGTGTGAGGTTCCGATACCATGCCGTTTCCAGGCGGTTTCTCTGCCCTTCATTTATCACGGTGCGGACCACTTAGCAAAGGGACCCCCATCCTCCTCATTCCCATGCCTGGAGACCTTTGCACGATGGCAGGAGCAGATACAGCCTGCAGCTCGTGGGGTCAACCAGAAAACCTCTGCTCTAAGCAGGTGCCAGGCCTGGGACAAATCAGAAAGAGAGGGGCTCTTTCTCTGCCCCCGGCAATATTTTCAAACAGGTGCTTCTGGGCATATGGTGGGACCCTGAGAGACACCTTAGAGGAGGAGAGACAATCATCAGCTGAGAACAGGGCTGCTCAAAGTGCATTCCCTGGGCCAGGGCCAGCCTGTGAGGACGCAAGCACAGAAACTAAGAGAAAGTGTTTAGAAAATCTTAGGGAAATTTGGCAGAGTGATGTTATGTCTGTTATATGTCATAAAAAGTGGGAAGTAAGAGTTTAGATTTAGGGATCATGAAAAAAAGGAAAGAAAACATTTTTTAAGGCCGGGCATGGTGGCTCACACCAGTAATCCCAGCACTTTGGGAGATGGAGGCAGGCAGACCACCTGAGGTCAGGAGTTCGAGACCAGCCTGGCCAACACGGCAAAACCCCATCTCTACTAAAAATACAAAAATCAGCTGGGTGTGGTCGTGTACGCCTGTAATCCCAGCTACTCAGGAGGCTGAGGCAGAAGAATCACTTGAACCTGGGAGGTGGGGGTTGCAGTGAGCAGAGACCGCACCACTGCACTGCAGCCTGGGCGACAGAGCAAAACTCTTGGCTCGAAAAAATTTAAAAAAAAAAAAATTTTTTTTTTTTGAGACGGAGTCTCGCTCTGTCGCTCAGGCTGGAGTGCAGTGGTGCAATCTCAGCTCACTGCAACCTCCGCCTCCTGGCTTCACGGCATTCTCCTGCCTCAGCCTCCCAAGTAACTGGGACTACAGGTGCCCACCACCACGCCCAGCTAGTTTTTTGTATTTTTAGTACAGACAGGGTTTCACCGTGTTACCGGGATGGTCTCGATCTCCTGACCTCATAATCTGCCCGCCTCAGCCTCCCAAAGTGCTGGGATTACAGGCGTGAGCCACTGCACCTGGCTGAAAATATTTTTTAGTTGGGTGGGATCATATTATTTTTGTCATTGCTTTTGTTTTATTTTTATGAGAATTCATTTTTATTGTATTTACAAAAGCATGGGTCCACAGCAGGCTGGAAATCTAAGAAAAAGCGTCCTTTACAGGTCTCTCCTATGGACAGCAGGAGGAACTGATGGGTGCAGCCTCTGAGACAGCCTTGGATAGTTACAGAAACAACAATGAAAGCTATTCCTACACTTCTGTAGAACTCTCTGGCTTTAAAATGCTTTCACACACATCTCCTTGGGGCCCACAGCCATGCGTCATGGAGGCAGAACAGGAATTAGGTGTCTGCATAACACATGAGGTGACTGGGCTTCCGGTAAAGACTGAAGGATTGTGCAAGAGCACAGAGTGGGAAAGCAGGGAAGCCTGGCCTGACGGGTCTGCCCTCTGCACCCCATTCCTGCTCGGTACTCTTTCTGCTCTCCGTAGATCTGCCCCCAGGAAAAAGCCACTTCCCTTTCCCCTGTCAAGTCCTCAGAAGAATGCAGAATCCGTGACCCCTTCCCCAAGCCCTTAGTGACATCCCACAACCCTGCCCCTTCACAAGGGACAGACTGGACAGAGGAACACCCCGAGGGATAATGTCTGCACCATCAGATGGGCCCAACAGGGTGTTTCCAGTCCAGGCCCATCTTCTTTGTGTTATGGCCAAGAATACATGTCCCGTGCTGCAGCCAGCACGCTGCGCACACTTAATATATTACACGGACTTCTCTGCTCTCTCGAATCTGGCCTCAATAATTTGCACATTCGCTGGCATCGTAATGAAGCAGTTGTGAAAATAACCCAATCTCTTACAACATGAACTTGCGAGTTTATAATCCCCTGTGGCTGAAGTGCGAGTCACCTCGTCACATGACAGGTATCCAAGTGCTGTCCTCAGAATGCATGTCCAGTGCTTCAGGAATGCCAGCCAGCACCTAACAGGACAGCCACAGCCTGTATTTGAGGTCTCACTGTCCTCTTTTTTGGATTTGGGGTCATAATTATTGTGGTTATTAATATTTAAGGCTATCAGTATTTTTTCCTTCATGACAAAAAAGTTCATTTCAAAGCATATCCGACGCTGACATAGTCCTCTGAGTGATGTTCCTTCTCCTGCTGAGTATGATGAAGAGACAATGATCTACGCCTCCCCCACACCAAAACTCTAAGACACTCTACATAAGAGGCCCCAGGGATAAAGAAGAGCAATAAGGAAGATTCCCCTGCCCTCTCCTATTTTTTGTTCCTACCCAGGTCTGAGATTCCCCTCCTTAGAAACCCTTCGTGATATCCACCTTCTGATATCCACCTTCTGCTAAGGCACCAAACAACCCTTCCAGTTCAAAGGTGCTCATTGGCCAATCACTAGCTCTCCTCATCAGAAAAGACAGTTCCAAAACCCTCAGAGGCTAAGACAGAGGAGGGGAGAATTAACAAGAGTTGGTCTCTCCGTTTGGGAGAAGAAAGGGTTGAAGGGGAAGTAGAAAAGTAAGCATCTGTCCTTCTCACACTGCAATCCCAGCCTTCCTGGGAGACACTGGT
Organism: Pongo abelii; assembly: GCF_028885655.2. NCBI lineage: Eukaryota > Metazoa > Chordata > Mammalia > Primates > Hominidae > Pongo > Pongo abelii. Next base: position 6,100,047 of record NC_071995.2, read on the forward strand.
AATGGGGTCCACATTCTGTCTACAGAATATTGACAGGTCCCACAGTCCAGGACACTGCCCCTCAAGCGGAGTCCTGGGCATCACTAAGTCCCCTCCACAGCCATCTGAGAGCCACCCTCTCCCATTCTGGCCTCTACAGCCCCTGCCCCAACCCCTCACCATTCACTTTGGGTATAAGGAATTGGAGTCGGGGAAAACAAGAAGACAGGATGCATTTTGAAAGAGAAACATCTGGAAGTTGCATCCTTCAGGGTGTATGCATAATCTATTTAATACAACACTGGCTAAGATTAGACTTGGGAGGGAGATAAGGAGGAGTAGGCATGCTCAGATCATTGCCACCAGCAGCAGAACATCCACATAGGAGCCAGGAGTCGCAAACCAGCATGGCCTTGGATGCACGGCCTCCATGCCTGTTTCAGGCACAGTACCGGAGTCATGGAACGTTAAGAGCTGGCCAAGACCTCACGACCCACATGTCAGATGAGGAAAATAAGGTTTACCGTGAGGAAGAGACTTGTTGGGCTCATGGCTGGCTAGTGACATGGCAGAGACATCAATGTCTTTTTTTGAAATAGAAAGTTATATGCATGTATGTCAATCATATGCAAATATACGTGTGTCCCTCCATTTTCATAGCATGGAAGGCAGCCCCTGGGAAAATTCTAGTGGGAATGCTTGTTTTTACTTGTAAGTATTTTCTGGAAAATCTTTGCTTCCTATGGCACTCCTGTAAGCTAAGTTCTTATATTTTTGTCAGATCCTGTGAGGACCAACCCGAGGCATTTTCCTAACAACTCCCTCCCTGACTTTAGCAGCTGACTCTGCCACAGAAGAGCCTCCCCTCCTCCATGCCCCCATTACCAGCACCACCTCCATTACTATCCTTGTTTAGCCCTTGTTTCTTCCTCTCTCTGGCTCCACAGCCCCCTCACTCATCCCTGCCTACCAGAAAACTGAAGGGCAGGCACCAGCTCTGTGCCTGGTGACTCACCATGCCCGGGGGGCAGAGGCAGCCAGAGACACAGCCCATGCTCATGCACTCCAGGTCATAGTTCTGGCACGTTTTGGCACACTCGAGCCCTTCAGCCCGCGGGTTGTCAGCGGGACACACCAGCTTGACCATGGGGGGCCGACAGGATAGGCTCCTTTTGCCTTGAAGGTAGGAAAAGCAAAGAGATGATTAGTGAAGGAGAGAATGGACCTACCTTCCACACTGTCCTTTGGTCCCCTAGAGGCTGTGACTAAATTTAAGAGACTCAGAGTTGCCCACTCGCGGGGACCAGCGGCTGCCTGAGCCAGGGTCCCTGTGTGAGACTGGGAGGGCATCTTCTCATCTGGGCTTCTGACCTCTGGCTTACATTGGTGGCAGCTCTTCTGACCCCAGCTCTCATCTGATGTCCCATACTTGTCATCACCCTTAACCTTACTATAGCAGGTTACATTGAATCAGGATGCATTGTGGAAATTTCCAGACCCAGGCTTGAAAAGACCTGAGTTTGGGTGCTAAAAAGAAGTTTTAATGGACCCAACAGAATCATTCCCAAATGGTTACAACTAATGTGGGGAGAGAAGGCCAAACCACAATGGCTTTAAAAGAGATCTTTGCTTGCATCAGCCCCCGCCCAGCCACTCCATGTGAATTTGCAACACCTGCAACACTCCATCCCTGGACACTCCAATCTCCCCTCCCTGCTGCTTCCCCTCTGATATCCTGTATATGTTCTTCTCACCATCTGATATACTACACATCTCACTTACTTGTTCACTGTCCTCCCCAAGCCACTGGGCCCACTAGAACGCATGTTCCATGAAGCCAGGAATTTCTATCTACTTTGCTCATTGACATATCCTACTTCATGGCAATTAGTAGGTATCAATGGCTAATTGGCTAATGCTGACAGCAGATGACTGATACAGCACCTTTCTTTCCAAAGCCCAGGTGCACTTAATAGCATTTGTATCACATACTCGCTCCTGTGGGCAAAAAAGTCAAAATTTCTAGCCTTATTTTTATATGGAAACTCTTGTTAAAAAACTGAAACTCCAAAAGGCTAAACGGCTTTTCCCAATCTGCACAGAATCCCAGGAGTTTCCTGACTTTGAAAAAGATTACATTTTCCAGTGACCAGACTAGAGATTCTGAGCAGAAGCATGGAAGGTAGGTCTGAGAGGCAGAATGCAACAGAGTGGGTGTGGGGGAAACGCTCTGAGAGGGAGAGAAGAAGACGCAGAAGGATGGAGTGATCTTGAGGTCACAAGTTCTGGTCTCAACTTTTGGGCCACCCATGCCCTCGGGATCTTGCCCCAGCTCTAGGCTAAGAGACGCTCTCCAGTCAGTCATGCCGGGAGCCAGACCTCTCACGCAGGGCAAGCCAGGAAGCAAACAGCATGGCACAGAACTGGGTCCCTTGGACAGAAGGAGCCTTATGGAAAGTGAGAGGCAGAGACGGAAGCAGTCAAGCTGGAGATTGAAGACAGCCATTTATCTCTCTCCCACTGGAAGAGTCCTTTCTAAGCAAGGATAAGCCTTCTGGAAGCAAATAAGGACCCTGTGATCCATAAATGTGAATGTGAAACCCCCAGTACCAGGTCAGCCCCTTCTCCCTTCTGTGCCTGGTCCTTAAACAGTACAACAGGCCAGGCATGGTGGTTCATGCCTGTAATCCCAGCACTTTGGGAGGCCGAGGCAGGCAGATCACTTGAGGTCAGGAGTTCAAGACCAGACTGGCCAACATGGCAAAACCCCATCTCTACTAAAAATACAAAAAATTAGCCAGGTGTGGTGGCGCGTGCCTGTAATTCTAGCTACTTGGGAGGCTGAGGCACGAGAATCGCTTGAACCCAGGAGGCAGAGGTTGCAGTGAGCTGAGATTGCACCACTGCACTCCAGCCTGGGTGACAGAGTGAGACTCTCAAAAAAAAAAAGCAGTGCAGCCACCATCAGGACCTTCAAATGGAGAGCAATGGACCCAACCCTTCTCTTTCTCTCTTTCAAACCCATCCAAGAAGCTTTCTAAAGAAAGAGCTGTCTTCATCAGCATGTCCATAGGAAACAAGAGGCCATCAAAGAAGGGTGACTGTCACCACAATCAAGGCCACCAACTCACTCACAGCTATCCACTGAGTTAAGGTCTCCATGGGCAAAATAGGGGTCTCATAAAATTTATCTGCAAGCCTTTCCCCTTACACGAAATCAAATACTTCTTGCCTCAATGATTGGGATTTACACATGCAAAGACATGTCTTGGCCTGAAAGTCACTCACACAAACCCAGAAATTATGGCGATCCTGGGCGAAGCCAGACCCATGCCTGGATGCACACACACATCAGACGGTGTCACCCAGCTCTCTCCTGCCATTCCACATGTGAGGAATCCGGGCAGGATGGAGTCAACGGGCCTTCCAGGGGGACAGTACTCACTGCGATGAGACAGGGGACTGCTGAGGACAGCATCAGGCAGCAAGCTTCCGGGGACTCCACTCATGGTACAGTGCATGAAGCCATCCTCACAGTAGCTGCAGAGAGAGAAATCATAGCCGAGCTTCACAACACTCGTCTATACTCGCTGCCTCCACATCTTCACCTCCCACTCACTCTCTGCCCCTTCCAACCAGGTCCCAGTCCCATAACCCCTCCTGAAGCACAGCTTGCTAACGTCACCAATGGGTCATCCCCATGTCACTAAATCCCACGGGACTTTCTTCAGTTATTTTCTTAATTGATCCCATTCAACATTATTCATCACTGTTGAACACTCCACTCTTCTAGGAAAAAAAATATTTCTCTCTCCAGGTTCTCCTCCCGCTTCCTCGGTTCCTCCTTCTCAGCCTCAGCTTTCATGCGCCCCCACTGCCTGGCCTTTAAATATCGGCCTTCCCCAGGCTCTGTCCTAGGCTCGCTCCTCTTCTCACACTCTGCTGCCATCCCCAGCTCCAATCACAGACATGACTCATAAATCCACATCAGCAGCTCGGACCGCTCCTTTGAACCCCAGACCCACATATTCAAATGCCTACACGGTTTCACTAATGTAGTGAGTCTCAAACACACTTCAAACTCAGTATATTCAAAACTGAACTCACGATCCCCCCACCAAAGCCATTTCTCCTCCAGGGCTGATTCGCTGAATGGTGACGCCATCCATCTGGCTTCGCAACCAGAAACCCAGGGTCATCCCTGCCACTGTCTTCTCCCTCATCCTCTGTATCTGATTCATCATCAAGCCCTTGGACTTGGCCTCCAATATACCACTAAAATTCATATCCACTTTATCTCCACTGTCATGAGACAAGACACTATGACCTCTTGCCTGGACTATGCAAAAGTCTCCTAACTGACTGCATATTTTTATAAAACGTGTGTGGTTGCTTTGTATGTATGTATGTTTAATTTGTATAAATGATATCACATAGCACGCTGTGTTTTGCTTTTCCCATTGAGCACCCTGTTTGTAAGATTCATCCCTGTGAAGACATGGACCACCTGTCTGTGACTTCTGTTGCACAATACACCTTTTACCCACTCAGTGTCCCAGTGATGAACATAGGTTGTCACCTGCTCCTCACCACCACAAACAAAGCTGTGCTGAACATCTGCAGACACGTGTCCTAATGAACGTGTGTAAGGATTTCTTTAGTCTATCTACACAGAGGCAGAAGTGCGGGGATAGCAGGTGTGAATACCTGACCTGCACATGATGTGCCAAGTACTCTCCTAGATGGCTCAACCAGTCTATGCCCTACAAAAGCAGATGAGGCCTCCATGCCCTTCAGCTCTGCATTATCCAGATGTCTAATTTTTCCAGTCTAGTATGAAGTCATACTCATTGCTTTAATTTGCATTTCTCTGACTGTAATAATTTTATTCAGTTTTGTTTTGTTCTGTTTTGCTTTGCTTTGTTTGGAGACCAAGTCTCACTCTGTCACCAGGCTGGAGTACAGTGGCTCAATCTCGGCTCACTGCAACCTCCAACTCCCTGGTTCAAGTGATTCTCCTGCCTCAGCCTCCCGAGTAGCTGGGATTACAGGCAGGTATCACCACGCCCAGCTAATTTTTGTATTTTTAGTAGAGACGGGGTTTCACCATGTTGGCCAGGATGATCTCCATCTCCTGACCTCGTGATCCGCCTGCCTCGGCCTCCCACAGTGCTGGGATTACAGGCGTGAGCCAACGCGCCTTGCCTGTTTTTGTTTTTTTGAAACAGAGTCTTACTCTGTCACCCAGGCTGGAGTGCAGTGGCACGATCTCGGCTCACTGCAACCTCCACCTCCCAGGTTCAAGCAATTCTCCTGCCTCAGCCTCCGGAATAGCTGGGATTGATTACAGGCAGGCATCACCATGCGCAGCTAATTTTTTTATGTTTAGTGGAGACAGGGTTTCACCATGTTGACCAAGCTGGTCTCAAACTCCTGACCTCAAGTGATCCTCCCACCTCGGCCTCCCAAAGTGCTGGCATTACAGGTGTGAGCCACCTTGCCCAATCGACTGTAATGATTTTGAACATTTTTAATGCAGCTGCTGTTCAATAAATATCTGTTGAATGAACAAGAGAATCAGCCCTTCCCTTTCTGAGCATATGCAGAACCTGTGCCTTCTTCTGGTTTTTAACTAATACCTAGTTTTCAGAGAGAAAATTCCACCCGCCCCCATAAATGTCATGTTCTATCTGTCATTTGGACATGACCCAAAAGCTTAATTTTCTAAAAAGCCTCAAAGATAGGTTTAAAATAACTCCTGGCCCTGAGCCTGGTCTACAGAAGAATAAACACTCTGCGGTGATGGCCGCTGGGATGACCAAGCACACGGTCTGCAGAACCTCCAGGCCACGGCATTTCACCCTCCTGCCACCTTTTCACGACCACCACTAGCACCTGCTCCAGCGAGGCTCATGCTCCAGTGTGTTGTCTAAAGAATAAAAATAAACAGCGGCACACAGGCCCCGAGGTCCTTCCGACACACCTTCTCCGTGAAACCCAATTTTCTAAATGAAGTGGAAAGACAAGTTGCTCAATAGCTTTCAGCCTTGGTGCCTAAAAGAGAGACAAGGAGGACACAGACATGGAGAAGTCGCTGATGTCAAACCCTAAAAAGAGCCCAAAGCCAGGGTCATTCCCCAGCCCTGTTCACCCAGGGCCAATGCACACCTTCTCCCACCTTCTCTGTTTTAGTGAAATAGCCAGCAACAGTTGCTGCCCTCCCAAGTCATACCAACTTCCTATAGTCTAGCCTCTTTCCTTACCACTGAAACACAGAGGCCACCATGACCTTCTGATCGCCAAATTCAACTATCTATTCTCACTGTAATATGGAGAGTTCAAGAATCCCTGGGTTCTAGTCACTTGCTGTCTGATTTAGGAAAGTGATAATCTCTCTAAGCTTCAAATTCTTTACTAAAAAGGAAGCCCTACCTGCCCAACAGCGTTGTTTTAAGGACTCAGAGAGAAACTCCTGGAAAACTATAGCCAGACAACTGTAGTAAAACAGCACTGGGCTAAGGCCAAGTGATCAATCCCGCAGAGGATGTCCTTACTCCCTTCTGCCCTTCATTTCCATGATATGGTGCTGCTCTGGTTCTGCCCTTTTTACTGGCCTTTGATCTTTGGCCTCTCTCATGCAATCCTCTTTTTCTTCCTCTTGCCGTCTGAACATTCCCCCAAGTTCGGACTCAGTCCTCTTTTCTGCCCTCTGGCCCACTCCCCTTAGGGATCCTCACTACTCTCGTGGCTGAAACTGTCACCTCCATGCACATCTTTCTCTCCACCCCAACCTCTCACTCACCTTCCAGACCCATTTCAAGCTGTTGATTCCATTTGTTCACCAAGATGGTAACTCAAAGTCATTAAGGCCAAAACCAAAGCCATCACTTGCCCTCTACCTCCAGAGGGCCCTCTTGCTGTTCTTGCCATCACTGTCCTCACAGGCATTCAAGTTCAGAACTCCAGGGCCATCTGCAACAGCCCCTCCTCCTCTCAAACATCCCACTAGTCCATCTGCTTTCCCAGCGTCTCTGGCTTCTGGCTTCCATTCTCCATTTCCACTGCTATTGCTTGATCCAGGGCCTTGCTACCTTCTTATCAGTCAACGTCAATGTTTTCCTGCAGATGCTCTCCCTGCCGTCATACCTCACGCAGCTCCCAAAACCCACCCCCTGAAGTTACTCTTGGATCCTATTTGCTCCCTGCTAAGAACCTTCCAGGGGCCCCATTCCTACTGCTCCAGCATCAGTGCTCACCCTCTCACTTCTGAAGACCCCTGAACCTCATCCCAACTTCCCTTCAGCCTTAATCCTCCTTCATAGAGCATGTGTTTGCGCCAGAGGACTTACCTTGGGGATTGTGGAGTACACCTTGTGCATTTAGTCCCTAGACTTCTGCTCCACCTCAAAACAATCCCCCACGCTGGGTGCAGTGGCTCATGCCTATAATCCCAGCACTTTGGGAGGCTGAGGAGGGCAGATCATTTGAGGTCAGGAGTTCAAGACCAGACTGACATGGTGAAACCCCATCTCTACTAAAATACAAAAATTAGCGGGGCGTGGTGGCAGGCACCTGTAATCCCAGCTACTTGGGAGGCTGAGGCAGGAGAATCGCTTGAACCCCAGAGGTGGAGGTTGCAGCGAGCCGAGATTGTGCCACTGCACTCCAGCCTGGGTGACAGAGTAAGACTCTATCTCAAAAAAAAAAATCCTCCTCCATCCTTCCAGCCCACCTCTGCTGTTGGAATCCTCCCCAAGCTCAAAACCACTTTCAGCACGGAGTTTTCCCTAATTCCTCCCACATGGAAATTATCCCTCCTTTTCTGAATAAGTGGGACTTTTTGTCTCTGATATGGCACATCCAGCAAATGTTATATTTCATCTCTATAAACATGTATTGTGTACCTACTTTGTGCCAGGACTGTGTTGGGGGCTGGGGATCAGGGCCTAAGATATGGTCTGGACTCTAGGGTTGGCCACAATCTAGAGGGGAGACACAACACGGCTGACTGACAACCAAGTCCAACAGTGATGTGTGTTTCAATAGAAGGGTAAACAACCTGCTTTGGGTAACACGCTGGGAGGGGCTTCAAATTAATCTCACTGGAGTGATGAGGAAAAGCTTCATATCAAGTATAATGTGCAGATTCTGATCCAGTCTTGATTTGAACAAACCAATTATAAAAGACATTTTGAGAAAATCAGAAAGAAGTGAACATGGGGCCAGGCGCGGTGGCTCACGCCTGTAATTCCAACACTTTGGGAGGCCGAGGTGGGCAGATCACCTGAGATCAGGAGTTTGAGACCAGCCTGACCAACATGGAGAAACCCTATCTCTACTAAAAATACAAAATTAGCCGGGCGTGGTGGCGCATGCCTGTAATCCCAGCAACTCCAGAGGCTGAGGCAGGAGAATCACTTGAACCTGGGAGACAGAGGTTGCAGTGAGCCAAGATCACGCCATTGCACTACAGCCTGGGCAACAAGAGCGAAATTCAGTCTCAAAAAAAAAAAAAGAAGTGAACATGGATTGAATGTTAGACGTTATTAAGGAATTATTGTTCATGTTCAGGTTAATAATGGTATTATGGTTAGGTTTACTTTTTTAATTATTTATTGAAATACATACTGAAGTATTTGCAGGTGAAATGACATCATATTTATAGCTTTTTTTAAAAACTATTCCAGCCACACAGCAGAGGAGTCAACAGACAAAATAAGAATGGTAAAGTGCTGATAATCATTGAATCTGGGAATGGATACATTGGGGCTCCTTATACTATTCTCTCTACTTTAATGTCTGTCTGAAATTTTCCATAATCAGGACTTTTTTTTTTTTTTGAGACGGAGTCTCTCTCTGTCACCCAGGCTGGAGTGCAGTGGCAAGATCTCAGCTCACTACAACCTCCGCCTCCTGGGTTCAAGTGATTCTTCTGTCTCAGCCTCCCAAATAGCTGGGACTACAGGCACCCGCCACCAACACCCGGCTGATTTTTTGTATTTTCACCGTGTTAGCCAGGATGGTCTCGATCTCCTGACCTCGTGATCCGCCCACCTCGGCCTCCCTAAGTGTTGGGATTACAGGTGTGAGCCACTGTGCCCGGCCAATCAGGATGTTTCTAACTGGTCTTCCCTAGCAGACTATCAGGTACTGTTTCTGGTGACTAGATTTCCCTCTGTCACCCGGGCTAGAATGCAGTGGCATGATCACAGTTCACTGCAGCCTTGGCTTCCTGGGCTCAAGCAATCTTCCCACCTCAGTATTCCAAGTGGCTGGGTCTACAGGTATGCACCACCATGGCCAACTATTTTTTTTTTTTCTTTGTATGTAGGAACAGGGCCTCACTATGTTGCCCAGGCTGCTCTCAAACTCCTACGCTCAAGCATTCCTCCCACTTCCACCTCCCAAAGTGCTGAGGATTAAAGATGTGAGCCACTGCCCGAGCCTGGCTCATCTTTAGATCACCGATTCTTAGGCAGAACTAAGACAGAACAGGTGACAGGTAAGTGTTTGCTCAACAAATGTCCTGTTGTAAATTTTTTCTATGCTCATGGCAACCCTGTTGAAACTGACAGTCACAGAAGGCCTAGGCAAAGAGCTGCAGGAAGAAAGCATGATTTGGAGCTATTTTGGGGAAGTGCATGAAGCAGGTCAGGGCAGCAACACCCCACGGAGGCAGCGCTGCAATGGTCCATGTTCTTCCTGCTCAAATGCTTCAGCTTGAGAATACTGAAAGCAGGCTGGAAAGGAGGGTGACAGGGAGATCTCCCTTTCCCTGTTCCAGAAAAGGAAAACTGAAACCTAAAGCCCAGAAATGGGGGCCAAGACATAATAGTTGGCAATAAAACTCAAGAACTCCTACTGCCAGCCAGGAATCCTAGTTCCATGTGTAGTAAGGAAGTCAGAAGACCTGGACCAAATCCCAGCTATGCTTCTGACTTGCTGTACGATTCTGGACAAGTCACTTCCTTCCTTGGGCCCCAGTTTACCCATCCATGAAGTGAAGGACTTGGGGGTCCTGTTTTCCTCCCCAGCTCTGCTGTTTCAGAGGTCCCTGACACTGCTGCCTGCACTTACCACATGGTGTGATGGTCTGAGAAGATGTCTTCCGGCTGGAAGATCTCACCATCATAGTAACAAGGGCACTGGGCCTTGGGCACGCAGTCCCCCCTCTCATCCATGTAGAGCCCTGGGGGACAGAAGCAGCCCTCCAGGCAGGCCTCATTGCATTCCTCATCCGGGTAAGAGAGAGAGCGGCAGGTCAGGTTGCAGGGGGTCCCGCACTGCAGGTACACCTGGCCTTTCGGGCAGTTCAGCTCTAGAACAGAGAGGAGAAGGAGTAAGGCCTCCCCAGGAATGTTGGACAGCAAGGACTGTGGTTCTAGGACTTGCCACCCCTTGTAGCTGTGACCCCCAATTATTTAATTAAAATTTGTATTGAGATAATTGTAGACTTGCTTGCAGTTACAAGAAGTAATGCAGAAAGATCCCATGTACGCTTTACCCAGTTTTCCCCAAGTGACCCCCAATTACATCCGTATGGTCACCAACTTCCTTTCCCACTATGAGCAAATGTGTATTTTTCAGCATGCAGATGTGTATTATAATTATGGGGGCACACATTTTCTCCTCTCCTCAACCACAGGGAATGTGCTTTAGTCATCTCTGAATTCTCAAAGCCTAGGATGTAGTAGAAATCCTGGCAGGTTTTGAAGCTGCGAATATTAAAAAGAACTGGGAATGACTGGCAAGGGCATCCAAGTGATGATAATGACAATAATGGGTACCATTTATGGAGCGCTTACTGAATGCCTTGCTCTTACGTGGGCTCTATGCCTCATGCTGAGTTAGCTCTCATCACCCCCTTTCAAGAAACTTAGGCTGAGTGACTTGTTAGGGGTGTACCTCACAGGAAGAAGCAGAGGCAGGATTTGAACCCAGCTCTCTGCAGCCCTAAAGCTCATGCTCATAACCATTACTCTCTAGAAAGAAAACAGTCCCTTTGAGGACATGCTGGTCCCAAAGAGGAGGAACACTCATACCTACCCCAGCGAAGTGGGCCGCATCCGTCTGCCCTCAGCCCTCACCCTTCCTAGCCTCCCACAGAGAAATACTGCAAGACACACAAGCCTGGAGGAAGTGTAGCAAAGTGGCAATGCAGCTAAGGGAAGGGGCTCTGTATCCCAAATACCTGGGTTCACGCCCAGGTCCACCATAGTTGGCTGTGTGACTTTGGGCAGTATCCTCACTGGATGGAATAACAGTATCCACCCAGTCTTTGTGAAGGTTGAATGAGCTAACACATTTAGAAGAAAGTCTGGCATGTGGAGAATGTTCACTGCTAATAATGTTCACTGATAATAATTACTATTATCATTCTTATTGCTAAGGAAACAGCCCCAGCTCAGCAGGCCCAAGAAGGAAGGGGTATTCCAGAGAAAGGCCTAGGCCTCAGAAGCTCTGGCATTCTGGTAACAAAATTCCTTATGGGCAGGTTAGAGAGGACAGGGAAGGTGTGGAAAGCATATCTGCCCTTTCAAAATGCCTTCCCTGTGCAGACCAGCTGCTGCCCAAGAAATGAGAACCTCACTTTGAGCATGCTTCTTCTGAGACCATCAGAATCCTTCCCCTCTCTGTTCGAATCCATTGCTCCAGCAGAAACCCACAGGCGGAGCATTCCACAGATGTTGTAAAAGTAAGCCTTGGCCGTGAGCCTGAACAATGGAGTGGGGAGCCTCTGGAGAGGCCTTGCAGCCTCCCGCTCCTACAACCACCCTGAACTTGGTGTTTGAAGGTAGCTGGGAAGGGAGGGGCTCTTTCATCCTATTAGACATTGATTTTTCTCTGCAAGAATGGAAAGGTTGGATTATTGGATGAATATTGAGGGAGTGTAGGTTAAGACAGGATGTGCTAGACAATAAAGATGGAGATGTCTTTCAACCCTCTGAGCCTACAATGACAAGGGCACATTTTACCCATTAAAAAGCAGCTAGATTTGAGAACTTTCTTTGTTCTGATAGGCTATCTCTAGAGCTGGCTTGGAGCCTTATTAAATTTCTCCTTTAGCCTTCTTCCCCAAAGAAACAATGCACATCTCAGTTTAGCAGACACTTCTTGTGTATCCACTGCATGCCACAGGCTATGCTAGGCCCAGGAAGGCGGAGATGGCCAGCCCTGGTCCTTGCCTTCAGAGAGCCTGTGGTCCTGTCTTCCCAAAGGGAGCACAACCAATTTGCAAGAGGAAAAAAAAAGTGTGGGCTTCTCCTGAATCCCTCATACCATCCCACAAAGTAGCTACATGGTAATTCTGTGCTCCCTGAATGTCTCCAATTGATGTGACCTCTTCTTATGAACAGATTCACTGGTTTAGGGAGCTCTGTTCATTTCTCTGGAAGAGAAAGTAAAAGTGGGTAGACGAGACAGCTGAGCCTGAGCTCTTCTCCAAGTCAAGAAAAGATTGGGGCAAGAACCCAGGAGTCTTACCCAACTGCCTTGGGTACAAAGGGACAGCCCAAGGCCATCTGGTCAGCCTAGTCTCTTGTCACATAAACCCACAGATATAGACCCCTCTTGTCCTTAACAGTCTCCAGGGAAAGCTCCTTCCTACCATCCTTTCTACCCTATCATAATGCCTCAGGAGTCAAGACATTCTTTAAATGAATCTTATCCCCACTACTGAAGCATCAGCCCGTTTCCCCTGTTCTGTTCAGTGGAGGTTAAGAATGGCTGCTCATGACAGATTAAAGAACATGTCAGTGGGCCCTTAGCATTCCAGGAGAATGTCCTAAATTAGGAAATCCTACGGATGCTGCCACATACTGATAATGCGTCATTTCTAACATTGGTGGACAAGCAAAGAATATTCACAAGCAGCATCTAATTCACTCCTCATTACTTTCCCCAATTTCTAAATAGCAAATGCTAAGGAAGAAACTGAAGTGCACAGAGGTTACGTGAAGAGTTCAAGGTCACATAACTGGTACCTCACGGGAAAGTTGCCAGTAAGGACTCAGACCCAGTTGTCCCAGCCCTTAGCCTGTGGATCCCCAAGACATCCCAGAGCTGGAGGAATGGGAAGGGCACAACTGCTGCATTATGTGCCTGTCCCTTTCGCCCTTACTGTTGTCTCTGCTCCTCTTTCATATGACATTTCTACAACTCAAAACATGAGTTGGCTCATTGGACCCAAAATAGTAGCACTTCTAGGGTCCCCATGCCTAAACTGCTCCTTAAATATAGAAGCTAATTCCTTTCACTGTTTCTCATAACTCCTCTTCCAACAGGACCATCTACTTTACATATGTGTGTGTGTGTGTGTGTGTGTGTGTATACACACATACATACACAGGGTCTTTCTCTGTTGGCCAGGTCAGAGTGCAGTGGTCCGATCATAACTCACTGCAGCCTTAAATTCCTAGACTCAAGCTATCCTCCTGCCTCAACCTCCCAAGTAGCTGGGACTACACCTACATGTTAATTTCTAAACACATCTACTTTACCCTAAAAAACAGAATATCCACTATGTCTTATTCTTAACAGAATATACTCCTCACTTCTATGCTTACTACGATTCTACCATTGGAAACAAGTCTTCTCTGCCAAGAAAGCAGCTTTTTAAAACCATAGCCAAGTACATGTCCTCCAGAAAGCCTTCCTTGGTTTTCCCTGCCCTGAATCTACTCATCCTTTCACTTAGTGTGACAGGTACCTAGTAGGGCGGCCGTTTCCATCTGTGACTCTAACAGTAAGTTTGTAGTTCTACATCATCGCTGTTGCCCGACCACACTGGGCATGCAGCAAATGTCCCCAGAGCAATAACAAAAACAAAAAAGTTAGCACAATCCAGCCACCCAAGGGACCAGAGAGCGGGAGCAGATACCAACTCTGGTGCCAGGAATCCAGCAGTGCAGAGTGAGAATCTAAAGCCAACTGGGAACAGTGATGTAATTCACCTTTACATAACTTTATACAACGCCAGAGGTTTTGTCCATCGGTGGTTTGCCTGGAGTTACAAGCAAAGGGTGTGTACGTGAATTTCCCATTGCCTTCATTGGACTCTCAAGGGATGCGGAGACCCAGTGGGATCTGGGACCCACTCGCTTCACAGCCTGACCTTACGTGTGCTGAACGAACACTAGGTGGCAGCGGCCATGGGAAACCCAAGCTTTGCAGGGATCCCCAAGTTCTATGCCTCCAGGTAGGATGAGCCAACCTGTCTTCCTGGAACAGGCCCGAATCATCAGCCGGTCCCCACCGCCTGTCCTGCTGGGAGGTGGAAGGCAAAAGTGGGTGCAAATGAACCGTCCTCCCCACCCATGTTTGTCACAATGCCCTACGCCCTCTTTCCACAGGAAATAATGCAGAGAAAGGGCTTCGAAAAGCACACGTGGACGGATTTGGGGGGCGGCCCGGAGGGCTGCGGGCAGGGAGGACACGCACCACAGCGGCCTGGCTCGCGCCACGCGACGCGCACGCCTCTCCCCGCGCAGGCCGCGGCATAGCTGGCCAGGGCGCCGCACAGGCACTCGCGGCCGTCCGAGCAGGAGCACACGTCGTAGCGGCAGTTCCGCAGGTAGGGCAGCGGGCTGACGGCACGATGGCAGGCCTCGAATGTGGGGGACGTCAGGACCGCGCACGCCTCCTCGGAGAACCTGGCTGTGGGGCGAGAGGAGCGAGCCCGGGATGTGGTGGGGAGGACGGGGGTGCCACGCCCTCCCGGCCAACACTCCCCTGGAAATAGCCCAGTGCTGCTAATAGAGGGCTGCAAGGCCACGCAGAGAAATCTGCAAATGCCACCCCCACCCCCCAGTCCATTTATCTTACAATCATCTAAAGCTGAGTTTGTAAGCTGCTGCTGCTGCAGTAGACTGGGAACGTCGAAGGACGGGGACTGTGGATTTTTTTTTTTTTTTTTTTTTTTTTTAGAGACACGGTCTTGCTCTGTCGCCCAGGCTGGAGTGCAGAGATGCGATCTTGGCTCACTGCGGCCTTGACTTCCTGGGTTCATGCAACCGTCCCACGTAGCTCCCAAGTAGTTGGGATTACAGGCGCACCCCACCACGCCCGGCAAATTTATTATTATTATTTTCATAGAAATGGGGGCTCCCTACGTTGCCCACGCTGGTCTCGAACTCCTGCCTTCAAGCGATCCTCCCGCCTCGGTAGCCTTTTTTTTTTTTTTTTTTTTTTTTTTCCTTTCCCGGGGTTGGCCCTCGGAGGGCGCCCAATAAAGGGACTTTGAAGAGCAGATGGCCTAGTTCAGATGATCAAGTGCTGACGGTAAAAACAAAGCCCCACCCGTTTCCTCGCTCCCCGCCCCTGCCCCCCGCGGTGGGAGCATTGCCTCCGGAACGCACTGCACTGATGTGGGGACCTCGAGACTCTGCGAGGTCCTCGCCTTGCCCCCAGGTTCACATACTCATGCGCGGGTTGAGGGCGCAGGGATCGCTGTGCTGCTTCTGCAGGTCCTGGCAGTCCCCGTGCAGCTTCCAGGCGTTCCCGAAGTCCTCCACCCGGGGCTCCGCCAGCCCGGAGGGGATAAGGAAGTCGTCGCCCTGGTTGCCGTTGTAATTCCCACACAGGCCGCAGGTCTTCCCGGCGTAGACGGGGGACAGCTGCGGGAGAAACCAGGCCACTCTGGAGCCGCTGCCGCGGAAGCAGCGGCATAGTTGTTTCACTAATGAGATTGTTTTAATTTTAAAAAAAAAGTTCCCCGGGTGAAAAATAAATATGAATGTAATAAAAGGCAGCTAAGCCCTAGGCTGCAAAAGGGGGAAAAATAAAGGGAACTGCAGTGTAAATTTACCAGCTCCATCCCTGTTCCCAAATCATCAGAGCCCTGTACTGCCACAAGGGATTTTAGAAATTATCAGATCATTTAAGGATGGAGAAGGGAGGCCCAGAGAGGCAAAGTGACTTGCCTAAGGTCAGGGAGGTAGTGGCGGAGCTAGGGTGAGTAGCCAGGTTGAGCCCAGCCCAAAGCGCTCTGCCCTTCACACCAGTGGGCCTGATCCCCCCACCCAGAGTCACATGCAAACTCAAGGCCCCTCTGTATAGGAAGACTTCACATTGGTCACTCGGTGTGGGCCCAGCAGGCTGCCAGGTGTGGTCCAAGCCCTCAGGGAGCTCACGGTTAATGACAAGAAACACCTCCTCCCAACCTGCTGCCTGCCACTCAGGCCCTGAGCATCACTGAAGAGAAAGGGCCACAAGCCACAGAAGACTCTGGGGGTGCTGATGGGTAGGAGTAGGGGTCTGCAGGGGCTCTGAGGCAGCCTGCCGGGGTGACAGCAGCAAAGCAGCGGCACAGTTCAAACTCCAGGCCATCAGCATGTGGTTTACTGTCCATTCTCAGAACTGAACAAAGTTCTGAGCCCAAAGTGCACATTAGGGGACAACCAGGAGAGTGGAACCTGCCCTTCCCCCACACAGCTGGGGCATCTGCTCAGGTTTCTAAGGAGAGGACCCCGATTTGAAGGTGGAGCGGGGGCTGGGACCCAAGAGTCCTGACTCCCTCTCTGCATATCATTACCAAGATGGGACGACCTCCCTGCGTTCTGAATCCCTCAGGGGCTAAGGTCAGCTCTTAGAGCCCCTTTTCAGCTTCCAGCTCCAACCTAACAAAATGCAGGGTTAACAATCCAGTAGAAGGTCCCAGGCCCGTAGAAATCAAACCCAAGTAAACACTGTTAAGAAAGGGGACAGAGTAATGTTTCCTTGTTTGCTTGACAAATATCAAATGTTGTCACATTAGGCCTTCTCCCAACCTCCTTATTTAAAATTTAAATCCCCCCCAACCCTGGCACATCCTGCCCCTTTCTCTGCTTTATTTCCCCAGGATCTATCACTTTCCGATCTATAATATAATTTACTTGTTTGCTTTGTTTATTGTCTGTCTCTCTCCATTAGAACTTAAGCTAAATGAGGCAAGGATTTTTGTCTGTTTTGTCTCACTGCTGTAATCTCAGCATCCAGAATGGTGCCTGTCTTAGCCCTTCCAGGCTGCTATAACAAAATACCACAGACTGGGTGGCTTATAGACAACTGATATTGATTGCCCACAGTTCTGGAATCTGGGAAGTCCAAGATGAAGGCATCAGCAGATTTGGTGTCTGGTGAGGACCCTGCTTTCCGGTTCATAGATGGTGCCTTCTAGCTGTGTCCTCACATGGTGGAAGGGGCTAGCAAGCTCTCTGAGGTCTTTTATAAGGGCACAAATCTCATTCTTCATCACCTCCGAAAGGCCCCACCTCCTAACACCATCACCTTGGGGGTTAGGATTTCAACATATAAATTTGGGGAGGACACAGACATTCAGTCCACAGCAGTGCCAGCAGACACTCAATAAGTGTTTGTTGAATGAATGAATCATTGAACAAATGAATGAATAAGTAAGTGAATGACTAGGTTCTCCTCCTGATGGGCTGGAATGCAATGCCCATAGTCAGGGCATCCTGGGCAAGGTGGCATAACTGGTGGTGCACCTCCACTCCCTTCCCACCTCTTAGCATCTTTTCTCTCTCCTTTCTCAGATTTTGATGCTCCCCAAAGGCGTTTTCATTTACCCCCACCAGGCCAGCCATCACCCCCATGCCCCACTCTAAAACCAGGTCTTCTCCCATCCCCTTGGCTTGTCTCAGAGGTCAGCTCGGCCAGGGTTAGAAGAGTGGGCATGACACTTAGAGACTCTCTTAGTGTCACTTAGCGACACTCACTATTTGAAATAAACCTCTGCTCAGTGACAGTTCTGACTAAGTGAAGCCTGTGCAAGGATCTTTTCCACACCACTATGCCTAAGGCAGAGCTGGGCCCTGCAGGGCACCCAGCAGGGCAGGGAAACAGCACACAGAGGGTGTGATTTCTGCTGGCTGGAGCCTTGCTGCCTGGACCGCCAGCCCCACGGGGACAAAGCATGCACACCACACCCAGGGGAAGGAGACCAGGAGGCCCCTAGCAGCACCTCCTCTTGCACCGCCTCTGCCCCAGCTGGCCTCCCTCCAGCTCTCGCCTCCACACTTCCATCCCCAAAAGCCCTGGTGTCAGCATTCTAAGCCTCCCCACCTCCTGCCCCATCTCAAACACCCCCTTTCCTGCTTCATAATAAAACCCACAAGACAGTCCCTTTCCATGAGCCCCAGGAATCTGTGTAAAGAAAAAGAAAAACGAAAAATATACATAAAAAGACAGTTCTATAGGCCATAGGGTCATCTGACCCTGTCCTGAATCTTGGCCAAGGAAACCTCTTCTTGTTAGCTAAACTGAGACAAACCCACCCCCAAAGATAACCCTACATCCCCTCCCACAGAAAGAAGTTGGCCTCTCTTCTCCTCAGGGGAGAGACAAAGACCAAAGAAACCTGAGGGGAGGAAGGGCAGCTGCCCAGGATGAGAAGTTACGGCCCTGCTGATCAAGGGGAGAAAGTGCGGGGGTGGAGAGCACTAAGAAAGTGGACTGGCTGGCCGGGCGCAGTGGCTCATGCCCGTAATCCCAGCACTTTGGGAGGCCGAGGAGGGTGGATCATTTGAGGTCAGGTGATCAAGACCAGCCTGGCCAACATGGTGAAACCTCATCTCTACTAAAAATACAAAAATTAGCTGGGCGTGGTGGTGTAATCTCAGCTACTGTAATCTCAGATACTCGGGAGGCTGAGGCAGGAGAATTGCTTGAGCCTGGGAGGCGGAGGTTGTGGTGAGCCAAGATCATGCCACTGCCTTCCAGCCTGGGCGACAGAGTGAGACCCTCTCTCAGAAAACAAAACAAAAAGAAAGTGGACTGGCCAACGTGAAGCACCCCCTTGAAGACCGGGGTGCAGGAGGCAAGACTGGTCAGAACCAGGAGACCCAAGTTCTGGTCCTTGCCCTGTAACTAAACGACCGTGAGGCCCAGGGCAAGTTACTCCTGCTCCAGAAATAATGGCTCTTTATTTCCTACTGGAAATGGGAGGTTGACAAGAGGATCTCCCAGACCTTCCTGCTTTATGGTCTGTGGTTGCAGGTTTATTTTCATGAAAGGAAAAGAAAAAAAAAAAAAAAGAGTTAGTTTGAAATTCCCTCAGGAACTCTAAGACAGGAGAAAGAACATAGACACACGAGGATGGAGGACATCAGGATCTCCTGGGCGATACCCGCCACCCTGCCCCTGCTGCCCAGGATTATAGCAAGGACCCTGTGGAGCACAGGACCCCAGGAGGCAGGAGGAGGCTCTCCAGGGATCCCAGGCATAATCTAGCCCAGTGGTTCTCAAAGTGTGGTCTTGAGACCCATAGGGGTCCCTGAGACCTTTTCAAGGGGTCTGCGAGACCAAAACTACTTTTATAATACTATGAAGACATTATTTGCCTTTTCCCTCCTCATTCTCTTACAAGTATAGAGTGGAATTTTCCAGAGGCCACATGACATGCAATATTGCAAAAGATTGAATGCAGCAGTAGATATGAGAACCCAGCTGTCTCCTATTAAGCCAGCCATTAAAGAAATTTGCAGAAATGTACAACAGTGGCATTATTCTTGTTGCTTATTTTTGTTCTGGCAAACAGTTACTTTTCCCCAAAACAGTGATGTTTATATTAATGTGTACTGGGTTTATTATTATAATTTTTGAACGAGTTAATAAATACGTATTTTAAATGTCTCTAATTTAATTTCTAATCTGGTAAATACCAATAAATATAATCCTCCTACAAGATCTTGAGGTCCTCAATAATTTTTAAGAGTGTAAAGGCATTCAAGACCAAAAAGTGAGAACCACTTTTTGTTCTGATGGGAAAGGCATGAGGCAGAGAACTAATCCTCGCTCTGCCACGACAGGGTTGGGGGTGGCCAGAGTGGGATCAGTCCTCTGATCAGAGGAGTCTATCCTAGCCCTGGAAGTTCTGGAGTGCTGGACCGTCCCTCCACTTCCTGTGCCCTGGTCGCCTCATTTATAAAATGGCAGTAATAATATTTGCACTGCTCACCTGTCAGGGTCATTTCCAGAGAAACAGTGTAGATGGAGGCTCAGTGAAAAGTATGGATTGCTATCCAGTGTGATTCTAGGACCACCAAGAACAAGAGGAAGTGGCCCACACATGCAGAGTCCCAGTGCCAAGGGGAAGAATCTGGTGGTTTCCTAAGCAATCTTTCCCGGGCAGACGGGGCGGCTTTCTCTTAGCTGAGAGTGCCAATCTGGCTCTTCCCTTACTGCCCACAGTGGGCACCCAGGGAGGCACCCCTGCTCCCGGACCTTGTTTCAGCCAGGAGATTGGACAGCAAACCTGCTGCCTGCCCAGCCCCACAAGAGCCCACCCCAGTCTAGAGGCCCTTGGGATAGCAGAGCCCAGCAGGAAGAATCCCTGGGGCCAAGAAGGGGCATCCAGCAAACAAACACCAGCCTCATAAACAAGAGAGGCCTGTTCCTCGCTCTGAGGGTGTAGGCCATGAGGAGAAAGGAATTCTTCTCCCACCACACAAAGCCATTCTACCCAGAGCACAAGGGGTACTTTGTAAGGGTCGGGCCGCAGGGAGCCAGTACCCCGTGAGGGGACCTACCTTCACCAGCAGCCTCCCGCGGCCATCCCAGTCCATCTGCAGGTCCTCCCCGTAGCTGAGGCGCACAGAGGCCGTCACTGTATGCTGGATGCGGAGGTCACCTGGAACCCAGCGGAACAGGACTCAGGCAGAGGTGGGGAGAGGACAGGGTGGTGGCAGGCAGATGTATTTGGGGGGAAATAGGGTGTCTCAAAAGGACAGTAGCAATGAACAGCAATGACTTAGGGGCAGATGGAGTGGCCATGAGGTTTAAGGGGGTGTCAGGAGGAAGGGTGATCAAGGTGGACAGAGCGCAAATAGGGTCCCCCAGGAAGAAGCCTCTGCACCCCCGCTATGACCTGCCATTCCCCCTACTGCCACAGGAGGGAGGCAGAGGCTCCTGCATCCTGGGCCGTAGGCGGGTGCCCTGGAGCAGAGGGGATCTCTCTAGCATTGACACCACGACACCTGAATGTGCCACTGCACACCACCTCATGTCTGAGTGATGCTGTGTACAATACTGAACACAGCAATTGTTGCTTCTGTGGGAAGGTGGCGACAGATAGGAGCACACCCCTTGCCCTGGGGGAACAAACATTATCTCATAAGGAGACACAAAGCATAACACCC
Organism: Pongo abelii; assembly: GCF_028885655.2. Taxonomy (NCBI): domain Eukaryota; kingdom Metazoa; phylum Chordata; class Mammalia; order Primates; family Hominidae; genus Pongo; species Pongo abelii. Next base: position 6,121,160 of record NC_071995.2, read on the forward strand.
ATGGACATGCTGGGTACCCACTAGCCCAAGTTCATCCGCTGTGTGCAGTGCTAGGATAATGAGCGACAAAGTGGCCAGCAATTGTGGAGAAGAAGCAAGAGTCTGAGAGCCACTTTGAGTCTGAAGTTTGGGAGCTTTACTATGCAAAAGCAGGTTTGCTTTGACAGGCACAGTGCAACCTGGGTGAAGATACTGGACAGGTAGGTTTTTTGCTACCTCTAGACACGCCAGAGGGTCACCTGGCCTTGCCTCAAGTGGCATTCTCTGGTGTGACATTACCAGCCACCCCTGATCTCTCAGCATCAGCCTCTGCCCCGTCCCACCCCAGAGCAAACCAGAACCACCTGCCCAAAACTCAACTGGCCCCTTTGGTTCAAGCCAAATAAAAATCCTCTCGGTTCCCTTTTCCCATCTACACTCTGTCCCAGGCCTAGAGCAACCTCTTCATCTACAGGCTTCTTTCTCTAGTCTTCCTCCTCCAGGAAGCCTTCCTTTCTTGGAGGGATGCATGCCAAGCACCCCACCCTGCCTTCCAAAGATAACTCTCCATCACATTCCCATGGAAGAGGCATGCAGGTCCTTAAGGACAGTGGCCAGGGTTGAGAAGGAAGGTGCTAAGGGATGGGCTGTGCCAGCCCCAGGCCTGATGGAGCAGGACGAAGCATACCTTTCAGGAGGGGGAGCTGGACGTCCTGGCCATCCATGGCAACTCCTCCCCCATGCTTCAGTTTCACAAGGCTGTCCTGCAGGCCAGGCAGCCGGACGGTGACGGAGCGGGTGCACACAGCATCGCGGTCATCAGCACACTGCCAAGAGGGAACACAGGGTGACTTTGCTGTACCCCCTGCCTGTCCAGCTCCCCAGCCCAGGACCCTCTTAATCAGAGAAAGGCCCCAACCCCAGAGAGCCTCTGGCCTTCTCACAACCTACAACTTCATTCTCCCAGAATACTCCATGTGAATGGGGCCCCCTAGAGTTGTGCAGCAAGAAGGCTTGCTAAGTGCATCCTTGCACGTGTCTTTCCCAGCCTGGCCTAGTCTCTTATAAAGAACCATGGGCCTCTGCTTCATCGTGTTCCTTGGACCTACTGTTCCAAAGAGAATCAGAGACTTTGATCCTCAAGGAAAGCCCTGTGCATTCTCTTCGTCCTCATCTTTGCTTCCATCCCTACAGAAAGGAAGCCACACATGTACTACAGAGTTCAGAACACAAGACCAGCCCTCTTTGCCCCCACCCCAGCCATCTCCAGCTCCAAACATCAGAGGGTTAGTTATGGGGTCAACAGGCTAGACCCGAGGAGGATGCTTCCCCTGGGTGGGGAGCTGAGCCAGCCCTGAGGAGGCATTATTGTCAGGGCAGGATGCCTTCCCCCAGCATCTAGGGAGAGAGGGGATGGGCTGGGTTTCTGGATGAATGAGGGGCTAACTGAAGTCTAGAAGAGACCTCCCTCATGCACAGAAAGCAATGCGCCATGCCTTCCAGGGGCTGCCCACTCAGCCTAGCAGCTACGCAGCACCTTGGGCTACCACCCGACCAGCTGCCGGGCTGGTAAAGCTCACCTGGACGGTCTCAATGACAATGGAGAAGGAGTGGTCCTGGCAATCCCGGGCCAGCAGGTACTGGCAGATCCCACTGAAGGTGAAGTATCTGTTGTCAAAGCTCTTGAAGTGGGATTGACCTGTGACGAGGCACTCCCCTGGAGAGACACAGAGGAAGGGAGAAGAATGGGAGGTGAGGGGACTTCCCCTGGGCTGGCCAAGGTGGAATGCATATGCAAGCAGGACACCGTCTCCCCAAAACTGCATGGACGTCCTTTGCCCACGCCAGTCTAAAAACGAGTTCTACGAGAGAATTCGGTTCCTGCTCCTAAAACTGCAAGATGTCAGAGCTGGGTCATTCAGGTCAAGGCCTCATTTTACATATGGGGCAACTAAGGAAGGTGACAGAGCCACACTCAGTCAGTGGTGGAATCACGTAGGAACCCATGCTCCTGCTTCCAGGCTCCCTGCAGCCTCCCCTCCTCCCTCACAGCTCACTGCCACGTCCCACGCTTCCCACTGGCATCAGTGCCACACCAGCCTCAGACTGGTGTCAGCGGAGTGCCTGGCCGGGGGAGGCTGCCCAATAGCACGGGGTTCTCTGAACCTGAGTGTGGAGGGGCTCTGGGACACAGTGTCACCCCTGGAGAGTCCCTGGAGGCCAGGGGGCGGAGTAGGCAGCCCAGAGGCAGGATGAGGTGGGAGGGTGAGGCGGGACAGTCTTGGAGCTCAGCAGTGAAAATGGGGACTCCATCCTCCTCACCAGCAGAGGGACGACTCTAAGGCCATTGCTTCCTGTGTCCTCAGAGGGGCAAGCCCACGCTGTGACTCCAGCCAGGGCCAGTGGGGAACCAGGAGGCCATCTGCTCGTGATCTCAGTACCACCCGGGCAGTGCTGACCTCGGCAGCGCCAGCTTCCCAGCCCAGGCTGACACATCTGTGGGTGGGGACTAGGACTCCCCTTCATCACCCTGCAACCCAAAGCCCTCAACTTGTCCCCACCCTAATTCCCACGCCACCTCCCCCACGCCCTAGCCTAGGCCCCATACTTGTGGCCCAATGCACCTCCAAACTGAGATCATACATCCTAGAAGGTGTCCTGGCTGGGGGAGGCCTCTGCCAATGTCTCCAGTGATTCTCCATCAACCTGCCTGGCTTGAGGCAATCCCATCTTCAGGGCCAAACATGGACCCATTACAGCTGAAAAGGGCATCTGGATCCCTTCCCAACCTCCCCTATATATTTCCTCCACCTGCTCTCATCTTTGCTACCTACTCTACAGAAAAAGAAATATATATAGAGAGAGAGACCACTGCCATTTGGTGAAGGAGGAAGACTTTTCCCACCCAGCCACTCCATGGTGTGTGTGTGATTTCCTTTCTCTAAGGATCGAAGCAAAGATGAGGACACATAGAGTGCACAGGGCTTCCCCTGAGACCCTCCAAACAGTGGAAGCTTGGCTGTCTACAGCATTACCTCAGCCTCCACCTGAAGTTCTCCCTTTGGGGAACAGATGCTAGACCAACGCTGGAGAGACAAATGTAAGAGGGTCCTACAGACCATCCCATGTGGGCCCAGCTCCAGGGGCTGATGCTAGGCCCTGTCACACAGCCAAGGGGTCCCCAAAAGGCACAGAGAGATTCTAGCTTGTCAAGGACAAGCTCCACAGGCCCTCACTGTCTGGCACTTCATGCTCGCATGTGCCCTGACAGGCCCAGCCAGGGGCCAGGCTAGACTGTGCAGGCTTGGACCCAGGTGTGGGCCTGCCTTTGGGATGTGTGTGAAGGCAGGATTAAGGATGAGGTGCCTCAGGGATGTACACGTCCCTCTGCCTGGTCCCCAGGACAGCGGATCCCTTCCAGGACAGCGTGGGTCAGGAGGGCATATCTAGCCCAGAGGAAATTAGGAGAAAGTGGAGAGGCCCCAGATCACTCCCACCAGCACGACCCACCTTCTCCGCTGCCCCCTCTAGAAGAGCGGGAGTGAGGGGTGACTGTTCGTGGAGGACAGAGCAGGCCACAAGATAGGGGCCAGGATCGTCCCAGCCCATTCTGGATGTGCTGGAATTCCAAGTCCAGTGAGATGTCAGGAAAGCCTTTTTGAACTGACCATTTTTCAGAAATTATCATCATTCTACAAACACAGTAATATGGTCATTTGTGTCAAATGTCTTGACCCCAGGGCAGTAAAAATGGGTGGGAATTCCTCCCCCCCGCCGCCCCCACCTTTCTCTGTTTTCTCAAGAGCACTCTTATCTAAGCAAGAAAATGGACTTCTGTCTTCTTTAACAATACCCAGGAAAAGAAGGGTCAACAAGAAATGTGCAAATATTTGAAAGGGACACTTTCAAGGCCAGCATCTAATCCTCTCATCTGATTTCCTTCTCTGACCTTCACTGACTTGTGTTCCCAAGTTTCTCGCAAATCAGAAGTCTAAATATTATATTTAGCTTATCTCCTCGGTACAACTGAGGAACACAGCCACAAACACAGGAAAAAGGGTGGGTGAGCTGCCAGGTAGCCGTTAGCCACGGGAGCTACAACGTCAGCCAGAACTATAGGCCATGCGAACATGCTCACCCATCCTCCACCCAGGATGGGACACTAGGATATTCCCCGTCAGTCAGCAACAGGCAGCCCCCGACGAACGGCGGGCCCACCACTAGATGGAGATGGGCACTAGAAGTTTGGCGAACGAATGCAAGGCAGGTGATTCCTAAAATAGCATTTAAAAAAAAAAAAAAAAAAAAAGAATATCCAGGCCGGGCGTCGTGGCTCACGCCTATAATCCCAGCACTTTGGGAGGCCAAGGCAGGGCAGATCACCCAAGGTCAGGAGTTCAAGACCAGCCTGGCCAACATGGTGAAACCCCATCTCTACTAAAAATACAAAAAATTAGCCGGGTGTGGTGGCAGGTGCCTGTAATCCCAGCTACTCGGGAGGCTGAGGCAGGAGAACTGCTTGAACCCAGGAGGCAGAGGTTGCAGTGAGCTGAGATCACGCCACTGCACTCCAGCCTGGGTGACTGAGTGAAACTCTGTCTCAAAAAAGAAAAAAATCCAGAAGTTAAAGCAGATCCACTTCTATGTGAATAAAGATCCTCCCTCATGAAAAACACAAAACAGAACCTCTCATCTGATGGAAGCACATTACCTCTTCTAAACAAACCCTTTGGTTTGCAGTAGTGAGCCCTGGATGCGGCTGCCCTGCTCAGACCATTTGTTTCCCCAGCCCCACAACCCTCTACCTCCTAAAGCCTTCCCTGCAGAAATGCCAACCCACAGGCCTTTAGCAAAGCAACTCAGACTTCCACCGGACGCAAACTGTCACCAAAGCCTGCAACATAATCTCTACCAAATGTACAAGATGCATTTCTTTTTTTTTTTCCTGAGACAGAGTCTCACTCTGTCGCCCGGCATGGAGTGCAGTGGTGCCATCTCGGCTCACTGAGGCCCCTATCTCGGGAGCTCTCACAATTCTCCTGCCTCAGCTTCCCAAGAAGCTGAGATTACAGGCATGTGCCACCATGCCCAGCTAATTTCTGTGAGTTTTTTGTTTTTGTTTTTGTTTTTAGTATAGACAGGGTTTCACCATTGGCCAGGTTGGTCTCAAACTCCTGACCTCAAATGATCCACCTGCCTTGGCCTCCCAAAGTGTTGGGATTACAGGCATGAGCTGCCGCGCCTGGCCCAAGATGCATTTTTTTTTCTTTTTCTTTTTTTCTTCTCTTTTTTTTTTTTTTTGCGTGTGTGTGTGTGTGTGTGTGTGTGTGTGTGTGTGACAGGATCTCTCTCACCCCAGCAGGCTGGAGTGCAGTGATGCCATCACAGCTCACTGCAGCCTTAATCTCCCAGGCTCAAGCAATCCTCCCATCTCAGCCTCCCAACTACCTGGGACTACAGGCACACACACCGCTATGCCTGGCTAATGTTTGTATTTTTTGTAGCAATGAGGTTTCACCATGTTGCCCAGGCTGGTCTCCAACTCCTGGGCTCAAGTGATCTGCCCACTGAGCCTCCCAAAGGGCTGGGATTACAGGCGTGAGCCACTGTGCCTGGCATAAGATGCATTTCCAAGTGCTCCATGGAAACCATCTCATTGATTGCTCCTACGAAGTGCTCATTATTATCCCCAGTTTACAGATGAGGGAACTGAAGCATAGAGAAGTTCAACTCGTCCAAGTTCCCAAAGAAACTGAACAGGGATCTGAATATGGGCAGGTCTGTCCGGCTGCAGAGCCCAGAGCCCTCGATGCCACCTAAAACTGCCTCCCGGGTTGGCTCCTACCGTTTCTCATATGCCTGATGTCATTATCATCCTCCTCCAGGGGCTGCAGAGAAGCTCTGGGCTGCTCCTCACTTTATAAGCAGAGCCAAGCATATCCCCTCCAGAACCATACTGCCTATTCTTCCCATCAGAAGCTCTATCTGCAGGTATCACCATCACACTGGGAGCATCAGACAGCCCCACTGCCTGCTGAGTCATGGCAGGGTGTGGAAATACGCTCGTGTGCGTGGGCGCAAATGGGCCGGGAGGCGATGATCAACAAAACTCCCGAACTAGAAAAAGACGGTCAGAGCCAGGGCTTTGAGAATGCAGAGAAGAGCGTAGTGGTTTTGTTGGCAAAATATCAAACCACTTAATAGACAGAGTTGACACTGTTTATCTTTTCATCAAGACATCAAGAGAATGTCTTACATCCTCAGCAAAGTCATCTTCTAGATTTTGAATTGAAGACCAGAGGACTGTATTGTCTGCCCCAGAAAACAGTCCATCATGTACATAGTGGGTGTTCAAATAGTACTTGGATGAATGGACAGTTGGAAGGACGATGGATGGAAGACCCACCCTACAGTAAGTACTTGCTAAGACTTCCTAACCTGGTGGTTACAAACGTCTAAAAAAACACACACACAATAAACTGAATTCCTAGTTCCATCCACTGTGGCTCACAGATCTCATACAATGAGTGCTTCTTATTTAGATGTTAAAAGTGTTTTCACAGGTTAATTGCAGCAACTCATATGTCTTCCAAAGAGCTCCTTTAGTCTTGGACATGGTGTAATTATGTTCAGTGGAGCACAGATATCCCTTTCAAGAGCAATCTTTTCTCCTTTGTGCCTTCTTCAAGGGTTACACAAAAGATAACCTGGCTGTGTGGCCATCTCTTTGCAAGACTAACTGATCTAGCCCACATCTAGTTCCAGAATTTTCCCAGTGTAGAGGGCACTGGATAAGGTCCTGAGTCATCCTAAAGTCTTTAACTCGCAGACCCTAAATACAATCCCAGGTATCCAAGCTCAACCCACTTCAGGCCACCAAAGGTTAGGACTAGGAAGGAGAAGAAAAGGAAGGGAAAAAGTAAGAAGTCAGACAGTTGTGAGTTCAAGCCCTGGCTCTGCCTCGTAGCAGCTGTGTGACTTTGGGCAAGTCATTTAACCTCTCTAGGTCTGTTTCTGCTTTCCTAAAATGAGAATAAATTGCACCTGCCTCACAGGTTGTAACCGGAAAGTGCTGAGCACAGTGGCCATCACATAGAACACACCACGTGAGTGACCACAGAGGGCAAGGTCTGAGGTCATTGGAAGGTGGGGCAGAAGGGAGCTTTGAACGGGCAAGGTTTGCAGTAAATAGAATAGAGTTGAGGCCAAACAGAGGAGAAAGCAAATGGCAGAGATTGCTCAATAATTTTTCCTAAGCAGATTTTCCAGGGCAGGGACAGGATGGGAGGAATCATTTGGTGACCTGGTGTTCCTAGCTCTTGGACCACGCCATGGTCTTCATATTAGGCATTCTGGAAAATTCCATTAGAACTGTCCCTTCAAGCCTAAAGAATTACCAGGCCCTTCTACCTCTTAATTTTCCAAAGAATGTGTATCCTCTTTGTTTAGTCAATCATGACCATACAGGCCTTACAGCTCATCAACCTTAATCCTTTCAGCAAACAGGTAATAAGGACAGACAATAACACCTGAACGCAGGTGCATTCTCCCCTTTCAGCTGTTGCAGGGCTCCCACTTCTGGCCTGTGAATGGGTTAGCATAGCTGGTACCTGAAACCAGAGCTGGGGTCACGTGGTTGCAGCCAACCTGTGCAGAGAGGGCAACATCTCGCTGCCTTGAGGTGTGGCCCTCCCTGTCTGGTAAGAGAGGAGGAGACGCCTCCCCATTCAGGGAAGGAGGAAGAGAATGAGCGGCAGGTCTCCTACCTGGACATTCTTCATTGCTGCAGATCCACTGGCTGTTTCGGCAAATGCTGTTGGGGGGAAAAAGCACAGGTCATTGGTGGTTCTGCAAACACAACGGTATGCAAATGGATTTAGAGCTCATGGTAGTTATCACAGTCCCCATAAGAAGGGATGTGGGAAAAGAAAGGAGTTGGTGCTAGCAGAATCTTCATAGGGTTAAAATTGTACAGGACAGAGCTTTGGCCACAAAGGAATCTTAGAGATATTACCCAGGGGAAGAAACCCCAACAGAGAAAAAGAAGAAAGAAAAAAAAACTACCTGATCCCCCTGAAAATCTACTCAGATACCAAGAACTCAAATTCCTACCCCACACACACTGAGTAGCAGAGAGCAAGAGAGCGATATGGAAATGGGTAGTTCCCAGCCCAGAAGTGTGGTGGGCGGTGGCTGACTGAGAACCTGGGGGCTCAGTGTACACAGAAGGCTGCTAAGACAGCAAAGGGAGGAGGCCTGGGGACCAAACAAGTTGTCCCTGCTGTGCAGGAGACTGGCAAAGCCAGCCAGAGGTGACATCCAGGGGTGCTTCTTGAGATGACAGAAGCCAGGCTGGGCCTGGCCTACTGCAGGGACCAAGGGAGGGCAGACTGGTGTGAGTTTCCACTGGACACTGCAACTCCCTACCACCTAGCAGATGAGAAATTTCAAGGACAGAAAGACCTACGTGCTGCTTAGTGATACAGCCCTCCTCCAAGGGGAGAGGATCATTTATGAAAGCATAGTTTGGAGAGACAGCTAGAGATGATGTCTGCACGTGAAGGATCCTGCCCTTCCTGACCTCCCCATCTTCAAGGCTTATTTATCTGTAATATACTCTTTGCTCCCCATCATTGCCTGCCACACCTGTCCGTAGCCCCGACCAGTAGCCTCCAACTCAAGTCTCTTCTTTCTTGGCACGGTCCAGGTTCTTTTCCACCTGCCACCACCCCTGCTGACCCAGCTTCCCTCCCCAGTCCCCAGGGCAGGTCTCCCAGAGCACGCTGCGCAGCCCCCATTACCAGGTGTTGCAGTCTCGAGAGAGGGAGGCGCCGGGAGGGTAGCGCTTTCCGGAATGCATGCAGGGACACTTGGTGCTCTCCATGCAGAGGCCTTCATCCAGGAGCTGTCCCTCTGGGGTCAAGGGCATCAAGACAAAGGCCTCAACATTGTCATTGCATCACTCATCCCACAACTACAGAATCCCCAGGGACAATGGTTGGGCTTCTTCCAGGAAGCTCAAAGAACTTATTCTGTGGTGTTTATCTTTCACATAATGCAATATAAGGAAGGGAAATTCCTCATCTCTATTACTACAGACATGAGCAAAAGAATTTTGTTCCAGGTCATCCAGTAGGGGAGGCACAAGTCTGGGCTTAGGGCTTCTTCCAGGAAGCTCAAGAATGTGTGTGCTGCTTCCCTTACACATTAATGCAATGTGAGAGGGGAAAGACTACTCATCACCATTCTACAGATGAAGGAAGGGAGTCAAGAGTTTTGTTCAAGTTCTTACAGTAGAGAAGTCATGGGTTGAAACACACAGGACTCACTCTCAATAACTTTTTTTTTTTTTTTTTGAGACCGAGTCTTGTTCTGTCACCCAGGATGGAGTGCAGTGGTGCGATCTCGGTTCACTGCAACTGCCGCTGCCTGGGTTCAAGTGATTCTCCTGCCTCAGTTTCCCAAGTAGCTGGGATTATAGGTGCGCACCACCACTCCCAGCTAATTTTTGTATTTTTAGTGGAGACGGGATTTCACCATGTTGGCCAAGCTGGTCTCAAACTCCTGAACTCAAGTGATCCGCCCATCTCGGCTTCCAAAAGTGCTGGGATTACAGGCATGAGCCACCGCGCCCAGCCTTGCTCTCAATAATTAAACAGGGGTTTTCCCCAAAGCCCACCAAGCCTCCCCTGAAAAGACTTTCTAGGTCAGAGCCCTTTTTCAGCTGAGCTCACATGGCAAGCCCAGGAGATCTTTTTCCCAGATCAGTTCCCAGACACACCTAATTGAGAAAACAGCTCAGCTCAGATGGGCCACAAGTTCCCCAAACAAAGTTACTGTTGGGGCCCAGGCCACCCTCCAATTTCCCTCGACACAAGTGCGTTCATGGATACAGTACAACAGCACAACGTCCATTAAAAATAAAGACCAGCTCAATCCTGATCACGCTGGACAAAGACATTTAAAACTTAATAAAAGGCTTCTGATTTCAGCAACAGGGAGCAAACACAAGTGGCCTTCATCTTGCTTCCCAAAGCCAAGGGTGCTGGCAAGGTCTCTGATCTGTAAATAAAGTGGGAAGTTCATTACCAGGGCAGCTGCAGCCATCCACGCATCGCTCCTGACACACTTCATTGATGTGCAGGCTCTGGCAGGTCCTGGCGCAAGGGGACACACACTGCTTATATTCCATACCAGCAGGGCACACTGGGCCTGAAAAGGAACATCAAAGGAGTCTGCCCAGGGCAGGTCCCACCGGCACATCATCTCACCAGCCACGCCGCAGCCTGAGCCTCTTGCACCCACTCTGACTGCTCCCCTCTGTCTTCAGGCTTCCAGGGCCATCTCAGCCCCAGTGAGCCACGTGCCCCCCTGAGGCCACCCCTCCCTTAGATGAACATCTTCCATCTTGTGAGGCCCTTACCAAGACCCATCGGGGGCACCCAGGACCCCCACCCTTCCCCTTGGTCACCTGCTCTCCATGTACAACTTGGCATTCTTTTCCTCCCCTTCACCTAAAACCCTTTCAGAGTGACAGCAAACTCCTCTAGGCTCAAAACAAGTGGAGTCCTAGGACAAAGCAAGGAGCCATGGTGCCCTCTATCCCATCCCTCCTCCTTTTCCCCATGAAATTGGCCCCAATCAAATGCCCCACCCAGCACAGGGCACATTTGCCTGCATGCTGACACTCATTCCATATTTATTTCCACTCTGCCACAAGGCTGCCTTCACAGATATCACCTAAGCACTCTCTGTTCTTCCCACTGGAACCAGCTCCTCACAGCAAGGACAGGCTCTCCTCCTTCCTCTCTCTACCCTGTAGCTGAGCAACACTCAGGCCGACTGAAAGACTGGAACACATAAGCACTCTTTTCTGGGCTTTCTGACACCAAACTATTGCCCCTTAACCTTTCTCCAAGATACATCAGGTATCTCCCCTACCCTACGTTCACAGACCTAAAGAAAAAGAAAAAAAAAAAAAAGCCACTCGGCTTTACAGAGTAGAAACCGGCTGCTAGCATCCTCCTTCCTCACACCCACACCGCAGGTGGAAAGTTCGAATTCAGCAGCTATTTGCCACACACTGAGACACACGTGTGCAGTGTGAAGATGTGGCCGGCTCGTCTCATCTGTGGAACCATCACAGACTGCTTATCCATCTGCATGGCTTTTAATCACTGGAAGGGCTGCAGAAAGAGGAGACTTCTTGCAAGGTGACCTCAGAAGGCCCCACTTAATCCTGATAATTTGGGGACAGTAACCATAACTAGGCACCCATTGAGACTGCAAGATGAAACACACAGCACCACGAGTAAGGCAGGAGGGATAGCGGTCATTAGCCTGGAGGAGAGAAATTTAATAAAAGAGAAGAACTTAATCAATGCTTTCTGCTCTCTCAAAGATCACCACACACGGACAGGCAGGTCAGCGCCCTGCTCCTCATCAATTCAGGCGGGCAGGCAGTGAAGACAAAAACCAAAACTGCAACTGCCAAGATCTTGGTGGGAAGCAGAGAACACTGTGTGAGTGCAGGGATCAGATTTCCTGAGGGAAGTCAGGGGGCGCCAGGGGAGGCATGGGGGCGGGACAGAGGCAGGGGCAGGACACGGGGCTTTGGTAAGCCCGTTTGACAGAGAGCAGGAGCCATTCAGGAAATGGGTCCGGGACACATGGCTTTGCAGTCACTGGCTGGCTGGGTGTGGTAAAGCCACATGCACGTGACAGAGCCGCGAAGCGCCCTAAGGGACACCACCCAGGACAGACCGTTCATCCCTGGCAGGGCAGGATGAGGCAAGGGGCCGACTTACTGCACGCGCTGTGGTCGGTCCAGCCGTACAGCACCATTCCCTCCTGGGCACAGGTCCGGGCGTACTCCAGGAAGGCAGGGCAGGTGCACTCCAGCCCCCCAGCACACTCACACAAAGTCTTCTCACACAGGGCCACGAAAGGCTCGGGGTCCACCAGAGGGTGGCAGCGGGCAAACACCGAGGTGCTCTTCAGAAGCTGGCACTGCTCCCACAGGCCCTGCAGGAAGAGGGGCCGCCTCAGGCTGGCACCAAGCAGATGCATGTGTTCAATGCACCAGCCCATCAACCAAGGAAAAGATGCTGGACCCGTGCAATGTGAAGTGGAACAAGGCTAAGGTTACATCCTAGACTGAGTCCTGGAAATGCAGAGTTCAAGGCCCTGGATTGCCGTGGTGGGCAGTGTCCTACGAACGGACAGAGGATGGAGAGAAGCACAAAGAGCACTGGCCCTGGAGTTGGCCTGGGTGGCTGCAGAGTCCAGGAATGCTGTCAGCATCGGTTCTGCACTGACCTAGTCAGTTCCCCTCCCTGATCTTGATCTTCTTCACTATGAATGAGGGGGATGGGACAAGGGGCTTTATAAAGTAGCGATTCCTGGGTCTCACCCTAAGAGATCTGAATTCAGTAGTTTGGGGATGGGGTTCAGCAAGATTTTTTTTTTTTTTTGAAACACTCCCCAGGTGCTTGCTGGGGCCAGACGGGACCAGTTCCCGTCAGCAACAGCATGCGCTGATTCTGTGGAATGTCCCAGACATACTGCAGCAGGCACGAGTATTCTTGGTTCTACCACTTTGTTGATGCCCTCAACCTGATAACACAGGCAGCTTTGGAATTGTCATCATTTCCTACTTCTGCTCACTCACGAGTATAAACGACCCTACGTTTTACCTAGAAACATCTCTCCATTCTATATGTTAATGACTCGAAATACACCTTTTTCCCACAGTGTAACATCTCTGAAGTTGGACTGCGTCTTAGGATGGCTATCATATTTGAATTGGTAGCCTTTTGTTTCTGAGCGATACACAGAACAATGGTGTGTCTTAGAATCTATGATGTCTTTCTTAGCTTTGGCACAACACAGAGTCATGGATATATATGATCCGCATGATTTCTTTCTTGCGTAACTTCTTGGATGCATAATGCAATACTCTCTGACTGACAAAGCTGCGAGTTCATGAAAGAACTTATGATCTTCAGCTAAAAAGAAAAAAGTGCAAGAATATCTCAATGGAAGGACTGAGTCCTGAAGCGTAAACTGGAGCCAATCGGTGTTTGGAAAGGGGACAGTAAAAAAGAGGAAAGAAACGACCAGTTTTGAGGAGAGGGAAATTCAATCAGCTCGAATTGTACCAAGGGTCTCCAGAGCAAGCCTGTGTAAGTCTACAGTCGGGGCCAGGGGCCAGGCCTGTGGGCCTCCTGTTTTGCGGCGCCACAGAAAGCCCACAGGAATAGAAACCTGACCCCATCTGCTCACTGTCCTTGAAATCCAGTCGGGCAGCACAGGGATGTTGGTCCTAAGGAAATCAGTGTCCTACCCCCAGTGCCTGGTGCTAGGGCCCTGCCCCTTGCTAGGCCTCCACCCACTCCACCACCAAAGCCAAGCAGGCAGGCCAGGAAAAGATGCTCACACCTGTAATCCCAGCACTTTGAGAGGCCAAGTCGGGCGGATCACTTGAGGTCAGGAATTTGAGACCAGCCTGGCCAATATGGTGAGACCCCATCTCTACTGAAAATACAAAACTTAGCAGGGCATGGTGGCACATGCTTGTAATCCCAGCTACTCGGGAGGCTGAGGCAAGAGAATTGCTTGAACGGGGGTCGGGAGTGGAGGTTAAAGTGAGCTGAGATTGTGCCACTGCACTTCAGCCTGGGTGACAGAGCGAGACCCTGTCTCAAAAAAAAAAAAAAAAAAAAAGCCAGGTTCTCTTTGCACCTTAGGAAAGCACCCACCGGCATGGGTTGCTGAACTGCAGAACTGCAGCGGGCAGGCTCATGGGGACAGCCATCAGCTGCTCTGCGTCTCGGGGCCAACAGCAGCCCCTCCACGGCCCTGCCTTGCCCAATCCCCTTCTGCTGAGCCGGCACCCACTGTGTGGCTGTGAAAAGTCCAGGCCTAAAGCCCAGCTCTGCCACTTACTGGCAGTGGGGACTTAGGCAAATCAGCTCAGCTGGTCTGAGAAGAGTGTCCCGGAGTGAGAATGACCTGTGGAAATGACCAGTCTCAGACGGCCTGTTGGGGCCGTGTGAAGATGCCACAATGCCAGCACCACATAGGCCAGCCATGAATGCAGGCCACTGTTGTGGGTCCCGGGACCACTTAGGTCTCAGGTGGTTACACGCAGCCTTCCATTGGTCACCCTGAGCATTTTACACAAGGGGAACCTGAGGCTTCTGAAAGCAATGACCAGGGAGACTGACAGAGGTGGGCAGGCCTGCCTTGGCCTCATCATGACTTCCACAGCCCCAGATTCAGCCCAACGTCTTCCCCATGCTAGCGTGTGAGCTAGGCTGTTTACTCAACCCCTCCTCCTCTGCAAAACAGGGGAGAATAGTAACAGTTCCTATGTGATAAGACTAGTAAAGACTGAACGCAAGACTTACCTTAATAAATGATGACCCCTATCATCATCATCATCATCTTCATCATCTCCTGGCCTCCAGAGAGATCCCTCCAGCCACTAGGCTTACCCTCTAGAATAGCGAGCAGGTCCCCAGCAGGACAGAAGGACACCTTTGTCCTTTTCCCCTTATCTCCATCTCCCTGGGCTATACTGAGATGAATGGTTGCCGGGCAACATTATCACTTCCTAGTATCTTGGGTGCTCCTTAGGGAACAGAGGGGCTGCTTGTATTCATCTTTTATTTGGGAAGTTCACACTTCTCCAGAACAAAGTGAGTTTCTAGTAGCAGGGAGGGAACCTCTCTTCTTTGCAATAGGCAGAACTTCCCATCCTCACTGCCAAGTTGGGGCTCAGGGAAGGAGACCGAGGCCTGTGTCTTTCCCTCCATTCTGCCATGCTGCCTACCCCATCAAAAATGCCATTCAGGGAATTAGGTCACTGAACTCAGAGTGCAGATGAGGGTGTCCCAGAAAGGGTCATGTGCTCAGGCTATTGTCTAGCCTTTTCCCCACCCACAATTTGAAACTAGAGAAAACCTCAAAAAGGCACTCCCTGGGGTTTTCCTGGTCATTGCTATGACTGCTGCCATCACCTGGGCTGTAGCACAGTGGCTCGGAGCAGTACCTGCACTACAGGACTGATTCCTGCAGGCACAGGGACAAGAAACCAGGGATTCTCACCAGCAGGACGCAGTACCAGCCAAGGGAAAGAAGAGACCCAGGAATCCAGGCACCCTCCCCTCTCAGAGCCGTGACGAGACAGAGCCCAGCATGGCCCATCTCCAGCATTTCCAAATCACTCTTTTCCCACTCAGAGGGATAATGGGAACAGTACTCCAGCGCATTTCCTGGGAGGTCCCTGGAGGCATTAAATGGCTTATAGAAAGCCTTAGCAAGAAGGGTGTTTCTGATGATTTGCCTGAAGGATGGGAGTGGATTTCTGCAGAAACAGCCACCTCCCTTCTTAGAACGATTCCTTTGCCCTCCACTGTACAAACTTCTGAAATCTGCCTAGGGTTTCTTTCTCAGCAGAAACAAAAGATAAAGTCTGTCCTCCCATTTTGTCCTTCAGTCTTCCTCTGCTCAGGCTTGGCCTGAACTTGGTCCACCTGAGTGGGCACAGTCTGAGAGCCGGGCAGGACTTGCAGAGGTCTGCCCAGCACCCACAGCTAGATCCGCACTCAACCTGCAGCCATACCACACGGCATGTTTAGACGGCTATCTCTGCTGCTCCCAGCTTCCCTGTTCTGCCACAGGTAGCCCTGCCAGACCAGACCAGGTCCTAAGACAGGACACAGAAACAGGTCCAAGGGCCGGGCGCTGTGGCTCACGCCTGTAATCCCAGCACTTTGAGAGGCCAAGGCGGGCGGATCCAAAGGTCAGGAGATCAAGACCATCCTGGCTAACACGGTGAAACCCCGTCTCTACTAAAAATACAAAAAAAAAAAAAAAATTAGCCGGGCATGGTGGCGGGCACCTGTAGTCCCAGCTATTCGGGAGGCTGAGGCAGGAGGCTGGCATGAAGCCAGGAGGCAACGCTTGCAGTGAGCTGAGATCGCACCACTGCACTCTAGCCTGGGCGACAGAGCGAGACTGTCTCAAAAAAGAAAAAAAAGAAATAGGTCCAAGGAGGAGTTGGCATCTTGTACTCTCAGGCTCGTGGCAGAGACACTGTGAGGCAGGTGGTGACCAAAATATTCACTCAACAAGCATTAGCAGTGTGGCCTCTGGGTCTCCAGCAGGGTGTCCAAGCCCATATAAAATGCAAGTCTAACTATGTATGTCCCACCCTGGCTGACAGGGCAAAGCTCTAGCTCATTAGGAGACAGCAAAGCCAGGAAGCTCACCCTTCATGAGCTGACCCCAGCCTGGCTCTCCAGCCTCACCCTCCCTGCTCCCCGCCTCACACACTGTGCTAGGCTCAAGGAATGCAATAGAAAGCAAACAGATCCCCCTCATAAAGCCCAGCAGGGGAATCTGCCCTCTGCCCATCCCGTCTGCCCTCCCGCATTTCCCCCTTTTTTGGCTCCCCACTCCCACCCCACACTTCAGATCAAGAGCCTCCTTTTCCAGGAAGAGGCTTCTCTGACAGGTCCTTCTCCCCACTCTGCCGAGTTAGGCATTCTCACAGCCCTCTGGGGGCCTCTATTCTTGTACTGAAATGGTCCATTTCTGTGGCCGTCTCCTCCATTTCTCTACAAGCTTTTCAAAGACAGGAGCTGTATTCCCAGGGCACTCATGGCAGGCAATAAGGACGTGCTGAATCAAACCTAACGGTGATGAACGCAGACAGGAGTAAGTCATGCCCTCCAGCTCTTAAGTGGCATTCAGTCTACCTGAACCGGGTGTTTCCATGGGGATGTTTGCATAACAGCCTGAAGACTTGGTCCTCACCTAGAGGTGTCTTCCCAATGGTGCAACCAATGGCAGCAGCAAGAAACCTGCAGCTGAGATGCCAGGGAAGGCTGCCTAACAGGAAGCAGTCTGCGCAGGGCCCTGGATGCAATATAGGACTCGGGCTGCAGGGCAGGAGGGAGGCCATGCCAGGTGAAGCCAATGGCATAAGCTCAGGCAGAAGAAGAAACAGGGTCACCACGGCTGAGCCGAGCACTGAGACTCCAGCCCAGTCTTGCCAACAGATTCCCCAGGAAAGGCACAGCTGCCCTCTGAGAGGCTGTTCCAAGTCTGTGGCCTCAGCTTCTCTTAGCAGGTAGTTGTGGCCCCCATCATAATCCAAACCCAACCAAGCTCTCCTCGAGTAGGTGTCTACTTTCCGCCTGTTCCCATGCCCTCAGACCCTTCCGTGTGTGTTCCTGCCTGCGCGAAGTTCTCATAGGCCCCTTTCTCTCACTCCCCCTAGGTTATGCCCTCCATGGCTTAGAAACGGCTCCGCGTGCCCTCTTTTCCTGTGGGAATTGGCAGAGTCATGCACACCAGTGGGCGGGGTGGGCAGCAGGAGCCAGGCGGGATGCCTAGGCCAGGCATCTCTGGCTCTCACCATCCACTCAGTCATGGGGGGCTGTTGGCTCATAGAGCTCCCTGCCCAGAAGGCCGTCCACAGATACTCCACCCATCCTCCTTTGTTCAGGAAAGGCTGAGGCAAACCTCACCTCCTTCTCCACAGCTGACCTCTCTCCTAGCCCACCTAAAGTACTTTCAGAGACCATCTCATCACCCATGCCACAAATGGGCCCTTCAGAGGCCTGAAGACACCTCCAAATAACACAGCTCTCCTCAGACAAAGGCTGATACAGACAGCCTTTCAGATTTAGAAACTGAAGCATGGAGTGGGTAAAGAATTTACTATGCCAGGGGTGTTTTTTTGTTTTGTTTTGTTTTGTTTTTTGAGACGGAGTCTCGCTCTGTCACCAGGCTGGAGTATAGTGGCACGATCTCGGCTCACTGCAACCTCTGACTTCCTGGTTCAAGGGATTCTCCTGCCTCAGCCTCCCGAGTAGCTGGGATTACAGGTACGTGCAACCATGCCCAGCTAATTTTTGTATTTTTAGTAGAGACGGAGTTTCACCATGTTGGCCAGGATGGCCTCGATCTCCTGACCTCATGATCCACCCGCCTTGGCCTCCCAAAGCTCTGGGATTACAGGAGTGAGCCACCGCACCCGGCCTAAGTCAGTGGTTCTTAAGGTGAGGTCCAGGGATCGCCTAGGGACTCCCAAGATCCTTTCAGCAGTGCACAAGGTCAAAACTGTTTGTATAATAATACTAAGATGCTATTTGCAATTTTTTCTCTCACTCTTTCACCAGAGTGCAGTGCAGTTTTCCGAGGCTATGGGACATGAGATATCACAACAGATTTAAATACAGACGCAGATATGAGAATCCAGATGATGTATCTGAAGCCAGACAGCAAGGAGATTTGCAAAACTGTATAACAGTGTCATTTTTCCCCTAAATTATTTTTTGGCTTGGAATTTATCGTTCTTTTTATTTAAAAAAAAAAATTTTTTTTTTTTTGAAACGCAGTCTCGCTCTGTCGCCCAGGTTGGAGTGCAGTGGCGCAATCTCGGCTCACTGCAACCTCCACCTCTAGGGTTCAAGGGATTTTCCTGACTCAGCCTCCTGAGTAGCTGGGATTACAGGTGCGCACCACCACGCCCGGCTAATTTTTGTATTTTTAGTAGAGACGGGGTTTCACCATGTTGGTCAGGCTGGTCTCGAACTCCTGACCTCGTGATCTGCCCGCCTCGGCCTCCCAAAGTGCTGGGATTACAGGCGTGAGCCACCGCGCCTGGCCTAAAAATATATTCTTTACATTAAATATGATGAGCTTGTTATTTTAAAATGAATCAATATGTTTTAAATTTCTGTTTTAATATCTAATATGGTAAGTATCAAGAGTTATGACCCACATAAACAAAATCTCTTTAAAGTCCTTCATTATTTTTTAAGAGTATACAGGGGTCCTGTGATTAAACAGTTGGAGAACTGCTATACAATTGTTAAATTTTAAGTTTAGCCAAAAGCTGCCCCCTTACATATTTTAAGTTAGGCCTAAAGGTTTCTCCCTACATAATGAACTGTAACCTAACTGGAGATGTAAACACATTGTAACCTCATCTTGGGGCAGCCCACTGTTCAAACCATGTTCTGATAAGGCAAACGTTACGCTGCAGCCAATCCAGCTGTTTCTCTACCTCACTTCCAGTTTCTGTAACTCACTTTTCTTTTTCTGTCCATAAATCTTCTTTGACCATGAGGCAGGCCAGAGTCTCTCTGAGCCTGTTCTGATTCGGGGGCTGCCTGATTCATGCATCATTCTTTGCTCAAGTAAACCCTGTTAAATTTAATTTGTCTGAGGTTTTTCTTTTAACACTAGTGATGGGGTGCAAACCCTGAGTCCATTCCAAACCACAAATTACACAGTTTTCCATCCTGCCCTCCCACTCCTGTTTCCTAGCAATCAGATTAGAAGACAGGGTCATACAGTGGCTGTAGCTCAGGTTTTAGAAGCATGGTTAGGCTAGAATCTCAACCCATCACTTTTTTTGTTTTTAGACAAACTCTCGCTCTTGTTGCCCAGGCTGGAATGCAATGGCGTGATCTCAGCTCACTGCAACCTCTGCCTCTCGCAAGCCATCACTTTCAAAGTGTGTGACTTTAAGAAAATGATCTTGGCCCAGTGCAGTGGCTCACACCTGTAATCCCAGCACTTTTGTATTTTTAGTAGAGATGGGGTTTCGCCATGTTGGCCAGGGTGGTCTCAAACTTCTGACCTCGTGATCCACACACCTCAGCCTCCCAAAGTGCTGGGATTACAGGCATGAGCCACCGCAACCGGCCTAATCCCAGCACTTTTGGAGGCCAAAGTGGGCAGATCACTTGAGTCCAGGAGTTCGAGACCAGCAATATGGTGAAACCTTATCTCTACAAAAATATCCAAAATTAGCCGGGCATGGTGGCACGTGCCTGTAGTCCCAGCTACTAGAGAGGCTGAGGCGGGAGGATGACTTGAGCCTGGGAGGCAGAGGTTGCAGTGAGCCAAGATTGCACCACTGCACTCCAGCATGGGCAAGAGAGCGAGACTCTGTCGCAAAAAAACAAAAAAGAAAAGGAAAATTATCTCGCCTCTCTGCACCCCCATTTCCCTACCTGTGAAAGAGGGGAAAAGTGGAAGAAGTTGAAAGTTGTCCAGGAGCTATTCTCCCCTTCTTTCTTAGTCACAGAATCCTCAGTTTTCAATTCCCCCCCACCCCCCTCCCAGGGCACAGAGCTGCTAGGAATAAGATTCCATTTCTCAGCCTCCCTTGCAGCTGGGGGCAGCCATATGACTAAGCAATACCCAGTAGGCTATAAGCAAAGGGGTCTTGTGCAACCTCCACAAAGTATCCTCAAAATAAGGGACTGCTTCTTCCTTAGTCCCTTCTCTTTCTACTGCGGGAATGTAGTTGTGATGCCTGAAGCTTGAGCTGGCGTCTTGGTGCACGAGGTAGAAGCCCCCACTGGGGACAACAGAGAAATAAGACAGAGGGACCCTGGATCCCAACACCATGAGATCTTGCCTGGCCCTGGACATCCTACCCCAAGCTTCTTTACATGAGAGATAAATAAACTTAGATTGTGTAAGTCCTGTCACTCACAGCTGAACCTACTCCTAACTGACACAGATAGCAATACCTGGACCTACCCTAGATGGTTCCTGCAAAATGAAATCGAATGAGATGACACCAGGAAATCAAATGCTTATAACTATTCTCATTTGCCTGCTATCCATACTGGCTCCTCAGTTCTCTGCTAAACCATTCTGGCAGGGATGCAAAATAAGGGCCAGCTAATTTGCACACTTCCAGCATCTCCCTGGCTCCAAGGCCCTGCATCAGCTACTCCTGTCTTCTTTCAACTCCTGCCGGCGGTGCCAGAAGCTGCGGGAGAGCAGCTGCCCCAGCCCATCCAGCCATGACCTCACCATGCCTGGGTTGGTGTGCAGACCCAATTGTGGCCCATCTTAATCACATTTCCAGTTCATTAAAGAAGGCCAGGCATCTTCCCTGGAGACATCAGGCGGGTGCAGTGGAGGAGGAGGGAAAGCAAGCACATCTCCTCAGTGGCAGGCAGCAGGAGGAGAGAAAGCAGAGCCAGAGATCTGAAGCTTAGCTATTGTGTTTGCTCCCAAGCAGCTGACAAAGGAGAAGGGAGGGGGACATTCCTAGGACTGAGTGAACAAAGAAAGGAAAGTCTAATACAGAGTGCAATATTGTTCCACAGGCCCTGATCTTTCTAGCTCTGGGATGGGTGCCCTGCAGCGGCCCCTGGTAGGTATAGAGGCGCCTGGAGCCTGAGCTGCTCCAAAGTAGTGGGTTCAAGAATTCACCCTGCAGCAGGGAATACCTTCTCATGGGTCAGCCTGTAATGATGGGTGGGGGAGGGTAGCTGATTCTATTTATAACTTCTGGCTGGCCTAAGATTCCCACCCGCATTCCAAGATTCTGACTCACAAGGACCTGGTGAAATCGGTTGATAGATTTCCACCAAATGGATGGTTTCTGCAGAGCTTGACATTCCTCTCCCTAAGATAGCTGGGGTCCAGTGCTCATGAGAAGCAGGAGAGGTGGCCATGGAGCTCGCTAAGGGACCCTCCTCACCTTCCCCTTGGGGTTCCTGGAGGCATCTGAGCAGCTTCTAGGGATTAGGGCATGCAGGCTGGAAGGACAAGGACTGGGCACCATTCCCTGGTCCCCAGTCTGGGGCCTACCAAGCTCTGGGGATGGAAAGCAGCCCTTTCTGAATCACTCACCCATCCTGCTCCCAGCAAGAAAAGAGCATCAGCTCTGTGACAGGAGCTAATTCCCCTAAGCTGCGCTATCACTTACCATTCACTTGGCGATTTGTCATTTACTAACCCCAGACAGTCTTTCATGGTTTAATTTCTCTTACGTGTCTTGTCCCTTAGTCTACCTTGTATCACCCAAGCCATATGAAACATCTCAGTGAATATGCACTTATGGGCACCATCAGATTCTTGTCCATTCTGTTCCTCACCAGGGAAAAGGAAAAGGGAAAGGAACCCACCTAAGAAATAGTTTGTTAAAGGATTTTGGGAACATTATGTTAGGGAGGCCTTTGAATTGAATGCTTGGGTACTAGGACCTTACCCAACTCTCCTCAAGGGCTTGTCAAATGAGCAACATAAAAGGCCAAGTTCTAATGAGAACACATGGACACAGGGAGAGGAACATCACACACCAGGGCCTGTGGAGGGGGGGATGGGGGGCGGGGGCAAGGAGAGAGCAAGCATTAGGACAAACACCTAATGCATGTGGGGCTTAAAACCTAAATGATGGGTTGATAGGTGCAGCAAACTACCATGGCACATGTATGCCTATGAAACAAACCTGCACGTTCAGCACATGTATCCCAGAACTTAAAGTAAAATTAAAAAAAAAAATTTTAAAGGCCAAGTTCTGTGTAACTCAAGGGAAATCTGCAAAACCCAATGGTAGCCACTGACCTCTGCCATGAGGCTAGACCCCCAAGGGAACAGTGGCCAAGGTCACCACTGTTTCACCACAACCATTGGCTCCCTGCCTTTCTCCCATCCTGCACTCAGGTGAGCGAATCTGCTGTACAGAAAGGGTGCCTATCCATGGGGGGTTCCATGGAGCTCTGTTTACCTTAGAGAGGGAAGACTGAGAGGCAGAGCAGGAAAGTAACTTACACGAGAGGACATGCAGAGAATTGGGCCAAACCAGGGACTGCCCCCTGGATTCTTGGACCTCAGTAAAGCACTTGAATAAGTCCTCATTCCTCAGCCTATCAATGACTCAAGAAAGAGAGACTGGAGAGAGCAGTTCTCATCAAAACGGGAAAAGATACGTGTGTACTTATTGCAAACCCCAGCTCTGAGCTCAGTGTCACTGGGGCATAGTGGGTGGGCACCCCAACTGTAAAACCAGGGCCATCATCTGACAACTAACTTCTCTGGGATCCTACGTTCCAAGGGTCCTTCCTTGAGATATACTGACCTTCTCTGGGCCAGACTCTCCCCTGACAACTGGACTCTATGAATCACAACTATGCTACCAAGCAAACAAATGTAACAAAATTCTTCCCAGTCTCCAAGAAAAGTCCATTCCAGACCAAAACTGCCAATTAAGTGAATGGAAGAGGCAAGGAGAAGGAGGAGGGAAGGCAGAAGTGGGCCTAGACAGTGAGACCCAAGTCCGCTGGGCTCACATTGCCTCCCTCCATGCCTGTGAATTTCCCTTTCAGAATCACCATGAGCAGAAATAGCAGAAAGGGCTGATACGTCCTTTGCAAATAAAAGGCTTGGGCAATATTTAATGAGAACATGAAGAGTGAACTGCTTTGTCTCTAACAGAATGGGTATTTTTTGTGCCTCTTCGGGCTATTGAGGAGGCATGCTGTGATTATTCAAAGTCAACATGACTGTTTAAAATGTTAGCTCAAGCAGGACAGGTGATTTTCTGGGAGGAAGAGGAATCACAGGTGAACTGCATACTGTTTCAGAGGAGGCCGAAAGAGTTCTACAAGATAATGGAGGAAGCGAGAGAATGTGAAGACATGAATGGCCAAAGAAAATAAGACTTGTGTTCACCTAATAAACACCAAATTCAGAGAACAGTGGAAAACAGGAAATCTGAGGCTATTCAGTGACTGACGGGACTGCAATTGATGTGAGCTCCTGAGCCAGACCAGGAGAAACCAGACCAAAAGCACCTGCTTCTCCAGTATTCAGGGACACGGAAGGACAGGGCTTTAGCTTCAAATGGGCATATGACGAAAGAAGGAATTTACCAGGGAGTCAAGGAGGGCTGCCTAGGGCTGAGATCTGCAAGATGGCTGGGAAGCGCCCAGCAAGGGTGTCTCAAAGACTTAACTCTTTTTTTTTTTTTGAGACAGAGTCTCTCTCTCTGTCACCTAGGCTGGAGTGCAGTGGTGCGATTTCGGCTCACTGCAAGCTTCGCCTCCCGGGTTCACGCCATTCTCCTGCCTCAGCCTCCTGCGTAGCTGGGACTACAGGCACCTGCCACCATGCCCGGCTAATTTGTGTGTGTGTGTGTGTGTGTGTGTGTGTGTGTGTGTGTGTGTGTTTAGTAGAGATGAGGTTTCACCATGTTAGCCAGGATGGTCTCAACCTCCTGACCTTGTGATCCGCCCACCTTGGCCTCCCAAAGTGCTGGGATTACAGGCGTGGGCCACCGCGCCGGGCCAAGACTTAACTCTTAAAGTCAAGGTCACAGCATAACCTGTCTACCCAGGCACAGTTTGTAGAGAGCATTCATGCAGCAGGTAGGGGGTTGAACTAGATATCTGCCAGACTCTCCACCACCTCTGAGTTTTTATGAGCCTAAGATTCCTAACATTGATGAAAAGAAATTTCTTCCATTTCAGACAGCTGTCGGAGGTTGATGCTGCCGATGAATGATTCACCACTGGTAGGTAGAGTGATAACTGGTGCACTCAGTTTCTCAATAGAGACTGATCGCCTTGAGGAGGTGATCCTGAGCGAGGAGATGATGGTCACAGTGACTGTGCCTTCCTAAGGAAGCCAGGCCAACACCATCATATGTCATGATGCAGGCCACAGAGTCCACACAGTGGCAACACACCAAGTGACTACTGTTCATCTGGTAGACATTGTACTACATGTATATACATGTACATTATATGTTCAGTTATTATGTTTATCTTGGCCGTTTCCCGGCAGGTGGTGGTGAAATTTCTTGAGAAAGGGGTGCCTTTGGCCAGGCGCAGTGGTTCACGCCTGTAATCCCAGCACTTTCGGAGGCCGAGGCGGGCAGATCACGAGATCAGGAGATCGAGACCATCCTGGCTAACACGGTGAAACCCTGTCTCTACTAAAAAAGAAAGAATAAACTGGGCGTGGTGGTGGGTGCCTGTAGTCCCAGCTACTCGGGAGGCTGAGGCAGGAGAATGGCGTGAACCCGGGAGGTGGAGTTTGCAGTGAGCCGAGATCGCGCCACTGCACTCCAGCCTGGGCGACAGAGCGAGATTCCGTCTAAAAAAAGAGAGAGAGAGAAAGGGGTGCCTTTTTCTAATTAGCAAAAGCATGGTATGAGATGGATGCAGCCCAAGCCCAGCCCCCTGGAGGGCTTCCTGTTGCAGACAGGACTACAGGACAAAGCCAAGATCCCTTTGCAAGGTTCAGTCCTTGCTGGCCTTCCCCAGTCTGATCGAATTTTTTTAAAGTGATCTAAGGGTCTTTCTTTCTCAAATGTACACTTTGTGATAGTTACCTGCAGATGAACATCAATTATCTGAATGTTCATAGCTTGGGGCTCCAAACTCCAACCATCTTGCCTTCAGTTTGAAAAGCTGAAAAAACTGCAAATTTGCATGCAATCAAACAAGGCCATTATCAGTCCCAGTGGAGACAGGCATTAGGTTTTGTTGGCATAACAAGGAAACATTCATTCCCTAGGTATAACTAATAAGTAATATGACCTGCCTCTCAGAATGAGCTGACTCCTTGCTATGCCCTAGAAAGACAGAAAGCACCAGAGGGTTGGGGAAGTAAATTCTGGAGGCTGTCAAGGAAAGTTTCAAGGTCAATGTGAATTCCTGCACAAAACACTCTGCCACCCCGAATGGCCCTTGGAGCCACAACAGCAGACACTCATAATGATGCGACATTTACCAGACCGGACTTCTGAACCTGGGGGCCCTGGGGGACTACACAGGCTGTGAACAATTCAAAAGACTACATTAATCACCTCTTGGGAGTCATTGTGCTTCCGAGCCAGTGAAAAAACCTCGGTTGTGGGCAAACACTATCTGACTGGCTGAGGACAAAGCAGTCCTCTCTTCTCAGGTAAACAACCTGAAACCGGCAGTTCTGAGCTGGGAGGAGCTTGTGCCTCTGGGAGGTCTCACGTGTTTGCAGCCTCAGCCCAACACAAAGAACCTGGTACCCGGTTTTTTCAGCTGTTCCCAGGACACTGGTTAGTAAGGACTTCAATGCACCCAGGAGACAAAGCGAGTAGCTAGGGTACAGCTGGAGCCTCAGAAAGGTGCCCTGAGAGGCAAACAAGGCTTCTCCTGCATTCTCCCTCCCCTTTGTCTCCAGAAGACAAACCTCCCAGTCTCCCTCCTCAACCCGACCTCAGGATCAGGTTCTCCACTTGAGAATCCTGTCTTTACCTCCCACTCAGCATGGATAAATGAGATCATTCCTTTGTATTCCGAGGGTAGAGGGGAACATTTGTCAAGCACTTACTCTGCACTGGGCTATGTTTGCAAAATAAAATGAGATCAAAAATAATAAATCCTTGAAGGCATGTTTCAGTATTAGAGGTACCTCCATGGCCACCCTGACTCCACCTCACCCACTGAGGCACCCACCGCCTCCCCTTCATCTGCCTGGAGAACATTGAAGGGCAGCCGAGGGTGACCCACCCGCCAACAGCACAACAGTATGTTTGGGAAAAAAAGAAATTATGAAAATCTGTCCTCTCTTTTTTTTTTCTTTTGAGATGGAGACTCGCTGTGTCGCCCAGGCTGGAGTGCAGTGGTGCCATCTCGGCTCACTGCAAGCTCCGCCTCCCAGGTTCACGCCATTCTCCTGCCTCAGCCTCCCAAGTAGCTGGGACTACAGGCACCTGCCACCATGCCCGGCTAATTTTTTGTATTTTTTAGTAGAGACGGGGTTTCACCGTGTTAGCCAGGATGGTCTCGATTTCCTGACCTCGTGATCCACCCGCCTTGGCCTCCCAAAGTGCTGGGATTCCAGGCATGAGTCACCGCGCCCGGCCGAAAATCTGTCCTCTCTTACACAATACCTCGAGTGCACTCAATCTGAAATCCATCTGGGTTCACAAGCAGCTCTAGAAGGAAGGCTGGTTCTTGTCACTTACCCACTTGGAGGTGTGGAGATGTCTGGGCACCTTGCTTCCCTTCTAACCTCAAGCTGTGCTTGGCTACCCAAAAGGAATGGGTTATAGTTGGGAAGGGGAAGGAGAAAAAGAATGCGTGTTGAAACTTGTGCTTAAAGCCCGGTGTGTGCTTGGCCTGCTTCTGCCGGCTCCCACTCTCAAGGCAGGGGCACTCCAGCGGAAAACACAGGACAGCGGGAGAACATGGGGAGCCAGCTAATTCCTCCTCCTCCTCCTCCTCCTCTTCCTCCTCCTCCTTCTCCTCTTCCTCTTCCTCCTCTTCCTCCTCCTCCTCCTCTTCCTCCTCCTCCTCCTCTTCCTCCTCCTCCTCCTCTTCCTCCTCCTCCTCCTCTTCCTACTCCTTCTCTTCCTCCTCCTCCTCCTTCTCTTCCTCCTCCTCCTCCTCCTCTTCCTCCTCCTTCTCCTCCTCCTTCTCCTCCTCCTCCTTCTCCTCCTCCTCCTCCTTCTCCTTCTCCTCCTCCTCCTCCTTCAACTTTTCCTCCTCCTTCTCCTCCTCCTTCTTCTCCTCCTCCTTCTCCTCCTCCTTCTCTCCTCCTCCTTCTCCTCTTCCTCCTCCTACTTCTCTCCTTCTCCTCCTCTCCTCCTCCTCCCCTCCTCCTCTCCCCCTCCCCCTCCTCCTCCCCCTCCCCCTCCCCCTCCCCCTCCCCCTCCTCTTCCTCGTCATCATCATGGCTCATAACAGTTGAGCCCCACTGGGCTAAACTCTATACATATTATCCCTCTCTTACCTTTTCAGTGACCCGGCAGGTACTATTTCTGTTTTACAAATGTGGAAACTGAGGCTTTGCAAAGGCATGTGTCTTGCCCAGATTCACAAAGCCAGTAAGTGGGCTGACTCAAACCCACACCCTTAGCACCATGCCCATGCCGATGCCCAGGGTGAGAGACACTCAAGGGGCTATCAAGGGTATGGTTCAGGCATTTAGAACTTTGACTGGAAAGAAGAGGAAACTCCTCCCTTCCACAAGATAGCACCCTCCCCTCACGTGCTAGAACTCAGTCCACCTTTGTTAATGCCGGTACTGGGCTAGGATCCAGGTGATGCAGACTTTGATGGACTAACCAGAGGACCTAGCACCACCAAAGTTCAAGGGAAAAAGTCTTTTGGAATGTACTTGTTTATAAGGTGGAGACTGTCTGTTCACAATTTAGGCAGCTGGATTTAGCATCAACTCAGAATATTTTTCTGGGTCTGACATTCTCCTTGGTCAGAGGTCAAATTGTTCCATGAAGATGAAGACTCATTAAATTAATAACCAGCTAAAATGAAGCTTTCTTGTGTTACCGTGATGGGGGGTGGATGGGAGGAGGGTGATGTGGGTGTGTTTTATTTTGTTTCTGGAATAGGAGAGGGCTGGGTTTCTCTACTTATATACTTACTTAGATAAATCAGATTTCTACAAGTAAAGGAGTCTGGATTATTGCGGAGGTCACAATCCCTAGATAAATAACACCACCGATTTCCATTCATCCACCCATCCAATATTTATTAAGACCTATTATATACTGTCTCTCTAGCCCGATCCACAGAAACACACAATGAAAGAGTTTTGGTTTTGTTTTATAGACAGGTTCTCACTCTCCCAGGCTGGAGTGCAGTGGCGCAATCATGCTCACTGCAGCCTCCACCTCCTGGGCTCAAGTGATCCTCCTGCCTCAGCCTCCTGAGTAGCTGGGTCTACAGGTATGAGCTACCACACCAGGCTAATAAAGGGTTTTAGAACTTAAAGAAACCTTAAGAACCTGCAGAGCCCAACTCCCCAAGAGAAACACAATGGCCCACTGGTAGAAATAACTTGAGTAGCCTGAACCAATGTGACCCGAACAGGAAAGGGAGGGAGCCAGGCAGGGCCGTGAGTCCTGGCTCTGCACCTTGCCAGCTGGCAACTTTGGGCAGCTACTTAACCTCCTATGGCTTTGTTTTCTCATCAGATGAACAAAATCACAGAGCACCTGCCCTGTTGCCCTGCTGAGGGGCTGCACACTCGGGTGACTGCAGTATGCACTCACTCTGCAGAGCTGCCCGTGCCCAGACAAAGGCAACTGTGGCCTGTCGCGTCCATCATGACCGTGGTCCTGGGTATAGACAGGAGCCACCCTCTTTGTGCACGGTTGTAGGTTTTGAGAAATAAAAATAAAATCCTAAGCCCCCCTACCGACTAAACAGACCCCCCCTTGGCCAAAGGGACCCCAGAAAAAGGTTAAAACTGAGTTCCTGGCCATGATGGGATAGGAGGTTGAACACCCCTCCTTATACCCTCTCCCTCACTAACCGCCATTAGACTTTCTTTCCTAAGAGTTAAACAGAACTGGCCCAGCAGGGACTCCCCTTCCTTTTCGCAGATTTTTTTTTTCTTCTTTTGAGACAGGGTCTCACGTTTTCACCCAGGCTGGAGTGTAGTGGTGCAGTCTCAACTCACTGCAGCTTCCGCCTCCCAGGTTCAAACCATCTTCCCACCTCAGCCCTCCCATTAGCTGGGATTACTGGTGCACCGCCACACCCAGCTAATTTGTGCGTGTGTGTGCGTGTGTGTGCGTATTGACCAGCATTCCTTCCTGGTAAGAGACCACCAACCACGGAATGGTTCTGGCTGATTTACAGAGGCTGTGCACAAGATGCCTCTGTGTCCTCCATTTCACCTTTTGACCTATAGAGGCTAATTTTAATGCATTTAAATGTTAAGTCCCCATCCCAAAGTAAACATGGGACGTATGTAACATCTATGTTTGTTTACTGTATATGCAAATGCCTCCTCGCATTATGAATATTCATAGCTCCTCCCATAACCTGTTAAATATGTATACTGAGCCAACCCTTTTGGAATAAGTTTCTATTCCACTCTTTTCTCCCTTGAAGTGCCTGCTTTCAGTTTCTACCAGAGGCTACACTTCCAAGCCTGCAGGATGGCCAGCCTGCAGGCCGCAACTCTTAATAAGAAAAGCCCTCCTCTCTACGTTTATGAACCTTGTGATTCTTCCGTTGACATTTTTGACAGTGTGGCTGCTCTCTGGATAAGGGCAGGAATGTGGTGCTGTCAAGTAGAGCAGCTTTGTAGAGGGTGTCGGGGCACAGTGTAGGTGTTGGGGCACAGCGTAGGTGCCCATTCAGAGCCCGAGGACTCATCCACCAGCTGTCCAGTGTTGGCTGCCAAGGGCTCACCACTGAGTCATTCCTCAGGAATGGCCCTCAGCCCAAGGGAGTTCCACCTCCTTACCCAGGGCAGCCCACATCCAGTGACCAATAGGGGCCACTCCAGCTTCCAGAGCTCCTTGAAGGATCAGCTGAGGCCCCGCTGAAGCTCTATCAATGCTATCACAAGCAGTTCAACTTCTCCCACTGCCCAACTCTGCTTCTCTCACTTCCTTACCAAGGCTGTTCTTGAGAGCTCCCCAGTGAACCCCCTGCATACAAAAGTCCCTCCCAGGGAGGCTGACTCACAGCACCCCCAAGGAACCTTGCTTCTCAGATGATGAGTCTCTGAGCACAATCCCAAAAGGGCAACCCCTGTTCCCCACAGGAGTCCAGCTTCACAGCTACACCTACCTCCCCAGCCCAAGTCAGCGTGTTCCACAGTGGGGAGGGAATTATCCATTGAGTGAGGTCTTGCCCCACGTAAAGCATTCTTGCCCCAAACACCCACACACAGAGAGGCACAAAGACCATCTTTACTTGTGGCAAGTGAAGGCAGAGTGTGGTCTGGCCACCCCTCCCCCACCTACCCCTTCTCTCCAGTGTGAGGTCCTGGTGCGTGAGATCGTGAATGGCAACTCTGATGCAGAAAGAGCTGCTACAGGACTACCTTGTAAGTGGCAATAGGGCTCTGTGGAAGGGGTGGGGTAGTCCTCCCAGCCTTGCCATGGTTGGCAGGCATTAGCACACACAGGAGAGGAGAAGCCCATGTGACCACAGAGGCAAAGATTGAAGTCATGAGCCCAAAGACAGGGAATGCCGCTGCCACCCAAAACTGAGGGAAACAAGGACCTAGAGCCTCTGGAAGGAGCAAAGCCAGCCAACACCTTGATCTCAGCCCAGGGAAACTAAATGTGGACCTCTAGCCTCCAGAACTGGGAGAAAATAAATGCCTATTGTTTTAAGCTATTGAGTATGAGATAATTTGTTACAGCAGCCTCAGGAAGCCATCCTGACATCCAAGCTGTGCCACTTCAGGCACAGCCTCTCACTCAGACTCCCTTCAGTGTCTGCAACTATAAAGTAGTTTTCCTTCCAGCTGATCTGATATGAGAGGAGGCTTTCCCTCCTATTTCTAGTTTACACAACAGCCACTTAAGAAAGAAGTGGCTTTTTTCTATCGGTAAAATTTCAGACACCTAGCAGGTGATGATGGAGATATCTGGGGACAAGAGAGGGCACTGGAGTCTAAAACACAAAAGCATAGTTACTTATTGCTATGGTTCAACTGTATATGTCCCTCCAAAATCCATGTGTTGGAACCTAAACCCCAAAGTGATGCTATTAAAAGGTGGAGCCTTTTGGGAAGTGATTAAGTCCTGAGGGCTCTGCCTTCATGAATGGATTAGTGCTCTGATAAAAGAGGTGGATGAGAGCACTTCAGTGTACTTTTTTTTTTTTTTTATTTGAGACAGTCTCGCTCTGTCACCCAGGATGGAGTGCAGTGGCGCGATCTCAGTTCACTGAAACCTCCGCCTCCGGGTTCAAGCGATTCTCCTGCCTCAAACTCCTGAGTAGCTGGGATTATAGGCATATGCCACCACGCCGAGCTAATTTTTTTTTTTTTTTTTGAGACAGAGTCTCACTCTGTCGCCCAGGCTGGAGTGCTAAGCTCCGCCTCCCGGGTTCACGCCATTCTCCTGCCTCAGCCTCCCGAGTAGCTGGGACTACAGGCGCCCAGATGGTCTCGATCTCCTGACGTCGTGATCCACCCACCTTGGCCTCCCAAAGTGCTGGGATTACAGGAATGAGTCACAGGACCCGGCTTCAGGTCACAGCAAGAAGGTCCTTGCAAGACACTAAATGCTGGTACCTTGATTTTGGACTGCCTAGCCTCCAGAACTATAAAAGATAATTTATGTTCCTTAAAATTACCCAGTCTCAGGCATTTGTTATAGCAGCACAAATGGACTGAGACACTACACCAAGTCATTAGCCCAGACCCATTTTTAGAGCCTCAGGCCCGAGATGTATTAGAATTAGACTCTAGCCACAGTTAGTTTTGGAGGAAATGGCCCTGCGTTAAGTCCATTCCTCCCCCAGATGGAAGGATATGAGACTGAGTCCTTCTGTCTTTTAGATCCAGAAATCACACACCATCCAGGTGCACCCAGGCCAGGCCACACCCACCTTCTGCATTTCCCCAGAGGAGATGTTGCATGAGCTGCTGGGAGGAGATGCCCGTTCACACCATTGTTCTCCACTGCTCAGAGCCCATGAGTTGGCAAAGTCATAAGGGTCCGAGGTCAAGGTCCCTGTGGAGGGAAGTTTCAGGAAAATAATGCTTCAGTTATGCCTGTCCCAGAACTTCTGGGTGAAAATTCTAGGTCTGCTGGTGGTTTTGTGTGTTTTGTTTTAATTTTTTATAAAGAGACAGGGTCTGGCTACGTTTCCCAGGCTGGAGTGCAGTAGCTATTCACAAGTGCAATCCCACTACTGAGCAGCACAGGAGTTTTGACCTGACCCATCTCCGGCCTGGCTGGTTCACCCCTCCTCAGGCAACCCAGTTGTCCCCTGCTCCCCAGGAGGCCCCCACATTGATGCATAGTGCTCTGCAGCCCAGAACCCCTGGGCTCAAGCAATCCTCCCACATCAGCCTCCCCAGTAGCTGGGAATGCAGGTGTGGGCCACCACACCAGGCTCTAGGTCTGTTTTTACCTGAATCAAACTTGTATTAAATTAAACAATAAGCATGCATACAGTGCTCAACCTAACACCACAGGGCATGGGCGTCAGAGCTCAGCAGATGCTTGGAGACTGAAGAAGGATGAATGAATGAATGAATGAATGGATGGATGGATGGATGGATGGATGGATGGATGGATGGATGGATGGTTACAATTACAATAAGGGAGATGAGGTGAAAGATGATGAGGAAATGCCCTTTCCCTGTCACTTCTCCATGCCTTCACGTGCCTTTCTCACTCCATGTGGAATGTTCTCCTCCCCCTTATTGCCTTAACTATCTCCATTCCTTCTTCAAGATGCAGCTCAAGAACCACTGCCTGCCTCCAGGGAGACTTTCTGAACAGCTCTACTCCCATTTCTCACCCCAGCCTGTATGGGTGTCCCTTCTCTGTACCCCATGGCACCCTGGGCATCCCTCTACCAAAACACTCATCACCTTTGGTTTGTATTTTTTTGCTCATATTCATCTCCCATTCAACTGTGAGCTCCTTACTTAAGGGTATAGGCTGTGCCTCTTATCTCTAAATTCTTATGTAGTGGATTATGATGCTCAAAATATTTTAGCAGAATGAAGGTAAGAATATGACATGGAACCTAAGCCCAGTCCCCAAGTGACTGCATACACCAGGCTCTCACAGCATCTGTGCTTTAGTACTTATAGTGCTCATGCTACTGTCAGCTACTCATAATAGACTGTGAGGGCCTCATGGACCTACATGGCCTGGTGCAAAGTAATTTTGTAATCTGTATTACAAAGGCAGTATGAGACTACTACCTTTGCAGTACTGGGATGAGCAGTTTTCTGCATAGCCAGGCCTGGAATAGTGAAGTATGTCTCAAGGTCAAGTAATGCATTTGCAAATAGTAAATAAACTGTCCCTGGGGAAGGAAAATGTAAATGAGACCTTAGAATATAGTCAATTAGTATGTGGGGGTTTGATAGGCAGAAAAAGATCCCCCCCCCCACCAAAGATATATTCACTTCCTAATCCCTGGAGCATGTAAATATTATCTCATATGGCAAAAGATGTGCTTAAGTTAGGGATCTTGAGAGGAAGAGTTTCTCCTGGATTAGTTGGGTAAGCCTAAATGCAATCATCTGTATCCTCATAAGAGATGGGTAGAGGCCAGGCACGGTGGCTGACACCTGTAATCCAGCACTTTGGGAGGCCAAGGAGGGTGGATCACAAGGTCAGGAGATCAAGACCATCCTGGCCAACATGATGAAACCTCGTCTCTACTAAAAATACAAAAGAATTAGACGGGCATGGCGGCACGTGCTTGTAATCCCAGTTACTCGGGAGGCTGAGACAGGAGAATTGCTTGAACCTGGAAGGCGAAGACTACAGTGAGCCAAGAATGCGCCACTGCACTCCAGCCTGGTGACAAAGCAAGACTCCATCCCAAAACAAAACAAAAAATAAATAAATAAATAAATAAATAAATAAAGACATGGGCAGAGGGAGACGGGCAAAGACACACACAGAAGAGAAAGCAATGTGAAGACAGAGGCAGAGACTGGAATGATGTAGCCATGAGTCAGGTATGACTACAGATGGTAGAAGAGGCTAGGAACAGATGCTTCCCGAGAGCTTCTGGAGGGACTTTTGGCCCTCCCAACACCTTGACTGCAAACTTCTGACCTCCAGAACCATGACAGAATAAATTTCAGTTGTTTCAAGCCACCGAGTTTGCGGTAATGTGTTGGTAGCCACAGGAAACTGATATATGGGAGAAGCCAAAGGCAAGAGAACTTAAATTTGTGGCATGTTGACTGTGTGCCAGGCATTGTGATAGGTACTCTCTGGGTACTCAGTCACTCCACATCACACAGGTTTTGACACTTTCTAATAAACCACATTAAGGAAGGGACATAGAGGAGGTTTCGTGTTGTTGCCTGGGCAAAGCCCCTCTATGACCCTGTGTGATCTGGGCTGATCCCAATTCCTTATGTGAAAATAAGGAATTAGACTAGATGACTTCTAGGGTCATTTTTAGCCCTGACCGTCTATGGAGTGAAACTTTATGGGCTATATCTGAAATGAGACATAGGCTGTCCAAGAGATGGAATTACAAATATTCTTGCTTAGAGAAAACTCTCTGAGAGCTGGAGTAAAAGCCAAGCTGAGCAGATTCCTAGAAGTCAGGAAGCAAAGTTAACTGTTTGGGGACAAATATTGTTGAGTCTTTAACAACCAAAGACAACTAAACCCCCAATCCTTTGAGGATGGTTTCTGAAATATCACCAGAGTCCTGAACTTTTACCAACAAACACCAACACAGTATAGAATTCATTTTCAGTTTTTAAACCTTAAAGCCTGGGAATATGAAAGATATTTTAGGGCTGGGACTTCCATTTCTAGCAACATGACAGATTAGAAAACACTGAAACGTGCCACTACAATGGACAAATGCCCTATTGAATTCATGACTAATCTCACAAAAAAGTATAAGAAATTTCAAAAGACAGGCCTGGCGCGGTGGCTCATGTTTGTAATCCCAGCACGTTGGGAGGCCAAGGCGGGCAGATCACGAAGTCAGGAGATCGAGACCATCCTGGCTAACACGGTGAAACCCCATCTCTACTAAAAATAAACAAAAATTAGCCAGGTGTGGTGGCAGGCACCTGCAGTCCCAGCTACTCGGGAGGCTGAGGCAGGAGAATGGTGTGAACCTGGGAGGCAGAGCTTGCAGTGAGCCAAGATGGCAGCACTGCACTCCAGCATGGGCAACAGAGCGAGACACCATCTCAAAAAAAAAGAAATTTCAAAAGACAAAAAGAAAGAGGAGGAAAAGGATAAGGAGAGAGAAAGGAAAAACAGACCTGGTGAGTGTTGAAGTCGGGGCAATGGTGGCAATCTTGCCAACGAAGCGGTGTGGGTTTAACAGCTTTGGATCTCCATGATGTAGGAAGGAGATCCTGAGACCCCCATTGTGAAGCTGGGACCCTTAAAGGATGACAACACCCTCCATGAGAAAATTCACAAGAAAAAAAAAATCTACTCTAAGAAACAATGGGCCGGCCACAGTGGCTCACGTCTATAATTCTAGCACTTTGGGAGGCCGAGGCAGGTGGATCACTTGAGGTCAAGAGTTCAAGATCAGCCTGTTCAACATGGTGAAACCCTGTTTCTACTAAAAATACAAAAATTAGCCAGGCATGGGGGTGGATGCCTGTAATCCCAGCTACTCAGGAGGCTGAGGCAGAAGAACCGCTTGAACCGGGTGGAGGAGATTGCAGTGAGCCCCGATCGCGCCACTGCACTCCAGCCTGGGTGACAGAGCAAGACTCTATCTCAAAAAAAAAAAAAAAACAAGGAAACAAAAGTTTGTTAACCTAGTCTAAGCTCTGGATAAGTGAGGAAAAACATCTCCCTCAAAATCTGCACTTGTGGGAAAGCCCTCATATGGATTTGAGATTCCGATTTATACTTCTTATAAGATTTAGTAACTCCATATTGAAATATTAACACAAAACCCTTCAAAGATGAGTTCACCATCGAAAATTATGTAACATGAGGAAACAGTCCACTCTAAGCAAGAGTCAAAAGACACAGAAATAGCAAGATTAGAGCTTCAAAAACTTCAGATAATAAAATTTCTATATAGAGGTTATAAAACGTATTTAAAATTATTGCTGTTAAGAAGAAATGGAAATTTCATAAAAGAACAAGATGATAAGAAAAATAATAGAGTAGAAAAAGAGCCAGGTTTACCTTCTAAAATTACAAATATAGTTAATGAAATGAAGAGAAACCTCTATTGATGGGGGTTAGACATCACCTGCCGTTAGACACAGTTGAGAGAGAATTAGTGGATTAGAAGACAGATCTAAGTAGAGATGAGCTGATAATCCCCCTCTCCAGGAAAAAAGCAAAGCTCTGATTTGTAGCATTCGCTGATTTCCGTCGTGTAAATACTCCTACCACAGCCAGTTTCAAGCCACCAATGTGATATTAGTGAATGTGGAGCCGGGAAGAGAGACACACAATCAATTCTCACCAACCAGCATGAGCACAACACTTGAGCCAAGCAAACGACCTAAAAAGCAACACAGAGGGATAAAGAGCTTAAAAAAAAAAAAACAAAAAATGGAAGTAAGGTAAAGATTAAAAATGGGATGAAATAAAAATATCCAGGCCGGGCACGGTGGCTCCCGCCTGTAATCTCAGCATTTTGGGAGGCCGATGTCAGGAGATTGAGACCAGCCTGGCCGATATGGTGAAACCCCGTTTCTACTAAAAATACAAAAAATTAGCCAGGCATGGTGGCAGGCGCCTGTAGTCCCAGTTACTCAGGAGGCTGAGGCAGGACAATTGCTTGAACCCGGCAGGCGGAGGTTGCTGTGAGCCAAGATCACGCCACTGCACTCCAGCCTGGGCGACAGAGTGAGACTCCATCTCAAGAATAAAAAAAAAAACAAAATAAAAATGAAGTAATCCAACATATTTCTCATAGTTCCCAAAGGAGAAAAAAATGACTGAAAATGTTCTAAATCTGATGAAAGATAGGAAGCATCAGGGCCGGGTGTGGTGGCTCATGCCTGTAATCCCAGCACTTTGGCTTTTTAGAAAATTAAGCTTTTGGGTCATGTCCAAATGACAGAGAGAACATGACATTTATGGGGGCGGGCAGAATTTTCTCTCTTAAAACTAAGTATTAGTTAAAAACCAGAAGAAGGCACAGATTCTGCATGTGCTCAGAAAGGGAAGGGCTGATTCTTTTATTCATTCAACAAATATTTATTGAACAGCAGCTGCATTAAAAATGTTCAAAATCATTACAGTCGGCTGGGCATGGTGGCTCACGCCTGTAATCCCAGCACTTTGGGAGGCCGAGGTGGGCGAATCACTTGAGGTCAGGAGTTTGAGACCAGCCTGGTCAACATGGTGAAACCCTGTCTCCACTAAACATACAAAAATTAGCTGCGCATGGTGATGCGTGCCTGTAATCCCAGCTACTCCAGAGGCTGAGGCAGGAGAATCGCTTGAACCTGGGAAGTGGAGGTTGCAGTGAGCCGAGATCGCTCCGCTGCACTCCAGACTGGGGAACACAGTAAGACTGTCTCAAAAAAACAAAAACAGGCAGAGCACGTTGGCTCACACCTGTAATCCCAGCACTGTGGGAGGCCGAGGAGGGTGGATCACGAGGTCAAGAGATCCAGACCATCCTGGCCAACACGGTGAAACCCCGTCTCTACTAAAAATACAAAAATTAGCCAGGCATGGTGGCGGGCGCCTGTAGTCCCAGCTACTCAGGAGGCTGAGGCAGGAGAATGGCATGAACCTGGGAGGCGGAGCTTGCAGTGAGCCGAGATTGCGCCACTGCACCCAGCCTGGGCGACTGAGTGAGACTCCGTCTCAAAAAAAAAAAATTAAAAATAGAATTGCCATGCTAATGGATCAGAATTCATACTGTTAAAATGACCATACTGCCCAAAGCAATCTACAGATTCAATGTAATCCTTATCAAAGTACCAATGTCATTTTTCACAGAATTAGAAAAAGCAATCTTAAAATTCATATGGAACTGAAAAACAGACCAAATAGCCAAAGCAATCCTGAACAAAAAGAACAAAGCTGGAGGCATCACAATATGTGACTTCAAAATATATTACAAGAATATAGTAACCAAACAGTATGGTACTGGTACAAAAATATACACATAGATTGGCCAGGCGTGGTGGCTCACGCGTGTAATCCCAGCACTTTGGGAGGCCGACATGGGTGGATCACGAGGTCAGGAGATCGAGACCATCCCTGGCTAACATGGTGAAACCCCGTCTCTACTAAAAATACAAACAATTAGCTGGGTGTGGTGGTGGGCACCTGTAGTCCCAGCTACTAGGGACGCTGAGGCAGGAGAATGGCGTGAACCCAGGAGGCGGAGCTTGCAGTGAGCCAATCCACGCCACTGCACTCCAGCCTGGGCGACAGAGCGAGACTCTGTCTCAAAAAAAAAAAAAAAAATATATATATATATATATGTATGTATGTATATATATATGTACATACACATACACACACACACACACACACACACACACACACACACAGATCAATGGAACAGAATAGACACCCAGAAATAGAGCCAATTGATATTTGACAAAGCTGACAAGAATATATACAAGGGAAAGGACACCCTCTTCAACAAATGGTGCTGGGAAAACTGGACTGCCATATGCAGAAGAATGAAACTGGACCCCTATCTCTCACCATATACAAAAAAAAAAATCAACTCAAGATGTATTAAAGACTTAAATGTAAGGCCTGAAACTATAAAAATCCTAGAAAAAAACCTTGGGAAAACTGTACTGGACATTGGCCTAGGCAAGGAATTTCTGACTAAGACTTCAAAAACACAGGCAACAAAAACAAAAATAGATAAATGAGACTGCATTAAACTAAAAATCTTCTGCACAGCAAAAGAAATCATCAACAGAGTGAACAGCTTGCAGAATGGAAGAAAATATTTGCAAACTTATTCATCCAGCAAGGGACTAGTATCCAGAACACACAAGGAACTCAAACAACTCAACAACAATGAAAAATAACAAATAATATCAGCAAGAAGTGGGCAAAGGACATGAACAGACATTTTTCAAAGGAAGACATACAAATATCTGACAGGAATATGAAAAAAATGGTCAACATAACTTGTCATGAGAGAAATGCAAATTAAAACCACAATGAGGTATCATCTTACCCTAGTCACAATGGTTATTATTAAAAAGACAGAAAATAACAGATGTTGGCAAGGATGAGGAAAAAGGGGAACTCTTACACACTGTTGTAAGGGGAATGTAAATGAATACAACCTCTATGGAAAACAGTATGGAGATTTTTCAAAAAACTTAAAAAAAAAAAAAAATAGGACTGCCGGGCGTGGTGGCTCACACCTGTAATCCCAACACTTTGGGAGGCTGAGGCGGGCGTATCACGAGATCAGGAGTTTGAGAGCAGCCTGGCCAACATAGTGAAACCCCTTCTGTACTAAAAAATACACAAAAGAAAAAAAAAATGAGCCGGACATGGTGACATGTGCCTGTAGTCCCAGCTACTCATGAGTCTGAGGCAGGAGAATTGCTTGAACCCGGGAAGTGGAGGTTGCAGTGAGCTGAGATCAGGCCACTGCACCCCAGCCTGGGCAACAGAGTGAGACTCTGCCTCGGGGGAAAAAAAAAAAATAGGACTACCATTCAATCCAGCAATCCCACTACTGGATATCTACCCAAAGGAAAAGAAATCAATATATCAAAAATACACCTGCACTAGTATAGTTATTGTGCATTATTCACAATAGCAAAGACATGGTATCAACCTAAATGCCCATCAACAGATGATTAGATAAAGAAAATGTGGTACATATACACAATGGAAGACTATTTGGCCATAAGAATGAAATTACATCTTTTGCAGCAACATGGGTGGGATTGGAGGTCATTATATTAAGTGAAACAAACCACAGAAAGTCAAATATTACATGTTCTCACCGATAAGTGGTTACTAAAAAATGTGTACACACAGACAGAAAGAGTAGAATGATAGATATTGGAGACTCAGAAAGGTGAGAGAGAGTGGGAGTGGGGCAGATGATGAGAAATTACTTAATGGGTACAAAGTATATTGTACCCTAAAAGTCCTGACTCGACCACTACACAATGTGTACACGTAACAAAATTGCACTTGTACCCCATAAATTTATACAATTTTTTTTTTTTTTTGAGACAGAGTCTTGCTTTGTCGCCCAGGCTAGAGTGCAGTGGGGCGATCTCGGCTCATTGCAACCTCCGTCCCCTGGGTTCAAGCAACTCTCCTGCCTCAGCCTCCCTAGTAGCTAGGATTACAGGCATGTGCTACCACCCCCAGCTAATTTTTGTATTTTTAGTAGAGACGGGGTTTCACATGTTGGCCAGGCTAGTCTTGAACTCCTGACCTCAAATGATCCATCCACCTCAGCCTCCCAAAGTGCTGGGATTACAGGACTACAGGATTACAGGCGTGGGCCACCACACCCAGCCTTATACAAATTTTTAAAAAGAAAAAATTTTAAAAATGTTTAAGAAGAAATTGCATACCAAATTTTTCTCCTTTTAAGTAAAGAGAAATAGACATTGTAAAAGGCAATATTTTAAAATTTCACATACCTGAAAAATAAATAATGAAATATATGAAGAAAATAGAATTGCCATTAGAAATCATCCGGGAATTCTGCCTCTGGGAATATACTCAAAAGAATTAGGCCGGGCGCGGTGGCTCATGCCTGTAATCCCAGCACTTTGGGAGGCCAAGGTGGGCAGATCACGAGGTCAAGAGATGGAGACCCTCCTAGCCAACATGGTGAAACCCCGTCTCTACTAAAAATACAAAAAAAAAAAAAAAAAAAAAATTAGCTGTGCGTGGTGGCACGCGCCTGTAGTCCCAGCTACTCAGGAGGCTGAGGCAGGAGAATCACTTGAACCCGGGAGGTGGAGGTTGCAGTAAGCTGAGATCAGGCCACTGCACTTCAGCCTGGCAACAGAGGGAAACTCTGTCTCAAAAAAAAAAAGAAGAATTGAAAGCAGGGTTTTGAAGAATTATTTGTACACCTATGCTCATAGCAGCATTATTCACTATAGGCAAAATGTAGAAGCAATCTAAGTGTCTACTAAGGATAAATGGATAAGCAAAGTACGTATGGTCTGTATGTACAATGAAATTTTTTTCTTTTCCTCAAATTCCTCTGATACAATGCAATATTATTCATCCGTAAAAAGGAAGAAAATTCTGACATACGCCACAACATGAATGAACCTTGAGGACATTATGCAAAGTGAAATAAGCCAGCCACAAAAAGACAAATGCTGTATGATTCCACTTATATGAGATACTTAGAGTAGTCAAAATCATAGACAGAAAGTAGAAGGATGGTTTCCAGGAGCCTAGAGGGAAGAATGAGAAGTTATTGTGTAATGAATATAGAGTTTCAGTTCTGCGAGATGAAGAGTTCTGGAGATGGATGGTGGTGATGGTTGTACAACCACATGAATGTACCTAATACCACTGAACTATATACATAAAAATGGTTAAGATAGTAAATTTTGGCCAGGTGCGGTGGCTCACGCCTGTAATCCCAGCACTTTGGGAGGCCGAGGGGGTGCAGATCACCTGAGGTCAGGAGTTCAAGAGCAGCCTGGCCAACATGGTGAAACCCCATCCCTACTAAAAATACAAAAATTAGCTGGACATAGTAGTGGACGCCTATAATCCCAGCTACTCAGGAAGCTGAGACTGGAGAATTGCTTCAGCCCAGGAGGCGGAGGTTGGAGTGAGCTGAGATCGCCCCATTGCACTGCAGCCTGGCAACAAGAGTGAAACTCCGACTCAAAAAGAAAAAAAAGATAGTAAATGTTATGTTATATGTATCATAGCACAATAAAAAATAGGGGGGTGTAGAAATCTGTACACAAATGTTTACGGTGGCTTTGTTCATAATTTTCCATAACTGGAAACAACGAAGTGTCCTTCAACTGGTGAATGGGTAAACAAATTGTGGTAACTACTCCTTAGCAATAAATAGGAACAAACTACTGATACATGCACCAACATGGATTAATCTCTCACGGACCATGTTAAATGAAAGAAGCCAGACTTACAAGACTAAATACTGCAAATAGGGTATGATTACAGTCATATGAATTTTGGAAATATCAAAACTACAGAAACAGATAAAAGATCAGTGGCCACCAGGGGCTAGGAGGTGGGGAAAGATTTGACTACAAAGGAGCATGGTGATTTTGAGGGTGACGAAACTGTTCTATAGTTTGATTGTGGTGGTTACATGACTCTACACTTTTGTGAAAACTCAGAGAACTGTATGTGAAAGGGTAAATTTTACTGTCTGTAAATTAACCTCAATAAATCTGACTTTTGACAGAACAATAATAAAATTGAGCCATGTGGTGCTTCCATGACACACATCTGAAACAAAATCACATAGAAAGGTTGAAAGAATGGAAAAAGATAAACACTAACACTAACCAAACAAACACTAACCAAAAGAAAGGTGGAATAGCTATATTAATATCAGACAGATTGAAGGCAAAAAGCATTGGTAAAAATGAGAGTCATTACATTAAAGGAACAATTCCCTAGAAAGATTCAGTATTTCCTTTTTTTTTTTTTTTTTTTTGAGACACAGTCTCACTCTGTCGCCCAGGCTGGAGTGCAGTGGTGCGATTTCAGCTCACTGCAAGCTCCGCCTCCGAGGTTCATGCCATTCTCCTGCCTCAGCCTCCTGAGTATCTGGGACTACAGGCACCTGCCACCACGCCTGGCTCATTTTTTGTATTTTTAGTAGAGATGGGGTTTCACTGTGGTAGCCAGGATGGTCTTGATCTCCTGACCTCGTGATCCGCCCACTTCGGCCTCCCAAAGTGCTGGGATGACAGGCGTGAGCCACCACACCCGGCCGAAAGATTCAGTATTTCTAAACACTAATAACAAAGGCTCAAGATATACAAAGCAGGCCGGGCACGGTGACTCACGCCTGTAATCCCAGCACTTTGGGAGGCTGAGGCGGACAGATCACTTGAGGTCAGGAGTTCAAGACTAGCCTGGCCAACATGCTGAAACCTCATCTCTACTAAAAATATAAAAATTAGCCAGGCGTGGTGACACCTGGATGTAGTCCCAGCTAACTCAGGAGGCTGAGGTAGGAGAATCGCCTGAATCTGGGAGGTGGAGGTTGTAGTGAGCTGAGATCTCACCACTGCAATCCAGCCTGGGTGACAGAGCAAGGCTCTGTCTTAAAAAAAAAAAAAAAAAAAAAAAAAAAGAAAGAAATATATATATATATATACACACACACACACACACACAGCAAAATTTGACAGAATTACATGAAGAAAGTGACAAATTCACCACCATTATAGAAAAACGTAGCTCTCTTAGTAATGGGTCATTAATAAGCAGACAAGAAGTAGTGAACATATAGAAGATCTGGAAAACACAATTAAAAAGCTTAATTCAACAAGTATAGATAGAGTCCTGCACCAATTAGAGAATACATTATTTTTGAGCATACATAGAACACTTGCAAAAAAAAAAGGCTACAAACAAGTCTACAATTTTTTAACTAGGCCACAATTTTTTAACCAGGCCACAATTTTTTAACCAAATTTAGAAATGAACTTAGTTACAAATAGGCAACTTTAAAAATTTCAGGCCGGGTGCAGTGGCTCACGCCTGTAAGCCCAGCACTTTGGGAGGCCGAGGCAGGCAGATCACGAGGTCAGGAGATCGAGACCATCCCAGCTAACATGGTAAAACCCTGTCTCTACTAAAAATACAAAAAATTAGCTGGGCGTGGTGGCGGGCGCCTGTAGTCCCAGCTACTCGGGAGGCTGAGGCAGGAGAATGGCATGAACCCGGGAGGCGGAGCTTGCAGAGAGCCGAGATCGCACCACTGCACTCCAGCCTAGGCGAAAGAGCGAGACTCAGTCTCAAAAAAGAAAAAAAAAGTTTCAAACTTTTGAATTTTTAAATGCATGTAGGTTCAGAAATAACTCAAAATGGAAGTTAGAAAATTTATAAAACAAAATATGTTACATATCAAAATTGGTA
Organism: Pongo abelii; assembly: GCF_028885655.2. NCBI lineage: Eukaryota > Metazoa > Chordata > Mammalia > Primates > Hominidae > Pongo > Pongo abelii. Next base: position 6,165,441 of record NC_071995.2, read on the forward strand.
CAGCTGGGCACAGTAGCACAGACCTACAATTCCACTAGGGAGGCTGAGGCAAGAGGTTTGCTCGAGCCCAAGAGTTCAAGACCAGTTTGGGCAAATTACCAACACCTTATCTCTAAATACACACACACAGAGACACACAGACACACACACACACACACACATATATATACACACACAACGTATATAATTACATATATACATATATACACACATATACACTATATATATGTATTTACACAGATACACACACACACATATACAGTGCAGCTAAAGTGATATTTAGAGGGAAATTTATAGCCCTAAATGTACGTATTGGACAATAAAATCAGTGCTGCAGAAAACCAAAAAATAACCTATCATGCTGTTTTCCAATATGGTACATTCCAATGAAAGGAACAGTCAATTGTTTCTCTGCATGTTTACTCTCTAATCAGAAAGTGGTTGGGTCATAAGGAAGAAAGATAACTTATATATAAGTGTTTAGCTTTGGCAAGAGAACATCACTAATTGAATGTTTATGTAATTAAAGAAGATTGAAATATTCATCTTTAGTGTTTTCTTTTTTTTTTTTTGAGACCGAGTCTCGCTCTGTCGCCCTGGAGTGCAGTGGCACCATCTCAGCTCACTGCAAGTTCTGCCTCCCGGGTTCACGCCATTCTCCTGCCTCAGCCTCCCGAGTAGCTGGGACTACAGGCACCCACCACCACGCCTGGCTAATTTTTTGTATTTTTAGTAGAGACAGGGTTTCACTATGTTAGCCAGGATGGTCTCAATCTCCTGACCTCATGATCCACCCGCCTCGGCCTCCCAAAATGCTGGGATGACAGGGGTGAGCCACTGCGCCTGGCCTAGTGTTTTCACATTATCCATATTACCTTCTATTGCTCATGAACGCACACATGCACACACACATAAACTGGTCTTTTTGGATGGTGTGGAGGACCACTCCATAGATTTTATCCACTCCACTGTAATGGGCTGAGGAGGATCGACTCAAACTACCCAGCATTGACCAACCATCTGCCACGTGCAAGTTGCTACAGAGAATTCAAAGTTGAACGAAGTCAGCTTTGAGGAGCTCTAAGACCTGGTTTAACTAGAGGTCTAGGCATTGGAATGGAATGCAAAGAGATAAGGCTGGCAACATAAATTGAGGTGAGGTCACAGTGAGGCTTGAATGCCAGGGAAGGCATGTTAGTGAAGATTTATGAGCAAGGAAATAAAAAGCATGGCCACACTTTAGGGAAATGGTATCCCAGAACATCTTACCTTCTTGGGTCATAAAGTCATCTTCAGCAAAGATGTTAAAGTTGCCACACAGCCCGCAGGTCTTGTTGAAGTATCTGTCTGACAGCAGGACTTGAAAGTTACCGCTGCCATCGATCCTGGCCACAAAGCCATAGGCCTCACCGGACAGCTTGTAGTACCCAGCCTCAGTTTCCAGATACAGCCCTTTGGAGGCATAGGGCATGGAGACTCTGCAGGGCAAAGGCTAAGTTCAGAAGTGGGCTTCTCACGCATTTTCTGGATGTCTCTCCCACCTTCTAACCCCAACCCCATGTTGTAGGGTTCAGACCATGGTGCAAAGTGGCTGAGGACCTAGACCAGCAATCAGGAGACCTGGCTCTCACCCAGCCCTGCTACTCACTTCCTTGGAACATTTGCTTCCATTCTCTGGGCCCCAGCTTCCTCATCTAAAAATGAGGGGGTTGTGCCAGGGGATCCCTAGGGTACTTTCTAACTCAGATATTCTGGGCTTACCTTTGGTCCCCCTGTGTCACAGTACCATTGACAAACAAATGGATGTCAAAAAATTCCCCAAGATACACGGAGAGGCTCACTCTCTTGCCATTCTGGAAGTCCCCTGAAAGAGAAAAAAGTCAACAGTAATGATTATTACTCCCCTCAAAAAATGAATACATTGATTAAGAACCATTATCTACATAACCTTTTCTCAGCAGAAAATGCCCCAAAGTCTTTACAAGTGAGCAACAAAAATCTCCCTAAAAATCTCATTTTCTCACCCATTTTCCCATTCATCTAAAAATAATTATTGAGTGACTTCTGGATACACAGCCCTCAGGTGGGCTCTTATGTATCACAAAAGAAAAATCTAAAAGCATGATCTCTTGCTTCTGGGAGTTTACAACCTGCATATAAATAGAAGACAAACATGTGACAATTGAGTATACTGTAAGGCAGCAAACAAAAAGGCAACACTGTGAGTTACTGGTAACAGGTGCTCTAGGAGAGTGCTATTTATTCATTCATTCATTCATTCATTCATTCATTGAGACAGGGTTGTGCTCTGTTGCCCAGGCTGGGGTGCAGTGATGTGAATATGGCTCACTGCAGCTTCTGCCTCCTGGGCCCAGGCAGTCCTCCCACCTCAGCCTCCGGGGTAGCTGGGATCACAAGTATGTACCACCACACCCAGCTAATTTTTTTTTTCTTTTTGTAGAGACAAGATCTTACCGTGTTGCCCAGGCTGGTCTTGAGCTCCTTGGTGCAAGTAATTACAGGCATGAGCCACCCCTTCCAGCCTAGCAGTGCTATTTAAAATGGTATCAGCTGGGCACAGTGGCTCACGCCTGTAATCCCAGCACTTTGGGAGGCCGAGACGGGCGGATCACGAGGTCAGGAGGATCGAGACCATCCTGGCTAACACGGTGAAACCCCGTCTCTACTAAAAATACAAAAAAAAAAAAAAAATTAGCCAGGCGAGGTGGCTGGCATCTGTAGTCCCAGTTCTTTGGGAGGCTGAGGCAGAAGAATGGTGTGAACCCAGGAGGCGGAGCTTACAGTGAGCGGAGATCGCGCCACTGCACTCCAGCCTGGGTGACAGAGCGAGACTCCGTCTCAAAAAAAAATAAAAAATAAAAATAAATAAATAAATAAAATGGTATCTTAGGACAGCCCAAGTCAGAATCCCTGGGCTGTTTGTTTAAAATGGAGATTCATAAGCTCCACTTAAGTTTACTGAATTTGATTATCCAGGAGTTTACAGATCGTGTGGGTCAAATGCCTTACACAGCGCATGGAATTAACAAGGACACACTAAATGGTTGACAATGGAAATGTCTGAAGATCCAGACACATGATAAAATAGGCTCTGAGAATGGTGTGACTGTGAGGGCTGAACAGGGTGACAAGGGTGATGGGATGGTGGCTGGCATGAAAGGGGAAACATAGGCAAGAGACATTTTTCACAGCGTGACCAAAGCTTAGCAAACCTCACCTAGTTTCTGAGAACTGCTACTCATGGTGGGTCTTTGATATTCAAAGATAACTAATTGGTCATAAGAATCAAAAGACCCAGAAGGTAAAATAGAGTCTGGTCTCAAGCCTTGGAGACTGAGAAATTAATGGAAATAGGGAAGATAGGGGCAGCCAGAGAAAACAAAGAGCTGACGTGTGGGGCACGATGCCTTGAGGTCCTGAAGGAATGGGGCATAGGACTCAGGAGTAAAGTTGGTCTTAAAAATGAGCAAATCTCTCTTCTCCTAGAAGGGAGAGGGGAGTGTGGGCTTCTTCTCAGCAAGAAGAAGCTAAGATGTCTGTGGAACCAAGCCCAGAAGACCTGGCAGATCTGTTGACTCAAGGTGTTGCTGCCATGGCCAGAACCGCAAAAACAGGAGCTGGGGCAGGGGTCTCCTCACTCCTAGCCAGGAGAAGAAGAGTCCCCAGCAGGGCTCTGGGCTGAACTGAGGCTGCAGGAGGACAACCACACACACAGACACATACACACACACACACACCACACGCACACACACCATGCACACACACAGCATGCACCCTGGAACACACAAACACTCCAAACCAACCCGAATGAGCTACAGAATAGACTTGTTTCTGGTGGAAATTCAGTGAGGGCTCTCCCATGTAAATAATAAGTCTATTCTAGGAATAGTCTTGAACGATATGCCAGCAGCAGCAGCCACCAGGAAAGACACACAGACCACTCACAGTTCATAAACCACATTCTGCAGAGCTCCACGTCAACACAACTGGGAGAAAATGGAGATGCCCGCCAAATGAAAGGGTACTTGTCTTGTTTGAGCTGAGGCGTCTCCCTTGCTCCACATTCCCACCTAGAACAGTTTTTACAGCAAGCAAACCTTTAGAAGCTGAACAAACTTACTGACAGCAAGAAATTGGCCAAAGAAAAACAAACAACTGGAAAAGTGATTGCATAGAGAAACTTTCTTTTTTTTTTTTTGAGACAGAGTCTTGCTCTGTTGCCCAGGCTGGAGTGCAGTGGTGCGATCTCGGCTCACTGCAAGCTCAGCCTCCCGGGTTCACGCCATTCTCCTGCCTCAGCCTCCCATGTAGCTGGGACTACAGGGGCATGCCACCACGCCCAGCTAATTTGTTGTATTTTTAATAGAGACGGGGTTTCACCATAGCCAGGATGGTCTCGATCTCCTGACCTCATGATCTGCCTGCCTGGGCCTTCCAAAGTGCTGGGATTACAGGCATGAGCCACCGTGCCCTGCAAAGTAACTTTTTTTTTTTTTTTTTCAGTAATGGTAGAATCTGAGTGAGGAGTATATGGATCTTGAAGTCTTTCAACTTTTCTGTATGTTTGAAAATTTCCATAAGAAAATGTTGAAAAACCAAACAAATGGGACAACCAGGTAACAACCTCCAGTTTGCACCCTCTCCCATCCAGGGCCCTAGGCATTTGCACTGGGCCCAAGACCAAATCCCTCCCTCAGCTTTTTCTGGGGCTGGCGCTCTGAACACGACACACAGCCCAGAGTGGGCCCATGCGACAGGGCAGGGAACCACTCCACACTCCTCACTGGAGACCTGCCAGAGCAGAAGCCTCCACCTGCCGGATGGCAGACAAATGAACGCACGAGGTCTGGGCTCAGGCGTCTGTGTCCCTATTACCACTGAGCCTGTCTCCCCATCAGTGAATCCTCCTTCCATCCCATCTCACAGGGAGTTCTGCCTCGTCTTCACTGGGTAACTCGACCAATATGTCACCTCTGAGCCAAAGGCGTCTCCCTCCTGGAAACGGGAAAGGAACCCCCCGTGAGCCCCTCCTTGGCGTTTCTCCTTCTCCTGGGGATGCAGAAAGGGTGGGTGGGACCAAGTCTGCCAGGGACTGTGGCTGAAGGATGGGTAGGGAACGCTTCAGAGGCAGCCACGCAGCTTGGGGTTGGCATGACCCTGCAGCTGTAGATCTACAGCTCTTAGAGACTTCCAAAGATGCAAAATCACTTAAGCAAGGTACTCGTTCCACAAGAGGCAGAGCTGAGCGGGTGCCACAGGGGAGCCCGGAGGTTGCTATGGCTATAAGTTTGAAAAGTAAGGCCTGCAAGGCTGAATAAACCAAGAATTCAGCAGCAGCAGAAAAATCAAACAGGAGGGAACCAGGAGAAGTGTGTGGGAGGAAAGGAGAGCCCCAGCCCTCCTAGAGTAAATAACAGAGGAACCCGTCCACACAGGCTGCGGGACTCGGGGCTGGCCAGGCAGCAGACCCTGGAGTAACTTGCCCATCATCACAGAGCTAGTCAGTGATGAACAGCTGGGACTCAAGCGAGTGCTGTTTTAAGTATGTTAAGGGCTTGCTCTGGGCGGCCCCAGGAAAGACCAGCAACAGGAAGTCCAAGGGGCGGCCCAGGGCTGAGCCCGTGTGAGGCAGCTCCAGGCAGTCAGGGGAGGTGGGCTTGGCTGCCCTGGGAGCTTCACCTACTGCAGGAACTGGGGCTCCTGAAAGGGATGATTCAGGTTCTGGTAACCAGCCCCCACCCACCCAGAGACAAACCAAAAACAGAAGTCTAAGGGCAGGAGCGGGGCTGCATCGTGTAGATGCAGTGAGAATTGAACCGCATGGCAAGGAGAATTCCTGGCCCTGGATGGCTGAGGGGGCTTGAAGAGCAGTCAGTCCACAGCCAGAGCAGGGGAGTGGCAAGGGAATTTGGGATTTTGTTTTCTTTTGTTTTGAGGTCTTGCTCTGTCGCTCAGGATGACATGTAGTGATATGATCACAGCTCACTTCACCCTCAAACTCCTGGGCTCAAGCAATCCTGTTGCCACAACTTCCCAAATAGCTGGAACTACAGGTGTGTGCCACCATGCCCAGCTCATTTTTGTATATTTTTGTACAGATGGGGGTCTCGCTATGCCGCCCAGACTGGCCCCGAACTCCTGGGCTCAAGCAATCCTCCGGCTTCAGCCTCCCAAAGCATTGGGATTACAGGCACGAGCAACTATGTCCAGCCTGGCAATGAGATTTTTCAAAGTGTGATCTGGGGAAGCCTGTAATTCAGAAAAACATACTATGGCAGCAGGAAGGATCTAAATAAGCAGTTCTTAACCTCTTTTGCTCAGAAAGCACAGTAAAAACACAACTTACTTTATGTTACTTTATGACTCAGGACACACACACACACGTTTCATATCATATTTACCCTTGCTGTGTGCCATGCACTCTGATATTTTCTGATGTTTTCTATACTATTCTATTCTGTCTTTTTAAATGCTAGTTATAACCACTCAACTAATTTTAGGACCCATGGCTCACGACTCAGTTCGGAAAACAATGATCTAGGCTGACTTCATTTTACAGATGGAGAAACGAAGGCCTAGGTTTACAACAGGATTTCTCCACTGCATCACTATTTCATTCAGGGCCAGACACTTCCCTGTGCATGGTGGGAGAACCAGCAGCCTCCTGGCCTCTACCCACTAGATACCAGCAGCACCCACCCCACAGTTGTGACAACCCAAAATGTCTCCAGACACTGCAAAATGTCCTCAGGGGGAAAATCACCCCGACTGAGAATCCCTGGTTTCCACTGTGGAAATGGAGCAGAGCCTACACTCAGGCTTTTTTGACTGTCCAAATCCCCTTTTTGCAACACAAAGCTGCGTAACAGGGCATCGGAGTGTTCTAGATTGCACTCATCACTAATGCAGGGAGAACTCCAGATCAGCCTTGCATTTTATTTGCCTCATTCCCTCGATGCAGAACTCAGGGGGATCAGCTGATGTGCAGCCATTAGGAAAACGAGCCATTAGAAATTGCCGGTGAGCCCAGGAGAGACCCCTGCACTCCACAGACCTCCAGGTTAGCACTTCCTATAACTCTTAAGAAAAGAGGGGCTGGCTGTCACCCCAAAGAGGCAAGACAAGCCAGCGAAGCTCTCCCAGAGGCTCCCACCAGGCCTATTGAACGCAGTGATTAAGGCGCTGAGTGAGGAGTAAGCTCCTAGCCCACGTATTAGAGAGAGAGGAATTCTGGGACCTTCAGAAGCAGGCCAGGAGCCGGAACTACAGTCAGATCTGGGCGCTTTCTTAGGCTTTAGTGTGGAACTCATTCATCTGCATTTCCAATAAACACTCTACCTTCTACGCCTGTGATTCTGGTGCAGGTGACCCTCCCTCCAAACTGAGAACAGGGGTCTGGTCTGACCATGCCACGGAAACTAAGGCTCCCCGGGGGAAGTGACTCAGCAGGCTGTTGGTTGTTGATGGCTCTCTCTTGGCAGGTCTGGGAGCCAGATCCTGCAGCCATAGCTTAGGAAGAGCAGTCTCCACGGAGCAGCAGGAACCAGGACTCCCACAGTCTCTCTCTGGCCTCTGTGCTGCCTGGCATAGAGCCGTGTCGCCTTGGCCTCGAACCCTGGATCCTGCCTCACCAGGAGACAGAATCAAGGACAGGGGCCTCGCCTTGGCACCAGGTGGCCCTTCGTGTGCGTACATAAACACTTTACCCAGGATATGAATAAGGTCCACAGGCACTCGGGAGGAATGTGGATGTGCGATTTACGGTCAAGGAGACAGGATGTCATTGGAGAACAATGGAACAGAAGGTGGGCATGTGCACGGAAACTGAAACTGCAGGGCCCAAGTCCTGGGTTCCCTCCCCTGACCCAGTGCCCCTGGCTGCCGTGATGCACCAGTGCCAGCCCACCCCCCTCTAATTCTTCCTCTTCTCCTACCCCAAACCTGCCACCACCACCAACAGCAGGCAAAACAGCCACCCATTCTCTATGACGTTAGCAGCACGGTTTTGGTGAAAATGAAACCAATTTACATTAAGGTGTGTTTGATCCGTAACCTTGTTTAGGCAAACAATCTCCCAGAAAATGGACACTTCACAAGGGCAAGTAGCTTATAAGAAAAGAATAGCGACCTGGCGGGGAATCCCACCAAGGGGTTTTGAGGGAGACAGGCCTTCCATGGTCCTTCAAATTCCTCTGTGGGAACTGAAACCCAGAAAACGATGGCCCGAGAGGCCAGACCTCTAGTGCAAACCTGTGTGGATTATGAGGGGGAGATGAAACTGAAGTGACCCTGACCTCACGGAAATGCCTGGGGGCCCAGCAGCCCCTGCCTCTGCACAGCGATTCCAAGTGAACACCCCATGTTAAGCTGGCTGCTTTCAATAACTCAGCTTGGCTAAGCAGTCACATTTTCAGATGACCTGTCTCCCTTGATGCTCACAGTATCTCCATTTTAAAGATGAGGAACTGAGGCCGAGGCAGACGAATCACCTGAGGTCAGGAGTTCAAGACCAGCCTGACCAACATGGAGAAACCCCATCTCTACTAAAAACACAGAATTAGCAGGGTGTGGTGGTGCATGCCTGTAATCCCAGCTCCTTGGGAGGCTGAGGCAGGAGAATCACTTGAACCGGGGAGGGGGAGGTTGCAGTGAGCCGAGATCGCACCATTGCACTCCAGCCTTCCAGCCTGGACAACACGAGCGAGACTCCATTTCAAAAGATGAGGAGTTGGAGGCTAAGACAGCGCAACTGTCCTCGGAACACTCAGTGAAGAGGGAGAGCAGAGGAGAACACGGGTTTTCCGACTGCAACTCTGGCTCTGTCTGTGCTTCCATTCCCTGCTGGGGGCAGAGCCACCCAGTTCTGTGGGACGGAAACCGACCAGTGAGCACGAGTTGATGAGCCCAGTGCTGGACGGGTGGAACAGGCAAGAGGGCTTCCTGAAGGAGGTGACAGAGACAGCCCAGAGGCACCAGCACACGCTACATGTCCCCACCTGGGAGGGCTACCCTGACATGGGGAGGGGTCTGGAGTTGGGCTCAAAGAGGGGAAGGGAGCTTTTTCAACATGCTGACTTGGCTCTCTGAGCCCAGAACATGAACTCTGTGCCTGGGACTAAGGTATTAGTATGTGTTGTTTACCAGCCCGTCTTGGGGCAGGGAGTCCAGAGCAGAGCTAAACTAACACAGATTATGGAGTCCAGACAGCAATCCACCCCCCGACCCCCGCCCCCAACCCGGGCACTACAGTGTCTCCATCAAAATCTTCCTCTGGTCACTTTTTTTTTTTCTTTTTGAGACAGAGTCTCACTCTGTGCCCAGGCTGGAGTGCAATGGCGCAATCTCGGCTTACCGCAACCTCCACCTCCCAGGTTCAAGTGATTCTTGTGCCTCAACCTCCTGAGCAGCTGGGATTACAGGCGCCCACCACAACGCCTGGCTAATTTTTGTATTTTTAGTAGAGACGGGGTTTCGCCATGTTGGCCAGGCTGGTCTCGAACTCCCAACCTCAGGTGATCCGCCCCCCTCGGCCTCCCAAAGTGCTGGGACTGCAAGCGTGAGCCATTGCACCCGGCCTCCCCCGGTCACTTCTAACCCTCCATTCCCACTGACAACCCCACAGCCATCACAGGTAGGGGTCTGTATCAGCTCTGCTGTGATTTCTAAAATGGGAAAATCCACTTTAAATAAAATCTGGGGTCACCAAAGTAGGGAGGGCATGAGCCTTCAGCTTCCCAGGGGCAGGTGTTTGGGGGTTCTCTCCAGCTGCTCTTCCAGCTCCTCCCCAGCTGCAGCCTCTGAAGCAAGTTGGGACCCTCACGGTTGGTGTTGAGGATGACTTTCTTGATTTGTCATGCCCCGGGGCATCTCTGGCGTTTTCACTACCTCCCTGGTTGCCACGGCCAAGGCCACTCCGCCTCCTACATCTCTCCTTTTCAGGACCGTCTTGGCAAAGAACCAGTTTCCTCTCACCACCTCCCTGCTGCACAAGGCCCTATACTAGTTCCTCACAGCCTGCGGAATCAACTCAAATTCCCCATCAGACCCCAAGACCCTACACTGCAGCCTCACCCGATGGCCCAGCCTCTCAGCCTACTCTCCTCCAGTCCCGCGCCCTCAAAGTCTGGTTACCCACTCTAAGAGCAGCAGCAGCAGCTGGGAGATTGTTAGACATGAAATTTTCAGGCCCCCTTCCAGATCTACTGAGTCAGAACTCCAGGGGCAGAGCCCAGCAATCTATTTGTCACAGCCCTCCGGGTGGTCCTGATGCAGCCTGGAGTCTGGCAACTGCTGCTCCAGCCACACTGACCTCCCCAGGGCTCCACGTCAGGAGTACGTGCCCCTTCCAGCCTCCCCATTTCTCATGCTGTCCCCACGGCATGCAGCACCCTCCCCCGTCCTCTCTGGCCAATCAAAGCTCCTTCCCCAGGGCTCCTCACACACACTCTGTAAACATCTTCAGGCCAGGTGTGGTGGCTTATGCCTGTAATCCCAGCACTTTGGGAGGCCGAGGCGGGTGGATCACCTGAGGTCAGGAGTTCGAGACCAGCCTGGCCAACATGGTGAAACCCCATCTCTACTAAAAATACAAAAATTAGCCAAGCATGGTGGCACCTGTAATCCCAGCTATTGGGAGGCTGAGACAAGAGAATTGCTTGAACCCGGGAGGCGGAGGTTGCAGTGAGCCAAGATCGCACCACTCACTGCACTCCAGCCTGGGCGACAGAGAGAGACTCCGTCTCAAAAATAAATAAATAAATGCATAATCTTCAGCACAACAGAGAACTCAGTGAGCTATGCACCAGGAAACACAGATGAGTGAGACATGCTCCTTGTCCCTCAGGAGCTCATGGAGGAGTGGGAAGGATGGCAGTGCCCAGAAGTCATATGTGGTAAGTTTCCCAGCAGAGTCAGGGCAGGTAGCAAAGATGGCCTCAGGGAGAGAGCAGAAATGCGGGGAGCTCACAGCTATAGCCAGGTGCTAGACAGAGCCTAGCCCAGTGCTGGGCACACGGAGGACCCTGCGTCAGTCCCCGCTGACTGATGGAGCAATGACCCCAGGAGCCCTACAGCCCAGATCTCAGGTAAGTGTCTGGGTGTTGCCAAAGACTCCCTCCTTGACCAAACTTGAGTGGGGCACATCTGAGCCCTCTTCTAGATTAAGCCTTGGCCTTGGGCTCTGTCCTTGGCCTGCTCAATCCAGTTTTTTTGTTTTTTGTGGTTTTTTTTTTTTTTTTTTGAGATGGAGTCTCGCTCTGTTGCGCAGGCTGGAGTGCAATGGCACGATCTCGGCTCACTGCAACCTCTGCCTCTCGGGTTCAAGCAACTCTCTGCCTCAACCTCCCTAGTGGCTGGGATTACAGGTGCGCACCACCATGTCCGGCTAATTTTTTGTATCTTTAGTAGAGATGGGGTTTCACTCAAACTCCTGACTCATGATCCACCCGCCTCGGCCTTCCAAAGTGCTGAGATTACAGGTGCTCAGCCACCGAGCCCGGCCTCAGTCCAGTTTTAACAAGAATCCTGCTGGGTCAATTTAGAAAAATGCCTCCACCCTCAATATGTGATCAGCAAGACTGCCTGCCTTCAGCAAGACTCCTGTCAAGCTGGGTTAACCAGAATCCCTCTTACTCCTGACATCTCCTCTTTGTAATTTTCTACCGCTGACTCCCTACCCTCCTCCTTGGCCCTAAATCTTCACTTTTCCTTGTTGTATTCAAAGTTGAGCCCTCTCTCTCTCCCCCTCTGCAAAACCCCCATGGCAGCAGTCCCTCTTGAAAGTCTTCCTTATTTGCTTTAACAAGTGTCATGAATATTTTTTCTTTAACAGCATGAGCCTGTCCATTGCCATCTCCATTCCAAGGCTGGGGTCCCCACGTTTGCTAGGTTTTTGGCATCCCTCCCTCACACGCCACACACATTGGTTACTTTTTAGTATGTGGAGGTCACCAAACCATAATCCTCCGTCCCTGCCCCTCCCAACCTTGGCAAGCGTCCTCTCTCCTTAGTCCAGACAAATGTTCTGTCAGCCTGAGAGGCCTGGGATCAAAATCCAGCTCTACCTTTCTTTTTTTTGAGACGGAGTCTCGCCATATCGCCCAGGCTGGAGTGTATATCAGCTCACTGCAACCAGGTTCAAGCGATTCTCCTGCCTCAGCCTCCCAAGTAGCTGGGATTACAGGCACACACCACCACACCCAGCTAATTTTTGTATTTTTAGTAGAGATGGAGTTTCACCATGTCGGCCAGGCTGGTCTCAAACTCTTGACCTCAGGTGATCCACCCACCTCGGCCTCCCAAAGTACTGGGATTACAGGCATGAGCCACCATGCCCAGCCTCAGCTCCACCTCTTATTGTCTGTCAGGCCTTGGAAGGATTATGCAACCTCCAAGAGCCTTGATTCTCCACTGGTAAAACTGGGATGACTACAGCTACATCCCAGGGCTGTTGTGGGGATGCAGGGACATGGCAGGGACAGTACCAGCCCTTCTCCAGGAATACAGGAAGTCCTCAGCATAAGCTGATGTTCTGATCCACAGGCCACCAAGAAAACAATAAGTCTTCCCTTTGGCAAGGAGTTTTACACGTTCCAAAGCACCTTCTCTAGTTCATCATTCGCCTTGATGCTGTGCCTGGACCCAGAGCAACGGACACAGTGAACTACCAAAGATGAAGACTCTCTTCATCCATCCCACCCGGCTCCCATGGGGAGAGACCTGGGGAAAGCCAAGAGGGGCTACGTGTCACAGAAAGGCTGTTCCTCTCCTTGTTCTCAGCAGTGACCTTTCGGCTCAGACACTGTCCCGAGAGCAGGAATCCTCCCCCACGCCAGGGCTGAGCTCAGCCAGCCCTCCCTCTAAATTCCTCCTTGCACTGCCCAGAACTCACCAATAATCGAGAAGGAGCGTTTCTGGCAGTCCCCTGCCAGGAGGTAACTGCAGTATCCCGCAAAGCTGTACATGCTCCCATCAAAGGTGTTGATGAAGTCACTTCCGAAGAGGCTGCATCGGGCCATGGATGACCTGCCGCGAGTTCCTTCTGCACAAAGGGTCCCTGGAGGGAGAGGTCACAGGTTGGGCTGGTGATCTCAGGCCACAACTGGGACCATCAGCTCAAACCTCTCTGGCCTCAAAGAAATTACACTGCCTCTGACAGAAATTGGGCTGTGGGGAGGTATTTTCCATCCTAAATGAGACTAAAGCTGTTGCTTTCAGCTCCCAGATATGACCCCAGACTCACAGCAATAACTAAGGAACAGTTTTTCAGGAAATCTATTAGTTTTAATGACATTTACTTACCGATTTAAAATGTCATCATGTTCATTATTAAAAATTTGGAGGATGCAGAAGAAAACGCAAAGAAGCTGGCCGGGCGTGGTGGCTTATGCCTATAATCCCAGCACTTTGGGAGGCTGAGGTGGGCAGATCACCTGAGGTCAGGAGTTCAAGACCAGCCTGCCCAACATGGCAAAACCCTGTCTCTACTAAAAATACAAAAACTAGCTGGGTGCAGTGGTGGGCGCCTGTAATCCCAGCTACTTGTGAGGCTGAGGCAGGAGAATCACTTGAGCCCGGGAGGCAGAGGTTGCAGTGAGCCAAGATCGTACCACTGCACTCCAGCCTGGGCGACAGAGCGAGACTCTGTCTCGAAAAAAAAAAAAAAAAAGAAAAAGAAAAGAAAACACAAAGAAGTTAAAACCATCTGTAACCCAACATTCAGCGATGGTTAGTTAACATTTCAATGTTCATCTTTCCATTTTGTTGTATAGCATATATACAGCTGTGGGTTTTTTATAAATTGGTGACCACCTTGTGCAAACTACCTATAACCTCTGTTTATTTCTCAATAGATTGTAAATAATTTGTCATGCTATCGTATATACTTCCAATATGTGGTTTTTAGTGGCTGCACCATATTTTGCATCTGAATGTCTATAATATAGCCCTCTATTGTTAGGTTTCTAGCATTTTTCCATATGTTTTAATATTATAAATAGATTGCAGTGAGCATCTTTGTACATAAATCTACTAGCATGTCTTGAGCAGGTTAAATTTTAAACAGATCAGACTGTGTGTCTCACACATAGACTCTATGAAGTGTGAACTCCTCTGGCGTCACATGCTAACTCCTTCACTGACTATGGGTGTGTGTGTGCCTGTGTGTGTGTGTGTGTGTGTGTGTCGGCAGGTGGGGAAATACAGCAGTAAATCTCTAAGTGTTCTGGGTTCCCTGGCAAAACACCCACCTGGTAGGAAGATGCAGAGAGTGTGACAAATGTATATTTTTTTTCCCCAGACTCACCTGTGGGCAGCAGCTGGATGCTGCTGACCTGAGACATCTAAGTGGAACGTGCCCAAGGTCAAAAATCCCCTCCCACCATTTACAGGCTCAGAATCTTAGCAAGGGAAGGGCAGCGGTACGATGCAGTGCAGTGGAAAGGGTGTTGGCCTGGGACCCAGGAAGACTGACCTCTGATTTTGGCTCTAGGAGACTTTGGAGCAGTCACTTCTCCTCTCTGACCCTCAGTCTCTTCATTGTACCATGGGAGGTTCAACTAGGTGACCTCCACAATCTCATCTAAAACTAATAATCCATCCAAGTCTTGGATTCCTTCCTCCTCATCCTGTGCCTCCATAATATAGGACAGTTCTGTGCCACCTTTATGCTTAATTCCCCAATAGGAGAGGGCATTTGCAGGCACCTGGTCTCTGGAATACAAGTCAAGGGTGGGAACTCCGCAGAACCTTCACAGGAGGCAACCAACAGCCTAAATTGGGGCTGGGCACACAGGTGAGCTCCAGCCACACCTGCCGATTCCTGGAAAGGGGTCACTGCAGATGGCTCTGGGGCAGGAATGAGAAATGGAGGCCCTTTTGTACTTACCTGGCAAAATGAGGGCCAGAGCAAGCAGCACCCCAGCAAATCTGGCAGGAATCATCTGCAGAGAAGCAAGAGACGTGAGCTGGTCATTGCTGCCCAGGTAGGTGGCTGCTGGTGTGGCGACTGTCAGGGCATGTAGTAGCAAAAACATTTCTTTAAAGCAGGAGAAAAGATTGATCCTCATGACCCCCTTTTCCCCTTTGAACATGGCCTTCTGGCCCCCCAAAAGACCCCTGGCCAGTGCCATGCCCAACGGTAACAATCGCTGTGAGCTGGGACCTATGGACACCTTTCCACAGACAACAGTCCCAGGCCCAAGACAGGAGGAAAACCCTCCCTTCCCTCCAGGCCCGCTGGGCCTCTCTCACATCCCTGCCTCCTGAAGCAGCTGGGAGCTAACACACACCTCATTCCTTCCTGCCTCTGCATCCAAACTGGCGAGTAGGAACCGTCTTACACTTGTGTGCCCACCACAGCAGCCCAGACAGAGAGAATGCTCAGGAACCACCAACTTGACGGTTTGCTTGTTGGCCCCTGACCCTGTATCACAAGTGCCTTCACAAGAGCAAGGGCTGTCTCCCTTGTCTCCAACCCCCGCACCTGGCAAGATGCTTAGCACCCAGGAGATGCCCAGCAAATGTTTGCTGAGTTCATCTGAAAAAATGCACAGGAGTCCAGCGGTCCTGGATGCAGGCAGACTTCCCCACTGTGTGACCCCCAAGAGAGGGACAATTAATCGTGGCTGGCATAGCATACCCCAAGTCCCTTAGAGCCCCTGCTGTAGCCCCTCTCCTCTGGAAAAGGTTGTTAAATGAAGTGAAGAATCTGTTGCCTGAGATTCTCTGGGGGTGACTCCTTTCCTACCTAAGGTCCCATCCAGCCAAAGGTGAAATAATCTGTGATATATCTATGGAAGGAACACTGAGATGTCAGATAGGGCCAGGTCTTGGTCTCCAAGCAGGTGTCCCCTTCCAGTCCTAACACACAGGTACATTCGGCTGCTCCCAGGTTCTCAGAGGTGAGGGCAAAGCTCATTCCAACTCATTTGAGTGAAGTACTATCAAATGGTAAAACCCACTGCACGAAGAAAAGCATCCCCAGGACCCTCAGAGGCAAGTGGAGGAGGGAGTATTAGGATCATCCCTGGCTGAATTGAACCGCCCCTCCAAACAAAGCCCTTCTAGTCCAGCGACAGAGAACCCCAGCTCCCCAGGAGCAGGCATCAGTCAGTCCTGCATCTTCCTCCCACAACTGAGCCAGCTCTCCTTCCAAAGGCCATACCTTCCCCTGCAAATGAGGGCTGCGGGTATCTCCAAGGTCCCCGGGAAACTCAGCCACTGGACAATGGTGCCGCCCACCCTAGGCCATGCTCCCAGCTGCTGCAAAGGCTCAATCAGGTCTGCTACAGCTCCGGACTGTCTTGCCGTTATGTAGCCCAGGGGCTGTGGACTCCCCACTGCTGGGGGAGATAAAGCCCAAGCTGTGACATCCACCAACCACCCTCCTTTTCCCACCACAATAGCTGTGAGCTGCCACAACAGGGGATTGGCCTCCTTTTAATTACCAAACGGAAACAATGAAAGGAAATGGTATTAGAAATACCTCCAAGCTGATAAAGCTTTGTAGAGTTTGGAGGGAGACTTCCTGGCCGCTGCCTTAATGAACTGCCTTGCCCTCCCCAAACACCCCCCCATCCCTACACCCCCACACTTGATCCCTGGTCTTCCTAGAGTGCCCCACCTGTGTGGGATAACCAGGAATGCTGGTTGTCTCAGGGCAGGCTGATACAGGCCAGGCTGGAATCACACTAGAACAACACAGCTTCCTGATCAGCTTCCAGGGCTGGACTCCAGGGAAGTTGGGAAAAACACCTCAACCTGAGCCAATTTTGCTGCTGTGTTTGGAGGAAGGGGAGCACTAACACTTCCTATGCACCCCAGGTATGAAGGATCCGGTCCTGGCCCTGACAAAAACAGTCCATTTGGATCCCAGCCAGGGTTGAATGGGTCGGTTAAAGATGAAGGTCTTGGCCACAAGCCTAGGCCTTTGTAAAATGGTGAAGGTGGGGAGTGATGGTTTGAGTCTAATACTTCTACTGTTGCTACATTCTAATAATTCTAATTCTCAAGGACACTTCTACCCACTTCTGGTACCCTGACCTTAAACACACACACACACACACACACACACACACACACACACACACACACACACACAGAGACACACAATTCTTCTTCCCAGCCTCCCATTCCCAAAAGCCTAATTCTCAACACCATCTACTAAACTAATTCCTACTAAAATAAGTAACTGATGAAATGGGCAGGGGTGGGGGGAAGATGACTCTCGTGCTGGGATTCCAGGCACTGAGACGAGCACCCTGAGGCATGTCTGGGTATGGAAGACCTCCTCACTGCTTCTCCATGATACCTCCTGCCCTAAGACTTTGAGAAACCACTAGGTTCCAACCTCCTCCCTTCCCACATACCTCGCACTCCACTACTCCCTTTACCGCCCCAGGAGAGAAAGATGCACACTCCCAAGGAAGAAAAATGGCACAAGAGGCAGAATCAGCATGAGACAGTAGAAAAAGCCATTGGGGGGCCGGGCGTGGTGGCTCACGCCTGTAATCCCAGCACTTTGGGAGGCCGAGGTGGGCGGATCACGAGGTCAAGAGATCAAGACCATCCTGGCTAACACGGTGAAACCCAGTCTCTGCTAAAAACACAAAAAATTAGCCAGGCGTGGTGGCAGGCACCTGTAGTCCCAGATACTTGGGAGGCTGAGGCAGGAAAATGGCGTGAACCCGGGAGGCGGAGCTTGCAGTGAGCCGAGATCACGCCACTGCACTCCAGGCTGGGCGACAGAGCGAGACTCCGTCTCAAGAAAAAAAAAAAAAGAAAAGGCCATCGGGAGTTCCACTTCCAGCTCTTATTTAAAAAAACTAAATAACTAATCTGAAAACCCTTTCATTACAAAATACCTTTAAATGCTGTGCTAAATACAACAAATGTTCTTTAAATCCACAGCTGATCTGGGAGGAAAGTAAGGAATACCTTCAAGGGTCAATGAGGAAGAGGAGCCTAAATGAGCATGAGGCAGGATAGGCCCATGGGTGGCCTAGCGTAGGCCAGTCTGGGAACCCTCCAGACCGGAGGCCGCACATTGCAAGAATGGGCAGTGCAGCTACGGGCCTGACCCAGAGGGAGAACTAGAACAGAGATCCCTGCAAAAGCTCAAAGTTTGAAGGGAAACATCTTCCAAACAGTGGACCAGGAAAAAAATCCATCCCCCAACCTAGAAGATAAGGAAGTTTGCCTGTCTCTACTTGTTTGGGGGCAGGGTGGGGGGGGAATTAAGTCTTTCTTTAGAATTTTCTTTTCTTTTTTTTTGAGATGGAGTCTCACACTGTCCGCCAGGCTGGAGTGCAGTGACGCAATCATGGCTCACTGCAACCTCCGCCTCCCGGCTTCAAGCAATTCTCCTGCCTCAGCCTCCCAAGTAGCTGAGATTACAGGCACACACCACCACACCCAGCTAATTTTTTGTATTTTTAGTAGAGACGGGATTCCACTATGTTAGCCAGGCTGGTCTCAAACTCCTGACCTCGTGATCTGCCCGCCTCGGTCTCCCAAAGTGCTGGGATTACAGGCATGAGCCACCGCGCCCGACCTAGAATTTTCATCCTTTGCACTCATGCAAATAAAGCTCTCTTGAGGATGAATTCAAAATCACAAATTTTTCAACACTTGAGAAAATAATCTACCATGAGCAATAATTAGATCCCTAAGAATTTCAGATAATAAAATGATCAGAGAAAGATAAAAAGAAAAAAATGAGTGTTTCAAATTATAATAGAGGCTAGGCACGGTGGTTCATGTCTGTAATCCTGGCACTTTGGGAGGCTGAGATGGGATAATCGCTTGAGACCAGGAGTTCAAGACCAGCCTGGGCAACACAGCAAGACCGTCTTTACAAAGAATAAACTTTTTTCAAGGCAGGGCACAGTGGCTCACGGTGGGCGGATCACGAGGTCAACAGATCAAGACCATCCTGGCCAATATGGTGAAACCCCATCTCTACTAAAAATATAAAAATTAGCTGGGCATGGTGGCACGCACCTGTAGTCCCAGCTACTCTGGAGGCTGAGGCAGGAGAATCTCTTGAACTCGGGAAGCCGAGGCTGCAGTGAGCCAAGATCATGCCACAGCACTCCAGCCTGGTAACCGAGTGAGACTCCATTAAAAAAAAAAAAGAAAAGAAAAGAACAGGAGGAAAACTTGAAAAAGAACTTTAAGGCCAGACGTGGAGGCTCACACCTGTAATCCCAACACTTTGGGAGGCAGAGGCAAGAGGATTGTCTGTGCTCAGGAATTTGAGACTAGCCTACACAACACAGCAAGACCCCATCGCTACAAAAAATAAAAATAAAAAATTAGCTGGGCCTGGCGGTGCATGCCTGTGGTCCCAGCTACTTAGGAGGCTGAGGTAGGAGGGAGGACCCCTTGAGCCCAGGAGGTCGAGGCTGCAGTGAGCCATAATCGCACACTCCAGCCTAGCCAATAGAGTGAGACGCTGTCCCAAAAAAGAAAAAAAAGAACTTTAAGAAATGTATATAGTGAATTAATTGAAAAATTCAAAAACACCAGATATTTTCGAAAAAAAAAAAAAAAAAGCTGAAAAATGGTTCTAAAGAAATTACTCAAATATGGAGATGAAAAAATGGAGGAGCAGCCAGGCACAGTGGCTTATGCCTGTAATCCCAGCACTTTGGGAGCCCAAGCAGGGCAGATCACTTGAGGTCAGGAGTTCGAGACCAGCCTGGCCAACGTGTTGAAATCCCATCTCTACTAAAAATACAACTATTAGCCGCGCGTGGTGGTGCATGCCTGTAATTCCAGCTATTCAAGAGGCTGGGGCAGGAGGACTGCTTGAACCCAGGAGGCAGAGTTTTCAGTGAGCCGAGATCACACCACTGCACTTTGGCCTGGGTGACAGAGTAAGACTCCATCTCAAAAAAAAAAAAAAAAAAAGGAGGCAGAATTAAGAAACATGATAGAATTAGACGATCCAAAGAGAAGTGCTGAGAGAAAAAGTCCATTTGTGGAGAATTCTATATGCAGGGTCTTAGTTTGAAGTCCCAGAAGCAGACCCTGAGTATTTGAGTGTAGATAATTGATTTGGGAGGGCAGGAAGCATCGGCAGGGAAGTGGGAATGTGATACGGGGCAGGGAAAGCAGCCAATAAAAGATGTTTATTATGCCAGCCACCAAGCGGACAAGAAAGCTTCCTTCTGGAGGAAAGTCTGGGAGAATGTAAGATCCATGCCTCCGAATCTTCCCACTCTTGGGTCAGGGAGTAGGGGAGTTTCTACACTTCCTCTTTCCTGTCAGTTATTGTCAAGGCTGCTTCAGGAGGCATTCAGCCCTCAACACTTCTGGCCCTCAGGCACGGAGGAGCAGACACTGGTAGTCTAGAAGAAACAGGGAGAGCTGGGGTTAGAGGGCCGTGGGAGGGGGACTGTAACATCTGGTCTACCTGTAAATTATTGTTCAGAGTTGAGGAAACATAGACACCTTTTTTTGGGGGGGTGGGGGGGGGCTTAACATTAACAGTCCTTTCTGAAAAAACTACTGGAGGAGGAACTTCAGGGAGAAAAAACACTTTCTGTTATTGTTTTTGAGACAGGGTCTCTGTCACCCAGGGTGGAGTACAGTGACACAATCACAACTCACTGCAGCCTCAACCTTCTGGGCTCAAGCGATCCTCCCACCTCATCCTCCCTAGTAGCTGGGACTATCGGCATGCACCACCATACCTGGCTAATTTTTGTATTTTTTTGTAGAGACAAGGTTTTGCCATGTTACCTAGGCTGGTCTCAAACTCCTAGAGCTCCTGGGCTCAAGCAGTCTTCCTGCCTCAGCCTCTCAAAGTGCTGGGATTACAGGTGTGAGCCACCTCGCCCTGCCAGGAAGAAGAAAATTCAGCCTAAAACAGGATGCCAAGAGAAAAGATAAATAAATAAAATAGTAAATATGGGGATAAATATGAGCAGGCAGTGATTATATAAAACAATAACAATGGTAATGATAAGTTGGGGAGTTATTAAAAATTAGAACCAAAATACCAGATAGCAATAACATGTAAGACAGGAGTGAAAGTGTATTAAGGTCCTTGTATGGCTCAGAAGGAAGAAAGAGGTTGTGATCACTTTAGACTTTGTTAAGGCTATACTGCATAGTAAAATTTTAAGGGAGGCTACTAAAAGAATAGAATTGAATGTATGTTTTCCAAACCTATCAGAAAAAAAACAAGAAATTTTAAAAAACTAGATTGATCTAGGAGAAAAATGGAAAAAGCAAGACAAATAGTATAAAATGTAAAATGCAACAGTACAAAAAATTCAAACAGATCAATAATCAATAATAAAAAGGTAGAGATTATCAAACTGGATTTCTTTAAAAAGGCACACAATCCAGCAATGTTGAAGAGACAGTCCTAAAATATAAAGACACAAAGACCGTAAAGAAAAGAAAGGAGAGGCAAGTGATGACCAAGGAAAAGCGTTTTATACCACTATCACACACAGTGGACCTTAAGATCAAAGTCATCATTAGCACCAAAGAGTAGAAAAAGGTGATATAAAGATCAATGCACCTGGAAAATAGAATCTATAGATTTATATGCACTTCATAATAGAAGCTTAAAATTTATTTTAAAAAACGATTAAATTATAAAGCAGAAAAGCTTTCAGTTTTGTAAAAGTCAACAACACCCATTTATGGAAAACAAATAAACAAAACACATAAGTAACCTATAAAAAGAAGGGAATGTCCTTGGCCTGAGACACAGAGCATATTTCATACTTATGGTAAAATGAAAGCCACTTTCCCTTTAAAAACCAGAACAAGGCCGGGCGCGGTGGCTCACGCCTGTAATCCCAGCGTTTTGGAAGGTGGAGGCCTGTGGATCACGAGGTCAAGAGATTTAGACCATCCTGGCCAACATGGTGAAACCCTGTCTCTACTAAAAATACAAAAATTAGCTGGGCGTGCCGCTGGCGCGCGCCTGTAGCCCCAACTTCTAGGGAGGCTGACGCAGGATAATTACTTGAACATGCAAGCATGTTCTTTTTTTTCTTTTTTTTGAGACTGAGTCTCGCTCTGTAGCCAGGCCGGAGTGCAGTGGTGCTATCTCGTATCTCGGCTCACTGCAACCTCCGCCTCCCAGGTTCACGCCATTCTCCTGCCTCAGTCTCCTGAGTAGCTGGGACTACAGGTGCCTGCCACTATGCCCGGCTAATTTTTTTGTATTTTTAGTAGAGACGGGGTTTCACCGTGTTAGCCAGGATGGTCTCCATCTCCTGACCTCGTGATCCACCCGCCTCAGCCTTCCAAAGTGCTGGGATTACAGGCGTGAACCACCGCGCCCGGCCGACAAAGCATGTTCAATGTCATCACTGCTAGTCAATATTGGATCAGATGCCCAGGCCAGCAAAGTAAGACAAGAAGAGGATATATGAGGTATGGAGCTTAGGAAAAAGCAAAATAGTTATTATTTGAAGATATGAATGTGTACATAGAAAAATTCAAAAGAATCTACATAAGAGTTTAGAAGTTTGCCACAAGATTCCTTTTTAAAATCTATTATGTTCCCATATAGTTATAAAATACAATCTTTGAAGTAGCCCTATCAGTAAAGTAGCAATTACTGCTGATACTTAAGAATAAATAGAATAGGCCAGGCGCGGTGGCTCACACATATAATCCCAGCATTTTGGGTGGCCGAGGTGGGCGGATCACTTGAGGTCGGGAGTTTGTGACCAGCCTGGCCAACATGGTGAAACCTCGTCTCTACTAAAAATACAAAAAATTAGCCTGGTGTGGTGGTGCATGCCTGTAATCCCATCTACTGGGGAGGCTGAGGCAGGAGAATCGTTTGAACCAGAGAGGCAGAGGTTGCAGTGAGCCTAGATCATGCCTGGACAACAAAGCAAGACTCTGTCTCAAAAAAAAAAAAAAAAAAAAAAACTGTCCAATATTATGGAGAAAATCATAAATCTTGTCCCAAGACATAAAAGAAAACCCAATGAAGAGACATGCTGTGTTCATATTTACTAAGTCACAATATTGTAAAGATGCCAAATATCCTCAGATTAATCAATAAATTAAATACAATTTCAATCCAACAGGGTTTTTCATATAATTAGACAAGCTGATCCTAAAATCCATATGAGAAGCAAAGGATCAAGAATAGTTAAAAATGCCTGTAGTTCCAGCTACTTGGGAGGCTGAGGCAGGAGAATGGCGTGAACCCGGGAGGCAGAGCTTGCAGTGAGCCGAGATTGCGCCACTGCACTCCAGTCTGGGCAAGGGAGCCAGACTGTCTCAAAAAAAAAAAAAAGAAAGAAAGAAAGAATAGTTAAAAACAATTTCAAATGTGGCCGGGCGCGGTGCCTCACGCCTGTAATCCCAGCACTTTGGGAGGCCAAGGGGGGCAGATCACCTGAGGTCAGGAGTTCAAGACCAGCCTGACCAACATGGAGAAACCCTGTCTCTACTAACAATACAAAATTAGCCGGTCGTGGTGGCGCATGCCTGTAATGCCAGCTACTCAGGAGGCTGAGACAGGAGAATGGCTTGAACCGGGAGGCAGAGGTTGGGGTGAGGCGAGATCCCACCATTACACTCCAGGTTGGGCAACAAGACCGAAACTCCATCTAAAAAAAAAATGGCCAGGTGCGGTGGCTCACGCCTGTAATCCCAGCACTTTGGGAGGCCGAGGTGGGCGGATCAGGAGGTCAGGAGATTGAGACCATCCTGGCTAACACGGTGAAACCCTGTCTCTACTAAAAATATAAAAAATTATCTGGGCGTGGTGGTGGGCGCCTGTAGTCCCAGCTACTCGGGAGGCTGAGGCAGGAGAAGGGTGTGAACCCGGGAGGCGGAGCTTGCAGTGAGCCCAGGTTGTGCCACTGCACTCCAGCCTGGGTGACAGAGCAAGACTCCGTATGCAAAAAAAAAAAAAAAAAATAGAAAAAGAAATGGACAAACAACCCAGTGGCAATAAAGAGTGATACGGAAAGGCAAGCTACAGAAAAGGAGGAAACGCAGTTGGCCAGTAAACATACCAAAACCGGGTCGGGCATGATGGCTCACACCTGGTAATCCCAGCACTTTGGGAGGCTGAAGTGGCAGGATCACCTCAGGTCAGGAGTTCGAGACCAGCCTGACCAACATGGTGAAACACCTACTAAAAATACAAAAATTAACCAAGCGTGGTGGCGCACCTGTAGTCCTGAGAGGTGACAGCCTGTCGGCAGCCCTCGCAGCCCTCGCTCGCTCTGGGCGCCTCCTCGGCCTTGGCGCCCACTCTGGCCGCACTTGAGGAGCCCTTCAGCCTGCCGCCGCTGCACTGTGGGAGCCCCTTTCTGGGCTGGCCAAGGCCGGAGCCGGCTCCCTCAGCTTGCAGGGAGGTGTGGAGGAAGAGGCGCGGGCGGGAACTGGGGCTGCGCGCGGCGCTGCTGGCCAGCGCGAGTTCCGGGTGCGTGTGGGCTCAGCGGGCCCCCCACTCCGAGCGGCAGGCCGGCCCCGCCGGCCGCGGGCAGTGAGGAGCTTAGCACCTGGGCCAGCAAGTGCTGTGCTCGATTTCTCGCCAGGCCTTAGCTGCCTCCCGGGAGCGCCGCCCCCTGCTCCAGGGCGCCCGGTCCCATCGACCGCCCAAGGGCTGAGGAGTGCCGGTGCACTGCGCATGGGACTGGCAGTCAGCTCCACCTTCCGCACCTGTGCGGGACCCACTAGGTGAAGCCAGCTGGGCCTCTGAGTGCGGTGGGGACTTGAACCTTTATGTCTAGCTAAGGGATTGGGAATACACCAATCAGCACTCTGTGTCTAGCTCAAGGTTTGTGAATGCACCAATCAGTGCTCTGTGTCTAGCTGATCTGGTGGGGACTTGGAGTACCTTTATGTCTAGCTAAGTGATTGTAAATACACCAATCAGCACTCTGTATCTAGCTCTAAGTTTGTAAACACACCAATAAGCACTGTGTGTCTAGCTCAGGGTTTGTGAATGCACCAATCGGCACTCAGTATCTAGTTAATCTGGTGGGGACTTGGAGAATCTTTATGTCTAGCTAAGGGATTATGAATGCACCAATCGGCACTCTGTATCTAGCTCAAGGTTTGTAAAAGCACCAATCAGCACTCTGTGTCTAGCTCAGGGTTTGTAAATACACCAATCCACACTCTGTATCTAGCTAATTTAGTGGGGACATGGAGAACTTTTGTGTCTAGCTCAGGGATTGTAAATGCACCAATCAGCGCCCTGTCAAAACTGACCAATCAGCTCTCTGTAAAGCAGACCAATTGGCTCTCTGTAAAATGGACCAATCAGCAGGATGTGGGTGGGGCCAGATAAGAGAATAAAAGCAGGCTGCCCAGCCAGCAGCGAGAATCCATTCGGGTCCCTTTCCACCGAGTGGAAGGGGTGTTCTTTTGTTTGCAATAATCTTGCTGGTGGTCATTGTTGGGGCCTACATTGCGATTATGAACTGTAACACTCACTGTAAAAGTCTGCAGCTTCAGTCCTGAAGCTATGGAGACCACAAACTCACCAGGAGGAATGAACAACTCCAGATGTTCTGTTTTAAGAGCTACAATACTCAACCGAGAAAGTCTGTAGCTTCACTGCTGAGCCAGCAAGACTGCAAACCCACCAGAAGGAAGAGACTCCCCATACATCCGAACATCAGAAGGAACAAACTCCCGATACGCCACCTTTAAGAACTGTAACAATCACTGCGAGGGTCCGAAGCTTTATTTTTGAAGTCAGTGAAACTGAGAACCCACCAATTCCGGACACAGTCTCAGCTACTCGGGAGGCTGAGGCAGGAGAATCACTTAAACCCGCGAGGCAGAGGTTGCAGCGAGTCAACATCACCCCATTGCATTCCAGCCGGAGAACAAGAGCAAAACTCCATCTTAAAAAAAAAAAACCAAAACCTGTTAAACTCCACTGGTCATCAGGGAAGTCTAAAATAAAACTGCAATTACTTATCCACTTTTCAGAATGGCCAGGAGGAGGGGTTCCTGAAATTCCTATGTGCTGCTGAGTACAAGAGGTAAAGCACTTTGGAGAAAGTGTGGAAATATCTATAAAATTTAAAGATGCTCTTCCCCACAGCCCTGCAACTGCACGTGTAGGCATATCCCCTAGAGAAACTTTCATGCATGTGCGCCAACCAGCATGCACAGAATGTTTACTGCAGCAGTGTCTGCAGTCACAAAGATGTGTAAACAACCAGGCTAACTATATACTTCAACAGAAGAATTAATGAATAAATTGTACGTTCATCCAGTGAAGTAACAAATAGCAATTAAAAATAATCTAGGCTACATGTATCAACATAGAAAACCCCCCAAAATAATGGTGAACAAAAAACAAAAGCAAGTATCGGAGGATACGTACCATTTACGTAAAGGTAAAAACCAAGTAAAATAAAAGTATATATTGCTTACAAATATGTTTAATTGACCAAGCATGGTGGCTTAACACCTGTAATCCCAGCACTTTGGGACACCAAGGCAGGAGGATTGCTTGAGGCCAGGAGTTCAAGACCAGCCTGGGTAACATACAGAGACCTCATTTTTATGGAAAAAAAAAAACAACAAAAACTAGCAGGGTATGGTGGTGTGCATCTCTAGTCCCAGCTACTTGGGAGGCTAAGGTAAGAGGATCACTTGAGCCCAGGAGTTCAAGGCTGCAGTGAGCCATAATCATGCCATTGCACAACAGTCTGGGCAACAGATTGAGACTGTGTCTCAAAAAATAAATGAATAAATAAATACGTTTACTTACAGTAAAAGAAACATGCACGTAGAGTGATAACCTCTAAATTCGGGATACTAGTTATCTCTGGGGAAGAAGAGAGAAGATGGAATCCAAAGAGTGGGACCTAGGGGGCCATACCTCTCTGTAAATATTTTGTTAATTGTGTCAAAAGTATAAAGTAAATATGGCAAAATGTTAAGATGCAGCAAGCTGGCTAGAACATGGGTGTTTCTGCATTATCCTCTCTAGTTTTCTCTGCGGTTGAAAGTTTCACTTGAAAGATAAAGCTCTGAAGCCAAGTGACGTGGAAATGTTGGCTTTGCCTTACAAATAGCAGGGTGACCAACATCCTGTACATAAATCTTCACACACACAGCCCATTTCCTTGAAATAAATTCCTAGAAGTAAAAGAAATGGCTCGGTCAAAGGGCACAAAAATTGTTAAGCCTTTTATATATCCTCCCAAGAACTGTACCAATTTACCCTTCTATAGCATTATTATTTTTTATTACAGATTTGATACTGTAAGTGGCAAAAACTATCATAAGATTATGACTTTAGGCCGGGCGCAGTGGCTCACGCCGGTAATCCCAGCACTTTGGGAGGCTGAGGTGGGTGGATCACGAGGTCAGGAGATGGAGACCACGGTGAAACCCCGTCTCTACTAAAAATACAAAAAAAATTCGCCGGGCATGGTGGCGGGCGTCTGTAGTCCCAGCTACTCCGGAGGCTGAGGCAGGAGAATGGCGTGAACCCGGGAGGCAGAGCTTGCAGTAAGCTGAGATCGCGCCACTGCACTCCAGCCTGGGCGACAGAGCAAGTCTTCGTCTTAAAAAAAAAAAAAAAAAAAAAAGATTATTACTTTAATACTCATTCCTTTCATTATTGGGAGAACATTTTCTAACATTGTCCATGTGTATTTCTTCTTTTGTGAATTTCTTGTTCATGTCTTTAGCTCATTTTTAACTGAGATGCTTATCAATATTGATCTATAAAAACTCTTTAAAGATTAAAAATGTTAGTGTTTTCTCACATTGATATGTGGATTTTTTTTTTCAGTTCTTCACTTTAATATTTATTGGTGAGGGTTTTTTTGTGTGTGCTTGTTTGTTTTTTGATGTACAGGAATTTGAGGAATCATCTCATGTTCTTTTTCTTTTTCTTTTTTTTTTGATATGGAGTCTTGCTCTGTCACCCAGTCTGGAGTGCGGTGGCAAGATCTCGGCTCACTGCAAGCTCCGCCTCCCAGGTTCACGCCATTCTCCTGCCTCAGCCTCCCAGGTGGCATGTGCCACCACACCCAGCTAACTTTTGTACTTTTTAATAAAGACTGGGTTTTACTATGTTGGTCAAGCTGGTCTCGAACTCCTGACCTCAGGTGATCCGCCCACCCCAGCCTCCCAAAGTGCTGGGATTACAGGCGTGAGCCACCAGGCCTGACCTAACGATCTAGTAATCTAGGATGATCTATCTTGCCATCCTTAATTACATGTTCATAGTCAGGTTGACAGAAGAATACAGGGGGTTACCAGGTGCTCAGTAAACTCAAGGATCTGAAACCTTCACTCCATCCCACTTGCTGCTTCCTTCTTCCCAAGCCCATTATGACTCCTTTAATGACCAGCAGCCCAGCAACTTTCCTCTGGCATGGCCTCAAGCACTGCTTCAGCTCCACCATGAGCACCAAGACACTAGAGACCAGGCAGGAGCAGCCCAGGTGGAAGGCCCCAGGGCGAGGAGGAGCCCCAGCAGCCTGCCTCTTTCCCTTTCGATGGGCCCTTCTTCTTCTCCAACCTCCCATCCAACAGTCAGCACACTTGCCTTCCTCCTGCACCCTTGCTGAGCACACGCCCACGTCCACCCTGACCCCACACCCTGCACCCCAGAATGTCTGCTTGGTCCCCGGAGGCATTGCTTCCCAGACACCTCTTGTGCTCAGCTCACACTGTTCCACCATCCAAACATCCTGCCTCCTCCCCACTCCTCCTCTCTCCTCTTCATCCTTCCATGTCCCCCTCCTGCAGAGGGCGAATTTGTCATTTGGTGAACACCTTGCAAGTACCAGATACTCTGCTAGCTGCTTGTGAACATCGTGTTACTTCATCCTCCTCTGTGAGTGTCCCAGCGCTGCTGTAACAAATCACCACAAACCGAGTGGCTTAGAACAGCACAAATGTCTTCGCCCACAGTTTTGAAGGGAAGAAGTCTGAAATCAAGGTGTCCACAAAGGCTGTAAGGGAGAGACCTTCCTCACCTCTTCCAGCTTCTGGTGGCTTCAGACTTTCCTTGGCTTGTGGCAGCATCACTCTAATCTCAGCCTCTGTCTTCACATGGCTTTCTCCTCATCTCCCTGTGTGTCTCCCAGTGTATATTTCTTATAAGAACACCTGACATTGAATCTAAGTAATCTGGAAGGACCTTGTAATCTTTTTTTGGTTTTTTGTTTGTTTGTTTGAGTCGGAGTCTCATTCTGTCACCCAGGCTGGAGTGCAATGGTGCAATCTCAGCTCACTGCAACTTCCGCCTACCTGGCTCAAGTGATTCTCTTGCATCAGC
The DNA here is from genome assembly GCF_028885655.2 of Pongo abelii. Classification (NCBI taxonomy): domain Eukaryota; kingdom Metazoa; phylum Chordata; class Mammalia; order Primates; family Hominidae; genus Pongo; species Pongo abelii. The sequence continues at coordinate 6,194,725 of NC_071995.2, forward strand.
CTCCCAGGTAACTGGGATTACAGGTACGTGCCACCACACCCAGCGGATTTTTGTATTTTTAGTAGAGACAGGGTTTCACCATGTTGCCCAGACTGGTCTTGAACTCCTGACCTCAGGTGATCCACCCACCCGCCTCAGCCTCCCAAAGTGCTGGGATTACAGGCGTGAGCCACCGCGCCCAGCCTCTTTTTTTTTTTCGAGGTGGAGTCTCACTTTGTCACCCAGGCTGGATTGCAGTGGCACAATCTTGACTCACTGCAGCCTTCACCTCCGAGGTTCAAGTGATTCTCCTGCCTCAGCCTCCCGAGTAGCTGGGATTACAGGCGCCACCACCACACCCGGCTTTTTGTTTGTTTGGTTGGGTTTTTTTTTTTGGTATTTTTAGTAGACAGGGTTTTGCCGTGTTAGCCAGTCTGGTCTCAAACTCCTGGCCTCAAGTGATCCGCCCACTTCGGCCTCCCAAAGTGCTGGGATTACAGGCATGAGCCACCACATCCCACCTAAAGATCTAGTAATCTAGGATGATCTGTCTTGACATCCTTAATTACATCTGCAAAGAGCCTTTTTCCAAGGAAGGTCACATTCACGGGGTCCAGGAGGTAGAATGTGGACATGTCTTTTGGGGGTCACCATTCAATCCACTGTACCTTCTAACAACCGTTTGAGGGAAAGAGAGCGTTACTCTCATTTTATAGTTGAGGATGCTGAGGCTTAGATAGGGTGAGGGCCTTGCCTCGGATCACACTGCTACCAAAGGCAGCCAGCATCTGAATCTACCTGATTACAAAGTCCGTGTTTTCTCCACTACACCTGGAACTCTTCCATAAGCCTTTTCTCCTTTCCTCCCTCCCTTCACCCCGTCTTTTCTTGCCTTTGAAACACCTCTGGGTGTTTCTGTGGCCCTCTAATCTTTTCATGCATTTTTCTTTTTTTGGAGATGGAGTCTCGCTCTGTTGCCCAGGTTGGAGTGCAATGGTGCGATCTTGGCTCACTGCAACCTCTGCCTCCCCGGTTCACGCTATTCTCCCACCTCAGCCTCCCGAGTAGCTGGGACCACAGATGCCCGCCACCATGCCCGGCTAATTTTTTGTTTTTATATTTTTAGTAGAGACGAGGTTTCAACATGTTAGCCAGGATGGTCTCGATCTCCTGACCTCGTGATCCGCCCGCCTCGTCCTCCCAAAGTGTTGGGATTACGGGCGTGAGCCGCCATTCCCAGCCTTTTCATGCATTTTTGTTTGTCTTATCTCCTCCAGTCTGAGCTCTCCCTAGAACAAGACCTTGCCTTACTCATCTGTATCTTCCAAAGTGATCTGTCTGGAGCATAGCACATGGTAAGTGCTCCATAAATGTCTGTTGAACTCCCTGCTAATAGAACAATGATGTGGGTCAATTAGCATATAATATTAAAATGTAGCTACAGAACTGAAACTGCAGATAAAAAAAATTGCTCAATACCCGAGGAAGTTGTTGCCTGCGCTCCAAATCATCAGTGCAGAAGACAGCACTCGTCACTGTGGTTGGGGAAATTGCACAGTGAAAGTCACAGGATGGCTCTGCAAGGGGGCAGGGACATCAGACTGGGGTCACGTTCCCATGTGGTAGTCTGCGTCTGTAACTCGTATGACACTCTGGCACTATTTCTAAATAACACTCAAGTGTCTGTTTTATCAGAGTATAACACACTTGGCTGGAACAGTTCACTTACTGATATTCCACAATTTATGTAACCAGTTCCATATTATGGGATATTTATTTAGGTTAGTGCTACTTAAGATTATTTTCTCTGAATACAGGGAAACAGAGATGAATGCGGTTGGAATCCTGCCCCCAAGGACTCCTGATCTCCTAGGAAGAGAGCTGCATAAACCCACCATGGCAGAGAAGTGCATGGCCGCTGCAGGGAGGCTCAGAGGCCACAGGCGCAGGCTGCAGAGTGACCAACTCTCCAACCCCTTCCACCACTCAGCACGCCCAGAATTGTGGTCATCGCAAGTACTATTTTGTTCGGAAAACTGGAAGTCAGAGGCCAAGCCATCAAGTTTTACATTTGACAGTTTAAGCCTAGTGATTTTAATCAATATTTTATACATTATGCAATTGATCAATTAATAAATATGAAAATCATCCAAGGAAGCTCTTCTGATGATATTTTCATGGAGGGTGCTAGTTTTCCTGAAATTATATAAATAAGGTTTTTTTAATGAATAAAAAGTTGCTATTTGAAATTAAAGCTGTAGCCATTAGCCAACAGCCCTAAGCTCCATGACAGTATCTGAGCTACATTTCCATACAGTCTGGGGGCCTGAGAGCACTGGCCTGATGCTCCAAGTGCCCAGAGCACTTCAACTCTTCTGTGACCCGTGGTGACTTCTTCCCTCCTCTTATGTCATGCCATTCATTTGGCAGGGACTCACAAGATATCTTTGGAAAATTTTTGTATTTTTACAAACATGGCATGCGTTATTGCCTTATCTGCCCATCAGATTACTAGTTCAATGAAAATAGGAATGGAATTTGGAAAGCACACTGCCTTCCCAGACTATACCCACCTCCTGGCCTGAGGCAGGACCCTTAGCAAAAGGGACCTTCCAAATTGGCGCACCTGGCTCCAAGCTGGAACCCTGCAGGTCCTCACTAAGCCACGCCCCCCCCCGCCTTGCACTCGAGCTTCCTACGGCAGGGGGTGCTGTACCGGAGGGGGCACTCCCACTCCAGGGAGCGCCCTGAGGGCAAAAAGGAGCCCTGCGCCCTTTCACCACAGAGATAGAGCTCTACACCTAGAAGTCTCCCTGTAGCAGTCTACAAAATAAAAATAAAGAGGGTGCACTAAGAAAGAGCTGTACACACAATGCTAGGGGGTCAGAGGAGAGAGAACTCAATTCATCCAGGATGATCAACACTGAAGGCTTCAGGAAGGGGTTTGGCCTGAGTAGGTGGGTAGAACTTTTTTTAATAATCTTAATTACTTTTTTATTATTATAAAAGTGACATGTGATCACTGCAAAAAAACAGAAAATATGGACAAAAATCACCCAAAAGCCCACTTCACACACACACACACACACACACACACACACACACACACACACACAGAAAAAACCACCATCAACAGTCGAGGCCAGGTGCAGTGGCTCACACCTGTAATCCCAGCACTTTGGGAGGCCGAGGCGGGTGGATCACCTAAGGTCAGGATTTCGAGACCAGCCTGGACAACATGGTGAAACCTCAACTCTACAAAAATTAGCTGGGCGTGGTGGCGCACGCCTGTAATCCTGGTTACTCAGGAGGCTGAGGCAGGAGAATCGCTTGAATCCAGGAGGCAGAGGTTGCGGTGAGACGAGATCACGTCATCGCACTCAGCCTGGGCAATAAGAGCAAAACTCCATTTAAAAAAGAAAAAAAAGTTGAGCATATTACTTTTCATTTGTAAAAAATGTATATGCCACCAGGTAGAGTGGCCCATGCCTGTAATCCCAGCACACTGGGAGGCCAAGGCAGGAAGATCGCTTGAGCCCAGAACTTTGAGACCAGCCTGGGCAATGTAGCAAGACCCCCATCTCTACAAAAAAATTAAAAATACACCAGGCATGGTGGCGCATCCCTTTAGTCCCAGGTACTAAAGAGGGTCAGCTGGGAGGATCGCTTGAAACTGGGAGGTTGAGGTTGCAGTGAGCCGTGATCCTACCACTGAACTCCATTCCCAGCCTGGGTGACAGAGGAAGATCTGTCTCAAAATCAATCAATCAATTAAAAAAGGTAAAAATTAAAAATATATGATTAAAATGTGTATGTGTAATATAATTTTTATTTTTTTCGAGACAGAGTCTTGCTCTGTTGCCCAGGCTGCAGTGCAATGGCGCCATCTTGGCTCACTGCAACCTCCACCTCCTGGGTTCAAGCGATGATTCTCCTGCCTCAGCCTCCCAAGTAGCTGGGATTACAGGCACGTGCCACCATGCCTGGCTGATTTTTTTTATTTTTTATTTTTTTTGAGACAGAGTCTCACTCTGTCGCCCAGGCTGGAGTGCAGTGGCGCAGTCTCCGCTCCGCTCACTGCAAGCTCCGTCTCCCGGGTTCACGCCATTCTCCTGCCTCAGCCTCCCGAGTAGCTGGGACTACAGGCGCCCACTACGCCCGGCTAATTTTTTGTATTTTTAGTAGAGACGGGGTTTCACCGCGTTAGCCAGGATGGTCTCAATCTCCCGACCTCGTGATCCGCCCGCCTCTGCCTCCCGAAGTGCTGGGATTACAGGCGTGAGCCACCACGCCCGGCCTACTTTTTTTTTTTTAATTAACAATGCTGCAATGAACATCTTTGAAGCTATATCCATGCACAACTCTCAGGATTACTCCCACAAGATGAAATCCTGCATGTGGAGCACTGGGTCAGCCACCATCCACATTTTCAGTAAGGCCTTTGACAGTAAGGCCAAATGGCACCCCTGAAAAATTGCAATGGTTTACAATGGTTGCAATGGTTTAATTACCCATTTGCTGAGTAGGATTTTGCCAGGTAAAAATGAGGGCAAAGGGCACATCAGCTGCAAGGAAGTAAGTAAAAGCTTAGAAGCAGACAAGCTCTGAGCATGCTACAGCAGTAAGTAGGTGAATAAGCCAGTTGTTACAGCCTATAAAGGAGACTCACAGGAGAAGAGACCAGAGAGAGAATAAGAGGCAAGTCCTCAGGGACCTTGAACCAGTGTAGGGGTTTGTGTTCATCCTGTGACACCAGATGAGGCCCTCTGGCAGCAGTGGCATGTATTGTGAGAGGTCAGATGGAGAAAGGGAGATCCGTCAGTGGTTGATGGAGCTTTCCCGGACAGGGAAGACAAGGACCTGGAGGAGACCATGGGCTTGACAAGAGAAGAGCAGATACAGCCAACCACATAACACATTACGGTAGCAGAACAGCCAAAGATGTCTACATCCCATCTCAAACCTGTGAATGCTACCTTACATGGCAAAAGGGGGTCTGCAGATGTGACCAAGTTAAGGGTCTTGAGATGGGGAGATTATCCTGGCTTATCCCAGAGTGTCCTGGTGCACCGATATAATCACTAGAGTTTTTATAAGAGGAGCAGGAGGGTCAGCATCTGGGAAGGAGATGTGATGATGCTAGCAGAGGTCATGCAATGCAGGGCCATGAGGCAAGGAATATGTGCCCCTGGAAGTGGATAGAGGCGAAGAACAGCTTCTCCCATAGAACCTGCAGAAGGAATCCAGCTCTTCCAACACCTTGATTTTGATCCAATTCGAGCTTCTTATAACTACGAATTGTAAGATAAATTTGTGTTGTTTTAGGCCACAAAGGTTGTGGTCATTTGTCACTGCAGCAATAGAAAACTAATATAGGCCGAGATGTCATGCCACACAACCTGCTCCCTTGCCCTCGTGGAGGGTGTCCCAAGGCAGCTTTGCCAAATAATTGAGAGGACAATTAGTGCTGTGAGGCTCAAGGAAGAAGGATCCCTGAGGGCCACAGTACGAGGGCCATTAGAACTTGGGCTGATGTAAACAGCATTAAGCACATACGGGAAGGGTGCGTGACCTCTGGGGGCGCATGGGGAAGGGCTGCTCAGAGGCAGGGGGATGGGTAAATTGACCTCTGCCTGTCTGAGGAGTAAGTTCTCCAGGTAACTAGTACAAAAGCAAAAGAACCTCAGGGGAGGAAAGGTTTTCTAGGAGGACCCATCTTTGCTTTTTCTTTGTATATTTGTAGCATCTCTCTTATGTAAATTCTGCAGGAAAGAGAATTTTCTTGGCAGTATGCACAAAATAAATAAACACAGCAGTATTTCTTAGGCCAGACGACCAGCTTCCAGCATAAAGTTCTAGCCCCCAGTGGAGAGGAAGCTGTCCTCTTCTACTTCCTCTCTTCTAAAGAGAAACATTTTGTGCAAGAATAGCATGCTCACTTCCTTCACAATCATCAAAATAGAGAGGACCTACCCACGCTACAATGTCAGAAGAATGGTGCAACTTCAGACTCATCTTCCCAGGTTCTCAGGAACGATGACACCACATTATTGCTGCTATCGAGCTACAGAGAACTCGACCATTACATCTGGTGGCGTTCCTGGCCCCAGTAGCACAGCAGGATTCCTGACCCCAGAATCACTATCTCAAGACCTGGGGGTTCTAATTTGAGAGGCAGAAAGTTACAGCAACTCAAATTTGTATGCATCTTACAAAATAGCTTCAAAATACATAAATCGACAATTGACTTCAAAAAGGCTTTCTTAATTATCCATAGGTCAGGCAGTTAAAAATCAGTAAAGATAGAAATTTTAAAAACAATGATCAGCCTAGGCAACAAAGTGAGACTTCATGTCTACTAAAAAAAAGAAAAAATTAGCCAGGTGTAGTGGCACACATCTGTCATCTTAGCTATTCAGGAGGCTCAGGCAGGAGGATTGCGTGAGCCCTGAAGTTCCAGGCTGCAGTGAGCTATGATTGCACTGATGCAGGACAGGTAAGCTCCCAAATTGGGACTTAGCCCCGGAAGATTCTTGGCTTTGCTCAGGAAAGAATTCAAGAGCCAGCTGCTGGTAGAAGAAAACAGCTTTATGGAGGCAGCAGTGTGACAACTTTATGACTACTCCAGCAGAGCAGGGCTGACCCCTAGGCAATGTGTTGAGAGCACCAGCTCAGGGGCAGGTCGACAGTCATAAATTTACCCACTGTGAATTACTTGCAAATTAAGGTATGGGTTATTCAGAAATTTCTAGAAAAATGGTGGTAACTTTCCGGTTGTTGCCATGGAAAGGGGTGGTAACTTCTGGGTGTTGCCGTGGCAATGGTAAACTGACATGGAACTGGTATGCATGTCTTTTTTTTTTTTTTTTTCTCCCCCCAGCCGGAGTCTGGCTCTGTCACACAGGCTAGAGTGCAATGGTGCAATCTCAGCTCACTGCAACCTCCACCTCCCAGGTTCCAGTGATTCTCCTGCCTCAGCCTCCTGAGTAGCTGGGATTACAGGTGCCCACCACCACGCCCTACTAACTTTTGTATTTTTAGTAGAGACGGGGTTTCACCATGTTAGCCAGGCTGGTCTCGAACTCCTGACCTCAAGTGGTCAACCCACCTTGACCTCCCAAAGTGCTGGGATTACAGGCGTGAGCCACCATGCCCAGCCAACTGGTGGGCATGTCATGGAGAGGTGTTTTCCCTGCCTCTTCCCTGTTTCAGCCAATCTTCAATCTGGTCCAGAGTAAGATCCTGCCTCCTACCTCAGCACCACTGCATTCCAGCCTGGGCAACAGAGTCAGACCCTGTCTCAAAAAGCAAACAAAGGGGCTGGCCCAGTGGCTCACACCTGTAATCCCAGCACTTTGCCAGGCCGAGGTGGGCGGATCACTTGAGGTCAGGAGTTCGAGACAAGCCTGGCCAACATGGTAAAACCCCATCTCTACTAAAAAAACCAAAAAAAAAAAAAAATTAGCCAGGCATTTTGGCGTGCACCTGTAATCCCAGCTACTTGGGAGGCTGAGGAAGAAGAACTGCTTGAACCTGGGAGGCAGAGGTTGCAGTGAGCCAAGATAGCGCCACTGCACTCCAGAACAGGTGATTGAGTGAGACTCTGTCTCAAACAAACAAAAACAGAAAACAATGGTTAAACCCTATTATTGCATTTTTGGGCATTTATGCCAGAGAAATCTAAACAGTTTCATGCTAAATCTTGTACGTGAATTTTCACAGAAGGTTTTTTTTTTTTTTTTTTGAGACGGAATCTCGCTCTGTCACCCAGGCTGGAGTGCAGTGGCGCGATCTCGGCTCACTGCAAGCTCCGCCTCCCAGGTTCAGGCCATTCTCCTGCCTCAGCCTCCCGCATAGCTGGGACTACAGGCACCCGCCACCACCACGCCCAGCTAATTTTTTGTATTTTTAGTAGACATGGGGTTTCACCGTGTTAGCCAGGATGGTCTCAATCTCCTGGCCTCGTGATCCGCCTGCCTCGGCTTCCCAAAGCGTTGGGATTACAGGCATGAGCCACCCGCCCGGCCAAATGTTCATAGAAGCTTTATTTGCAATGGTCAAAAACTGGAAGAGGCTGGGCGCGGTGGCTCACGCTCGTAATCCCAGCACTTTGGGAGGCCGAGGGGCGGATCACAAGGTCAGGAGATCGAGACCACGGTGAAACCCCGTCTCTACTAAAAATACAAAAAATTAGCCGGGCATGGTGGCAGGCGCCTGTAGTCCCAGCTACTCGGGAGGCTGAGGCAGGAGAATGGCGTGAACCCGGGAGGCGGAGCTTGCAGTGAGCCGAGATCGCGCCACTACACTCCAGTCTGGGCGACAGAGCGAGACTCCATCTCAAAAAAAAAAAACTGGAAGCAACCCAAATGTCCTTTATTGGGTGAAGAGTTAAACTGTGATGATACATCCACATCATGAAATACTACTCAGCAATAAAAAAGAACAAATGGGCCAGGCGCGGTGGCTCACGCCTGTAATCACAGCACTTTGGGAGGCCCAGGCAGGTGGATCACAAGGTCAGGAGATGGAGATCATCCTGGCCAACACAGTGAAACCCCGTCTCTACTAAAAATATAAAAAATTAGCTGGGCATGGTGGCGGTCGCCTGTAGTCTCAGCTACTCGGAAGGCTGAGGCAGGAGAAGGGCGTGAACCCGGGAGGCGGGAGGCAGAGCTTGCAGTGAGCCGAGATCGCGCCACTGCACTCCAGCCTGGGCGGCAGACCGAGACTGCGTCTCAAAAAAAACAAAAGAGAACAAATTACTGATACAACGTGGATGAATCTCCAGGAAATTATGCTGAGTGAAAAAAAAAAAAGCCAATCCCCAAAGGTAATATCTTATATAATTTCATTTATATAAAATTAGAGAAATGGAGAACAGATTAGTAGTTGCCAAGGGCTAGGGACAGGGGAGAGGCTGAGGGACTATGAGAGGAGTGTGGTTGTGTTTATAATGAAACCGACCCAATAATCCCATAGACAGTTTTTCAGTTTTTTTTTTTTTTTTTTTTTGGATAAACATAGAAATTGACTTTTCTAGTCTTTGTTTTTTTTTTTTTTTTTTGAGACGGAGTCTCACTTTGTCGCCCAGGCTGGAGTGTAGTGGCGCTATCTCGGCTCATTGCAAGCTCCGCCTCCCGGCTTCACGCCATTCTCCTGCCTCAGCCTCCCGAGTAGCTGGGATTACAGGCACCTGCCACCATGCCCGGCTAATTTTTTGTATTTTTGGTAGAGATGGGGTTTCACCGTGTTTGCCAGGGTGGTCTCGATTCCTGACCTCGTGATCCGCCTGCCTCGGCCTCCCAAAGTGCTGGGATTACAGGCATGAGCCACCGCGCCCGGCCTTTTTTCTAGTCTTAAAGCTTGAAAAACTTAATTTGTTTTATCTGAGTTCCTCAGGAAAAGACCTTCAGGCCTCTAAAAAAAAGTATCAAAGAACTGAAACTCACCAGATCACCACATCCAGACAAGGAAATGCCTGGACCCCTCATTCATCATGATTGTTTCCTTGCCCCTCCCTAGTTCCTGTTTTCCTAGGCATTGTTACATTTCTTCCCTGCTACATAAACCCCTACTTTTTGTAGGTGAGGGAGATGGGTTTGAGACTGAGCTCCCGTCTCCACTCCTCAGCTGCAGCAGCCATTAAAGTATTCTTCTCGCCAGGTGCAGTGGCTCATGCCTGTAATCCCAACACTTTGGGAGGCTGAGGCAGGCAGATCACCTGAGGTCAGGAGTTCGAGACCAGCCTGACCAACATGGAGAAACCTCGTCTCTACTAAAAATACAAAATTAGCTGGGCATGGTGGAGATGCCTATAATCCCAGCTACTCAGGAGGCTGAAGCAGGAGAATTGCTTGAACCCGGGAGGCAGAAGTTGCCGCGAGGCGAGGTCATGCCACTGCACTCCAGCCTGGGCAACAGAAAGAGACTCAGTCTCAAATAAAGACAGACAGACAGACACCAGCATGACATTACATAGTGTAGCACAGCTTTGCCTAAAGGGAGGGGAAAAAAGATGCAAACACCGGGCTAATTCAGAGAGGAGACTTCTCTTACTGGGTGTCTCATTCCCAGCACCCTCATCCAGAAACCTAAATTCAGAATCCCTGCTACGTAGATTCCTGGACCTACTCTACAACCGCTAGTATTTATTTGGTATCTGGGCTAGGCTCTTGGGATACGAAGGTGAGTGAAAAAACACGCCATTCTCTGCCCTCGTGGAGCTTATGATCTGTTGACAGGACCGACATTAATCCAAACAAACTGTAACTACAAACAGTGATGAGAGTAAGACACATGGTGCCAGGGGGGCACACAGGTAATAGAGTATTCCCACCCAAACTGAGGGGGCCGAGGGGTGTGGGCAGAGAAGTCCTCCCCGAAGAGGTACAACTGAACTGAGTTCTATGGGACGAGTAGGAGTAAAGCGAGGCAAAGGATGGTGGGCACACTTCAGGCCATGGGACTAGCACGTTCAAAGGCCCAGCTGCAGGAGGAAGCTACCTACCAAGACACTGAAACACAGTCTGTGGCTGCAACACAGATCAGGGGAAGCATGGTGGACGACAGGGCTGGAGAGGTAGGAAGGAGTCAGATGAAATGTTACTCCTTTCTGCAATGCTTTTTGGTTTTCAGGGCAATTTCCCAGACCAGACCTCATTAGAGCCTTACGCCACCACCATGAGTTAGCAAGAGCAGGCAGTATTGTTCCCAGTTTCCACATGAAGAAGTGAATGCTCAGCAAACTTGTCAGGGGCATTCGAACCAGAGTGACTCCATTTTGAGTGAGGGCTAGGAAAATGAGGCTGAGACTTGCTGGGCTGCATTCTCAGAAAGTTAGGCATTATTAGCCTCTACATGTTTATACAGTTAAGGGAACAAATTAATCGTGTTTACTGAACAGGCCCAGACTTGGGAGTGTCCAGATAACCTGGTACAAAGGTATTCCTTTTTTTTGAGACGGAGTCTTACTCTGTCGCCCAGGCAGGAGTGCAGTGGCACCATGTCAGCTCACTGCAAACTCTGCCTCCCGGATTCAAGCAATTCCCTGCCTCAGCCTCCCAAATAGTTGGGATTACAGGCGCCCACCACCACACCCTGCTAATTTTTGTATTTTTAGTAGAGACAGGGTTTCACCATGTTGGCCAGGCTGGTATTGAACTCCTGACCTCATGATCCACCCACCTCAACCTCCCAAAGTGCTGGGATTACAAGCGTGAGCCACTGCGCCCAGCCGAACAAAGGTATTCCTAATTTTGCTTTGAAGATAATATCCATTCCTGCAAAATATAGTAATTAAGAAAATTAATCCTTTATCACAAACCTTGTAGCAGAGCACATCTCCCCATATATACAAGCATTGTACCTAGGGTGGATGCGTTCCTCCTCTTACTTGCGGGAACGTCCTACTGTGTCTATGGAGTAGGTGTTCTTTCACCACTTTACTTTCTTTTTTTTTTTTTTTTTGAGACAGAGTCTCGCTCTGTCGCCCAGGCTGGAGTGCAGTGGCACGATCTCGGCTCACTGCGAGCTCCACCTCCTGGGTTCACGCCATTCTCCTGCCTCAGCCTCCCGAGTAGCTGGGACTATAGGCGCTTGCCACCATGCCTGGCTAATTTTTTGTATTTTTTAGTAGAGATGGGGTTTCACCATGTTAGCCAGGATGGTCTCGATCTCCTGACCTCGTGATCCGCCCGCCTCGGCCTCCCAAAGTGCTGGGATTACAGGCGTGAGCCACCGCGCCCGGCCACCACTTTACTTTCTTAATAAACTTGCTTTGCCTTTGCACTGCGGACTCACCCTGAATTCTTTCTTGCTCGAGATCCAAGAACCCTCTCTTGGGGTCTGGATCGGGACCCCTTTCCTGTAACATATTTCTGGCGAACACAGAAGGGACTATAGTGCAGAAACCCTGACCCAGCGGCTACCTTTGGGTAAATGGTGGAGTCCTGTAACAAAGTGACTTGCCAGAGGCCACACACCGAGGGAGTGGAACAGCCTGTGCTTACTCCTTGCCCTCCAACTCCTGGCCCAGTGCTCTCTGCTCCCACTGCCTTTTCCCAATCCAGTCCAGTCTTCCTTATGGTTCAGCTCCCAAATCCCAAAGTGGAGGTATCAGGTCTCACAGCTGGAAAGGACTTTACGGAAGGAAACCTCTTCTAGGATTCTCCCAATTTGCATCTTGGCAAAACTGAAGGACCCCAGGGTCTCTGGCTTAGCTCTTCCTGATTTACTGAGATGCAAGCAAAATCCTTTTAGTTCAGACTTGATTGGTGGGGAAAGGCCTTGGGATGATGTGAGCTGGACCAAGCAATCCCTGCTTTTAATTTCATTAGTCCACAGTTCCAGGCTTCTACTTTGAGACACAGAAAATGTCTCTTGTGAACCAGGCCACATCCTCTCACAGGAGGCTTTTACTCACACATTCACACGCCGTGAGAACTTTCTCCTTGTCTCTGTGCCTTCCTGAAACAAATATCATTAACTATTTAAAATGGACTCTCATACTACAGATGGTGAGTTGATTTAAGGAAAATACACTTATCTTATTCATCTTCCTCAAATACTACAGGACAAATTTTTCTGTTGTTCTAAATTTTTGGCTTCTCTCTGTGAAACTGAATTACCTGCTATAATTTGCACAGAAAATGTAATGCATCCTCCACTGTGGGCCTTGAGCAAGCTGCCACCTTCAAGTCATTCACCAAGGGTGGAACCTCTTGCTCAAAGAAGCAAGCCAAGGTGTTTAAGATACTGACCTGTAGCAAGCAAACAGAGACATAATCACACCCTTGATTTGAACTAATAGCGTATATATTTTATCACAATCTCAGAAATGACGGCTGGGCGCAATGGCTCATGCCTGTAATCCCAGCACTTTGGGAGGCCGAGGCAGGCAGATCACATTGTGTCCGGAATTGGTGGGTTCTTGGTCTCACTGACTTCAAGAATGAAGCTGCGGACCCTCGCGGTGAGTGTTACAGCTCTTAAGGTGGAGCGTCTGCAGTTTATTCCTTCTGATGTTCGGATGTGTTCAGAGTTTCTTCCTTCTGGTGGGTTCGTAGCCTCACTGGCTCAGAAGTGAAGCTGCAGACCTTCGCGGTGAGTGTTACAGCTCTTAAGGCAGCGCGTCTGGAGTTGTTCGTTCCTCCTGGTGGGCTTGTGGTCTCGCTGGCTCAGGAGTAAAGCTGCAGATCTTCACGCTGAGTGTTACAGCTCATAAAAGCAGCATGGACCCAAAGAGTGAGCAGTAGCAAGATTTATTGCAAAGAGCAAAAGAACAAAGCTACCACAGTGTGGAAGGGGACCTGAGCGAGTTGCCAATGCTGGTTCGGGCAGCCTGCTTTTATTCTCTTATCTGGCCCCACCCACATCCTGCTGATTGGTAGAGCTGAGTGGCCTGATTTGACAGGGTGCTGATTGGTGAGTTTACAATCCCTGAGCTAGATACAAAGGTTCTCCATGTCCCCATCAGATTAGCTAGATACAGAGTTTCGACACACAGGTTCTCCAAGGCCCCACCAGAGCAGCTAGATACAGAGTATCGATTGGTGCACTCACAAACCTTGAGGTAAACACAGGGTGCTGATTGGTGTGTTTACAAACCTTGAGCTAGATACAGAGTGCCGATTGGTGTGTTTACAATCCCTGAGCTAGACATAAAGGTTCTCCGAGGCCCCACCAGGGCAGCTAGCTATAGAGTGTCGACTGGTGCACTCACAGACCTTGAGCTAAATACAGAGTGCCGATTGGTGTGTTTACAATCCCTGAGCTAGACACAAAGGTTCTCCAAGGTCCCACCAGAGCAGCTAGCTACAGAGTGTTGATTGGTGCACTCACAGACCTTGAGCTAAATACAGAGTGCCGATTGGTGTGTTTACAATCCCTGAGCTAGATATAAAGACTCTCCACGTCCTCACCAGACTCAGGAGTCCAGCTAGCTTTACCTAGTGGATCCCGCACCGGGACTGCAGGTGGAGCTGCCTGCCAGTCCCGTGCCGTGTGCTGGCACTCCTCAGCCCTTGGGTGGTCGATGGGACTGGGCACCATGGAGCAGGGGGCGGCGCTCGTCGGGGAGGCTCGGGCTGCACAGGAACCCACGGAGGCGGGGGAAGGCTCAGGCATGGCAGGCTACAGTCCCGAGGCCTGCCCCGCGGGAAAGCAGCTAAGGCCCGGCGAGAAATCGAGCGCAGCGCCGGTGGGCTGGCACTGCTGGGGGACCCAGTATACCCTCCACAGTTGCTGGCCCGGGTGCTAAGTCCCTCATTGCCCGGGGCCGGCAGGGCCGGCCAGCTGCTCCGAGTGCAGGCCCACCAAGCTCACACCCACCCGGAACTCCAGCTGGCCCCCAAGCACTGCATGCAACCCCGGTTCCCGCTGGCGCCTCTCCCTCCACACCTCCCTGCAAGCTGAGGGAGTGGGCTCCGGCCTTGGCCAGCCCAGAAAGGGGCTCCCACAGTGCAGCGGTGGGCTGAAGGCCTCAAGTGCCGCCAAAATGGAAGCCCAGGCAGAGGAGGCGCCAAGAGCGAGCGAGGGCTGTGAGGACTGCCAGCACGGTGTCACCTCTCAACATGAGGTCAGAAGTTTGAGACCAGCCCGGCCAACATGGTGAAACCCTGTCTCTACTAAAAATACGAAAATTAGCTGGGCGTAGTGGCTGGCGCCTGTAATCCCAGCTACTCAGGAGGCTGAGGCAGAAGAACTGCTTGAACCCAGGAGGCAGAGGTTGCAGCGAGTGGAGATTGCACCACTGCACTCCAGCCTGCGCAACAGAGCAAGACTCCATCTCAAAAAAAAAAAAAGAAAAAAGAAAAAAAAAGTCTCAGAGTCCTGGAGGTCTGAGGCTCTATCTACGTCCTCCTCCATCTTGAGAAAGTGACTAATCCTCTCTGGCACTCTTTTACCCAAAGTAGCCAGGGTGCGTGTGGTTTGTGTGTAATTTTTTTTTTTTTTTGAGACGTAGTCTCACACCGTCACCCAGGCTGGAGTGTAGTGGCGAGATCTCGGCTCACTGCAAGCTCCGCCTTCTGGGTTCACACCATTCTCCTGCCTCAGCCTCCCGAGTAGCTACGACTACAGGTGCCCGCCACCACGCCCAGCTAATTTTCTGTATTTTTTGTAGAGACAGGGTTTCACCGTGTTAGCCAGGATGGTCTAGATCTCCTGACCTCGTGATCCGCCCGCCTGGGCCTCCCAAAGTGCTGAGATTACAGGCGTGAGCCACCGCGCCCTGCCGTGTGTGTATTAATTCTTATCTGTGTTTTTAAATGTGGATTTCCAGCTTCACTTGGAAGACTGGAAGTTGTTGGAAACGCGGGTCTTCTCTCTTGGGATGGGCATGTTCTCTCCAGTTTCCAGTCCCTTGTACACCCTATCACATCTCCAACATGAGGTCCAAACCAGTTGTCATTTATCTTTTTACTTACTTTGTCTTTTTATTAAAGTAACAAAAACATTTCTTTGTAGCACTTCTCTATCAAGAGGGGAAAAAAATAAGACACACCAAGATAGCTATGAGTTTCAAGAAAAATGAGAGGCTAGATTCTTTGTAGAAGCTGAAGAATATTCCTCTGCAATTGGTTGGCTTCCTCAGTGGTTCTGTTTCAGGATCCCTCAGACGTTGGCTAAGGCCCAGTCAGCCAAAGGCGCCAGCACGACTGGGACTGGAAGATCCACTTCCAAGACGGCTCATGCACGGTGCTGCCCAGCTGGTGCTGTAGCTGGCAGGAGGCCTCGATTCCTTGCTGCATTGGGTGACCAGATTTACCCAGAGCAAGAGTCCAAGAGAGAGAAAAATGAAAGATACAAGTTTTTTTATGATCTGGCCTCAAGAGTCTGTTATTTCCACAATATCCTATTGGTTATACAAGTCAGCCCTACTCAACATCAGACTACACAAGGGTGGGACTGGTGAAATAAGATTCACTGGCAGGCTATCTTGAAAGGTGGATACCACATAATTCCATGACGTTTATAAAGGACATACCTAAAATATAAGGACATGAAAGTGTTTGAAGCAAAGCTGGAGTAGTTGTTACTAATATGAGACAAAATAGACTTTGGGGAAATAAAGCATTATTATGGCTAGAGAATGACATTAAATAATGACAAAAAGTACAATCTACTAAGATTATTATAAACCTAATAAAATAAGAAAATATGATTATAAAACTAAAAAATAAGCTTCATAAAATAGGTTTAAAATATATAAATTATAAAAATTAAAAGAACTTGGAGAAGTTGACAAATTTGCCATCATGGTGGGAGATGTCAACACACCTCTCTCCATTATTATTAGATCAAACAGACAAAAAATTAGAAAAGACAGAAAATTTGAACAATACAATTAATCAGCTTGATTTATTGGGCATACATAGAATTCTCTACCCAACAATTAGGGATGACACATTTGGAACATATATAAAAACTGACCAGGCTGGGTGCGGTGGCTCACGCCTGTAATCCCAGCACTTTGGGAGGCCAAGGCAGGTGGATCACGAGGTCAGGAGATCAAGACCATCCTGGCTAACACGGTGAAACCCCGTCTCTACTAAAAATACAAAAAAATTAGCCGGGCATGGTGACAGGCGCCTGTAGTCCCAGCTACTCGGAAGGCTGAGGCAGGAGAATGGCATGAACCCAGGAGGTCAAGCTTGCAGTGAGCCGAGATCATGCCACTGCACTCCAGCCTGGGCGGCAGAGTGAGATTCCATCTAAAACAAAACAAAACAAAAACAAACAAACAAAAAACTGCCTAAGTACTAAACCACAAAGCAATTCTCAACAGATTTCAAAGAATCAGTATCAATGTGTTTCCCTGCATAATACATTTAATTAGAAGCAAATTATGTGTTATTCCCATATGGCTAGAAACTTCTAAATATATTTCCAATTCATGGTCAAAGAAGAAATCCTCATGAAAAATGTAAAATTCAGTCTATTCTGCTATAATGCATATAAAATGCAGAATATTATCAGTTTAATATGAAAGTCATATTAGTTCATATACATAGGTGCAAACTTTCTGATAATTGAAGAAGCCTTTACATACTTTTTTTTTTTTTTTGAGACGGAGTTTCGCTCTGTCGCCCAGGCTGGAGTGCAGTGGCGTGATCTTGGCTCACTGCAAGCTCCGCCTCCCGGGTTCACACCATTCTCCTGCCTCAGCCTCCCAAGTAGCTGGGACTACAGGCGCTCGCCACCACACCCGGGTAATTTTGTATTTTTAGTAGAGATGGGGTTTCACCGTGTTAGCCAGGATGATCTTGATATCCTGACCTCATGATCCACCCGCCTCAGCCTCCTAAAGTGCTGGGATTACAGACGTGAGCCACCACACGTGGTAAATACATTTTTAAAAGCCAAAAATTTTTCACAGTTGATCTTCTTTCATGCATATAATGGCTGGTGTAGGGCCTTGAGAACTGCTAGACTTCCTACTATGTGAAGGTATCTACAGAAGCTTCAAATATAGGTCAAGAAGCAATGAAGGTATTTCTCCTATTTTACCCTGATGTATTAAAAAATCAAGAAATCTAGATACTAGATCATGTTTTTAGTTTTGTTTGTTTGTTTGTTTGTTTGAGATGGAGTCTCGCCCTGTGGCCCAGGATGGAGTGCAATGGTGCAATCTCGGCTCACTACAACCTCCACCTCCCAGGTTCAAGGAATTCTCCTGCCTCAGCCTCCCAAGTAGCTGGGATTACAGGTGCCCGCCACCATGTCCGGCTAACTTTTTTTCTTTAGTAAAGATGGGGTTTCACCATGTTGGCCAGGCTGCTCTCAAACTCATGACTTCGTGATCTGCCCTCCTTGGCCTTCCAAAGTGCTGGGATTACAGGCGTGAGCCACCCCACCCTGCCTATGTTTTTAGTTTTAATGAAATTAATCACTATTAGAAACAAATGCCCTCAAAGACCTATTTCTCAAAGCTGGAATCATAAATCTCAGGACTCAAAACTACAAAGAATTGACTGACGATGGTGCTGATAAAGGGATACTGGTCAAAACTTAATCACATGGCCATATCTACCTATGAGGGAGGCTGGGAAATATAATCTTCAGTTTTGTATCCAGCTAAAAATTGGGGTTTTGTTGTTAAAAGTTAGAAGGCCAGAATAACCATTAGAGAATCATCAATGGACTCTGCCACAAAGAAAATTAGCTCTAATTCAGACAATGTATCCAATATAATTTTGACTCCAAAACCAGACATGAGCAGTATGAGAAAAAGAAAATCCCTGGCAAAACTTACTCATGAACATAGGTGCAAAAGTCCTAAACAAAATACTAGCAAGTGAATCCAACCGTTTTATTTAAAAAGAGAGTGCGTTATGACCAAGTTTTATTTATTCCAGAAATTTAGGGTGGTTTTCACATTTAAAATTGTATCATTATCATATACATTAACAAATTAAGGGGTAAAAATATAGGCATCTCCATAGCTGCAGAAAAAGCATTTGCCAGATTTACTTATTCATCATAAAAACTCTTAGTAAACTAGGAATTAAAAAAAAATTTTAACCTAATTAACAAAACATGTGACTCATCATTCTAATAAGGAAATGTAAGAAACAGAAGATCAGTTCCCTTAAAAATAAAAAACAAGACAAAGACGCCAACTCTTGCCACTTCCATTCAAGCTACACTGGCAATTCTGGGCAATGAAACAAGAGAAGAAAAATAAATGAAAATCATAAAGATCAGAACTAGGG
The DNA here is from genome assembly GCF_028885655.2 of Pongo abelii. Classification (NCBI taxonomy): domain Eukaryota; kingdom Metazoa; phylum Chordata; class Mammalia; order Primates; family Hominidae; genus Pongo; species Pongo abelii. The sequence continues at coordinate 6,213,417 of NC_071995.2, forward strand.
CCAGGCGCGGTAGCTCACGCCTGTAATCCCAGCACTTTGGGAGGCTGAGGCAGGTGGATCATGAGGGCAGGAGATCAAGACCATCCTGGCTAACACGGTGAAACCCTGTCTCTACTAAAAATACAAAAAAATTAGCTGGGCGTGGTGGCAGGCGCCTGTAGCCCCAGCTACTCAGGAGGCTGAGGCAGGAGAATGGTGTGAACCCAGGAGGCAGAGCTTGCAGTGAGCCAAGATCACACCATTGCACTCCAGAGACTCCATCTCAAAAAAAAAAAAAAAAAAGACCAGAACTAAACAACTGTCATTAATGACATACAATATCATTGTCCCAAAAGAATCTACACATAAAATATTGGAAATCAGTAGACATTTTGGCAACATCAGATATAAGATGAATATCTGAAAATCCACTACATTTGTATATACCAGCAACAGAAATATAATTGTAAAAAAAACTCATGTAACACACATCAAAACTATAAGTTACATAATAACAGATCTAAAAAAAAAGATGCTCAGGATACATAAGAAAAAATACAATATTTATTAGAAGGCATTAATTAAAACCTAAATAATATGAGAGTTATATCATGGATATTTAGACTCAATATCACAACAATGTCAGCACTGTCCAAACTGAGATATAGACGCAATACAATGCCAATCAAAATTACAAGTTGATTCTGATATATGCAACAGGCCAAAATGCAATGGGCCAGAAATAGTCAATTTACTCTTCAAGGAAAACAATGAGATGGCAGGACTTACCCAACATCAGGACTTCTTATAAATCCATAGCATTTTAGACTGAATAATATTAGTGCAGGTATAGACAACTTGATCAATGAATTAGGTTAAAAGCCAAAAAGCAGATCCACAGATAAATAGAAATTTTTTAGATAACAGAGGTGACATTGTAGATCAATTGGAAAAAGTTGAGCTGTTCAATAAACGATGCTAGAATAGTCAGTTATGCATTGTGGGAGAACTCTTACATATACTGCTGGTGGGATTGGAAACTGGCAAAACGATCTGTGAACTTGAGCATTTACATGCCCTAGAACTCATCGATTGCACTTCTCTAGAAGAAACGCTGGTGCATGGGAACTGTTGCATCCAGAGATTTATGCAAGAATATTCATAGCATTACCGTTTATCACAACCAAAAAAAAAACTATATACAATATGACACCATTTTTACAAAGCTCAAAAACAAGCAAAAGTAAACAAGTAAAGTTTGTAGATATAAACATATGTGATGAAGCTTTTTTTTTTTTTTTGAGACAGAGTTTCATTCTTGTCGCCCAGGCTAGAATACAATGGCATGATCTCGGCTCACTGCAACCTCTGCCTCCGGGTTCAGGTGATTCTCCTGCCTCAGCCTCCTGAGTAGCTAGGATTACACGCACGTGCCACCACACCCAGCTAATTTTGTATTTTTAGTAGAGATGGGGTTTCGCCATGTTGGTCAGGCTGATCTCGAACTCCTGACCTCAGGTGATCCACCCGCCTCAGCCTTCCAAAGTGCTGGGATCACGCCCGGCCGATGAAGCTACTTTTTTAAAGCAAGGAAATAACAAACACAAAAACTCAGGGTAATAGCTATCTCTTCAAGGGAGACAGGCATACAGAACAGAAAAGAACACATGGGCACATACAACCCTGTTGATAATGTTCTAATTCTTAGATGCGGTAGCGTGTTCACAGATGTTCATTTTGTTAGCATGTCTCATAATCCATACTTTGCATTTGTTATTTTATATATAAAATTGCTAAAGAAGAAAAAAACTCCCTCAAAGAAAACAGCCCCCACTTAGCAACAGTTAGGAACAGTAAGTCCTCAGTTACAGAGGGTGAAAGACAGCTTCTTCAGCAGCCAATTTCCAGCTGAATTTGACTTGAGCTGCTAGATTCAGTCAGAAGCCTGGGTGGGCAAGATGTGAAGGAGAATCAAGCCAAAAGGTGGAAGCTCACTCTGTACCCTGGGTAGTAGAGAAGGGCAGACGCTTGCCCAGTGCCACACAGCTCACTGATGGAGAGTCAGGGTTCGCGGACTGACCAGTGACGTGCAAGGAGCCAGAAGGGAAGACGTGAGGGGTGGCGGGTAGCACCGAGGCCGGCCAGGCCAGCCACAGGACTGCAGCCGTCTCTGGCATGTGGCCCAATGCTGATCACTATCAGATTCCCACCAGAGCGGAAGAACAGGGCCCCGCCAGCACCTCCCAGATCCAGATCCAGGCACAGACAGGAACCAAGCAGAACTGCTATCATCTTTGGGGATCAGGGTTCCTGAAGATTGAGGAACCAGATGTTAGGGCTGGAGAAAAAAAGGGTGGGGGCCGGGTGCTATGGCTCATGCCTGTAATTCCCACACTTTGGGAGGCCGAGGTGGGCGGATCACGAGGTCAAGAGATCGAGACCATCCTGGCCAACCTGGTGAAACTCTATCTCTACTAAAAATACAAAAATTAGCTGGGTGTGGTGGGCGCATGCCTGTAATGCCAGCTACTCGGGAGGCTGAGGCAGGAGAATCGCTTGAACCTGGGAGGCAGAGGTTGCAGTGAACCTAGATCGCACCACTGCACTCCAGCCTGGTGACAAGAGCGAGATTCTGTCTCAAAATAAAAAGGGTGGGGGAAAAATTTCCCTTTAGGGTGGTTGTGAAGAAAAGGGTACCCGCTTCACTCTGTAGAAATATTGCCCTTGGGGCTCTCTTTTTATCCTGTCCTACATCCACCAGCCCTTAGCCTAAGGCTGCCTGTTGCAGTTTGAGGACAGGACAGACACCTCCCCACTTATCCATCAATGTCTCTAATGTCATCGGTAGCACCCAGTATCTTAGTTAAGGTTTTTCTCCCCTCCCTTCTCCGATGTTCTTATGGCACTAAAGCTGCTGGGAACAGTTCTGTATCTATATGTCTTGCCTCATTTTATGATTATTTGCCTCATTTCATGATTATTGCATTCCCTTTGGAGGGCTGTCACCGTGTGAAAGTCAGGCCCATGTCTAACTTCTTTTTTTTTTTTTTTTTGAGATGGAGTTTCGATCATCACCCAGCTGGAGTGCAGTGGCTCGATCTCGGCTCACTGCAACCTCCGCCTCCCGGGTTCAAGCGATTCTCCTGCCTCAGCATCCCGAGTAGCTGGGATTACAGGCGCCCACCACCACGCCTGGCTAATTTTTTTGTATTTTTAGTAGAGACTAGGGTTTCGCCATGTTGGCCAGGCTGGTCTTGAACTCCTGACCTCAGGTGATCCACCCGCCTCAGCCTCCCAAAGTGCTGGGATTACAAGCCTCAGCCACCACGCCCAGCCCGTCTAACTTCTTTTTATTCCCTAGCGGCTTATTCAGAACATTATGCATAAAATATCTCAATAAATATTGATAAAATGTAAACTGTTTAAATATGGGGAAGAAGGAAAACGCTGTAAAACTGTTATTGCCAGCCACTAACCCTTTGGTATAAATTAGCTTTCAGAAGTTTTTTTGAGGTATATTTTGTTAAGGAAATTGAAAGACAGTTCAAGGAAACTTTCTTTTTAATTATAAAGTTTCTTGAAGCAAAAGGGGAAAACAATATGTGTTCCTTCAGAGAAGGTTTTTTGAGGGGGGAGGGGACAGGGTCTCACTGTCACCCAGGCTGGAGTGTAGTGGCAGTATCACGGCTCACCGCAGCCTAGACCTCCTCAGACTCAAGCGACCTCCCACCTAAGCCTCCCAAGCAGCTGAGACTACAGGCACAAGCCACCTCACCCAACTATTTTTTTGTATTTTTTGTAGAGACAGGGTTTTGATATGTCACACAGGCTGGTCTCGAACTCCTTGTCTCAATTGATCCACCCACCTCAACCTCCCAAAGTGCTGGGATTACAAGCATGAGCCACTGTGCCCAGCAAGAGATGTTTTTTTTTTATTATGATTTACTCATGTCCTAAAATACTACAGAGACATTAAAAATAACGAGATCTCTACAGACTGACATGGAAGGATATCAGACATGTTACTAAGTTGAAAACAAAACAAAACCTTGCAAAACATTTACAGCGTGATCTTATTTTTGTTAAAAACAAAAGTTTTAAAAATACACACATCTGTGTTGTGGAAAAGGTCTAAAAAGATATCAATGAAATAATAAACAGCTATTTCCCCTAGGGCATGCTTTTTAAATGTATAATGTATATGGATTACCTGAGGGTATTGTTAAAAATGTTAAAATTCAGATCCTGATTCAGTAGAGCTGGTGGGGCCTAAGAATCTGCATTTCCAACAAGCTCACAGGCAGTGATGTGCTACAGCCATCTCATCCTGGCTTGCAGAGCTAATTTTTACATTTTCAGGAATTTTGTGGGTCTGTTGTTAAATACATTCATTATTAAATACTAAAGTATATATAATCATAATAAGTTACATTTAAGACAGAGATAACGACTCAAAACTCATACTTCCTAATTATTTTATATTTTACTATTATCTATACCCTTGAGGTTATACATACCAATGTCTGTATCTGTGTGATGGAAATGACACATAATGGTGTGTTACTGTGAAGTCTTCCCAGTTTTCCATTGAGTAACATCACCTGGGTAACATGACATCTGACATGCTGGAAATAGTTACACCACGGAAATTGGCAAACACTACAGATCATGGCTTTTCTTCCAAAGAGCCACTTGTTAAACATTTATCAGCACACCACTGCTCCCAGGCACACAGCACCAGCCTAGGACACGAAATTGAAGTGGGGAAAGATATTTGGTGTTTTTTCCCTCTTATTTTTTGTTGACAATAATTGTCCATTTTTATGGGACTCAAAGTGATATTTTGATACATGCATATGATGTCTAATGATCAAATCAGGGTAACTGGAATATCTAACATCTCGAACACCCATCACTTCTTTGTGCTGGGAACACTTAAAATCCTACCTTGAAGCTTTTTGAAAATATACCTGAAATTGTTGTTAACTACTTTCACCCTACAGTGGTACAGGACACCAAAGCTTATTCCGCTCAGCTTATCTAGCTGTAACTTTGTATCCATTAACCAGCCTCTCCCCGATGTGGGGAAAGGTTCTATGAGTGAGAGGAGGAATGGGTGCAGACCAGGGAGGCTATGAACATTAAAGGTGAATTTTTCTACACCAAGGTTGTCCGTATTCCTAGCTCGTTGGTGGCATGGGGTACTTAACAAGTATTTGCCAACTAAGAGAATGAATGAATGCTGGCTGTGAAGAGAACCAAGTGAAGTTTCCGTTGGAAAGCACAGGAAGCCCACTTCACTCCCACAGGAGCTGGGGATGAGAAAGAGTGGGGATGGGTATCTGCTCCTAGGGGGCCCTGGCAGGGGAAGCCCAGGACTGGCCCTCTTGCTGACTGGCACCTCAACATTTCCTGTACGGTTTTAGTTCCTGCACCTGAGAGCCAGTATGTATTTAACTCCTCCTCTGGAGGTCAGCAAGAGAAGCCCACAGCTGCCCAAACTACTGGCCAAATAAACAAACAGCCAGTCCAGGAAGCAGACAGCGGGGCCCCAGCAGACTCTGGGACTGCAGCAGCAGCCACGAAGTCTGGAAAAGGCTGAGCCAGAACCCACACCCGGATCCCTTTCCTCACCCCCAGCCCCTCCCCTGCCACCAGAACCTTCTGTCTAATGCTATCTCTCCCTCTAACCCCTGCCTTACTCCTCTGACCCCTCTGGGCAAAGTTCCATGATTAATGGAAACATGCATTCCTCAGCTCCTGCCCTTTCCCTTGCCACCAGTCCGAACTCTCCAGAACTGAGGTCAGAGCGATGGCCTCGCTGGCCCGGTGGCCATCTGAGTAGACCCAGGCCAAGCACTCCCTCCCCGTCACCCTCCGAGTATCAGGTCCAGCCATCCCTCCTCTGAACGCCATGAAGGGGCAGCTTGGCTTCTGGGCCCTGCACAGCAGCACATCCAGCACAGGCCACTCAGCGTCCTGTAAGCGTCTACTGAGCCCCGGCTGCGTGCTTGCTGGCATTGCTGTCGAAAGTGGAGGTACAGATTGCCAGACAAGACACACAAAGAGCTTACACTTAGAGGGAAAAAGCCAAAAAACAAGAAAGCAAATATAAATCAGGTGGTGATAAGGGCTAGGAAGAGAATAAAGTAATGTAAGGGGGACAGCAAGTGACAAGAGTGGGTGGTATTTATGCAGAGTAGCCCCGGAGGGCCTCTGGGACAGGTACTACTTGAGAAGAGACCTGATATTGAGAGGTGACAGCGTGCTGGCAGTCCTCACAGCCATTGCTCGCTCTCGGCGCCTCCTCTGCGTGGACTCCCACTTTGGCGGCACTTGAGGAGCCCTTCAGCCCACCGCTGCACTGTGGGAGCCCCTTTCTGGGTTGGCCAAGGCCAGAGCCGGCTCCCTCAGCTTGCAGGGAGGTGTGGAGGGAGAGGCGCGAGCGGGAACCGGGGGCTGCGCTCGGCGCTTGCGGGCCAGCTGGAGTTCCGGGTGGGCGTGGGCTTGGCAGGCCCCGCACTCGGAGCAGCCGGCTGGCCCTGCCAGCCCCACGCAATGAGGGGCTTAGCACCTGGGCCAGCAGCTGCGCGCGGAGGGTGTACTGGGTCCCCCAGCAGTGCCGGCCCACCGGCGCTGCGCTCGATTTCTCGCCGGGACTTAGCTGCCTCCCCGCAGGGTAGGGCTTGGGACCTGCAGCCTGACACGCCTGAGACCTCCCCCCGCCGGGGGCTCCTGTGCTGCCCCAGCCTCCCCGACGAGCACCGCCCCCAGCTCCAGGGCACCCAGTCCCATCGACCACCCAAGGGCTGAGGAGTGCAAGCGCAGGGCGCGAGACTGGCAGGCAGCGCCACCTGCAGCCCCAGTGCGGGATCCACTGGGTGAAGCCAGCTGGGCTCCTGACTCTGGTGGGACCTTAGAGAACCTTTATGTCTAGCTCAGGAATTGTAAATACACCAATCGGCACTCTGTATCTAGCTCAAGGTTTGCAAACACACCAATCAGCACCCTGTGTCTAGTTCAGGGTTTGTGAATGCACCAATGGACACTCTGTATCTAGCTACTCTGGTGGGGCTTTGGAGAACCTTTGTGTCCACTCTCTGTATCTAGCTAATCTGGTGGGGAAGAGGAGAACCTTTGTGTCTAGCTCAGGGATTGTAAACGCACCAATCGGCGCCCTGTCAAAACAGACCACTCGGCTCTACCAATCAGCAGGATGTGGGTGGGGCCAGATCAGAGAATAAAAGCAGGCAGCCCGGGCCAGCAGTGATAACCCACTGGGGTCCCCTTCCACACTGTGGATGCTTTGTTATTTTGCTCTTTGCAGTAAATCTTGCTACTGCTCACTCTTTGGGTCCACACTGCTTTTATGAGCTGTAACACTCACCGCGAAGGTCTGCAGCTTCATTCCTGAAGCCAGCGAGACCACGAGCACACCGGGAGGAACAAACAACTGCAGACGCGCCGCCTTAAGAGCTGTAACACTCACTGGGAAGGTCTGCAGCTTCACTCCTGAGCCAGCGAGACCGCGGACCCACCAGAAGGAAGAAACTCCGAATACATCTGAACATCAGAAGAAACAAACTCTGGACACACCGTCTTTAAGAACTGTAACACTCATCGGGAGGGTCCGCAGCTTCATTCTTGAAGTCAGTGAGACCAAGAACCCACCAATACCGGCCCCAGTCTGACAGACAAGCCATAGACAATCTAGGCAAAGAGGGCTGCACGCCAGCCCCCTGAGGCAGGAGCATGCCTGCTGTGCTCTAGGCACCCCCAGGTGAAATGGGGAGGGACAAGGTGGGAGCATCAGCTAGGGCCCTGGGGGCCACGAAAGGAATGTGGAGTCTCCTCTGAGAGATGGGGATCACTGGAAAGTCGTGCAGAGAAGTGACACGGTCTGATTTACGTTTTAAGGAAATCGTTCTGGGTGCACTGTTGGGAACAGACTGTTGGCAGGGGTGGAGATGAGAGTGGAATTATGGAGAGTCATTGGGGGGCTAAAGGAAAGTTTAGGCAGGAGACAATGGGGGCTTAGAGCAGGAGAGGAGGGATGGAAAGTGGTGACCCAGTCATATTTTGAAATAGCTCTGGCAGGATGTGCTGATGACGTCTTCATGGGGTGGGAGAGAGAGAAGGGTGGAGGATGGCCCAGGTTTTGGACCTGAGAGGCCTGAGTCTGTATCATAAGGGGCCTGCAAGGCAAAAATGAGTCATTCTTCCTCACCATATTCTGAGGGATGTGGAGTGGGTGCCGGGCCAGGATGATGATCAGGGAGAGAGGAGGGCAGCAAGGACAAAAAGGAGACATGGGGGAACCAGTAGGGCAAGAAGGAATATCTACACCGTGAACATTCCTAAAGTCTTGCCTCCCCCACGAAGTCTGTGGGACTAATCTAATGAGTGATGACTTCCTGACCCTTCTCAAGGGAATTCTTGCACCCACCTCCCCTCCACACTTCCCAGCGTTAACTCCCATCCTTGAACAAAAGCAGCACATTAGTAACTCGCTGGTTGAGAAGTAACATAGGTCACTGTGGGGTTCACTATCACATGGTCAGGCTATAAACTTGACTGCTGCAACAGCCCCAAACACCCAGGAGGAAATGAGCTAGGATGCATTTCTCCCTCATGGAATTCTCTGAACATAAGTAGTCCAGGGCTGCTCAGCAGCTTCACAGGGCAGAAAGCCAGCCCCAGCTGTTCCACCCTGGAAGGCTGGCCGCATCTCATGGGCTCAGACAGCCCATCACATCTGCCCTCTGGATGGCCAGAAGGAGGAAGCTGGGGCGGGGGTGTGCAGGGATGGAGCTATGGGTCGGGGGAATGGAGGAGGGAGGCCCCTGCCCTTTAAGGACATGCCCAGAGGTTGCCCCACCTCTTTTGCTCACATCCTATTGGCCAGAACTTGTCCCTGTAGCCACCCTGGGTGTAAAGGAGCCTGGGAAATAGAGATTTTATTCTGGGGAGTCATGTCTTCAACTAAATTAATGACTATGGTAGAAGGAAAGGTGAATTTGGGCCAGGCATGGTGGCTCACACCTGTAATCCCAGCACTTTGGGAAGCTAAGGAGAGAGGATCACTGGAACCCAAGATCTCAAAACCAGCCTGGGCAACATAGTAAAACCCTGTCACTACAAAAAATAAAAAATAAATAGCTGGGTGTGGTAGCATGTGCCCATAGTCCCAGCTACTAGAGAGGCTGAGGTGAGAGGATCACTTTGAGCCTGGAAGGTCAAGGCTACAGTGAGCCGAGATCACACCACTGCATTGCAGCCTGAATGACAGAGTGAGAACCTGTCCAGAAAAAAAAAATTAGGGAGACTGCTAGCTGCTCTGGCACAGGGAGGTCCAACGCAGTTGCATTTGACCTTAGTGTTAGGTTCCTACTCTCTGTGTGAGCCTCTCAGGACAGAGCCCAACTTAATATTATGCCTAGTGTTCCATTATTGGAATGCTAAGCATGTGGGAGTTATTTATATCCCACTGCTCAATGTCATTGCCAAGGTCTGATTTTTCACACGTCTGCAATTCAAAAAAATTGCAACTTCCGGCATAAATGGGTTAATCCCCTTCATTTGACGCACAGACTTTTCCAGCATATAAAGCTTGGTCACCCACAGAATTGTACTTGGTCTTCACAATGTGCCATGAGGTAGGTGGTTTAATTCAATTTTACCCATAAGAAAAGCAGGGTTTAGCAAGGTGAGGCGATTAGCACAGGGCCATAGACTGATGAATGCTGGGATTTGAACTCAGACCTTCTCTCCAGAATATTTGCTCTCACCCCTCACTAGCAGAGAGTAATGGGGTTATTGTGAATGTGAGGGTGAGTGGATCCCTACCACTTATACCACCACCACCAGAAGCTTTCGGGAAAGACAGCAGCTAAAGATGAGTGTGACTTGATAGAGCACAATCCCATCACTCTCATGGACACAGAAAAATCTGCTCCAGCCCTGCAAATCAGCGTGATATGGAGGGAAAGGCACAGGGCAGAGCAGCCAGGACGAGGCCTGGGACCAGGCCTGACTCAGCCAACATACCCCGTGCAGACAGCCTCCATGTCCAAAACTGCATCTGTGATGATCAGCTTGTGTCTGTGCCACACCAATGTTTAATTTTTTTTTTTTTTTTTTTTGAGACAGAGTTTCACTCTGTTGCCCAGGCTGGAGTGCAGTGGTGCAATCTCGGCTCCCTGCAAGCTTCGCCTCCCAGGTTCACGCTATACTCCTGCCTCAGCCTCCTGAGTAGCTGGGACTACAGGCGCCTGCCACAACGCCCGGCTAATTTTTCATATTTTCAGTAGAGACAGGGTTTCACCGTGTTAGCCAGGATGGTCTCGATCTCCTGACCTCGTGATCCTCCCGCTTCAGCCTCCCAAAGTGCTGGGATTACAGGTGTGAGCCACTGCGCCCAGCCTGTTTAATATTTTTAATATCATCCCTGGTGAATCTGTTCCTGGTCAGTCCCATAGTGTCCTGTTGTGTTGAGAAAGCTCTCTGAGCTTCAGTTCCACATATACAAAAAAGAAGAAGCAAACCTTCCCCTCCCAGCCACCCCCAGCTCGAAGCACACCAGCGCAACCAAGAGAGGTGACATCCAAGGTCCTCCTGAGTCCTCGGCATCATCCACCCCAACAGCCTCCCTGCCATACCCACAGCTCATCCATCCCAATTTCCAGTCCTGTAGCTGCAGCTCCCCGCTGCGGGCCTGCAGACACAGCCCACTCCTACGTGCACAGCAGCTTGGGAGAGCGGGCAGAAATTGCAGGGCCTTAGAATATCCACGTGGAAGGAACTTCAGAGACTGTCTAATCCCACGGCCATGGGGCCCCCGAGTGGCAGAGCCTTGATGAATGTGCATGACACAGGGGGCTGCCCTAAGGCTGTCTGCATGTTGCCCTAATTCAGGAGTAGCTAGGGGACCCTTGAGGCCCCACTGCCTGGCATTGATCCCAGCTCTGCCATCCATATGGCCTCAGACAAATTAGGCAGCGTCTCTGTGCCTCAGTGCCTCAGTAAAATCTAGACAATAATGACAGCAGAGCACCCACCCAGTATGGTTGTTGTGGTAAATAGATGAGTTAATACGGCCGGGTATGGTGGCTTATGCCTGTAATCCCAGGACTTTGGTAGGCCGAGACGGGAGGACTGCTTGAGTCCAGTTCGAGATCAGCCTGCACAACATATCAAGACCCTGTTTCAACCAAAAAAAAAAAATTAATTAATTATTTAATTAATTAAAAATAAAATAAAATTTTCTTTGGGAGGCTGAGGCAGGCAGATCACGAGGTCAGGAGATTAAGACCATCCTGGCTAACACAGTGAAACCCTGTCTGTACTAAAATATAAAAAATTAGCCGGGCATGGTGGCATGCGCCTGTAGTCCCAGCTACTCTGGAGGCTGAGGCAGGAGAATCGCTTGAACCTGAGAGACAGAGGTTGCAAAGAGCTGAGATTGTGCCACTGCACTCGAGCCTGGGTGACATAGTGAGACTCTGTCTCAAAATAAATAAATAAATAGGCTGGGCACGGGCTCACGCCTGTAATCCCAGCACTTTGAGAGGCCGAGGCGGGCAGATCATGAGGTCTGGAGTTCAAGACCGTCCTGGCCAACATGGTGAAACCCCGTCTCTACTAAAAATACAAAAAATGAGCCGGGCGTGGTGGCAGGCGCCTGTAGTCCCAGCTACTCGGGAGGCTGAGGCAGGAGAATCACTTGAACCCGGGAGGCAGAGGTTGCAGTGAGCCCAGATCGCGCCACCGCACTCCAGCCTAGCGACAGAGCGAGACTCTGTTTCAAAACAATAAAAAATAAAAATAAATAAATAAAATTTTCAAAAGATGAGTTAATACAGTAAATTTTTGTCTTCTTTTCTTCTTCTTCTTTTTTTTTTTTTTTTTTTGGAGACGGACTTTCGCTCTTGTTGCCCAGGCTGGAGGGCAGTGGTGTGATCTCGGATCACTGCAACCTCCCAAGTAGCTGGGATTACAGGCACCCACCACCACACCCAGCTAATTTTTTGTATTTTAGTAGAGACAGGGTTTCACCATGTTGGCCAGGCTGGTCTCAAACTCCTGACCTCAGGTGATCTGCTTACCTTGGCCTCCCAAAGTGCTGGGATTACAGGTGTGAGCTACTGTGCCTGGCCAATACAGTCAATTCTCATTATTCATACTGGCTGTGTTTTATGGAGTCACTGCAAACACTGAATTAGTGAATGCCAAACCAATGCTCCTAGGGGAGATACAAGGTGAGGTTCCTGTGAGCCTCTGGTCACATTTTCATCAACAAATCAACGCATAACTTTTTCTTATGTGTGTTTCTGTCTAACGACACCTTATTTAATATATATTGCTGAATAATTCACATTGAACTCATAGCCAACAGCACTATAACTCATGCCTGCACGAAGCTTAACTACCAGACATATTTTCTCCATATGGCACATCACGGCTTTCTCTCACTTAGGAACTCTGGACAGCACTTCAGCATGATGCCGGGACCATTTTAAACAGCGGAATCACCAACACGCAGCAGAAAAATGCAAAACACATGGTACCAAGTAGACCTTGAAAAGGACACTTGCTTGCGGTATGAGCTGAAACAAGAAGGCAGACTGTCACCTTGTTCACCCTCTGCTGGGAATGTGCACATCCTGCCAAGTTTTTCTCTGCTCTGTGTTCATGGATGGCCATGCAAGCACTGTGAGTATTGATTGTGGCAATACAAGTAAATTGTATGGAGTAGACAAATTTTTATTTTTATTTATTTATTTTTGAGATGGAGTCTTGCTCAGTTGCCCAGGCTGGAGTGCAGTGGTGCTATCTCGGCTCACTGCAAGCTCAACCTCCCATGTTCACACCATTCTCCTGCCTCAGCCTCTCGAGTAGCTGGGACTACAGGCGCCCACCAACACGCCCAGCTAACTTTTTTTGTATTTTTAGTACAGACAGGGTTTCACCATGTTAGCCAGGGTGGTCTCGATCTCCTGACCTCGTGATCCACCCGCCTCGGCCTCCCAAAGTTCTGGGATTATAGGCATGAGCCACCGCGCCCGGCCAGAGTAGACAAATTTTTAAATACAGAATGTATGAGTGATGAGGATCAACTGAATATAGAAAGCCCCTAGAATAGTGCCTGCCCTGTAGGAAGCATTCGATAAATCGTGTTACTTTGTAAGCTTTACAACAATCTGCTGAGATATTGCTATTTCCGTTTTACAGATGACGAAAGTGAGTGTCCGAGAGGTTAAAGACCTGGACCTGGTTCCCATGGTTGGTCAGTGGTGGTGTTGGGACTTGATCCCAGTTTCAGACCTGGTTTAACTATTTTGTGTGTTGCCTAGAACCCGGGCCCCTGTGCCTTCCATGCTCGCTCTCCACAGGAACACAGTCATGGGTTGTATGTGATACACACACACAGGCAGGCCCCACACACAAGCAGAATTACTGTGTTTACTCCTTTCCCAAACCTCCTTAACTCTAAGGAGCCTTAGAAACAAAGAGGTGGCCGGGCGCGGTGGCTCACGCCTGTAATCCCAGCACTTTGGGAGGCTGAGGCAGGTGGATCACAAGGTCAGGAGATCGAGACCATCCTGGCTAACACGGTGAAACCCCGTCTCTACTAAAAAATACAAAAAATTAGCCAGGCGTGGTGGCGGGTGCCTGTAGTCCCAGCTACTTGGGAGGCTGAGGCAGGAGAATGGCGTGAACCCTGGAGGCGGAGCTTGAAGTGAGCCGAGATCGTGCCACTGCACTCCAGCCTGGGTTGACAGAGCGAGACTCCGTCTCAAAAAAAAAACAACAAAAAAAGAAAGAAACAGAGGTTTCCCAGCTTCCTGCCCAGGCCATGGAACTCCTCCCTCCAGCTGCAGAGCTCCCACCTCTTCTCCCCCATTTCTGCCTCAGCATCTCCCACCCCACGCTGGCCACTGAGGCAGCCTGGCCAAAAGGAGCTATAGCGGGTCCTCTCAGCTTCCTCTGCAGCTCAGCCAGGGGCCACAGCTGGGCCTGTCCAGCCTCACTTGACCAAGAACCGAAGTCCCAGGAGAAAGGAAAGTGAGGCCAGGATGGTGACAGGGTGGAGAAGCTGGGCCCCCAGTGAGCCCCCACAGAGGGCAGGACACGGAGGGGCAAGTGTGAGGGGCAGTAACTGCCGGTGGGAACAGTGGCCATGAGAGACACCGTGGTGCCCACACCCCAGTAGGTCCTCAGTAAAACTAACATCCACCTGGGCCGCACAGGTAGCCCTGCTACCCTCCAGGGCCCAGGGTTCTTTGAGTGAGTTTTAGAACGCCTCTGAAATCCCGGGAGACATGACAGCCCACAGCAATTTGCATTTTTTGCTTTCCTGTTATCAGAGGTGACTAAACTCTGGCCTTCAGGCCAAATCCAGCCAGCAGTCTCCTATGTGCAGCTCACTAGCTAAGAATGGTTTTTACATTTTTAAAGTGTTGAGTAACGAGAAAATCCGGGGTGAGAGGAAGAGAGATCATATGCCCCACAAAGCCTAAAATATTTACCTGATGAAGAAAATGTTGCCAGCCCCTGACCCAGATGGATTTAGCAGTGGAAGCCCTGGCCAAGCAAGTGTGAGTCAGGGTGGCCAGAACACCGGCCCACATCCACCCATCCCCAGTGTATGACATCAGGCACGTTATTTAACCTCTATAAGGGCTCACTTTTCCCTTCTGCAAAGTGGAGGCAATAACCACAGCTGTGCCCCAGGGCTGTGAGATTACATTAGGTGTCGTCTATGTCAAGCCTTTAGCCCTGGGCATCCTGGGCTACTATGTGGGCAGAACGTGGGTGCCGGTGACGGCAGTGGCGGCAGTGGAGAGGCGGAGAGAAGCGAAAGGGTCCCTTCCTGACCAGCTGCCGTCTCCATATCTCAGGGAAATGGGGAAACTGAATCATGGGGGTGACTCATCTGAGGTCACCAGCTATAAATAGTCCAAAGACTCATGACAGACTGCAAGCAGGTCCTAGAGCCCTTCCGTCCACAGCCGCTATCTGTGTCTACCTCGCCCACACACACCCTTCCCTAGACTTCTGTCTTGGGCCCCATTCTCACGGGACATTGCTCACAGCGGCCGACTGATTAAACGCCTCTGTTGTCTTTTTTTGCCAGGGGTGGGGAGATGGAGTTTCACTCTTGTTGCCCAGGCTGGAGTGCAGTGGTGCAATCTGGGCTCACTGTAACGTCCGCCTCCCAGATTCAAGCAATTCTCCTGCCTCAGCCTCCCAAGTAGCTGGAATTACAGGCATGCACCACTACGCCCGGCTAATTTTCGTATTTTTAGTAGAGACAGGGTTTCACCATGTTGGTCAGGCTGGTCTCAAACTCCTGATCTCAGGTGATCCACCCCCCTCGGCCTCCCAAAGTGCTGGGATTACAGGCGTGAGTCACCACGTCCAGCTGCCTCTGTTGGCTTAGATGCCAACAGCTAAAGTTATTTCATATCCCAGGGGCATTTCATTTCAACAAGTACATTCTAAACCCCCAAATATTCACAGATATTCACCTCTAATTGCTTGTCAGGCACGATGACAGGACCAAAGCATCCCTTGATTTTCCCAGGTTCCTCCCAACACTGGAACCAACGTCTGGGGTCAGCTCTCCGAATTCTCACAGTCTCAGATGTTTGGCTCACACTCTGGAGCAGACAGGCAGATGCAAGCACATGGCTCGGCTGGGGAGTTCAGTTTAGCTGTGTTGCGGCTTCTCAGGCCTCCATTCTCCCCCTTGCCAGCCTGCGTGATAGGGGTAGGGTCCCTCAGAGGGGACATGAGGCCCCTTCGATCCCAGAACAACAAGAAAAAGTCTGAGGGGAGAGGAGGAGGTACCGAGATTCTTGGTACCTATACTTTATGAAATGAAGAAACATCTAAACAGGGTTGCAGAACTTGTGGTCTATTTGATCCTCGTTAGTATAGTGGTGATCATCCAAAAAAAAAAAAAAGAGCTTGTGATCTATTTGAAATAGCTACATGGCAAAGTTAACGCTTTTAACCCCAAAGCGTAATGCAATCTAATGATGCTAACCCACAAAAGTAATTTCAGGATGTATCACAAACATTACTTTATCCTGAACTGTTAGGCAAAGTCACCCAGCAGTGAGATGGATGGCAGTTTCATGTTGAACAGTGCATATTGTTTTCCGTTCTGTCGGGGCGTCTCTGTGTCTGATGCAACATTGCTTTTCAGGGAGATGAAGTCCCTGAAAATGAGACCCAGGTCCCGAGGTGAAGCTCCTTCTCTGGGGTGCTCCGCAGGGATTCCTAGATGGCTGTCCCCCGCTGCTGAGCCACGCTGAGCTGGCTGCTCTCACTAGAATCCTGGAACTGGCTCTTCTCTCACATGGGCACTTCAAAGGCCACCAGCGTCTCCTCCTACTCAGGTGCAATTTTTTTTTCTGTTCCAGGACATTTGTCACCACCCTGCCCTGTCCTTTCTCCTCTCTTCCTCCCTCTTAGGAGAGTTGCCAGAGTTGCTAGTTTCTTCTTCTTCTTCTTCTGTTTTTTTTTTTTTTTTTGAGATGGAGTCTCACTGTCACCCAGGCTGGAGGGCAGTGGTGCAATCTCAGCTCACTGCAACCTCCGCCCCTCGGGTTCAAGCAATTCTCCCTCCTCAACCTCCTGAGTAGCTGGGATTTCAGGCATGCACCACCATGCACGGCTAATTTTTGTATTTTTAGTAGAGATGGGGTTTCACCACGTTGGCCAGGTTGGTCTCGAATGCCTGATCCCAGGTGATCCACCCACCTCGACCTCCCAAAGTGCTGGAATTACAGGTGTGAGCCACTGCGCCCCGCCATCAGTTTCTTCTTTTGGTGCTCAAAAAATGATTCTTCAGAACATCATGGAAAGGGAGCAAAGAAAAGAATAACTTTACACTAAAGAAACAGGTGACCAAGGTGAACACCAACAGCCATAAGTCACGTTGATAGTGCCCTTGATATCATGTGATGAGAAATCATGTGATGAGAATGACACTTACCTCTGTGGTCTCCCTCTCCAAAACCCAAACGCCAGTCTACGCAAGAGGAAAACATAAGACACATCCCAGTTAAAGGACATTCTGCAAAATCCTGACCAGCACCTCTCAAAATAGTCCAGATCACCAAAAACAAGGGAAGTCTGTGAAACTGTCACAGCCAAGAGGAGCCTATGGAGACATGATGACTAAATGTAATATAGAATCCTGGTGGGATCCTGGGACAGAATGGGGACAATAGGTTAAAAAAAAAAAAAAAAAAGCTGAATAAAGTGTGTGCTTTAGTTAATAATATTAATTCATTAACAGTGACATATGTACCACACTAATGTATGATGTTAATGACAGGGGACTGTCATTAGGAATGGTGAAAAGGGATGAAAAAGAAATAGAAAAACAGAGCTGGGTGCGGTAGCTCACGCCTGTAATCCCAGCACTTTGGGAGGCCGAGGCAGGCAGATCACCTGAGGTCAGGAGTTCAAGACCAGCCTGGCCAACATGGTGAAACCCCGTCTCTACTAAAAATACGAAAATTAGCTGGGCATGATGGCAGGTGCCTGTAATCCCAGCTACTTGGGAGGCTGAGGTGGGAGCATTACTTGAACCCAAGAGAAGGAGGTTGCAGTGAGCAGAGATCAAGCCATTGCACTCTAGCCTGGGTGACAGAGTGAGACCATCTCAAAAAAAAAAGGAAAACATTAAAAAAATTAATAATAATAGGGACACTGGGCACAGGGTATACAGGAATTCTCTGCACTATAATTCTATAACTCTAAAATTGTTCTAAAATAAGAAAGTTATTATTTTAGAAAATACTCTTGAATGAATGGCTGTGTTCCATCCCTACCCGTCTCCAAAGCACAACCCACCAGGTTTCCATAACAGGGCAGCATAGTGGCAAAGTCAAGAGCACAGACATGGCCAGGCACGGTGGCTCACGCCTGTAATCCCAGCACTTTGGGAGGCCAAGGCGGACGGATCACGAGGTCAGGAGATCAAGACCATCCTGGCTAACACGGTGCAAACTCCGTCTCTACTAAAAATACAAAAAATTAGCCAGGCGTGGTGGTGGGCGCCTGTAGTCCCAGCTACTCGGAAGGCTGAGGCAGGAGAATGGCGTGAACCCAGGAGGTGGAGTTTGCAGTGAGCCGAGATCACGCCACTGCACTCCAGCCTGGGTGACAGAGCGAGACTCCGTCTCAAAAAAAAAAAGCACAGATGCCAGCCTCTGGCCTGTGAGGTTTGAGTCCTGACTTTGCCACTTACTGCTGATATAGACCTCTCTAAGCTTCTGTCTCCTTTATATTAATGGGGAGGGGGGTGATAACAATAGCATTTATGTCACGGAACTATCAAGAACGTAATTAAAACTCTTAGTGCAGTGTCCAAGTCAGAATATAGGGGTTAAGAACACATGGCTCAGAGATAAGCACCTGTGGGAGGAGGACTGCCTCACGGGAGAGCTCTGTTGGCCGGATGCCCTCCAGGTCCCAAACATCACGCCATGAAGTCGGCTGTCTCCTCCTGGGAAGGATGGAGTTGAGGAGGAGGAGGAGGAGGAAGGCGGCGTCTGGGATGCCTCCTGTAAGTGCCATGCCTGGGGCCTCCTTGGAATGCTGGGGAAGTACAGGGTGTTGCTGTGATCGCTACAAAGACATCCTGGTCTCTGTGTTCATGACTGGGGCACGCTGGTGAGCACAATGCCCGGAAGAGCCACGCACGGCCCAGCAAAATAGACGGCGTGCCTGTCTGCCTCCCCTCGCCGCCCCAGACAGCTGCTCACCCAACCCTGCTGAGGCATCACAACCTTTGCCAGGAATGCTGGACATACTGCCCCACAAATAGAGTGCAGGGTAACATGGGCCTCCAGTGCCCCCGCCAGCTGGGCCACAGTATGGCCATCCAAAGTGGCCAGGCCAGCACTGCCCTGGGATCCAGCTTCCTCAGAGCCCATCCCCTTGGCATGTATGGAGCATTCTCCATGAGCAAGTCCCTGAGGGCCGCCTGCTTTCCTGCAGATGGATGGAGGTCTGTGATGGGCCTGAACTGGAAGTCATAAAACACAGGTGTGAGTTCTGCCTCCGTCTCTAATGAGCCGGATGGCCTTGAGCAAGTCACTCACCTTCTCAAGGCCTCAGCTTCCTCCCCTGTCACCGGGAGAAATTGTGTCTGTCTGAAGTATTTCACGGCCTGGGAAAATCAAAGCGAATCATGTGGATGCAGGTACTTGGTATGCCCTGAATCACCGCCCCTGGTTACCCACAGGAGCGTCTAAGCAGGCCTGCAAGGCAGCCTGCAACTTGGCCTCTACCTGTGTGATACAGCAAACACACTTGCAAGGCAGTTTCTACCTTCAAATGACTGTATATAGAACCCATGGGTACTTATAAGGTGAGGATTGACCCTGTGTGAATGACAAGGAACTGATGCCTGAAGTTCCAGAGGGAGGAAGGGATTTGCTCAAAGTCACCCAGCAGGTGAGTGACAAAGCTGGCCCTCGGACGAGCCTCCTCCTCCCCTGTCTTTCAGCCTCACAGAGGGACAGAGTTTGACTGTGGGACTCAGCCTGAGGCAGGAGACAGAATCCCTGAGTATGCTCCTAGCCAGTGGCTTCATCTCTCGTCTCTCTGTGACCCTGTCTATGGAAAGAATAAGCATGAGAAGAATTCAATTTGATTCAAACTGAAGCACTGCACCTGTTTTGTGTGAGACACTTTAGCCACCTCCAGGGTACACACATAAAAGCCCACTGTCCCTGCCCTCAAGGAGCCTATCATATAATGACAGTCACTAAAATTTGAAGATCTCTTTACAGTTCACCTTTACTTCTGATATGGTTTGGCTCTGTGTCCCCACTCAAATCTCTTTTTGAATTGTAATCCCCACGTGTTGAGGGAGGGACCTGGTGGGAGGTGATTGGATTATGGGGGCGGTTTCCCACATGTTGTTCTTGTGACAGTGAAGGAGTTCTCACAAGATCTGATGGTTTCAAGTGTTTTGCAATTCCCCCTTAGCACTCTTTCCTGCCTCCTTGTGAAGAAGGTGCTTGCTTTCCCTTCGCCTTCCGCCATGATTGTAAGTTTCCTGAGGGCCTCCCCAACCAGGCAGAACTGTGACTCAATTAAAACTGTCTTAGTTGTAAATTACCCAGTCTCAGGTGTGTCTTTATAGCAGTGTGAGAACAGACTAATACACCTTCTTTCACTTCTTCTTCAAAATGATAGGCAGTGTTATTGATGCTGTTTCACAAACGAGGACCCCCCATGGAAGGAGCTAGGCTACGTGGGAGAAATGATATTCTGCTGGCATCCCACTACACTTTCTACCTGAGGCATCATCCCTAAAACACTAGGACATCAGGAAAACCTAATGATGACTACTATTTCATTTAGGGCCCTCTCAGCTGCAAGTACAAAGACATAGAAACCAAATATTGGGTTTTTAGCTGAGAAGCCCAGCATCAGGCTGGACCACCATCTGCGCATCCTGTCTGGGGTTCATACACAACAAAGACCTGATTTCTCTGCCGTTCTCCGCTCAGCTTTCATGGTCTCCTGGATCTGAGATCTCAGCCCACAGGTGATGACAGAATGGAGATAGTGGTTCCGGCTTCAATGCTTCCAGGTTCAAGTCCACGGGGAAGAACCCTGCCTCCCTCTCAGAAGGCTCAGCTCCAGTCTTCTGGGTTCCAGTAGAAGCCCAAGCCCCTCCAGGAACCCCTTACTGTTATTTTGAAAGCGGAATATGGCTTTGGCCAATTGAGGCCAACTCACAGAGCTAGATCAATCCCCCCAAATCACAAGGGCAGAGGGTGGGACCAGATAGGTTATTAAGGGAAATTTGGGTACTCTTTTACCCAGAGGGTGAACAGATGCTAAATGGTCCAACTATGCACATGTGTAGCCATCCACTGCAACAATGCATAGTAGTTGGTTAATACATTTATTTTCATTTACCAATCGATTTACCAGCAAAATGAATAAAAACTAAGTAGGCTACCTGCAAGAAAAGGTAATAAAATATGTAAAAATGAATTAAACACTCTAATCTGCCTCAAGTGGATTCAGTGGCTTTGTCTTTGATTCCCTGAACCTGCTCTCATTGGATAATTTTACCTTATTAGTATATACACCACAACCTCAGAAGGCAACTACAAGAGCCAGATGCCTGGATAGCCATATGGAAAAAAATGTAAAATTTGATCCATTCCTCACACCATATACCAGAATAAGTTCCAAATGGATCATGAATCTAAATATAAAAAAAGAAATGATACAAGTATTAGAAGAAAGGATGGGTATTCAACCCATGTTGTTCAAGTTTTAAAAACCAACAACAAAAAGAAAGGATAGGTAAATTTCTCTGTGAGAAAATGTAAATAAATTTAATTATATATATATATATATGTAATATAGCCAAAGATACCATACACAAAGTAGAAAAAGAAAATAATGGAGAAAACAGTTGCAACCAATTTCATAGAGAATGGGTCATTGTCTCAAATATTAAAAGACTTTTAAAAATAAAGAGGCCAAGCACAGTGGCTCACGCCTGTAATACCAGCACTTTGGGAGGTCGAGGCGGGCAGATCACTTGAGGTCAA